>NC_140589.1:890586242-892069367 GCF_964204655.1 Triturus cristatus
ACCTTTTAATTACACAGCCCCCTGTCTTTTTGCCTCTTTTGGGCCTACCTTAGAGATGTCTTATATGTAATAAAAGGCATGTTTGAAGGATTTGCAAGGGTTGTAAATGCCAAGTCGCAATGCCAGTGCAAACTGCACACACAGTCTCTGCAGTGGCAGGCCTGAGACATGTTTTAAAGGGTTACTTAAGTGGGTGGCACAATCAGTGCTGCAGGCCCACTCATAGAATTTAATTCACAGGCACTGGGCACATGGACTGCACTTTACTAGGGGCGTATAGGTAAATTAAATATGCCAATTATGGATAATCCAATCCAATCATGTTTAAGGGAGAGAGTACAAGCACATTAGCATTGGTCAGCAGTGATAAAGTGCACAGAGTCCTAAGGCAGAAAAAAACGAAACCTGCAAAATTGGAGGCAAGCAGGCAAAACGTTTAGGGGAAGACCACCCTAAGGCTGACAGGCCTAACAACAGCGATATACCAGGAGAGATGCAATAGAGATACACCAGGGGTACTTGATTGCTGCTGATTTAGATGTAGGAGGAACATAAGTTATAATGGCTCTCTCTAGTGCGCACTCAGGACTCTCGGGAATCTCTCTTTGTATCAGTGATACTTTTTCTCAAAACTGATTTCCCCCTACTTGTGACCAATTGCTGTATGTATTATCATCAGAAAAGGGAAGGGTGCCCGCTACAACATCTCTGCCAAAGACTGTCCTGGAGAATGAGTCCAATGTAATCCGAGGTGATCTGGAGGCAGTCATTCTCCAAAATGACAGTCTCAAAGCCCTTAGACAACAATTCCCAGCTTCCACAGACAGTCTTTGCCTCCAGGAACCCCCAGTCTATTATGTTGATAGCTGCTTCCATGGAGAGCAGCGCATTGTGATCCCACATGGACCAGTGGCTAGGACTTTCAAGACACATGGAAAGAAATTGTACCAATCCGATAGATTCCCCATTTACTGGCTAATGCCATCATGAGCAGCTACATTCTGCACCAGTGGTACAAGATTGATAAGTACACCTCCTTACTCCCAGGGAATGCCTAGGAGGAGTGCATGTTCATGCTGAAAAAGGGCGTGGAGGTTGTAGAACATAATTTGCTGTTGTCCTGGGCCCTATTCGATATTGCCGCCAGGACCATGAGTTCAGGATGGTTCATGCAATTATGGCCTAAATCTTTAGCGTACATGAGATTAAATCATCATGAACAGAGGACTAGCAAAAGGTTATTTACCAAATAGGAAAAACTTGTTCAGTTCTCTAATGTTGGGGTTCTTCAAGAGTATAAAAAAAAGGCAAGGTCACATTGACAGCAAATTGCTGAGTACCATCTGGATGGTACGACGAAGACCTCCTCCTACCTTTTGAGAGGTGAAGGACTTCTAGGTTTTCAAGTCTAAGTCATCTTTTCATGACTCCAAATCAATGGTAGGATCTGCCTCTTCTTCAAGGAGCAAACAACAGTCAGGGTGAGACACAAGAGTAAGCCCACACACCCAGCTTTAATAGAGACCAAGAAGTCTAAATAACTTTCCTGTTGACCTTCCACCCTCATGAGAACCATCTCAGGATGTACATCCCAATCCAGTTTTGAGAAAGTGTTCACTCCATTACCATCACTTGACCAATATAACCACAACCACTGATGTTTGGGTCCTCTCAATGATCAAGATCAGCTACGCTCTACACCTTTCATAACTGCCCCCATCGTGGCCACTTCTTTCTCTGTTGGCATCCCAAGAACTTCGTCAGAACGCTGAGAGCAGGTCCTTCCCCAAAATGTGGACAAGGATATTGCTCTGAGTACTTCCCTTTAACAAAACAGGGTAGAGGACTCCACCACACTTTTCATTTCTCTGCTATAGAATCATTTTGCCATGAACAATTTTAAGATGCTTCATTTGGCTTACATCATGCCAACAGACCAAAACAATGGCTTTGTTTTGTAGACCTGTGGCTTGGTTACTTCTGTGTACCCATCCTGCCATTATGGAAAGTGGGTGGTAAGCCATTGTAAACTATAGAGATTACCACCATTCATTCTCATTGCCACCACAATTGTCTTTACCAAGATCCGGCCCACAATGGAAGCTTTTCTGTGCTAGGCTCTGCTTTCCTTGATCATAGAGCACTTGGATCTGGAACAATAAGTGGGCCAATAGGCCTGCACTCAAGTGACACAGGTGCAAGGGTTTAGTCACAACTGTAGATTCAGAAAACGTGCCACCACCACTCTATGTATTTCACCGATGACAAGGTAGTAGTTCATTGTCTGTATAATTAGGGCATGCTTGTTAGTGCGCATTCCGGTTGTAGGATAGGTGCCCCATCCTGCACAAAAACAATCATTTGGAAAAAATGCCTTTTGGCAATTTCTACGTGTGCTGCATTGAGCAGTACACATAGAAGTTACAAAACGGCATTTAAAGATTGTTTATGTGCAGGAAGGGGCCCCTTCCTGTACATTAACAACAGGCACCCTTGCACTATGATGCAAGGGTGCTTTCGTTGGCAATAGGTAAATAAATGTAGCACCAGCCAGGGTGAAACGCAGGGCTGCACCATATTCTAGTAAATATGGTGCAGTCCTGAGTTTCTAAAGTGACAAAGCATGTTGTTAGCCTTCTTGGCTTAACAACATGCTTCTCCACTTTCTTATGAATATGACCCTAAAGTATTCTAACTCCCTTTATTTCCAGCCCCTGCACTACAGGGCATATTTACAAGCCCCTTTCGCCACAACGCGGCTTTTAGTGACGTTGTGATGGCGATAGGAGCTTCACCTTATTTACAAAGCAGAGTTAAGCTACTTAACCCCTTCCATGCTCATGACGGAACGGTTCCGTCATGAGCATCGGTTGAGCTGTGCTCATGACGGAACCGTTCCGTCATGGCCCCGCCCGCGCTCGAACCCTTCAGCACCGCGGAGGAATCCGCGCAGCGCTGAAGGGGTTAACGTGGCTTACCGCTGCCGTGTAAAGAAAGCCCCCTCTTACGTTACACTTAGTGTGAAAGGGGCAGGCTATTGGTGTTGTGGTGGGCGTTCCACCTCAACACCCATTGATTTTGATGCTGCCCCCTATTTACAAGAGCAGCGTAAATAGAAGGCAGTGTCAGAATTAAGACGAGGGAAAACCTGGTTTTAAACAGGCGAAACGAGGAGAAATGCTTTATTTCGCCTCTTTTTTGCTGTTTCCTTAGAAACAGCAAAATGACAATGATTGTTTATGTGCAGGAAGGTCCCCGTTCCTGCACATAAAAAAATATTTTAAAAAATGCCATTTTGCAACTTCAATGTGTGCTGCATTAAGCAACACACATAGAAGTTACAGAACAGAATTTGAAGATTGTTTATCTGCAGGAAGGGGGGCCTTCCTGCACATAAACAATCTTCCCCTCAGCACAGGCACCCTTACACTATGGTGCAAGGTTGCCTACATTGACGCTAGGCAGCTAAATTTAGCACCAGCGCAGGGGAAATGCAGCGCTGCACCATATTCTAGTATATATGGTGAAGCCCTGCGTCTCTAAAGTGACAAAGTGTGTCGTTAGCCTTCTTGGCTTAACAACACCCTTGTCACTTTCTTGTAAATATGCCCCTGCATGTAATTCCACGTCAGCAACGATAGCCATCAGCGCGGGGTCTGCTAACATGGCACAACCTGACAAATTCACAGGAGATCTGGGGTTTTTTTCAGTCCCTTCTGTCTCTCTGCAATCTTCAGGGCATATTTACAACAAAGTGGCGGAGCGTAGTGTTAGCCTTCTTGGTTTAACGCCACTCTCCTCCACTTCTGAAACGCAGGGCTGCACCATATTTACAACAGGATGGTGCAGCCCTGCTTGCTTTTCCCCCTTGCGCTGTCGCTAAATTTCACAGCGCAGCACCAACGCAGGCACCGTTGCACCATGGTGCAAGGGTCACCTTCCTGCAAATAAACAATCAATGGCCTTTTGCTATTTCTATGTGTGCTGCACAATGCAGCACACATGGAAACAGCAAAAACATGGAGAAATGAAGCATTTATCCTCATTTCACCTGTTTAAGACCAGGTTTTACCTGGTCTTAATTTTGGCGCTGCCTCCTATTTACATTGATTCACTGAACCCAGGGCGGTTAGGGCTTGAAACATGTGCGCACAAGTCATTGTTCTTGGATAATATTGTTCTCAATTCAAATAGCAATGCTCAACTCCCCATGGCCCACCACTCACAGGCCACAATCCTCAATGAAACAATACCAATAGGAAAGGAGCCTATCCCCTTCTTTCAATTTTATCAATCAATTATTGAATTTCTCAAAGAAAGTCCAGTCCACAGGCCATTTTTTCAGTTCCAAAGAATTTTGGTTCCAAATTTATTAAAGAAAGAACATCATACAATGTCATTCATTCAATTTCATCCAATCTTTTCAGACAATATCATCAAATCTTTTCAGTCTACGCGTTTCGTCCTAACCCGGACTTCATCAGGGCTGAAAAAAAGAAAATGTATACCACAATCAATTCTATACAATGTGATTCATTATTATGTTATACATTATACTGATACAAAAGCAATTTTCACAAAAATCAATTCAAACCCACAATACTACATAAACTTTTAGATGCCTGCCTATCTCCATTCCAACAAACATACACCCAGGATGGGTTTTCAATTAGACCAATCGTCATTAATGATACACTTCATTAGTAAATCTTTAAAATTATCAAACGACTCTCCTCATACTCATTGACATTGTTAACCTCATTTTTACATTCTTGCTCATTCGACATGATGATGACATTCAAATACCCAGGTTATTTACCTAAGAAAAACCCCCATTGCCTCATTGTTTCTCTCCTAAGTACCAGGGACATCCCTATCCTCTTACTTTGCATTATTATAAGCCCTTATTAACACTCGACTTAGCGTGAAAGGGGAGGTGGGCAATGGCTTAACTCTGCCTTAGAAATAATGCGAAGCACATATCGCCACAGGAACGTCACTAAAAGTGACGTTCCTGTGGCTTAGGGGCTTGTGGGAAATGGGTCTTGCCGTGGGTTATCCACCGCAAGACCCATTGATTTTGATGCTGCCCCCTATTTACAAGAGTGTGGTAAATAGGAGACATTGCCAAAATGAAGACCAGGCAAAACCTGGTCTTAAACAGGTGAAACGAGGAGAAAGGCTTTATTTCTCCGTATTTTCGCTGCATGTGTGTTGCAATGTATAGTGCACATAGAAACAGCAAAACACTATTAATTGTTTATGTGAAGGAAAGTGTCCCTTACAGCACATAAACAATCATTGGAAAAAAATGAAGCTTTCCAGCTTCTATGTGTGCTGCATTAAGCATGCATAGAAGCTGCCTTTTCCCCTTTTGCACTTCCTCAGTGGCTCTTTCTCTTCTTCCTCTTTCTCTCCTCTATCTCTTTCCACTCTCCTTCTCATCATTTCCCTTCTCATCTTTTTTTCTTCTTCTTTACTGCTTTTTTCTCTCCGTCTCTGCTCTTCTGCCTTCTCTCTTTCTCTGTCTACCATTCACCCAGGTACTCATTCTCTAATGCTTTTAACCTCCCGTGGTCACTCTCACTTTAAAACGTACAATCTGTTCCCCCTCTATGTTTCACCCATTCTCTATCTAGCTTCCTCTATTTCTCTCTCAAGCACACACACACATAGGGGCATATTTACAAGCCCCTATGGCCACCAGAACGTCACTTTTTTTACGTTGTGGTGGCGATACCAGCTTCACCTTATTTACAAGGCAGCGTTGAGCTACTTAACGTGGCTTAACACTGCCTTGTAAATAAGGCACCCTTTCACGCTCTACTTAGTGTGAAAGGAGTGGGCAATGGGTGTTGCGATGGGCGTTCCACTGCAACACTCACTGATTTTGATGATGCCCCTATTTACAAGAGTGGCGTAAATATGGGACAGTGCCAAAATTAAGACCAGGGAAAACCTGGCCTTAACAGTGTGCAATGAGTAGAAATGCTTTATTTCTCCTCATTTTTGCTATTTTTATGTGCATCCCACATAAAACAGCAGAACACCATGAATGATTGTTTATGTGCAGGAAGGTGTCCCTTCCTGTTGGCGCTAGGCAGCTGAAATTAGCACAAGCACAGGGGGAAACACAGGGCTGCACCACATTGTTGTAAATACACAGTGCAGCCCTGCGTTGCAGAGGTGGCAGAGAGCGGTGTTAAACCAAGAAGGCTAACGCTGCGTTCCATCACTTCTATGTAAATATGCCCCACAATTTCTTGCTCTTTCTCTCTCTCTTGTTTCTTTCTTTGTCACCCTTTGTTCTTTCTTTGGATATCATTCTTTCTGTTCCTCTCTTCTCATACTAACTCACTGTCTTTCTTACACACTTTCTGCTCCTGTGTCTGTAGTTTATTCGGTGTTTTGTGCACAAACTACCTATCCCTATGTGTCTACCAGTCTATCTGTTCTGTGCAGCTCTCACCTCTATCTATCCACCATGCCACATAATCCCACTACACAAATCCACCCCACATCACACAATTCCACCCCACACAATTTCACAACTAACAATTCAATCCAACCCACGAAGTTTCACTCCACACACAGCCACTCCACTCCAAAACAAAAGACATAGGTAAAAGAGATTGTCATTTACAACACAAGTAGCTCCAACTATTGCAAATGCAAGACCTATAATCATTGCCATTGCTTGTTTTATGTATGGCAGGTTCCTTTGGCTTGTGCTATGCATAACGGATAATTACAATCTAAAAAGTATTTGGCCTTCTGCTTTCCTAATGGTCCAGAGAATAAAAGAACCTCTGCTGTTCTTATGGTAACCCATATTTCTAGGAGCAAACACTTTTTTGGCAAAACAGAACCTTGAAGTGGTAGAAGTGCAAATGCTACCTTGTCATGTGACAACACTTCTGTTGAGGCATGTGTTATCATACACAGGACAGAGAGAAGGCCAGGATAAGTGGCATGACGAAGGGAAGATGGATCTTCAGATCCTCAAGAAGGTGTCTAAGCCTGTTCATAAACTTTGAGGATAGTGGACTTCCCTTACAAACTTGTCACTTATCTGTTTTACGCTGATTGCTTCAGACTGTGTACAATATAAGAAATGACAGAACATAACGGGACACACTTAGAGCAGTAAAAATTGGAATATCACATGCATGTTGAAAAAAATGAAAAAAAGACATTCTTAATTTAGTAAAAATATCTGCAGAACATATCAATTATTGGCAAAGCTAGTTGGTCTCCCCTTTGTGACCTATTGGCTTTACCAAGGATTTTTCACCACACTGCACAGCATCCCTGAAACAGTTCAGCTTGACGAAAGTAAAAAACAAAACTGAAAGGAAAAGCCTTTGACGTTGTGCCTGTCATTTTGTAGGCATGTGCACCACGCATCTGCAAACCTACAAAATGATAGTCTCTTTTATTTCTTTTTAGTTACCTGGTCAGTGTGATGCTCTCCCCCCGTACATCAACCCCAGTAAGTGCTGCTCTCTAAGCCCTGAGCTCTCTGTTTTGCTGATGGTTCGAGGCCCTCCTCCACCCACAGGTGCCTGTCTGCGCCTCATCCCTGGTGGTCCAGTGGCAAAGCCTTCCCTTTTTTTCACTCTCTGCTCCCTTTTCTCTCTCTGCTCTCTTTTCTGTCTTGCTTTCTATTCCCTCTTTTCTTTTTGCTCTCTTCTTTCTCTTTTCATGCTCCCCACGGCCCCATCCTCTCCAGCATTTCCTACCCACTCACGCCTCCTAGCTGACCGCCCCTCCCCGACCCCTACTTGATTGTGTCCGAGCCGCTGGCACGCCAAAGGAGCACCAAGGGCAAGCTTGTCTGCGCTTGTCTGCAACCAGCGCCAGGGACCCTGGTCCTTTGACCCGCCTCCACTATGACTTCAGCACCCTCCACGCTGTCAACCCTCGATGCAGCAACAACTGCCAGTGTTCTTCACCGAGTGACATCCAATGGCCGATTTCCTGTCTACACCGCCACTGCACCTTCATCCACCACCGGAACCCAGCAGCAGCCCCCAGTCTACCGGACGTCACCAGTCACAAACCATGAACGGCATCCTCCTCAACGTATGCTCCCTACACAAGCATGCCATAGAAATCTGGGACCTCCTCAACACCCACGCGCCCGACATCGCCTTCCTCACAGAAACCTGGACCAATGCCAACTCCGCGCTTGACATTGCCGCCACCATTCCCGATGGATAGAAGATCCCGTGAAAAGATGACCCCACCCACCCAGGATGAGGCATCGCCATCATCCACAAAAGCTCCCTCCGCGTGACAACCACCGGACGACACTATGACCCTCATGGAGCATCTCCACTTCCAGATCCAGACCAACCCAAAAACAACTCTCTGTGTAACCCTCATGTACAGACCACCCAGTCCCCTTGCTCCTTTCACCAACACCACCGCCGACCTCATCACACCCCATGCCCTCGCCTCCACAGACTACATCCTACTCGGAGACCTAAACTTCCACCTGGACTACCATCATGACCCCAAAACCACCGCCCTCCTAGAGAACCTTGCCACCATAGGACTGAAGCAACTTGTCACTGCCCCTACGCATCACATGGCGGGACAAACACTCGACCCTGTCTTTGCAGAAGGGAACAATGTTACCTACAGCCACACCACAGAATTCCTCTGGACAGACCACCACTGCATCCACTTCTCCTTCAGAAAACCCACCGTACACAAGCTTGCTCACTGCTGCTCCCATAGAAGCTGGAACAAAGTCACCGAAGACCAGCTCATCTCTGCCCTCACCAGCACCCCACCACCGACTACGCGAGACGCTAACACCACGGCACGCAAACTCCACCGCTGGATCACAAACTGCGCCGACACCCTCAACACCCTCAAGAAAGCCACAGGGCGACACATCAAGAAAGCAAGCTGATGCACCCCTGCACGCCAGGAATCCAAGCGCTCCTGCCGATGACTCGAAAAGACATGGAGGAACAACAAAATCCCAGAAACACGCACTGCCTACAGAGCAGTCACCACAGCACATTACCACCTCATCAAATCCACAAAAAAGAACTTCCTCCAAGGCAAAGGCAGAATCCTCACCAACTCCCACAACTCCAAAGAACTCTTGTCCATCATCAAGGAATTCGCCAAACCCGGCAGCAAAAAAACAGACGTCCCACCCTCCCAAGATCTCTGCAACCGACTCAGCACCTTTTTTCACCTCAAGATCAAGACGATCTACGACAACTTCGATAACAAAACCTCTGCACCGCCCCAGCTCCCAGCAACGCCACCCGACAGATCCTGCTCACTTGGACCCCACTCACGACAGAAGACACCTTAAAGATCATGAAGATCATCTACTCTGGGGCACCCTCAGACCCCTGCCCACCCCACATCATCCACAGAGCCGCTACGGCCATCGCACCCAAACTTCACCAGATGATCAACAGCTACCTCGAAACTGCCATATTCCCAGACAACTGGAAACACACCAAAGTCAAACCCCTCCTGAAGAAACCCTTTGCAGACCTGAGGGACATCTAAGACTTCAGGCCCATCTCCCTCCTTCCATTCACAGCCAAAGTCATCAAAAGGGCCGCCAACACCCATCTAGCAAACTTCATCGAAGCCAACAACGTCCTCGACATCTCCCAATCTGGATTCCGCAGCAACCACAGCACCGAGACTGCCCTACTCACCACCACCGACGACATCTACTTCCTCTTCGACCTTGGCCCAACAGCAGCCCTCATCCTCCTGGACCTCTCAGCTGCCTTTGACATCGTCTCCCTCTACACAATAGCCAACAGACCACACAACACTGGCATCCACGGAAAGGCCCTTGACTGGATATGCTCATTTCTCACAGGCAGAACTCAGCGAGTCATACTCCCACTCTTCCTCTCAGAACCAACAGAGACTAGATGTGGAGTGCAGCAGGGATCCTCCCTCACCTCCACCCTCTTTAACATCTACATGGCCCCCCTCGCAGCTATCGTCAGAAACCACAGGCTCAACATCATCTCCTACTCTGACGACAACCACCTCATCCTCTCCCTCACCAAAGAACCCAACATTACCAGGCAGAACTTCCAAAAAGGGTTGAAAGCCATCGCCACCTGGAGCTGAAACTCAACTCTGAAAAAACGCAAGTCCTATCTTCGGTCCACCCCATCTGCCTGGGTTAACCCCTGCCCTCAAAACCCCCCCTGATGGACCACCCACAAAACCTCGGCATCCTACTAGACTCATCGCTCATGATGTACTGCCAGACCAATGCCGTATCCTCGGCCTGCTTCAACACCCTCCGCATACTCCGGCAACCTTTCAGATGGATCCCGCCCTAATCCAAAAAAACAGTCACGCACGCCTTCATCTGTCAGAGACTGGCCTATGGCAATGCTCCCTATGCCGGAATCAATAAGAAACTACTTCGCAAGCTCCAGACCGTACAGAACGCCACAGCCAGACTGTTCCTAGACATCCCCTGCCACCACCACATCACCCAACACCTCTGCGAACTCCACTGGCTCCCCATCAAAAAAAGAATAGCCAACAGGAAAGTACACCCCAGACCTCCTCTTAAGGTACTGCAGGGCCTGTGACCGTATATGCCCCCTACCTACTGAAGTGCCATCTGTCCAGGGGTGAAAAAGTAGGGAGTAGTGCCCGCCCAACGATGCGCAGTCAGACCCACAGCGAGGCCTAAGCAAGAGCGTCTTCTCCACGTGTTGCGTTCTTGCCAGATAAGGGGCGTCCGCATGCTGCTGCAGTTGACCTACGAGCCTGCTGAGACCCAGCCAGCAGGAAAGAAGTTCCAGGGCAGGTGGCCTGGAAGGGACCTTGAACAAGGCATACCCCGATGAGGCACGGGAGAGACTGCCTCGCCCCTATCAGCGGCTGTCTGCTTACCTGCCAGGGAGTAGGCACTCGTCACTTTGTGCTGTTGGCCCGCAGCCACCAACGCTCTCAGCAGGGGCCACGTGCCCTTCACTCTCACCTAAGTCTCCAGCACAGGTGCGGTCCATGGCACCAGCGAGTCTGCCCTCGGCCTGCAAGAAGTGATAACTGCAGTGCCGCCTGGTGACTGTTCCTCCGCACTAGCATCAAAGGAACCCTCACATTGGCATTTCAGCTCTGTACTGCCAGCCTGGAACAAAGTCGAGGCTGCAGCAGCTTGAAACAAGTGGTGGCTGCAGCACCACCCAGGGAACCATCACCACACTGCAGCCCAGGCGAAGAGCTCTACTTGACTTGAGGCCCACAGAGGTGATGACACGGAGCTGTTAGCACGGCCCTACAGCGTCACTGTGGTATCAGCAGCAAAGAAAGACAAAAGCAAACAGCCCCTGTACAACCCAGGGAGGCTAAGCCAAAGGCACCAAGGGACATGCGCAACGAGGCCAAATACAGCACAGTAAGTGCCATGCGCCCCCTAGTAGCTACTGAACACCATTCAATCAATCAATCTTGGTATTTGTAAAGCGCACTACCTACCCACGGGGGAGGGTGATGGGGAGGGTGTTCCATGTCTTGGCGGCGAGGTGGGAGAATGATCTGCCGCCGGCGGTCACTCTTCGGATGCGGGGGACGGTGGCGAGGGCGCGATCTGCGGAGCGGAGCTGGCGGGTGGGGGTGTAGAGGCGGAGTCGGCTGTTGAGGTACATTGGTTCGGTGTTGTGGAGTGCCTTGTGTTCGTGGGTGAGGAGTTTGAAGGTTATCCTCTTGTTGACAGGGAGCCAGTGTAGGTCTCTCAGGTGGGGTGTGATGTGGCTGCGGCGAGGGATGTCGTGGTTCAGGCGTGCAGAGGTGTTCTGGATGCGTTGGAGCCGTTTCAGGTCTTTGGCCGGGGCTCCCACGTAGAGTGCGTTTTCGTAGTCCAGTCTACTGGTGACGAGGGCCTGGGTGAACGTCCTTCTTGTTTCGGTGGGGATCCATTTGAAGATCCTGCGAAGCATGCGGAGGGTGTTGAAGCAGGAGGAGGAGACGGCGTTGACCTGCTTCATCATGGAGAGGGTAGAGTCGAGGATGACCTCTAGGTTCCGTGCGTGGTCGGTGGGTGTTGGGGTGTTCCTAGTACAGTCGGCCACCAGGAGTCATTCCAGGCCTAGGGGGTGGATCCGAGGATGAGGACCTCTGTCTTGTCCGAGTTCAGCTTCAGTCGGCTGTTCCTCATCCAGTCGGCGACAGCCTTCATTCCTTCGTGGAGGTTGGTTTTGGTGGCGTGGGGGGCCTTGGTGAGGGAGACGATCAGCTGGGTGTTGTCAGCGTAGGAGATGATGTTGAGGTCATGCCGTCGTGCGATGTGAGTGGTGCCATGTAGATGTTGAACAACGTTGGGCTGAGGGATGAGCCTTGGGGTACGCCTCAGATGATCTCAGTGGCTTCGGAGCGAAAGGGGGGTGGCGGACGCTCTGTGTTCTGCCGGAGAGGAAGGAGGTGGTCCAGTCCAGGGCTTTCTCTTGAATTCCAGTGTAGTAGAGGCGTGTTCATAGTGTGCGGTGGCAGACCGTGTCGAAGGCGGCTGACAGGTCCAGGAGGATGAGGGCCGTGGTTTCTCCGTTGTCTAGCAGGGTCCTGATGTCAACGGTGGCGGCGCTGAGGGCAGTTTCGGTGCTGTGGTTTCTGCGTAACCCGGACTGGGACTGGTCCAGGATGCTGTTCTTCTCGAGGAAGCTGGTCAGTTGTTTGTTGACGGCCTTTACGATGATCTTCACCGGGAACGGGAGCAGGGAGATGGGTCGGAAGTTCTTAAGGTCCTTGGGGTCCGCTTTGGGTTTCTTGAGTAAGGCGTTGATCTCTGCGTGCTTCCAGCTCTCCGGGAAGGTCGCTGTCTCGAAGGAGATGTTGATGGTTTTCCGGATATGGGGTGCGATGGTGCAGCTGGCTTTGTTGAAGATGTGGTGTGGGCAGGGGTCTTCAGGGGATCCGGAGTGGACGGTGTTCATGATCTTGATGGTGTCGTCGTTGATGTTGGTCCAGGAGGTCAGGCGGTTGGTGCGGGTGGTGGTCGTGGGAGTGGGGGTCTCAGTGGTTGCCGGGGTGGTGTCGGCGTTGAAGCTGTCATGGATGTCTACGATCTTGCGATGGAAGAAGGTGGCCAGCGAGTCGCACAGGTCTTGTGAAGGCGGGATGTCGTTGGTGTTGCAGCTGGGGTTGGAGAGTTCCTTCACGATGTTGAAGAGCTCTTTGCTGTTGTGTGCGTTGTTGTCTAGGCGGTCTTTGAAGGAGGTCCTTTTGGCGGATCTGATGAGGTGGTGGTGTCTGCGGGTGGCGTTCTTGTTGGCGGTGTAGCTTTCCGGTGTTCGTTTGCGGATACAGTTTTTTTTTAGTTTTCGGCAGGTTTGTTTGGAGACCAGGAGGTCTTCGGTGAACCAGCTGGCTTTCTTGCTAGTGTGGGTGATGGAGGGCTTCTTGAGGGGGGGCGAGGGTGTTGATCCACTGTTTGAGGTTGCGAGCTGCGGTGTCGGGTCGGTCAGATCTGTGGGTGGGCTCCGGGCGAGTGAGGTGGAAAGCTGGTCTTCGGTGACTTTGCTACCATTGCCCTGCCACCATACAAGAGACTGGTAAAAGAAGAAGGACATACAGCGCTACAGTGAATATCTCCCTGCCCCATCATTAAGCACCTGGTCAGAGGGAGAAGATTGAGGCAGCAGGTTATCCGAAAGGCCATATGATGCAGTAAGCAAACCCGTGATCCCGAAAGGAGTGGCTGTGCCACCACCTAGGGGCATGTGCTGCCTGTGCAATCACAGGAGATGAAGAAACTCTTGTGCCCCAACAAGGCACCACAGCAAGAGACTGTTAAACCCCCACAGGAAGCCCCAAGTAGAGGAAAGCTTCCCGAGCCAAGAGCAGCAAAGCCCCTCATAAAACATGAGAAGAGCGGGTGCAGAGCATGCAACCCAAAGGGACTATCTGACGCCACCACAAGTGAGAAGACTTCACTGCATGCCTCAGTAGCGAACGTGCACCACCAGCGCTCTTTAGATAAGAAGAGCAGAAAGGCCAAGCATGGCCTGGATGCAGGAGGGAGATCCTCTATATCTCCACTGCAGTACAGCCCCGCAGTGTGTCAATGATGGCAAAGAGTGTCCTCCCTTACACTGCCTCAAGATGGAGGTGCCAGTGGCCCAATACAGACAAGAGGAGAGTCGCACACTCCAAGCGGCAAGCCACCATCACAGCAAGGAGAAGAGAATGTGGCACAAAGTCACATCAATAAAGAAGAGTGACAATTTTGTCACCCTGAAGAACCTGATGAACACAGGTGCGCTGAAGAGATCAATGAGGGGAGAAGAATGAGGACACCAGCAGACACAAGACAGCCACCAAGGTGGAATGACATCCCTGGAGACAGCTCAATGGGAGAACCAAATATAAGCTGTGTCTCTCCCCAATGCTTCCCAGTGCGACCATCAATTCCCGAATGTCAGCAATCTAAGTCATACAGCATCTCTGCTCGTGACCGCAGATGCCATGGGTGAAAAACAACCTCAGAAAAGACACAGAGATATGTGGCTGTGAAGTCCCTTCAGTCATCTTCACTCCTGGCGAATCATCACCATCTGTTGTCCAAGTCTAACTGCAACAGCAGTATCATTGCCATGGCCATCACCCAATCTAGCCAAGGAGCAACTCGTCACTAAGGTGGAGCTTTGCACCTGCGAAGCACCAAGAGACAGAGGCACCCCTATCGAAGTGAGATACCAAGTGTCCAGGGGCTATTTGACAGCCCACGTGCCCCTGTGACCTGTTGGCAAGCACACCGACCATTAAGTCACCTACCCTGGCGGTTTCTCGAAAAAACATCATTGGATCCTGTCAGTGATCCTGCAGTGGCCACCAGGCGGCCCACAAGCAGCCCTGCACAGTCCACAAGGTATTGTGGCAGCCCCGCATAAGGGCCTCAATGACATTTTTGCACCCAGGGTTCCTGGCACGAGAGATGGTCTGGAAGCGGATCCAACTACAAGGTACCGTGACGCACCGGTGATTAGAAGGCTAACGCCCTAAGTATCATCGACCTCATCCCAGTCCTGGCAGATTGGTCATCCTAGTGCCCAGGTGCCCACAAGAGAAGACTATGTAGGACTCCCCCGATTCTTCTGATGCACCATGTTTGAGTTGTCCGACACCAACAGCATCACGGCAAGACCACACAGATCCATCAAACAGTGTGTAAGTGGACAGTGATCTGACGGACAGGCTGTGAAAGAATCCATACTACATTGATGCATTGTTGGTGCCCAGTAGTAGCTGGTTAAATTATGGATATGTGCTGAGATGCCTGGGTGCTCCCAGTTGCATCTATCTACCGCTGTAATGTGGACTGCCTCTCAAGACCGAGACAGTGGGTGGTGTCCCATGTCCATAGTTTATTTCCATAGGTTGGACTTTGCTGTGTTTTTAATAAAGTTTGGGCGGAATATAGTGTTGTGCTGGACATGTTCTAGTGTCTCAGCAGGAACTTAATTTGCCAGCCACTCCCTCAAGGGCTGAACACACTTACACCCATTCCCCATCCCCCAGTCATAACAAGTGACGTGACCCTGCAAATAAAAGGGTCCGGGTGCACGTGCTCGTGGCCAGTTTACTAACTATCACCCAGAGTCTGTGTCACTTATTTTTGCTGTATGTGGACCTAGGGCCCACAACTCTACAATAAACACAAAATTGATAAGCTAGGACTTTAATAAGAAGCAGGCAAATTAATGACCAGAAAAGCTAACCACTGGTAAACATTGGGCTGTTCCCGCTGTTCCCAAGTTCTTCTATGTTCTTGATAAGCCACAATGTGCCTCGTGACAGACAGCACATGCACTGTCAAGTAAGCTGGATCTAAAAAAAAATGAGGCGTTGATTAGGACGAACATTAATAGAAAGAGTAGAAATAGCTCAGATGGTTGAAAATGTCTTAAGCAACCGGGATTGGTGCATAAATTGCATTTGCTGTCTAATTGTACTCTTCGAAATTTCTTTTTGTAAACTTTGTGTCAATAACATTTAAATGAATGTCTTAAAGAATGTATTTAGACTTATTTGTGGCAACTTGAAAACTAAACTTTCTTTTAATCAATTCCTTTAAGGTTTGAAGTCAAGGAGCATCACTTAATCATCTTTATGTAAAATATACACTTACTGTTGATAACTCGCTTGTTTATCAAAACCATTTTAAGTCGACCATATCTTTGTAAATAGTTGTTTTTGGTTACAGAAACAAAATCCTGTCCTGGTCCTGTGTTCATTTGCTGCTTGTGTTGTGTGTGGAGTGGGCAGTGTGAGGGCAGCTCTCTTCAACTCTCCAACTCTTAATCTACGGTGATAACAAACGTGTATCACAAGGGCGTGGCCTATAAAGATTTACTGCCTAATTATTAGACTTTCTTAAGTCTGTCCTCTCGTCTTGCCAGAAATATTATTGGGATAAACTAGGAGGTACAGAGTAGCGGAACATCACAGTTCTTCAGTTACCAGGGACGGCAGCTTCTTTACTAAACAATAATTTCTTCATGGCATTCATTGTGCCATGATTAACTGTGTGTGTAGGGGGGAGGGGTCGGGGAGCCTGCACCCATCAGATGGTCCAGGAAAATAAACTTCTTGCCCCATCTCATGGATGCTTCCTCCACATTTTTAGGTCTGACATGGTAGCCCAAATGTACATAGTAGGCCTTCGCTCCACTAAGTGGATTATTACTCTTTCACTTAATACTGTTAGCTATTTGGTGTAATGTTCTGCCTTCAAGAAAGTGCTTCCATTGGAGTGAATTGGGAATTGTTTTACATCTGGAAAGTACACTTCAATATTACACTGGTTGTCACCTTCAGCCCTCTCTCCTCTTATTGGCAAAGCCAATCATTCCAGCTTTAATGTGTAAAACAGCATTTGTGCATCCAATTCATGCCAACAGCACTTGCACGTTCCTGTATTTGCATGCGTTACAACTTGATATTTTTGCTCCAGGCAAAACCAGTGTATCACGGTATTATATACTTCCTATTGTATTAAAAAGGTCCTTGCTGTGTGTAGGTTTTTTAAACTCACTTTTATGTTTTTAGGTCTGGCTTGAGAGTGCAGCTGTCGCGAGGTGTAACATGAACAACTTAAGCAACCGCTTTTCAGGAGTACTATAGAGAAGAGCTTGGCTCAGTACATGGTAGCCAATAGTACATGTTTTTATTGGATGGGGGTGTGTTCTTCCGCAAAAGGGTGCTTGCCATCCACTTTACTGTGGTTGTTTATCTAGCTGCCTAAGCTATGTCTGCCTGTGCTTGAGCTTTTGGGGGTATCCACAGCATTGTTGTGCTGTTGGGATGTCTTGGATGGCTGGATGATTTACAGTGTTTGCTGTTCTCTGGTGGCGGCACAGGTGGGAGGTGGGCAGTTAGGAGGAATGCAATGCAGTCCCAGCACACACCCCTCTTCCATCATTAACTTTAGACTTCAGAGTGCAGTTTTCTGTTTGAGAGCAGTGTAGAATGCCCAGGACTATACTAAAATATTGGATTTGTAGGTCTGAATTGACAATTTAACTGTGGCGTGATCAACAAAAGAGCTTTCGGAGTACTATTGAGAGATGGGCTTAAGCTCCGCCCACATGTTGGTTTTCCTGAGGACAGTATTTTATTGTGCTGAAATGTTATGCTTCCACTGAAAAGTCTGATGGTATTGCACTTTTAGGGTTGTGGCAAAGCTTATGCATGCACAGCAGGTCTGAGTTGATTATGGGGGCGAGCCAAGGATTATGGCTATAGCCCTTATCTGTTTGTTATGACATTTTTGATAAAGGCATTAGGCCTGACTTATGTATTGTGAAAAGCATATAATTTAAAGTCAGTAGGCGTTTGTATCGATTACTATTCTATAGTAAAGCCTACAGATAGGTATTTGTTACATAGATTCTCAGATTACCATAAAAGCCTGTGGTTTTGGTGTTGGTTACCCCATGTGACAAACCTTGGATATAGCCGATTTCCTCTTTAAGAACCCTTCTTAGGCCCTCTAAGAGAGCTAAAAGTTTGCTTAGCCAACTGTAATTTTAAATACATTTCTAATTTTGACTGTGCAGCTAATGGTTGCCTTATAAAAAAGCTTATCCTCAAAACTGTAGGCTTGAGTTGGTTGTGGTGACAAGCTGTAGACATGAATGGTGCACTGGGAAATTTTATGTCCAATACCATTGGTCTGGTCTGCTTTTTATGAAACGTTATGACGAAGGCAGTTGGTCTAGCTTATTAATTGTGAAAAACATTAGTTAATGTTGGGATAGAAGATGAGCAATGTAATAATCCTTGTTAAGACTCTCTTGGAGATAGTATTTTGCTTTACAAAACGGTAGTCTTGGATAAGAATAATCACACATCCAATAAATATTAAAGCATTTGGAATCAAAGTATACATTTATGTGGTCACAATGAAAATGTTGCAAAATGGGGCTTCTTTGGAACGTATCTTTGCTATCCTGCTGATACCAAATAGGGAGTGGTGGAAAACCACACCCAACACAATGTCCACAGTGATCCAGAGCACACCAGAGGCAGTTAGCCAACCAAATAATTGTGGTGTTAGTAGAGTTCTTGTAAGTATAAACTGAATACGTTGATTTCACAGACAAACTGGCAAATCATTACACAGCCAAAGCAGACATGTTGGACTCATATTTAAAACAAAGAAAAACCACCATCACGGATCCTTTTCCAAAACAACATTCCAAGAATACGCTAACTCAGCCTCTCCATTCCTTCAAACATATTTCACATGATGAATTTATGGACCTGGTCAAACCAAACAGGCCTGCTGGCAGCCCTTCTGACCCCTGTCCACCACAAGCCTTCAAGAAAATTCTTCTAACAACCTCTGCTGTCACACCAGTAAGAAGAATCATCAACAATTCCTTAACTACCTGAGTATTTCCAGAAGAACTAAAAAAGTCATACATACACCCATTACTGAAGAAAACATACCTGGACCTGCTGAACCCAGAAAACTACAGACCGATTACAAATGGACCTTTTCTGGGCAAACTGTTTAGGCAGCATTTGCCCAGACAATTGAAGATAATGCCATACTTTCAGACTTCCAAACAGGATTCCATCCAGGAAGAGGCTCAAAATCTGCCCTCGTTGCCATCTGGGATGACCTTAAGAACATAGTTGACCAGAACGGGGTTGCTGCGCTACTTCTCTTGGACCTCTCAGCTGCCTTTTACATGCTTTACCATGAAACTCTGGTACAAAGTCGATACGAAGCTGGCATATAGGGAACTGCTCTCGACTGGATCACATCGTGCCTTCACAACAGAACTAATGTCATCCATACTCCCCCTTTCTCTTCCAAACAATACTTCACAAAAGCAGGTGTCCCTAAAGGCTCTATCATCTAACCCATGCTTTTCAACATCTACATGAGGTCATTATCATCACTGATCAATCATGTTCACCTCACGTCCTATTACTATGCAGATGACCTTCAAATACTCCTTCAACTGGAATGCCTCAAAGACATTGGAAACTCACCAATTTTCAGTTGTCTCAGAGCCGTGGATCATTGGATGACATGGAGCCATCTCAAATTGAATGCTTCCAAAACAAAAATACTCATGTGTGGCCATTGGAAAAATTATGACCCATTCGCCGCATGCCCTGATGATCTGGGAACACTGCTTAAGTATCAAAGGAAGGGCATTCATTGATATGTTGGACTTAAAGCCATCAATGAATGCCCAAGTGGACAAACTAGCAAGATCAAGCTTTGTTACTATAAAAACTCTGCAACGCATCTTCCCCTACCTGGGATTCCGACACAGGGTCCAGGCTAGAATCTTTCTTTTTCTGTCCAAACTTGATTATGCCAGAAGCCTCTACCGTGGATCACCTTTAACAGCTATGAAAGGACTACAACGGATTAAGAAAACTGCTACCAGACTATTCTTACTTTTAAAACAGCAAGCCCACATCTCCCCTGCCTGAAAGCCCTACATTAGTTACCGGTTTCCAGAAAATCCACATTTAAGCTGCTTTGCATCACCCACTAAGCGATACATGGAACTTGACAGCTCTTCATCAGGAATAAAATCACAAAATACATTTAACAAAGGACCTCCGATCTAGAGTGGCACTTCGCCCCAAAATCCCTCTGTACAAGAAAAAAAAACATGGGTGGAACATCCTTCTCTGTTCAAGCTACCGAACTATGGAACTCATTACCCCCAAAGATAAGATCCATTGACAACCACCTTATCGTCAGAAGACTACTAAAGAATTGGCTCTTCCCCACATAACCACCATACTCAAATATATATATACTGCATATCCCTCTGTATTTAAGCATTTATTTGGACTATAGATGTGTACCTACAGATGTGTATTGCTTTGTATAAGCATGTACAATAATTATGTTTATAAAGATATAGATATTCGTTAGTTCTGCTTAACAAATGTACATATTACTTATAGTTACATTTTCTATGTTTAACATGTTTATAAATGACTGCTTAAATAAGTAAATCTGTTATCATAACTATCCATCTGCAATTGCTTCACTATTGATATATAAAAAAGAAATTATTAATTTAAAGTACAGCACCACTTGAAAGTTTGAGTTTATTAACTTTAATATACATACATTACCTTCCTCATGCATATATACCTTCCATGTACTTATGATGTACCTTCCATGTACTTATGTATCTTTATATTTATTACTTTGCCTCTAATTCAGCAAATCCAATGCACTATCCTATATATCTCACCCTATATCTCTCGCAATATATCCTCTACCTCCACTCTGACTATCTCAAACCTCATTCCACTACTCACTCTAATGCACTACCCTATTTCATACCCTATACCACTCTCAATATATCCTCTACCTTAACTCTCTGACTCATCTCAAATCCTATTCCGATACTCTTTCCAATGCACTGCTCTATTTCTCACCCCATACCTCTCTAAATATATCCTCTACCTCCACTCTCCCTTTCATCCCAAACCCCTTACCACTACTATGAACGCCCAAATAACCCTTTCGAGGCTCTTCTCTCTTTTACCCCTCCTTGCACCATCTAATACTATTCAAATCTCCCAAACAAGCCTTTCTAAAGCCTTCCCTCTGACTCTTCCCCCCTCCTCCCCTTTACTCATCCAAACCCCCTCCTACTGCTATGAACTCCCAAAACCTTTCTAGACCCTTCCTTCTTCTATCCCTCCATTATTCCTTTTACAATCCAAATAACAGACTAACATTTTCACTGCTCAAATCAATTTCATATTTCCCTACACTAATTCACCACTAATTATCTTTGTGTTCCAGAGTAGCTTCAACACCTCATCAGGGGAGCAAGCACTATATAAATTCAAATCCTTCCCTCCTTTATCCCTCCACTATCCTTTTCAATACAAATAACAGAATTAAATGTCCACTGCTGAAATTTGTTTAATATTTCCCTAGACTAATTCACCACTAATCCTTTTCTGGTTCCGTAGTAGCATGCTACTTGCCGAAAAGTGCTACTACAACTCATCAGGGGTAGCAAGCGCTATATAAATGCAAATCATTTTCTCTTCTATCCCTCCACTATCCGTCTCAATCCAAATAACAGACTAACATATCCACTGCTCAAGTTAATCTCATATTTCACTTTACTAATTCACCACTATTCATTTTTGGTTCCAAAGTAGCGTGCTAGACGCCGAAAAAACATGTTGATGCCTCATCAGGGGTAGTAAGCGCTGTATAATGCAATTACAATACAATAAAATGTTTGTCATTTTTCTTTGAAAGGTGTCAAAATCAGTTTTATGTGTCAACTAAGGGATTAGGCAGTTTATCTGCTTCATCATCATCACCTGGCCTAGTTGCTTCAGATGGTCGTCCAGAAATTGCTAAGTACCTCAGTGTCATCCAGAAAGACCATAAAGAGCTCTTCAAACCTTGATAGAACATAGGGGCATATGTCTGAGTGAAGTTCAGAGCATTGCATTGCCACCGTGGCTTAACGCCACGCTCTGCCACGTCTGAAACATAGGGCAGCACCGTATCTCCAAGGTTGGTAGCATGCCAAATGTTGCATGCCACACCATTAGTATAAGATGCTTTACTTGATTGAATGATTTAATTTTGTGATTTTATCATTTAATTTTCCAGGTCAGCCTTAAGCCATTTATTTTAAGGTACACCAGTGTTGGGTACTGACTGTTTGGGTTCCGTATATTTCACCACTGGTTCCAAACGTTGTGTAGATTAGATTCCACTGGTCCTGATGCATTGCCTCTTGATCATTATTGACTTCAAGATGGCAAGAAACATATTGACCTTTTAACTCCTTACTTTTGCCCACCATGGATCATTGTCTCTACTAATGGCAACCACATTTTTCAACTAAACAAGCACACTCACCAATTAAAATTCTTTCCAGAGATTTGCTTAGTCTATTTTAATTTTTTTTATAATATGTTTATTGAATTTTAAAGGAGCAAGGAAAATAATACAAAACAATGAAAAAGAGACATTGACATGGTCCAAGTGGTGATAACCATATGCAGCGGTTCATGATCATACATCATAGATACATACTATGAAAAAAGAAAAAAAATGAGAAAGCAGCCAGGAATTCAGACACAAGATTGGTCCCGCCAACTGAACGAACCATAGCTCCTTATCTGACATGTCTCTACCCAGGAGGGAAGGTGCGTGAGAGATTGAGTGTTCAGTGTCAAAAATAAGGTTAACGTTGCGCGATAGGGTCCTGGTTATTACGGTCTGCCCCCGTCAGAGAAGTGGTGTCTTCAAGATCAGAGGTCGTCAGAGTGGATTTCATGGCCATGTATAGGGCCCAGACGTTTTTGGGTCTGTTGCTGGGTGGTAATAACTCGCTGTAGTTTTCAGTTTGAGTGCAGCAGTACAGTATATCCCTAGACCACTGCGCCAAGGTAGGTGTCAGGCCTCGGAGCCAGCAGAGAGCCACGCATCTCTTCGCTAGAAGGAATGCCATGTCCACAAGGTGTCTGTATTTCTTGGGAAGTGGTTGGGAATAGCCCAGTAGGGCAAGAACTGGGTCAGGGGATATTGTCATGTCCATAATGCGGTTAATTTCCATGAATACATCACCCCAGAAGTGGGCAACCCCCGGGCAGGCCCAGGCCACGTGAAGGAAATCAGCTATAGGCTCTCCGCATCTTTCGCACTGGGATCCCTCACGTAGTCCATAGCGTTGTAACCGTTCCGGCGTATGGTAAACCCTGTTAAGGAATTTAAAGTGAACTAATCTATGGCGTCCGTTGAGCGAGATTCGCTTGGTACTCAAGCATCAGTAGAGCCACTTATCATCCGTCAGTTCTATCTGTAAGTCCTGCTGCCACGCCAGACGCGGTTTTACGTATGCACCGTCTCTGACAGATAGTGTGGAGCGATAAATTCTAGATACTAATTTAGCAGGTGACTGTGCTTCAATAACAGCGGTCAGAGTTGGGATCTCTGGGGGTTCGATCATATCCTCTCCAAGTAAATCCCTGAGAGCGTGTCTAACTCTATGGAATTGGAATTGCGCAAGGGGTGTCCGAGCGGTATCACCCTCAGCTATATCCTCCCAGGAAAGTGCAGTGCCGTCCTTGAAGAGGTCTCCTATGGTATGTATGTTTAGCGTCTGTAATGCGAGTATGACTCCTCTGTCCCTGCACGGTGCAAGCTACTAACACCAGGCCAGGCGGGCCAATGGAGCAAACAGAATATTACCAGCATGAGCGTCCAGTATATAATGCCAAGCGTGTGTGACCGAATTGAAAGAGTCCATTATGCCAGTGCGCCTGTCCCGAGGCGAGAACAGCAAGGCAGTCAAAGGCTTGGGATCGGCAACTATGGTCTCTATCAGTATGTGCGGTATGTCAGAGGGTCCGTGTATCCAGTGATATGCATGTGTGCATTGAGCAGCTCTATAGTAGTCTATTTTAATTCACTCCTGAAAATACACTAACACCTATTTTCACCAATCAACAACCAAGGCCCATACTTGTACTTCTCATACAGCACTGGGACAAAAGATCTCCAATAAAGCGCCCCCTTGACGATTACCACATATGCAAAAGAAACATTTGATGGACAGAATGCTGGACAATGCAAAAATTCACCTCCAATCACAAAGATCTGGGTTTTATCCATCATTCTTTTGCTCACCACAGCACCCCAGTTTGGACCCAGCCATATGCAAATCAGTCTTGAACCTGTTTCTTATGGGAACAGTCCAGCCCGAACTGCCAAGTCAGGTCCTCCCTGGACCGATAACAAGCATCCTGGGACCGGTTTCATGGCATCACCCTGCCTCAGCCAGGCTAGCTTAAATCCAGTGGTGTAGTGAGCACGGGACCCATGTCTGGGCATACCTTTCCTACTTAGGGCGACATATGCAAAAAAAACAATTGATGAACGGAATTCTAGACAATGCAAACACTCACCGCCAGTCACAAGGATCTGGGTTTAATCCATCATTATTTTGCTCACCACACCACCCCAGTTTGGACCCAGCCATATGCAAATCAGTCTTGACCCTGTTCCTTATGGGAACAGTCTAGCCCGAACTGCCAAGACAGGTCCTCCCTGGACCGAAAACAAGCATCTTGGGACCGGTTTTGGGGCATCACCCTTCATCAGCCAGGCTAGCTTGAATCCAGTGGTGCAGTGAGCACGGGACCCATGCTGGACAATGCAAACATTCACCCCCAGTCACAAGGATATGGGTTTAATCCATCATTCTATTGCTCACCACACCACCTCAATTTGGACCCAGCCATATGCAAATCAGTCTTGACCCTGTTCCTTATGGGAACAGTCCAGCCTGAACTGCCAAGCCTGGTCCTCCCTGGACTGCAAACCAGCATACTGGGACAGGTTTCAGGGCATCACCCTTCATCAGCCAGCTAGCTTGAATCCAGTGGTGTAGTGACCACAGGATCCACATCTAGGCATACCCTTCCCACTTAGGACAGCATATGCAATAGAAACAATTGATGGACAGAATGCTGGACAATGTAAAAATTCACCCCCAGTCACAAGGATCTGGGTTTAATCCAGATGTGGGTCACTTGCTCACTGTGCTACTGGATTCAAGCTAGCCTGGCTGATGAAGGGTGACATACTCCGAAACCGATCCCAGGATGCTTGTATACAGTCCACGCATGACCTGGCTTGGCAGTTTGGTCTGGACTGTTCCGATGAGGCACAGGGTCAAGACTGATTTGCATATGGCTGGGTCCAAACTGGGGTGGCGTAGTGTGCAGTCGAATGATGGATTTAACCCAGATCTCTTGACTAGGGGAGAATATTTGAATCATTCAGCATTCCGTCCATCATTTGTTGCAGTTACACTTTTTTTGCCCGAATTGGGACGGGTATGCCCAGACGTGGGTCCCTTGCTCACTGTGCCACTGGATTCAAGCTAGCCTGGCTGATGATGGGTGACATATCCCGAAACGGTCCCAGGATGCTTGTTTCTGGTCCAGGGAGGACCTGGCTTGGCAGTTCAGTCTGGTCTGTTCCCATGAGGCTCAGGTACAAGAATGATTTGCATAGGGCTGGGTCCAAACTGGGGTAGTGTAGTGTGCAAAAGAGGGATGGATTTAAACCAGATCTCTTGACTGGGGGATTTTGTTTGAATCATTCAGCATTCCATCCATCAGTTGTTGCAGTTATGCCAAGTGGTATGGGTAAGCCCAGATGTGAGTCCCTTACTCACTGTGCCACTGGATTCAAGCTAGCCTGGCTGATGGAGGGTGACATATCCTGAAACCGGTCCCAGAATGCTTGTTTCTGGTCCAAGGAGGACCTGGCTTGGCAGTTTGGTCTGGACTGTTCCCATGAGGCACAGGGTCAAGACTGATTTGCATATGGCTGGGTCCAAAATGGAGTGGCCTAGTGTGTAAAAGAACGATGGATTTAACCCAGATCTTGTGACTGGGGGAGAGTGTTTGAATCTTTCCGCATACCGCCCATCATTTGTTGCCGTTACACTTTTTGCCTTTTGTGGGATGGGTATGCCCAGACGTGGGTCCCTTGCTCATTGTGCCACTGGATTCAAGCGAGCCTGGATGATGAAGGGTGACATACCCCAAAACCGGTCCCAGGATGCTTGTTTCTGGTCCAGGGAGGACCTGGCTTGGCAGTTTGGTCTGGACTGTTCCCATAAGGCACAGGGTCAAGACTGATTTGTATATGGCTGGGTCCAAACTGGGGTGGCGTAGTGTGCAAATGAACGATGGATTTTACCCAGATCTCTTGACTTGGGGAGAGTGTTTGAATCATTCAGCATCCCGTACACTTTTCGCTCTAAGTGGGATGGGTATGCCCAGATGTGAGCCCCTTGCTCACTGTGCCACTGGATTCAAGCTAGCCTGGCTGATGGAGCGTGACATACCCTGAGACCGGTCCCAGAATGCTTCTTTCCGGTCCAAGGAATACCTGGCTTGGCAGTTTGGTCTGGACTGTTCCCATGAGGCACAGGGTCAAGACTGATTTGCATATGGCTGGGTCCAAAATGGAGTGGCATATTGTGTAAAAGAAAGATGGATTTAACCCAGATCTCATGACTAGGGGGAGAGTGTTTGAATCTTTCAGCATTCCGTCCATTATTTGTTGCAGTTACACTTTTTGCCCTATGTGGGATGGGTATGCCCAGACGTGGGTCCCTTGCTCATTGTGCCACTGGATTCAAGCTAGCCTGGCTGATGAAGGGTGACATACCCTGAAGCCGGTCCCAGGATGCTTGTTACCGGTCCAGGGAGGACCTGGCTTGGCAGTTCGGTCTGGACTGTTCCCATGAGACTCAGAGTCAAGACTGATTTGCATACCGCTGGTCCAAACTGGGGTGGATTAGTGTGCAAAAGACAGATGGATTTAACAAAGATCTCTTGACTGGGGGAGAATGTTTGAATCATTCAGCGTTCTGTCCATCATTTGTTGCAGTTACACTTTTCACCCTAAGTGGGACGGGTATGTCCAGACATGGGTCCCTTGCTCACTGTGCCACTGGATTCAAGCTAGCCTGGCTGATGAAGGGTGACATGCCCCGAAACCGGTCCCAGGATGCTTGTTTCAGGTCCAGGAAGGACATGGCTTGGCAGTTTGGTCTGGACTGTTCCCATGAGGCACAGGGTCAAGACTGATTTGCATATGGGATTAGATGGTACAGTCCTAAGATGGTTTAGTTCATTCTTAGAGAATAGAACACAAAAATTCACAGTCAACCAAACACTATCAGCTTCATTCAGTAATGCGATCGGAATTCCTCAGGGCTCAACTCTATCCCCGGCATTATTCAATCTGTACGTAGAGCCACTCACAAAAACCATACAACAAGCAAACATCTTGTTCCACATGTACGCAGATGACAAACAGCTTTACATCAAGATCACATCGTCAGAAGAGATAGGGATCATGAACAAAGCATTAAAGAGAACCATCCATTGGTTAACCAGTAATCACCTGAAGCTCAACCCACATAAAACCGAATTCCTGTTGATTTACTCCCAGAAAAGTGCTATGAACATCCTAGAATGGACAAATCTGATCACTGCACTAAACTGTACTCCGAGGATTATTGAGTCTACCAAATCCTTTGGAATTGTACTAGACAAAAATTGAACATACTATCACATATTAACATGATGGCAAAAAACACCCGGTTCCGTTTAAGTTACCTAAGAAAATTGAAACCTTTCTTAAACAATTCAGACCTGAAAACGGCAGTCCAGGCACTAGTAATATCAAGGATCGGGCACAGCTGCACAACTCTAGCTGGTCTCCCCAAGATCTCAACAGCCCCTCTGAAAGCCTGTCTCAATGCGGCCACAAGACTTATAACCGGCTCCAGAAAATTTTACTGCATCACCCCCCATTTGAAGGTGCTTAACTGGCTGCCTTACGAAGCAAGAATGCATCTAAAAATAGCATGTATCACTCACAAAGCGATACATTACAACACACCAGTGTACCTAGCCCAGAAAATCACACTATCAGGAGGATGCCGCCTCTCTTGGAGTCAGGAAGACCTACTATTGAAACCAGCCCGTTTCCGTAAGAAAAGAACTTATGATTGAGCTTTCTCGGGTGCAGGCCCTACAATTTGGAACGCTCTTCCCCCGAACATTAGGAGAATTTCATCCATTTCCACTTTTAAACATGAAGCCAAATCTCTTTATGTGAGTAAATATCTCCCATAATCTCAACAGTTCATTCCTTTTCTTTCATCTGCCAAGATCATACGAATGCTAATACTCATCGAACTTTAACCTAGTTGTGGATCGTACATATGTATATTAAGCCTTAATGTTTTTCTCAAAAATAATGTATAACAATTGATGTTTGTTGACTTGACTGGTAACTCAACTGTTTCTTGATATGTAAATGTAAAGCGCTCTGATACCCTACTCTGGGTCATGTTTGTGCTATATAAAACACCAAATAAATAAATAAATAAATATGGCTGGGTCCAAACTGGGGTGGCGTAGTGTGCACAAGAACAATTGATTTAACCCAGCTCTCTTGACTGGTGCAGAGTGTTTGAATCGGTCCGTCCATCATTTGTTGCAGTTACACTTTTCGCCCTAAGTGGGACGTGTAATCCCAGACGTGGGTCCTTTGCTCACTGTGCCACTGGATTCAAGCTAGCCTGGCTGATGAAGGGTGACATGCCCCAAAACCGGTCCCAGGATGCTAGTTTCCAGTCCAGGGAGGACCTGGCTTGGCAGTTTGGTCTGGACTGTTTCCATGAGGCACAGGGTCAAGATTGATTTGCATATGGCTGGGTCCAAACTGGGGTGGCATGGTGTTTAAAAGAACGATAGATTTAACCCAGATCTCTTGACTCGAGGCTAATGTTTGAATCATTCAGCATTCCATCCATCTTTTGTTGCAGTTACACCCTTGAGGATTACCGGCAGGCATTGCAGCACTGGCCTGACGAGGAGCAAGCTCTATAGCTCTATGATAAAGCATGACACCCACATTGCTGTGTGAGGCCCCTAGTTTCACAAGGAACTATCACCCTACCTTTGGTTACTATATGTCTGACCTGCTACACTCCCTCCCAGGAACTGCATACCCTTAATTTTTAATATTCACCCTGGAGCACGTATGTTGGATCTTAATGTGCTCTTGGTCCCCTCTTGTTGTGATTATTTGGTCAGTCAAATAATTCCCCACAAGATACCAAACACCTCACTTCCCTCTCACCCTTACATCAAATTAGGCCAAATTGCCATTAATTTACACTCAGCTCGGGCAATCAGATGCTCCATATCCTCCCCACTGGCTACCAAACTTCTGCACTATGCACCATGAGTAACCTACTCGGATTTGAGGTACTTCCTCTCAACCATAGTTCTATATGCTCCAGTATCCCTCAAGGTAGAAACCTGCTTCCATTGATATTAGCATCCAACATAAACCCCATTGTAGTGGGGTGAATATGCTACAGAGCATCCAGTTCCCTTTCCCAAATGTTCACTAGTCTGAGTGCAGCAGTTCCCTCTATGGTCTTTTCATCTACTCTCAACTTACTTGTTGTCCTCAATGTTGCAGTTAAAGAGTATCTCTCTAACACTCTTTCTTGTAATAACCGTCCTGTCAGAAAATAACTAGAGGTGGGTAGAACTTGCAGATTTTTCACTCCACCGAATTCCGAGTTACTAAAACACTCAATGAGATTCTGTGGCATTCCATGAACGGGCAGAAAGTGCACGTTGTGCTGCTCAATTCAGTGAACCACGTGGTGGGCAAGCGAGCTGCCATTTTGTTTTGCCTGCCCCTGTCCTGTCTAGCTTTGTCTGTCTTTTCCAACTTTCCAAATTCCATTCAACCTAATTTACCCCATCTTCTCACCCTCTTCCCAATCCCATGATTTTCTTGACTTTATTTTGTTACTGCCTGACTTTCCCTGTGTATATTTACATATTTGTGTTCTTTTTTTATTTGTTGTACTTCTTTTTTTTGTTTGCCTTGTCTGACCTGTCCTCTGTTCTCCTGTTTTCCTTCACATCACAGTCTGACTCCGTCTTGACTTCATCCCACGAACTGTGATGGCAGAAGCAGGCAGCACCACCCGCACCTCCTGTGGGGGACACAGATGGGCAGGGGTGCAGCCCCACCCTACACCTACCTTCAGCGAGGTGGATATGGCCACACTCATATTCTGGGTGCAGATCCATCTCCTCAGCATGTTTTGAGCAGGCCTGGGAACGGGTAGGGCCTGTGGGAGTTTCAGGTGTTCTGGGGTTGAAGGTGGGGACCACCAGTGTCCTGCACACCCAGGAGCAGCTGAGAGTACAGCCTGGATAGGAAATTAGACCAGATTGACCTGCTAGGTGTCAAAGTTAGGGGTCTTGGTGAGTAATATTTTGGGTTTCTAAAAATTCTAATATTATTCGATTTTTCAAGCAGCATGAACACAGAGATGTTAAGTTTATGTTGGTGTTTGTGCCTTTGCTTAAATGAATGAGCATATTGAAAACTTCTACTGGAGTGCTGTGGGATCCTTTCTATAGGATAATCACACTCACGGGGTTAGTGGCATAATTTTGTTTATTGCGAGGACACGTTTTGGCGCTTAGCCTTCTTCCAGCTCGCTTCATTGAAATGTGACACAGCTAACGTTACACTTTTTAAATTGGAAAAGTTTGCCTCATTGGATATGAGGATTGATGGCAAAGAGAGAGAACTGCTGCTATTGGGTGCTAGACCGATGTCCAGCCTCCCCCTGTCTGATGTATCCAAACCTAACTTTAGCACAGTGGGGCACAGTGATGTTTCAAACCCCATCTGTGTATCAATTCTCACACCCGCTGTGGCGTACTCGCCCTCGATGTTCCCTGGATGGGTAAGTCCGTGCAGTTCCCCCTCATAATCCAAAGGTGCCCGTTGCTTCTGATTGAAGTGTCCCATATTGCCGCCCCTTGCCAAACCACGTCAGCTTTCTAACTCCAATCGCTGGAGTCAGTCATGTGGTACCCATCCACGCCTAGATAGAAAGAGACAAAGTATTTTTCCATTTCTGCAGCAAAGTCAGCTGTTTTCACTTTAGCAGTCAACTGCTATTTACAATGGCTGCAGGATCAACAACTGCTCCTGCTCAAGATCCTGTTCTACTGGAGAATGTGGAGGATGAAGAATAGTATGCACCATGGAGGAAGGAAAGTGACGTCTGGCAATACTTCAGTATACCCTCAAGTGAAAAGATAGTTTCAGCAAAAATTGTCGAACACAACTTCTGTGGCAAAGAGCTTTCTTGTGGAATAGCCAAAAAGTACAGTCACAGCACCTCTTTCATGTGGAAGCATATAAAGACAATCCATGAGAAAACATACCAGAGGATGCTGCGTGAGAAGGAAGCTGCTTCCCTTCCTTCTGTTTCACGTCTGACTGTTGCAGCACCATCCACCTCAGCAACCATAACGGTGGTAGCTCTGGTCCCCAGTTTGGCACACATGACCATCCATTGTGTACAATGCCATATGTCTGTTGGACTAAACACAACATCTGTTGCAGAGCATTAACACGCTGTCAATAGTCATCCTGATAACTGTCTTTCTTATTACCATCCACATTTGATGCCTGTATTTTTGGTGTTGATATCATGTTCTTTGAGATGGAACTGATTTTGGAATAGTTCAGTACCAAGTTTTTTTTGGGTCATTAATCCTTCAAAAAAATAAACTACAGTTAATAAAAAAAAAGATTTGTTTTGGAACCTATCTAAATAATCAAAAAAGAGCTCTGTTCTTTGCCTCATTTATTCATTCTAAATAGTATGTATAAGTGTGTGTGTATGGGTGTATTAGTATATGTATCAGTTAGTGTTGGGGTGTGTTTCTGTGTGTATGAGTAAGTGTCTCAGTAACTCAGTAAGTGCATTAGTGTGTTAAAGAGAGTCTCAGTGTATATATTGGTAACTCCTAGGAGTCACCACTATATATAGTCACTCCTTTTAACACACTAATACACTCACAGAGTTACTGAGACACTCAGGATGTGTAGAAGTAAGCTTGTGAGTGTGAATGCATTAGTTAATCCATGGGTGTATCAGTGTATGTAATGGTAAGTCCTAGAGTGTGTCAGGGTGTGCAACCATCTTTTTCACCACCATCCTATTCCTTTTTAATCCTGGCCGGGTAATCCAGGAATAAAGCGTAGCAGTGGATATACCCTAGCTAGTTTTAATGATCACTAACTGCACCTTTATTATTTTTTGATCTCGTTATTATTTGTATGTTTGTATTGTCTTCCCCTCCCCTTTGCTCCACCCCAGACATTGGTCAGTGTGGCAGTATCAGTTAGCAAGCCCAAGGATAAAGCATGTCACAATTTGTGAGTGAGGGCAGTTTTTTTGCACTGAGCCCATGCCACTTGCACAATATTATATAGTTACATCCTCCACTCCTACCTCTCTTTTGTGTGGACAGTAAAGGTTTGGGGAGGTTGAGGTAGGAAGTAGTCCTCTCCCCTCTTTTTTGTGGATTTCATTTTGAAGATATCACCTCTGTTAGGCTGTATTATATCTTACACACTGATCATCCATAAAAAACAAACACCGTATACTGCTCTTTAGAAGCTAATATTTCTTAAAACTTTGGTTGAAGAAAGAAGAGATATGAATTTGGAAGTTTGAAAGGTAGTTTTTGTTTGAAAGTGAGCTTGCTGTTGTTGCATTCTGTCTATCTAGTCCAATTTTTTAAATACACAGTGTAGTGTCCTGAAGTTAAATGAGTCCTTCATTAAAGATAATAGCCATTGTTGTGTACGTTCTTCCAGAAATTGAAATGTAATCTGGTTTGAAGTTTAAAAATCAGTTTCTATTTTTGATCCATCAGCTCTGTATCGTAGCATCAATATAATGTATTTTCCACTTCTCTGTATCTGCAAGGTAGACATACAATCTGCTTTACAATTTGAGCAGGTAATATTTTGGTTTGCATTTTTCATTAGCCTGTCAAAAGACACAGTTTTACAATCTTATAATGTTAAGTAGATACATCTTTCTGAATTGATTTGAGTAGTAGTTGCAAAGGAGCAATCTTTACAATCATGGTTCCATGTGTAACTCAGTCCAAATAATTCATAAATATCAACTTATATTTCTTCCAAACATCCAAGCATCAGTATAATAAATACCTGAGCATCTTATTGACTGTTGAGAAAAGATACTACAGATCCACTAGGCAGGTCTACTACATCTCAAATGCCTGAAGCAGAACGTACTACTGTCCTATCACTACATTAACATTCCAGCAAATGACACAGATGAGAGCAGATTCCATTTTCTCCTTTATGTTGAATTTAATTTACAAAATGCGATAAATGGAAGAGTACATTGAGAACCACATGTGAATAGCAGTTGACACCATTACTATTTTCCAGCTGAAATTCTACAATATCACCGTTATCTTTCAATTTTCCTCTCTTAAAACCTTTTTACATATCTTCTTTTTTTGCTTCTTTAGAGGCACATCCATTGATTATTTGTTTCTTATAAACAGGATACTGTCCTAAGTAAGGGACATGTACAATTCTTAAACACTTGTATTCCCTCAAACAACTAGTATAAGCACTATCTTTCTTTTCATCAACATCAACCAAAAACAAACCGGACAACATTATAACTAGCAACAATGCTACATATGACATACCTTCTTTAAATACAGTACTTCCAATGTTAATAAAAGCTGCATCTACATTTAAACCTGTGATTTATGGATAGTTACAGTATATGCTAGAGAGAGAGAGAACTGCTGGTGCAAACATCTTTCACTAGCAAAAAATGTACAACGCATTGACCAATCTGTTTAATGCCGTTTATATGATCACAATTTATAACCAAGTATTCAACCTCATTCCTATTTGGAAAATGAATTAAATCAAAACCTTTACCCATCGCACCATTTACTAATCCTTCCTCAACATTTAAATTACGTCACAAAATCACTGTACAGTTTTTACACACATGTAAACATTTCTCTAATACAGCATTTTTTAATAAATGTTTTTCTAATTAATCCAGTTTCCCTTGAAGTTTTATTTAGCGCTATTGTTACTCCCTGGTGTTCTATTTTGTCAGAAGCTGTAACGTCCAAAATGTTTTTTCTCTCCAGTTTCAGCAATTCATCATTAAAATTGGCACACTCTTGAAGTGTAGGCATTAAACAAACTATTGATTTCCCTTCATGAATCAAATTGAACATTAGTTGTGCTGCTGTTTTCTTAGACATAAATAGTTCTATGATAAGTCAAGTTTCTAAGGTACTCTTGCCTTCCTTTAGTCAGAAGTCCAACATTAATATTCTTTCGAAAATTACCAGATTTTCTCAACCAATGCTCGATGCATATTCTTCAGTAGTTCCTTGTATTGTAAATTCAGCCAAAAGTTTACATTTCTAATACTTCCTAATGAATTACGAGTTTGTTCATGCAGAAGCGTCTTGAAAACGGCTCTCCTTTTACAGGGGTTAATTGCAGTAAGTCCCAAACACAATTAAATTAATTTCTCTGAAGAGAAAATCGTATTCTGTTCTTAAAATCTGTTGCATTCTTAAGTGAATAAAGGTAAGCATTACATTTGAAATCATACTTACCTCATCGATGATTAGAAGCTTCATTTTCCTCAAAATTCTTGCTAACTCATGACATGCTTCAACAGATAACTTCTGGTATTCCAGTTTATTATCATGTTCTACAGGTAACATTAATAGCCGATGTAGAGTAATTCCTTTAATATTGTGTGCAGCTAATCTAGTTGATGCTGTTACTACACGTGACAAATTTGATTGTGTTCTCCTCTGTAGGTAAGTAGTGATAATTATAATTCAAAAGCTTTTCCCCATGCCAGCTTGACCATTGATATATAACAGAATTGGGTTAAAGGATGAACAATTGCATTCTTTCTTCTCGTGGAGGAATCCATGTTCTATTTCTGCTGATATTACCATATAAATTTACTTCTGTTCATTGATGAGTTGTGCAACTAACTGCTCCAGATGTATAGATTCTTGTCTAGCTTGTTCCATTGTACTTTCTACCTCATTCATAGCTATTGCAGCTTCACTTTCAATAATAGGCGGTCCAAGAGGATCTTGACTGAGTAGTGCAGAACTTTGATTACTCTGTGAACTGTTGTTAGCTACCTCTGCAGCAATTGTTTCTTCTTGCTGAATCTCATCAGTTAACATTTGCATCTAATTTTTGAAGGTAAAACACTGTCTTTCACAGCATGAAATGAATCTTCATGGCAGTAATAGCCTCCAAGTAATTCTGATTCAGCACGCCAAGGCATGAACAGTTGAAGAAGTGCCAAATAGAAAAATTCTCTGTTCTCTGAAGTTTGGCAATTCAGTTTTTTTATGGTTTATTAAGTTTCCTTTTGCATGTCTCACTAAACAACCATCATGTCCAGCTGCTACAAGTGTGCCTTCTTCTATGTTTTCCGTTACATTCCTTTGGTACCTGTGGTGTTGAAGAACTTCATATAAGCACATAGTTTCTAGATTTACACTTCTTCTTGGGTAGTATGTATCCAACATGTTGGATTTTATAATGTCAGTACTTCCTGAGTCGAACTCCGCTAGATACTGAATTTCTGCAAAAGTATTCAACACTCTATTTCACGTGTTTGACAGGCCTAGACTAACCCAAAGTATTCCCCTGGACTTTGAGAATAAACTGTGCGAGTTCAACCTGTCACAACATTAATAAAAACCCATCTCCCTATTGGATAGCATTTTACACTAAAGCTGTACAACTTTTTTGTTAAACTATTCTGCAGAAATCTCCTGCCAGATCTCTTTCATTTCAGTCTTCTCTGATTTTTAATGTACGAAGTCACATAACGAGCAACAGCAATGGGGTTGTCTGCAACAAATTGAATGTTCATATTTGCATTCCACATTTTAAGAATTCCAGCATTATAATCATTAATGAACTTGTAAGCCTCTGTTCTCCTTAGATTGTATACATTTTCTGGTTAAATTCTGTGTTACTGTATGTGTCATTGCAGACAAAAAGACTCTTCCTTGTGAAATAACTGTCATGGAAAGCCAGAATTCTATCTTGTGTAAACCATATTTTGCTCCTGTATTTTTGACAACAGTACTTTCCACATCTATGTGTTTGGAAATGCAGAACTTTTTATCTCAGGCCTTTCTCAGTAGTTTATTTTGTTATGGTGCATGTCACATACTGTCGTGTGAGAGACAGCACAGGGTAATTACTGTCTGTTCCAAAGTTGGGAGCATCTTTTATCCATAACAACATGTGAATATGAGGAGCACCTCTTGCTTGGTACTCATTACGCCAGAAGAAATCAGTTACTTCACCAAGAGGAGGCTTACTTTCGTTTCAGATAAAAGTTAACATGGCTTGGGACCGGTGGAGAAAATATCTGCAAACATTAGTAGGATCTAAAGAGCAAAGTTCTCCTGTTGTCCTTTTATTGATGTCCTCAATGTTTGAGTTTGCCTCTCTTAAAAATTCAAGCAGGTCATCCCATGCATAATTAGCACAACTAATTGTAACAAACCAAGTTAGCGCACCCAGGTTTCTCAGCATGCATTTGAGTTCTCCATGTTGATGATACCAATACTCGTTGGTGCCATGTTGGCACATCATTAAATTGTATTATATGTTTTCATCTTTTTCTTGAACTTTATCAACAAATTCCTTTGCTGTGAGATTTTGAAGATTAACACTTGTCTTCAGTATAGGATTCACAGCATATGAAAATCCAGACAAGTCACTTTCAAACAGAAGATGGAAGATATATAGAATATACAGACGAAATCTTGGATCCTCCGAATATGGTCGGGTTGAGAGGTATTCAGCTGATGGTATCTGTACAGCACTGTCATCATAGCGGTCTCCTGCTCCAGTGGAAAACAGTCGGGGAAAACATCAAGCCTCTAAACTTTTTTCCCATACACTTGAGGGAGTTTTTGCTTGTTTAATATGAAATAGCTCAACAACATCACCAACAATTCCTTTATAATGCAGGAGATGGATGCTGTAGTGTTCATAAATTTGTTCAGATCTGGATTCCTCCACTTTTTCAATCTGTCCACTTGATGCATACGTCTCATCCTCCATACAACTTACCTTTCAGCAACATCAACATTTCTATAGTAAATATAATTTTTTGCTGGGTAAAATGTTGCTTTTTTGACCTTATTAATATCTACTAACTCTTGCCATATTTTTCTACTCTTTGAAGGAACACCATTTACTAAACTAATAAGATGTTCTTCAATATCTTTGTTTACCCCTATAGTTTCTGTTTAAAATCTAAAGGTAAATAGACAACTCTTCCTTTTAGTCCTTTCTGGAGCTCAGTTGGAGGTAATTTTCCTGTCTGTGCCTCCATATGAACCATGGCTCGGAATGGATGTATACACTGTATTAGAATTGATTCCTAAATATGTAATACTTTGAGCTCTTCTGAAACAGACACCAATTCTAACTTATTATCTATGGCTCTAGCTGGCATTTTAATATTCTCTAACTTATTAAAGCAGTACTTACATATAATGTGCTGTGTGAACAAATCAAATCTTTCCTCAACAAATAAATATGCACCAAATTCTTGCCACTTATCATTGGGTTTTTTTTCAGCTTTAGAGCACGCAAATACATAGCGAGTTCGCATTTTGTAGTGAGTGCGTCGACAACAAATACAAACACAGTTTGGTTTGCCAGAGCAAACTGTGTTAAACTTTACAATCTATTGTTCAAAGTTTCAGTTGTAATATCTGTATCCTGTTCTTTGACAATTCCAGTAGCCAACTCTATATTTTCACTAGACTCGTCTTCTGGACCAAGCAAACGAAACTGGATATATTCACAAACTTTTTCTACCTCTGCTAGTGTACCATACAATAAAACTCTATTAATCCCTCCTAAACATAACACAGGAGTTTTTACACAGTAAAGTCTTCTATCCAAAGTTCGTATTTTGGAGTGGTGAACAGCTAACATCCTGAAATGATGAAAACTGCTTTTTCAAGATTTCCTTGAAAGACATGCAAATAAATGTCGTAATAAAATAGTATATTTCTTCATTATGCATGGATCGAATCATTCCAAAATTGCATTTTTCTGTTTGAGACTTCTGGATGGCAAGTCACGTATACATTTTTTAAATAAATCAATTGAATCCTGATGAATACTGCAAATAGTACTACAGCACTATTTGTATACTGGGGCCTGTGTACACCTACCTTGCACCTATTCAGATACCACTTTCTCTACATTCCTAGGAACCATCTCCTCTTTTGCAACAGGAATACCATCTTTTACTTCATAACAATGAGCAGTTGAACTGCATGCACTAGTGTGTTCTGTTGGAAATAGCTTTCTACATTAAAATAAGCTTCTATACTAGACGTATGCTTCCATTCACCTTAATACATTTTTCAAAAAAAATTCTATTAATAAGCTGTTTTCTAACAGTTCTTTTTTTCATACACAACAATGTTTTGTCTAGTTTCCTCATTCTATTCAATATTAATTTAAATACTTTTCTCTTCGGAGCAAATGATTTGTCAACAACACTCTCAACGTGTTTCTTTTGCTTGAGAACATCACTTCTCCTCTCATACTTTTTCATCCCTTTCATCATATTTGTGATACTCTAGTCTGAAACATTTGAGCTCTTAACTCCTTAAACTGTTTCGGTCTCCATGACAAAGTCCCTGATGTCTAGGAGTATTTTCTACTTTCAGAAAGATGTACTCCTTGTTTTTTTCCACTTTATGTGTAAACTCCAATTTTAGACAAAACTGTAGTCACATTTTGCATTTTACTGCTTTTTTATTAGAAATGCTTAGTATCTAACCAGTTTCCCTTTTTCTCCTCTGGATAATCTCCTCCTTATTTTGTTTGTCTCTCTGAGTCTGCAGTTCATAATATTTTTTTCTCTCTTTCTTTTATCTTTCTCTGCTGTCAGGCATTGCACATCTCTTTCACAAATGAAATCCTAAGTCTGTAAAAAAATAAATACATTAACATTAATTAATTTACCGGATGGTTATTCTTATAGTCTTTAGTTTATAATCAGTAATACTAGACATACTTTCATTTAATCTTTTACTCTAGTTTGCATAGTCCACACATATAACTCTATATACATTTACTTCTCGAATATATGTATTATAGATACATTAAGTATATATGCCACATAGCAAATCAGACATGTACTTACTTTAAATTTATACCACAACCTAGTTTTAAACAGTCCCATAATTACAGCATCCAATCAAATATTGTCTTTTAATTGTACTTGCTAGGGTCTCTTTTAACTCACTCCATTTTGAAAACTGCCTCATTCAGGTGCAGCGATCTTCAGCCTTCTCCTTGGTGCTACTGCTCTATCTTCAAAATAATTAGAGCATGGATTGTAGGCCCCAGCATAGTGTTCTGGGTGAGAGAGCTTGCTAGATAGAGTGCCTAATGTGGATATTAGTTGCTTTGGCCAGAGAGGATTTAAGTGGCAGCAATTGCTTCTATTGGTTGAAAGCATAATGGATTCAAAAGGTCCAGACTTCATAATTGGTCACTGCGGTGGCAATGACCTGGGCACACTGAGTGGGGTAGGACTGCAAATCCTAATGAAGAATATCATTGAACAATTAATGAAATTTTTCCCTCACACTGCTTGGTGTTTTCTAACATACTCCAGAGGGAGAAATGGAAGTGGTCTTCTGAATTTTGTCCACAGATAGAGGAAGCCAGAAAACATGTTAATAAAACAGTTTCAGCATTCCTTAGAGACTATAACATGGGCTCCATCTACAATAATAACCTGCACTTCAACATGGATGGAATATACAGGAGAGATTGTATTCACTTCACAGACGATGGCAACAAAATATTAGTCAGCAACTTGAAACTCTGTATCCCCTCGTATATGTAGTCATCAGATACACACAATGAACACAATGGCTATTCTAAGAGCCACCCTATGTCCCAAACAGTTGTTATTTTTAACTATAAATCTTTTTTTTAAGTAATTATCAAATCCGCGGATCCATCACAGCTTTGCAAACCAAAAGCACACATTTAATGCAAAACAGCACATTTAATATTTCTAGTAGACTGTTCTGAATGGATCTCACATTCGGTATAACATAGTCTACATGGGTATGATTTTAAGTGCATAGGTGTCTCAATGCATATTTTACTTGTTGTAACAGTGCCTGTATGAGTATATTACTAGGTGTGATACTTTCTACATCAGTATCTGAGTGTCTATGAATGTGTCTATATTGGTTTAACTCTAAGTGTGAGAGTGTCTGTATGGGTTTTTGAATGGGCGTAACAGTGTATGTATGATATCTGAATGGGTGTGACAGTCCCTCTATCGGTATGTGAGTGGATATAAAACTCTCTATGTAGGTGCAAGTGTAGGTGTGAGAGTCTATGTATGGGTTTGCAAAAGGGTGTAACAGTGTCAGCATTGGTGCAAGAGAGGGTGTCAGAGGGTCTGTATGGGTATGTGAGTGGGTGTGAAAGTCTCTGTATGGATATAAGTGTGGGTATACGAATATCTGTATGGATATGTCAATGGGTGTAACAGTGTCTGCAAAGGTGTAAAACTAGATGTGAGAGGGTCTGTATGGGTATTGAGTGGCTATGAAAGTCTCTGTATGGATGTAAGTGTGCATGTGAGAGTCTCTGCATGGGTTTGTGAATGGGTCTGACAGTGTCTGTACCATATGTGAATGGGTTTGACAGTGTCTGTATGGGCATATTAGTGAGTGTAAAATTGTCTTTATAGATGTAAGTCTGGGTATGAGAATCCCTGTATGGGTTTCTAAATGGGTGTAAGAGTCTCTGTGTGAGTTTGTGAATGGGTGTGACTGTGTCTCTATGGACTGGATGTAAGAGTGTCTTCTGGGTATGTGAGGGGATGTGTCAGTATTTGTATGGATATGTGAGTAGCTGTGAGAGGAAGAGAGAGTATAAAAATATATGCTTTTTTCAGTTACTCTAAATCCGTGGATCCCCACAGAGTTACACTGGGGCCATGCTGAGCCCCGCGAGGGATCCGTGGCTCTCGCGAGGGGCACAATTTTTTCTCTCATTTCTGACCCCAGGATACATGCTCCGCCCTCTTTTACAATGTGTACAAGGGGTCAGGAAACATCTCTCCTGACCCCTTCATTCAATTTGCACACATATTTTCAGCCCCAGAAACCGTTTCTCAGACACACAAAATAGTGGCCACTACTTTTCTGCGAAGGTGCGGCCAGCCAATCTGGACTTTGCTGTATTGCGTGAATCCATGGGTCCACCATGGAAGGATTCACGGAGGATCTGCACCCTTATATTTACACATTTGTTTTCCAGTTAATATGTCTGAAGCTACTGAATGGATTGACACCAAATAAGAGAAAGAGGGAATTGAGTAACCAGATCTAACTTTCTGCCAAATTTGGTGTAATTCCATCCAGCAGTTTGGGCTGTACGCTTGTTCAAAGGGCTTATAAGAATTAACATGGGGAAAACAAGATTTGGGACCTCCCTTTTTCTTGGCCCCCACTTGACGGGCCACCCGAAAACTTTCCAGACACAAGCTGATGTGAGTGTCTCATTTTATTGGAAGCTAAGTCTTTACTATGGGCCAGATTTACTCCTGTTTTGTGTCGTCACAGAGGGGAATTTTGCCCTTTTGTGACTGGAAAATGTACCAACCCTATTTTGAGAGTCCCTAATGTAATAGCGACTGGCAAAATAGTGTTAGCGACTTGCTATTAGGAAGAGACGTTCCAAGGGCATCCTTTCCTAATAATGACTCCGAACCCTATGTAAGAACATGTTGCGACCGCATTTGTGGTCGCAAAACACTCGCAGTTTACCACCCTCTAAACCATTCACAAGCGTAAAGGGTACCCGGGGGACCCCTTCCCCTTTGTGAATGGGTGCGCAAACACTTTTTTAAGAGCAGGCAGTGATCCCAGGGACCACTATCTGCCCTTGAAAAATGGAACCAAAACGTTTAATTTCTTTTTTTAAACTGCTTTATTGGCAAAGCAGTCCCAGACATGGTGGTCTGCCTCATTAATATGCATGAGGCATGCAATTTGCGACCCCATTGGTAATCGCAAACAGTGTCTCTGACACTACTGTACATTAATGTTTGCGACTCGCAATTTGCGAGTCATAAACATCAATGGCTGTATATCTTGCTGTAGGATATATATATATATATATATATATATATATATATATATATATATATACATATATATATATTGGATTTGTGTGGCTCGTGCTTGCATAGGAAGTTTGCGAGCTGTTGGTGGATATTACCTACTGGCGGTCGCCAGTAGGTAGTTATAGTTAGGACCGTGTTTCCATAGGAAATCTCAAAATTCTATTTTGAATAACTTTGGCGCCGGTTGACGAATCCTCGCGAAATTTTCAAAACTAATGGGGCGCTCCGCTCAGCTCCTATCCTGAAAGTTTTGGGGGGATTCGTCAAGCGGGGGCTGAGAAAAAAGGGGGGTCCCAAAACGCATTCCCCATGCATTTTTCCATAGGGACTTTAGTCGCAGCCACAGCCCGAACGGCTGAACAGAATTATGTGAAATTTGGCAGAGAGGTAGCCATAAGGTCCATGAAGTGCCTTTTGCAGGTTTGGTGTAAATCTGTTCAGTATTTCCTGAGAAATTAGCATTTAAATCAATATATATATCTGTACGCGCGTACCGTGCGCGCACTGAGCAAGTCCTGTGCGCGCACCTTGCCGATCGCGAGCGCACTTCTGATTGGTTCTTAGATGTCAGTAAACATTCGAATCGGTGGAAATCAGGAAGCGGCGGCCGCCATTTTGTCTCTCGCATAAAGAGGGGGTGATAAACAAAGGGGGAGAACTTGAAAAGGGGACAGAGTGGGGAGATATTGACCCACTAGGCATTGTAAGGGGGTCACAGTAGGACCTTGTAGGGCAAACAAAAAGATTTATATTTTGAAAAAAAATATCGCCGAGTGCGCGCACCCAGCGCGCACCCGAAAAAAAACTTTAAAAAAAATAATAATAAAAAATCGCATTTAAGTGTTTAGATATAAGGTGGCTCTAAAAAGAGCCCTTGTGTTTATTGTTTGTTTTTTGGTACCTACAAGTAAGTACCGATGCAGAGTCTAAAGTTCAAGAGGAAGACTCTGTTGCCTTCATCAGTGAAGTGTACACCATCTCCTCTATAAATGTCTTGCATGTTGTAACGCAAGTTGTTGTGGTATATAGAACCCATACCATAGTCTCTGAGGAAAGCAGAAATAGATTTGTTGACGTGCTTCCTTGCTTTGTCAATCTGCGGACAAAATTGGTTGGACCAGTTCCACTTTTGCCTTTGGCATATGTTAGAATATACGAAGGCAGATTGAGGAAAGAGCAACATCAATTGCACAAAGGTGTCCTTAATAAGCATTTCCAGACCTACCCCAGTTAAAGTGCCTAGGTCATTTCCACCACAGTGCACAATAATAAGGTTAGGCTGTGGGAGGTGTAGAAAGGTTTTCACCAAAGGCATTAATTGGTGCCACTTTAACCCTCTCTGACCAATCCATTTAATGTCTACATTTGGCAAAGCAAGGTCTCTCACCATACCTCTTTTTTCTGCAAATGTTTCACTCCAGAAGACATAGCTGTGACCTACAATCCACACTGTGAACATCTTCAAAGGAGATCTGGATGCACTCAGGAGGTGTCTTTCAGTAGAAAGGCAAAATGAAATGAAAGACAGTTGAAAAATGGGGGCACACATACTTTTTTTATAAAAAGAACTCATTGGCTGTTTCAAACCATTCTACACTAAAAACTAGGCTGTATGTTTAAATTTTAAAAAGCATGTTTTGTATTGGTTCAGAAAAATGTGTGAACAAAGAACATTAGTTTGGATTTGCTGTTAGGTTTAAAAAGTCAAGCACTCTTGCTCTTTGGAAATAAAACATTGTCTGCTGAACTTCTGACCTCTCTGCTCACACCTGTGTTCCATGACCTGTTGCTATGGTAGCAGGCAGAAGTCAAGTTGGGGGAAGGATACATTTGGAAAGGGGTTGAAGTTTTCAACCAATAGAAATGTGTGATTTCATTTGAAAAAATGTGGGAAGCACTGAGATTTGAAATTAACATGTATATGTGTGAAAAAAGAGAGGGAAACTGTGCCATTAACTGGTTCTGCTGAGAGGAGAGAGGTGTTCAGCTCAGAGATTCTGGTCTGATAAACTGCTGTGTGACTGCCACATTTCTTTCACAACTAACTAATTTTAAAGGTGAGTTATGAGTTTGAGAGGGGGTGTTTGTGGTTAATTTAGATATAAAAAAAAGAATTGTGATTATTTGTTTAAAGTTGTGATTTACATTTTCTGTTTTGGGAGATATTTAACTGTTTTGAATATGTAAAATATTATGGAGTATGTTTTCACCATAAGTTAATGTGTACTGGTAACAATGAGGAATACTGTTTTGTGCCTACCATCAAACTATGAGTCTGTGTGCAGAGAAGAATTGTTGACAGAGATTTAATTTGTGTTGCTGTTGAAAAGTAAGACTTGCAGTTGAAAGAAAAGGACAGCTTCTTTTTAATTGTGATGGTTAGCATTTAGCAGAAATCACTTTGAAAGAAAAGAGAGGAAAATGGCAGCACATTTGAAAAAAGCATTAGTTCTGTAAGAATTGATAACCCAGGAAAGGGGCAGCCTGTGTTTTGTGCCTACCAACACAGCATGAGTCTGTGTGTATATAGGAATTGTTGTCTGAGATTTAATTTGTGAAGTTGTTGTTCAGTAAGAAATGCAGTCCTAGGAAAGGGGCAGCCTGTGTTATGTGCTTAAAATGATGGCATGAGTCTGTGTGCACACAGGAATTGTGGGCAGAGATTTAATTTGTGAAGATGTTGTTCAGTAAGAAATGCAGTCCCAGGAAAGGGGCAGCCTGTGTTATGTGCGTAAAATGATGGCATGAGTCTGTGTGCACACAGGAATTGTGGGCAGAGATTTAATTTATGAATTTGTTGTTCAGTAAGAAATGCAGGCCCAGGAAAGGGGCAGCCTGTGTTATGTGTGTAAAATGATGGCATGAGTCTGTGTGCGCACAGGAATTGTGGGCAGAGATTTAATTTGTGAAGATGTTGTTCAGTAAGAAATGCAGTCCCAGGAAAGGGGCAGCCTGTTGTGTTTACACAAATTATCCCTTAGCAAACATGCACTGTTACATATATCCCTGCAGTCTTCATGCAGTTCTGGAAGTCTCTTTGCTCATCTGTCTTGCACCAGACAATACACAGTCTTCAGAAACACACTCTTGGCACACACGCAGCAGCTTCTCCAACACTCTCATGTGTAGTACTCAGCTCTGTGTGCTGTTTCAGATAGCACTGTGTAATGCAAACACATTCAACATCACCAAGGCCTCATTTAAATTGATCTAGTCTAATCACTCACCCTGTAACATATGGTCATGGTCTTAAGGAGCTGTTAGGACATGTGCTCTTTTTTGCTTCTGTAAATGATAAGGGAAATGTGTCAGGCTGTAACAGTAATTTGGTACTATTCAGGGACACTGTTTTGTTCCAAAAAACATAGCATGAGTCTGTGTGCGCACAGGAATTGTGGGCAGAGATTTGGTTTGTGAAGTTGTTGTTCAGTAAGAATTGCAGTCCCAGGAAAGGGGCAGCCTGTTGTGTTTACACAAATTATCCCTTAGCACACATGCACTGTTACGTACATCCCTGCAGTCTTCATGCAGTTCTGGAAATCTCCTTGCTCATGTCTCTTGCAGCTGACAATACATACTCTGCAGAAACACACTCTTGGGACACACGCAGCAGCTTCTCCAACACTCCCATGCATACTACTCAGGACTGTGTGTAATGCAAACACATTCAATGTCACCAAGGCCTCATTTTCTTTGCTCTACTCTAAACACTCACCCAGGTTGCAGATACTTATGGTATGAAGTAGCTGTTAGGAAATGTGCACTTTTCTGCCTCTGTGATCTACAAGGAAAATGTGTAAGGCTGTAACAGCAATTATCACTTGATCTACCAGAGTAGTAAATGTGCTTTGAATTTGCAAATCAAATTCTGTTTTCTGCTTAGAAGCACACCATGAGGCTATGTGCGCACAGGAATTGTGGCCACAGATATAATTTGTGTTGCAGTTGTTCTGTTAAAAAATGCACTTGCAGGAAAGGGGCAGCTTGTTTTTTTTCAACTGTGGTGGTTAGCACTGTGCACAAATTAGTAAATCACAAATGAGAGACAAATGGAAAAACATTTGAAATAAATGAAAAGTAAAAAAAAATATTTTAATGAATTATAATTACAAAAAGGATTTTTTTTTTAGTTCCTTGCAGGTATTGCTGAGCAACAGTGAAAACAAAATGCCTTTAAGGACAAGAAAGAGGAAAGAAAAGCAACAACAAGTATATCTGGACAAAACTGGGAAAAAAAAATAGCAGGAGAAGCTGGTGATGGCAAAAAGAAAAAGTCTACTAGTAAGCAGAGCAGAGATTTCTTAAAAAAGATTTTCAAAAAAATGGCAAAAATAACTGTAAAACAAAGAGAGTTTTATGTACAAAGCAACAACACAGTCAACAGCAAAAAAAAAAAGCTAATGTACAATCAGAAGTATGTCAAACTGATTTAACACGAAAATTTGATTTTAAAAACATTCGTCGAAAAATGTTTCATAGAAGAGTGATGTTAAATTTGCTAAAGGATGTGAAAAAATATAAGAAAAAATCTAAATTTATTAAGAAATTTTTTTTATAGAAAATATTGTAAGGAAGGCTTTGGAAATAAAAAGAAAACTTTTTATCCTAATTTTGAATAGGATGCGTAGATTAGATAAATTAGTCAATGCAATGAAGTCACAAAGCAAAAGGAAAAGAGAAGTGAAAAAAAGTAACTTTTGTAAAGTGTTCTTGGGAGAATGGAAACACAGTTCAAGTACTGAACCATTTTTTAATGAAGAGAGTTATCTTCAAAGTAATAGTTTGTTGCATGCAGTTGACACCAATGGTAGAGCATATGAAGTTAAGGATGGTTGTGTGATGCAAAAAGAGAAAATGGTCCCAAGAAATGAGGAAGAAGTAATGGCTGCTGAGGCTATGGGGAGACGTCCAAAAGCCCCAGTGTACACTTGGAACTGTAGTAGTATTTGTACGGTGCGTCAGGAATCTATTGATAAATTACGTGACTTTCTAAGAGAATATAGTAAAAAGAGTGTAAAACAGAAGATGAAGGTGCTTCAAACACTAGATCCATGCAGAGTGAGAGAAAATACTGGTTTGCAGGGACATTCTCTGGCTTGTCTATCTAGAAAAGTGTGTAAAAGTGTTTTTCATCATTTTAGGATGCTGGCTGTTCATTATACTGAAATGAGAAAGTTTGTGAGAACATTGTATTTTGCTAAAAGTCCAGCAGTAAAGTTGAATGAGTTGAATAATGCTCTGTTCCGTGGATCTGTATCAGATGTAGTGAAGGTTACTGATGAGATTCAGTTTTGTTACTTTGGTCCAGAACAAGAAAGTGCAGAAAAGGACACAGTAAATGAGGAAAATGAGGAACAGAATGTAGAACTCATTATTACTAAAAATTTTGAGGATGAAATGACAAAATTTACTATCACCTCTAATAAAAGACCAAATATTACTTGTATTTGTTGCCGCAGAAGTCATTATAAGATTCAAACAAGGAATGTTGATCTGTATAAAAAAAGTGAAAATGAAGAAAATTATAAGTGGAAGGATTTTGCAACATATATATTTCTTGAAAATTGTTTTGAATCGGGTGAAGATCAGCGTATTTGTAAATACTGTTATAATAAGTTAGAAGAAAATAGAATGCCGACCAGAGCTGTACATAATCATTTAGAATTGGATGCTATTCCTGCCGAACGTTCTGAATTAAATACATATGAGTCTATACTCATTCAATGTGTTCATCCGTTCCAGACCATAGTACGTATGGAGCCCAAAACTGGTAAATTACCTCCTTCTGATTTACTGAGAGGTTTAAAAGGAAGAGTGGTGTATTTGCCCTTGGATTTGAAAGAAAATATGGAAACTATTGATGCAGATACTTTGGAAACTGAACCATTAGTAATTCTGGTTAATGGTGTACCTACAAAGAATAAGAAGATTTGGTAGGAGCTGGTGGATGTACGAAAAGTACAAAGAGCAAATTTGTATTTGAAAAAAAATAATAAATGGTATGAAACAATTTATATAGAAGAAGAAGAAGAAGATTTACAAGAAGACACAGAAACACCAACTGGTCAAATTGAAAAAGTGGACAAGTCAAAGGAAGAAGAAATTTATGAACATTTTAGCATACATCCTCTTCATTCAAAAGAAATTATGGGAGACACTATTGATCTGTTTCAGATGAAGAAAGCAAAAGGAACTCCCGTGAGTGTATGGGAGGAGAGCTTGGAAGCTCGATGTTTTCCCCAGCTGTTTCCTACAGGAAAAGGAGGACGATACGATGAACGTCCAGAACAGATTCCAGCTTCTGAGTATCGGACTCCAAGACTATATGCAGAAGATCCAAGATTTCGTCAAAGTATTCCTTATTTGTTCCATCTTTTATTTGAAAGCGACTTGTCTGCATTATCTTATGCAGTAAATCACATTTTAAAAAGTGGAGTACATTTACAAAATTTGTCTGCTAAGGATTTTATGGAGAAAGTGCAGCACCGAGATGATCATTTGGAAACACAACTGATCAATCTGATGGCTTGTCAGCGTGGGACAAATGAATATTGGTACCGACGCCATGGTGAATTAAAATGCATGTTACGGAATTTAGGAACTCCTACATGGTTTCTAACCCTAAACTGTGCCGAGTACGCTTGGGATGATTTACTGGATTTTCTAAGAGAGGCAAATTCAGACATTAAAAACATTGAATACAAGACAGCTGGAGAACTGTGCTCATTGGATCCAGTTAATGTTTGCAGATATTTCAATCATAGATTTGAGGCTATGATGTCCTTCATCTGCAATAAAAAAAATCCACCTCTTGGAGAAGTGGTGGATTTCTTTTGGAGAAAAGAGTACCAGGCAAGAGGTGCTCCTCATATTCATATGCTGTTGTGGATCAAGGATGCCCCAAAGTTTGGAACAGATACTGATGAAGCAGTGTTATCTTTCATTGAAGAATATGCAACATGTGCTATACCTAAAAGCACAGAAGAGAAAAAGTTAAAAGAGCAAGTTTTACGTTTCCAAAGTCATCGGTGTGGAAAATACTGTCGACGGAAGTACAAGACGAAAGATAAATTCTACACAAAGTGTCGATTTGGATTTCCTAGACCTGTTCTTTCAAAAGGAAGAGTCAACAGTTTTATGTCAGCTGTGCGACATACTATAACCAGAAAATCTCCCAAAAATACCTACAACCTAAAAAGAAATGAAGAGTCAAAATTTATAAATGACTTCAACCCAGTCATTTTATCCATGTGGAATGCTAACATGGATATTCAGTATGTGGCCGACAATTCTATTGCTGTTGCTCGGTATGTGACATCTTACATCACTAAATCTGAGAAAACAGAATTGAAGGAAATGTGGGAAGAGATTTCTCACGAGAAGACTGTCAGTAAGAAGCTGTACAGTTTCAGTTTAAAGATGTTATCGCATCGAGAAATTGGATCCTACGAATGCTCAGATAGGTTATCATCTGCAAGTCTTTTTTTTTTTTTTTTTTTTTTTTTTTTTAAAAACCTTTATTTGTGCATAGTAAAAGAACAAATACGGGCCTACAACCATCAGGCCGGCCACAATACGGTTGAGCACAGAGACAAGGTCAAGATTAGCAACGATTCAGGATTCATACACTGGAGGGATCCTTGACACCGGGGGAAGGAGAAGTGAAGGTTAATTTTAAGGTTTTCAAAAAAAAAAAATTTTTATCGAGAAAAAAGTCAGTAAAGGATAAAAACAAGGAGATTCGAGTCCGCAAGTCGGCTTCATACACTGGAGAGCAGCAGCATCATTAAAACAGCCATAGAAACTCTCATACAGTAAGGCGATGCAGTTAGATAACAGGATCATCACAGTAGTAAATACGCACCCCCTAAAAGCCGCCCCCACTCAATCCACCCCACACCCGGACCCCGAATCGAGACAAGTATAGCGCAGAGACATGAAAGAAAGAGGCCCATAGAACTAAAAAAGAAACAGTAAATTACCCCCCCACCCTACACCAATGCGGAGGCTATGGCCTACCCCCCCCCCAGCATAGTGCCTGTCGCCCAATGAACCCGAAATATAGACGAGAGAGAAAGTAGGAATAGAGTAAAGAAACTAAGAGAAGAAAGAAGAAAGGAGGTGGGGAGGAGCCCACGTATCCTCGGAGCGCCCGACACCACCGGCCAACCAATCCTCCACACACTGAAACCCCACTACACCCAAAGGCGGTCGTGTGAAGATAGCATGTAACACCAAGGAAAAGAAGGCAGACAGATCGCGACGAGTGCGCACAACATATGTAGACAATTCCAGTCCCAGTCCAGCCCGGCCGTGAAGCCCTGATGATAGAAAGTAATCTAGCCCTGGCCCGATCGCGGGCGTACGATTAGACCCGCCCCCTCGTGACTGCCCCGCATCCCGAACAGACAAAGACAATATGGCCACTTGGGAGAAGATGGAGAAGTAGAGTCACAAAATGGCCGCCGATCATCTATTGAGGTCCCCTTGCACACCATATAAAATCCAGACCTGGCTTGTAAAGTACATGAGTTCCACATAAAAGGAGCCGTAGGCCACCGTGAACGGTTCCTCGAGGTCGCCAGGTGTAGTTCAGCTGGAAACTCCTGCGGGCACGGTGAGGCAGGCAACAACAAAGCAGGCAGCAATGACCGGGGAAACAAAGTATCTGCCATTGAGCAGGAGAGCGATTGATCCTGAGCGCCGGGAAAGCCAAATGAAGACACCAGTGTAGCACCGTTATACCCAGTCGTTGCTTCCCCGCAGGAGGACCACAGCACTGGCAGACTCACGTCTTGTTGATCACAAACGGGGCGCTCACGGCCCGCAGCAGACAGTGTAGAGTCGAACCGCTCACTCAGCGTTTGCAAGCCGACACACAATTGCAGACGTAAGTCCCGCAGGGCAGCCAGAACGGAGCCGTATGTCAGCGGAAGCTGCGTCCCCACAACGGCAGCAATCCGGGACGGCACTGGGGAGCTGGAGTCTGGTAGAGGGAGGGCGAAGCGGGCAGCGGGCGAGACCGGAGCATCACCCCCCAGCAGCGAGCAGGCAATCAGCGCCATGTTTTACCGTTGAACGGTACCGTGGCCAGGGGGGGGATTGTGACAAGGAGGCAATTCCCAACAGGTCTGCGCCGCAACAGGTGAAAGCCAGCAGTCGCTTCCCCTCCCTCGGGCTCTCTTTGCAGCCGACTAGACCATAGAAGAAGGGGGTCTGCAGCCTTCCACAGCGTGGTCCACAGAGCGGGGTAGGAGACCCGCCACACCGGGGCCTACCCTCTAGCTCCAGCCCGTCAGGTGCAGGGTACAGGAGGTGTCCGGGCGTCTCTCTCCCGGCTCTTCTGGCGACCGTACGTGGCGTGAGGCGGGATCGGGACCTCGGGCTCAGATTTGCACCAGCGGGTCCGGTGACTGCGACGCTTCCAGGGGGCCGGCCGAGGCCACAGTAGAGCAAGGGTCCAGGGCGGAGAACAAAGGCACCAAGAACTCCGGCATCCGGGCGGGCTAAGACTTCGGGAAAGCGGCGGCGCAGTCAGCGCGTCGTCGCACGCGTTGCACCTCGAAAATCGGCAAGGAGAGGAATCAGGATAATAGTCCGAGGCCAAGGGCCGCCGGAGCCGGGCGCTCAAGCGACTGCTCCGGTCGCCATCTTGGCTCCTCCCCTCCATCTGCAAGTCTTTACTCGAAATCCAGAAGAATAATTTGGGTAAGCTTAGGCCTTGCAGGAATGAGAAATCGGGTACTGAAATCTGTTGGAGAAATTGAATATTTGGCCGAGAATGACCCAGAAAGTACAGATATTTTGAAATCAAACATGTTGGACACATATTACCCAAAGAGAAGTCATCATCTTGAGAACATGTGTCTCTATGAAGTGCTGCAGAACTACATTTATTCACGGAAAGCCACAGAAGACATCAACAATGGAAAATATAAAGTCATTGGTGAGGAAGGATGTTTGGTGAAGCAAACAAAAGGAAGTTTGATAAATCACAGGAAGCTCAGTTGCGAAACTACTGACAAAAAGGAATTTTACTACTTGGCTCTTTTACAGCTGTTTAAACCATGGCGTTCAGAGGACGAACTACTGGGACAATTTCAAAGCTATGAAGATTCTTTTAATGCTAGCAAAGACAGTATAGAATGCAGTACTTTCACAACTTATGTCCAAATGTTAAATGAAGAAAATGAACAGGAAGCAAAAATTGCAGCTGAAGTAGCTAGAGACAGTTCTCAAGACAGCCAAAGTTCAGGAACACTTAGTCAAGATCCCCTAGGACAACCAATCATAGAAAATGAAGCTGCAGTAGCCATGACTGAAGTAGAAACGGCTATGAATCAAGCACAGGAAGATTCAATCGACTTACTAAATCTGGAACAACAACTGAATGAAGAACAAAAAGAAATTTATGAAGAAGTCATCAAAAAAGTTGATCATGGATTACTACATGACGTGCTCATGCACATCATTTGAACCAATCAGGATGTATGTGAGTGGACAAGCTGGAACTGGTAAAAGTTTCTTAATAAAAGTCATCAGAAGCTCCCTACAGCAAAAAACAGCTTCAAATGTGTCTTGTGTGGTAACTGCTCCAACTGGGTTAGCAGCCTATAACAGAAAAGGAATTACCTTACATCGCTTGCTAATGTTACCAGTGGAGCATGAGAACAAAATAGAATACCACAAGCTAACTGGAGAAGCATGCCTCGAAGTTTCAAGAGTGTTGAAGAAGATGCAAGTTCTCATTATTGATGAGGTGAGCATGGTTTCAAATTTAATGCTTGCCTTTGTGCATTTAAGAATGCAACAAATTCTTAAGAGAGACTATGACGTGTTATTTGGAGGAAAACACGTCATAGTTTTTGGGGATCTTCTGCAGCTCACTCCAGTTAAAGGACAACCAGTGTTTAATACTGTGACACATGAAGACACGAAGAAGTCATTAGGAAGCATTGGTAATGCGAATATTTGGTCGTTCTTTGAGTACAAAGAACTCACTACCAATATGAGACAAGCAAATGACGAAGATTATGCAAGTATTCTGAAAGATATCAGAATTGGACTACTAACAGAAGTTGGCAAAAAAGCATTACAGAGTTGGTTGCTACATAACTTATTTCCAAATGAAGAAATAGTTGCAGAGAAAATATACCAGAACATTGCAGAAAAAAATACTGTAATCTGCTTAATGCCAACACTACGTGAGTGCTCAATATTCAATGAGGAACTTTTGAAATTGGAAAAGGAAGAGATTAAGAAAATGGAAGCAGAGGACAAAATTCAGCATGAAAGAATTACTTTTACATTAACAGGCAAACTGAAAAATAAATTGGATTCACTAGAGAAGAATATTTCCAAAACAGCTTGATTAGAAAAAAATCTATATGTTTGCATGAATTGTCGAGTGATTTTAAGGAGAAATTTGGATGTAGAAAAAGGTTTAGTGAATGGAGCTATGGGAAGAGTTGTGGGTTTTATTAATTATGTGGTAAATAATTTAATTACCGGGACTTAATTTGATACAGAAACATAATAAAATAGCTCAGTAAATAAGAGGCAGAATCCGTGGTATTAGAGGTTCGGAATAGGCTTTATTCCAATGGACGATTCGAATCGGTTGCTCCAAGTTCCATCACCACGAAGGTTCAGGAAGTGAAGTACATACTTTATTGATAATTAATCACTTTTATACAATAGGCATTACAGTGAAGCAAATGCAAGAGGCGTGACAATTGATAGTGTAGATAAAATGTACATACGTAGCAAAAGTGGGCATAACTGGGTGTGGCTAAAGAACGTCATCAGGTGTGATGTCATAATAGGGTGGTTCCATGAAAGAGTTTCGCAATGTCAGCAGAAATACTTGGCAGAAATGCGTGCGCAGCCGCATGACGTGTGATTGACGTGCAACTAGGGGGTAAAGGGGGCTTGACATTTAGCTCTACATGTGGCGACAGAAGTCTGGAGGGTCAAGTCAACCTAATCCCAAATCATATCTAACATCCTATGTTTAAAGAACTATGTTATCCAAAAGAGAGGTCTTCTTAGAGTAGAATCTTATTCTATACTGACTATACTGACTGTTAGTGCGTGTATAAGCGTCTAAGTGTCTACACTAGTTGCGAGGGCAGAAATCTTCCATAATAATAGGGCTATGAATCACTTGCATAAAGACAGAGAAACCGGGCCTTTGCTCGGTAGCTGGAAGAATGTTTACTTAAACTACTAGACAGGAATGTATTGGGCAGGGAGCGGGGCAGATAATTTCGAAGGTGAAATACAGTTTTTGGCAGGCAACAGGCTGATGTCAGGCTTTGTGAGCCGCGCAGGGAATGAGACAAAGTTCATGGTCACAGATGCAGGCTCAGACTGGAGCTTTCAGAGGCAGAAGGCAAGAAGAGTTTGACGACAGAATCAGGGCCTACTTGCCTGGACTGTAAAACGGCATAAGTGAACCATATAAAGCCGGTGGCCTTTCATCCTTAGGAATGGAATATCCGACCTATTCATGGCGGATCTGAAAGAGGACATGTTGACGGTGGACGCACATGTGTTTGCGTCTTCATAACTGGAACTGGAGGGAACATACATGTACTTGTGATTCATACATGAAACCGTTGGGGTCCAAGATAGGGGACATAACTGATCGGAAAAATCCATATTTCCACATTCCCTCCTTGTCCCCTACTTGCCCGTTAAGAGATATCAATCTTCATCAATCCGTTGATCTGTTCATATAGCATCATTTGTTCTTCTTTTTTCTTCTGGGATGAATGAAATCTTGGTGCTGGAATACACGATGTGGCACACAGACCACAGATCGCTGGTCCACATTGTAGACATAGACAGCAACTGAATAGTATGAGAAGGCCAATACCTAGGAAGGATAGGACCTTCCATCCAAAGGTAGATAATACACTCCAAAACCAACCGGACCAAGTCCAGGTGCCTGGATCCTGGTGTATCTGGCTTACAATCTTATGAAGGCGAGTTATGGCTTTATATACAGATGGCGAATTTTCTGGTATGAAAATGCAACAACTTGATCCGATGACCCTACAAGCTCCGCCCCTATCGGCCAAGATGACGTCAAGGACAAGACGATTTTGAAGCACAACAATCCGCATAGCAGACTGCTCTTCTGTTAAATTGTCTAAGGCGGAAATAGTTTCGTTCACTACTGCTTCAAGGGTTCTAGTTAATCTACGTATCAGCTTACTATTAGTAACGGTACCTATATAGGGAAAGAGACCTTTATTGAAATCTGTGTATTTTTCCCATGCTGTTTCAGTGTAATCGACTATTGGGAGATCTCTCCTTTCTCTATTGTGTACTAAATGAGTATTTCTGTGATAGTCAGGAGGAGCTAGGAAAACAGGTGGCAAAAGGAATCCAATGTAGCAAGTACCATCCCAATCTTGAGGCAAACGTACATATGCCGTCTGACCACATATAAAATAGGAATGGCGGGAAGCTCTAAATGTAGACTTGCCTTGATCACTAAAGTGGTGCATCTACTATGGCCCATATGTATGGAACCATTCTTTCTTACACATAATTCACCTTTTACTGGAAATATTGACATAGCGGGCAAAATTGGAGTAGCTTCGGATTCGACATTTAGGATCATAAGATTAAGCGTGAAATTACCTAATCCATACACTTCATTTTCTAGGTCAGTTCCTGTTCTTTTGGGAAGTCCCTCCTTGTTAGGGTAGCAGACTTTAAGTAAAACTAAATTCAAATTTCCCCATACCCAGTTATCTTGATAAACTGCAGAATTCGAATCTAGGGAATTAATTAAACTAAACCATGCTCCACAGGAGCCGTTGTGTGTGAACGGGTATGGAAAGAGAGGTAGAATTCCTTTATAATTCTGATAGGGAGGGAGTCGGCCACATATCCAACAATTAGTAGCATTGCTAACCTGATGGGAATGATGTAACATACTAATAAACGTGTTATTGCGCAGCGCAAATCTATAAGACAACTCATGCGGAGGTAATTCACTAAAAGAATGTTCAGCAGTAATATTATAAACATGTCTAGAAATAGGATAATATATGTGCAACAATATACTTGCAGTAATTATTAAAAGACTTAAGAAAAACAAAATTAATAACGTCACTATACAATGACTACGCAGTGATTTAAAGTACGCATGTCGTTTCAACATTTTTCGGGTTTTTTCTCTATTCAGGTCTAAGGGATACATGTCAGAGACAAATTCAACCGCTTCACCTTGGAGAGGACTTAAACAATCAAATTTCTCGACTGGTTAGATCTGAGTTTTAGTTTATATTGTTCGTGATTGCTCATTTCAACCAAAGGAAGTTTTGAGTCAATGGGTGAAGACACACGAGGTGTGGTATTTACATCCGATGGTAGTCCATGAAATTTCTTGATATGACTTGAATGTACCCAGCCTTTTCTGCCTTCGATCTTCACGGCTGTCCTTGTGGTGAGCAAGACCAGTTGCGGTGACTTCCACCTAGGATCCAGCTGAGTCTTTCGATCAAAGTTCCTCACTAGGACCAGGTCCCCCGGAATTACGTCATGGGGTTTCACCTCAGTGTTGTCAGGAAAGGCTGCAGCTACCTGTGAACGACAAGATTGTAGTGCAGACATCAAGGAAGCCAAGTAATCTGTCAGCATATTACAGTCAATATCAGTTATTTTGCGTGGTATAGGCGTCCCCCACATATTTGGTGGTCTGCCAAAGATCACCTCATACGGGGATAGCCCTGTTCAAGAGTGTGCTACCATTCTCATGTAAAAGAGTGCAACTGGTAATGCTACTACCCAGTCGACACCTTTCTCCCTACATATTTTGGACAATCTGATTTTCAGGATCTGGTTATGTCTTTCTACGAGACCTGCTGCCTCGGGGTGTCGGACACAGTGGAATTTCCACTGATAGCCTAACAAAAGTGAAACGTGTTTCATTAATTCGGATGAGAACGGCTGGCCGTTATCTGAGTAGACAACACGTGGTAAACCGTATCGTGGGAAGAATTCTCGAACCAACTGTTTGGCAGTAGTCGGGGCAGTGTAATCTGAAACCGGGTATGCCTCTGTCCAACGGGAAAGAGCACAAACAACTACGAGAACATATTTGAATCCTCGACATCGTTCCATCTGGATATAATCCATCTGGAGGACTTCAAAAGGGTGATCAGGAGGCTGAAATCCACCCTGTTCTACGGGAACGCTTTTTCCTGGGTTGAACTGACAACAGATCATACAGGTACGAACTTTTTGTTTAGCTGCTGCTCGTAAATGTTTATTAAACCAAATGTGTTGAATGCTGTCTAGCATAGCTTTTTCTCCTAGATGCGCTGGACTATGTATTGTGTTAATAATGACTTGGACCATTGAATCAGGAAGGAACCACACAGATTTTTCCTTCATCATCCATCCTTGATCCGTTTGGATCCCTCCTAATTCAGTCCATTTCTTTATTTCGTCTGGTGTAGCATGTGTCTGTATGTCAATTACGTCAAGAGTAGGATCTTTAATCGCCATACAATGTGTTGGCGTCGGGACTATTGTCTTTGTCATGTCGGATGTTTGAGTTTGAGCAGTCTGTTTAGCTGTTCTGTCAGCTAGATCATTGCCTTGAGAAATGATATCAATAACTTTCGTATGAGCTTTACATTTCATAATTGATATTGCAGTGGGTAGATGTATTGCATCTAATAAGGCATGAATGAGGGGTCCGTGCTGAATGTGGGCACCGTGAGAAGTTAAATAACCTCTCTCTCGCCACAGCACGCCGAAGTCATGTACAACTCCGAATGCATAACGTGAATCAGTGTATATGTTGACTTTTTTATTTGTGGCTTGAATACAGGCTTGTGTCAGAGCGATGAGCTCTGCGGCTTGAGCTGACAAGGTATTTATGCAATTTGTTTCAACGACTTCAGTGTCTGTTGTGACTGCGTAAGCGGCCACTAACTCTCCTGTATTTGTTCTCATACATGAACCATCTACATACAACGTCAGGTCTGGGTCTGACAATGGGACATCTGTCAAGTCTTGTCTGGGTTTCGTCGTGATTGTAATAACTTCAATACAATCATGAGCTAGTGGGTCTGTTCCGATTACAGGTAAAAGTGTGGCAGGATTCAATGTGTTACAACGTCTGATTTCTATATGTGGCTGAAACAATGTTAATTCATACCCTGTAAGTCGCGCTATAGTCAAGTGTTGTGTTTGCGTTCTATTTACAAGAACCTCTACTGCATGTGGTACTTGAACTGTCAATGGATGTCCTAACACTATGGCATCGCTTTGTCTGATTGCTAAAGCTGTCGCTGCCACTGATTTCAGGCATGCAGGCAAAGCCTGAGCTACGGGATCTAATGTACTAGAAAAATAAGCACATGGTTTGTGTGATCCTGCTTGTTCCTGTGTGAGTACTGACAAGGCAGTACCTTCGCGTTCAGTAACAAAGAGTGTAAACTGTTTATTGTAACATGGTGTTGCTAAAACAGGTGCTTGACATAAAGCTTTCTTTAAGCTTTCAAAAGCTTGTGTATGTTCCTGAGTCCAAGGGAGAACAGTCGATGTGGCTGCCTCCTGTGTTGTCAACTGAATGAGTGGTTTTGCTAGAAATGCATACTGAGGGATCCACTGCCTACAATATGAAGTGAGGCCTATGAAAGCCCGCACCTCCTTTTGTGTCTTGGGTATTGGCATGTTAGCTATTAACTGAATGCGGTCGGGTGTAAGCTGCCTTCCCTCCTTGGACAGCGAGTGTCCAAGATAAACAACTCGCTGGACACAGAATTGCAGCTTAGAAGGGGATACCTTGTGCCCCTTTTCGGCTAGAAATTGTAAAACTGTCAGTGATGCTTTCTCACATTCTGGTTCGCTTCTCGCGGTGATCAGCAGATCATCGACATATTGAAGCAGAGCGGTGTTAACTGGCATGTGGATACTGTCGAGTTCTCGTTTCAGTGCTTGGCTATAGATGCTGGGGCTTTCTGTAAATCCTTGAGGTGCGCGTGTGAATTTAAAGCTACGTCCATTTAAACTAAATCCGAATAAGTATTGGCTTTCCGGATCTATTGGGACGCTGAAAAAGGCATTCTTGAGATCAATTACAGTAAAGAATGTTGCTTCGGAATCAATAGCTGTCAGTAATGACGAGATATCTGGGACCACAGGAAATTGTGGCACAATGCATTTGTTTAATTCTCGCAGATCAATAACCAATCGATATACTGGCGGGGCCTTAGGATCTGTTCGTTTAAGAATCGGAATTATCGGTGAATTACATACATTGGAGTCTGTTTCCATAACCACTCCTTGGGTAATGAGCTCGTCAATGATTTGCAGTAAAGCCACTACAGCATCTGGTGGTAACTTGTATTGTCGCATTCGTGGTAGTACCACTCCTGCCTTTAGTGTAACTCGATATGGTGTAATATTCATGCAACCGACATCAGTAGGGCCTTGTGCCCATAGATGTGTAGGTAAAGTCTTCAATCGGGGATCCATGTCTCGAGACACATAGTGACCTTTGAAATCACGTAAAAACAATCTTACTCCTTCCGGAGAACAACATATTATAGCTCCTAGAGCTTTCAGTGTTTTTATACCTAACAAGTTTTCTGGACATGATTTAGTAAGCAATAAATCTGTAGTTCGGGTTAAAGGTCCTATCGTAAGTGGGAGAGGCTGTGATACTTCATTAACAATAGGTTTTCCTGAAAAACCAAGGGAAATATTCTGTGAGCCTGAGAGGGGTGCCCCTGGAACTTCACTACGTTTTATGGTTGTTCGACTTGCCCCTGTATCAAGTAAAAATTTTCTATCTTGGCCTAATAATTCACTATGTACATAAGGTCCTTCTTGGTCTACTGGAACCTCGATAAGGGGTAAGTCAACTTCCCTCTCTAGGCTGGTTCATGCGTATCGTTGATAATCAGGATAGTCGTACTGTGCGGTCTGGTACAGTTGTCGTGTCGTGGTTTGTGTGGCAGCAACAGGCAGCGCTGGTGCAGCTGGCACAAACTGTATAGACTGTGGTGGAGCTGGCATGGACTGTGCATGCTGCGGGGCTCCTTGTTCATTCTGATCCTGTCTAGGTGGCCGTGGTCTTTCTTTTGTAATACCTGTGGCGATATTACGCTTCAGGACTGGGCAATCGTGTATGTAATGACCTGGTTGTTTACAATAGTTGCATGTCCCTTTTACAGGTCCCGCTGAATCACCGGAATGTGTCGTACCCTTTTTATGTCCTTCAGCTGGAACTGTCTGGGAGACTAGCATTTTCATTTTTGTGTCTTTCATGCGTCTTTGTTCATGTTCTTGTTCCTCTCTAATTCTATTGTGATGATACTGTAACATTTGTAACATTTGTGATGGGGTGTTACCTTGCCAGGTACTCTCGAATTTTAATACTCTATTCTTCACTTGAGGCAAGGAATTTTCAACTAATTTTGTCACAAACAGATGTGGGTATGATTCGCTACTTGCTTTTATGCCACTATTTATACCAAGATAAAAGGAAATGTTCCCTTGATTTTGCTAGTTAACAGAGCATTAAGTATTACGTCAGAAAAAAGTTTATCTTTGGGAATTGAATTTTTCTTTATTTTTTTTTTAAAAAACAAATATATTCATCTTTGTAAATCATACAAATTCATGAAACAAAACATCCAAAATGTTAAAAACCTCCTAAAATACAGTACAGTTTCAATGCATTCACATGCTGTGGATAGCGCAATCAGAGAACAAATACAGATTACGTATATACAAGATTTGTCAACGTATAATGTACTGTATTTTCAAAAACTCAATCTGATGTGCACTCGTAAAGAGAAGTTTCTGAATCTTACAATTTGTGTTTTTGTCTCAAACGTTATGCTGGTCATAATGGTGTTGTAAAGTTTCTTTTTATAATTTCAAAAATTTTTTTGTTTATGTGAATGCATTGAAACTGTACTGTATTTTAGGAGGTTTTTAACATTTTGGATGTTTTGTTTCATGAATTTGTATGATTTACAAAGATGAATATATTTGTTTTTAAAAAAAAAAAAAAAAAAAAAAGAAAAATTCAATTCCCAAAGATAAACTTTTTTCTGACGTAATACTTAATGCTCTGTTAACTAGCAAAATCAAGGGAACATTTCCTTTTATCTGGGTGACGTACCCTATCTCCCTTGGTTACTAAGGGGTCCCTCTCAATTTTTCTAACACTATTTATACCAAAACATTTTTCAAATCGGGCATAGAAATCACTAGTGTCTTCATCTTGCTTTTGTTTACAGGCTGAAATTGTACCCCAGTCTTCCTTTTTCGTAGTTAATAAACGTGGCAGTACCTGTACTAGTAAACCTGGTAGTGCTTTAGTTTTATCTCCAAGCCCTGCTCCTGCAGTTCGGGCCTTTTCTTCTGCTTCTAATGCTGACCAGTCTATCTTTTGGTCTCCCACCTCCCACTCTTTTTCCTTGAGTTTTTCATAAATGCCAGCAGGCATTAATACCTTTAATATTGTCATAATGTCAGGATAGGTATACTCTCCCATGAGTAACATGTCTTTAATTTCTCGGTGGAAACCCGCTGGGTCTTTGTCATGACTGGGTACCACTTTCTTCATTTGTAACAATTCTATTTTCGATATGGGCGTATATACAAATACACGTTTAAACTCATTGTCCTCGCCTTTTATTGGGTGTACTTCTCGTAAGGGATTCTGTCGGTCCATGTAATACGTCGTTCTTTCCTTGATGGGCAGTGAGACATGTTCTGGGCATACAAAAAGAATGTACTGCTTTCTTGATTCTAGTATTTCTCTAATTAACTTAGTACCTGAACCTCTCCAATTATTCGTGAGTAGTTCAGTCAATATATCAGGTAAGGGACCAGGATCTGAATGTTGGCTTTTATGTAGTATAAGGAGTTGTTGAATCATATAAATCCCAGCTAAACGCTGTTCATCTGGGGTGAGGTTCAAAAATGTGTGTGCTACTGTATCATCACCATACTTTCCGGGACTGTCAACCCAATGAACGGCTGACCTGGCTAATTCTTGTTCATCCATAGAATCGAGGAAATGATAACCCCTTCGTTCTCGGAGTAATTTGTCAGCGGCTTGGAACGAATGTTCGTGAGACCTTATATTTATTATAGGTGTTTGGAAATTCCTGTTATTATCTGGACATATCGGACGTATCGGGTCGGAAAAACATCTAGTACTATTACAAGATCTTCCTCTACCTACATATGCTATGGTTTCTGACTGTCCTGTGGGCAGTCCTGATCCTTCCTCCTCGCTTTGTTCGAACTGGTCTACCGCTAATCTCTCTTCGTGTAGGCGTTCTATTTCTTTACGGATCTTTCGGCACATGGCTATTATACAATTTTGCTTATCATGTCTCCCTTCTGATATATTCTGGCTCCATCTGGTAAGAGTTTGCATTGCTTCCGGGTCTACCCCCGGTCGGTCCTGATTTCTGATCACACAATTTATGAGGAAACGTAACAGTTCCCCCTGTATCTCCACTTTCTGGTATTCCATAGCTCTGTTAATACATTCAGAATCTCGCCCTGTTTGGACAAAATGATATATATTATCTAGATGCACAGTCATTCCTGGTATCTTCCCTAGATACACCGCGGCTCGTCTGATACGTAATGATGCCATGATCATTTCGTCCTCTTTGCCGGGCACAGGGTCATATCTACAATCTATAAGAAGTTCCTTAAGCGTGCGGGCATTGATAAGTTTGGGGGTACGTGAATGTGCTGATTCTTGAAAGGTAAGTTTATTTACTCTGGGTGGCGTAGAAAAAATGTTGGTAGCACCTCCGGTAGCCCCGTCTGGGGTATCGGGCGTGAAAGGATTCGTTGAACGCGATACAGCAACTATAGGTGTGGACACAGCTATAGAAGTAGCTGTAGGAACAGATGTGGGAACAGATGTGCTTGCCGGAACTTGTGTCAGGATTTGTTGCTGTAGAGATACAGATACGGGATCTTGGCGTTGAACCTCCCTGGCAGGCGGTCTATGTGGGGCGGGATTAGCATACTCGGGAGCCGCGTCATCTAAATATGAGGAAAGAAAAACATCTTCTGCTGTTCTAGGATGCCCCTTAGGATGCATTTTTATTGGAAACAATGGGGGTGGCAAGTCTTTTGGTATCTCCGGAGTAGCCTTAGGTAATCCCTCGGCCAGGAGGGGATACATACCATTCATAAGGGCATTTCTTTGTCTGTCTACTTGCTCTGATTTCACTCGTGTACCTTCTTCAATTAATAGATTTTCTCGGACCTTATTTGAACTCTCCTTATTTTTCTCCTCCTGTCGGAGTGCTTTTTCTGTACGTCTATGAGATTCCTTACGCCATAACTCAACGGCGTCTTTCTGTGACTGTCTGACTTTCCTTTTCCATAACTCTTCCTCTACTTTCATGATGCACTCTGCATCCCAGGTCCCAGCTGCGGGCCACCTCTGGCTTTCTGGTAATTCCTTGGTGTAGTCTACCCATAAATCAAGAAATAATATAGCGTCTAAGCCGTGTTTATGATACATGAAGTACCCTGGAGTGTCCCTAGGAGGAATAGGAACAGCTTCTTCGAGTACCCCTTTTCTAGTAGTGATCTGTCTTAATTTCGAAAAGAGCGGCATATTGAAAACTGATCTGATACTTGATCTTGAACAAACTTAATACAATAAACACAATAATGAACAGTCATTCACACCACAATATGCAGAACGTATTTAAAACATTTAACATTTAACATTTAACTGAGCAACAATGATGATGACGATCTAAGGAAAACTTAATCACTAAACATAATACTCGGCATTAACTGAATTATTCTGAATTTATATACTTGATATACTAGATATACTGCTAAACAGTACAGATACACTGCTAAAACAGTGCAGACCGGATTTGTGTACCCAAACCCGTCTTGACCGGCACAACCTATGTGCACGTCAGAACGCCTCCCCAGTAATGGTACTCACCGGGTAGCTCGGAACGGAAGGCCTCGGAACTGAACTGAACTTGAACCGGACTGGACTCGACTCAGGACTTCGGAAACTTCGGAAACTGGTGGGCCTCTGTGTACCTCGGATCTTGCTCTCTCAGCTAGGCTCTGGTCGGGATACTTCGCACTTCTCACCGCCTCGTCTGGGTGTTGATCGCAGCCTCAGTCGCCCCCGCTTGACCGGAGGGAGATACAGGAAATCCTGCTGGTACGCGTTGTTGTCCGTTCAGCTGTGGCAGGAGACCGGGCCTGCAACGCACCGCCGGCGCGTGAGATGAGAAAGTGTCCCTGTTCGGGCGCCATTCATGTGGTAAATAATTTAATTACCGGGACTTAATTTGATACAGAAACATAATAAAATAGCTCAGTAAATAAGAGGCAGAATCCGTGGTATTAGAGGTTCGGAATAGGCTTTATTCCAATGGACGATTCGAATCGGTTGCTCCAAGTTCCATCACCACGAAGGTTCAGGAAGTGAAGTACATACTTTATTGATAATTAATCACTTTTATACAATAGGCATTACAGTGAAGCAAATGCAAGAGGCGTGACAATTGATAGTGTAGATAAAATGTACATACGTAGCAAAAGTGGGCATAACTGGGTGTGGCTAAAGAACGTCATCAGGTGTGATGTCATAATAGGGTGGTTCCATGAAAGAGTTTCGCAATGTCAGCAGAAATACTTGGCAGAAATGCGTGCGCAGCCGCATGACGTGTGATTGACGTGCAACTAGGGGGTAAAGGGGGCTTGACATTTAGCTCTACATGTGGCGACAGAAGTCTGGAGGGTCAAGTCAACCTAATCCCAAATCATATCTAACATCCTATGTTTAAAGAACTATGTTATCCAAAAGAGAGGTCTTCTTAGAGTAGAATCTTATTCTATACTGACTATACTGACTGTTAGTGCGTGTATAAGCGTCTAAGTGTCTACACTAGATGCGAGGGCAGAAATCTTCCATAATAATAGGGCTATGAATCACTTGCATAAAGACAGAGAAACCGGGCCTTTGCTCGGTAGCTGGAAGAATGTTTACTTAAACTACTAGACAGGAATGTATTGGGCAGGGAGCGGAGCAGATAATTTCGAAGGTGAAATACAGTTTTTGGCAGGCAACAGGCTGATGTCAGGCTTCGTGAGCCGCGCAGGGAATGAGACAAAGTTCATGGTCACAGATGCAGGCTCAGACTGGAGCTTTCAGAGGCAGAAGGCAAGAAGAGTTTGACGACAGAATCAGGGCCTACTTGCCTGGACTGTAAAACGGCATAAGTGAACCATATAAAGCCGGTGGCCTTTCATCCTTAGGAATGGAATATCCGACCTATTAATGGCGGATCTGAAAGAGGACATGTTGACGGTGGACGCACATGTGTTTGCGTCTTCATAACTGGAACTGGAGGGAACATACATGTACTTGTGATTCATACATGAAACCGTTGGGGTCCAAGATAGGGGACATAACTGATCGGAAAAATCCATATTTCCACAATTACCAGAAAAAAGATGGAATTGAATGTTTAAAAATAAAATTTGATCAGATAGAAGAAGTTAAAGACATTTGTCGTTGTTCAGTTCGTTTCATGCTTGTGAAAGACTTATATGTACGTAGGAAGCAGTTTCCGTTTTCTCTAGCATATGCTGTAACTATTCACAAGTCTCAAGGATTGACTGTAGATAGTGCTTTTGTAAACATGGGTTCTACTTTGTTCAAAGAAGGTATGGCATATGTTGCTTTGTCACGAGTGAAAACATTATCTGGTTTATTTATGATAGACTTTGATGACTCAAAAGTTAGTGCTGATACAAACTGTGTAAAGGAGTATAACAGATTAAGAAGAACCTATGCTCCTCATTTAGGTCAGTATCCTGTGATTGAAAAACATGTTGTTTGTCGGAAAAGGAGATTTGAGAATATCTGTAATGTGGATGAACAGAACAAAAAAAAAGGACAGTGATGTGATAGCAAGGAAAAAGAAAAAGGACAGTGTTGAAGAGGTTGTTGGTTGCCATTTTGAAAATAGCTCTGGTGTCAACTGCTATGCAAATGTAGTGCTGAATGTTGTATTTTATCTTGAAAAGTTGCTAGAACAGATAATAGTAAATCATGGAAAAAGATTGTGTTCTCTGCTGAGTCTCCTTTATGAGAAGCTGAGTAATGATAAAACTGAAATAGAAAGTGCTACTGATGTTAGAAATCTTTTAGATGTATGTTGTGGTTCTACACAGTTTAAAGAAAATGTCCAGCAAGATGCTCAGGAATTCTTAATATATATTTTGAGTGTACTAGAAGATGAAGGAGTAGAAGTAGAAAACTTATTTGGTGTCTCTTACAAATGGGAACATTGCTGTGAAAACTGTATGAACACATGTAGTAGTAATGTTGATTCAGAAAGGTTCATATTTTTACCATTACCACAAAGTAAATCAGTGACTTTTAGTAAATTAGTTAATGATGCCAATCACAACATGGAATGTTCTGTTTTTTTTTATTTTTTATTTATTTATTAAATTTTCACAACAGCATAGATAATTGAACGAGCTTAACAAGGCATACATAAAAATAGAAGAAGAAAGGTTAACACAATTGAAAAAGAAAAGTTTGTCTTCTAAGACTGAGTCCAGTTGCTAATAGGGGCCCAAATATTTAAGCCTAGAGCTCTCTTTTTCTTCCCTTTTAGCCGATACACAGCTTGCTCTAGCTGATAAATATTCAACAATTTCGATTGCCATTGTATAAATGAAGGAGAGTCAGAATCAAGCCGGTGGGAAGTGATACAATATCGAAAAATAGACATAGATATAAATAAAAAGCCTTCTTCAGCAATTGTCCACACTTTAACAGGATTTGATTGAACACCACAAATGACAAAATCAGCAGAAAGAATAACGGATGAATTCATAATATTATTCAAAAACATTTGGATTTCGGAAATAAATTGAGTTAAATTTGGACAGAAAAAAAACATATGTGCGGCATTTGCACCAAGAAGATTACATCGACTACATTTATCACCCCTATTAGCTTTCCATTTCATCAATTTAGCTGGAGTATAATATAGATCAAAAATACTCATAAAGAATTGGCTTTTAAAAGATCCATTAATTAGAACTAAATCAGATAAATATAGAGCATCAGATAAGTTAATAGTCTCTATACCCAAATCCTTTTGCCATTTTAGATTGAACGAATCAAGATTATCTTCCATCCGGGTCAGCATAGTCTGATACATTATGCCAATTCTATTTTGTTTCTTACAACATTCAAGTATATCAATTTTCCTAATGTTATTAGTATATAACAAGTTCTTGGTGAGTAGAAAACTACGTATTTGCAAGTACTTAAAAAAGTCTTTTTGAGGTACATTATAGTTTTGTTGTATGTACAAAAATGAAACAAATCGTCCTTCTTGATAAAGATCGCCTAGATTAAACATATTAAGTCTTTGCCATTGCTGAAGAATCTGGTCTGAAAATATTGATGGCAGAGTCGGATTATTGTATAATGGTGTATAATAGGTAATGTTATTGAAGCAAAATCTTTTCTTACATTGTCTCCATACCTGATAAATGGTCAATATAACTTTAAATCTTGTTTTTTTGTAGTAGCTTGGTTCTAAAAAACGTACAAGGCATTGACGTGCTTGCACACCTAAGATCATTTCATAAATAGTTGGGTAAGTGAAGTCCTTAGGTGGTAATTCTTGAAAAATTAGGACTCTCATAAATTTAAGTGAGATCGCCAAGTAGTATAACCGGAAATCTGGTAATCCCCACCCTCCTCTATAAGTAGGGAGTGAACACCACTTAAAAGATCGCCTAGCTCTCTTATATCCCCAGAAAAATCTTGAAAATATTCTATCTATTTTTGTAAATAAAGTAGAGGGAAATAATAAAGGTATGGTGCGAAAAAAATAAAGAAATTTGGGGAAAAAGAGCATCTTGATTACATTAGTACGACCATAGAGGGAGAGATGGAGATTATTTAACCTTTCAAGAGATCTAGAAGTTGAGACGAGTAGTGGGTCAAGATTAAGATTAACAATGTCCTCGACCTTAGCAGAAAGTGTTACGCCCAAATATAAGGCCGTTTTAGCATATGTCAAATCAGTTGGTATACTAGCATTGGAGTGAATTATTTGTGTTTTGGCTATATTTAATTTATATCCAGAATATAAACCAAATTCTCGAGCTGCCTCTACAATTTTAGGAAATGCTAGACTGATATCTGAAGTAGCAATCGCGACGTCATCAGCATATGCAAAGATTTTATACTCTACTTGATGAATTATAACCGGTGGGATATTTTCCTGATGTATTAGTTTTTGCAAATAAGACTCAATATAAAGTGCAAATAAAAGAGGTGAACATGGGCACCCTTGCCTGGTCCCCCTTGTTATTGATAATATAGTAGAAGTCTCAGAAGCAATACGAATTACAGCCTTAGGTTGATTATATAAGGCTTTAAGAGCAGATACAAATTCAACCGGAAACTTTTTCCAGATCAGTACTTGCCAAAGGAAACCCCAATCAACCCTATCGAATGCTTTCTCAGCATCAAGTAGGACAATTCCGACTGGGGATCCCGTGGCCTGCGCCCAATCTAACAGAGTAATGATCCTTCTAACATGATCAGTTGTATCTCTCTTTTTAATGAATCCGTGTTGCGACTCAGCCACTAAATTTGGCATTAAATCATTTAATCTATTAGCTAATATTTTAGAGAAGATTTTACTGTCTGATGTTATTAAGGATATAGGTCTGTATGATCCGAGATCCATAGCATCCTTCCCTTTTTTTTTAAATACGACAATAGTGGCTAATGACCATGATGGAGGCGGCCGACCATTAAATGCTTCTTGGAATATTTTCAATAACTCTGGTTGTAACATATTACGGAATGTTCGATAAAATTCTAGAGGGATGTTATCTGGTCCGACCGCTTTACAAGATGCCAAGCCTAGAATAGCCCCTTCTATCTCTTCCCAAGTAACTGAAGCGATTAGTGTGTTTTTTTGAACTTCCGTAAGAGAGGAGTGATGTTCAATTTTCGGAAGATAGTTGGAAGCATCCTCACAAACACTAGTGCCGTCATTTGATCGGTTGTACAAAGATTGATAAAAATTTTGAAATGCTTCTAAGACACCAGACTTGGATTCCTGAATAACCCCTTCCATATCCAATATTTGAGCTATATCCATAGCGGTTGCTTTCTGTCTCAATCTTTGGGCTAATATTCTGCCAGTTTGTTCGCCTAGTTCATGACATTCTTTTTTAAATAATTTATACTTCTCAGCTACCTGATTGGCTAAAAAAGAGTAAACAGTCGACCGTGCAGTGGCCAGCGATTTTTGAGCTTCTTGTATCGCTGAGCCCAACCTAACACAAGAAGCTAGTTTGATTTCTGCTTGCCTTACTCGATCCAGACTCTCTCTGAATGCAGCTAATTTTTTCTTTTTACGGAAATTCCAATAACTCAGGGTTTCACCCCTTATTATTGATTTAAAAGTATCCCATACCATTTGTACAGAGGCAGTATTATTGTTCTTCAAAAAAAATTCCCTGATTACCAGGGCCATATGAGCTAGATAATCTTGATCTAACAATAAATTTCTCTGAAATGTCCACGGTCTTTTTTGTGAATAGGCTGAATGAGAAAGCAACAAATCTAAAACAATAGGATTGTGATCAGAGATGATTTGGGGTAGGACTTCAATACTGCTATTACTGACAAGTTGAGTAGAAATAAAAAAATAATCCAAGCGAACAAATTTTTGGTGTGGGCCCGAGAAGTAAGTAAAGCCTGGTTCTAAAGGTCTAAATTTGTTCCAGACATCAATCAGTCCATTATTTAATGTTAATTCTCTAAGAGCTTTAAACGTTTGAGGTTTCTGATCTCTATATTTCCTAAAATTCCTTATATTACAATCAGCGTTAATATTAATGTTGAAATCGCCACAAAGGATTAACGGATGATCCCAAACTGCTAGTTCAGAATTAATTGTATTAAATACCTCCTTATCATCTAAATTCGGGCCATATAGAGAACAAATAGTCAGTTTGTTCCCGTCAATAATAATTTCTGCAATCCTCCATCTCCCCCATTTGTCGCCTAAAGATCTGATACATTTCCCAATTCCGCGTTTTGTAAGAATAGCGACACCTCTAGTTGTTCCCATTTGTTTAGAGCAGACTAGTAGCTCTAGATCAAGGTTTTTGAACAAATTCCTCTTGGACCAAGGGATATGTGTCTCCTGTAGACATAAAATATCAATATGGAGAAGTTGAATCAAGTGTCGCAAAATCCCCACCTTTTTAAAATCATTTAGACCATTAACATTAAGAGAACAAATTTTAATCTTTCTCACCATATTGAAAATTTTTGAAAAGTACTATCAATCGTAACCTATTTAATTGAATCAAAAAAGCCTTTTGCCGATAAACTCTCACATAACACATAAAAATCAACCCACCAAGGCTTATATAGCCCAGATCAATCATCATTGCTGTTTTATGCCCCACCGCCCACCACCAACCCCACCACCCCCACCACCACCTCAACCCCCAGGTTGAGGACCACCCACCCAACCCCCTCCCCCCCCACATGAGGCTCAGGAACTGACAGTTCCTGTGTAAGATGGAATGCCATATCTCTCTGGCTCCGACCCATATCAGAAAGCAAAATTCTGAAAAGCAGATAGCGCTATACTAGACAGATATATATATAAACGTCCAATAGCTAACACTGACCATATGTTATAACATGAGTAAAAACTCTTTAGCTTTGATCTCTGAGAAAAAGAATTTTGTTTGATCTTTCCATATAACTTTAAGTTTTGCAGGATTCTGAAGATAAACAGTAGCCCCTTTCTGCTGGAATTGAGGTATTAACTGTCTGAGCTGCCATCGCTGGGCCACTGTTGCCTGGCAGAAATCTGGCCGTACAAAAAAAGTACAGCCTTTGGCAGATATCTTCTTCTCAGGTTTTGCTAACATTGAAAGTTCCTCACTTGCAAGAAAGTTATTAAAGCTAACAAGAATTGCTCGCGGATATGACTGATCACCCTGTCGAGTATTCTTCGTAGAGAATGGAAAGCGATGGGCTCTTTGAATCTCCTTTGTCCAATCCCATGTTTTTAAATCAGGGAGGGCTTCCTTTAGAAGTTCAATAATGAATTGTCTAGTATCTGATCCTTCTTTCTTTTCAGGAATGCCCAAGAATCACAGGTTGTTTCTTCGAGCCTGATTTTCTAGCCCGGTTAATTTATAAGATAAGTCATCCCTTTGTGCTTTGACGTTCTCAAGTTCTGTTTTCTGAGTTCGAGACTCCTCCTCCAACACCGAAATGCGAGTCTCGGCTTCAGTGACTCTATCAGCGGTCTCCGTTGAGACCTTAATCACTCGACGAATAGAGTTCTTTAGTTTAGCGCATGTAGCTTGAGTGCGTAAATTTTCCGCTTTGCTTTCTGCACGGTGTGTCATCATGGTATTGTATATAGTGGTTAGCGTAATTTCTGGAGGGCTTTCACTTATATTAGATCTGTCTTGAATATTAGTCAGTATGTCTTCAGTTTCGACCTCAGATCTGTTTTTTAGCGCTGGATTGTCAGGAACTGAGGAGGGGGATCCCCCAGACTCGATTCTGAGTTTAGTTGTCGCTCGATTATGAGATCCCCTCTTCTTTAGTTTTTTAATTGTCGCGATACTTGTACTTGGTGAGACACCATCATCATCATCTTCCCCGACAACACTGCTCTCTGCAGTATAATCTGCCCACTCCTTGCTGTGACTTGGGCTTGGACTATCATCCGATGTGTAGTCAGATAGGGAGTAAAAGTTATCACCACCTTCTTGACTGGTTATGGCTCTTTCTAGGATATTTAAATCCAAATTAATGGGAGTTTCGGCTGACCCATTAGATTGTAAAATATTACTTAGAACTCCAACTCCCACAACCCCTTGCCAGAATCCTGAGTGTCTACAAGTTGCGCCGTTATGTTTGGAGCAGCAATATTGGTTTCAGAAATAGTATCTGCAGTTGCTGACTCAAGAATTTCAGATATAGGTGTTGGTGAAACAATATCTCTCTGTTTCTCATTTTTTTTCTCAAAGAAATGATGTATCGGGGTGATCCCTTGATTTACAGCAGATTGAGGCAGGGAGCCTTTCTCCATAATGCCGACAGCGGTAAGACTTGCTCCTTTGTCAGCAATAACGGGTATAGATTTATTCAACTCTAGTTGAGATGAGGCACCCTTTCCCTCAGCGGGTTGTTTAATCCGCACACTCCGAGTGTGAGGCTTTGACTGATTTTTTGGTGGCATACTTTGAGAACTCGGCGAGGTACTACCCCCGTGTATTATCGACCAGTGAGCGCCAGTGAAGCCAAAATAGCGCCAAAGCAGAAAACAGTTCCGGTATTCATGAACAAGAAGCAACATCTGATGCAGATTTCTAATTAATTAGTGCTATAGATAGATTAAAGTTCAGGAGATTGTAGTTGTAGTAGGCTCTCATTCCTCTCCTCTCCTCTAATTACAATGACCGGGTCAAAGCAACTATCAGCTGTCAGGTTTAACAGTGAATCAAGAAATATGTATCCATGCAGCGACACAATGTTGCAAACCTCTTTCTTAAATCCGCAGTGCAGTCGGTACCAATATTCTTTCTATGATTTTCGGAAAGCAGAACCGGAGGCTCCCACAGGCGCCGTCTCACTTTAATCTCAAAGTAAAGAGGACTTCCAGTCGCGTTGTGCCACTCAAACAGTCAAACAGTTTCGGCTTACTCACGCTTTTGAAAGGAGAAGCGGCTCCGTAGCTTCACCCTGAAAGGCGGCGTCTCTTGAAGCGTCCGCCTCCGAGTCAACGTCTGTGCTCGAGCCGTAGTCCGATTCCCGCTTCCAGACCGTAATCCTTCCCTCCAGAATCTCCACAGCACCATACGAGGTTATAGCGGCTAGTTTTTCTGCTTTCTGCGGTGCAGATCACTCTCCCCGATTCGTACTGTCCATATGGTAGCGTTTTGGATAACAAAGCTCCGAATAACACTCTTCATTTCCACCGGGTACGGAGCCAGAGTGAGGAGCTGCTTACACAGCCCACGCCACGGCCGCCATCTTGCCTCCGCCCTAAATCAGCTGGAAAGCCTGGCATGTTCTGAGTGTAAATCAGACATGTTTTCTACATTATTTATACAGAAATATGGTCAGTATGTAATTTTAATGATGCAACGTTGTAGAGCTGATGGTTCAAAATTGGACACTAATAAAGAAGTTTACAGGACAGCAATTATCAATTTCTGGAAAAACTTTTGTTACAGTTGCAATAATTTTTTATGAAGGACCTACTGTAACTTCTGGGCATTACACAGTTTATCTTAAATGTGAAAAAGGCTGGACACTGTGTAATGATTCCCAATTGATTTTCAAGCAACGTTTGCCTTATGATTTACCCAATTCTTACTTAATTTTTCTGAAACCTAAATTTTGAAAACTAAAAACTGCATCTGAAGAAAGCATTTTTTGTAATTTTAAAAGATTATAATTGAAGATATCACTTAAAAAGGATTTTGAAATTACTATTTGGCCTAAAGGAAAAGTAATTAAAATAATTGTGGACTCCTTTGACAGAAATTATTTTGGCATGTGTGCTTTTGCAACAAGGTTTAAAGACGGTTTGTCTAGAAAATTTTTATTCATCTAGAGAAGTACTTGTAATATATATGTAATATTTCTAACAAGGTATATTTTAGTGAGGAAAATTTTAGGGCTTTTTTTAAGCAATCTTTCAGATTGTTTTTTTTTGCCCGCTGTTAAATGATGAATACAATTGTTTTCACTATTTTAAGTGAAAAATAAAAAATTCTGACAACAGCAAAAAAAGGGCAAAAAATTGCTTAGTAAAATATGTAAAAACATGTAATGCTTTTTGTAATGTATGATTGAATATTAATATTTTTTTCTTTTTTTGCAGAACTGGAAAGAAAAAATAAAAAAAAATTCTGTTCCCTTGCAAAATACTTTAAAAAAAATTTTTTTCGAAAAAATTTATTTTTTTTAAAAAATAAGTGAAAAATATTAGTATTACTCAATCCTCCTTTTTCATGCTTCCATTTCTTCACCTCTTTTTGTACATTAAATTTATTTAAAAAAAAAAAAAAAATTTAAAAACCTTGGGTGCGCGCAGGGAGCGCGCACCTCAAAAAAAATTTTTTTTAAAATCCCTCCCAAAAATTTTTTGGGGGTTTAGTTTATAAGTGGCTCTTAAAAGAGCCCTTGAGTTAATGGAGGGAAACAGGAAGAGAAAAACGAAAAAAAAGAAAAAACATCTATGGCCTACTTGCACTCATGGGCATCAAATTTTCTCTGAATGAGATCAAGACTGGTCTCACACACAGAAATAAGTTTACCGCAATCAGTGCAGCGTGTGGACAACCTAGCAAAACAAGGTGGTCCAAAACGAGGTGTGGAAGAAGGCAAAGGCACCACTGCAGAAGAAGTGCTCGGCTGAGCTGCCGAAGATGTGCTCGGCTGAGCTGCTGCAGATGTCGTCGGTAGAGCAGGTGGAGGGTTTGCTCCAGAAGCTCGACGAAAAGTCACTGGATGCATTTTGTCAACATGCCTCAACATAGTGTGAATGCTAAAAGAATATTTCTTGTTAGGATTCCCACGTGACAAGACTTTTTGACAAAGTACACATGTAACTTTAGGTGCATTTACCTTTTTTTGTCCCTCTGGAAAAGTGAAAAACTGCCATATAAGGCTGTCTTTCTGCTTCCTGTTCCTCTGCCTCTCAAGAGTGTCCTGGTCACTGTCTGAAGATGGTTGCTGTTCAGCCATTGTCTCTCAACAACAGAATAGCTCCTTCTCCAGAATCAGAACTAATAATGAGGGGAGTAGGTGTGGTTTGGGAAGAATCTGGAACTGAAAGTACTTCAAACCAATCAAAAGTGTTGATTCTTGATCACATGACTTGCCATGAGGGGATTGGGTGTGGTGTTGAAACAATCAGAAACTGAAAGTAATGATAACCAATATGAAGTGCTGTTTTATTATGCAGATACCCGAGGTGATTACGTATGCGCGAACGCGTAGGAGCACATTTGCATACGTCATATGCGCGTACGTAGCGCGCATACGTTGAACACGCGTATACGCGACCGTTATTGCGCGTAATTTTAGCGTATGCGGAATAAACCGCGTGGAGCGCGTAGGACGCACGCACGCATGCGTACGTACGTACGCATACGTACTGGGTGCGCACTCCCAGCGTGCACTATAACGTATATTTGCGTACGTAAATAACGTACGGCGGTATTCATAAAAAACTTACGAAATTGTACTAGGAGCGCGCTCAGAGCGCGCACTCCAAGAATTTATATAAAAAAAAAAGTGGAGAAAAATTAATTGCAAAAAATAAAAAAACTGTTCAACTTTATCCTAATTGAAATTTTTAAAAAAAAGCAAAAACAAATAAAAAGATACAGATAATATATAAATGAATGCATAGGAATTTAATTTTTAATATACAATTTTTTTTTTAATTAAATAATACAAAAATTAGCATTTAAAAAACTGTACAAATTCACTGAAAAAACCAAAGGTTTCACACACGTTATAGTTAGGAATTAGCATTTAAAAAACCTTGCAAATTCACTGAAAAAACCATAGGTTTCACACATGTTATAGTTAGCTGGACATTTCACTCGTGAAAAACCAATGAAATTCCCCCGTTATAGTTAGTTCAGCTAACTATAACTCGCGCCCCCGCAATGCACTGCTGATGACGTCACATATTACATCACTCATGACATGGTCAGTGACATCACTCATGACATCACTGATGACATCTCAAATGACATCACTCATGACATCATCCTTGTGACAGAGTGGCAGACCTCCTCTCACCCTAATATAACCTTTGATACACACATTCAAAAATAGAGACTAAAATTTTCAAAAAAATGGACATACCAATACCAGTTACAACAACCTCTTGAGTAATTCTAAGATTCTACTATTAGTACTATTGAAACTCGCGCGCCTGCAATCCACTGCACATGACGTCACATATTACATCACTCATGACATGGTCAGTGGCATCACTCATGACATCACTGATGACATCATCCTTGTGATAGAGTGGCGGTCGCGCGAGTTATAGTTATCTGAACTAACTATAACGGGGGAATTTCATTGGTTTTTTACGAGTGAAATATCCACCTAACTATAACATGTGTGAAACCTATGGTTTTTTAAGTGAATTTGCAAGGTTTTTTAAATGCTAATTCCTAACTATAACGTGTGTGAAACCTATGGTTTTTTCAGTGAATTTGTACGGTTTTTTAAATGCTAATTTATTTATGTATTATTATTTGTTATATATATTTATTTTACAATAAACTACGTATTAAAAATTACTATTTTATTTTTTTGGGTTTTCACCCTGCGATTTTTTTTTTTTTTTGTAAATTTATTTTTGGGGGTTTTTCAGGGTGCGCGCACTGTGCGCGCATCCCCTCGATTTTTAAAAAAAACATAATTTTTTTTTTTGCCTTCGGGGTCCTTCAGGGACCCCCTGACAAAGGCTAGGGGGTCAGGAACTCTCTACCCTGCCCCCTTTTCACGTTCGCCACCTTCCTTTTTCACTCTCGCACTGAAAACAAACAAAATGGCGGCCGACACTTCCTGATTTCGACCGATTTGAATGTTGACTAACATGTAACCACCAATCAGAATTACGCTCGCGCACGTTAGGGTGCTCGCACGGTGCGCACACCCTGCGCGCGTATAGATATATATATGCTTTTAAATGCTATTTTCTCCGGAAATACTGAACAGATTTACACCAGACCTGCAAAAGGCACTTCCTTGACCTTATGGCTACCTCTCTGCCAAATTTCAAGTAATTCTGTTCAGCCATTCGGGCTGTAGCTGCGACTAAAGGTCCTATGGAAAAATGCATGGGGAAAACGCGTTTTGGGACCCCCCTTTTTTCTCGGTCCCCGCTTGACGAATCACCCCGAGACTTTCAGGGTAGGAGCTGAACGGAGCGCCCCATTAGTTTTGAAAATTTTGCGAGGATTCGTCAACCGGCGCCAAAGTTATTCAAAATAGAATTTTGAGATTTCCTATGGAAACACGGTCCTAACTATAACTATCTACTGGCGACCGCCAGTAGATAGTTATAGTTAGGACCGTGTTTCCATAGGAAATCCGCAACATTCTATTTGGAATAACTTTGGCGCCGATTGACGAATCCTCGCGAAATTTTCAAAATAGGTGGGGCGCTCCGCTCCGCTCCTTCCCTGAAAGTCTCGGGGGGATTCGTCAAGCGAGGGCTGAGAAAAAGGGGGGGTCCCAAAACACGTTTTCCCCATGCATTTTTCCATAGGACCTTTAGTCCAAGCTACAGCCCGAACGGCTGAACAGAATTACTTGAAATTTGGCAGAGAGGTAGTCCTCAGTTCAGGGATGTGCCTTTTGCAGGTCTGGTGTAAATCTGTTCATTAGTTCCTGAGAAAATTGCAGTTAAAAGCATATATATATCTATAAGCGCGCACCGTGCGCGTACGGTAAGCATACCGTACGCGCACGGTGACGTGCGCGAGCGCAATTCTGATTGGTTGTTAGATGTCAGTAAACATTCAAATCGGACGAAATCAGGAAGTGTCGGCTGCCATTTTGTCTCTCGCAGTCTGAGGCAATGAAAAACACAGGGGGAAAACGTGAGAAGGGGGCAGGATGGACAGGTCCTGACCCCCTAGCCTTTGTCAGGGGGTCACTGAAGGACCCCCAAGGGTAAAAAAATATATTTTTTTTTGCGAAAATTCACGGGGTGCGCGCACCGTACGCGCACGGCACGAACAACGCATCGTGCACGGTGAAAAAACTTTAAAAAAAAATAAAAAATACATAACTTAGCATTTAAAAAACCGTACAAATTCACTGAAAAAACCATAGGTTTCACACACGTTATAGTTAGCAATTAGCATTTAAAAAACCTTGCAAATTCACTTAAAAAACCATAGGTTTCACACATGTTATAGTTAGCTGGACATTTCACTCGTGAAAAACCATTGCAATTCCCCCGTTATAGTTAGTGCAGGCAACTATAACTCACGCGACCGCAATCCTCTGCTGATGACGTTAGATATTACATCACTGATGACATATGTGTCTTTCTGAAAAAAAATATTTGTAATATATGTATAGCTAAACATTAATGGAAGAAAACATGGGTAAATAAGTGTCTAAATACAGTGATGTAATATCTGACGTCATCAGCAGAGGATTGCGGTCGCGTGAGTTATAGTTGCCTGCACTAACTATAACGGGGGAATTTCAATGGTTTTTCACGAGTGAAATGTCCAGCTAACTATAACATGTGTGAAACCTATGGTTTTTTAAGTGAATTACCTACTGGCGGTCGCCAGTAGGTAGTTATAGTTAGGACCACGTTTCCATAGGAAATCCGCAACATTCTATTTTGAATAACTTTGGCGCCGGTCGACGAATCCTCGCGAATTTTTCAAAATAGGTGGGGCGCTCCGCTCCGCTCCGCTCCTACCCTGAAAGTCTCGGGGGGATTCGTCAAGCGGGGGCTGAGATAAAAGGGGGGTCCCAAAACGCGTTTTTCCCATGCATTTTTCCATAGGACCTTTAGACACAGCTACAGCCCGAACGGCTGAACAGAATTACTTGAAATTTGGCAGAGAGGTAGCCATAAGGTCAAGGAAGTGCCTTTTGCAGGTCTGGTGTAAATCTGTTCAGTATTTACGGAGAAAATAGCATTTAAAAGCATATATATATATATCTATATGCTCGCAGGGTGCGCGCACCGTGCGAGCACCGTGCGAGCACCCTAACGTGCGCGAGCGTAATTCTGATTGGTGGTTACATGTTAGTCAACGTTCGAATCGGTCGAAATCAGGAAGTGTCGGCCGCAATTTTGTTTGTTTTCAGTGCGAGAGTGAAAAAGGAAGGTGGCGAACGTGAAAAGGGTGCAGGGTAGAGAGTTCCTGACCCCCTAGCCTTTGTCAGGGGGTCCCTGAAGGACCCCTAAGGCAAAATTTTTTTTTTTTTTTTTTTAAATCACGGGGGTGCGCGCACAGTGCGCGCACCCTGAAAAACACAAAAAAAAAAAAAAATTACAAAAAAAAATAATAATTCGCAGGGTGAAAACCAAAAAAAAAAAATAATAATTTTTAATACGTAGTTTATTGTAAAATAAATATATAAAAAAAATAATACATAAATAAATTAGCATTTAAAAAACCGTACAAATTCACTGAAAAAACCATAGGTTTCACACACGTTATAGTTAGGAATTAGCATTTAAAAAACCTTGCAAATTCACTTAAAAAACCATAGGTTTCACACATGTTATAGTTAGCTGGACATTTCACTCATAAAAAACCAATGAAATTCCCCCATTATAGTTACTGCAGGCAACTATAACTCACGCGACCGCAATCCTCTGCTGATGACGTCAGATATTACATCACTGATGACATATGTGTCTTTCTGAAAAATAAATATTTGTAATATATGTATAGCTAAAGATTAATGGAAGAAGACATGGGTAAATAAGTGTCTAAATACAGTATTAGCATCAGCAGAGGATTACGGTCGCGTGAGTTATAGTTGCCTGCAGTAACTATAACGGGGGAATTTCATTGTTTTTTTATGAGTGAAATGTCCAGCTAACTATAACATGTGTGAAACCTATGGTTTTTTAAGTGAATATATATATATATATATATACATATCCACTGAAAAAACCATAGGTTTCAGGCACGTTATAGCTAGGAATTAGCATTTAAAAAACCTTAGAAATTCACTGAAAAAACCATAGGTTTCAGGGGCGATATAGTTAGCTGGACTTTTCACTCGTACAAAACCATAGAAATTCCCCCGTTATAGTTAGTTCAGCTAACTATAACTCGCGCGCCCGCGATGCACTGCTGATGACATCACATATTACATCACTCATGACATGGTCAGTGACATCACTCATGACATCACTGATGACATCTCAAATGACATCACTGATGACATCATCCAGTGAATGTGTGTTTTTCTGAAAATTATATATGTTTTATATATGTATATCGCAAGGTCGATGGAAGAATAAATGGGTATATAAATGTCTAAATGGATGATTTGTTTTTGAAAAACTGATTGTATTACTGACTGATTAAGTGTATCTTAGTGAGTAATGTTTAAATATGTAAATATCTGTATCAGTCTCTCACTATGTGTATAAGTGGCTGCAAGGGTTGGTGAGTAGCTACATGAGTGTCTATATAGGTTATTAGTTGATTTTTTGAGTATCAGTATGAGTGTCTGATGTCTGTATGGTTCGGTGGGGGGTATTACGTAGTGCATAGGTGCATGAATGAGTGACTCACTGTTTGTATGTGTTGAAGACAGCATGTGTGCAGGACTGTATGGGTGGATGAGTGTGTGCATGGGTGTGTTAGTGAGTGAATGACTGTCTCAATAGTGTCTCTATGAGTAACTACATATGTTTTAAACTAGTATATGTGACTATTGGTGTATGTAAGTGAGTATATGTGAGAGTGAGAGATTGAAAGAGTTCCTGTATGAATAAGTATGTGTTTCTATAAGTGATTGTTTAAAAGACTAAGTATGTGTAAGTTTCTGTAGAAGTAAGTGTGGTGGTGTGTGTATAACTGAATATGCAGGTAAACGGATGTTTGATTCTTTATTAGCATGAGTGACTACGTGTGTGAGTAACTTTATGGATGAGTGGCATTGTGTAACAGAATGTATAGGTGTATGAATACATATGATGAGTGAGTGCATGTATGAGTGACTGTATAGGACTGTTGGTGAATGAGTGGATGTGTATGTGGATCTTACAATTACTGAATAGGTTGTTGTAACTGGTATTGGTATGTACATTGTTTTGAAAATTTTAATTTCTATTTTTGAATGTGTGTATGAAAGGTTATATTAGGGGGAGAGGAGGTCTGCCACTCTATCACAAGGATGATGTCATCAGTGATGTCATGAGTGATGTCACTGACCATGTCATGAGTGATGCAATATGTGACGTCATCAGCAGTGCATTGCGGGCGCGCGAGTTATAGTTAGCTGAACTAACTATAACAGGGGAATTTCTATGGTTTTGTATGAGTGAAAAGTCCAGTTAACTATATTGCCCCTGAAACCTATGGTTTTTTCAGTGAATTTCTAAGGTTTTTTAAATGCTAATTCCTAGCTATAACGTGCCTGAAACCTATGGTTTTTTCAGTGAATTTCAAAGGTTTTTTAAATGCTAATTTCTAACTATGCCTACAGAGATAGGACATGTGAAGAAAGAAGGAAAAACGCACAGAAAGAAAAAAAACAAATGCAGAAAGAAGCAACAGAAGTCCTCAAAGACGAAGAAAAGTGCAGGAAGAAATATAACATGCAGAAAGAACAAACAGAAGAGCAGAAAGAAGCCTTGTTGCAAAATCATCCTGTACCCTCAACTTTTTCAGACGGATACTGGTGGTAACTGAGTCTGCCTAAGCAGTCCTAGAGCCAGTGCTATGTTAAAAGACACTCAGAATACAGTGAAAACACCTACATACACTAGGGCACACTATGCATTGGGGTCCCCCTGTGATTAGCATGACCTCCTCTGTAAGCCCCTAGTGTATAATAGGGCAGGGGATTAAAACTACCTCTTAAAACGCACCACAGGGCGTGTTTGAACACGTCACCTCATGCCCCGTCCCCTCCCTTCCCCACTGTGTAAACACACCCTGTAGCCATTTTAAGTTGGGAGATTAAGTTTCCTTGAATCCTGAGGGTCCCTAGGGTCCAACTAGACCACTAGGTACCTCCAGTAAGCGCCACAGATCTGCGTTGCAGAGAGGTGTAAAAAGTGGCACGGCCTGCACCACCTCTCTGCAACGCAGAGCAGTGGTGCTTACTGGAAGCACCTGGTGGGCTAGTTGGACCCCAGGGTCCCTCAGGATTGAAAGGGAATTATTTCCCCAACTTAAAAACGCGCCACAGGGCGTGTTTGCACACGTCACCTCAGGCCCCGTCCCCTCCCTTCACCACTGTGTAAACGCGCCCTGCGGCCGTTCTGAGTTGAGAGATTAAGTCCCCTTGAATCCTAAGGGTCCCTAGGGTCAAACTAGCCCACTAGGTACCTCCAGTAAGCGCCACAGAGCTGCGTTGCATGGAGGTGTAAAAAGTGGCGTGGCATCAAAACACCTGTGTGCAACGCAGCTCCCTGGCGCATACTGGAGATACCTGTTGGGCTAGTTGGCCCTCAGGGACCCTCAGTATTGAAGGGGAATTAATTCCTCAACTTACAACTGGCCAGGGGGCGCGTTTGCAGAGTGCTGCAAGGAGGGGGCATGGCCTCCGGCGCGATGCCGGTCTTTTATTTATTTATTTTTAAGAAGGAGGGCTGTGTGGCTCCCTTTCTTTTTCTAATTTATTAGCCCTGGTGACCCCATCCCCCAGGGCCTGCACCCTAATTTTTTTTGTTGAAAAAAATTAATTTGGCCCTCCCAAGGCCTTAATCGGCCCCGGGGACCCCAACCCCCGGGTCATGGCTTTTTTAAATTTATTTATTTTCTGTATTCTTTAGGAGGGGAGCTGTGTTGCTGAACAAACCGTATGTACCTATCACCATGACGATTTGCTTGATATTCATTAAAAGGCAACTATGCATACAATGAATCCATGTAGAATGTATTCACACCGCTAGTGAAGCTCTGACATGTCTGACACCCTACCGTGCCTAATCCCGGCGCCCCCGCTGGTGGGTACTCTCCAAGTAGACACCCTTGTCGTTTATTTATACAAACAAGGGTAGCTATTGACGGGCACATTTAATACACATGCACACCAAACCATTCAAAGGGGATTAGACAAAAATTCGACCAAACTATGCAAGAAACCCCCTCACGGTTAATAAAACACACATCCACCGCCGGATGTGTAATACTTTTTATTTTACTCTCTGGAAAGGAGACAAACCTCACTTGAGAGTCACAGCGTGCTCCTGGCTGAGCCCAATGCTGTGTTACACCCACCATTGCCTGCCGAGTGCCACACACCTCTGTGTTGTATTCCACCATCTAGTGCTTATGCTATGACACTCTCTAGCCCATGTGCACTGCAACACCACAACTTTAGAGACTACTTAGGTTACACAACACTGCCCTGTGCATATTACACTCCAAGGCGCATATCACATAGCAAGCGCTAGTGCCTGTGCTATCTCGCGCTCTCCAATGAATCTGTCATTGCGCACAATGTATTGCATATTATATTTCACGCCCCGGTTCATCTTATATCACACGTGCAATCAGGACTATGTTCTATATAACACTGCGTTCACCTACCCTTTTCACGGGCATTACATTTTGCGATGGGGGCTGGAAGGTCAGGGGATGTTTCTGCCAAGTGAGCCTGGAGTCACAGTCCCAAACGTTCTCTTCTTCCTGAATAAAAGTGAGATTATGCTGCATACTTGTTCATATTTTAAGTAGTTCGCACAGACACACATTTTAAAAACAATAACGTTCCTAATACCCACCTTCTATGAACAGTTAGCTTGCTGCCCCATCCACCTCCTCCCTATCCTCTGTTGTCTGAATCCATGGACTAGCCTCCTCCCTCCTGCCATGCATGGTCTGATGTGCTGCTACTGCCCTCCATTTAGCATGATGTACCAGTCCACTCCTCCTGCCCTCCATTGCCCAATTCTATGGGCAATCATTGACCTCCTGCTTAGCCTCTGTGCTTAGCTTGCTGCCCCTATTCTCCTTCCGCCTGCCCTCTGATGTCTTTGTGCATGCCCCTGCTCCATCCTTTTTGACCACCATGTTCCATGGACCTGCCACTCCTATCTACTCTGAGTGTTCTGTTGAGCTGCCACTCCCCTACCACCTGCCTAGCATTGTCAGATGACTGTAACCTGTCCCTGCCACCTCCACCCTGCCTGTCCACATGCCATGCCCCTATCCCCTTCCTCCTGTCCTTCATGGTCCATTTTACTGCCACACCCTTCTGCCCTCCCTGGTCTGTTGTGCTGCAACTGCTCCTCCTGCCTGCCCCGCACGGTCTGTTGTGAGGCCCCTTCCCCTGAACTCTCTTGTCTGTGCCCAGGTCCTGACCCTCCCTTCTATCCTCCATGGTCCTTTGTGCATGCCCCTGCACCCTCCTTCTTGCCCATCATAGCCATTGTGCTGCCACTAACCCTCCCGCTTGCCATGCATGGTCTTCTGTGCTGCCATGGCCCCTCCCACCTTCCCTGTGTGGTCAGCTAGCTGCTCCTGACCCCCTCCCACCTTCCCTCCATGGTCTGTGTGTATGCCATCAGTCTCACTGTTGCTCTCCATGGTGTGTCTTGTTTCTAGTGCCCATCCTGCCTGACCTCCATGGTCATCTTGCTGCTCCTGCCCTGCCCCCTTGCCCCCAGCCCTCTGTTTCCATGTGCAGACCCCTATTCCCTCCTTCCTGGCTTGTCGGTTCCATTGTAATGCCCCTGATCCGTCCCTCCTGCCCTTTATGGTCTGTTATGCTGCAGCTTTCTCTCCTGTCTGTCCATTATGGTCAGCTAGCTACCATTGCCTCTTTCCCCTCTGTTGTCTGTTGTCCATGTGCATGGTCCTGTCCCCTCCCTATTGCTTTCTATGGATTGTTGTGCTGCACTCCCGTCCCGCATGCCCTGTGTGGTGTATTGTGCTGCTGCAAACCCTGATGCCTGCCCTGTAGGGTCCGTTTGGTGCACCTCTCAATGTCCCTCCTGTCCTCTGTTATCCGAGTCCATGTGCCTACCCCAATTCCTCCTGCCTACCATGATCCAATGTACCATACTTGCGAACAGTTTGAACTTGGTAAGAGGGAGATTTTGAAATAAAACTGGGGTATTGATTTTCCCCTTTGAGTTACATTGAAAAAGAGAAGATTGTAGACAGGAAACAGATCAAGTAAAGCCCATTTGAGCTTAAAAACATTGGACGTTTCCTGGCTGAAACGGGTCTGTTGGCATGCCCACAATGGTCTATTACATTGCCACAGCCTCTCTTGCCAGTCTTGTATTGTTGGTTTGTTGCCCCTGCCCCCCTTTCCACTGCCCTCCATAGTCTGTTGTGCTGCCACTGCCTTTCCTGCCTGCCTAGTGTGGTCAAATTGTTGCCTCGGCACTCTCCTACCTGCCTTCAATTTTCAGAGTCCGTGCCCCTGGCCTCTGCCTCTCAACAGTATCCCAATGAACAACTAGGGCCCGATTCACAGAACTAACTTAAGACAAAATCCTAAACTTACTACCATTTTGGTATTCACAGAAGGCACTTACTCATTTTGGTATTCACAGAAGGCACTTACTCATTTCGGTATTCACAGAAGTTAGGAGTCCTAACTTTAGGACTTCTAAATGCCTTCTGTGAATACCGAAAGTCTTAAAATTAGCATTTTTCTCAATTTAGTAGTCCTAAGTCTAAACTTAGGACTACTAAATTGAGAAAAATCCTAATTTTAAGACTTTCGGTATTCACAGAAGGCATTTAGGAGTCCTAAAGTTAGGAGTCCTAACTATACTACTACTAAACTGAGAAAAATCCTAATTTTAAGGCTTTCGGTATTCACAGAAGGCCTTTAGGAGTCCTAAAGTTAGGAGTCCTAACTATACTACTACTAAACTGAGAAAAATCCTAATTTTAAGACTTTCGGTATTCACAGAAGGCATTTAGGAGTCCTAAAGTTAGGACTCCTAACTTCTGTGAATACCGAAATGAGTAAGTGCCTTCTGTGAATACCAAAATGAGTAAGTGCCTTCTATGAATACCAAAATGGTAGTAAGTTTAGGATTTTGTCTTAAGTTAGTTCTGTGAATCGGGCCCCTAGATTGCTAACATTCTATATTTATTACAAAAGTGTGGAATGCCTGACGTCATCTTGATGTAATCAAATCTGTAATGCCTAGAGCATTTCCTTTAGAAATTACATATATGAGAGGGTCTTATTTGCATCAAAATTATGGTTAGTGCTCTAAAAAACTAAAATGAGGACATATTTTCTGAGTTTTCAAATAGCGACAAAGAACTTTTAAATTATTTGTAATCTTAGTTTTTTTATTCAGTTGACCACTTGATTAAATGTTGCATCCAAGGGGAGAGGATGTGGTGTTACTTCCAGAGCTGCAGACTTTGCAACTGGGGAACCAGGTTGGAGTTTCTGCTTCAGCTCAACATTCTGTGATTCTGGTCAAATCACTTAATCTCCCCATGTCTACAACCAAAATGAATTTGATCTTGTGTGATGTAACCGATGCTCATGTAAAGCACTCCAATACCTGACAAGTCTGCACTATATAAAACTGCAAATACACACAAAATAAGTGTTTTGCACACTTCTGTCATTGGGCTACATTTGGGCAACATCTGGGTGATATTTGGGCTACATTTGGGCTCTTTTGTCTCTGGTGGCCATTTTGGGAGATTTATTGTTATGAAGTTTCCTAATTTCCTCATTTACTGCAGTCTCCTCAGTAGGAAATGCTTTCAGTTTTTTACTTTGATTCCATCAAGAAGGTATTCAGATATGTCACACATTTGCCATAAATTCTGAATGTTAGCACTCTAGTTGCTCATTTGATCACTGTAGTAAAGCTACTGCTCACCACAAAAGTCTGCTGCTGGTATTAAAAGTGCATGTTTCAGTCTGCATGTCAGAATGTTTTTATGAAATAAAAGAGGATTTCAGAAGTCAAAATGTGCCCTAGTTTTTCTTTCTGCAGCACTAATCATAATTTATATGGCAAAATGAACCCCCTCATTTTGTTCCTTTGTAAATTAAATGTTTTAAGTGTTACCACTTTATTCCAATCAAGATGGCTTCAGGTGTGCCATACTTTTGTCATAAGTAAGACTGTTAGCGCTCTAGTTGTTCTTAAGAACACTCTGGGACATTCTGTCATTGGGCTATACTTGGGCTACATCTGGGTGATATTTGGGCTACATTTGGGATCTTTTGTCTCTGGTGGCCATCTTGGGAGATTTATTTGTTATGAAGTTTCCTAATTTCCTCATTTACTGCAGTCTCCTCAGTAGGAAATACTTTCAGTTTTTTACTTTGATTCCATCAAGAAGGCATTCAGATGTGTCACACATTTTCCATAAATTCTGAATGTTAGCACTCTAGTTGCTCATTAGATCACTGTAGTAAAGCTACTGCTCACCAGGCAAGTCTGCTGCTGGTATTCAAAGTGCATGTTTCAGTCTGCATGTCAGAATGTTTTTATGAAATAAAAGAGGATTTCAGAAGTCAAAATGTGCCCTAGTTTTTCTTTCTGCAGCACTAATCATAATTTATATGGCAAAATGAACCCCCTCAGTTTGTTCCTTTGCAAATTAAATGTTTTAAGTGTTACCACTTTATTCCAATCAAGATGGCTTCAGGTGTGCCATACTTTTGTCATAAGTAAGACTGTTAGCGCTCTAGTTGTTCTTTAGAGCACTCTGGGAAGCTGCAGTAGAACACAAAGGAATCAACTGACAGTCTCTGCCCTTGTTGGATGTACATGTTTTACTGAGAATGTCAGACTTCATTCTTACATGACTGAGAAAGATAATGTGAATTTACAGAAAATATGCTCTCAGTTTAGCTTATAGACCACCTTCCAAACCTCTGTGGGAAAAGTATGAGAAAATAGTTTTCTCTCAAACATGGTTCGTGATATCACAGCAGAAGGCTTTTTCACATGGTAAAATCACCTTAGAACACACCACAATTCCTAAAATGAGTATGGTACCATCAACAAATGATTTATAATGTAACTAAAGTCTTAAAACCTTCTATTAACTGCAATGCTTTTTAATGAGGTGCTATCATGTATATTGGTCCCAAGATGGCTGCCAACACTTCTTGGATGAAGTACTGACAGCCAATCAGATCTGACGATGAAATGGGTGGTTAGGCTCTGCCCAGATATGTATGTGATTTTACTTTTGATTTTCTCAGCAACTACTGAACAGATTGACACCATATATGCAAAAGGCACATGCCTGACCTGAGGACTACCTCTTTGCCAAATTTCAAGTAATTCTGTTCAGCCGTTCGGGCTGTACCTTGGACTAAAGGTCCCTATGGAAAATTGCATGGGGAAAACACGTTTTGGGACCCCCCTTTTTTCTCAGCCCCCGCTTGACGAATCCCCCCGAGACTTTCAGGGTAGGAGCGGAGCGGAGCGCCCCACCTATTTTGAAAATTTTGCGAGGATTCGTCAACCGGCGCCAAAGTTATTCCAAATAGAATGTTGCGGATTTCCTATGGAAACACGGTCCTAACTATAACTATCTACTGGCGACCGCCAGTAGATAATATATATATATATATATATAGTACACCGTCAATCTGCAGCTTCTCGCCAAAGACGGAGACGGACCACAATTGAGTGCCAAAATACGTGATTTATTTAGCCTGTACGGTCTTGACGCGTTTCGGTTCGAAAAAGAACCTTGATCACATATATATATATATATATATATATATATATATTCACTGAAAAAACCATAGGTTTCACACATGTTATAGTTAGCTGGACATTTCACTTATACAAAACCATTGAAATTCCCCCGTTATAGTTAGTTCAGCTAACTATAACTCGCGCGACCGCAATCCACTGCTGATGACGTCACATATTACATCACTCATGACATGGTCAGTGACATCACTCATGCAGCCACTTATACACAAAGTGAGACACTGATACAGATATTTAAATATTTAAACATTACTCACTAATACTTGTATTCACTAAGATACTGTTAATAAGTCAGTTATACAATTAATTTTACAAAAAAAACATCCATTTAGACACTTATTTACCCATTTATTCTTCCATTAACCTTTAGATATACATATATAAAAAATATTTATTTTTCAGAAAGACACATATTCACTGGATGATGTCATCAAAGATGTCATCAGTGATGTCATTTGAGATGTCATTAGTGAGTAATGTTTAAATATTTAAATATCTGTATCAGTGTCTCACTTTGTGTATAAGTGGCTGCAGTGGATTGCGGTCATGCGAGTTATAGTTAGCTGAACTAACTATAACAGGGGAATTTCAATGGTTTTGTACGAGTGCAATGTCCAGCTAACTATAACATGTGTGAAACCTATGGTTTTTTCAGTGAATTTGCAAGGTTTTTTAAATGCTGATTCCTAACTATAGCTTGTGTGATACCTATGTTTTTTAAGGGAATTTGCAAGGTTTTTTAAATGCTAATTCCTAACTATAACATGTGTGAAACCTATGGTTTTTTTAAGTGAATTTGCAAGGTTTTTTAAATCCTAATTCCTATTTATAACGTGTGTGAAACCTATGGTTTTTTAAGTGCATTTGCGAGGTTTTTTAAATGCTAATTTCTAACTATAACGTGTGTGAAACCTATGTTTTTTTTAGTGAATTTGTAAGGTTTTTTAAATGCTAATTTATGTATGTATTTCTCAAGTTTAAGTGGAAAGCAGCTCCAATGATAGGCACTCTCAACACCAGCGACACTCTAAATTTACTCACCTCAAATGTCTGCTTTTCTATCAAAGTCTTTAAGCGTAGGATTAGCACAGTGCCATCCACGCCGAAATAGAAAGGGACAAAGTCTTTTACCATTTCCACAGCAAAGTCTTTAAGCATAGGATTAACACAGTGCTATCCATGCCGAGTTGTAAACTGGCCAAAGCCTTTTAGCACTCCAGGCACAGTATTTTAGCTTTGGATCGGTAAAATACCATCCAAGCCAACCTCAAAGGAATAAAAGCCACCCCTGACATGTGTTTCGCTATCATGATAGCTCTTAGATAGGTTTAGCTTTGTCCAGACTGTAAGGTTCTCATGAACTGGTGATGGGAGCTCCTCAGAATCCGGGCAACGCACAAAAATGTCCGCCTCTCGAGATCCCCAACTCTGATATAAATAACACAGAGTATTAGGGTGATCAAGCAAGGGAAGGAAATTAGGATAGGAACAGCTGGGAAAGGGATACCTGTAGAGAGAGAACACACTGTTACATATAAATCCAAAAATACTGGCTACTCTCATAGAGTCTCACTAAGGCTGCAAATACCTTAACCCAAGCCGACGTGGCCTTTGATTGAATCACTTGAATCTGAAGTGAGTATTCTTCTCAGATGCATACACCTAGAGAAATAAAGCACAACCACATTATAGCCCTTCCTCCACATGTTCCTAATCCCTGATGCCCCCAGCGTCATTCATACATACCGTCGTCTTTCATTCATTGCCACCAAAAGAAACGAAAACAAATAATATGGACTGGTTCTTCTCTCATACGAGAGTGTGGAAATGTATGTGGCTGAATATTAAATAGTCTGTTCCCAATGTCACCAAATGTTAACTCAGAACGAGTTCCATGAATAGCAATTAGAATCAAGAAAAAAAATATCCCACTGAACTTAAACTGAGAAGGCCACAAAGCACTGACGTTCAAAAGGATATATGGAAATTAGATCATCATTTCCAACTCTGCAACAAAAAGAAGTCTCAAATGGAACCTGCAAAAGTCACGAAATCATCCTGGAAGATTTCCTACCTTCTTGCAGAAACATACACAGAAGAGGAGGCAATGCCTTACTTTCCGCTTTTCTTAAACTCTGTCATCTGAAGAAACTCTAATTAGCACAAAGCCACCCAAGCCTGGGTAGGTTCGGAGAAGGCTTCCACTAGCCAAGGAACACCAATGCCTTCTCACTGAAATCACTGGATGCGGAGACTGACTCCTGGATCGTGGCACGAAAGCCACCCACCGTGGGCATTCCGAACCGGAAACAGGAGACCTGAGCAATGGATGCTGCTCCGTGCGACCTCCCGAATCTCCAAAGTACCTCACAAACCGATCCAGTCGAGAGGCTTTCTCCAAAACAAATACCAAGAAGAATTACGCACGCTGGCTGGCGTGCGTCGTTGCCTTAACCCCTCCCCTGCTAGGCCTTTTCCCCCCTGTGCTAAGCCTTTTTTGGGCTATTTAGGGTAGTTCGCGCTTAGGCCCCTGTAACTTTTTGACCACATAAGGCATCCATGCCAAATTTGCGTCCTTTTCTTCCAACATCATGGGGATTCTAAAGGTACCCAGGGTTTGTGGATTCCCCTGGAAGGGACTGAGAAATTAGCCAAAATACAGTAAAAAAAAATTGGGGTGTAAAAATGGGAAAAAAGTGCTGTAAATGAAAGCGGTACAAAAGGGTGTGGTGATGGACGGAGCATCAGAACCAATCAAACACTCACACCCAGTCAACAGATCTGGGTTTGATCCATCACCATTCTTTAGCCCACTCTGCCACCCCAGTTCAGACATGGCCATATGCAAATCAGTCTGACCCTGTGCCTCATGTGAACAGTCCAGCCCGAACTGCCAAGCCATGCCTTCCCTGGACCGGAAACAAGCTTCCTAGGACCGGTTTCTGGCATTTCAGCCGTCTTCAGCCAGGCTTGCTTGAATCCAGTGGCAAAGTGAGCAAGGGACTCAACGTCTGAGCATACCCTGCCAACTTATGGTGAACAAAGCGGTACAAAAGGGGGTGTTGATGGACGGAGCATCAGAACCAATCAAACACTCACACCCAGTCAACAGATCTGGGTTTGATCCATCACCGTTCTTTAGCCCACTCTGCCACCCCAGTTCAGACATGGCCATATGCAAATCAGTCTGACCCTGTGCCTCATGGGAACCGTCCAGCCCGAACTGCCAAGCCATGCCTTCCCTGGACCGGAAACAAGCTTCCTAGGACCGGTTTCTGGCATTTCAGCCGTCTTCAGCCAGGCTTGCTTGAATCCAGTGGCAAAGTGAGCAAAGCTTGTTTTTTCCCCGCAAAAAGGGTTTGTGGGGCTGAAATCACAATTTTCCCAGTTTTCAGGGACTGACAGACCTTTGTCAGAAACCCAAACTTTTTTACACAGTTTTGGCATTTTACTGGGACATAGGCTATTTTTGCTATTTTTTGTGCTTTCAACCTTCTTCCAGTTAATGGTAGAAATGGGTATCAAAGCAATAATGGATCCTGAAAAGCTCTACATTTTAGCAAAGGTGACAAAGTTCTGAATCCAGCAAGGGGTCATTTGTGTAGTTCCTTCAAGGTTTCTTTATAGAAACTAACAGTTGAATAAAGGAAAAAATTTAAATGAGTTGAAAAAAACAGCCATTTGTGCCAACGTTTTCACCTGTAACTTCTTCTAATTAGGACAGATGTTTGAAAGCAATATACCGTTACATCTGCTGCACCTTTTTGGTTGTGGGGATATATAGGACTTGGAGGTTCACCAAGAACACGACGAACCCAGAGCCAATAACTGAGCAGTGTCTTGCAATGGTTTTTTATTATGTACAGGGTATATAGCAATTAATTTGGGAAAATATCTACAGTGAAAAATCGGGATGAAAGACACCTATGTATTACTGAAATTGGAACAAAATTAAGAATTTAGAAACTGTAGCTATTTGCACATTTCCAAAATGTTGAGTACCTATACTAGCATGGGAGTTATAGGACATTTTTCAAAGTTATGTCTTTTTTACATATTGTCTTTCATTTGGAAGGCAGAAATGCATCGAAAGTCAATAGGTGATAGCAGTTGCTCTACAATTCTGTGTTACCCCACGTCTCCCAATAAAAATGGTACCTCACTTGTGTGGGTAGGCCTAGTGCCTGCGACAGGAAATGGCTCAAAACGCAAAGTGGACACACTTTATTTTTACAGTGAAAACTGACCCTTTTTTTGCAAAGTGCCTAGCTGAAGATTTTGAAACTCTAGCTCTGCCGGCCCCTAGGGAAACCTAGAAAACCTATATATATTTGAAAACTAGACACCCAGGGGAATCCAGGATGGGGTGACTGGTCTGGCTCTCACCAGGTAATATTACAGAGAATCCCTTGAAACCTCAAACTTTGTAAAAAAAAAAAACAAATTTTCCTCACATTTCTGTGGTGGAAAGTTCTGGAATCTGCGTGGATCCACAAAATTTCACCCACCCTGCATTTCCCAAAGTCGTCAGAGAAAAATGGTACCTCACTTGTGTGGGTAGGCCTAGTGCCCGTGACAGGAAACGGCCCAAAACGCAACATGGACACACTACATTTTCACAGTGAAAACAGACCCTTTTTTTGCAAAGTACCTAGCTGTAGATTTTGAACCCTGGCTCTGCCAGCACCTATGGAAAACTATCAAACCTATACATTTTTTAAAACTAGACACCCAGGGGAATCCAGGATGGGGTGACTTTACTGGCTCTCACTAGGTTCTGCTACCCAGAATCCCTTGCAAACCTCAAACTTTGTAAACAAAAAACACATTTTCCTCACATTTTTGTGGTGGAAAGTTCTGAAATCTACGTGGATCCACAAAATTCCACCCACCACACATTCCCCAAAGTCTTCCAAGAAAACTGGTATCTTACTTGTGTGGGTAGGCCTAGTGGCCGCAACAGGAAATGGCCCACAATGCAATGTGGACACACCACATTTTCACAGTGAAAACTGACCCTTTTTTTGCAAAGTGCCTAGCTGTAGATTTTGAACCCTAGCTCTGCCCGCACCTAGGGAAACCTAGCAAACTCCTACATTTCTGAAAACTAGATACCCAGGGGAATCCAGAATGGGGTGACTTGTCTGGCTCTCACCAGGTTCTATTACCCAGAATCCCTTGAAACCTCAAACTTTGTCAAATAAAACACATTTCCCCCACATTTCTGTGGTGGAAAGTTCTGGAATCTCCGTGGATCCACAAAATTCCACCCACCCCACGTTCCCAAAGTCTTCCAAGAAAAATTATACCTCACTAGTGTGGGCAGGCCTAGTGGCCGCGACAGTAAATGGCCCAAAATGCAACGTGGACACACCTCATTTTCACCGTGAAAACACCCTTTTTTGCAAGGTGCCTAGCTGTAGATTTTGAACCCTAGCTCTGCCGGCACCTAGCGAAACCTAGCAAACCCCTACATTTATGAAAACTAGATACCCAGGGGAATCCAGGTTGGGGTGACTTGTCTGGCTCTCACCAGGTTCTGTTACCCAGAATCCCTTGCAAACCTCAAACTTTGTCAAATAAAACACATTTCCCCCACATTTCTGTGGTGGAAAGTTCAGGAATCTCCGTGGATCCACAAAATTCCACCCACCCCACATTCCCCAAAGTCTTCCGAGAAAAATTATACCTCACTTGTGTGGGCAGGCCTAGTGGCCGCGACAGTATATGGCCCAAAATGCAACGTGGATACACCACATTTTCACAGTGAAAACACCCTTTTTTGCAAAGTGCCTAGCTGTAGTTTTTGAACCCTAGCTCTGCCGGCACCTAGGGAAACCTAGCAAACCTATAAATTTTTTTAAACTAGACACCCAGGGGAATCCAGGACGAGGTGACTTGTCTGGCGAACACCAGGTTCTGTTACCCAGAATCCCTTGCAAACCTCAAACTTTGTCAAATAAAAAACACATTTTCCTCACATTTCTGTGGTGGAAAGTTCTAGAATCTGCGTGGATCCATGAATTTCCACCCACCCTGCATTCCCCAAAGTCTTCAGAGAAACATTATACCTCAATTGTGTGGGTAGGCCTAGTGGCTGCGACAGGAAACAGCCCAAAATGCAACGTGGAAACACTACATTTTCACAGTGAAAACTGACCCTTTTTTTGCAAAGTGCCTAGCTGTAGATTTTGAACCCTTACTCTGCCGGCACCTAGGGAAACCTAGCAAGCCTATACATTTTTGAAAACTAGACACCCAGGGGAATCCAGGACGAGGTGACTTGTCTGGCTCGCACCAGGTTCTGTTACCTAGAATCCCTTGCAAACCTCAAACTTTGTCAAACAAAACACATTTTCCTCACATTGCTGTGGTGGAAAGTTCTGGATTCTGCGTAAATCTGCAAATTTCCTACCACCCAGCGTTCCCCCAGTTCTCCCGTTAAAAATGGTACCTCACTCATGTGGGTGCCCCAAGTACCCATGATAGGCAAGGGCCCAAAACGTATTGAGGAGACATCAAAATGACCTATCACAAAACAACCCGGCGTCAACAGAAATGTGAGAATTGTGCAGGGGATTCTGGGTAGGAAAACATTGGGGTACCCAAGCAAGCCATACCTTGCTGGACTCCCTCGGGTGTCTAGTTTTCAGAAATGTGTGGGTTTGGTCGGTTTCCCAAGATGGCCGCCGAGCCCGGGGCCAGAAACCCAGTTGACTCCCCTTGCAAAACCAGGTTGTTTTGTGATAGGTCATTTTGATGTCTTCTCAATAATTTTCGGTCCCTTACCTGTCGCGGGTACTTGACCCACCCACGCGAGTGAGGTACCATTTTTGGCGGGAGAACTGGGGGAATGCTGGGTGGTAGGAACTTTGTGGATCCATGCAGGTTCCAGAACTTTCCCACACAGAAATTTGAGAAAAATTAGATTTTTTCTCAAAATTTGAGGTTTGCAGGGGATTCTGGGTAGGGAAACAGGGATCTATGCAAGCCATGCCTCCCTGGACTCCCCCGGGTCTCTAGTTGTCAGAAATGTGTGGGTTTTGTAGGTTTCCCTAGATGACTGCTGACTCCGGGACCAAAAAGGCAGATGCCCCCTATGTATCCGAAAAGGACCTGGTTTTGCAAGGGGGGCTCACATGAGTTTTTGGTCCCAGGTTAGGGGGCCATCTAGGGAAACCTACCAAACCCACACATTTCTGAAAACTAGAGACGCTGGGGAGTCCAGGAAGGTATGACTTGCGTGGATCCCCCAATGTTTCCCTACCCAGACTCGCCTGCAAACCACAAATTTTGATGAACAAATCATATTTTTCTCAAATTTCTGTGTGCGAAAGTTGTAGGATCACCGGGCTGACACAAATTTCCTACCGCCCAGCATTGCCCATAAAAATGGTACCTCACTTTTGTGGGTGTGTCAAGTACCCGTGACAGGCAAAGGCCCAAAACGTATTGTGGAGACATCAAAATTACCTATCACAAATCAATCTGCTTTTAGAAGGGGGGTCACATGTGTTTTTGGTCCCGGGTTTGGCGACCATCTACTTAAACCTACCAAACCCAACATTTCTGAAAACTAGAGACCTGGGGGAGTTCAGGGAAGTATGGCTTGCGTGGCTCCCCCAACGTTTCCCTACCCAGAATCCCCTGCAAACCTCAAATTTAGCTGAAAAAATCACTTTTTCCAAACATTTTTGTGTGGACTCACCGTGCCGGCACAAATGTCCTACCACCAAAGGGTTCCCCTTGTTCTCCTGAGTAAAATGATACCTCACTTGTGTGACCTATGACTGAGAAGAGCCACAAACATTGGGATTAAAAGTATAGCACCGCAAATTCTAAGCGCTACATTTAAAAAAAAATATATTCTTAGCGGATACTGCATTGAACTGCCACACAAGTGAGGTATCATTTTACTCGGTAGACCAAGGGGAACGCTACATGGTAGGACATTTGTGTCGTCACAGTGATCCCACACAAAAATGTGTGGAAAAAGTGCTTTTTTCTGCTAGATTTGAGGTTTGCAGGATTTTTCGGGTAGGAAAATGTTGGGGGATCCACGCAAGCCATATCTCACTAGACTCCCTTGGGTGTCTATTTTTCAGAAATGTGTGGTTTTGGTAGGTTTCCCGAGATGGCTGCGAGTCCCAGGCCCAAAAAACAGGTCCCCCTAGCAAAACCAGGTAGTTTTAGGATAGGTAATTTTGAAGACTCCACAGTACGATTTGGGCCATTTCCTGTTGCAGCCACTATGTCTACCCACACAAGTGAGGTACCACTTTTATCAGGAGACCTGGGGGAATGCTACGTGGTAGGAAATTGACTTTGCAAAGTCCACTGTTGACTTTGTGAGCAGGACTGTGTGTGAGGACACTACTGTGTCCTCTGTACTAACTAGAGCACTCATGTGATACCAGCCACGGCCGCGCTCTTAATTTACCTTCAGTTTACGGTCCCCGCTCTATAAACACTAACACTCTTTGAAGTGCAAAGTCACTCTGCACTTCAATTTGGTTATACTGAATAAGCAGCTAGCTAAATTATATGACAGTGACATTTCTTTTTTAATGTAATAACTACTTTCACAATTGCTTTTTTAACCTTCTTGCTTTCTCAAATATGTTTGAAAATGCACCATTTGCCCACTCTTTTTGCAAAATTTTCTCGGGGTCTCCTAAGGTCATTCAGGCTCGCTCGCTACGCTTTTTAACCACTTTGCGCTCCAGCGCACATTTTACGACTCAACACTTTCAAATGCCTCAAGCCACCACTGCTTTTACAGTTAAATCATCTTTATATTTCTCCAGTTCTTTTAAAGTGGTTTCATCATTTGCTGCTTGCAACTCCATTTTCCTTTTGGCGTGTTTAGTCAGTGTTCTCATTAGTTTCACTGAGTTATCCTCCATATTTTCACTCCACTCATTTATCAAATCCTCATCCATATCTTCATATGTGGGTACTAGCATTATTCATAACCCCCTCTGTATAGTCTTGCACTCTAGGCATCTAGTAAGTGATGTCATCTCCCACCAATGTTTTGCAACCATTCTCCTTGCTTATTCCAGTTCTTTCATTGATTGGGTCGGTGCTTTATTCATAGTATTAGAGGAGTTTCCATCCTCTGTAGTACCAGGCTTCTCACTGAACATATGCTCTGCCTCCAACTTCCGTTTTGCCTGTCTATCTTCCATTGTGGTAACATTTCTGATCACACCCACTTCTTCCACTCTTTACTCCTATCACGTGATGCTGTTCATGCTCTTGAATTCACTCTAATTTATAACAATTTATCCAATCATTTCACTGCATACAATTTGTTCCATCATTTATGTTTGCACTTAGTATACGTTCACCCATACAGAGTCAATCAGCTGCATGTTACTGACTATTCTCTTCTGAAGAACCTCTTTTACTTTCTAAACATTAGCTTTATCGGGTTGTGGAGTGTTGTGCTTCTTTATCGCAGTCGGTGTATGTGCTCTTATTCAGCACCTTGTCAATTCTCAGTGCGGCACCCGTTTTCCGAGCGCCGCACTTTATCTTTGACTTGCAGCTTCAGCACTGCTTCTCCCCTTGGGGGTGCCCTCCTTCCCACCACCAAAAAAAGGCTTTGGGCAGATTTACAAGCCACTTGCAACAACTTTACACAACTGTTGCGTCACTTCTGTGACGCAGCGGCGTCGTAAACAATGCGCCACGTTGCGACATATTTACAAAGTGACGCATCTAGGGAGATGCGTCACGTTGTAAAGCCCTGCACTATATTATACCTGCATCAGGTATAATGTATGCAGGGTGGGTCTTCCGATGTGAGAAAGCCTCATAAAAGTGATGATTTCACTGAGTCACTTTTACAATGCCACTGCATCAAAACCTTACGTCTGCTTGAAGCAGGCGTAAGGTGTGACGCACCATAATAGAAATAGACATTCCAGAACATTGCTGGAGTAGCGTTGTTTTTACGACACGACTCCAGTAATGCGCTGCCTTTAAGCTGAAAGATGCGTCATACATCTGTCTATCATTGCGCCTCGGTGCGCCACATTGGAAATGCGATGCATCCATGGTGGCGCATGTTTTTTTACGTGACACAAATAAACTGATGCATCTCTGCTAATATGCAGAGATGCACCAGTACTTGTAAATCTGCCCCTATGTATTTTAGCGCTCCTCCCGGACTCACTGCCTGCTTGGGAGACTGTGCCTTTAGCATCAGGCAGCTTGCCACGGGTGGGGAAGTATAATGCTTGGTTCTTTATGAGTCTGCCACACGCTGTAAATCAATGTTGGTTGAGTCACTTTATTAGTGTTCCAAATGCTACCACTTTCAAACTTTCCCGTATCATAATATTAGTTTCCAACTCTTTCTGTGGTCCACGCTCACACATACTGTCCAATCAGAACCCAGAAGAGTTCTGTCACGAACAGGACCTGAGACATCTCAGCAATGCACTCTCGCTAGTTGTTGCACCCTGATGAAGTCGAAGGGGCTGAAGGCAGATACTCAAGAGGCTTCTGCTTTTAGGATCCTCCTTGAACGGATTATAGGTCCCTGCTGCTTGGAGACTTGCTGCCAATGGATACGTTCTTCATTCTGTTTACCTCAATACCCATAGATTTTTGAGGGACATTTTTGAGGCCAGACACATTGTAAATTAAGCAGTTGTTTGTGGGTGAGATGTGGTAATGCATTACATTTGCCGCCCAGTTTTGAAGGGTTTATTACATGCACTTGTGTGGCATGCATTATTTTGCCCATTATGGTGGCTTGCCAAACTCTTTATATATATATATATATTTTTTTTATATAAATATTACATGCTTTTTTAAAGCAGCATGACACACTGCCCTTCATGTTTATCAATAGTGGCTGCGCACATTTCTTTTATTATGCACTGCTTGCCAAACTCTTAAGTTAAATATTATTTGTTGTTTTTTTAACAGTGCAGCACACCGCGCTTCATTATTAACAATGGCAGCTAAGTGCCTTTGTTTTTTTTGCTAGTTTTATTTCTGTTCCTTCCTACGCACAAAAACGTTTCCCCGATGGCCCTAAAGGTATGGTTGGCCGCACTGTGTTGCGCTCCCTGCGCGGTTATGAAAGTGTTGGTATATGTGAGCTCTCAGTTGTGATATTTTACCACAAACTTTCATAACTTTAATAGCTAATATAATATAATCAATAATATGCTGCATAGCTAAACACTTATAAGGTCCCAAAGGCGAGACCTATTGCTTTGCAAATGCTTGTTTTTAATTGGTGTAAATTCATTCAGTAGTTTTAGAGATATTAAATGAAAACCAAATTTTGTATATATAGGGACGTGGACCCTCCATGGATCCACCAGCAGTGGCCCGAGAATCCACATGCCAAATCAAGGTCCTGATGGGCTGGCCGCACCATGACAGAAAAGTTGCTGCCGCCATTTTATATATTGGGAAACTGTTCTTGGAGCTGAAAAGTAAATGAAGGGGTCATGTTAGAGCTCTCCTTTGCACATATGTGTGGTACAGATGTAGAAAATGCATGTATAATGGGTAGCAAAATACCAGAAAAAATGTTTGGGCCACACGCGAGGTCTACGGATCTGTGTTGTGGCTCAGTGTGGCACCCTGTGTAAAGATGCAACGGATCTGAAAATCTCACTGTGAATAAAAAATATATCTATAATATATATCAATACTCACACACCCACTCTGACACCCATACAGACACACTGACACCCACTGTGACACCCAAACAGACACTCTCACACCCAGTGACACACCCACACAGACACTCTTTCCCCCACTGTGACACCGAGACAGACACTCCCACATGAATTCTGACACTCATACAGACACTAGCACACCCACTCACACACCCAGTTGCACTCTCACACCCACTGTGATGCCCGTACAAACACTCACACCCAGTGACACACACAGACATACACTGTCCCACCCACTCTGACACCGATACAGACACTCTCAATCAATCAATCAATCATGGGTTTGTTGAGTCTGACTACTCACCCGTAGGGTTCTCAAGGTGGGAGGGGAGGTGCAGGGTCCTGTCTATCAAGGAGGAGGTTCTATCGAAGAGCCATATTTTGACACTCTCACACCCACTCACACACAGACAGATACTCTCACACCCACACACACTCATACAGTGTCACACCCATTCTGATACACATACAGATACTCTCACCCCCACAGACACTCTCACACCCACACAGACAGACACTCTCATACCCACTTACCCACACAGACTCTCTTACTCCCCCTCTTATGCCAATACAAAAACTCTCACATCCACTGACACACCCAGACAGACACTCTCATACCCACTCTGGCACCCCTGCAGACACTATCACACCAAGTGTGATACTTAAACAGATACTCTCACACCCAGTCACACACCCACACAGACATTCTTACATTCACTATGGTACCCAGACAGACACTCTCACACCCAGTGACACACCCAGACAGCCACTCTCACTTCCACTCTGACACCCATACAGACAGTTCACACCCACTCACACACTGGTACTCACACACACAGGCAGACACACTCACTCCCACTCTAATGATCGAACAAACACTCTCATAACCAGTGACACACCAAGACAAACACTATCACACCCACTCACACACTCAGACACTCTCTCACATGTATTCTGATGCCCATACAAACAATCTCACACCCAGTGACACACCCAAATACTGCCACATCCACTCTGAACTCTGAACCCCATGCAAACACTCTCACCCCCACTCACACACACATATAAACACACATACACACACACACAGTCACACCCATTCTGATGCCCTTACAAACAATCTCACACTCACACACAGACAGTCTGACACACACTCACAGACCCAGACGCACTCTTGCACATCTACTCACACACATATTCACTTGTACACCTAGTGTTAGAGTGATGCACCAATCACATATCCAATAAGACATTCTACAGCGTTACTGGTGTGTACTGGATGAGCGCTTTTGGTTTGGTCTGATGCAGGTATAATGTGACAGAGGGCTTTACAAGGTGACGCGTCTCCCTAGATGCAAAACGTTGTAAATGGGCTGCATTTTTATGCCGCCACTCCGTTACAAAAAGAGATGCAACTGCGGCACAAAAATGACGCATGGGCCTTGTAAATCTGCCCCACAGTGAGCAGGAAAGGAGAAAGGAATTGGTATACTGAATGAATATTAATTGTTATTATGCCAGTATACATGAATGTGTTTCAAACTAGTTGCTTATAGTATGCAATTTAATAGTATGTAATTGACACAGCTCATACAGTAGAGCAGGCAGTTACACCCTCACAAAAGCACTTATGTACCTATCACTCATATAACCAGAAGGTGACTGCCACAGTCACTCACACAATCATGCTTGCTTGAATCCAGTGGCAAAGTGAGCAAGGCTTTTTTTTCCCCCGCAAATGGTATCAAAAAGGGTTTGTGGGGCTGAAATCACAATTTTCCCAGTTTTCAGGGACTGACAGACCTTTGTCAGAAAACCAAACTTTTTTACACAGTTTTGGCATTTTACTGGGACATAGGCTATTTTTGCTATTTTTTGTGCTTTCAACCTTCTTCCAGTTAATGGTAGAAATGGGTATCAAAGCAATAATGGATCCTGAAAAGCTCTACATTTTAGCAAAGGCGACAAAGTTCTGAATCCAGCAAGGGGTCATTTGTGTAGTTCCTTCAAGGTTTCTTTATAGAAACTTAACAGTTGAATATAGGAAAAATGTTAAATGAGTTGAAAAAAACAGCCATTTGTGCCAAGGTTTTCACCTGTAACTTCTTCTAATTTGGACAGATGTTTGAAAGCAATATACCGTTACATCTGCTGGACCTTTTTGGTTGTGGGGATATATAAGACTTGGAGGTTCACCAAGAACACGACGAATCCAGAGCCAATAACTGAGCAGTGTCTTGCAATGGTTTTTTATTATGTACAGAGTATATAGCAATTAATTTGGGAAAATATCTACAGTGAAAAATCGGGATGAAAGACACCTATGTATTACTGAAATTGGAACAAAATTAAGAATTTAGAAACTGTAGCTATTTGCACATTTCCAAAATTTTGAGTACCTATACTAGCATGGGAATTATAGGACATTTTTCAAAGTTATGTCTTTTTTACATATTGTCTTTCATTTGGAAGGCAGAAATGCATCGAAAGTCAATAGGTGATAACAGTTTCTCTACAATTCTGTGTTACCCCATGTCTCCCAATAAAAATGGTACCTCACTTGTGTGGGTAGGCCTTGTGCTGCGACAGGAAATGGCTCAAAACGCAAAATGGACATACTTTATTTTTACAGTGAAAACTGACCCTTTTTTTGCAAAGTGCCTAGCTGAAGATTTTGACACTCTAGCTCTGCCGGCCCCTGGGGAAAACTAGAAAACCTATATATATTTGAAAACTAGACACCCAGGGGAATCCAGGATGGGGTGACTTGTCTGGCTCTCACCAGGTTCTATTACCCAGAATCCCTTGAAACCTCAAACTTTGTAAAAAAAAAAACACATTTTCCTCACATTTCTGTGGTGGAATGTTCTGGAATCTGCGTGGATCAACTAATTTTCACCCACCCTGCATTTCCCAAAGTCATCAGGGAAAAATGGTACCTCACTTGTGTGGGTAGGCCTAGTGCCCGTGACAGGAAACGGCCCAAAACACAACATGGACACACTACATTTTCACAGTGAAAACAGACCCTTTTTTTGCAAAGTACCTAGCTGTAGAGTTTGAACCCTGGCTCTGCCAGCACCTATGGAAAACTATCAAACCTATACATTTTTGAAAACTAGACACCCAGGGAAATCCAGGATGGGGTGACTTTACTGGCTCTCACTAGGTTCTGCTACCCAGAATCCCTTGCAAACCTCAAACTTTGTAAACAAAAAACACATTTTCCTCACATTTTTGTGGTGGAAAGTTCTGAAATCTACGTGGATCCACAAAATTCCACCCACCACACATTCCCCAAAGTCTTCCAAGAAAAATGGTATCTTACTTGTGTGGGTAGGCCTAGTGGCCGCAACAGGAAATGGCCCACAATACAATGTGGACACACCACATTTTCACAGTGAAAACTGACCCTTTTTTGCAAAGTGCCTAGCTGTAGATTTTGAACCCTAGCTCTGCCCGCACCTAGGAAAACCTAGCAAACTCCTACATTTCTGAAAACTAGATACCAAGGGGAATCCAGGATGGGGTGACTTGTCTGGCTCTCACCAGGTTCTATTACCCAGAATCCCTTGAAACCTCAAACTTTGTCAAATAAAACACATTTCCCCCACAAATCTGTGGTGGAAAGTTCTGGAATCTCCGTGGATCCACAAAATTCCACCCACCCCACGTTCCCAAAGTCTTCCAAGAAAAATTATACCTCACTAGTGTGGGCAGGCCTAGTGGCCGCGACAGTAAATGGCCCAAAATGCAACGTGGACACACCACATTTTCACAATGAAAACACCCTTTTTTGCAAGGTGCCTAGCTGTAGATTTTTAACCCTAGCTCTGCCGGCACCTAGGGAAACCTAGCAAACCCCTACATTTATGAAAACTAGATACCCAGGGGAATCCAGGATGGGGTGACTTGTCTGGCTCTCACCAGGTTCTGTTACCCAGAATCCCTTGCACCTCAAACTTTGTCAAATAAAACACATTTCCCCCACATTTCTGTGGTGGAAAGTTCAGGAATCTCCGTGGATCCACAAAATTCCACCCACCCCACATTCCCCAAAGTCTCCCGAGAAAAATTATACCTCACCTGTGTGGGCAGGCCTAGTGGCCGCGACAGTAAATGGCCCAAAATGCAACGTGGATACACCACATTTTCACAGTGAAAACACCCTTTTTTTGCAAAGTGCCTAGCTGTAGTTTTTGAACCCTAGCTCTGCCGGCACCCAGGGAAACCTAGCAAACCTATACATTTTTTTAAACTAGACACCCAGGGGAATCCAGGATGATGTGACTTGTCTGGCGAACACCAGGTTCTATTACCCAGAATCCCTTGCAAACCTCAAACTTTGTCAAATAAAAAACACATTTTCCTCACATTTCTGTGGTGGAAAGTTCTGGAATCTGCGTGGACCCATGCATTTCCACCCACCTTGCATTCCCCAAAGTCTTCAGAGAAAAATTATACCTAAATTGTGTGGGTAGACCTAGTGGCTGCGACAGGAAACAGCCCAAAATGCAACGTGGAAACACCACATTTTCACAGTGAAAACTGACCCTTTTTTTGCAAAGTGCCTAGCTGTAGATTTTGAACCCTTACTCTGCCGTCACCTACGGAAACCTAGCAAGCCTATACATTTTTGAAAACTAGACACCCAGGGGAATCCAGGACGAGGTGACTTGTCTGGCTTGCACCAGGTTCTGTTACCTAGAATCCCTTGCAAACCTCAAACTTTGTCAAACAAAACACATTTTCCTCACATTGCTGTGGTGGAAAGTTCTGGATTCTGCGTAAATCTGCAAATTTCCTACCACCCAGCGTTAACCCAGTTCTCCCGTTAAAAATGGTACCTCAATCATGTGGGTGCCCCAAGTACCCATGATAGGCAAGGGCCCAAAACTTATTGAGGAGACATCAAAATGACCTATCACAAAACAACCCGGTTTTCCAAGGGCGTCAACAGAAATGTGAGAATTTTGCAGGGGATTCTGGGTAGGAAAACATTGGGGTACCCAAGCAAGCCAAACCTTGATGGACTCCCTCGGGTGTCTAGTTTTCAGAAATGTGTGTGTTTGGTAGGTTTCCCAAGATGGCCGCCGAGCCCGGAGCCAGAAACCCAGTTGACTCCCCTTGCAAAACCAGGTTGTTTTGTGATAGGTCATTTTGATGTCTTCTCAATAATTTTCGGTCCCTTACCTGTCGCGGGTACTTGACCCACCCACGTGAGTGAGGTATCATTTTTGGCGGGAGACCTGGGGGAATGCTGGGTGGTAGGAACTTTGTGGATCCATGCAGATTCCAGAACTTTCCCACACAGAAATTTGAGAAAAATTAGATTTTTTCCTCAAAATTTGAGGTTTGCAGGGGATTCTGGGTAGGGAAACAGGGATCTATGCAAGCCATGCCAACCTGGACTCCCCCGGGTCTCTAGTTGTCAGAAATGTGTGGGTTTTGTAGGTTTCCCTAAATGACTGCTGACTCCAGGACCAAAAAGGCAGATGCCCCCTATGTATCCGAAAATGACCTGGTTTTGCAAGGGGGGTTCACATGAGTTTTTGGTCCCAGGTTAGGGGGCCATCTAGGGAAACCTACCAAACCCACACATTTCTGAAAACTAGAGACGCTGGGGAGTCCAGGAAGGTATGACTTGCGTGGATCCCCCAATCTTTCTCTACCCAGAATCCCCTGCAAACCACAAGTTTTGATAAACATATCATATTTTTCTCAAATTTCTGTGTGTGAAAGTTGTAGGATCACCGGGCTGACACAAATTTCCTACCGCCCAGCATTGCCCATAAAAATGGCACCTCACTTTTGTGGGTGTGTCAAGTACCCGTGACAGGCAAAGGCCCAAAACGTATTGTGGAGACATCAAAATTACCTATCACAAAACAATCTGCTTTTAGAAGGGGGGTCACATGTGTTTTTGGTCCCGGGTTTGGCGACCATCTACTTAAACCTACCAAACCCAACATTTCTGAAAACTAGAGACCTGGGGGAGTTCAGGGAGTATGGCTTGCGTGGCTCCCCCAACGTTTCCCTACCCAGAATCCCCTGCAAACCTCAAATTTAGCTGAAAAAATCACTTTTTCCAAACATTTTTGTGTGGACTCACCGTGCTGGCACAAATGTCCTACCACCAAAGCATTCCCCTTGTTCTCCTGAGTAAAATGATACCTCACTTGTGTGACCTATGACTGAGAAGAGCCACAAACATTGGGATTAAAAGTATAGCACCGCAAATTCTAAGCGCTACATTTAAAAAAAAAGATTCTTAGCGGATACTGCATTGAACTGCCACACAAGTGAGGTATCATTTTACTCGGTAGACCAAGGGGATCGCTACATGGTAGGAGATTTGTGCCGTCACAGTGATCCCACACAAAAATGTGTGGAAAAAGTGCTTTTTTCTGCTAAATTTTAGGTTTGCAGGGTTTTTCGGGTAGTAAAATGTTGGGGGATCCACGCAAGCCATATCTCACTAGACTCCCTTGGGTGTCTATTTTTCAGAAATGTGTGGTTTTGGTAGGTTTCCCGAGATGGCTGCGAGTCCCAGGCCCAAAAACAGGTCCCCCTAGCAAAACCAGGTAGTTTTATGATAGGTAATTTTGAAGACTCCACAGTACGATTTGGGCCATTTCCTGTTGCAGCCACTATGTCTACCCACACAAGTGAGGTACCACTTTTATCAGGAGACCTGGGGATATGCTACGTGGTAGGAAATTGACTTTGCAAAGTCCACTGTTGACTTTGTGAGCAGGACCGTGTGTGAGGATACTACTGTGTCCTCTGTACTAACTAGAGCACTCATGTGATACCAGCCACGGCCGCGCTCTTAATTTACCTTCAGTTTACGGTCCCCGCTCTATAAACACTAACACTCTTTGAAGTGCAAAGTCACTCTGCACTTCAATTTGGTTATACTGAATAAGCAGCTAGCTATATTATATGACAGTGACATTTCTTTTTAAATGTAATAACTACTTTCACAATTGCTTTTTTAACCTTCTTGCTTTCTCAAATATGTTTGAAAATGCACCATTTGCCCACTCTTTTTGCAAAATTTTCTCGGGGTCTCCTAAGGTCATTCAAGCTCGCTCGCTATGCTTTTTAACCGCTTTGCGCTCCAGCGCACATTTTACGACTCAGCACTTTCAAATGCCTCAAGCCACCACTGCTTTTACAGTTAAATCATCTTTATATTTCTCCAGTTCTTTTAAAGTGGTTTCATCATTTGCTGCTTGCAACTCCATTTTCCTTTTGGCGTGTTTAGTCAGTGTTCTCATTAGTTTCACTGAGCTATCCTCCATATTTTCACTCCACTCATTTCTCAAATCCTCATCCATATCTTCATATGTGGGTACTAGCATTATTCATAACCCCCTCTGTATCGTCTTGCACTCTAGGCATCTAGTAAGTGATGTCATCTCCCACCACTGTTTTGCCACCATTCTCCTTGCTTATTCCAGTTCTTTCATTGATTGGGTCGGTGCTTTATTCATAGTATTAGAGGAGTTTCCATCCTCTGTAGTACCAGGCTTCTCACTGAACATATGCTCTGCCTCCAACTTCCGTTTTGCCTGTCTATCTTCCATTGTGGTAACATTTCTGATCACACCCACTTCTTCCACTCTTTACTCCTATCATGTGATGCTGTTCATGCTCTTGAATTCACTCTAATTTATAACAATTTATCCAATCATTTCACTGCATACAATTTGTTCCATCATTTATGTTTGCACTTAGTATACGTTCACCCATACAGAGTCAATCAGCTGCATGTTACTGACTATTCTCTTCTGAAGAACCTCTTTTACTTTCTAAACATTAGCTTTATCGGGTTGTGGAGTGTTGTGCTTCTTTATCGCAGTCGGTGTATGTGCTCTTATTCAGCACCTTGTCAATTCTCAGTGCGGCACCCGTTTTCCGAGCGCCGCACTTTATCTTTGACTTGCAGCTTCAGCACTGCTTCTCCCCTTGGGGGTGCCCTCCTTCCCACCACCAAAAAAAGGCTTTGGGCAGATTTACAAGCCACTTGCAACAACTTTACACAACTGTTGCGTCACTTCTGTGACGCAGCGGCGTCGTAAACAATGCGCCACGTTGCGACATATTTACAAAGTGACGCATCTAGGGAGATGCGTCACGTTGTAAAGCCCTGCACTATATTATACCTGCATCAGGTATAATGTACGCAGGGTGAGCGTTCCGATGTGAGAAAGCCTCATAAAAGTGATGATTTCACTGAGTCACTTTTACAATGCCACTGCATCAAAACCTTACGTCTGCTTGAAGCAGGCGTAAGGTGTGACGCACCATAATAGAAATAGCCATTCCAGAACATTGCTGGAGTTGCGTTGTTTTTACGACACGACTCCAGCAATGCGCTGCCTTTAAGCTGAAAGATGCGTCATACATCTGTCTATCATTGCGCCACGGTGCGCCACATTGGAAATGCGATGCATCCATGGTGGCGCATGGTTTTTTTACGTGACACAAATAAACTGATGCATCTCTGCTAATATGCAGAGATGCACCAGTACTTGTAAATCTGCCCCTATGTATTTTAGCGCTCCTCCCGGACTCACTGCCTGCTTGGGAGACTGTGCCTTTAGCATCAGGCAGCTTGCCACGGGTGGGGAAGTATAATGCTTGGTTCTTTATGCGTCTGCCACACGCTGTAAATCAATGTTGGTTGAGTCACTTTATTAGTGTTCCAAATGCTACCACTCTCAAACTTTCCCGTACCATAATATTAGTTTCCAACTCTTTCTGTGGTCCACGCTCACACATACTGTCCAATCAGAACCCAGAAGAGTTCTGTCACGAACAGGACCTGAGACATCTCAGCAATGCACTCTCGCTAGTTGTTGCACCCTGATAACGTCGAAGGGGTTGAAGGCAGATACTCAAGAGGCTTCTGCTTTTAGGATCCTCCTTGAACGGATTATAGGTCCCTGCTGCTTGGAGACTTGCTGCCAATGGATACGTTCTTCATTCTGTTTACCTCAATACCCGTAGATTTTTGAGGGACATTTTTGAGGCCAGACACATTGTAAATTAAGCAGTTGTTTGTGGGTGAGATGTGGTAATGCATTACATTTGCCGCCTAGTTTTGAAGGGTTTATTACATGCACTTGTGTGGCATGCATTATTTTGCCCATTATGGTGGCTTGCCAAACTCTTTATATATATATATATATATATATATTTATATAAATATTACATGCTTTTTTAAAGAAGAATGACACACTGCCCTTCATGTTTATCAATAGTGGCTGCGCACATTTCTTTTATTATGCACTGCTTGCCAAACTCTTAGGTTAAATTTTATATGTTGTTTTTTTAACAGTGCAGCACACCGCGCTTCATTATTAACAATGGCGGCCAAGTGCCTTTGTTTTTTTTGCTAGTTTTATTTCTGTTCCTTCCTACGCACAAAAACGTTTCCCCGATGGCCCTAAAGGTATGGTTGGCCGCACTGTGTTGCGCTCCCTGCGCGGTTATGAAAGTGTTGGTATATGTGAGCTCTCAGTTGTGATATTTTACCACAAACTTTCATAAATTTAATAGCTAATATAATATAATCAATAATATGCTGCATAGGTAAATACTTATAAGGTCCCAAAGGCGAGACCTATTGCTTTGCAAATGCTTGTTTTTAATTGGTGTAAATTCATTCAGTAGTTTTAGAAATATTAAATGAAAACCAAATTTTGTATATATAGGGATGTGGACCCTCCATGAATCCACCAGCAGTGGCCCGAGAATCCACATGCCAAATCAAGGTCCTGATGGGCTGGCCGCACCATGACAGAAAAGTTGCTGCCGCCATTTTATATATTGGGAAACGGTTCTTGGAGCTGAAAAGTAAATGAAGGGGTCATGTTAGAGCTCTCCTGTGCACATATGTGTGGTACAGATGTAGAAAATTCATGTATAATGGGTAGCAAAATACCAGAAAACATTTTTTGGGCCACACGCGAGGTCTACGGATCTGTGGTGGGGCTCAGTGTGGCACCCTGTGTAAAGATGCAACGGATCTGAAAATCTCACTGTGAATAAAAAATATATCTATAATATATATCAATACTCACACACCCACTCTGACACCCATACAGACACACTGACACCCACTGTGACACCCAAACAGACACTCTCACACCCAGTGACACACCCACACAGACACTCTTTCCCCACTGTGACACCGAGACAGACACTCCCACATGAATTTTGACACTCATACAGACACTTGTTACAACAAACAAATGATGGACGGAATGCTGACAATGCATACATTCTCCCCCAGTCAAGAGATCTGGGTTAAATCCATCGTTCTTTTGCCCACTACACCACCCCAGTTTAGACATGGCCATAGGCAAATCAGTCTTGACCCTGTGCCTCATGGGAACAGTCCAGCCCGAACTGCCAAGCCATGTCTTCCCTGGACCGGAATCAAGCATCCTAGGACAGGTTTCTGGCTATCAGCCGTCATCAGCCAGGATAGATTGACTCCAGTGGCGTAGTGAGCACGGGTCCCACGTCTGGGAATACCCATCCCCCTTAGGGCGAAAAGCGTTACAACAAACAAATGATGGACAGAATGCTGACAATGCATATATTCTACCCCAGTCAAGAGATCTGGGTTAAATCCATCGTTCTTTTGCCCACTACACCACCCCAGTTTAGACATGGCCATATGCAAATCAGTCTTGACCCTGTGCCTCATGGGAACAGCCCAGCCCGAACTGCCAAGCCATGTCTTCCCTGGACCGGAATCAAGCATCCTAGGACCGGTTTCTGGCTATCAGCCGTCATCAGCCAGGATAGCTTGACTCCAGTGGCGTAGTGAGCACGGGTCCCACGTCTGGGAATACCCATCCCACTTAGGGCGAAAAGCGTTACAACAAACAAATGATGGACGGAATGCTGACAATGCATACATTCTGCCCCAGTCAAGAGATCTGGGTTAAATCCATCGTTCTTTTGCCCACTACACCACCCCAGTTTAGACATGGCCATATGCAAATAGGTCTTGACCCTGTGCCTCATGGGAAGCCTGGCTGATGACGGCTGAAATGGCAGAAACCGGTCCTAGGAAGCTTGTTTCCGGTCCAGGGAAGGCGTGGCTTGGGAGTTCGGGCTGGACTGTTCCCATGAGGCACAGGGTCAGACTGATTTGCATATGGCCATGTCTGAACTGGGGTGGCAGAGTGTGCTAAAGAACGGTGATGGATCAAACTTATATCGGTTGACTGGGTGTGAGTATTTGATTGGTTCTGATGCTCCGTCCATCACGACCCCCTTTTGTACCGCTTTGTTCGCCGTAAGTTGGCAGGGTATGCTCAGACGTGAGTCCCTTGCTCACTTTGCCACTGGATTCAAGCAAGCCTGGCTGATGACGGCTGAAATGCCAGAAACCGGTCCCAGGAAGCTTGTTTCCGGTCCAGGGAAGGCATGGCTTGGGAGTTCGGGCTGGACTGTTCCCATGAGGCACAGGGTCAGACTGATTTGCATATGGCCATGTCTGAACTGGGGTGGCAGAGTGTGCTAAAGAATGGTGATGGATCAAACCCAGATCTGTTGACTGGGTGTGAGTGTTTGATTGGTTCTGATGCTCCGTCCATCACCACCCCCTTTTGTACCACTCATACAGACACTAGCACACCCACTCACACACCCAGTTGCACTCTCACACCCACTGTGATGCCCGTACAAATACTCACACCCAGTGACACACACAGACATACACTGTCTCACCCACTCTGACACCGATACAGACACTCTCAATCAATCAATCAATCATGGGTTTGTTGAGTCTGACTACTCACCCGTAGGGTTCTCAAGGTGCGGGGGGAGGTGCAGTGTCCTGTCTATCAAGGAGGAGGTTCTATCGAAGAGCCATATTTTGACACTCTCACACCCACTCACACACAGACAGATACTCTCACACCCACACACACTCATACAGTGTCACACCCATTCTGATACACATACAGATACTCTCACCCCCACAGACACTCTCACACCCACACAGACAGACACTCTCATACCCACTTACCCACACAGACTCTCTTACTCCCCCTCTTATGCCAATACAAAAACTCTCACATCCACTGACACACCCAGACAGGCACTCTCATACCCACTCTGGCACCCCTGCAGACACTATCACACCAAGTGTGATACTTAAACAGATACTCTCACACCCAGTCACACACCCACACAGACATTCTTACATTCACTATGGTACCCAGACAGACACTCTCACACCCAGTGACACACCCAGACAGCCACTCTCACATCCACTCGGACACCCATATAGACAGTTCACACCCACTTACACACTGGTACTCACACACACAGGCAGACACACTCACTCCCACTCTAATGATCGAACAAACACTCTCATACCCAGTGACACACCAAGACAAACACTATCACACCCACTCACACACTCAGACACTCTCTCACATGTATTCTGATGCCCATACAAACAGTCTCACACCCAGTGACACACCCAAATACTGCCACATCCACTCTGAACCCCATGCAAACACTCTCACCCCCACTCACACACACATATAAACACACATACACACACACACAGTCACACCCATTCTAATGCCCTTACAAACAATCTCACACTCACACACACAGACAGTCTGACACACACTCACAGACCCAGACACACTCTTGCACATCTACTCACACACATACTCACTTGTACACCTAGTGTTAGAGTGATGCACCAATCACATATCCAATAAGACATTCTACAGCGTTACTGTTGTGTACTGGATGAGCGCTTTTGGTTTGGTCTGATGCAGGTATAATGTGACAGAGGGCTTTACAAGGTGACGCATCTCCCTAGATGCGTAACGTTGTAAATGGGCTGCATTTTTATGCCGCCACTCCGTTACAAAAAGAGACGCAACTGCGGCACAAAAATGACGCATGGGCCTTGTAAATCTGCCCCACAGTGAGCAGGAAAGGAGAAAGGAATTGGTACACTGAATGAATATCAATTGGTATTATGCAAGTATACATGAATGTGTTTGAAACTAGTTGCTTATAGTATGCAATTTAATAGTATGTAATTGACACAGCTCATACAGTAGAGCAGGCAGTTACACCCTCACAAAAGCACGTATGTACCTATCACTCATATAACCAGAAGGTGACTGCCACAGTCACTCACACAATCATAAGACAATTCACATACACATCTGTACCTCCAAGTTTTAGTACTGGTTTGCTCTTACAGTCTAGGAGGACATCCACAGAATACAATGTGCACCACAGGAAGAGTGTTAACAGGACTTCTTCAGCACTCTTAAGAAGGGAGAATCCTGATTGTAGTTGGCCTCTGAATCAGAGCCCCTAAGGGTATTGGCACTGAGAAGGAGAGAAAGGAGTTTAGAAATGACTGGGTGAAGGTTCCAGAGAAGAAAGAGGATCCCCCACAGAGAGAGAGAGATCCCTTCTGGATCCGATGCACAAAGTAGTGTCTCCTCTCAAATCCAATCTCCTGAGGAGCCCAAAGATAGACAGGCTGAGATGGACATGTCAATGCATCTGGCCCAGGTGGCTGCAGAGGAGAGAGAAGCTGAGGCTGGGAGTGCCTGGTGGGGAGAAAAGCACCTTGTTGGCTCATGAAGTGACTGTCAAGGAGGTGGACTTTTTTTATTTATTTATTTTTTAATTCTTTTTATTTGCATTTCCAACAGCATAACAAATACAATTCTCTGTAGTATGAATTAGATATTTTAGTGACAACACAGTCCCCCACCAATACAACAATAGAAATAGGAGGTCTAGGTGCCAACCCGTTATTGCTCGGTAAGTCTTGCACAGCCCCCCCATCCCCGCCCCCCGCCCCGTAACCCACTCTCATCACACATGATGACTTCAACACCCCACGATCCTTCCAGCTCCTGTCCCGCCCCGGCTATTATCGGTGTATATTACTGCTTTACAATGCCTGAATCGTAGTTTGAGCTAACCATTGCGTGAATGGTTCCCATATGTCCTTTGGCATTGAGCGCATTGGTAAGAGCTCCCAATATAAAGAAAGTTGTGTCTGGCAGTAGACCACGCTTTTGATCCAGTCCCTAATAGTAGGTGATGTAGGCGCTCCCCAGTGTATCGCAACCTGTCTTTTTGCAAGCACAATCAGTGTGGCCGGCAGTTTACGGTGTTTAGGCTTGACCATGTGTAAGATCCCCAGTAATGTAGTCTGCGGAGTGCATGGGATCAGTAGGCCAGTGATTGCACACACCAGCTCCATTGCCCTAGCCCAGAAGGTGGCCAACTTGGGACATTCCCACGCCATATGTAAGAATGTGGCGCCGGGCGCACTACAACGCCAGCAATTGTCTGTGTCCCTCAAGCCCATGCGATGGAGCCGGCTCGGAGTACGATATACCCTATGTATGTATTTAAAATGTATCAGCCGGAGTCTATAGTTAGGGGAAAGGGCCTCAAGTAGTTTACAGCACAGATCCCAATGATCGTCAGTTAGTTCGGTGCCTAGTTCCGCACTCCACAGATGTCGCACCGCTGGGGCCACTATCGGGTGATTACTCTGCATGCTTCCGTACAATCGGGATACTCGTTTACGCCCCGATTCCACTCGGAGCACGTTTTCAAGGGCCAGCTGATCTGGTGGCGGCGCTGGAAAAGTAGGAAACAGCTTTTGACATGTGTGGCGAAGCTGATAATAGAGCAGTGTGTCGAGCGTCGTCGGGGCTTCCGTACCACACATCTGTTCCGGCGTGATGAAGGTATCGTCCGGGAAGAGGTCCCCCCCCAGTATTAAGGCCGTGTGTCGTTGCTCGTTCCCCATGGGATTTCCACGCAGGGGTATCGATTTGGTATAGAGAAGGTCCAACTTGGCCCGTCGACGCAGCCCGTCCCAGGCCCACTTAAGTGCGTGTACAGTGTCAATGTCCTTGCATCTTCTCTTGTGTGGTGTGTACAGGGCCGTGTTTAGCGGAAGCGGGGCCACCCTATCTATCTCTATCACTACATGTGGCTGAAATGGTGTGGGGTGTACCCAGTATTGCAAAAACTGCGCTTGTGCGCAGTAGGCATATAGCGTGAAGTCCGGTGCCGCCATTCCACCCTGTCATTGTGGGAGAGTAAGGGTCTCCCAGGCCACCCTCGGCTGCCCTCCGCCCCACGCCTGTTCTATCATCTGCGAGCGCACTTGTTTCAGAAAATGTGCGGTCGGGGGCAGCAGGATGTTGGCAAATAGATACAGTAGTTTGGGCAATATGACCATTTTGGCCACAGCTATTCGCCCAGCTAGAGAAAGGGGCAAATGCTTCCATCGGCTCACCTTTTCCTCGACCCATCCCAGCGCTCGCCCATAATTTTCGGTCCACAATTCCTGCATGTCAGTGCTAAACCATATCCCCAGGTAGCGCACCGGTCCGTTCGCCCACACCAACGGGCAGTCCGGAGTAAAGCGGCGTGTCCCAGTTGTCAGGGGCAGAATGACCGATTTCTCCCAATTGATAGTTACCCCCGATAGTATGCCATAGTGTATCAACTCTCTCGTCATGGGGGAGAGATTTTCATGTGGATCAACCATGTACAGTGTGATGTCATCAGCGTACATAGAGATGGTTAGTGCCCGGGACAAGAACCCGATACCCCTGGCTGTGTAGTGCTGTCTGATCCGTGCAGCCAGTGGCTCAGTGGCGATCGCAAAGAGCAGGGGTGACAGGGGGCAACCCTGCTGTGTGCCTCTGCCAATGGCAAAGGGCTCAGAGATAAGCCCGTTTACCCGTACTCAGGCAGATATTGCAGTGTAGAGTAACCTGATATGGCGAATAAAGGACTCACTTATCCCCATTCGCTGCAGTTGCGGAAACAGGAATCCCCATTTCAGGGAATCGAACGCTTTCGTGGCGTCCAGTAGCACCGCAGCGGCTTTTACGTGCGGGGCCAAATAGTGCAGTACCCCAAAGAGGGTTCGGAGGTTATGAGACGTGGAGCGGCCCGGTACGAATCCCGACTGATCTGGGCGTATTATGAGTGGCAGTGCTGGCTGCAAACGCGTGGCGAGCATTTTGGCGAATATTTTCGCATCTGTGTTGATTAGGGACAGTGGCCTATAGGAGTCGCATTTCTGGGCATTCTTGTCTGGCTTTAAAAGAGTAATGACGATTGCCTCTCTCATTGACGCCGGGAGTAATCCCGCATCCACTGCCTCCACGTATACGGCCAACAGCCTGGGGGCTAGGAGGTCAGCATATTCCTTATAGAATTGCGCTGGTAGGCCTTCTGGTCCTGGCGCTTTTCCGGCTTTTAGGGACCCTATTGCTAGCTTAACATCTTCTACCGTAAAGGGGAGATCGAAATATCCTTTTTGGTGCGCATCAAACCAGATTAATTGTACCGTGTCCAGGTAATCGGACAATTCTTCCGATGTAGGAGCTCCCTGAGATCTGTATAAGTCTTTATAGAATGTCCAAAACGTTCCTAAAATTTCCGGGGGCGTGTGTGCAAGGCTGCCCTGTGTAGTTTCGACTGAGGAAATATAAGAGGAATTTCTTTGTGATCGTAACAGATTGGCAAGTGTCCTGCCCGGGCGGTCCCCTTCACCATAACGGCGGGCCACCGCGTGCTTATGCAAAAATTTAAGCTCCCTATCCGCCTCAGTTTGATATTCCGTAAGCTTGGTACATGTCTCCGCTAGCGTGTCTGCTGAAGGGTCAGAACAATATTGCACCTCCAGGGTGTGTAGGCGTTCCTCAAGCCCTTGGAGCGTGTTCCTGATATCCTTCAATACTCGGGCTTTCCCCGCAATACAGTGGCCCCTGATAACCACCTTGAATGCATCCCACAAGGTGCCCAGCGAGGGCACCGAGTCAGTGTTCATTTCGAAATAGTCGAGGATGTGCTGGTGTATGTCTTCGCGGAACACCTGATCTAACAAGGCCTGTGCTGGCATTCTCCATGTGAAGGGTGGAATGTACGGTTTGGGGACCTGTAGCACTAGCTCTACCGGGGAGTGGTCTGAGAGGGTGTGTGCCCTATGATGAACCCCAGACACCCAGGTATGCACATTTGGGGTCAATAGCCAAAAGTCTAGTCTGGACCAGGCTCCTCTGTGCGGTGTGAAACAGGTGCCCTCCCTCACCGCGGGGTGCAATATCAGCCAAGAGTCCAGTAAGTTATATTCCTCCATCAGGCCCCGAAGGAGACCCGCCGTTTGTGGGTGGTGTGTGCGAGCAGCCCCCTCCCTGTCTAATTCCAGTGAAAGCACGGCATTGAAGTCTCCGCCCCATATGTATGCCCCCTCTCCCAGTGTCTGTGCTTTGAGCCAAACATGCCGGAAAAAACCTGGGTCGTCCGTGTTAGGTCCATAAGTGTTAATAATTATTACCTGTGTGTGGAATAATCGCCCCAACAGTAATATATATCGCCCCTCGGGGTCGATGTGAACCTTCAATGTTTGCCACGGTAGGCCCTTACGAATCAATATGGCCACTCCACAGGAATAGCTGGAGTATCCAGAGGCGTGGACTTCACCCCATCTGGCATGTCTGAGACGCTCCCCAGCCCTCCCCAACAGGTGGGTCTCCTGTAAGAGGCATATGTCAATGTGGTGCGAATGTTCCATGTCAGGCAGCGCAGCGCGGACAGAGGGATGTCTGGACATGTGTCCTACGCGGCTGTATGTCTACCTTTAGAACAGCAGGTGGGGCATGTGGTGGGAGCTATATTACACCATGGCCCACCCCAAGCATTAACTTAGAGACGATCGGAAACAGTGATGTCCTAGCAATCAGTTGTGTGAAAGAATACTGCAGTACATTAACACAAAACAACAAAGAACTTACCCCCCCTCCACCCACTCCAACCCCCCAATCAGGTTGAGATCCATCACCTCCCCCGAACAAATCAAACAACAACCCTCCTTAAGCAATATCTTGGGAATCATCCCTTCGGGGGCGTGGGGTCACCGGCACCCTCCCCTGTCTTAAAGTGACAGGGTGGCCGAACATTTCCTGCCTTCTGTATTTGCAATATGCCTAATTGCAGCAGGACATGCCCTATGCCTTGCCCAGCACGGTATTGGTACTCAGCCACAAATCAAAAATAGTCTCTGCCTCGTGGCTAACTTCCTCCATTGGCCCATCATTGTGCCCCCTACCCGCGCCAAGCCCCAAGACAGTATCAAGAAAGAGATGGTGTATACTTAACAACAAGGCCTTAGGGCTTCTTTTGGCGTCGTAGACAATCATAGCCCCCAGATAACTATAATGTTTTACTCATTGTCACTCAGCTGGCTTGCCGGGGAGGTCCCTCGGCCGTCCCGCGTTTCCCGTTGTGACCGCTCTGCTTGTCGTGCAAATTTCAGCGCCTCTTTCGCCTCCGTGAATATCAGCGGCTTCCCCTTAACCTGGATCTTCAGTTTGGCAGGATATAACATGGCGTACTTGGTCCCCATTTTTTGAAAGATCTTTATTGCCGGCATGAATTCTCTTCTTTTAGTTTGCACAGCTTGTGTAAAGTCAGGGTATAAGGAGACAGTCATGTTTTGGAAGGTTAGGTCGCCTTTTTCCCGGGAGAGCCTCAGTATTGTGTCCCTGTCCCTATAATTGAGGACTCGGGCAAGTAACGGGCGCGGCGGCGCACCCGGCACTGGGCGCGGGCCCAGTGTACAGTGTGCGCGCTCGACCAAAAACATGGCCGACAGGTCCGCACCAAACAAGTCACGGAACATGCCCTCTACGAACTGCTCCATATTTCCAATATTTGTGGATTCTGTAATGCCAATAATACGTATGTTGTTCCTGCGTGAGCGGGCTTCCAAATCTTCGTTACGTCCACGTATTACTTCCAGGACCTTATCCATGCGCAACAGTTTTTCCCGGGTGTCACTGTGGCCCTCCTCACACTCAGCAATTCGCGCCTCCGCCGCCGTCAGTCGCTCCTCATGTTGGTCGACTTTGTGTGAGATGCCATCTATGCGCATAGCCATGGAATCCAGTTTGTTATCTATTTCCTTGAGGCAGCCTTTTAGGTCACGAAACATACTCTTTATGTCGTCCTCTTGCGTGGGGTCCATCTGTGAAGGAGGTGGACTTAAAGGCCAAATAGCTGTTAGAGTCTGTCAGAAATGGTAGGAGCAAAACTACTGTGTCCAGTGCAGAAGAAAGAGTCCATATTCCCAGTGACATGATGCCTGACTGCAAGGAGTGGGGTGACATACACAGGTTGTTTGAAACATATGGAGCAGTTCTAGAGATAAGGATGATCTCTGAGGAGTTTTGAGGAACTGGTGTTTGAAATCATTTACCTGGTAATGGAAGGAATGTCCTGCTGGTTCTAGAGAAGGGGAAGAGGTTTGGTATCCCATCATGAAGAAGACCCTTGGCAGTAAATATGAATTCACACTAGAGGAGTGGAGGTTGAAATACAGGGGCAGTCTGAAAGTGTGTCACCAGTCCTGAGAGGATTTTGTAGGTTACTTTTGTTTGCAAAAAGTACTGTTGTTTTTTAAGAAGCTTTTTCTAATAGTTTTATACTTTTACTTTTTTTTCAAAGAGAACTGGGAGGAAGGAAGTATCTTCAGACTGTGAAAAACATGAAGATTCAATGGGGAGCTATGAAAATAATTAAATATGTCTGCTGAAAGTACTTTAAACATATGTGTGAATGGAAATGCAGTACTTGATGCTTTATGTTTTTTCCTCAGTGTCTTTTGGAATGCTAGATGCAATATACTGTTCCATGAAAGAGATTACAGACTGATCAGTGTCAGTTCAAAATGTAGGTGCATCTTTTACCTACAACAGCATATGAATATGAGGAGCTCCCCTTGCTTAATACTCTTTTTGTAAAAGGAAATCAGTAATTTCTGCAAGAAGTGGATTTTTTGTTGATGCAGATAATAGACAACATAGTTTGAAATCTGTGCTTAAAGTACCTGCGAACATTTGACGGATGCAAATAGCAAAGGTCTCCTGGTGTCTTGAATTTAATGCCTTCAATGTTATAGTTTGTTTGTGTGAACAAGTTATGCAAGTTATCCCTTACATATTCTGCACAGCTCAGAGTTAGAAACCAAGTTTTTGAGGAGTTTTGTGCAATATTTATGATTGTTTTTTCCCACTGTTTATTGGTGATTATTTCAACAGTACATCACTTCTGGTGTATGAATATAGAACCTGAAAGCAGTAAAACAGGGAAAATGAACCTACAGAGAATATGGTATGTTGACAAACATATGGCATTTTGTACAGTGAGAAAGTATCTCACTTAAATTGTTGAAGGCAGGTGCTATTGTAATGACTGCAGCTGATGATGGTTCTCCCAGGGGTGCTGCACAGGTGGACTGTCCTGTTGCACTACTTTGTCCCGCATGATTTAGTTGTGGCCCCTTTCTGGAATTGCTTCCACGTAGAAGTTGTCACAGGTAAATCATTTTTTTGCAGTACCTCTGGATAACTGCTTGCTGCAAGTATTGCAGTGCAGATATGTATCTCCCTTGACTATATTGTAAGATGCTTCAAAACATCACTTTGTTTTGTGCTTCTTGAAGTACTGGTGCACAAACGTGTATTTGCAAATAGTTAAATGTGCGATGTTATGTTTATTTGTTAATTGTTTGTTTTAAATTGTTTTGTAATTTGTTAAAATGTATTTGTAAAGTTATAAAAATGTATATTAGCAATTTTAGCTATGGGTCACAAACACATCCACCATACATGTACCCATACATGAGCTTGCACACCTATAGAGCCATTTATACAGGTACTGATGCACCCACACATACACTCATACAGCCACTCAAATTCCCATGCAATCAGTCACACAACAATTTACACAAGCAAACTGCTACTGAAACTCATAAAACCACAAAACCATTCACACACTCACTCACCCACCAAGCTACGTTTGAGGTAGACACAACATCTCTACTTGGCGATTTATGCCTTTTATAGGTCAAACAATAAGGACAACTTTTGCCTTTTTATGTAGCCCATACTGCTTTGAACATCTTTCGGACTCAAAGGAGTTCATGATGCCCGAAGAAGTGATTAATTGGCCTTCATTGCTGGATTTTATCTTTTAACACATAGTTCCTGATTATGCATAGTCCAACCAAAGTCCATGCGGAGGAAGTGCCTCACTCAAGAGCTTAAGGTACTCTAGAATCCTATAACATGTGTATTTGTAAAGCACATTAATCACCCAAGCTAGGGTCTCAAGGCGCTGAATAACAGATATTTATTGTTACCCAACACAATGGTACTCATTTTATCGACCTCAGATGGATGAAAGGCTGAGTGGACCTTTCAGGATTTTAACCTGTGACCATGAGTTCGAACACAGGCCCTTAGAGTGGAGGCATTAGTCCACTAAGCTTCCAGACCCGGCTTACTTGCCATTGTGTAAGGAAGCCTACAAACTAGCACCAATATCAGATGCACGTACCCTATGATAATTAAAATTAATTAGTTGTCCATATTGTTTGGAGAATGTCAATAAAGCTAGTGTATATAATACAAGATGCCAACCCTGAATATGTAAACCTGAAATCATATTGTAGTCTGTTCAATTGGTGAAAACGTCATGATTCTTGTTCTACAGACATAATAATCACTCAAAAAAGGCATAAGACAGAAAAGGCATGGTATCCTGAATGACAGGATACCTCCTCAAGAGCATATGTCATTAGGTAAAGCACAACCTCACTATTTAATTCAGTGCATTTTAAGAAACTATAATCAAACGAAGCGCAAACACAAAACACTGAGATGACCGTCCGATTTGAACATCCCAGGTCATCTCTTGAGTTTAGACGAGTGTCCGCCAGCTCGTAAATAGCTGATGTTAAACCCGGTTCATCATCATTATTTGCGCAAGTATGCACAACCACATAAACAAACCGACTACACGCCAGAGACCCCGGCATAGTTATTAGCCGGCAGCACTCACCTGTGTACGGCTCGCCTTCCTTTTCGACGTTGACGACGGATCAGGACCGCCGACTCAGGGCTTCAATATCCATCTATTTCCACAGTCATTTTCAAAGGAGAAACTAACCTATCAACAATATGCACGTCACAAATGGGAGTGGCGAGTTCTAGGTCTCATTATAACTATATTGTTCCTGCTTCCCGACGTTTAGTAGCTGTTTAAATTGTTTCAATTTCCGTCTACTCGCATGTTTACTGATAAACGATAAAAATAACCTTTCCTGTAACCGCATATTAACCACACTTATAGGGATAAGTAATACTTTGAAATAGAAGTGACATGTTTAGTTCTCTATTTAACTTTATTGTTCTTGTCTCCCCGACGTTGACAACGATTTATCGAAGGAGTACTCCCAGATCATGCTAAAAGCAAAGTAATGTTTTTTTCTTCCTAGTTCTCATAGGTAGCAAATATAACAAAGATTTAATTTTTCAGCTGGTCATGTGTTTGCTTAGTAAAAAGAATAAAGCTCATCTAAAAATCGCACGTTACGAATAAGAACGGTGTAATCAAATTTCAATGAGACTATTTTATCCTTATTAATCATGTTACCATCTAACTTAGTTGTTCTGATTCACAAAGGAATATCAAAGGAGGATTTTCAAACAAAAACTAAAAGGCTAAGTAACACTTTAAGATAAAAGTGAGACGTCCCTCTAAAATTAATATTATTATTTCCCGACGTTAACAGGAAGGTTTTACACCTTGACATTTGCATTTTTTGGATGACGCTGTACTCCATTCTAAAATCTACCGTGAGATACTAGTCTTGGTTAGGGAGCTGGATTCAATAATTCTGTCTCTGATTAGTTAACACAAGCACTGCATGGTGGGCATGTGTTACTGTTTGGTGGCTATTGTATTAGCTTATGACTTGTTCTGATTTATGACTTGAGGTTCTCTATCATCTCACTTGTTGATCACATTAGGAACAATGATTTAGTGTCTTCACACTTTTGGGTGTGTTTACTGTTAAGTCTCTCTATAAGGTTTTGTTCTTTTTACCTCTTCAACTCTCTTTTATATATTCTGTGGTGGTTTCTTGAGTTCTTTTGGTCTTATCACGTGAGACTCATTCTCCTGCACTCTTTGGTAATTAATTGTTCTAGGGGGCATATCTAAACAATGCCCTTTTTTAAATAAATTTTTTAAGAGATTTGTATTTTTTAATAATTATGATCACAAGTTTTTGTATTTGCACTTCAGTAGAAACTAAGGGGCATATTTAAAAGGGCTTTATCTCTGCTTTTTTGGCTTTTAAAGCCAAAAAAGCAGAGATAAAACTATCGTCCTATTAACAACAGGGTGCTAACATACATTAGCGCATGTTAGCACCCTGTTTCCCAACGCCTCCCTTTGCATCTCTAATGAGTTGCAAAGTGGGCATCACTGGGCAGGACAACCTTGTAAATATCGCTGATGTTCACATCGCAATATTTCTTGGCTGCCCCAGCATTTTAGCACATGATAGTTTTTGGAGAAAACCGCAGTTTTCTCCAAAAATAAACGTCTGCTAAAATGCAGAATTACCTACCCCTAACATTGGGGTGGATTATGCTGATATGACCCTGGGGGTCGTATCAGCAAGGTTATCGCCGTTTTGCAAAACGGCAAAAACCTCGCTATCTCTGGAATTTTTATCGCCCTGGAGAAACTTGTTGTTAATAACGCGCTACCAGGGCGATAAATTCCAGAGATAGCCTGCGATAACTAAACTATAGCTAAGCACGGCCAGCGATAATTATCGCTAGCCGTTGATAATATGCCCCTTTGATTATAAAGTGTTTGATTTCGGTATGTTGTATTTGCAGCTCTGATGAAGCCCTGTTTAGGGTGAAATGTGTTGGCTGCACATCTGTTGAATAAAGAATATTAAAGAAGAATACAGACACAATATTGAAGACTCAAGAACCTCTTTCTTATCTATGTTCAATTACTATAGTTGCCTCCCTGGTGTGGTTATTGTATGTTATATTGTGTGGTCTATAAGCAGCGGACCATTGAGGTGGCAACATTATATAAAAAATGTCTTTACTTGTGCGACTTATTGAGCTGTGCGGCCTCAAATCTCTTGGCTGCTTGTCTAAATTATAGTGTGGATACATTGCTAAAACCACACACAGACTTACACATCCATGCACAGACCAATGCAGGCACTGACACACCCCCGCACTCACCGATACAGTCACTGAGAGATCCAGGCTCACACTGATACAACCTCTGATAAACCCCGGGACACACTGATACAGTCACTGACATAACCCAGACACACATTTCTGAAAACTAGAGACCTGGGGGAGTTCAGGGAGGTATGGCTTGCGTGGCTCCCCCAACGTTTCCCTACCCAGAATCCCCTCCAAACTTCAAGTTTAGCTGAAAAATCACTTTTTCCAAACATTTTTGTGGGGCATCATTGTGCTGGCACAAATGTCCTACCACCCAGCGTTCCCCTTATTCTCCTGAGTAAAATGATACCTCGCTTGTGTGACCTATGACTGGGAAGAGCCACAAACATAGGGATTAAAAGTATAGCACCGCAAATTCTAAGCACTACATTTAAAAAAAAAAAAGATATTCTTAGCGGATACTGCATTGAACTGCCACACAAGTGAGGTATCATTTTACTCGGTAGACCAAGGGGAACGCTACATGGTAGGACATTTGTGCCGTCACTAATCCCACACAAAAATGTGTGGAAACGTTTTTTTTTCAGCAAAATTTGAGGTTTGTAGGATTTTTCGGGTAGGAAAAAGTTGGGGTATCCATGCAAGCCATATCTCACTAGACTCCCTAGGGTGTCTGTTTTTCAGAAATGTGTGGGTTTGGTAGGTTTCCCGAGATGGTCGCGAGCCCCGGGCCCAAAAAAACAGGTCCCCCCCACAAAACCAGGTAGTTTTATGATAGGTAATTTTGAAGACTCCACAGTACGATTTGGGCCATTTCCTGTTGCAGCCACTATGTCTACCCACACAAGTGAGGTACCACTTTTATCAGGATACCTGGGGGAATGCTAGGTGGTAGGAAATTGACTTTGCAAAGTCCACTGTTGACTTTGTGAGCAGGACTGTGTGTGAGGACCCTACTGTGTCCTCTGTACTAACTAGAGCACTCATGTGATACCAGCCGCGGCCGCGCTCTTAATTTACCTTCAGTTCACGGTTCCCGCTCTATAAACACTAAAACTCTTTGAAGTGCAGAGTCACTCTGCACTTTAATTTGGTTATACTGAATAAGCAGCTATCTATATTATATGACAGTGACATTTCTTCATTAAGGTAATAACTACTTTCACAATTGCTTTTTTAACCTTCTTGAAACCTGCTTGAAAATGCACCATTTGCCCACTCTTTTTGCAAACTTTTCTCGGGGAGAACCCCCCTCCCCGAATCCTCCAAAGGTCATTCAGGCTCGCTCGCTGCGCTTGTTTGCCGCTTTGCGCTCCACCGCACATTTTACGCCTCACCACTTTCAAATGTCTCAAGACACCACTGCTTTTACTGGTAAACCATCTTTATATTTCTCCAGTTTTTTTAAAGTGGTTTCATCATTTACTGCTTGCAACTCAATTTTCCTTTTTTCGTGTTTAGTCAGTGTTCTCATTAGTTTCACTGAGCTATCCTCTATATTTTCACACCACTCATTTATTAAATCCTCATCCATATCTTCATATGAGGGTACTAGCATTATTCATAACCCCCTCTGTATCGTCTTGCACTCTAGGCATCTAGTAAGTGATGTAATCTCCCACCACTGTTGTGCCTCCATTCTCCTTGCTTTTTCCAGTTCTTTCATTGATTTGGTCGGTGCTTTATTCATAGTATTAGAGGAGTTTCCATCCTCTATACTACCAGGCTTCTCACTGAACATATGCTCTGCCTCCAACTTCCGTTTCGCCTGTCTATCTTCCATTGTTGTAACATTTCTGATCACACCCACTTCTTCCACTCTTTACTCATATCATGTGATGCTCTTCATGCTCTTGAATTCACTTTAATGTATAACAATGTATCCAATCAATCCACTACATACAATGTGTTCCTTCATTTATGTTTGCACTTAGTATACCTTCTCCCATGCAGAGTCAATCAGCTGCTGTTACTGACCATTCACATCTGAACAACCTCGTTTACTTTCTAAACATTAGCTTTATCGGGTTGTGGAGTGTTGTGCTTCTTTATCGCAGTCGGTATATGCGCTCTTATTCAGCACCTTGTTAATTCTCAGTGCGGCATCCGTTTTCCGAGCGCCGCACTCTACCTTTGACTTGCAGCTTCAGCACTGCTTCTCCCCTTGGGGGTGCCCTCCCTCCCACCACCAAAAAAACGCTTTGGGGAGATTTACAAGCCACTTGCAACAACTTTACGCTGCCGTTGCATCACTTCTGTGACGCAGCGGCATCGTAAACAATACGCCACATTGCGACATATTTACAAAGTGACGCATCTAGGGAGATGCGTCACGTTGTAAAGCCCTGCACTATATTATACCTGCATCAGGTATAATGTACGCAGGGTGGGCGTTCCGATGTGAGAAAGCCTCGTAAAAGTGATGCAGTGAAATCTACAAGATTCCACTGAGTCACTTTTACAATGCCACTGCGTCAAAACCTTACGTCTGCTTGAAGCAGGTGTAAGGTGTGAAGCACCTTAATAGAAATAAACATTCCAGACCATTGCTGGAGTTGCGTCGTTTTTGGGACACCACTCCAGCAATGCGCTGCCTTTATGCTGAAAGATGCATCATGTATCTGTCTATCCTTGCGCCACGGTGCGCCACATTGGAAATGCGACGTATCCATTGTGGCGCAAGGGTTTTTTTACGTGACGCAAATAAACATATGCTTCTCTTCTAATATGCAGAGAGAGATGCGCCAGTTCTTGTAAATCTGCCCCTTTGTATTTTAGCGCTCCTCCCAGACTCACTGCCTGCCTAGGGAGACTGTGCCCTCAGCATCAGGCAGTTTTCCACGGGTAGGGAAGTATAATGCTTGGTTCTTTATGCGTCTGCCACACGCTGTAAATCAACGTCGGTTGCGTCACTTTATTAGCGTTCCAAATGCTACCACTCTCAAACTTTCCAGTACCATAATATTAGTTTCCAACTCCTTCTGTGGTGCACGCTCACATATGCTGTTCAATCAGAACCCAGAAGAGTTCTGTCATGAACAGGAGCTGAGACATTGCAGCAATGCACTCTCGCTAGTTGTTGAGCCCTGATGACGTCGAAGGGGCTGAAGGCAGGTACTCAAAAGGCTTCTGCTTTTAGGATCCTCCTTCAACGGATTATAGGTCCCTGCTGCTTGGAGACTTGCTGCCAATGGATACATTCTTCATTCTGTTTACCTCAATACCCGTACATTCTTGAGGCCAGACACATTGTAAATTAAGCAGTTGTTTGTGGGTGAGATGTGGTAATGCATTACATTTGCCGCCCAGTTTTGAAGGGTTTATTACCTGCACTTGTGTGGCATGCATTATGTTGCCCATTATGGTGGCTTGCCAAACTCTTTTATATATATATTTATATAAATATTACATGCTTTTTAAAAGCAGCACGACACACTGCCCTTCATGTTTAACAATAGTGGCAACGCACATTTCTTTTCTTATGCACTGCTCGCCAGACTCTTAAGTTGAATGTTGTATGTTGTTTTTTTAACAGTGCAGCACACCGCGCTTCATTAGTAACAGTGGCGGCCAAGCGCCTTTGTTTTTGTTTTGCTAGTTTTATTTCTGTTCCTTCCTACGCACAAAAACTTTTCCCAGATGTCCCTAAAGGCATGGTTGGCCGCACTGTGTTGCGCTCCCTGCGCGGTTATGAAAGTGTTGGTATATGAGTGCTCTCATTTGTGATATTTTACCACAAACTTTCATAACTGTAATAGATAATATAATATAATCAATAATATGCTGCATAGCTAAACACTTATAAGGACCCAAATGCAAGACCTATTGCATTGCAAATGCTTGTTTTTAATTGGTGTAAATTCATTCAGTAGTTTTTGAGATATTAAATGGAAACCAAATTTTGTATATCTAGGGACGTGGACCCTCCATGGATCCACCAGCAGTGGTCCGAGAATCCACATGCCAAATCAAGGTCCTGATGGGCTGGCCGCTCCTTGACAGAAAAGTGGCGGCCGCCATTTTATATATTGGGAAACTGTTCTTGGAGCTGAAAGGTAAATGAAGGGGTCATGTTAGAGCTCTCCTGAACACATGTGTTACAGATGTAGAAAATGCATGTATATTTTTTTGCCACACCCGAGGTCTACGGATCTGTCATGGGGCTCAGTGTGGCACCCTGTGTAAAGATGCAACGGATCTAAAAATCTCACTGTGAATAAAAAATATATCTATAATATATATAAATACTCACACACCCATTCTGACACCCATACAGACAGACTGACACCCACTGTGACACCCAAACAGACACTCTCACAACCAGTCACACCCCCACACAGACACTCTCTCCCCCACTGTGAGACTGAGACAGACACTCCCACATGAACTCTGATACCCATACAGACACTTTCACACCCACTCACACACCCAGTTACACTCTCACACCCACTGTGATGCCCATACAAACACTCACCCAATGATACACAGAGACATACACTGTCTCACCCACTCTGACACCGATACAGACACTCTCAATCAATCAATCAATCATGGGTTTGTTGAGTGCGACTACTCGCCCGTAGGGGTCTCAAGGTGCGGGGGGGAGGTGCAGGGTCTTGTCTATCAAGGAGGAAGTGTATCCAAGAGCCATGTTTTGACACTCTCACACCCACTCACACAAGGACAGACACTCTCACACCCACACACACTCAGACAGTCTCACACCCATTCCGATACACATACAGATACTCTCACACCCACAGACACTCTCACACCCACACAGAGACACTCTCATACCCACTTACCCACACACACTCTCTTACTCCCACTTTTATACCAATACAAAAACTCTCACATCCATTGATACACCCAGATAGACACTCTCATACCCACTCTGGCACCCCTGCAGACACTATCACACCAAGTGTGATACTTAAACAGACACTCTAACACCTAGTCACACACCCACACAGATGTTCTTACATCCACTATGGTCCCCAGACAGACACTCTCACACCCAGTGACACACCCAGACAACCACTCTCACACCCACTCTGACACCCATACAGACAGTTCACACCCACTCACACACTGGTACTCACACACACAGGCAGACACTCTCACTCCCACTCTAATTATCGAACAAACACTTTCATACCCAGTGACATACCTAGACAGACATTATCACACCCACTCACACACTAAGACACTCTCTCACATGTATTCTGATGCCCATACAAACACTCTGACATCCAATGACACACCCAGATACTGCCACATCCACTCTGAACACCATACAAACACTCTCACACCCACTCACATACACATATAAACACACACACATACACACACACTGTCACACCCATTCTGATGCCCTCATAAACAATCTCTCACACACACACAGAGACAGTCTGACACACACTCACAGACCCAGACACACTCTTACACATCTACTCACACACATATTCACTTGCACACCTAGTGTTAGTGTGATACACCAATCACATATCCAATAAGACATTCTACGGGGTTACTGGTGTGTACTGGATGAGTGCTTTTTGTTTGGGAATCCGAACGGATCCGCAGATCCACATAAGATTGAAGAAATTGCAATATAAAATGAAATAAACGGTCTTTTGGGAAAGGGCTGGCTCTGAAAAGAGCCTTTGTGTCAATGTGTGGGTGATAACTACACATAATACAGGATGCAGTATTTGAAGTTCTTGAGGAACACCCTGTTGCCTTTGTCTGTCAAGTGAACACCATCATTTTTATATATACCCTCCTTGTCAAAGAGTAAATTGTTGTTATAGATGAAGCCCATGTTGTGCTCTATGAGGAATGCAGAAACAATTATATTGACATGTTTCCTGGCTTTGTCTTTCTGTGGACAGAATTTGTTTGACCACTTCTATTTCTGCCTTTGACAAATGTTAGAGAACACCAAGACACAGAGAGGGAAAAGTGCCATTAATTGATCAAATATAGCCTTCATTTGGATTTCCAGTCCATTGTGCCTAGGTCATTGCCACCACAGTTCACAATCATGAAGTCAGGATGTTGGCAATCCACATTGCTTTCAACCAAAGGCAGCAATTGATGCCATGTTAATCCTCTCTGGCCAATCCAAGTAATGTCCACATTAGGCAAACCCAAGTCCTTGTCAATGCCACTTTTCTAGCACACTCTCTAGCCCAAAACACAAAGCTATGACCCACAATCCAAACTCTAACCATTTTGAAAGTAAGGAGATGTATCCCACAGGAGAAAGCTGGAGCTGAGCTGAATGAGACGGTTTTCAAAATGAAAAGTATTTAAAATGAAGAACCGCACCTAATTAAAAAAAATAATAATAATTTGATCAGGTGGTATAAATATGCTGGTAGCTAAAATTGGGTAGTGTTTTTGAGAAAAAAGTAACTCATTCTGTGCTTGGCTCTGGATTTGTTTTTAAAATGTTATGCTGTTTGGGATATGCTAATATTTCCAGTCAACCACTTCTACTATAGTTAAATTTGGACTAGTATGCTGTTCACAGAAAGTGTTGTGAACTTTTGACCTACTGGTACAAGAGCGTGTTCCAAAGGTGGTTGCTATGGAAACTGAGCAAAAAGAAGTGTGAGGCGATGGGTTCCAAAGAGACTGTACTTTCAAACATAAAAGTAGAATGATTCAGACACATTCCTTATTATGGAGGAGTTAGTTTCTAAATCAGAACTATCTTATAAAGTTAACTGTAGATGCAAAGTTATAGTAAAGTAATGTTAAGTGGATTAACAGACTCCTGCATAGATCCATGGATCCACGTCGAAGTTACATAGGGGAGCTGTGCTGAGCATCAAATTTGCGGCTTCGTGGAAAAAAACAACCAAATTGAGCTTCTTCATAGGAAACATGGAAAGGGTAAAAAAAAGAAATACTGACCATTTAGAAGTGGTATAACAAAAAAGAAAGATGAAAGGAAGCCTGTGGTTTGTTAACTAGAGCAGCATAAGTAAGAGCACATGGTGAGGGGGTAGCCATTCTACTGAGAGAGGAGGTGGTTTGCAGGAGTTGTGACTGGAGATTTCAAATGAAAACAGATGTTACCAGACATAGAAATAAAACTGAAATAATGGCAAAGAGCATTTATAGGTATGTTAATTAATTATAGTATATAAAAAATATATTTATAAAAAATAGTGTGTGTATGTAAGCTGAAAAAAAATGTGTCAAACACAACAAGATGATGGACAGAGTGTTCAAAACTTGCAACCACTCACCTCCAGTCAAGAGATCTGGGTTTAATCCATCGTTATTTTGCTCAATATGCCAACCCAATTTCGACCCTGCCATATGCAAATCAGTCTTGATCCTGCTCTTTATGGGAACAGTCCAGCCCAAACGGCCAGTCCAGGTCCTTCCTGGAGCGGAAACAGGCATCCTGGGACCGGTTTTGGAGTTTCAGCCCTCATCAGCCAGGCTAGCTTGAATCCAGTGGCACACCAATCAAAGGACCCTCATCTGGGCATACCCTTGGCCACTAGGGGACAAACATAGCAAACACAACAAGATGATGGACGGAGTGTTGAACCCTTTCAACCACTCACCCCCAGTCAAGAGATCAGGGTTTAATCCATTGTTCTTTTGCTCACTGTACCTCCACAGTTTTGATCCATATGCAAATCAGTCTTGACCCTGCTCCTCATTGGAACAGTCCAGCCCAAACTGCCAGGCCAGGTCCTCCCTGGACTGGAAACAAGCATCCTGGGACCTGGTTCTGGGTTTCTTTCATAGCTTTCTAGACACTATACTATAAGGGAAAAGACAAGGATTCTTAGATGAGAACATTAACTTAAAATACAGTGAGCAGGAAAAGAGAAAGAGGAATTGATATACTGAATGGATATTAATTTTGTTATGCCAGTATAAATTAATGTGTTTGAAATTAGATGTGTGTGCTTGCTTATAGTATGCAATTTAGTAGTATGTAATTTGCACATGCTCATGCAGTCAGGCAGGCACTTACAGACCCAGTCATGCTCCCACAAAAGCACTTATATACCCATCACTCATATAGCCAGAAAGTGACTGTTACACTCACCCACACACCTGAGTGTATGTAAGCTGAAAGAAAATGTGTAGTTTCTATACACTATACTAGAAGGGAAAGAAGAAGTGTGATTAGATGAGAACATCAATTAAAAATACTGGGGCATATTTACAAGAAAGTGATGCATATGTGGAGATGCGTCACTTTCCTGCGCCACCCTGAGACACCCTTGCGCCACCATGGATGCTCCGTATTTACAATACGGTGCACCATGGCGCAAGGATTGACAGATGCATCAGAAATTCTGACTGACGCACCTGTTGGTGCAAAAGTCAGGCATTGCTGGAGTCGTGTTGCAAGCACGATGCAACTCCAGCAATGCACGTTGAGGCCTATTCTGACTACACTGTGTCACTCCTTGCGCCTGCTTCAAGCAGGTGTAAGGTTTTGATGCAGTGGTGTCCAAGAAGTGACGCAGTGAAATCTTGTAGATTTCACTGCGTGGCTTCTACAAGGTTTTTTTGCGATGGAACTCACACTCTGCATACATTGTACCTGACGCAGGTATAATGTGACACAGGGCTTTACAACGTGACACATCTTCCTAGATGCGTCACGTTGTAAATGGTCTGCATTTTTATGCCACCACTGCGTTACAAAAAGTGACGCAGCGGCGGCACAAAAATGACGCAAGGGGTTTGTAAATCTGCCCCACAGTGAGCAGGAAAGAAGAAAGGAATTGCTATACTGAATGAATATTAATGTTATTATGCCAGTATAGATGAATGTGTTTGAAACTAGTTGCTTATAGTATGCAATTTAATAGTATGAAATTCACACTGCTCATACAGTAGGGCAGGCAGTTACACCCTCACAAAAGCACTTATGTACCCATCACTTATATAACTAGAGAGTGACTGCCACAGTCACTCGCACAATCATAAGACGATTCACATACACATCTGTACCTCTAAGTTTTAGTACTTGTTTGCTCTTACAGTCTAGGAGGACATCGACAGAATGCAATGTGCACCACAGGAAGAGTGTTAACAGGACTATTTCAGCACTCCTAAGAAGGGAGAATACTGATTGTAGTTGGCCTCTGAATCAGAGCCCCTAAGGGTATTGGCTCTGAGAAGGCGAGAAAGGAGTGGAGAAATGACTGGGTGAATGTTCCAGAGGAGAGAGAGGATCCCCCACAGAGAGAGAGTTCCCTTCTGGATCCGATGCACAAAGTAGTGTCTCCTCTCAAATCCAATCTCCTGAGGAGCCCAAAGGTAGACAGGCTGAGATGGAAATGTCAATGCAGCTGGCCCAGGTGGCTGCAGAGGAGAGAGAAGCTGAGGCTGGGAGTGCCTGGTGGGGAGAAAAGTGCCTTTGTGGCTCATGAAGTGACTGTCAAGGAGGTGGACTTAAAGGTCAAATATCTGTTAGATTCTGGCAAAAATGGTAGGAGCAAAACTACTGTGTCCAGTGCAGAAGAAAGAGTCCATATGCCCAGAGACTTGATGTCTGACTGCAAGAAGTGGGGTGATATAGACAGGTTGTTTGAAACATATGAAGCAGTTCTAGAGATACGGATGATCTCTGAGGAGTATTGGGGAGCTGGTCTTTGAAATCATTTTCCTGGTGATGGAAGGAATGCCCTGCTGGTCCTAGAGAAGGGGAAGAGGTTGTGGTATCCCATCATGAAAAAGACCGTTGTCAGTAAATATAAATTCACACCAGAGGAGTGGAGGTTGAAATACAGGGGCAGTCTGAAAGTGTGTCACCAGTCCTGAGAGGATTTTGTGGTGAACTTTTGAAATGTTTGCAAAAAGTACTGCTGTTTTTTAGGAAGCTTTTTCTAATAGTTTTATACTTTTACTTTTTTTTCAAAGAGAACTGGGAGGAAGGAAGTGGCTTCAGACTGTGAAAACAATGAAGGTTCAATGGGGAGCTATGGAAATAATTAAATATGTCTGCTGAAAGTACTTTACACATATGTGTGAATGGAAATGCAGTACTTGTTGCTTTATGTTTTTTTCCTCAGTGTCTTTTGGAATGCTAGATATAATATACTGTTCCATGAAGGAGATTACAGACTGATCTGTGTCAGTTCAAAATGTAGGTGCATCTTTTACCTACAACAGCATATGAATATGAGGAGCTCCTCTTGCTTGATACTCTTTTTGTGAAAGGAAATCAGTAATTTCTCCAAGAAGTGGATTTTTGTTGTGGCAGATAATGGACTAAATAGTTTGAAATCTGTGCTTAAAGTACCTGCAAACATTTGACGGATGCAAACAGAAAAGGTCTCCTGGTGTCTTGAATTTGATGTCTTCAATGTTATAGTTTATTTGTGTGAACAAGTTATGCAAGTTATACCTCATATATTCTGCACAGCTCAGAGTTAGAAACCAAGTTTTTGAGGAGTTTTGTACAATATTTATGATTGTTTTTCCCCACTGTTCATTGGTGATTATTTCAACAGTATATCACTTCTGGTGTATGAATATAGAACCCGAGAGCAGTAAAAAAGGGAAAATGCACCTACAGAGAATATGGTATGTTGACAAGCATATGGCATTTTGTACAGTGAGAAAGTATCTCACTTAAATTGTTGAAGGCGGGTGCTATTGTAATGACTGCAGCTGATGATGGTTCTCCCAGGGGTGCTGCACAGGTGGACTGTCCTGCTGCACTACTTTGTCCCGCATGATTTAGTTGTGGCCCCTTTCTGGAATTGCTTCCACGTAGAAGTTGTCACATGTAAATCATTTTTTTGTAGTACCTCTGGATAACTGCTTGCTGCAGGTATTGCAGTGCAGATATGTATCTCCCTTGACTGTATTGTAAGATGCTTTAAAACATCACTTTGTTTTGTGCTTCTTGAAGTACTGGTGCACAAACGTGTATTTGCAAATAGTTAAATGTGCGATGTTATGTTTATTTGTTAATTGTTTGTTTTAAATTCTTTTGTAATGTGTTAATAAAATGTATTTGTAAAGTTATAAAAATGTATATGAGCTCGCACACCTATAGAGCCATTTATACAGGTACTGATGCACCCACACATACACTCATACAGCCACTCAAAATCCCATGCAATCAGTCACACAACAATTTACACAAGCAAACTGCTACTGAAACTCATAAAACCACAAAACCATTCACACACTCACTCACCCACCAAGCTACGTTTGAGGTAGACACAACATCTCTACTTGGCGACTTATGCCTTTTATAGGTCAAACAATAAGGACAATTTTTGCCTTCTTATGTAGCCCATACTGCTTTGATTATCTTTCAGGCTCAAAGGAGTTCATGCTGTCCGAATAAATGATTAACTGGCCTTCATTGCAGGATTTTATCCTTAAACACATAGTTGCTGATTATGCATGGTCCAACCAAAGGTCATGCGGAGGAAGTGCCTCACTCAAGTGCTTAAGGTACTCTAGAATCCTATAACGTGTATTTGTAAAGCACATTAATCACCCAAACTAGGGTCTCAAGGCGCTGAATAACAGATGTTTATTGTTACCCAACTCAATGGTACTCATTTTATCGACCTCAGATGGATGAAAGGCTGAGTGGACCTGTCAGGATTTTAACCTGTGACCATGAGTTCGAACACAGGCCCTTAGAGTGGAGGCATTAGTCCACTAAGCTTCCAGACCCGGCTTACTTGCCATTGTGTAAGGAAGCCTACAAAATACCACCAATATCAGATGCACGTACCCTATGATAATTATAATAAATTAGTTGTCCATATAGTTTGGATATTGTCAATAAAGCTAGTGTATGTTATACAAGATGTTAACCCTGAATATGTAAACCTGAAATCATATTGTAGTCTGTTCAATTGGTTAAAACGTCATGATTCTTGTTCTACAGACATGATAATCACTCAAAAAAGGCATAAGACAGCAAAGGCATGGTATCCTGAATGGCAGGATACCTCCTCAAGAGCATATGTCATTAGGTAAAGCACAACCTCTCTTTAATTCAGTGCATTTTAAGAAACTATAATCAAATGAAGTGCAAACACAAAACACTGAGAAGACCGTCCGATTTGAAAATCCCAGGTCATCTTTTGAGTTTAGACGAGTGTCCGCCAGCTCGTAAATAGCTGAGTATGGACCTGTGTTGTTAAACCCGGTTCATCATCTTTATTTGCGCAAGTATGCACAACCACATAAACAAATTGACTAAATACCAGAGACCCCGGCATAGTTATTAGCCTGCAGCACTCACCTGTGTACGGCTCGCCTTCCTTTTCGACGTTGACGATGGATCTGGAACGCGGACTCAGGGCTTCAATTTCCATCTATTTCCACAGTCATTTTCAAAGGAGAAACTAACCTATCCACAATATGCACGTCACAAATGGGAGTGGCGAGTTCTAGGTCTCATTATAACTATATTGTTCCTGCTTCCCGACGTTTAGTAGCTGTTTAAATTGTTTCAATTTCCGTCTACTCGCATGTTTACTGATAAACAATAAAAATTACCTGTCCTGTAACCGCATATTAACCACACTTATAGGGATAAGTAATACTTTGAAATAGAAGTGACATGCTTAGTTCTCTATTTAACTTTATTTTTCTTGTCTCCCCGACGTTGACAACGATTTATCGAAGGAGGACTCCCAGATCATGCTACTAAAAAGCAAAGTAATGTTTTTTTCTTCCTACTTCTCAGAGGTAGCAAATATAACAAAGATTAAATTTTTCTTCTGGTCCTGTGTTTGCATAATAAAAAAAATACAGCACATCTAAAAACTGCATGTTACGAAGAAGAACGATGTAATCAAATTTCAATGAGACTATTTTATCCTTATTAATCACGTTACCATCTAACTTAGTTGTTCTGATTACCCCAACATTCACAAAGGTATATCAAAGGAGGATTTTCAAACCAAACTTAAAGGCTAAGTAACACTTTAAGATAAAAGTGAGACGTCCCTCTAAAATTAATATTATTATTTCTCGACGTTAACAAAAAGGTTTTACACCTTGACATTTGCATTTTTTGGATGACGCTGTACTCCATTCTAAAATCTACCGTGAGATACTAGTCTTGGTTAGGGAGCTAGATTCAATAATTCTGTCTCTGATTAGTTAACACAAGCACTGCATGGTGGGCATGTGTTATGTGTTTGGTGGCTATTGTCTTGGCTTATGACTTGTTCAGACTTATGACTAGGGATTCTCTATCATCTCACTTGTTGATCACATTAGGAACAATGATTTAGTGTCTTCACACTTTTGGGTGTGTTTACTGTTAAGTCTCTCTATAAGGTATTGTCCTTTTTCCCTCTTTAACTCTCTCTTATATATAATCTATGATGGTTTTTTCATTTCTTTGGGTCTTATCATGTGAGACTCATTTTCCTGCACTTTTTGGTAATTAATTGTTCTAGGGGGTATATCTTAACAATCCCCTTTTTAAAAAATAAATTTTGTATGAGATGTGTTTTTTTATAATTATGATCACAAATTTTTGTATTTGCACTTCAGTAGAAACTTTGATTATAAAGTGTTTGATTTTGGTATGTTGTATTTGCAGCTTTGATGACGCCCTGTTTAGGGTGAAACATGTTGGCTCCACATCTGTTGACTTAAGAATATTAAAGAAGAATACAGACACAATATTGAAGACTCAAGAACCTCTTTCTTATCTATGTCCAATTACTATTGTTGCCTCCCTGGTTTTGTTATTGTATGTTATATTGTGTGGTCTATTAGCAGCGGACCATTGAGGTGGGCAATATTATATAAAAAATGTGTTTACTTGTGCGACTAATTGGCTGTGCGGCCTCAAATCCCTTGGCTGCTTGTCGAGATTATAGTGTGGATACATTGATAAAACCACACACAGACTTACACATCCATGCACAGACCAATGCAGGCACTGACACCCCCCGCACTCACCGATACAGTTACGGAGAGATCCAGGCTCACGCTGATACAACCTCTGATCAACCCAGGGACACACTGATACAGTCACTGACATAACCCAGACATACACTGATACAACTACTGATACTCCTAGCCACACTCTGATACAGAAACTGACCCACCCAGTAACATATCGATACAGCTACTTGGATATTGAGCCAAACATTGATACAGCCTCTCAAACACCCATACATAAACTGATACAGCCTGAGACACACCCAATCACACACTAATACATACACCAACACACCCAGCCAAACATTAACTGCATCCAATAAGACACACGTGCATACGCTGATGCACACTCTGACATACCCAGGTGTACACTGATGCATGGACTGACACACCCAGACACACAGCAATCCAGACACTTACACACCCAGCCAAACACTAATGCATCCAATAATGAACTGATGCACACACTGACGCTTACACTGACACATACAGACATATACCAGTGCAGACTCTGACACACCCAGGCATACACCAAAGCAGACACTGACACACCCAGCCAAACACTAATACATCCAATAACACACCCAGGCATACACTGACACTTACATTGACACACCCATGAATATACCAATGTATATACTGACAAAGCCAGGCATATCACAAGGCAGATGCTGGCACATTCTGACATACCCATGCATACACTGATGCACAGACTGACAGACTCAGGCATACAGCAATGCAGACACTGGCACACCCAGCAAACACTAATGCATCTAATAACACACTAAGGCGCACACTGATGCATACACTGACAGACCCAGGCATACACCAATGCAGACATTGACACACCCATTACTACAGCAATATAGACACTGATACACCCAGCCAAACACTAATGCACACAATAACACACCCAGGAACACCCTTATGCATACACTAACACACCCACACACACACTACTGAATAGACTGAGACAGCCAGGCACTTATTCATCCATGCACTAACACACCCAGACACACATTAATGCATATGCTCACATGCCCAGGCAGACACTGAAGCATACACTGATACAGCCAGGCATACACCAACACATGCACTGACACAGCCAGGCATACAACAATGCAGACACTGATACACCCAGACACACACTGATGCACAGACTGAAACACCCAGGCATACACCGATGCATAGACTGACACGCCCAGGCATACAGCAATGCAAACAATGTCACACCCACCAAACACTAGTTCATTCGATAACATACTTAGGCACACACTGACGCATACACTGACACACCCAGGCATACACCAATGCCGACACACTCAGACATACAGCAAGGTAGACACTGACACCCAGCCAAACACTTATGCATGCAATAATACACTCAGGCATACACAAGTACATACACTGAGACAGCCAGGCACACACTCCTCCATATACTAACACACCCAGTCATACACTGATGCATATGCGCACACAGCCAGGCAGATACTGATGCATACACTGACACAGCCAGGCATACACCGACGCATACACTGACACACCCAGGCATACAGCAATCCAGACACTGACACACCCAGCCAAACACAAATGCATTCAATAATGCACTGAGGCACACATTGGTGCATACACTGACACATCCAGGCATACACCAGTGCAGACACTGACACACCCAGGCATACACAAAAGCAGACACTGACACACCCAGCCAAACACTAATACATCCATTAACACACCCAGGCATACACTGACACATACATTGACACAAGCAGGCATATACCAATGTATATACTGACAAAGCCAGGCATATCACTATGCAGATGCTGGCACACCCAGGCACACAGTGATGCACACACTGACACACCCAGACATACACTGATGCATAGATTGACACACCCAGGCATACAGCAATGCAGACACTGGCACACCCAGCAAACACTATTGCATCTAATAACACACCTAGGCACACACTGATGCATACGCTGACACAGCCAGGCACACACCAACGCATACACTGACACAGCCATGCATACAATAATGTAGACACTGAAACACCCAGGTATGCACTGATGCAGACACTGACATGCCCAGGCATACACTGATGCATAGACTGACACATCGAGGTGTACAGCAATGCAGACACTCACACCAAGCCAAACACTATTGCATCCAATAACACACTTAGACACACACTGACACACCCACTCTCACACCGAAACAAACACTGACAAATTAAAAACACAGAGTTAACTCTTTGTTTGACCAGATGGTGGTTCTAAAAACATCAGAATATTTTCTAGAAGAGTTTTTTTTTAACACTTTTTTCTTTGTTTTTTCATTTATTTGAACAAAAAGGGAACTAGGTACCAAAAGGAGTAAGGGTGGGGAAATGAAAAGAAGCAGCTGGCTTCAGCCTTCAAAAACATTATGTGGTCACTGGAAGCAACAACAAAAAAACAACTAGCAACAAAGCTTCTTCACTGTGTCCAAGAATGCACCCACAGAAGACATTCTTACAATGAAAAGCATGTGGCATTTTGCATTGTGAATAACCATGTCACTTAATTCTTCGCAGGCAATTGGTATTGTAATGATTGCAGCTGATGATGGTTCTCCCAAGGCTGCTCTAGAGAAGTCAACTGCAGTGCTGCACATGCGCTCTCCATCATCATCCAGTTGTAGAGCTTTTCATGAATTGTTTTTAGGTGCCTGCACATGAAATTTGTTCCATGTGGATACTTCTTTGCAGTGCCTTTGGGTAACTGCTTGCTTCAAATATTACACTGCACATACTTTAATGTTACCTTCTTTTCCCCTGAAGGTATAGTAAAGTGCTTCCAGACATCACTTTCTTTTCTTCGCGGTTGTGTATCTCCCTCCTCATCCTAAAAAGGTTGTGTATGCTCTACCTGGACGGAAGACGTAGCTTCAGCCATTGTGTAAAAGTAGAACATCAATGGTTCTCAATCCTCCTTCTAGAGACTTCACTAGAGAAGTAACTGGCTTTGGGTGTGGTTTTCAATGTTCATGGTAGGGTCCCTATATAGCCAATCAGAAGAGAGGGCTGGGTGTGGTTTTGAGTGAATTCGCGCATGCCATGTACAATTGCAGATTTGCAAAAGTCGTAAAATGGGTCACTTTGTTGAAAAATAGATATTCAGTGGTTTATATATACTTGTAAATATGTTCACACTGATGTCATTAATGACAATGAAGTGTTGTATATATTTGAAATTATTTATAACATTTTCGGTAGATTCACGGATTCATCCTGATCATGTGATCTGGATTAAAAATCATAAAGTATTAGTTATGTCTATGTTTTCGGACCCATGGAGGTTCCATGGTGCTAAAAAAAAGTTCAATTACGTTAATAACAACTTTACATGTTTTACATTAACTACATATGTGCTTTTTATGTTTTTAAAAGTATATAAAGTATATTTATAAAACAAAGAATATCTGCAGTTCCAAAAACAAAACTAAATTTAAAATCTGAACAAATTGTAGTACACTTAGTATCAAAAAGGAACCCTACAAATTCACTAGAAGAAGAAAAACATTACAAGGACATAACACTTTAGAAGTATAATTTGAAAACCCTTAGAAATTAACTGAAAAAAACAGAGGTTACAGGTACGTTATAGTTAGTCTCAGATTTCACTCATACTAATCCATTGCAATTCAGTAGTTATAGTTACCTGAGCTAACTATTACTCACACCCCAGCAATGCACTGCTTATGACCTCATATATTACATTACTGATGACATGGTCAGTGACATCGCCGATGACATCTCAAATGACATCACTGATGACCTCAGCTATCAAGTCTTCCATCCACTCTAGGGCGCCCACTGATTCCTGCCCCAGCACCTCTTGCACCTAGCAATGAACACAATCAGCAGACAGCTCACCAGCATCCTCAACACCTCCATCTAAATTGCAACCCTCCCAAATGGTTGGAAACACGTAGACGTCAGACCCTCCTTAAGAAAGCTTCTCCTGACCCCAGCATTCTCAAAGATTATTGTCCGATCTCCCTGCTCCCCTACCCAGCCTAGATACTCAGAAAGCCACCACCCTGCAGCTCATTAAATTCCTAGAACAAAACCACCTACTGGATGCATCTCAATCAGGATTCCGAGCCAAACCACAGCACCGAGACCATGCTGATCGCCACCACAGATTACATCAGAACACGCCTCGACCATGGAGAAATTGTTGACCTGATCCTCCTCGACTTCTCTGCAGCGTTCGATACCGTCTCCCACAACACCCTCATTAACAGACTCTATACCATAGGCATATAGCAAGACTCACTCAAGTGGATCGCCTCCTTCCTTACAGGACACACACAGAGCATCCGACTTCCTCCCTCCATCTGCACACCCAAAGATATAATATGCGATGTACCACAAGGTTCATCCCTCAACCCCACACTGTTCAACATCTACATGACCCCCCTTGTGGACGTCGTCAGATCCCATGGACTCAACATAATCTCCCACGTAGATGACACTCAACTGAACTTCTCGCTCACTGTGGACCCCTCCAATGCCAAAACCAACTTCTGCAATGCCATGACCAACATATCCGAATGGATGAGAGACAACTGCTTCCAACCGAACTCTGACAAAACTGAAGTACTGATCTTCAGGAAGATCTTCTCCACAAGGGACCACAGCTGGTGGCCTACAGAACTATGACCCATACCGACTGACCATTTACGCATCCTCAGCATCATCCTCGACAGCCAACTAACCATGAAATGAAAAGGTAATGCATTTGCCTTTTCCTGCTTCCATACACTTTGCATGCTCTGCAGAATCTTCAGATGGAACCCAATCAACACCAGAAAGACCATCACCCATGCCCTCATCACTAGCTGCCTCGACTATGTCAATGCCCTTAATGCTGGCATTAACCCCCCAGCTCTTCAGAAGACTCCAGACCATACAGAATGTTGCAGCCAGACTCATCCTGGGCCTCCCCAAATGAACCCACATCAGCCCCCCACCTGAGAGACCTCCACTGGCTCTCCATCAAGAAAAGATGCCAGTTAAAGATTCTTACACGTGACTACAAAGCCCTCCATTACCTAGGACCTGTCTACCTCAACTATCGACAGAACTGCCACCAACCTGCTAGACTCCTGCACTCCTTTTCTCTCGCCCTTGCACATACACCCTGTATCTGTTGAGCCACAGCAGTGGCCTCTCCTTCTCCTGCATGGCTGCCAAGACCTGGAACCACCTTCCCTTCCAGCCCCGTACAGCCCCCTCACTGCAGACTTCAGAAAGAGACTCATGACCTGGCTCTTCAACAGAGATACAGCACCCAGATACCCCCAAGGGTGACAGTGTTGCACTTTACAAATGCTGTTTGTTTGATTGATTGATTGACATCACTGATTCCACAGGACCGCTCACACAAGGACTCACACACCCACACCACCTCTAATGCACCAACCCACACACCCATATAATCACTCACACACCCACTTACTCATCCACAGAGCCACTCACACACCCACTCACTCACACATACAAACACTCACACAGCCACTCACTTACACATTCATCTACAAGCACAACCACTCATTCAGTCATACAGTCACTCACCCAGTGATTCATTCACACATATAGCCACTCATACATCTACTTACTCACCTATAAAGCTACTCACACACCCAGTCACTCAACCATACAGCCTCTCGACAGAGCCACTCACATACCCACACAACCACTTACATACCTATTCACACATCCATACAACCACTCACATGTCTACCCACTCACCCATTTAGGCACTTAATATTCACTCTCCAATACAGCCACTCCCACACCTACTCAATTACCAAACACTCAGTCACCCACCTATACAGCCACTCACACAGCCACTCACTTACCCAGACACCTACTCACATAGCTATTCCCTCACACATACAACCACTCACACAGCCATTCACACACCACAAAACCACTCGCATAGCCACTCACAAACCCACAAGCCTACTCACACAGCCACTCACAGATCCATGCAGGCACTCACACACCCACTCATACACCCGCACAACCACACACACACCTACTCACAGACCCATAAAACCCCTCACACACACTAACACACCCATACAAGCACTCACACAACCAATAACACACCCACACAGCTATTCAGACACGTACTCACATGTCCACACAACCTCTCACACACCCATACAACCACTCACACACCCATACAACCACTCCCATAGCAATTCACACACCCAGAAAACCACTCACAAATCCATTCACAGACCCATACAGACACTCGCATACCCACTGACAGGGCTATAAAGCCCCTCACACACCCACTGATTGATCCATAAACATACTCACACACCTATACAGCCACTCAGACACCCACTAACACACAGAAATAGACAGTCACACAGCCACTCAGATGACATATTAGAAATAGTATCTCTCATTAGTAGTACAGAAAGAATAGTAATTTAACTTATGCAATCACTTAGTATATATACGTAAGTCTCAGAAACATTTACAAAACACATGCACTCACTGGATGATGCCATCAATGATGGCATGATTGAAGTCATTTTAGATCTTATCACTGATGTCATCAGTGATGCCATTGACCACGTCATGAGTGATGTAATATGTGATTTCATAAGTATTGCATTGTGGGGGCACAAGTTATCTCCGGTAACTATAACTGCTGAATTTCTATGGTTAGTGTGTGTAACATCTGAACCTAACTATAACGTCCCTATAACCTTTGGTGTTTTTAGTGAATTTCTCATTTAATAAAATCTATTTCCTAACTATAATGTCTCTGTAACCTTTGTTTTCTTTGTGTGAATTTCACAGTGTTTTTGTTTTATATAAATTGAACTACAATTTGAGCCATAAGTTCCATTAAATAATACACATTTTCTCAAGTTTATAAATACATTTTATTCAGACATTCATTCTTATTATATACATGAAAACAAAAAAATAGAAAATTTAAGGTAAGATAGTTTATGTAGTCTTTCTATAAATGCAGTGCAACAAGTCTTTCTTTTTTAATGTATTTTATGGATCTGCAGATCCATTCCCAACCAAAAACACACATTCATTACTAAAACAAAAACACATTTAATACAAACATATGCTTTTGCAATTTCTATAAGTGTATCACTGACTGTGTGCAGTGTGTAGGTGGTTGGGTGAGTGACTGTGTGGGTGTGTGATTGGCTATATGGGTGTGTGAGTGGGTCTGTGACTGGCTGTGTGGGTGTGTAGGTGGTTGTGGGAGTGGCTGTGTGGTTGAGTGAGTAGGTATGTGAGTGGTTGTATAGATGTATAAGTGGTTGTGTGAATGGGTGTGCGAGTCGCTATGTGAGTAGCTGTGTGGGCCTGTGAGTTGGTGTGTGAGGGCATTTGTGGGTCTGTGAGTAGGTATGTGAGTGGCTGTATGGGTATATGAGTGGGTAAGTGGGTATGTGAGCAGTTGTGAGGGTGTGTGTGTGGCTATATGGGTGTGTGAGTGGTTGTGTGACTAGATATGTGGGTTTTTAAATTGGTCTTTGAGTGGTTGTATGGATGTTTAAGTGGGTGCATGAGTGGGTGTATAGGTGTGTAAGTCATTGTATGAGTATGTAATTGGGTGTGTGAGTAGATGTGTGAGTGGCTGTGTGCGACTGTGAGTGGATGTGTGAGGGGTTTTGTGGTTCTGTGAGTGGGTATGTGAGTGACTGTATGGGTGTGTGAGTGGGTATATGAGTGGAAGAGGTGTGGCGCAGCAGCCAGGGTGACTGACTCCAGAACCCAGGGGCTCACGATTCAATCCCCAGCACCGGCGGCAGATCAGCCCAGCACCATGTGACTCTGGGCAATAGCTCGCTTAATCTTCCCGACAGCCCCCAGCGCATTGACACCCTTGGGTAATTGTTTGTGCTTTACAAATACTGGACATTTACATTTATATGAGTGGTTGTGTGGCCGTGTGAGTGGCTTTATGGGTGTGTGAGTGGCTGAGTAGGTGTGTGAGTGAGTTTTGTGGGTCTGAGTGGGTGTGTAAGTAGCTGTTTGGGTGTGTAAGTGGGTGTATGAGTGGTTGTGTGGGTGTGTGAGTGTGTGTTTGAGTAAATGTATGGGTCTGTGAGTGGGTGTATGTGTTTTTTAATTGGGGTTTGGATCCACGGATCCACCGTAGAGCACACAGAGGGATGCAGTGTATCCTCGGACCCCCATAAGTTTAAAAATCATTTTTGGACAATTTCTTTCTCCATAGGGTTCCCTCACAGACCACTTCTACAGTTCCATAGGGTCAAGGTAGCTCTACCCTGAGCCCTTCTATCACTTTTACATTTTATTTTCCCCCTGGGAACTGAGTCCCAATGCACAAAATTGCAGCCACAACTTTCCTCTCAGGTTGAAGCCAGCCTATCATGGCATTGCTATTGGCGTGTGGCTCCGTGGATCTGACACAGATCTGCATCTATAGATATACATAAGTCTTTTTACTTTAATAACTCAAAAACTACTGTATACCTAGAGAAGCGGATCCACTGGAGGCTTTATGAATCTGCCAAGCTGACACTTATCCAAAGATAGTGCTCTCTGTGTTTAACTTCTTGAAAGAAGTTCATTGTTTGGTTCCTCCTGTTTTGTTTTTTGTTTTTTTCCCCAGAAAAACCAAAAAAAATCACAAAATTGTTGGAACCCCCCCCCCCAAAAAATATAAAAGAAGAAAGAAGAAAAAAAAGTTCTTCTAAGAACTAACTTTCCTGGTTTAAAAAAAGAGCTACATTTCTTTGTTAGTGTGTGAAAGTTTAGATGAATGTATGTGTAGTACGTAATTGACTAAATGAATGCATTAGTAGTGTATGGTAAATGTATAAGTGCAGAATTATGAGGAAGTGCTGCAGCATCACACAGTAACCTCTTTAACTGCAGTGTGCTGTAGTACTTCTGAAGCACAGGGATGCATCATATGTACATAAATATGTTGCAAATCTATGCTTCTCTCTGCACGGCTGCTTAAACTGCAGCCAAGTGGTGACACAGGCACCCTTGCACCATAGTGCAAGGATATCTGTGTCATGTGCTGTTTGTTTTTCTGCAGGAAGACACACCTTCCTGCACAAAAACAATGAGAAAATGCATTGTTCTCCTTCAATGTATACTGAACATATCAGCATGCATTGAAGATATAAAAATATGGAGAAATGAAAATAATTCTCCTTGTTGTGCTTTCCTACACCAATTTTAGAATGGTGCACCATTCACACACATATCGAGATTTATGATTTCTGATAAATCTAGACATGTGTCTTGTTCTATGAGTATTCAGTGCAATCATGCACAACAGCACTTATAGAACACTCTTTCAACGCAAAGTGGTGTGTATGATGACGTTATATTTACATGGAGTAGAAAAAGTGCACAGAGTGCCTTTTCCTCTCTTTGTAAATATGAAAGACTGTCTTGCGCAATAACTATGTTACAAAAAGTGACATATTTCGGTTTTTAAAATTGCTTGCGAATGATAGAAGGTAAGCACAGAGTTTTGTCTGCAAAGATGCTCAAAGAAGAATGATTGAAATGATTGCGGTCCTTCAATAGGTACAATGGGAAATATTATGAACCCCTCAAATCTCTTTTTTTGCAGGTCACATGATATCTGATTATGGTCAGATTTTAAAACTACATAGGTATAAACAGAGTGTTTTTAGAAACGTGTTTCAACTTTGTAGCTTCTTGCAGACCTCCTCAGTCTGCATATTGAGACTTAGTTCAACTTACCTTCACAGTAATAGGAATAAAAAATGGTATACATTTTTTCCAGATTTTCATTGCAATCTAAATTGATATAAATTGCTTATTGTAAAATTTGGATCTGTGAAAGAAAAAAAAAATTTATAACATGTAATAATACATTTTTTACAACACAGCTTAATTTCCACAAAGTAATTTGTTTGCCTTTTTTGCTGTTCTCAGAATATATTGAATTTCACTAGAAATAGTGATTTCAATCGTACTCATCACTTAACAGCGGGCAAAAAAAAACAATCAGAAAGATTGTTAAAAAAAAACCAAATACTATTCTCAGTAAAATACCAGAAAATACAAATCACACATATATGAAATGCTTACGGCTTACAAAATTTTATAACTTTAACTTATAAAAACTGTAAATATTGCCGCTTTAAAATATTCACCAAATCAATGATGACCAAAAAGTCCATAATTAAAAAAATATACCTTTCCTTGAGGCCAAATGGTATTTTTGCACTCCTTCTTTATGTAAATTGTCCAATGGTAGTTCTATTAAATTATAATAATAAATTCCTTAGAGAATGAATTATCTTCCTAAAACTTTGACTTTAAAAATATTAGGTAGGAATTTTGTAATTCCCTAGGCAAACGTTGTTTAAAAACCAACTGAGAATCATTACAAAGTGTCCAGCCTTTGTCACATTTTAGATAGGCAGTGTAATGTCCAGATGTGGTGGAAGGACCATCATGGAAAATTATAGCAATTGCTACAAAAGTCCTTCCTGATATTGATAGTTGTGCTGCTACAAATTGCTTTATTAAAGTATCCAATTTTCTTCCGTCAGCTGTACAACGTTGCATCATTAAAATTATGTATTTTCCATATTTTGTTAAGAATAATGTGGCTAACACTTCTGATTTACATTGGCTACACTCCATGTTTTGATTTGCACCTTTAACTAATTTATTGAAAGACACTGATTTACAGTCTGGTAATGTTAAATACAGAAATCTCTCAGTGTCTACATTGGTGCTACATGTATACATGCAATTTTCACAATCATGTTCCCATTTGTAAGAAAGGCCAAAAATATTTTCTATTTCTACACCTTCATTTTCAAAAATGGTGAGCATATACATTACAAATTCCTGAGCATCTTGTTGGATATTTTGTGAAAATTGTGTAGAACCAGAACACACATCCAAAACACTACGAACATCTGAAACAGATTGTATTTTACTTGTATCTGTTGTCAATTTTTCATAAACAGAATGCAACAGAGAACAAAATCTTTTTTGCCGATTCTGCATAACTTGTTCTCGCAAACCTTCCAGATGAAAAACAACATTGACCACTACATTAGCATAGCAGTTGACATCTGTACTATTTTCAAACTGATAACCAACAATCTCTTCAACAGTGTCCAATTTCTTTTTACCTGCAATCACAACATTATCTTGTTCTTTTCCCTTCTTGACACCTTCAGAACAGATATTCTCAAACCTTCTTTTTCGACCAACCACACGCTTTTCAAATACAGGATATTGACCTAAATTTGGAGCATATACCCTTCTTAACCTATTATACTCTTTTACACAGTTTGCATCTGCAGTAACCTTCGTCTCATCAAAATCAATCAAAATCAAACCAGATAATGTTCTGACTCGCGACAAAGCAACATACGCCATACCCTCTTCAAATACGGTAGATCCAATGTTCACCAATGCACTGTCTACACTTAATCCTTGAGATTTATGAATAGTCACTGCATATGCCAGAGAAAATGGAAATTGCTTCCTACGGACATATAAATCTTTAACAAGCAAAAAACTAACTGAACAACAACCAATTCTTTTAACTTCATCAATCTGATCAAATTTAATTTTTAAAAATTCAATTCCTTCTTTTTTCTGATAATTCACAAAATCCACCACTTTACCCATTGCACCATTAACTAAACCTTTCTCTACATCCAAATTACGCCTTAAAATGACCCGACAGTTTACACACGCATATAGTATCTTTTCTAAACCAGCAGTTTTAGATATATTTTTTTCTAAACAATCCAGTTTTGATCTCAACTTTCCCCATCAAAATAATAGTGATTCCTTCATGCTGTATTTTATTGAGGGCTTCCATTTTTACAATTTCTTCATTTTCCAGTTTCAATAGTTCTTCGTTGAATATGGAACACTCGCGCAGTGTTGGCATTAAGCAAATCACTGATTTATTTTTAGCAATTTCCACGTACACTTTTGCAGGAACTGCATTTTCATTTGGAAAGACATTGCAAAGTAATCGACTCTCCAAAGCTTGTTTGCCTTGTTTTGAAAGAATTCCAATTCTTATATCTTGAAGAATACTTCCATATTCAGCATCATTTGCCTGTCGCATATTTCTTGTCAGTTCTTTGTATTCAAAATGAGTCCAAATGTTCACATTACCAACACTGCCAAGAGACTTTCTGGTACCTTCATGGGCTAGTGTTTTAAATACCGGTTGTCCTTTTACCGGAGTCAGTTGCAGTAGATCTCCAAAAACTATGACGTGTTTTCCTCCAAATAACATGTCATACTCTGTTTTAAGAATTTGCTGCATTCTTAAATGAACAAAGGCAAGCATCAAGTTTGAGACCATGCTCACCTCATCAATAATGAGAAGTTTCATTTTCTTCAGGACTCTTGAAACTTCACAACAAGCTTCTCCAGATAGCTTGTGGTATTCCAATTTGTTCTCATGCTCTACTGGCAGCATTAGTAAATGATGTAAAGTAATTCCTTTAATGTTATGTGCTGCCAACCCAGTTGGAGGAGTGACAACACAAGACAAATGTGAATCAGTTGTTTTCTGCAGATAACTTGTAATTACTTTAATTAAGAAACTTTTTCCTGTTCCACCTTGACCACTCACATATATTCGGATAGGTTGAAATGATGTACATGAGCAACCTCTCTTTTCATGAAGTAATCCATGGTCAATTTGCTCTTTCACTTGCTGATATATTTGTTTCTGTTCAACATTTAGTTGTTCTTCCAAGTTTCCTAACTGTATTGCATCTTCTTGAGCTTGATACATTGCTGTTTCCACCTCATTCATTGCAATCGCTACTTCATTTTCAACAATTGGTTGTCCTAGTGGATCTTGACTCAGTGCAGCAGAACTTTGACTGTCTTGAGAACTGTCTCTAGCAATCTCAGCTGCAATTGTAGCTTCTTGATCAATTTCATCATTCAACATTTTGACAGAATTTGTGAAAGCACTGCATTGTATGCTATCTTTAGAAGCATTAAATGAATCTTCATAGCTGGGAAAATCTCCAAGTAATTCCAGTTCTGAACGCCATGGTTTGAACATTTGCAAAAGGGCTAAATAGTAAAATTCCCTTTTGTCAGCAGTGTCGCAACTCAGTTTCCTGTGATTAATTAAATTTCCTTTCCTTTGTTTCACCAGACATCCTTCGGAACCAATAACTGCATGTTTTCCATCGTTGATGTTTTCTGTAGTATTCCGTTTAAAAGTGTAGTTTTGCAGCACTTCATAGAGACACGTTCTCAAGATGATGACTTCTGTTTGGGTAGTATGTGTCCAACATATATTCGTTTTCAAAATATCTGTACTTTCTGGTTCATTTTCTGCTAAATATTCAATTTCTTGAACAGATTTCAGTACCCGATTTCGCATTCCTGCAAGACCTAGACTCACCCAAATGATTCTTCTACTTTTGGAATATAGACTTGCAGATGATAACCGATCTGAACATTCATATGCTCTAATTTCACGATGCGATAACATCTTCAAACTGAAACTGTATAATTTCTTACTTAGAGTCTTCTCGTGAGAAATCTCTTCCCACATTTCTTTCAATTCAGTCTTTTCTGATTTAGTAATGTAAGACGTTACATATCGAGCAACAGCAATGGAATTGTCCGCAACCTACTGAGGTGCCAATTCGGATCCTGGAAAAATGTCCCCCGTCCGAATTGAATCTGGACTTTTTACCGTCCGAATCGTACAAGTAGCGTACAAACTGCCAAGTACGATTCGCATGGGAAAAACTCCATACGAATCACATCCGGAAAAGTCCCCCACACATCCTCGGGTCGGAAATTGTGTCTGACACATCCCCGGATGATTTACCGTACGAATCGGAAAAATGAAGTCCTACCGCGCAAGTACGATCACTCCCGTCCTTTCGATTTCACAACTGTATGCAAAAAACACCGTACGGACCGAACTCCCATAGCAAGCATGGAGACACGTGCCCGCATACGCGCCGAACACCCCACCACAGACCCCGCATGTACGCGCAAAATGCCCCCCGGACGCGGATGTACGCGCCGAACCCCCACCCGTGTATGTACGGACCATACCCCCACCCATGTATGTACGGACTGAACCCCCACCCGTGTATGTACGGACCGTACCCCCACCCCACCCGTGTATGTACGGACCGTACCCCCACCCGTGTATGAATGGAGCGTACCAACACCCCACCAGTGTATGTATCGACCGTACCCACACCCCACCCATGTATGTACGGACCGTACCCCCACCCCACCAGTGTATGTACGGACCGTACCCCTACCCCACAAGTGTATGTACGGACCGTACCCCCACCCGTGTATGTACGGACCGTACCCCCACCCCACCAGTGTATGTACGGACCGTACCCCCACCCCACCCATGTATGTACAGACCGTACCCCCACCCATGTATGAATGGAGCGTACCAACACCCCACCCGTGTATGTATGAACCGTACCCCCACCCCACCAGTGTATGTACGCACCGTACCCCCACCCCACCCGTGTATGTACGGACCAAACCCCCACCCGTGTATGTACGGACCGTACCCCCACCCCACCAGTGTATGTATGGACTGTACCCCTACCCCACCAGTGTATGTACGGACCGTACCCCCACCCGTGTATGTACGGAACGTACCCCCACCCCACCAGTGTATGTACGGACCGTACCCCCACCCCACCCGTGTATGTACGGACCGTACCCCCACCCGTGTATGAATGGAGCGTACCAACACCCCACCCGTGTATGTACAGACCGTACCCCCACCCCACCCGTGTATGTACGGACCGTACCCCCACCCGTGTATGAATGGAGTGTACCCCCACCCGTGTATGTATGGACCGTACCCCCACCCCACCAGTGTATGTACGAACCGTACCCCCACCCGTGTATGAATGGAGCGTACCAACACCCCACCCGTGTATGTACGGACCGTACCCCCACCCCACCTGTGTATGTACGGACCGTACCCCCACCCGTGTATGAATGGAGCGTACCCCCACCCGTGTAAGTACAGACCGTACCCCCACCCCACCAGTGTATGTACGGACCGTACCCCCACCCCACCAGTGTATGTACAGACCGTACCCCCACCCGTGTATGTACAGACCCTACACCCAGCCCCCCTTGTATGTACCGTGCAAAACACCACCACCGATGGACGGTGCGGACCAACACCCTGCCCATGTTCATACGCACCCTACCCCAGGCCCACACACCAGCACCCTCACCCAACATCGGGCATGTATGAGTCGTACTAAGCCATAGCAAAGGACAGCACTGTACAACAACATGGCCCATGTACGCACCGTACAGAGGCTAAAAACACTCCTACTGAACCAGAACTAACCAAAAAAACACAAGGACAGTCAATCCGGGGCACACAACACCACAAAACATATCCAACAAGGCCAAATACATCCTATACACTGACCTGCAACTGACAAACAGAGAAACAGAGGCCCAAACCACTACCACTCCTTATAACACACCCACCCAAAGTTCAAACACAGCCACACCCACAAATGAACCAATAAAAAGGCCCAACACACACAAACCATGATCCTTTGCAACAGATCCACTGCTGCCAGACCCCAGAGACAACGCACTGCACCATACTTCAACCATCAATACACCTTACACTTGCACTCCTTCACACAACCACCATCACAAACACACCCTCATCATATTCACACACACACACCTGCACACCCACAACCATCCACACCCACACCCATCCACACCCCCACCCCCACAACCATCCACACCCACACCCCACACCATGCCCACCAACAAGAATCCAAAGTTCACAAAGGACGAGCTGGAGTCCCTTGTCGACGAAATCATCAGAGTCGAGCCAGAGCTCTTCGGAACATTGGTCAGACGGACCAGCAGATCAGAAAAAACTGACATGTGGGAGAGGATAGTCAATTCCGTGAATGCTGTTGGGGCCACCAGAAGGACCAGGCATGAGTGCCAAGCCAGGTGGTACGATCTGCAGAGGACGGTCAAGAGAAAAATGACCGACGACCACAACCAGGCCAACATCACTGGAGGAGGGCCGCCCCGCAGACCGGTACACTACCATCCCTGGGAGGAGAAGGTGATGGCCACGCTGCCGCTGGTGGGAGTAGACGGACTAGAAGGAGTCCGAGAGCCTGGTGAGTACACAAACAACTCACCTCACATGGGGGAACGCCATATACAGCCCAAATACCAAGCATGCACGGAACCCCCCCAAAGGCAGCACCGGACACAACCACACTCCAAAAACACACACATACCACTAGCACCTCCATGCCCCATGCCCCAAGCAAGGCCATGCCAAGTCACAGGCCACACAAAACACCAACACAAGACAGGATGTCCCTGATGCCGGGAGGGTGGGCCTCAAAATTAACATAGAGCAACTCTGAAGCACACAACAATGCCCTCAGCCTATATGGCTTAGGGCACAGCCATACAAACAGTGTGTCCCCACACAGTACTGTTTTGCCTGCTAATGGTGGCCGCGTTGCAGGACGACAAGGGTATGAAGGCACAATTTGCACATAACAGCAGCCAATGAAGACTCATCACACTGAAAGAGTGTCAGCAGACACCGCCACAGCAACAGCGCAGACTCAGACACTCCGCCCAATGGGTGCCGGCAGAGAAGAAACAAACCCACATGAACAAGCCAATGGCCTTTGAAAGACCTGCAAACTGTGTGTGCCCAGGAAGCTGGGCTGAGGTGACAGAGGGTGACACACAGAGGGAGGGAGGAGGCTGACAGAGAGAGGGAGAAAGGGAGATAGAGGGAGACGAACAGAGGGGGGAGGCTGATAGAGGGAGGGAGAAAGGGAGACGGACAGAGGAAGGAGGCTGATAGAGGGAGGGAGAAAGGAAGATAGAGGGAGACGGACAGAGGGGGGAGGCTGATAGAGGGAGGGAGAAAGGGAGATAGAGGGAGACGGACAGAGGGAGGAGGCTGACAGAGGGAGGGAGAAAGGGAGACAGAGGGAGACCAAATCACCCTTGGGTGGTGTGGCCATGTCCGCTCGTCAGCGGGTGGACTGTGTGCATGTAGAAAAGGTTTGGCAGTGCCTTAACCCCCCTTCAACCTTTGATAAACACTAGGCCATGTGTCAATCTGTGCACGAGTACATCCGTGCTGCAGGCACAAACAGAACCTTACACCCAGTATACCTACCCACTGTGTTCGTCAGAACCCTGTCACAAGTTGTTAAGTTACCTACCTGCATTCTCAAATAGCATGGAATAAACACCATTTGGCCACGTACAGTGCAACACGTAAGGTGGCTCTGCATGGCTTGCTACGCCCGCTCACTACACTGCTGACTGCGTTCCCAAAATATGCATCAACTAAGATTGTGTCACACATAGGTAAAGTGTCGAAAGCTGTGGCCAAGGGACATACCCATGCACAAGTGCACTGTGTGAGGAATGCTAGCCAAATCCAACCACCCAGAGGAACTGTGCCAAATCAAAAAAGAATGAAACATGGATGTCGCATGTAACACAATTAACACTGTCTCTCTCACACACAGGTCAACGTCATCGATCTCCCCCCAACACTGGGGGGGAAGACTCACAGGACCAGGCTCTGCGTGAAGAGGACCCCACCGGCAGCGACGACTCTCACCACTCCGTGGATGACCCAGACCAACCTGGCCCCTCTGGTGTCTAACCACCTGCAGCACCTGCGTCAGGTACAACTGTGCCAACCACCACCCCCATTCCTGCCACATCCCAGGAGACACCCAGGAGCCCTGCCCGCACACAACAACGCAGCCAGTCTGTCCAGGAGGGACAAGGTTCTCCGGGCACCCAGGAGGAGGCAGGCGACACCGCAAATGCCATCCCTCAGGGGTCCCGGAGACCCGATGTGCCCACAACGGCAGGCCAGGCGCAAGTGGGCAGGGGTGGTGGGAGTGGAGGATGGCGGAGGCGCGAACCTGACCAGTTGGCTCAGGACCCGGCTATGGCACACGTCAGAACCATCCTGGACGCATACCGGCATGACTCCAGAGGCATCGCCCAGGTAGTGGGGACCCTCAATGAGATGAAGGCCCTGCAGGTTGAGCATCATGCCAGGATGGAGGCAAGACTTGCAGAGCTCTTGGCGGTGCACAGGGACGTGAGCCAATCCCTCCATCAGATCGCCCAAAGCCTGGCAAACCCTCCCTGTGCCACCAGGCGTAGACCACCACCAGACACAGGGAGGGAGGAGGAGGATGATACATCTGATGGAGCGTCCCTTGCATCGTCAAGGCAGGCGTCTGAGGGTCCCCGCAGGAAGGTGGGTCGTCCACGAAAAAGACCGTGAGAGTCAGCGGAACATCACCATCTCCCAGGTCACCTGGCCTGGCACCTGGCCCTCTGGCCCAACAGCAGCACAGCAGCAAAGGACATTCTCTGCCACATGGCCTTGCTGGTCACTGTCTGACCAATGTTGACAAAGACTGTGGCACAGACTCTGATGACTGTCAATGGCAAGGACACCAACTCCCCCTGTGAACTTTGGATTCTACACTCCCGCCAAGCACCTCTTGTCACCCCCCCAAACACGTACCCCAGCAGTAATAAAAGTCATCACAAGATTATGCCGTCATTTTGCATTATTCCACTACATGTCTGTGTTGTAAAGTCAAACCATGCCTGATTACTGAATTAACTCTAACCATCCATACCCTGGTGTCTGAGTCTGGCACAGGACACACATGGGTCACAACGTACCATCCAAGACAGACATGGAGCACCATACTCACCCGTGATGGGCCCAACCAGCTGAGGGGGTGCCCGCACAACTGTGCCCACAGACCTATTTAGAAGAGCAACAGTCATGCGCAGAGGTCAGGGATCATGTGGAGTGTCCTGGGGTGGGAGTCCCAGGTATGTGTAGACACGTGGCAGAACCATGTCCTGCATGCTTGAGTCAGGTGGATGTGGAGAATGGTGGGGCAGCCAAGGTTGGATGCATGGAGATGGCATAATTGGGTGTTGGATCACAGTGCCACAAGGTTGTGTTGTGGGTGTGGGCTGCATCCTGAGGGTGTGCGTGGATTGAGAAGGTCATCCTGCAGCTGGCAGTGATCCACTCCCCCCATCTCTGTTGGACGTTGATGTCACCTGGTCGCCGGATGTAGTAGCAGAGCTGTGCAGATGCACCCTGGATGTGGACAAGTATCATGGGATTTCTAACGCACATGTCCGTAGAGTGCAGGGTAGGAGTAGACACGGATGTCATAGTTGACCTGGGGGATGGTCTCCCTCTTGCCTTGAGGTGGATGGAACTGGGGATCTTGTGCATAATGCAGAGTGTGCTGCCGCATGAGGCACAGATGCTGCTGATCAGCATAGCACATGTCAGCAAGCAATCCATGATGGACACCAGCTCGTTTGCGTGGACACTGGGTGCCCTTGCAGCAGGGCCTGCAGCAGCATGCGCCATGTCAAGGAAACAATGCCACAAGTAGCACACAAAGACAAGGATCTCAGGAAGGAACCATGCAAAAGGTGTATGTCAAGGAAGGAATGTCTGGTTCAACATGGCACACACACACACAATGGATTCACATGCGGCACAGTGGCCGTCGTGGAGACTGACATGCCACAAAACCTACACAGCCATGGACATCATGCACAATACAGAATCTAATCCCTGACAAACAGCTTGCATCTTGCTACTCTACACATAGACTCATATGCACCATCTCTGAGAACAATGCCAGACATGCCGCATGCACAGTGGCAACAGACCACCATTGACAGAGATGAGGCACCTTGGAGGCAGAGGGACACCTTTATTACTCATGTGTGTCGGAATGCTAATGCAACTCTGTCAACACATACACAGGTCATGTGGATGAACACGTGGGACCAACACTGGCACCCCCCTTACCATCACAGATGCTGGAAATCCATGGCACTGGCACACAAGTGACGGGTTACAGCTAAACACCCCCTGCTGCTCACGGAGAGCCTGCTATACACCATTGAGCCCCTAATGGGGAATTCACACACCATGTCAACCCGGTGCAACCCGTATGTTTCCGAGGCCAGTGTTACACACATTGATGGCTCCATCACAATCCCATTACAGATGACTGTCACCAAGTCTGACCATCAATTCAGGTGAATTCTGCTCCAGGTCATGTGCCCCATGGTGATTCTACATGTATGCAAAGTAACCAAACATGAACAGGAGCAGTGCACACACATTCAAAACAAATACCACTCCCAAAAAGCCGTGCTGCATCCCTTACCCGAAGGAGATTTTCAAACTTGTCCGTGCATGTATTGCTGATTCAGCACATGTTGCTGTGTTAGCAGGAGCACAACAATGCCACCAGCAGACAGCATGTGCAAGTACCTGTGGATGGGAGACACACCAGAAGTCAGCCAAAAGAAGTACATCCGCATGCATGTGCATGTACTCGACACGTATTAGGTTGTCAACATGCTAGGTGACAATGATGACTCTGGAAAAACATTCTTCTATTGCACCATCACTCGAGTGACACATCCAAACACACCTCAGACTCACTTGGAAGACATGCAGATGGACACACACATTGCAACACATGCCACACACAGCCCAATGCGTGCACACTCAGACACTGGAACTCACCACTAAGCAAAGAAGTCGCGTATGAGCCGACTCCACATGTCCTCTACCGCCTCCTCCTCCTCTACATCACTTGCCTCGTGCCCAAGCCCTTCATCCTCCACGGGTGGATGGTCCTGCTCATCTGGATCCAGGATGAGTGGCACAGCTTTCTCCACTGCCATGTTGTGCAGCATGCAGCACACGAGGAATATCTTGCAGACCTTCACCGGTGCATATGGGAGTGCGCCACCGGTCTTGTGGAGGCAACGGAATCGGCTCTTCAGGAGGCCAAACGTCCTCTCTATCACTTGCCTGGTCCGCCCATGGGTGTTGTTGTAGCGGTGATCGGCAGCCGTGCTGGGGTTGCGGAGAGGCGTGATCAGCCATGGCATGTTGGGATAGCCAGCGTCCCCTACATGGAAACATCATGGACAAGAATGGGTCAGGAGAAGCAGTAAGACAGGAAGATGACGTTAAATACAGGACTGGCAGAGTATACCCACCAACAATACATGCTCGTTCGTTGCGCAGCTGCAGCATCATTTCAGGCACCCTGCTACGCCTCATGATGTACGCATCGTGTGCTGATCCTGGAAAACGAGCACAGACATGTGAAATCACCATGTTGGCAAGACACACCGCAAGGGCATTAATGGAGTGGTAATGCTTGCGGTTACGGAAGGCTACCTCCTGTGCCTGTGGTGGTACCAAAGCCACATGTGTTCCATCAATGGACCCAATGACATGGGGCATCCCTCCCAGGGCATGGAACTCACGCTTGACAGCTGTCAACTGCTCAGGAGTTGGGAATTTTATGAACTCATCAAGGTGCTCCAACATGGCCTCTAAAAAATCATGCAGAACATGGCTTAACATGGTTTGGGACATCCCACCGACATGGGCAATGGTATGTTGAAAGGTACCCGTGGCCAAGAAATGTAGGCCTGCCATCACCTTCATCTTGGGTGTCAGTGCACCAGGATACCTGTGTAGCGGTTGGAGATGTGCTGCCAGCCGTGTCGTCAAGTCCTCAATCAAACGTTTGGGGAAGCGGTAGCGGCGTATACAGTCATTTTCCCGCATGTCAGCCAAGTCCGGAATTACTCGAGGGAGAGGCGGAGCCCTGCAGTGAATTAGAAGGGACAACGAAGAGTGAGTACAGTACACCACAAATGTCAATGTACTGAGCACATGGTCAACAGGCAATACACATATGCTACATACAGAGTCAGGTCTGTGCAATATGCCCTGGACACGTATACCAGCCATGTGACACTCCTACCAAGAGACAGCTCCAAACGTTTATTCTCAACCTCATAATGCCATGCCATGAAACTAGCTGTGGGCCAGTGTAAGTGAGCAGGCAGACGCATTACAGCCATTACAGACAACCAAATATGTGCAGAGGAAGGATGTTTATTGTACAGACAGGTTGCGGAACACTAGAGGCACAGGTCACATGTAATAGAAAAAGGACAGACCACACACCTTGCCATGAAGGATTACATTTCAAGAATGATCACACATACATTGAGAGTATGCAGATATGTCCTTGTTTTGAAACTCCGTGTCGATGCATACACACACACCTTACGTCAGATTCCACATGTGGCCTGGTATGCGTAACACTGTGCCATGGCCATCTACACACAGACACATGTTGGTTGCAGCAACTGCAGATGCATTTGACCAAACACCTACAGCAAGCTAATGGGAACACACGACACATACATGACATAGTCATATCATGCAACGCGGGTAGTCACATGTCAGGTCTGAAAACCCCTGTAGCTGGCATCAGTGGACAGTTGCGTGTGTTGTTGACTGTGCCATGGCAGTGACACTTTTCATAAGTGTTCTGTACTACATGCACACATGTCAAAGGAGTGAAGGGGATGTCTGGCACATAGTCCACCATCACACATGACATCTGTACACATCTCATCATACATCTATTGCCTTCACAACTCAGGAGTAATGTGCCACATTACAGCCTGACACACCTGTGCCCCTCACATGTAGTACTGCACAGACAATGCCTTGATGTCCAGCCTTGGACACGTATGTCAGCTCTATTCCTTTCTGTGTGCTGCCTGTCACCACTGTCAGGTGTGAAATGCACCGTACATGCGCTCTGAGGGCGTGTGTACATTCCCCATCACTATGGGAGTGCTGCCGTAGGCCTACCCATAGTGAAATGGCCCGTACACGCGTGTGTACGGGGCGTATCACTATGGGTACGCATACGCGAGCAAAGCCATAGTGAAACGGCCCGTACACGCGTGTGTACGGGGCGTATCACAATGGGTACGCATACGCGAGCAAAGCCATAGTGAAACGGCTCGTACACGCGTGTGTACAGGGCGTATCACTATGGGTATGCATACGCGAGCAAAGCCATAGTGAAACGGCTTGTACATGCGCGTGTACGGGCAGTTTCACTATGGGTTTGCTCGCGTATGCGTACCCATAGTGATACGCCCCGTACACGTGCGTGTACGGGCCGTTTCTATGCATTTGGGGTGCCCTAGGGCCCTGGAACTCACCGTACCTGTGTGTGAATGTCCAAATTACATAGGGGACACATGAGGGACAAGTATAAAGCCCTACATGCATGCTGGTTGTCATGGAGACCGAGTTTAAAGTTTGAATTTTTTTCATCAGGTGCCCAACTAAAGTCGGTTTGAAAGAATCTACTTTGTTGCAAAGTGGTTGTTGAGTTGACATCATGCTCAATAAAAAAAAAGCAAAGCCACTGACTGTGGTAGGTTTAAAGGGATTGGAGGAAACATAGGATGCAAATGTGAGTGACCAATCACTCTGTACTCCTGTGAATGAAACAGGGCAGCAAGGTAGATATAAGGCAGCCAGGTCCCATGAGAGAGCACTTGCCTGCACATCCTTTGATTCAACAACACTGCTGCTGCTCGTGAATCCTCTGGCACCATGTCCAGGTCTGTGGAGAGGGCCCAGCCTTTCACCCAGGAGGAGAACCAAGCCCTGCTGGATGTGATCCTCCCACAGTACCCCATGCTGTATGGTCGACCAGGGGTTCAAGTGAGTGCTGAGTCCACTAGCAAAGACTGTGCCCCTTTTTTGTGACTGTGACTTCTGCCATTGTGTCCAGGTGTAACACACATGCAATGTACTGTAGGGTGGGTCCCGGGTGGGGGAATGCCTAATGTCTCCCAGCCAGAGCATGCTGTGGTGCATGTCTGCTCTCCTCACTTGCATTGTGTGTACTGTGACAATCACTGCATGTGGCATTACACATTCTGCCTGTCTAATCCTCCTGGGAATGTTGTTACTACAGTCCTTATGTGAATCTGTGGTCCCCCCAGTGTGACAGGTGGCAGTACCCACAGATGTGTGTTTGTTTAGTGTACATGTGCTGAGAGTGTACAAATGATGTGTTTCTCCCCTGGACATTGGTGTGTGTGTGTAAGTCCCCTGTCATGTGGGTGAGTGCATATGTGGAGTGTAGCACCCCAGCTGCATGAGGGATGGATATACCCTGCCCATCTGATGTGAGCAGGGAGCAGTGCTGTGTGTCTGCGGTGATGGGCCAGCCCCACACCTGTGACACCCCCCAGTCTAGTGGCACATGTGCAGAGTGAGGTGTGTAGCTGCAGTTGGCAATGGCAGGTGACTGTCCTGTGGCTGTGTGTGGCTGTGTACTCTGCTGAGGGCGCCTCAGTGGCCTGTGGCATGTGACTGCTTTGAGGTGCTGCACATAATCCTGGTGTCGCTTGTGATGCACAGTGTGAGCCTGGATGATTGATTGTGTCATACCCCTCATGCCACCTGTGTACTCTACAATGCCACCTAGTGCTTTTTGCCTTCCACAGAGGAAAGTGTCCCTATGACACAGGTGTAATGAGTTTGATGCATTCTATGCCCTGTTAAAACCAGCCAAATTGTTCTAATGTGTGTCTCTGTGACATGTCGCAGGTGTATTGATGTTGTCTCACTTTTTCATCCTCACAGGTAGGCGCCTGTGCCAAGGAGCAGATCTGGAAGGACGCCATCAGTGCCGTGAGGCAGACGGATGGTCGGAAGCGGCGCCTAGCCCAGGTGAGGAAACGCTGGCAAGATATCCGGTGCTGGACGCGGAGGATCGCACGGGTCCTGCTGGGGGATTCACCTGTGAGCCAAAAGAACCATGGGCGCCGCCGTCTGACCCACATCCACAAGCGTGTGCTGGCGGTCATCTTCCCTGACATGGACAGGCGCTTACGGGAAAAGCAGCAGCAGGAAGGGGGTAGGTACATGTGTGTTTGTTGTGTGTCACCAGCATTTGTAAGTGCACAGTTGCATGGATACACTGCCAGGGTTTACATGTGCAGTGCAGTTCCTGGTCCCCAAAGTGTAGTGGTGCTGTTCTTCCTCCCTTCCCCTCCTTGGCATGTGTACCCTGGTCTGTGTGTAGTCACACTTGCACAAGGTTATCTAGGCTGCCAGTTTATCGATGCGCCCAATGCTTGCAGCTTCATGTGTGGGTGTGGTGTGTAACAGGTTTTGGGACCTTGCCTGTGCCCTGTCCAGTTCAGTACTTGTGGGGTCCATGTCAGTTGTCACTGATGCTGAGTCCAGACATAGGAGTGTGTCTCTAAAGTGTATTGCTTTACAGCATGCATGTCCTATTTTGTGGCCTGTGACATGATGTGCATGAGTGTGAGATATGCAGAATGCAGGAATGGTGGCTTGTGTTGCAGTCATTACCATTCAGGACCATGGAGTAGTGTGGCCACTACTGTCCCCTGGGGCATCTTTTCCTAGGTATCATGTGTGTAATCCAAAAATGTCGACAATCTCTGTGTCTACAGCATAGGTTGTGCTCTGTGCCATTGTACCCTGGCACCATTTGTGTTTACGTAAACTCTGCTACATGTGTCCACTGTACAGGTGGACCAAATGTCCCTTGTTCATACTCACGGGGGCCAGTGCCTGTGTGTCTTGGTAAAATGATCTGATGATGGCCATTTGTAGATGATGTATTTGTACCGGCGCACCAGGGGTATTTTGTGTCCAATCAGGATTTCTTGCAGGCCATGTGTTTTTATTCCAGACTAAGAGATGTAAGTGCTTCCTGTGTCTCAAAAAATTGTCTCATGTAGGGGGTGGTTGGTGCGGGCAAGGCCTACATGTCTAGACCTGAAGTCTCCTTGCTAGGTCTGGCCAGTGTGTGATGTTTGTCTGGACATACACTCAAGGTGCAGTGACCCATTAATGTTGGGCATGTTTTTAAGTATTGCCTTTGCAGCATGTGCCTACAGTTAATAGACATGGTTCCTGCTCATCCCTTTTTACGCCAACGCTGTGTGCTGCAGATGCTGTGCTGGATTGTCCCCAGTGCCTGGCTCCTCTGTGCAAATCCATATCATGTTATTTGCTTTTGTGTCATGCTCTCCATAGTTGGTCAGTGGCATGGTGGGTCAACCAACTGTGTGTTGCAGGGCCTACATATGTACCTTGTATTGTAGATGTTACTCATGTTGCTTTTCAGGCTATGCACTGTGACCTATGTGGATTTGACTCATGTGACATATGTATACAGGTGTCTGATTATTTCCTGTCTCTTCACCTTGCCCACAGCATCGTCAGGGGACACCGAGGGAGACACTGGCACGGACCGTGAGGAGGGAGCGAGCACCAGTGCCAGCAGTGCAGAGTTGTCTGGCACATCGAGTGGCACGGAGGCCGACGGGAGTGCAGCGGAGGACCTGTCCAGTCAAACCACCACCGACTATGACGCAGACGGGTCCGAGGCTGAGCACTCCGAGGGGGCGGTGGCTGGTCTCACAGCTGACACCAGCACTCCATCACTACCCACCCCCTCCATTCCGATCACCGGCCTCCCACTTGCGCGTGTCCCTTCCCGCCATGCTCGGTCAGCACGTGTCTCCTTCTTGCCAGGCACCGCACCCCCTGCCCCTGTCTCCAATGCTGCCACCAATGCTGAGTCTGTGGACATCCTGCGGCAGTTGCGGGTTGGTCAGACTGCGACACTTAATGTCCTCCATGGCCACAGCCAAGTGCTCAACCAGATGGAGGCATACTTGGAGGGCATTTCAGCCGCGCAGTCTGACCAACGCAACTTGCTGAGGTCCATAGACTCGACACTGACAGTGCAGTGGGTCTCCTGCAGCGCTACGTCCCACCCCCTACCCCTGCCCCATCCACACTTCCCACTCCCAAGCCTGTCCCACGTACACCCAGACGTCAGCATGCACGCACCCCACCAGACACAGGCACCACACCAGCAGGGCAGGGCAAGCGCACACCTCCTGGCACGCACACACAGGGTGAGGTAGGCACACCCACTGGGTCGGGGGGCAAACGTAAGTCACGCAGCCAGAGTGGGAGTCCGCATTCCGCAAAATCCACTCCCTCCAAATCCACTCCCCTCAGCTCTCCTGGCCACGAATCCAGCAAAGATTCCTTCATGGCCGCTCTGTTCCTGAGCCCAACAGTGACACCACCCCGCAAGCGGGCAAAGGAGTCCCCGGTCAGGGTAGTTGAGTGCCCTCCCCTGTCCACACCCTCCCCCAGTGGCGCTGCGACCCATTCCTCCGCCCCCCCCTCCTTGGGGCCTGTGGTTCCTTCGGGTGCAGGGGATACGCTGGGGGACCTTGCTGACGTGTGCAGCGCCATCCTCACCACCTCCTTTGGCACTGCCCCACCCCCTGTGGTGGAGTCCTCCGTCCCTGCACCCACAACGCCTGCCCTTGCCCCTCCTGTCCCTGCGGTGCCTGGTCCTTCCCCCCCACATGATGCCCCCCCCTGTGGAAGACAGGGTGGTCTGAAATGTGCAGGCAAGCTAGGGGACACGCGTCCCACTGTGTCCCCCATCCAGCTGTGACTTATGGACTGCCCTATGGGCTTTGTAAATATGAAACTTTATCCACACAAACATTTTTTGATAATGCTGAATAAAGCCATTTTTTTTTCCTTAGAACATTACTGCTTTTCTGGTATTGCTGTTGGTGGGGCTGCTACATGATTTTGGGTGGTGATCATGTGTTGGGTGTGTGGGAAATGTAGTAGTGTGCTGGTCATAGGGGGGACCCTGGTATCTGTGTGCCATCACAAGGTGTTAGCTAAGTTTCTTTGTTCATGTAAGCAGTTACTGCATGGTGAAATTGTCCCAAGGTGTGTTCCTTCCTCTGTGTACCCTGACATCTTCCCTGCAGGGTGTTTCCAATATGTTGTGCTGAGCTGTGTCTACATTAGCTGGGTGTGTGACGGACCCCTTCAACTTTGGCCATGCATGCAGAGCGATGTCTCCACCTGCATCATTCGTGGCATCCTTGGTGATCACTGTACTTGTGTATGTTGTCTGTTGACATGACTTCATGTGGACATGTTCCCTTTTAGGCAGTATGCATGTGTGTACTCCCAGCCTCGCACACATGTGTTACATGTACTGCAGGGTCTTTGTGCACCTGACTGACAATTGTGGCCATTGGATCTGTGGGTACTCCACCCTTTTTCTTTCCATGGGCACTGCTGGGGGCCTCTGCACCCACCCCTCCTATGTCTGGGCACTGCTGGGAGTGATAGGCACCCACCCCTCCTGTGTCTGGGCACTGCTGGGAGGACTCTGCACCCACCCCTCCTGTGTCTGGGCACTGCTGGGAGTGATAGGCACCCACCCCTCCTGTGTCTGGGCACTGCTGGGAGGACTCTGCACCCACCCCTCCTGCGTCTGGGCACTGCTGGGGGGACTCTACACCCACCCCTCCTGTGTCTGGGCACTGCTGGGAGGACTCTGCACCCACCCCTCCTGCGTCTGGGCACTGCTGGGGGGACTCTACACCCACCCCTCCTGCGTCTGGGCACTGCTGGGAGGACTCTGCACACACCCCTCCTGCATCTGGGCACTGCTGGGAGGACTCTGCATCCACCCCTCCTGTGTCTGGGCACTGCTGGGAGGACTCTGCACCCACCCCTCCTGCATCTGTGCACTGCTGGGGGGACTCTGCACCCACCCCTCCTGCGTCTGGGCACTGCTGGGAGGACTCTGCACCCACCCTTCCTGCGTCTGGGCACTGCTGGGAGGACTCTGCACACACCCCTCCTGTGTCTGGGCACTGCTGGGAGGACTCTGCACACACCCCTCCTGTGTCTGTGCACTGCTGGGAGTGATAGGCACCCACCCCTCCTGTGTCTGGGCACTGCTGGGGGGACTCTACACCCACCCCTCCTGCATCTAGGAACTGCTGGGAGGACTCTGCACCCACCCCTCCTGTGTCTGTGCACTGCTGGGGGGACTCTGCACCCAGCCCTCCTGTGTCTGGGCACTGCTGGGAGTGATAGGCACCCACCCCTCCTGTGTCTGGGCACTGCTGGGAGGACTCTGCACCCACCCCTCCTGCGTCTGGGCACTGCTGGGGGACTCTACACCCACCCCTCCTGCATCTGGGCACTGCTGGGAGGACTCTGCACACACCCCTCCTGCGTCTGGGCACTGCTGGGGGGACTCTGCACCCACCCCTCCTGTGTCTGTGCACTGCTGGGGGGAATCTGCACCCAGCCCTCCTGTGTCTGGCCATGTACGCTCCATACATACACGGGTGGGGGTACGGTCCGTACATACACTGTTGGGGTGGGGGTACGCTCCATACATACACTGTTGGGGTGGGGGTACGCTCCATACGTACGCGGGTCTGGATACGGTCCGTACATACACGGGTGGGGGTATGTTCCGAACATACGCGGGTCTGGGTACGCTCCATGCATACACGGGTGGGGGTACGGTCCGTACATACACTGTTGGGGTGGGGGTACACTCCTTATGTACGCGGGTGTGGGTACGGTCCGTACATACACGGGTGGGGGTACGCTCCGAACATACGCGGGTCTGGGTACGCTCCATGCATACACGGGTGGGGGTACGGTCCGTATATACACTGTTGGGGTGGGGGTACGCCCCATACGTACGCAGGTGTGGGTACGGTCCGTACATACACGGGTGGGGGTACGCTCCGAACATACGCGGGTCTGGGTACGCTCCATGCATACACAGGTGGGGGTACGGTCCGTACATACACTGTTGGGGTGGGGGTACGCTCCATACATACACTGTTGGGGTGGGGGTACGCTCCATACATACACTGTTGGGGTAGGGGTACGCTCCATACGTACGCGGGTGTGGGTACGGTCCGTACATACACGGGTGGGGGTACGCTCCGAACATACGCGGGTCTGGGTACGCTCCATGCATACACGGGTGGGGTTACGGTCCGTACATACACTGTTGGGGTGGGGGTACGCTCCATACATACACTGTTGGGGTGGGGGTACGCTCCATACATACACTGTTGGGGTGGGGGTACGCTCCATACGTACACGGGTGTGGGTACGGTCCGTACATCCACGGGTGGGGTGTTGGTACGCGCTGTACATACACGGGTGGGGGTACGGCCCGTACCTAGGCCTTTGGAACGTGGGTACGGGCCGTACTGCCATTATTGGGGTGACGTAGGGGTGGGCGTGGTACGACTCGTACCCACGCTCTTAAGGCCTGGGTACGGTACGTACCGGACTTGTTGTGTTGCCGGTTCGCGTGTACATCCACTTCCGTTGCTGGACACGCCCCCACCCCCTCGAAGTGACCAGGCCCTGAAGGTCAGGTATGTCCAGGGCATGCATGATTTGTGACTTGGGTGGGGGTTTTGTGTCCTGCCCTTGCCCCCCCTTTGCCCCTGGGTGTTGTTCTGACCTTCTGCGGCGTCTGCGTCGGTTCCTGTAGAGCAGGTGGACTGCTATGAGGGCTGGGATGACACGTAGGTTCGGGTCCATGGCTGTCCGTCGCGTACAGGTGCTCCTTGCGCGCGTCGTCCTGATTTCCCGGCAGTTTTTGGCAGACGGAGAATTTTATCCGTGCGGGGTGACGTCGGTGCGGATCATACTTCCTGGTTCGTGAAACGCAGCCTGCATGCGTCCCGACGTCACTTCGGCGCTTTCCCGGATCACATTTGTATGTATATTTTCATCGGTCGGTGTTTTTTACGATTCGTACGGAAATGGTGTTTCCTTGCGAATCGTACTTGCATGTTTGTAATGTTTTTTTCCCGGGTACGAGTCGGACGGAGAAAACGCTCCGACCGACGGTTCGTACCCGGTTTTTCCATGATCGGAATCGGCACCTGAATATCCATGTTAGCGTTCCACATGGATAAAATAACTGGATTGTAGTCATTTATGTATTTCGCTTCTTTGCTTCTTCTTAAGTTGTAGGTGTTTTTCGGAGACTTTCTTTTGATGGTATGTCGCATAGCTGACATAAAACTGTTCACTCTTCCTTTGGATAATACAGGACGTGGAAATCCAAAACGACATTTGGTAAAGAACTTATCCTTTGACTTGTACTTTTGTCGAGAATATTTTCCACACCTGTGGCTTTGAAATCGTAAGACTTGTTGTTTTAAGTTTTTATCTTCTCTGCTATTGGGAAGAGCACATGTAGCATAATCTTCAATGAAAGACAAAACAGTTTCATCTGAATCTGTTCCAAATTTGGGGGCGTCCTTGATCCATAACAACATATGTATGTGAGGAGCACCTCTTGCTTGATACTCCTTTCTCCAAAAGAAATCCACAACTTCTCCAAGAGGAGGATTCTTTTTATTGCAGATGAAAGACATCATAGCTTCAAATCTATGATTGAAATATCTGCATTATCTGCATTGACAGGATCCAAAGAGCACAATTCTCCAGGTGTCTTGTATTCAATATTTTTATATTAGAATTTGCCTCTCGAAGAAATTCAAGTAAATCATCCCAAGCATACTCAGCACAGCTTAGTGGAACAAACCATGTAGGAGTTCCCAAGTTCCGTAGCATACATTTCAGTTCTCCATGTCGACGTACCAATATTCATTAGTCCCACGCTGACATGCCATCAGATTAATCAACTGAGATTCTAAATGATCATCTCTCTGATGCACTTTATCCATAAAATCCTTTGCAGTTACATTTTGAAGATGCATTCCAGTTTTTAAAATGTGATTTACTGCATATGAAAGTCCAGACAAGTCACTTTCAAACAGAAGATGAAACATATAAGGGATACATTGTCGAAATCTTGGATCTTCTGCACATAATCTTGTTGTCCGATATTCAGATGCAGGAATCTGCACAGGACGTTCATCATATCGTCCACCTTTTCCTGTTGGAAACAACTGCGGGAAACAACGAGCTTCCAAGCTCTCTTCCCATACACTCATGGAACTTCCTGTTGCTTTTTTCATTTGAAACAACTCAATTGTATTCCCCATCACCTCTTTGGAATGAAGTGGATGTACACTGTAATGTTCATAGATTTCTTCACATCTGGACATGTCCACTTTTTCTATTTGTCCACTTAATGTTTCAGTATCTTCTGCTAAATCTATTTCTTCTTCTCCTACAAACACATTTCTATAGTACTCATTATTTTTTAACGGATACAATGATGCCTTTTGCACTTTTCTAACATCCACTAACTCTTGCCAAATTTTCTTATTCTTAGTAGGAACACCATTAACTAGAATGACTAGTGGCTCATTTTCTGCATGGTCTACACCAATAGTTTCAATATTTTTCCTTAAATCTAACGGTAAATACACAACTCTTCCTTTCAATCCTCTTTGCAACTCTGATGGAGGTAATTTACCTGTTTTGGGCTCCATACGAACAATAGACTGAAACGGGTGAACACATTGTATGAGAATAGACTCATACGTATTTAAATCTATTAGCTCTGGAGGAATAGCAACCAACTCTAGATTATTATGAACAGCTTTAGCAGGCATTTTATTCTCATCTAATTTGTTATAACAATATTTGCAAATACGCTGCTCACATCCCAAATCAAAACAATCCTCTACCAGCAAATAAGTTGCAAATTCCATCCACTTATCATTATCTTCTATTTCACTTTTTAAATACAGATTGACACCCCTAGTCTGATTTTTATAGTGACTTCGCCGACAACAAATACAAGAAACACTTGGTCTTGTACCTGAAATTACCTTAAACTTTGTGATTTCATCCTCAAATTTTTCTGTAATTACGGGTTGTACATTGTCTTCAACATTTTGTTCTACTAATGTGTCAGTTTCTTCACTCTCTTGTTGAGGACCAAAGTAACAAAACTCAATATCATCACAGACCTGCTTCACATCTGATACTGACCCACGCAAAAGAGCACTGTTCAACTCACTTAACTTTAGTGCTGGACTTTTTGCATAATACAACCTTCCCACTAACATCCGCATTTGAGTATGATGTACTGCCAGCATTCTGAAATGGTGAAAAACACTTTGACAAACTTTCCTAGAAAGACAAGCCAGAGAATGACCTTGCAAACCAGTATGTTTTCTCACTCTGCTAGGGTCTAGTCCTTGCAACAGCTTAATCTTTTGTTTTACACTTTCTTTTAGTATAGGCTCGTAAAAAACTACATAATTTTTCAATAGATTCCTGTCGTACACTGCAAACACTACTGCAATCCCAAGTGTACACAGGGTTTTAGCACATCTCCCTAAAACTTCATCAGCCATCACTTCTTCTGCATTTCTTTCAACCATTTTCTCTTTCTCAATTGGACAACCGTCGCTAACCTCATAACCTCTACCACTGGTGTCAACTGCATACAATAATTTTTCGCTCAGTGAATAACTCTCTTCGTTAAAAAAATGCTCTGAACTGGAACTGTGTTTCCATTCTCCCAAAAAAACATCACAACATTTTTTTTATTAATAACTCTTTTCCTCCTACTTTTGGCCTTCATTACATGGATTGGTTTATCTAGTGATCGAATTCTGTTTAATACTAAAATAAACAGTTTCCTTTTTACTTCAAAAGCCTTTTCCACAATGTTTTCAATATGCTTCTTCTTTTTTATAAAATAAAGCTCTCTTTTTATATTTCTTCACATCTTTCAGCAAATTATGCACTACTCTCTTGTAAAATATTTTTTTGCGTAATTCCTTATACTGATTTTGCCTTCTTTTACCATACTTTATCTCCTTTGACTGACCATTTGCTTTTTAACTTTTCCTCTTATTTTGAATTTTTTTCTTACTTGAAGAATTCTCAGTAGTTCCAGCATTATCTACATTCTGTTTGCTCCTACAAACATTTTTAATAAATTGCTTTGTGATCTTACCAGAAGATTTTTTCCTTTTAGCCACATTATCTTGTACATTCAATACTTGTGGTTGATGTTTCTTCAAATAATCCTCCTGTCTCTGTTCTTTTCTTTTTCTTTTTTTTCTGGCATGATTTCTCTATTTTAACGTTGAAAAACAGTATCTGTAAAAAAGAATCACAAATAAATGTATATTAATAACTTTCACATTTATACTATTCCATTACTGTACAAACACATTTTATATAAAAACTGACTAAGAAACTATAGCCCTGAACCACAAGTGTGACGATGGTTAAAACACCACATGCATAGTGCATACTACTTTGAATTAGTTCATGCCCTAAAGCCTACCTCACTAAAACACTACATGCTAACTGACTGAATGATTACAGTACTATAAGGAGACACACTGGGTGAGTAACAGGGCGTTTGCTAGAAGTGTGTGAATACTGACTGGGGAATTGAAGGTGTGAAAGACAACTGTGTAGGTGGTTAGAGGACTGCATGCATACTGGATAGGCATTTGAAGCAGTCCATGTGCTAAGGCCTGGCTCACTGCATGAGTACTTGGGTACTGACTGAATGATTAGAGTACAGCAAGGAGAGTGCCTGGGTGAATTTATAAGTGGTTGGCTTTTGGCGCAGTGAATGGATTAGTACTTGGTACTGAATGGGTCACTAGAGGAGTGCAAAGGGAGTGACAGGATGTTTGCTGGACTGGATGGATACTGTCTAGGGAATTGAAGGTGTGAAAGACAAGTGTGTAGGTGGTTAGAAGACTGCATGCATAGTGGATAGGGGTTTGAAGCAGTCCATCTGCTAAGACCTGGAGCGCTGAATGAGTACTTGGGTACTGACTGAATGATTACAGTACTGCAAGGAGAGTTCATGGGTGAATTTATAAGTGTTTGGGTTTTGGCGCAGTGAATGGATTAGTACATTGTACTGAATGGGTCACTAGAGAAGTGCAAGGGGAGTGACAGTGTGTTTGCTGGAGTGTATATATACTGACTGGGGAATTGAAGGTATGAAAAACAAGTATGTAGGTGGTTAGAGGACTGCATGCATAGTGGATAGGCGTTTGAAGCAGTCCATGTGCTAAGGCCTGGCTCAGTGCATGAATACTTGGGCACTGACTGAATGATTAGAGTACTGCAAGGAGAGTGCCTTGGTGAATTTATAAGTGTTTGGGTTTTGGCACAGTGAATGGATTAGTACATGGTGCTGAATGGGTCACTAGAGGAGTACAAAAGGAGTGACAGGGTGTTTGCTGGAAGTGAATGAATACTGACTGGGGAATTGAAGGTGTGAAAAAAAACTGTGTGGGTGGTTAGAGGACTGCATGCATAGTGAATAGGCATTTGAAGCAGTCTATGTGCTAAGGCCTGGCTCACTGCATGAGTACTTGGGTACTGACTGAATGAGTAGAGTACAGCAAGGAGATTGCCTGGGTGAATTTCTAAGTGGTTGGCTTTTGGCACAGTGAATGGATTAGTACTTGGTACTGAATGGGTCACTAGAGGAGTGCAAAGGGAGTGAGAGGATGTTTGCTGGACTGTATGGATACTTACTAGGGAATTGAAGGTGTGAAAGACAAGTGTATAGTATGTTAGAAGACTGCATGCATACTGCATAGACATTTGAAGCAGTCTATGTGGTAATGCATGGTTCACAACATGAGTACTTGGAAACTGACTAAATCATCAGACTACTGCTAGGACAGTGCCTGGGTAAAACTTTTAAATTTTCAGTTCTGGAGAATAGTACATGAAACTGCACTTTAGTGTCAAACCCTGACTCATTTTATCAATGCATAAGCAAAGACTGGCTTCTAATGCTACTAAAACTTGACAACATGACCAGTTTTAAAACAGTTATCTGTCAGCAAATACACAATGTTACCAAATGCTTCTCTCACAATCCTTACCCAAATGCACACAGACTCACAGTGTGATTTTAGACAAGCAACACTTTCCTAGGAGTTTACCAAAACTCATTCACTAGTCTAGAAGAGGTAAGGGTACTGCACACAATCTACATATTTAAGTACTGCACTTTAGTGTCAAAGCCTGACTCATTTTATTAATGCAGAAGCAAAGACTGGCTTCTAATGCTACTAAAACTTGACAACAAGACAGGTTTTAAAACAGGTATCTGTCAGCAAATACACAATGTTACCAAATGCTTCTCTCACAATCCTTACCCAAATGCACACAGACTCACAGTGTGATTTTAGGCAAGCAACACTATCCTAGGAGTTTAACAAAACTCATTCACTAGTCTGGAAGGGGTAAGGGGACTGCACACAAACTACATATTTCAGAACTGCACTTTAGTGTCAAACCTAACTCATTTAATCAAGCATAAGCAAAAACTGCCTTCTAATGCTACTAAAACTTGACAACATGACAGGTTTTAAAAGAGTTATCTATCAGAAAATACATGATGTTACCAAATGCTTCTCTCACAGTGGTTCCCAAAAGCACACACACTCACAGTGTGATTCTAGACAAGCACCACTATCCCTAGGAGTTTACCAAACCTCATTCACTACAGTGGAAGAGGTAAGGGGACTGCACACAAACTACATATTTCAGAACTGCACTTTAGTGTCAAACCTGACTCATTTAATCAAAGCATAAGCAAAAACTGCCTTCTAATGCTACTGAAACTTGACAACAAGACAGGTTTTAAAACAGTTATCTGTCAACAAATACACGATGTTACCAAATGCTTCTCTCACAGTGGTTCCCAAATGCACACAGACTCACAGTGTGATTCTAGACAACAACCACTATCCCTAGGAGTTTACCAAAACTCAGTCACTACTGTGGAAGCTGTAAGGGAACTGCACACAATCTACATATTTCAGGACTGCACTTTTGTGTCAAAGCCTAACTCATTTAATCAAAGCATATGCAAAGACTGGCTTCTAATGCTACTAAAACTTGACAGCATGACAGGTTTTAAAAGAGTTATCTGTCAGAATATACATGATGTTACCAAATGCTTCTCTCACAGTGGTTCCCAAAAGCACACACACTCACAGTGTAATTCTAGACAAGCACCACTATCCCTAGGAGTTTACCAAAACTCATTCACTACAGTGGAAGAGGTAAGGGGAATGCACACAAACTACATATTTCAGAACTGTACTTTAGAGTCAAAGCCTGACTCATTTAATCAAAGCATAAGCAAAAACTGCCTTCTAATGCTACTAAAACTTGACAACAAGACAGGTTTTAAAACAGTTATCTGTCAGCAAATGCACGATGTTACCAAATGCTTCTCTCACAGTGGTTCCCAAATGCACACAGACTCACTGTGTGATTCTAGACAAACAACACTATCCCTTGCACTATACCAAAACACATTTCTTCATCTAGAAGGAGTACTACATTTTAGTGTAGAAACATAACTTATTTCACAAATTCATAAACAATGACTGGTTTCTAATTCTACCAAAATATAAAAATAGCACAGTTATCTGTCTGCAAACGCATGAAAAACACAAATGCTTATCACAGAATTGTTTCTGCATGCACACACACTGTCAATAAGATTGTAGACAAAAAACGTACTCCCTACACTTTAGCAGGAGCAATACATTAGTCTGATTAAAATCAAAATAGTCTACATACATCCCCTCACAATTAAATAACTCACCTTTCAAGTTGTTTTGTAGATTAAGAAGTATATCAGTCACACATCAGATATCAGTCACACACCAGATTTTCTTATACAGAATCTCTGCACTGTGCACCTCTCAGCAAAACTAAAGAATGGCAAAGTTTCCCTCTCATTTTCCACACATATACATGTAAACATCAAATCACATTCCTTCCCACTTAAATTCAAAAGCAAACACACATTTCTACTGGTTAAACATTTCAACCCTTTCCAAATGACATAAATGTGAACCCTTCCCCCAATCTGCCTTCTGCCCATTGCCATAGAAACAGGTAATGGAACACTGTACTGAGCACACAGGTCACAAGTTCAGCACACAATGTTGCTAATCAAGACAGCAAGTGTGCTTGACTTTTCAACATATCAGCTTATCATATATAATGTTCCTTACAATCAGTTTTTGTTAACCAATAAGAATCATGCTTTTAAAAAACAGAAATATACACCCTACCTTTCAGTGTAGAAGGTTGTCAAACAACCAATGATTTCTTGTCTTTTTTCAAAACTGCATCTTAGCCACCATTTTAGAAACATCTTACTTTCCAAACTGCCATTTCATTTACATAGACCATCTGAGTGCATCCAGACCTCCTTTCAAGATGCTTAGAGTGTGGATTGTGGGACACAGCTATATTTTCTGGAGCCAAAGGTGTGCAGAAAACAAAGGCATTCACAAAGACCTAGGTTTGCCAAATGTAGACATTAAATGGATTGGACAGAAAGGGTTAAAGTGGCACCAATTGATGCCATTGGTGAAATCCTTCATGCATATCCAACACCCTGACCTCATAATAGTGCACTGTGGTGGCAATGACCTAGGCACTTTGACTGGGGTAGGTCTGGAAATGCTTATGAAGGACACCTTTGCAGAACTGATTTCACTTTTCCCCAAAACTGCCTTTGTGTATTCTAGCATATGCCAAAGGCAGAAATGGAACTGGTCCGATCATTTTAAGCTAGGAAACATGTGAATAAATCTGTTTCTGCTTTTCTCTGAGACTATAGAATGGGGTTCATTTACAATAACAATCTGCACTTTCATATGTAAGAAATGGATAGGAGAGATGGAGTCCACTTTACTGATGAAGGAAACAGAGTCTTCCTCAACAACTTTAGACTCTGTATAGGTACTTACTTATAAGTACCAAAAACTCTCAATGAACACAACGGCTCTTTTTAGAGCCACTCAAGAACAAAACACTTAAGCTTGATGTTTATCTCTCAAAAATTTCAATTTTTTTCCTTGGATCTGCGCACCCAACGCGAGAGAATTCGTGCACCCAACGCTATAGGATGCGCGCACCCTGCGTGCATTTTGCCGTTTTTTTTTAAAGGGGGCCCCAGGGGGTCCTTCTGGCACCCCCTAAGCACCTCTAAAGGGTCAGAGTATTTCCACTCTGCCCCCTTTAATGTTTTACACACTTATTCCACTTGCTTCTTCAGCCTCGCTTCTACCGAGGCAGAAAAAGGCCGCCAACAGTTCCTGGTTTCGAATGTAGACAGACACTCGACAGCCAATTAGCATTCAGTGCGTGATCGGGAGGCTGTGCGCTCGGTTCGGGGAGGGTGCGCTTACGGTGCGGGTAGGGTGCGCGGGTCCTCCCCAGCCAAAGATATCACAAACTTTTTTATCCTACTTTTCTCAGGAACTACTGAACAGATTCACTCCATTTATGCAAAAGGCACGAGTCTGAACTGAGAACTACCTCTTTGCCAAATTTGGTGTCATTCCGTTGAGCGGTTCGGGCTGTAGCTGCGACAACAGATCCTATGGGAAATTGCATGGGGAAAACGCGTTTTGGGACCCCCCTTTTTCTCAACCCTCCGCTTGACAAATCACCACGAAACTTTCAGGGTAGGAGCGGAGCGGAGCTGGCCAAAAGTTTGGAAAATTTTGCGAGGATTCATCAACCGGCGCCAGACTTATTTGGAATAGAATGTTGCGGATTTCCTATGGAAAATAGGTCCTAACTATAACTATCTACTGGCGAGCGCCAGTAGATAATATATATGTATATATATATATTCACTGAAAAAACCATGTCATTTGAAATGTCATCAGTGATGTCACTGACCATGTCATGAATGATGAAATATGTGACATCATCAGCAGTGGATTGCGAGCGCGCGAGATGTAGTTAGTACAACTAACTATATCGGAGGAATTTTAATGGTTTTGTTCGAGTGAAATGTCCAGCTAACTATAACACCCCTAGAACCTATTGTTTTTTCAGTGAATTTCTAAGGTTTGTTAAATGCTAATTCCTAACTATATCAGGCCTGAAACCTATGTTTTTTTCAGTGAATTTCAAAGGTTTTTTAAATGCTAATTCCTAACTATATCAGGCCTGAAACCTATGGTTTTTTCAGTGAATTTCAAAGGTTTTTTAAATGGTAATTCCTAACTATATCAGGCCTGAAACCTTTGGTTTTTTCAGTGAATTTCAAAGATTTTGTAAATGACAATTTTTAATGTATTAATTGTTCTACTGATTTTTTTATACTGATTTACTACATGTTTAAAACTATCTATTTTTAGATATTCTTTTTTTAAATTACATACTTTCTCAGAATTAATTACTTTAGTTTAAATACTTTGCAAATAGGCAATAGACTTTTAAGTACAGTAGTTACAGTTGTTGCAATGGGCAACACAATTTCAAACACAATGCAACATTGAGCTCAATGTGAATTTCTAGTCAAATGCAATTAGTTACTTTATGGATTACTTTTCTACCACCGGACTGGATCCTAGATTAATTCCTCTTCAATCCTGCGGTCCCCTGGGGACCAACTAGCCCACCAGGTACCTCCAGTATGTGCCAGGGAGCTGAGTTGCAGAGAGGTGTTCAGAGGCAACGCCCCTTTTAACAACACTCTGCAACGCAGCTCCGTGGCGCTTACTGGAGGTACCTGGTGGGCTAGTTGGCCCCTAGGGGACCTCTGGATTGAAGAGGAATTAATTCCCCAACTTAAAACGCGCCACAGGGCTTAAATTCCATTGAATCCTGAGGTCCTCTGGCGGCCGACTAGCCCACCAGGTACCTCCAGTAAGCGCCACGGAGCTGCGTTGCAGAGAGGTGTAAAAAGGGGCGTGGCCTCATTACACCTCTCTACAACGCAGCCCCTGGCGCATACTGGAGGTTCCTGGTGGGCTAGTTGGCCCCCAGGGACCCCCAGAATTCAAGGGGAATTAGTTCCCCCTCTGCAAACGCGCCAGGGAGCGCGTTTGCAGAGTGGTGCAAGGAGGCACGTGGCCTCCGGCCCGATCGTGTCTTTTTTTAAATTATTGTTTTAGAAGCCCCCTTCTTTTTCTAAATTATATGCCCTGGGGACCCCATCCCCCAGGGCCTTCCCCCAATTTGTTTTGTTTTAAAAAAAAAAAATTGGGAAGGTGGCCCCCCTCCCGAGGCCATAATTTGCCCCGGGGAACCCCATCCCCCAGGGCATGGCCCTTTTAAAAAATATATATATTTTGGAGGGGGGCTGCCTTGCCCCCCTCCTGTGGCCACTTATGGCTCCGGGGACCCCATCCCCCGGGGATGTTTTTTTTTTGTTTCTTAAAAAAAATTTGGGAGGGGGGCTGCGTGGCCCCCCTCCCTGGCTACTACTAGCCCCGGGGATCCCATTCCCCGGGGCTGGCCCTCTTCGTTGGAGGCCGTGGGGGGGTCCCCAATCCCCCCACGGTCCCAGCCGGCTCCCCGCATCCTGCGGGAGCTGGCATTGCTTTTCCACATGGGGAGCAGCTAACATGCTGCTCCCCATGTGGAAAAGAAATCTCCTTTGCTTCATTGAAGCGAGAGCAGGTTTCCCTGCATTCACTTTAATGAAGCAAAGCAGTTTGCAATGACAGGGCAGGAGCCCCGAGGCTCCCGCCCTGTCATTGCAAACTACAGCGTCCCGGGGGTGGGCACCCAGGGACACTGCAGGAGCCGGCCCTGGGGGATGGCGGTCCCCAGGGCCTATACAAGTTTCCAGGAGGGGGCTGCACGGCCTCCCTCCCAGATTTTGAAGTTGCCCCGGGGGGTGGCAGTCCCCGGGGCTTGGGGGGCCTGAGAGCCCCCCAACAAATATTAATAGGACCTGGGTGTGGTGGTCCCCGGGGCTGGGGGGGCCTGAGAGGCCCCCCAATGAATATTAAGAAGCCCCGGGGGTGGCGGTCCCCAGGGCTGGGGGGCCTGGGAGCTCCCCCACACAATTGAAATAAGCCCCGGGGGTGGCGGTCCCCGGGGCTGGGGGGCCTGAGAGCTCCCTCGCAAATAATTAAATAAAGCCCTGGGGGTGGCGGTCCCCAGGGCTGGGGGCCCCTCTGGGCCCTCTTTACATAACTATTGCCCCCGGGATTTGACCCCATATAACGTGATCAAGGCGCAAGCTGAAACGCGTTGTTTCCTGCTATTAAATGGTTTATTACACACGTGGAGTGTCCGAGTACGTCTGTTGGAGGAGCAGAACGGAGTGAATATATATATATATACATATATATACAAATTCACTTTAAAAACCATAGGTTTCACACATGTTATAGTTAGGTGGATATTTCACTCGTAAAAAACCAATGAAATTCCCCCGTTATAGTTAGCTCAGATAACTATAACTCGCGCGCCCGCAATCCTGCTCATGCCGTCACATATTACATCACTCATGACATGGTCAGTGGCATCACTCATGACATCACTGATGACATCATCCTTGTGATAGAGTGGCGGTCGCACGAGTTATAGTTATCTGAACTAACTATAACGGGGGAATTTCATTGGTTTTTTACGAGTGAAATATCCACCTAACTATAACATGTGTGAAACCTATGGTTTTTTAAGTGCATTTGCAAGGTTTTTTAAATGCTAATTCCTAACTATAACGTGTGTGAAACCTATGGTTTTTTCAGTGAATTTGTTCGGTTTTTTAAATGCTAAGTTATGTATGTATTATTATTTTTTTAATATATTTATTTTACAATAAATTACGTATTAAAATCATTATTTATTTATTTTTGGTTTTTCACCGTGCGCGCACCCCCGCGATTTTTTTTTAAAAAAATTAAAATGTTTTTTTCTGCCTTCGGGGTCCTTCAAGGAGCCCCTGACAAAGGCTAGAGGGTCAGGAACTCTCTACCCTGCCCCCTTTTCACGTTCGCCACCTTCCTTTTCCACTCTCGCACTGAAAACAAACAAAATGGCGGCTGACACTTCCTGATTTCGACCGATTCGAACGTTGACTGAACGTTGACATGACATGCACGTTAGGGTGCTCGCACGGTGCGCGCATATAGATATTTATATGCTTTTAAATGCTATTTTCTCAGGAACTACTGAACAGATTGACACCAGACCTGCAAAAGGAACTTCCCTGACCTGAGGACTACCTCTCTGCCAAATTTCAAGTAATTCTGTTCAGCCGTTCGGGCTGTACCTTCGACTAAAGGTCCTATGGAAAAATGCATGGGGAAAACGCGTTTTGGGACCCCCCTTTTTTCTCGGCCCCTGCTTGACAAATCACCCCGAGATTTTCAGGGTAGGGGCTGAGCGGAGCGCCCCATTAGTTTTGAAAATTTCGCGAGGATTCGTCAACCGGCGCCAAAGTTATTCAAACTAGAATTTTCAGATTTCCTATGGAAACACGGTCCTAACTATAACTACCGCCAGTAGATTATATATATATATATATATATATATATATATATATATATATATATATATATATATATATAAAATATATATATGTTAAAACCAAAGGATACAGGGACGATATGGTTAGGAAACAGATTTGAAAAAAACTTAGAAATTCACTGAAAAAAACAAAGGTTACACGGACATTATAGTTAGGCTCAGATTTCTCTCGTACAAAACCATTTCAATTCAGCAGCAGTTATAGTTACCTGAGCTAACTGTAACTTACACCCCCACAATGCAGTGCTTATGACCTAACATTTTACATCACTCATTACATGGTCAGTAACATCACTGATGACATCTCAAATGAAATCACTGATGACATCATCCAATGAGTGTAAGAGTTTATGTGTGTTAAACATATATCCAAACCTACTGGAAGTCACATTAGTTTACTAGGTGCACTACTACTGAGTGATACTACTTACTTCTAACACACATCAAGTGAGTGGCTCTGTGTCTGTATGTATCCTTGTGTGGATGGGTGTGTCAATGGCTGTATTGGTGAGTGAGTGGGTGTGTCAGCGGCTGTATGGGTGACCTGGAGATGGGCCTTTGTATCATCCCATGCAGATCCTGAGGAAGAACAGCCACTCTGACAATGGAAGAGTGAGTGTGGTGTAAGTGACTCTATGGGTGGGTATCTGGGTGTGTAGTGGATGTATGGCTGGCTGAGTGGGTGTCTGAATGGCTGCATGGGTGAGTGAGGGAGTGTGTTTTTGATTAAGTGAGTTGGTGTATGAGTGGCTGTATTGGTGAGTGAGAGGATGTATGGGTGCTGTATGGGTGTATGAACGGGTATGTTGGTGATTGTATTTATGTGTGAGTCAGTGTGTACATGCTTGTATGGGTGAGTGAGTGGCAGTGTTGAGAGGCTGTATGGATGAGTGAGTGGCTGTGTGAGTGGCTGTGTAGGTGAATAAGTGGATGTGTGAGTAGTTCTAAGGCTGAGTGTGTGACTGTACAGGTGATTGACTTGTTCTATGAGTAGCTGTATGGGTGAGTGAATGGTTGTATGAGTGGCTGTACAAGTGAGTGAGTGGGTGTGTGAGTGGCTCTATGGAAGAGTAAGAGGGTGTGTGAGTATTGTATGGGTCTGTGCATGGGTATGTGAGTGGTTGTGTGAGTGGGCATACGAGAGGTTATATGGGGATATAAGTGGATATGTGAGTGGTTCTGTGGATGATGTCATCAGTGATTTCACTGACCATGTCATGAGTGATGCAATATGTGAAGACATAAGTAGTGCATTGCAGGAGCGTCATTTATAGTTAGCTCAGGTAACTATAACTAATGAAAATTCAATAGTTTTGTAGAAGAAAAATCTAAGCTTAACTTTAACGTTCTTGTAACCTTTGGTTTTTTCATTTCTAAGGTTTTTCAAATTCTATTTACTAACTATAATGTCCCTGTAAGCTTTGGCTTTTTAGGTGAATTTCTATGATTGTTTAACTAGTAGCCACATTTGCAGAGTCTTGGAGAAAAGGGGCAGAGCATCTGACCAGCTCTCAAGAATCCTGTTGTGTTAGACTTACTGGAGATAACAGAAGGGCTTTGGGCCACCAAGAACCCTCAGGCTCCAAGAGGGCTTCATCCCCCTACCAGCAGTGTGCCAGGAGGTGCGTTTCCAGAGTGGTGGAGAAAGTTGAATGGCCTCTGAAGACCTCTCAGCAATCACACTGTGTGGGACTTACTGGAGGTAACAGGAGGGCTTGTTGGACACCAAGGACCCTCTGGAGCCAAGGGGTCTTCACCCCCAACCAGCAGTGCACCAGGAGGTGTGTTTGCAGAGTGGTGGAGAAAGTGGCCGGGACCTCCAGCAACTTGCAGGTCCCGCCCCATCACCCGGGGCCAGGCCTTTTTTTAAATTATTTTTTGAAGTTACGGGGAGGGGATCGACTAGTCCCAATCCTGGGCCGACTTTGGCCCCGGGAACCCCATCCCTGGAGGACGGCTTCTTTATTTATTTTTTATTTCACATTAATAATGGGAGGGAGGCCGCGTCCTTAAAGTGGTGGGAACCACGGTGGAGTTGCAAGGCCCCCGCAGTCCCTGCTGGCTCCCTGCCTCCTACGGTAGCTGGCATTGCTTTGACAGAGAGGGAGCTTCTGAACATGCAGCTCCCTCTATGTCAAATCAAGTGTGCTCCACTTCTAGCAAGCGAGAGCATTTTTTATGCTCTCACTTTCTAGATGCGGAGCACAGTTTGCTATAGCTTGGCAGGAGTGGTAAAGTTCCCGTCGAGCCATAGAAAACAGCTATGCCCCAGGGGTGGGCACCCCGGGACATAGCAGGAGCCAGACCTGGGGGAGATGGTCCCAATGGCCAAGTATGGCTTCAGGAGGGAGACCTGATGGCCCCCTCCTTTCTTAGAATTTGCCCCAGGGAGGTGGGGTGGTCCCAGGGGCTGCGGGGACTTCGTGGTCTCCCCTCATTGAATTTGACAAAAGCCCTGGGAAGGTTGTGCTCCCCAGGACCGTGTGGGGTCTGCGCACCCCCTACATTCTTTAAACATAAAGCCCCGGGGAGGTGACTGTTCCTAGGGCTGGGGCATCCAAGAGGCCCCCCATTGTTAAATAAATATGTCCCTGGGAGGTGGTGGTGCCCGGGGCAGCAGGGGAGGCCACATGGGGTTGGTTGCCCCCAGGGCATCAATAAGCCCCATTTGCATGCGCTCCCCCTCCTTTATTGGCCAATTAGTAATGAAGCACTGGAGCCCGTGCTTCGTTTTTTCCAATTTTGCCATGAATCCCTGGATCCACCTGTAACTTTGTAGCAAAATTGAATTTTTAAAAATGCTTTTCACCCCCAGCGGCGTCCCTGTGGAACCACCCTACCATATCTGGGGGTCAAAGTGTTCCTTCTCTGTCTCCTTTTCTTTTTTACATTGTGGGACTCAGCCTCAAGCCGAGGCCCAAGATGGCTGCCAAGCTTTCCTTGTTGAAGTGTTGGCAGCCAATCAAATTTCAACACAGGAGTGTGGATCTACAAGTCCACTGGAAGGCTCCGCAGTGCCCATATATCTATATTATTTAAACTTAAATATCTCTAAAACGATTGAACAGATTTACACCAAATCACAACAAGCATTTGAAATGCAATAGGTCTCGCATTTATACGAGTTTGAGCTATTGGCATTGTAAATGACAGTGCCTTTTATTTATGTTTTTAAAAAACCAAACTTAAATAAAAAGCATTGTCATTTACAATGCCAATAGCTCAAACTCGTATAAATGCGAGACCTATTGCATTGCAAATGCTTGTTTTTATACCTTGCGCAATAATTTTACTTTAAGTTTCGGTTTCAATTCTCCGTTGCCGATCTGGGTAATAAAGCTTTCTAGTTTGGGATGTTTCAAACATGCTGGGTCCATACGCACAACGTGTTCATGCAGATGCATAACTCAGCCTCCAATTTAACGTGTGTTGTTAATAAAAACGTTGTGCCGCTGTGTCCTGTGGCATGTTCACTAATGTGATACAACAGTGCGCCCTGAGCGTCACATTAACAATGGGATAATCTGACGCGTGACACAAAAAGTAGCTGAAAGCGGGCACACATTGTTCATGCTTCATTAGGCATGCCCTGTGCCTGAGAGTGCTGCGTTACAGGCAGCATTTTTTTACCTCCTCCATCTCATGCTAACGTCGCCGATAGAAGTACAGACAGCAGCAGAATGTTCTCTGGGTCGTCTCTCAGGTGAGCATTGAGAACTCCTCGTCCTTAAGCGCGGAGCGCTTTTGAGGATAGCGCAATTTAAGAACTTTAATTTAACAAGGAGCTTTCGATTCTTAGTGTAGACAAAGTTCCCGTTTGAGAGTTCTGGACACAAAACTGGCGTGAAGTTCTGAGGCATTGAGTGTGGGCGGCCTGATGAGACGTTCGAGGGCGCCACATGTGGTAGCAGGGCTCTGTGTGTTGTTAATTGTAATGGCGGATTTAAGGGGGAAGAAAAGTGAGTTTTCTCTGCATGCATAATAAACAGGCCAATGAGCGTCTGTTGGCTGCTGACGGGGGTGTGTGTGGGGGGGTGGAGGGGTGGTGGTTTGTAGCTGAGAGGAAGGGGTCACATCAAAGCGGCCGTGCGACCCGCGAAAGTGAAAGCAAATGAGTGCTTTCAGGCCTCCAAATGGTGCGTGCGCCCGGCCGACGCACATGCACTGTATTTGGAGGCCTGAAAAGCCACTGTTTGCACTTCCAAAACTCGCTTACTATAAGTCTCGACAGAGCAGCGCTAAAGCGCTGTCTCAGGCGAGACCTAAAAAGCACGCTTTCTCGACCCACATCTAGCTTCTGACAAATTTACTGTAATTTCATTAAGTGGTTTGGGCTGTTGTCATTTTCAAAAGCTCTATGGAAAAATGCATGGGGAAAACGCTTTTTGGGACCCCCCTCTTTTTCTTGGCCCCCACTTGACAAATCACCCTGAAACTTTTAACACAGTAGCTGAACTGACTAAAGTAAAGGTTTGGAAAACTTCATGAAGATACGTCAAGCAGCTCCAAAGTTTTTGGCAAACTCTTGCTAGGGAAACTAACTCCAAACTATAACTACCTACTAGCGACCGCCAGTATTAATATATATAAAAAACAAAGGTTATAGGGACATTATAGTTAAGCTCAGATTTCACTCACACAGAGCCACTGAAATGTAGTAGTTATAGTTACCGGTGCTAACTATATCTTATGCCTCCCGCAATGCACTGCCTGTGACCTCACATATTACATCACTCATGACATGGTCAGTGACAACACGGATTTAATTACTGATGACATCTCAAATGAGAGCCCCCCTCACCCTTTAAATTCCATTCAGGGCCCGAGGAGGTGGTGGTCCCCGGGCCCTTAAGGGCAATGGGGGAGGTCAGCTTGTCCCCCTCCAATTTTTTTATAAAGCCCAGGGCTATTAAGAGTCTAAGGAGTAGAGCCGCGTGGCCCTCCTCCAGGAACATTATCTGTCGGACTGCCCTGGGGAGGGGGTGGTCCCTGGGGCCAAGATTTGCCATGAGGAGGCCGGCCACGTGCAAGTGAAAGAGCGATTCACATATTGACATATAGGGGTATTGGCTACTGCTGGTTTGGCCACAAGAACTCAGGATATATTTTTCTTCTTAGAATCCTGTATCGTGTGGATTTAATGATCAAGGAGGGATAACTAATCCAGGTCCATGGTGTGACATAATGTTTGAAACCAGTTGATTTGATAAGGTCAGATTTTGACACACATTACCTATATCATACGGGGATTAGAAAAATGTATCTCTAGTCTAATAACCTAGCTGTACAATATTTTCAAACAGATATGATGAGGACTATGGAGATTCTGAATATTAAATTCCTATGATCCTACAATATCCCAGCCACAGCCTGTGCAGATTAGAGCAGTGGGGCGGAGGGGCCGGGAGGGGGGATTTCGATGGCTCCACCGCTCTTACCTGCACGGGCCGCTGCTGTCATAGCCCCTTATTAGAGTAGGTTGACTCCAATCTTAGATTATGTAGAATTCTCAGTAATTAACTTACTATATGAAAATAAAATAGCTGTGAATTGTTATTTACAGGACATCATTTTAATAGAAGGTTGTCATATCTCAAGGCCAGAAGACATATTTGAGCATTTCATGTAATAGATATGCAGAGAGGAAGAAGATTTGTGTTTACAGTAATTACTTGCTAATTTGAAAATGAAATACTGACTTGACAACTAAAACAACCTGAGACAAAGTTAGAAATATTTTTGCAAACAGTTTGTAATTTTTCGAGCCCAGAAGACATACTAGAGTAATTCATAGAACAGATTTGCAAAGAGAAAGGGGTGTTGTTCTTACTTATTTACCAATGGAGATAAGAAATACTGACTTGACAATCAAAATAAGTTGAACCAATGTTAGGCTTAAACCTCTGCTGTGAATAGGCAATAGAATGAGCAAGAGTTTTATCCTCTGGGTAGATCTATACAATTGCTGTTAATGTGTAGTGAATGTTTATTACAATTTATTTTGGGAATTTAAAAATTATGTAGAAATGTCTCTGGTGGACGATTTTCAATCACAATAAATGTTTATTTGTTATGAATTTTGCTTTCCATTTTAGGATGCAACTAGTTTATGATTATTTTTGTACTTTGTGAAAATGTACTGATGTATAATTTCTGTATTCTGTAAACAGCCCAGGAGAAGCGCAGTGTGCGTGAAAGATGTGTAGCTGTAGGCTTTATTTGCTGACACAACAAGTGATCCAATAAAGAATGAAAAAAGAGAAGCTGCGAAAGAATATGCATTGTGTGATATTAGGCAACATCTCAGTACTGTCAATTATATATATAATAAAATAAAACACAGTGAGAGTTGCCAATGTGTACATATGCTTAAGACTTGTTTCCATAGACCTTTTTTTGATTTGCCTAGTAATATTAACCCCAAGGATAGCTTTACACAAAATCTGGCAATCTACTTACTTAGTCACCTACGTTTCAGCATGCCATGTCTCATAAAGATTCTTCTCCGGGAAACATAATTAAAGCAGCAGATTTAAACTCAACGTAAAAAGTAGAACTTTACTTAAAAAGTGTGCTTTATTGGTTAGGTGTAAATTAATTCACTAGATTTACAGATTTTAAAAAGTTTCCAAGTGTGCTTAAATGGTTTAATACATTTGTATTTCTTTACCGTTTTAGCTCGTGAGTCACAAATCATGTTAATCATGTTTTGAATTTTTTCAGCATATGATGGGCTGAATTAGGGCTGAATTCTTTTTGCAGCCATTATGAAACTTGTGAGTCGGCTCTGACTTGCAAATTATGCTTTCACAGCCATGGGGAGCCAACCCCAAAGGTGACTGATCCTAGCGCTATAGTGAGGGATACCAAAGCGCGTGGGGATAAAAGCCACTCCTGCAGTAAAACCGCCAAGCATAGCAGGCAGTCCAGCAAGTTGGAAATTCAAAAAGAAGGAGGATCATAGCTAAAGATCCTGCACCAGTCAAGATACCCTATCTCGGCAAAGTCTATCACTTCATAGATTGATGCAAGGGGCCTGGGACATAACCTCCATATGTTCCAGAAAAATGGCACAAATACCACTTAGACAAGCAAAGGGTGGACCAGCACTCAAGCATGTCAATTATGTATTGTTGGAGCTTACTTATTATCCACAAGTACAATAAAACAGAAAAACAATATGTCAAGATCTTCCCAAAAAGACACTGATAGATTTTGGTTGTAGGTGAGTAAATTCTTTATTCTTTTTCCATTGACAAATTCTTAAAATTCAAGATCGCCGACGCATTTCGTCCTCATGCGGACTTCTACAAGGCTTTGCTGTAGTTAAAAAGCTTTTCTTGACATGAAATTTCTCAAGTGCGATCAGATCAAATAGAAACCAAGTAAATATGAAATGAGTCACACAAATATGTGTGTCAAGGTCACTCCTCTTGATCCGAGGAGATTGTGTTTTGCTTGGATTTCTATAACAATAGTAATGTGGGATATGTATCTCCCGTGCGTCCAAGGCGTCGTCTGGTTCAGTCCTGCAAGTTAGAGTCGACTAGCGAGCAGCCATTTTACTTACTAAATTTGATGCCCATTTTATGCATGATTCGCTGGTAACTTCTGACTTGCAAATTTGAAGCAGTAATAAAAAAAAGAACAAGCAAATCCAAAATGTTAAATGACTGTCTGTCATTGTTTGCAAGGATTTTATAACAAGGAAAACTAAAGCACTCAATTGCGTATTAGCAAAAAACCTATAGACAGTAAGCACTTATGTTGAGATGAGATATTTCTTTATTGTGAAGAAGCGTAGGTTCAATGATCTTCAGTACATTTATGTTTCACAAAGTTCACGTTCTTCAGTTCTCAATATTGAATAACAGCCGACACATGTTTCGTCACGCTGAGACTTTTTCAAGGCTTGGAGGTATAAAAGAATATACCATAAGCAAGTCATAGCTGGTATATTATTCTGTTTTCAGAAAGCAGCACTAGGGGACTAGTCATGTGTTGCCAGCAATTCCTAGAGTTGTAGACTGCAAAGAACCATAAAGCGAAGCAAGATGTGCACAATCTATTGTGGGCAGCAAAACTTCTCATATGCATCAGAAGCAGTTCCCATGTGTACTGAACGGCATGGAGAAGAGATTGTATTCTCACCGTGGTGTGTACCAATTGAGGGCACCTTGATAAGCAGATGGTTAAACTGTTCTCCAGAAATAGATCACATAGTCATGATGTGATGAATAAAAGTTATTCAGAAGTCTTGCGAGTTGCTTTGAATCCAATTGAGTTCACTCATAGGACATTTGAACCAGGAAATAGAAAGGATGAAGATGAGTTGGGAGTGCAACACGCCATCTAGTGGTACAAACTCATATCTATGAGGATTTATCGGATAACAACAGGAGCCAACACTGGGTGGATGACAACTTTGAGATATTGATCAAGCCCTGATAAAGCCCCACTGGGACGAAACTCGTTGGCTGGGCTGAATGGATTGCTTCTGTCAAATTGGCATTTTTTTTTAATAAAATTGGATTCACAGCAACTCGCAAGACTCCTGAATAACTTTTATTCATCACATCATGACTACTTGATCTTTTGCTGGAGAACAGTTTAACAGTCTGTTGATTTTGGAACAGATAATCCTGTATAGAATTGAACGCTCCTTTTCATTTGTTCTTTCTTGACCTTGTGTTGGGGTGTCTTCTTGGCAATTGGGTCACAAATGTAGAGCATTGGAGGAAACAGAATTTGTATCAATTACATGCCAGTGTGCCGTTTGGAGCCCACATTGCCAGTGCGCTGTTTACTAGGACCTTGATAAGCCCCTCTGCCTGGCAGAGTCACTTCCGAACTGAAAGGATGGCGAAAAGGTGCGGAGCCTGGGATCAAATGGTGTACAATTTATGGTTTGCTTGGCTGTTGTGGGAGTTATGGATTGTAAGCATAACCATAACTTGCAAATGTAAGCGTTGTTGTAATATATATGTATATTCGCTGAAAAAAACCACACAGGTTTCAGAGACGTTATAGCTAGGAATTAGCATTTAAAACAGCTCAGATATTTACTGAAAAAACCACAGGTTACAAGGAAGTTATAGTTAGGCTGACATTTCACTCGAAGAAAAACAGGGAAATTCAGCCATTATAGTTAGCTGAGTTAATTATAACTCACGCCCCCGCAATGCACTGCTGATGACGTCACATATTACATCACTCATGACATGGTCAGTGACATCACTGTTGACATCTCAAATCACATCACTGATGACATTACTGATGACATCATACAGTGACTGGAGTGCGAGTCTTTTACTTCCTATTCCTACCCGACTGTGGAGAAAACCGGAAATGTTTGCGCTATATATATATATATATATATATATATATATATATATATATATATATATCAACTCCTCCTTTCGCAACACCAGCCGGTGTTGCTCCAAGACACGGACACAGATACGCTGGTACAGGTATTTAGCTCAGTTTATTTCCACGCAAACTTCAATCCGGTTCTATATATATATATATATATATATATATTCCAAATGAATTTGTCATCCAATTCAGGACCACACAAATCAAGCCACACCACCGTCCTTTGTAACCACCTTTATTCCGGCAATCGGAGGTAATATGCATAATGCGTTTCAACTCTAACGAGTCTTTCTCAAATGCATCAAACATAGTGGTAGCCTTAAAGTTTCTTTATATACGTTAATGAAGAGAAGTGATAAGGGTCACATGACATTCACTCGGTTTTTGAATTTTTAAAGGAACAGTGTTCTTGGTCGTGGTCATTTACTGACAAATGTCTCTTAGTGTCTTTGGAATACAGTGCATAATCCAGATTTTAAAGTTATTGAATGAATCCTCAAACAGTTTGTTTAATTTCCTTCATAATTGGTTGCACTGATATGCGTTCCATTTTGTTAAAGGACCACATTACCCATAATACATCATAATTGTCATGCAAAACCGTTTGCCCTCATCACTTGAATTGCATTTGTTCATTATATTATTAAACCTTACTTGCTGTTTGTCATTCTGCCTTTCAAAGCATTAAATTCCATACATGGCTGAGTTAAACTGCAAGCAAGCTTCGGTTATACCACTAGATGTAAAATTGTCCTCTTGGTTTCAAAATAAGTCCCTTTGCCTTTCACTCCTTCCTCAAAGGCACAGTGTGCAAGGGTCAAATACCCCCGCAAATCCTGGCTGTCACTTCACAGGTTTACAATTCCATCGTGCGGGCCTGCATTCATTGCTGGCCCAGCTTCAAAGGTTTCGTTCACGTTGTTCATTTTCAGCCGGCGGCATCCTGTTACATTGATTCCAAACAAAAAGCAACGCTGCAGGACGCCTCAGCATATCGGACCGGGGCTTGTTGGGGCGCGTTATTCCCCTCCATATTCCAAACGAATTTGTCATCCGAATCAGGACCACACAAATCAAGCCACACCACAGGCCACAGGGCGTTTTTGCACACGTTAACTCAGGCCCCGTCCCCTCCCTTCACCACTGTGTAAACACGCCCTGTGTCCGTTTTTAGTTGGGAGATTAAGTTCATTTGAATCCTGAGGGTCCCTAGGGTCCAACTAGCCCACTAGGTACCTCCAGTAAGTGCCACAGAGCTGCGTTGCAGAGAGGTGTAAAAAGTGGCACGGCCTGGACCACCTCTCTGCAATGCAGCTCAGTGGCGCTTACTGGAAGCACTTGGTGGGCTAGTTAGCCCCCAGGGGCCCTCAGTATTGCAGGGAAATTATATCCCCAATTTAAAACGTGCCATAGTGCGTGTTTGCACACGTCACCTCAGGCCCCGTCCCCTCCCTTCACCACTGTGTAAACACGCCCTGTGGCTGTTCTAAGTTGAGCGATTAAGTCCCCTTGAATCCTAAGGGTCCCTAGGGTCAAACTAGACCACCAGGTACCTCCAGTAAGCGCCACAGAGCTGCGTTGCAGACAGGTGTAAAAAGGGGCTTGGCCTCAGAACACCTGTCTGCAGCGCAGCTCTCTGGCGCATACTGGAGATATATATATATATATATATATATGTATATATATATATATATTATACCGAGGTGTATTGAAGAATGAGTGGGTGTGTGAGTGTCAGAATGGATGATTTAGTGGGTGCGTGACTGACTGTGTAAGTGTGTGATTAAATGTGTCTTAGTGAATGCATGGGTGGATGACTAATCTGTGTGAATGTCTGTATCAGTCTGTCAGTTGGTGAGTAAGTGGCTGCATGGGTTGGTGAGTAGCTACATGAGTGTCTATAGGGGTTAATGGTTGGTTGTCTGAGTACCTGTATGGGTGCCTAAGTGTATGTGTGGGTGGGTGGGGGTGGGTATGACTCCCTGCATGGATGTGTGAGTGGGTGATTCACTGGGTGAATGGGCTCATGAGTGCATCTGCAAGAGGCTGTATGGGTGAGTGAGCATACGCATGGCTTTGTTGGTGAGTGTATGGATGTTTTAGTGGTAAATGGGTGAGTACCCGCATATGTGAAAGGCAGTATGTGTGAGTGTTGGAGTATATAAGTGATTGTATGTGTGAGGGAGTGAGTGTGAGAGTGGCTGTATGGATGAGTGTGTGCTTGTGTCAGTGATTGTAGAAGAGAGTATGTATTTGTTACTATCTGAATGAATACGTGAGGTGGTATGTGTGTATAACTGTATAGGTGAGTAAATGGTAGTGTGATTGATTCTGTGGGTGACTGACTAGGTGTGTGAGTAACTCTATGGGTCAGTGGCGGAATGTGAGTGTCTGTATAGGTGTATGAGTGCATATATCAGTGGCTGTACTGATGAGTGACTGCGTGTATTAGTGCATGTGTGGGTAGACCTATGAATCAGTGAGTGGGTATGTTCTAACTGGTATTGGTGTGTCTATGGTTTCGAGAATGGTAGTCTGTAATTTAGAGTGGGTGTATCAAAGGTTATATTAGGGTGTGAGTAGGTGCATCAGATATTAAGTGGATGATGTAAGCAGTGATGTCATCAGTAATGTCAGTTGAGATGTCATCAGTGATGTAACTGACCATGTCATGAGGGATGTAATATGTGACGTCATCAGCAGTGCATTGTGGGGGCATGAGTTATAGTTATGTCAGCTAACTATAATGACCGAATTTCTCTGTTTTTGTTTGAGTGAAAAGTCAACCTAACTATAACGTCCCTGAAACCATTGGTTTTTTTAGGAATATCTAAGTTTTTTTAATGCTAAATCCTAACTATAACGTCGCTGAAACCTGTGTTTTTTCAGTGAATTTCTAAGGTTTTTATAATGCTAATTCCTAACTATAACGTACATGAAACCTGTGGTTTTTTCAGTGAATTTCAAAGGTTTTTAAATGCTAATTTCTAAGTATAACGTCCCTAAAACCTGTGTTTTTTTCTGTTCAAATCTAAGGTTATGTAACTTGTTCTGAAATTTTAACATTGGAACAGTAATGGCACTAAATGTTCAACAATTTCTGTAGAATTGCAGTGCGTAAAAGTTACATTATGTATTAAAAATGCTTGTTCTAAATTTTTTTGCATTCATAAAGGTAATGTAATTTATCTTTTTTTAATGATATTTTTAATTTTTTTCTAAAACTGTGAAATTTGCGTACCGATCACGTACCAGTCACGATGGGTGCGCAAATCCAAGCATCTTGCCGCCATATTTGTTAAGTTGTGTAGGATGCGTGATGGGTGCGCGGTTCCCATTTTTCATTTTTTTTTATTTAAATACGTTATAAACCTATTGCAAATTCACAAAACAAAAGCACAAACTTGATGTACTACAACGCAATACAATTTTCAAGTTTAACTTTTTTCTATATTACTACTAACTCAATCAAATTTAATGTGATTATGAACTTCAATCTCACTAACTCTATAAAAAAATTTCACAAATGCATCAGTACCTCCTAAATTCTATACTATTAAATTATTTATTTTAGGTGGATTCGCGAATCCACCATGACATTACACGGGGGCGCACTGAGAGGCACGATGGGGTCACGACTCCTATAACAAGAGAAAAGAAAATGAATACCCCCAGTTCCATTACCCGATGTCGACACCGGGGAACTCATCCCCCAGGGCTCAGAAAAAATGTATCTATAGAAGAGTGGCGACATGGCCCGCTTCCCTGGACCTCTATTGGCCCCTGGGACTCCATCCCCAGGGCCTGCCAGCCTTTCTCTTTTTTAACAATTTTTTAGGGGGCCGTGAGGCTCCCCTCCTCAGTCCAATTATGGCCCCGGGGATCTCATCCCGCGTAGCCGGCCTTATCTTTTTTTACAATAAATAAATAAAAACACCCATTCCCTTGGCCACTTATGACCCTGGGGACCCCATCCCCTGGGGCCTGGCCTGGCCTCAACCTTGGGGACCACGGGGGAGCCCCAATGCACCCGCGGTCCCTGCCGGCTCCCCACCTCCTGCGGGAGCCAGCATTGCTTTTGGACAAGCAGCTCCCCTTATCCAAAAGGAATTTGCTTCACTTCATGGAAGCAACAGCAGTTTTTCTGCTCTTGCTTCCATGAAGCGAAGCAGAAGTTTGTGATGGCAGGGCGGCGGCAGTGCTCCCGCCCTGCCATTGCAAATACAATGTCCCGGTGGTGGGCATCCCGGGACATTGCTGGAGGCGGCCCTGGGGGGCTGGCAGTCCCCAGGGCCATGGAGGGCTCCAGGAGGGGGACCGAGCGGCCCCCCTCTCAACTTATTTGAAGCCTTGGGGAGTTGGTGGTCCCCAAGGTCTGCAACAGACCTCCATATTTAAATGAAGTGTGCCCCGGGGAGATGATGGTCCCCAGGTAGTGGGGGGGCAGGAGTACAAGTAGCCCCGGGGAGGTGGTGGTCCCTGGGGCTTGGGGGGCCCGCGAGGCCCCCCACCCATAATAAACTCAAGCCCGGGGGAGGTGGCGGTCCCCAGGGCTTCAGGGGGACGCATGCCCCCACGCAGTATTAGCTGGGGGACCCCCTGAGCAGGCCTAAGGGGTCAGGGTTTTTCTACCCTGCACCCTTATCTTAATTTTTTACCTTTTTTCTTGTGACTCAGTTCAACTGAGTCACAAGATGGCTACCAAAATGTTTTGGTTTGGAGTGTTGGCAGCCAATCAGAATAAAGCTTGTGCTCGGGAGGGTTTGCGGATCCACCGTGGCAGCCAGATATCGATAATTTTACTTTTTGAATTTCTCAGGTACTACTGAACGGATTTACACCATTTAACAAAAAAAAGCTTTCTGAACCAAGAGCTACCTTTTTGTCAAATTTCGTGTCATTCCGCTCAGAAGTTTGGGCTGTAGCTTTGCCTAAATTTTCCTATGGAAATTAACATGCAGAAAACGCGTTTTGGGACCCCCCCTTTTTTCTTGGTACCCGCTTGACGAATCACGCCAAAACTTTCACGACAGGAGTGGACTGGAGCAGGGCATCAGATTTGAAAATTTTGCGAAGATTCGTCAATAGCATCAAAGATATTGGCAAAAGAAAAAACGCTTTTTTAATAGAAATAAGGTCCTAACTATAACTACCTACTGGCGACTGCCAGTAGGTGATATATATATATATATATATATATATATATATATATATATCATCAAGCTCCTGGTTGACACACGCAGTTTGGAAGGCACTCGAGCAGCTGCGTAAGGCTCAACCTGTTCCTTAAATCACTGGTACGGGCGGCATCCGCCTGCAAGCAGAAATAAATGCAAATCACTTTTTTGCCTGACGCGTTTCGTTTATTCACTTTTTCAAAGGCGGTACCATGATGAACACTCCCCCATCGCTTTTAATGTCTATTTCATGCCACGCCCAGATGGGCTGTCCGAATGGAACTGTGGTGATTGCTGGGAAATGGAGTGTTCGCTGATCATGGGGCAACTGCGCTGGATTGAGGACAGTAACGCTTGTGGGGGCTCATCCAGAGCTTAAAGAAATGTGCTTCCATCTGAGGATTAATTTTGGACACTCCATTTCCCAGCAATCACCACAGTTCCATTCGGACAGCCCATCTGGGCGTGGCAGATGAAATGGACGTTAAAAGCGATGGGGGAGTGTTCATCATGGTACTGCCTCTGAAGAAGTTAATTAACGAAACGCGTCAGGCAAAAAAGTGATTTGCATTTATTTCTGCTTGCAGGCGGATGCTGCCCGTACCAGTGATTTAAGGAACAGCCTTACGCAGCTGCTCGAGTGCCTTCCAAACTGCGTGTGTCAACCAGGAGCTTGATATATATATATATATATATATATATATATATATATATATATATATATATATATTACGGAGTTTTTCGTTTCAAGCGCTCCTGTGCGCCTCAAATCCAAAGGAGACCAGGAACAAACGAACGCTGACCCAGGATGCGGGTGAGAAATTTAATTTATTATCATTGGAACAGCAATGCCTGCATGACGCGTTTCAGCCTACGGAAGGCCTTGATCACATGACGCCTGAGGCTATGCAGGGGAAATTTAAAGTGCAAGTGCAAGGTATAACAAACTTGATTGGCTGACGCATAATTGGCGTGATAGACATGAAAAAAATACAATCAACGTTTTGAACATTTTTGTACAAGGCTATTCGTAATTCACTTTCTGTAAAATACATAAAAATTACAAAATACGCTCACCAATTGGTACCATAATCCTTAAAAAAAGAAGCACTGATATAAGGTGCAATCAAATTTAAAGGTACAAACCTCAGGACAGTGACAGTTTAAAGCAAGCTGTAAATGCTTTGTATGAAAAAAACTGGACACCTGCTTGTGCAACAATGCAGTCTGCCGTGCAAAAGACGCAATGTGTGCAAATAAAACCCAAGTGGGTAAATCCTAATTATATACATAATCAATGGGCATATACGATATAAATAACCATCCTCAATGTACAATATCCTGTCTACATCAGAGCGCCAATCAAGATAGTGCAAGTATACAGTGTGCACAAGTATTGTGCTAAATTAAAATCAATCTTAAAGAACTATAAGGTGTTGTTACAAAATCTATCATTCTTATTGTATACTAAAAAAGTTATGGAGGCTATACATCAATGGAATCGTTTTTGGAATCTTTAAAACTTAAGGAAAAGGTTGATGAGAAAATGGTAAAATTATAGACATGTGAAAAAGTCTTCGCTAGCATTAAGACCCGCAGGGGTCTTAGAGTCCAATTCTAGAATATAGCGGGTTTCTAGCGCTCGTAGACGAGCCTCACGATTGCCACCTCGTCTCAGCGGGGGCACAGAATCGATGACAAAAAACCTAAGGAGTTCACTTTTGTTATTGTGACACTCCTTAAAGTGGCGTGCAACAGGATATGCGGGATCACTGCCATCAATGGCCCGTATGTGCTGGAGTATCCGCTTGTGAACCTGCAACTTGGTACTACCAACATATTGCAGGCCACACGGACACTCCAACACATACACCGCAAAGTCAGTTCTGCAAGAAAGGAATTTGTTTATGGGGCGAGGAATGTCACAGAACGGAATACAATATTCCATTTTGTTAGCCCCATGTCTGCACGCTTTACAACTGGAACAGCGTTTGAAGCCCTTACAAGTTTGCAGCCATGTTCTAGTTACTGAATTTTCAGGACTGGATTTAACTAGCGCATCCTTCAACGACCGAGCTTTTCTGAATGTAATGACCGGACTAGCTGACATCAGATCCCCAATGACAGGGTCATTACAGACAAGGCTCCAATTTTTCTTAAATACTTTGCGTAGAGCCTGATGTTGACGATTATAGGTCACAATTAATCTGATCGGTTGGTTAGTAGGTGAGCTCGTATCGATGGGTATAGACTTTTTTATGGGTATAGACTTTTTTAATGCCTCACTCCGTGGGATGCGATTGGCTTTTTGAATTGCATTGTCAACCATCGTAACAGTGTAGCCCCTTTGCAACAAACGTGCTTTACTTGCTTGTTGAGCAATAACACATTCTGAATCAGTGCTGCAAATCCGCCTTATACGCAACATCTCCCCATAGGGTATGCTGCGTATAAGATGGGCCGGATGATGACTTGAGGCATGTAACACTGTGTTACCCGCAGTGGGCTTCCTAAATAGTCGCGTTAGCAACTGATCATTGCCTGCCACGATCTCCACATCTAGGAAGCACACCGACTCCTGGCTTATGTTGGATGTAAAGTACAGGTTGAGAGTGTTGATATTGAGTACACTAATGAAATCAAGAGCTGCCTGTTTGGTACCCCGCCATATCAAAAAGATGTCATCGATATAGCGGAGCCATACGGTTACATGTCTGGAAAATGTGTCATGGTGTTGACCAAAAAGGACCTGCTCCTCCCAGCAGCCCATATGCAAACAGGCATAGCTGGGAGAAAAACAGGCCCCCATGGCTACACCCCTGACCTGTTGGAAATATTGATTTCCAAACATGAAGAAATTATTGTTCAAGCAAAATGAAATCATATCAAGTAACATCTTATTGTGATTGGCTAACATGATGGGTCTATTCCCTAGATAGTGTGCAATAGCTTTCAAGCCATCAGAGTGATGTATACTTGTATACAACGCTGATACATCAAGTGTAATCAACCAACACATAGAGTCCCAAGGAGTGTCTGCGATCTTTCTTAGAAAATCACCTGTATCCTGCACAAATGAAGGTAGGGTTTGAACATGCTCCTGCAAGAAATTATCAATATACACAGATGTATTCTCCAATAAACCCCCACAGGCTGAGATGATAGGCCTGCCAGGAGGCTTAACGGGATCCTTGTGCACTTTGGGGATGAAATAAATCACCGGAGTGACTGGATACTCATTTTTGAGGTACTTGAATTCATCCTGACTCAAAAGTCCGGTACTTCTCCAAGCAACCAAACGTGCATAGAAGTCATTCTGTGCTTTCCTCATTGTTGCTGCCTCACACCTTTTATAACACAAGGGATCATTCAGTTGGCTAAAGGCTTCATCTAGATAGAGTTGACGAGGCCACAATACCACATTACCGCCTTTGTCTGATTGGCGGACAACGATGTTGTTGTTTGCCTGTAGTTTTTTGACCAACTGAACATACCAAGTGTTCTGAGCGGTGTATTGCCTTTTTTCCCGAAGCGTGGATGCATACAATTTTTTCATACCAGCTACAGATAATTCATGAAAGATGTCTAGATTGTCATGCAGCATTAGATGAGAAAACGTAGATTTTTTGATATATATATATATATCCACACAAAGCTTCTCCATTGATGCAGCCTCCGACCACAGCAGGGCGGCTTCGTCGGACAGGAATGGAGAATCCTGTCAAAATATCCACAACCCATTTCTAAACAGAAATGTGACGACTCCAGGTAGGATGGATAAAAAACCTTTATTTCAACTTCGAGGCAGGCTGGAAGTCCATTCCGAGCACTCGCCCTTAGCTCCTAACGCGTTTCAGCTTCCCTTTCAGCCTTGATCACAGGAGGGCAGTTGCATAAAACTAGTACAAGGATCGCGTGCTTATGTAGCTCATCAGACCATCCTATTGGCGAAGGATTGACCATTCAAGTGTCTGTATTTAAATGCACACAAATTCAAATTCGAAGAAATGGTTTCCTTCAACTGCTAACTGAAAGTTCAAAAAAGCAGTCAAATTCAGCTCATGTGAACGTGTGTAAAGTAAAAAGTGCACTGGACTTGCCTTCTGCATTTCAGTCTCGAGGGTATGTTTAAAAATCCTTCCAAACCAGCAGGCAAAGTGGAATACTCTGCTTACATCCCTTCCCTGACTTTCCTTGACAATTTCATCTGGGCACAGCCCGTTTTGTTTTGTAGAAGAGGTCAGGCGGGTCGGGCTCCACATCCATAAATCCACACAAAGCTTCTCCATTAATGCAGCCTCCGACCACAGAAGGGCGGCTTCGTCAGACAGGAATGGAGAATCCTGTCAAAATATCCACATCCCATTTCTAAACAGAAATGTGACGACTCCAGGTAGGATGGATAAAAAACTTTATTTCAACTTCGAAGCAGGCTGGCAGTCCATTCCGAGCACTCGCCCTTAGCTCCTTACGCGTTTCAGCTTCCCTTTCAGCCTTGATCACAGGAGGGCAGTTGCATAAAACTAGTACAGGGATCACGTGCTTATGTAGCTCATCATATATGCTACACATTGGCATTCACTACTATGTGGTCAAATGCGAGAGTTTCCATGGGACAATTGTTTTTGTTTCACTAATAACTTTGGTGCCGCGTGATGACTCTTCATGAAAACTTTCCAGAAAACCCACCTTGGGTCCTTTCTGGAATGTTTTGGGGTTAGCTATTATGCAGGGTCCAAGTAAAAGGGGTTCCCAAAACCCTTTTTCCCTAACACAGTTTGCTTACGTAAAACTATACAACGATACTTCTAAAACATTCAAAAAGAATTACACTAAATTTGGCAGAAAGCTAGATGTTTGCTCGGAAAGTGTGATATTTGTAAGTTGTTGAAAATCTGTTCAGTCTTTTAGACAAAGTAAGATTTAAAAAATAGAGCTATTTAGTGTTGCGGGACAATTGTGAGACTCCTGCGTGTGTACCATGAACAAAATGACAAAAAAAGCATTTTGATTGACTGGGCCCCCGGTACCAGGACCAATCCTGCGGGACCAAGAGCTGTGATTGGCTGGCTGCAACATGTGGAGAAATGTTTTGGCTGCCATTAAAGGACTCCGGGATTCAGTCCCCAAGTTCTGAAAAATAAATCAAAAACTCGCAGAATGGAGCAGGGTGGGAATAACCTGCCCCCCCTAGACCTTCTGGGGGTGGGGTCCCATATTTTTTGCTGTTCATCATGATACCATGGGACTCACTCTGGAGCCAGCACAGCCTCTCTGTGGCCCTTCAGGACTCCCACGCAAGCCCCATTTACTCCTGCAGGACCGATTAAAGAATGGTGGGTTGTCGTCTGTGCACAGTGTGGTTGGTGGCCCGAGGGGTGGAGGCGGGTTGGACAGGCTAGACGCTGCAGCTAACCACTTGTTGTTCATGGCTGAAGGTCATGAGCAGCAGGAGGTTGCCACAGACGTACTGTAATAGGATATTATTTACGTTACAAAAAATTGAAATTCAACAAAAAAAAAAAATCAACAGTTGAAGTGGGGTTATATTTAGGTCTTCTAATAGTAAATATCTAAACCATACCAACAGTGACATTCACCAGTTATAGGTAGTGTAAGTTGCACAGCTATGATGAACTGCAGGGACCACATATATTCATCACTAATGACGTCTGAAATCTATGGTGGTGCAAACTATAGTTATGTCATTTACGTACAACTAAATTTTTCCATAATGTTTGCTGCATGATTTACCTGGCAAACGTTTTTAAGGCTTGGCTTATGCGTGGGCTCTTGAGTGCCAGCGCTAAGCCTTGGCTCTGCTGTCCCTGTTCAATTGTTGGCTCAACCACCTCTACTTAACACAATCTCAATATTTTAGACTGGCAGAGGGATCTGCCTACCACTTTGACCAGTGCTTTAAATGGAAAAATAGAATTATCGGTGCTCTCTATTTAGAGTACCTGTTTGCTCCTGAGAAGTGACAGAACTCTGCTATTAAATGTATTGCAGCAGCGCATAGAAGTGCAGGTACTGTCCGTTTCAAATTAAAGAGGTGCAGGTACTCAGTGCCAGACAACACCTGCCCATTTGAAGCTAACTTTCTTGCAGAAGATACGGTTTGCTTTCGCTGACCTGATGAGTCCCCTTTTCCAGCAGATTACTGACAGGAACAAGGATAGTGGGGGTGCGTGCGCCCCCTCCCCCGTCGATGACACGCCTCACTAAAGCAACAATTCAAAATTTTGCTATAATCTGGGTTAAAAACATCCTTTCAATCCAGTGCTTGAAATTGAAAATATAAGTGCGTTTCTGGGAAGTTCCGGTAATCTCCTCGCAGTATCTATTGAGAAGTGCAGGTACTCTCCCTCTGAAAATAAAAAAGTTCCGGCATTTAGTCCCGGCCAGTACCGGCCCATACATTTCCGTGTGTTTGACTGTATGCAGCAGGAGTCAGAGCGTAAAAGAAAACGCCTGGACCCATCATTGTAAAACGCGTCATGCCTCTCCCCTCCTCATATAAAATTCCTCACTGTCGCACACAAGTATATACGTCTACAAATAATCGGAATACGCCACTGTGTGCGATCTACCCACACCTACCCCCTTCCAAAAAAACACATGAAACGCAATGACTCAACGCCGGTGCAATGGAGACATAATGGCAGACGCAATCAAACAAGTCATCACCATCATTAAGTAAATGGAAAGTGCTCCTCTCGGGTACCCGAAGCCGCCCTCGTCAGCAGTCCAAGTGGCGCAGACGGGGGGGAGGGGGGGGGGCAAGATGTGGGAGGGGCTGTTGTTATGGACTCTACGGACAGGGTGGCCTTTTTCCTGGTATTGATCTGCGAAATCCCGTTCCCTGTACTTTTATTTCCTGCAGCTCCCTCCCCTTCGCCCCCACCATGGCGTTTGCCGGGGACTTTATCAGTTGCCGCTGCCGCAGGGTGTCGGCTGGAGAGAGCTGTGCGCCGGCGAGCCCGTGGACTTGCGTCTTTCCTGCGCGATGAGGCGCACAGGTGGCTGCGGAGGGCTGAAGGGGCCCGGGACGTTCTGAGAGGAAAGTTTCCGCGCGGCGCCACCTGATCCCAGAGAGTGCAAGGGCAGCGCGGAAGCGGACTGGTCCACCTGGGCAGCAGCAGGGAGCGATGGCGGTGTGCAAGGGACGCCTGCTGGGCATCTCGGTGGCCGTAGCCCACGGCGTCTTCTCGGGTTCGCTGAACATCCTAGTCAAAGTGCTGATCAGCCACTATGGCTTCTCCTACCTGACCCTGCTGCAGTGTCTAATGAGCTCGTCCACGGCCCTGCTGCTGGAGCTGCTGCGCCGCCTGGGGCTGGCGGCAGTGCCACCCCTGGACCTGGGCCTGGCGCGCACCTTCGCAGGGGTCACTGTGCTGTCCACCATGCAGTCCACGCTGACCCTGTGGGCGCTGCGCGGCCTCAGCCTGCCCATGTACGTCATGTTCAAGCGCTGCCTGCCCCTGGTCACCCTGCTCATCGGAGTGGTGGTGCTGCGGAGCGGCATGCCCTCCGTAGGGGTGATACTGGCTGTGCTCATCACCACCGGCGGGGCCGCTCTGGCAGGTAGGCCACACCTCCACACTAGCACTTTGCTATATGGATTGTATGATGTATTAACAGGAGTAAATTGGGCTGTAACGACAATCTTGTTACTGATGACAGGTCTCCTAGTTCTTTGCTTGCTGGGCCCCATGGTCCATTCTCAGCACCCCTAAACAGAGAGCTTAAGGTGTGCCCGAAATGAAACAGAGAAGGCAGCCTGTGCTGCCAGTTAAGTCTGGACAGATCTAAGCGGAGTTTCGCTTTAGTGAAGATGGCGGCCGAAGACAGTAATTGGCGGGCCACTATGTTCCAAAAAAGTGTGAAAAACTGAGATAGGCAATGCTGCGCATTTTCCTGTTCAAATGTTTTATTTGCAATTTGAAATTATAAAACAACTTTCAAAAAACAAACCATAAAGTCTTGTAACACTGTAAATCGTACATAGCAAAATGAGTATCAACATAACACTAATTCGAGCGTTTGCGCAAAACAACTCTTATTGATGAAAAACAATAATGGTATACAAACCTGAATAGCTCTGGAGAGTGGCCAATATTAAAAGCAGTCATTTGTTCAAGATTCAGGTGATTCAATTCACGTCCAGGTGGACTAGATTGGTTTTCTTACCTCCTTTCTTTAGACCCGAAGATGGGGTTGCTAATTTGAACCACGTTATGAGTCTTTGATTTGATGTGTAATCCAGATGACCAAGGGGCACAGTGTGCTGGCTTGGCTGATTGCAGGTAGCATTGTATTGTGATGAGTAAATTGATCTGCGCCGGTCATGCATTCTTTACCTACACCAGGCAGGTCTGTTTTACCTACATCAGGCAGGTCTGTTTTACCTACGTCAGTTAGGTCTGATCTACAGTGGGAATCGTATTGTACTTTTATTCTCAGGAGATTTTCAGGTGTGATGAACTTCTGCTGTTTTCTTTATAGGCACGTGCCTTCCGGTATTTAGAGGAAATGCCTTTCTTTCCTAAACAGGCACAGGTATCCGTAAGCAGGAGGTATCCTGTCACAACTCCCAGAACACATGCAGACTTTGGTTCTCAATGCTGGATTACAGTGGCAGTTGGTGGCAAATCACATCGGAGGGGCGCAAAAAATATACACATAAAAAATGCACATAATAATATACACAATAAACAATAATATAAATATGCACATTAAAAAAATCACTTACCTTACACCAGTGGTGGCTGGCAGGGGACAGAGGTGGCGAGGCAGGGTGGGTAAATATTTATTTGAAAACAAACTTACCTTTAAAACGGCCGCCGTCTTGCTGCTTCTCTTCTAGATGACGTACGAACCAGGAAGCAGCCAGGCCTCCATAGCCAATCACAACAATGCAATGCAGTGTTGTGATATGGTCTGAGCGGGGTGGTTCGGCACACAGACGGGAACTGGGGGGCCTTTGCATGCACCTCACCAGTTTGTGCATTACAGCCTGGTGGGGAACATGCAAAATGTGCATGACTATTTGGCTGGCCAAGCAGTTATGCGCACATGGAGTGTGCAAACCACTTCTACTCCTGTGACCTCAGCCCCGCCCCAACCGAGCCCTGTAGCAAAGAAAAATAAAACGATAATAACAAGATTATTGTCATTTTCTATTTCTTTTTTCCTGCTCTGCGAGTAGTGGGGGAACAGTCATCCACCTTAGCGGAGGAGACGTCCCTGCCTTACACTACAGCTCGATGTTCTGCAGCATGTCCTCGGCTCGCAAAGCCAACTCTCTCATCCAATCAAGAGGCTGTTCTCATGCTGTTAAGCAGCATGAGCGAAGTGTCTTGATTGACTGGAGTGGGCATGCTCTGACATCGTCTTGTTTGGCTGGAGTGGGTATACTCTGTGCTCCTAAGGGCATTGTAGGCCTGTGCCTGCTCTCCAACCCAATTGTCCAAGACAGCCGGGATCGAGAGGTTTGAATTGCGCATGTCCGTTTGGCTGTAGCAAAGTATGCGCACTTCAAACTTAAGTAGCCATTCCTCACTCCTGCCAATCATTGGCAGAATTGATGCACTGGCCCTGCCCTGCTCTTGCACTCCATTTGCTGGCAGAGAGCCAAAAATAAAATGGTAATAAAATCATTTTATTAAAATTTTATATTTCACGCTTTCTGCACAGCAGTTATAGGGGATACACTCCTCCGCTCCCATGGAGGAACCATCACTGCTGGATTATTACTGTGAGAAATCTACTTTGATGTTAGCTCCTTTGATTGCGGTGTAGTGCTCTTCAGAGCTCAGTTTTGTTTTGGGCTCTGGGGCCTGTTCCTTTGGTGTCCTCAGTAGGGTAGGTGTTGTAGCCCACTCTTAGAAGCCTCTGGAATTTCCTTCTGTAGCTGACTATTAAAGTGTGTGTAGGGGGCGTGGGCACCGTCAGTTCCTAATATGTGAAGTAATAAGTGCCAAGGCCCAAGATATTTCCATAGAGGCCACTGCATTGTACACCACCTACGGTCCCTGCCAGTGCTGCCAAACTCCAGTACTAACAACACCTACTTAACATTACAGTGTTATTATATGACAATTTGTAGTAGACTGGGTGACCCAGAGCTGTCAGGATGATCTGAGTACCCCAGTGTTACTATTTGTTTTGATTGTTTATTGAATTTTTAAACTTTGCTTATGCACTTTTAAAAAAAATAGACTGACAGTGTCATCATGTGGTGGACTGTTATAAATATGTGTTAGTGTTACAAAATACGTCTTGGTGCAGAGCACCGCAACACAGGCACAAATTAAGCACTGGGTGCCCTGTTCTATCCCTACCGCGTTCTTTGTGAAACCTGTTGCATTAGAACGGTGGACAGACCTAACCCCAGGGCAGTGGTAATGTGGCATCTGCAGAGGGAAGGATTTTAACAGAGCAAGCCTGGTTTTGCCATTCGCTACCCATTGAGCAAAGGATTACTTGTGATCATAGTTAATCATAATTCTTGCTACTACCTTTGATAAAGATACTCGTCTGTCACTAGGAACCCAACAAACAACTGTATAACAAGACCACATTGACAGACATATTTGCGTAACAGTGCAGTATTCCTCCCCTCATTATTTCTTACCAACCAGGGTCCTGACAACATCAGAACAGATCATACTTAATTCTAAGGATATGGCTGAGCATTGTTTGGATGTGTTTTTGCTTCTGGATACCTTTCTTATCAATCTTATCTGTGTCATCGAAACCTTGATAAAAATGGCTGTGACCCTCCTCTGCTAAAGCAATTCAATTTGAACACAGTTTCCTTAATCAGCATTGTCCAATAGTGGCGAAAGCAAACGCTCTCTAGTCATGTTACCAGAACCTCTTGTTTATCCCCATCTCACTGAGGCTCTGGCCGCAAGTGGCATGTTTTCTGCTGCACTATTATGCGTCTTTGTAGTGGTGTACATACCACAAGGCCATGGCAACATTGATGGTTATTTATGTCCCCTCATTGCTCGCTGTTTGAGTTAGAGCTCAATCCCATGATGAATCATCTATTCCTGCTAGCACCACAGTCCCTTAAAGACAGTGCTTAATGTGTACTGGTGTCTCTTGGTACTCGGCACCTGCACTTATTCTAAACACTGGACCTTCTTTATCAGAATCTACCACACAGTGGTGCTGTCTGCTCCTTTTTCAGTAGAGTGGTATATAAAAATAAATGTGCTTTAAAAATATTACAGACATAGTACTTCAAGGATATCCATTCAACTTGGGAAGACCTGGAATTGTCCAAAATGTTACATTTATATGAGCATGGTGATTAGAAAGGTGATGCTGCACTGGCATGCAGCAGCAGTAGAATGAGCTCCGTGTGGTGCCAGAAGCAGTGGCTCCTGAAAAAATACCCTGGGCCATGCCACTTATTTTTTCCCAAACTAAGCACTGCTTTAAGATACTCTAGAAACTTTGGGCCCACAGCAATTTGTGGGTCTTCGCACCACTTGTCAGGTGATGGTATTTTCACCAGGGTATGCCCAGACGTGGGTCCCTTGCTCACTTTGCCACTAGATTCAAGCTAGCCTGGCTGATGAGGGGTGATACCCTGAAACCGGTCCTAAGATGCTTGTTTCTGGTCCAGGGAGGATCTGGCTTGGCAGTTCAGGGTGGACTGTTCCTATGGGGAGCGGGGTCAAGACTGATTTGAATATGGCTGGGTCCAAACTGAGGCGGCGTGGTGAGCAAAAGAACGATGGATTAAACCTAGATCTGTGACCGGGGGTGAGTGTTTGAAAAGTTTCAGCACTTAGTCAATCATCTTGTTGTGTTGCTATTTTCATCAACTAGAACAGCATTAATTGATCTTGAAGATTCTCGTTCTTGGTTTGACCATTGCCACTTTAGATGCCATAAATATCCTCAATCCATTAATGTCTGCTTCTTTATAGAATTTGCAAAAAATCACTGGCAAAAACTTTAAGTCCTCTCCTTTTATCCACCTCCACTTGAGGGCGGACACTAAAATCCAGGAAAACTATGACATAAATTGTGCCTGTCTTAAGTTTAGTGTACAATTAAGTTGAATCCCTAAAAATGTGATGAGCCAGGCTACCTGGAGAGAAAATGTAGTAAACTGTGCTTTCCCAATTTCCAGAAATCATAGCAAAACACAAAATAATTTTCTTACAATTCCTTAATGAACAACCACAATAATGATATTATGTTGGAAGAAGTGGCAATAATTGCAATAACAGTGGGGAACCTTTCCGTATCGCAGAACAACTCAACAATCAACCGTTTAATGACTAGAAGGGGTGGTACCAGAATATCATCGGACATAAATATCATGTATGATATATAATACTCAAAAATATCGCCCCAGTAGAGTTGACATTATACATTTTTCACCCAATTGGCTGATATTTTTGGAAATTATATTTAGGGCACAAAATGTATGTTGGATGATGTTTCAAACATGATATTTTGACATACAGTGACTCAATGGGTCTGAGCCTTTTGCTGAACTCTGTTTGTGGGTGGCTACCAATTCTTAGAGGAAAGTTTATGGCACCTGAGCCACCATCGCCCTTTAACAAACTGACTCCTTACTTCAGATTTACGACACCGGGGTTTCTGGAGATCATTTGAATTCTACATTGTCTACCTTGCACTACTCACCATTAAAATGATAGCCTCTCTTCTACAAGATACCTCTTATGCTCTTCTGACTGTCCCACAGACCCAAGAAATAGCTCCCTTGTATAAGGTTTGGCTCATGATCTGTTTGCTTTTCATAGAAAATTGTTTCTTTGGGACTAATTTAGAATCATGCAGATGGGTTACCCCTTCACAAAATTGGTCGATATTCTTTATGCCTTATTATAAGTGCCATATAATATAATATGGCATAATGCACTTGTAAGAAGGTGGATGGGCTTTTTGTCACATTTGTGACAGAGTAACCCATCCACCAACCTCTAAACCAGGAGGTAGATTTGTATTAAGTGTATTTGTGTTGTACTTGTCGCATTTGTAGAGCACATTAGACCAAAAGGCATCAAAGCGCTAATAACAGAAGAGAACAATGTGAACAGTGATGCCCCGAAGCAGGCAAAGACCCTCTAAAACACCACCCTGACTGAAGTCTATTCTGCAAAAAGCCAGATTTTAACTTGCACCGAAAGAACAGGTGCAAACTTAGACTTCTGCTATTTTCAAGGAGGGAGTTCCATAGCATGGCGGCTGCCACTGTGTAAGCATAGCAGACCTGCCACCTTATGACGTCCAGCTGATCTCAAAGGACTCCCAGTAACATACCAATTCAGGGCTGCCCTAAGATAGCTAGATCCCTGCAACTGGAGGGCTTTATGTGTAAAGCAAAATGCTCTAAAGGATGCCCGCTTCTTAATTGGCAGCCAGTGAAGAGGTCTCAATTCTTCCCTAACAGAGGAGTTTTTGGGTACTCCCAGGACCAAGCGTGCTGCCAGGATCTGAATGAATTGGAGCTTGTTTAACAAGAGCTGATGAACGTTAAGATACATGGCATTACAGTAATCTAAGCGGGAGGTGATGAGTGTGTTGATCACTGACACCCGGAGCTCTTTCGAAAGAAAGGCAGTCTTTTCTTCAAGACCCCAATCATCCAAAAGCAAAAGCTCACTGTTCTATTGACTGGGGTGTCGAAAGTCAAGGTGATATCAAAAATCACCCCCAGGTTTTTGCCCGCCGCTGCTGGTACAGGCAAAGTATCCCAAGTTTCTGGCCACCAGCTGTGAGTCCAGGTGGAACTGCCCACTCCAAACACCACAATCTCAGTTTTCTCCCTATTCATTTTAAGCTAATGCTCCTTCGTCCACCTGCTAATCTCCTTCATACAATCCCTAAACCTATCCGCTACCTCTTCTCAGTCAACGGAGATGGAAACGATGATCTAGGTGTCATCTGCATAGGATGGTACCTGGTAACCGTAGGAGCGAACCAGTTTCGCAAGAGGTGCGACATACAAGTTAAATAGGGTAGGGCTTGGGAATGACCTTTGACTTCACACCCCCCCTTCTGCTATTTCTTAAATAAGGTAAACAACATGAAGGATTGAATGACTTTTAAAAAGTGCGCAAATACCCAAGGGTATTCTGGTGCTGAAGGTGCCATATATCGCTCTTACCCAATTTAATAGTGCACAATTTACTAACCTCAGAAGGTTGAAATGCTGGGTTGGCACTGTGGAGTTTTGAACTGTAAGTGCTGAGCGTTAACTCACTGTGCCATCTTGAAGCAAATCCTGAAGCCATTTTTGCTTACGATCTTGAGATACCAGCTAATCGCCATGGTATCAAATCTGCTAAAAGAGAGTTTTTAGATCCTCAAGACCCTCAAACTATTCATCCAGTATTTGTAATTTACGGATTACTAGAGTTTTGTTGTGTGCCAGATCATTTTCTTTGTTCAAAATAATCAACTGCTGAACAACTTTAAGGCATCATTTTGTGTATGAAGACTGATAGACTCTGCCCTGGTCTCTCCACTGGATGTACGGAGGTGCATCACAAATGGTGCCGGCAACAGCACTCTAATCGTGTTAGATCGACCAGTGGCCTTTGAACACAGTTGACAATCGCTCAATGGAACTTCCGACAATCAGTTTTGTGCAGTGGCCCTAGAATGGGTGAAATTGTTCTTATTTAATCACATTCCCTTTTCATTTGACTGTTCTCCATTCAAGATTTGGAGTTCCCTACAGGTCCTACAACCATATCAGACCCCAGCTGCTCTCATTGTCAAACATTTGTGACTGGTGCGTTTTCCTGTCCTTGGTGGTAAGTTAAGCAGTGCTGGGTGCAGACACCTTTTAGTACAGTATTGTGAATGCAGGTTTCTGGAGGTTGTAATGTGTGATAAATATGTTTGTGAATATTCGTTGTGTGGCATTTTGTTGTGGTGGTGATGTGTTCTGTACCTCATGTGCTGCTGTTCTTTTGTGTTGCATTGTTGCAATATGATGTTGTTGTATTGTAGTTGTAGTGTTGCATTCTGTTTTGACTGCTCTGCTGTGTTGTGGCCTGTTAGGTTTTAACCCCTTCGCCGCGGCAGGAATTCAGCTGCGGCGCTGGGGGGGTTTGGGGGCAGTTGCGGGTCCGCTGTGCTCGTGACGGAGTGGTTCCGTCACGTCTCCGCCCACTGCGCTAATCGCCCGCACAGGCGGGGAATTAGCGCCGCGTGGGCGGAGCGGCCGCCAACGGCCGCAGCATGACGGAACCCCTCCGTCATGAGCACAGCGCAACCTTGGCTCATGACGGAGTGGCTCCGTCATGAGCGGGGAAGGGGTTAACTGTGTAGTTTTGTTGCTTTACTCATGCTATTGTGTTATGTTATTTTCTACTGACATCAACAAATGCTGCTACATTTCCAGGCAAAACAAGCTGTGATGGTTAATGTGAATAAATAGTGCTGCTCCTGCTCTTTAACTTTTTAGGACCCCAGTCAACCTAAAACTATGGCAGGGGGTGTGTCTTAAATTTGCTCTTGTATCACTCACTTTATGCTATTTGGCACCTTGAATCCTGTCAACAAGAATCCTAGAATCATAAAGGGTGCCCAGGCTCTAAAAGTGCTGCGTGGCTATAAAAATGATGGGAAACCCTAAATAATGTATTCTGTAAATGGTATAGCAAGCTCTCTCACGCCGACCTTGGAGTCATGGTTCATCATGGGGCCTCACTATTCATGAGAAATTATTATAGTGACAAAAGGTCTTCCTGATTACAGGCAGTACTTTAAGAGGGAGTGGGTCAGGATGCCGTTTATTAACTAAAAACCTCAGGCTCAAATGAGGAATTTATAATGTGCTTGTTTGCTTCCCGAGCCACACTGATGAAAAAATCTCAAGATGTATATAATAATGCATGCCATTTACCAGGGAATGCAATAAGTTTTGATTTTTTTCTTATCTTTACAGATTAATTTAATAAAAACAATTTAAAAAAAAATTCAGATTCTTTCCCAAAGATAATAAATACTCTATTGCAAGAGGGTGGCCACGGAGATAATTAAAACAAATTGGGGATGCATAGAAGCTTTATTCTTCCAGCACCATGTGGGTCAACATGTTTCAGCTGTAGAGTGGCCCCTAGACAAGGTCCCCATCTTTTATCTGGACCAGGATCCCTAGCTCTATGTTAAATTCTCATTCATGCAGCATTCAGGAGTCACTGTTTTTATTCATGCAGTAGGTGCTGTTCTACTCTTGTTTTTCGTATCTTTGTAACAAGGTCCCTATATTATGGTGATATGTGCCCCATGGTCACACTTTCGTCAAACAATTCTCCCTGCTCAGTACCTGATAAGCCATCTGTGTCCTCTGACTAAACAGCGCAATTTCTGCTTGGGATCCATGTAATTTGTTCTGCACATTTTTTTGTGTTTATATGACTGTCTAGGATGGTTAATTTTGCAACAGCCCTCCTGCCTCTTGTTCCCTCTATCCCTCTAAATACAGAGGGGCATATTTACAAGCTGCTTGTGCCACCGGTGTGTCACTTTTTGTGACGCACCGGTGGTACATTTTCTCCCCCATATTTCTGCCCCACATTCTGCAGCACACATAGAAAGAGAAAATCACCTCTCATGATTGTTTTTTTGCTGGTAGGGACACCTTCCTGCACAAAAACTATCTCCCCTAAAATGCAGACACCCTTGCTGGGTGCCTGCGTTGATGCATGTCAGCCAATTGTGCGCCAGTGCGGGGGAAAGCAAAAGGATGCAACATATTATTGTAAAAATTACACATCCCTGTGCTTTGAAAGTGATTCAGTGCCGCGCAGCCAAATGGATAAGGCCCAGGGGGTTTGCTAGTAGGTTTAAAAATGACGGGAATAAGATATACAAACGCACATAGCTTAGGGCAACAGTGTTCAGGTCATTCTGTATTTGTACTGGGGACGATGTCTCCTCTAAAGAAACTGTAAGAGGGAGGGTAAAGCCTCAAGTTGCACTTTAATAAGACAGAAGTCATGGTCATAGTGGGCTCTCTTGATTTTTAAGCTCCCCTTTTTTTTTATAACCGACTGTGGGCGCTTGCCCAGTTGCCTCAATCAAAAATCTGGGATTGATGATGGATAAATAGCTGCCTTGGTGGCGCATTTGAGCACAATCTTCACATTCCGCTCTTCTGTTCGCAATTAACTGAGGAATATATCCCCTGTCAGGTCTACCGCCAACATATGATGACTCACTCAATCTCTGTTACCCATTTTGGGCACTCGCCATATCTTGGAGTGTCCGCCTACTCACAGGTGCAGAATGCAGCGTTTCCAAAATGTGGCCACATGGCAGGTGCAGCCTTCCCAACATGAGGTAACATGACTGGCCAGGCAAGCACAGCTTGCTCTGTAGTGGAGACCATTCAGATTCGTACGTGTGTCTTCTCACTCCAGGATTTGTACGGTTGGTGGAACTCTGTGACATTTGAGTTTTCCCTTCTTCGCATACCGCAGGCGTATTTATGTCAAGTTAATGCAGTGTGTGCCAGCCCACTGGGCAGCGTTTCACTGCCCGGCCTTGTCTGTGGCATGTACTGCAGCACCGGAGTCGTCCTCGAATAAGGAAATCTTTGCAAAGACGTTTCTGAACACATCCGAAATCAAAGAGAATTTATGGTGTCGTCTTGTCTTAAATTCCAAATTGGACACAGACACATCCATCCATCCACCCATCCATCTATCCATCCATCCCAGAGTACACCTTAATGGCGTAGAATATCGAACAGCTTTGGGAAGCCCCATTTCATTAATATACGTGCTAAGAAACAATCTTGATTTCTACAATAGAAATTTTTATATTACGTGATTTTACGTCTAGCTTTGCAGACAATCTGAAAAAAGACGATACCCGTGAAATGCCGTTAGACACAGCACTGATGCCTGGACTAGGTAGGTACTGTATTCCATCGATGAATGTATTTATTTGCCTCGCTGCTGTGGTTTTGTTATAATGTGTTCCCCCAAATCAATTTAAGCGACAGAGTGCCGTGTCTGGGACATGGAAATATCGATTTAGCGTATAAACGATGCGAGCTCCGTGTTTTGGAAACCTCTTTCCCAGCGCCCGTTGTATGAATGAACTTCCCACTGTCAGATAAAATACACTTTTGTTTTGTTATCTGTCACAATCGCCGAATTCTTGTTGTAGGTTGCAGTGCACTGCCTCGCCACGCGTTCGAGGATCAAAGATACTGGCACATTTCAGTCAGTCAATGAAATGCAAAGTTTACAAAGTTAACACGGAGTTTTTTGTGTCTCCGTGCCCAGTCTCCTGAGATGTTTCCGCCCTTGTTCGCCCTCCCACCGACCCACGCACTGCGCAGGGGATGTACCTCATGCGCCCCCACGCGCGCATCAGCAATGAAAGGGGTTCGGACGCCACTGAGGCACGCGCCACCGTATGCCGGGGATTCCCCTCTCGCGCGCATCTCTCTGTCCGCCGCTGCACCAGCTGCTCCTAGTGCCCGGGAGAAGTCGTGTCCCCAGGCGCGTCCACTGCCTGGTGTCCCCATAGCGCACCAACACCACTCTCGTCTATGACTCGGAACTTGTGAGCAGTGCTCGTGCTCACCTCAGCCGGCATAGAGCAGGGACTCCTCCCCAGCCCATTCGACCAGGGCTCAGGACTACAGCGCCCCCTCCCGGCACCGCGAGAATCCCGAGCTCCAAAAAGAGAGCGCGCGCAGAGGGAAGACACCGGGATCCCCCAGCGCATCTCCTGACGCGGAGCAACCCTGGGAGGGGGAGAGCCTCATATAGAGGAGAGCATCAGTGCTCCGGCTCAGCGGCATCGCGCGCGGCGAGGGAGGCTGGGGCTCGCTGGGTGATCTTGTTACAACTACAGGACTTTCCGAGATACCCAAGCGAGTCAAGAGAACACTGATGACTATAGCTGTACCTCTGCAGGACGCTGATACGTCTAAGTGCGAATCTTCTCCGCAAAGTTTGTAGCAGAACTATTATCTCACAGAAGACCTCAAGATATGGACCATGGCAGGATGAAAGGCTGAGACTGAGCCTTCCAGATCCGATCCTGAGATCCGTAGTGGTCCAAGTGGACCCCAAGCCCAGTGAGGCGTCCCATCGGCCACATTGGACCAGTGAATGCAACAAGACCCCCCTGACACCAAGACGGGTCAGAGTGGGCTGGACGTCCCGGGAGCGGCTCGGCGCCCAGCAAGAGGATGGCGCTGTGCAAGGGGCGCCTCCTGGGCATCTCGGTGGCCCTGGCCCACGGCCTGTTCTCCGGATCCCTGAACATCCTCATCAAGATTCTGATCAGTCACTACGGCTTCTTCTTCCTGACCCTGGTGCAGTGCTTCATCAGTTTCACTGCGGCTCTGAGCCTGGAGCTCCTGCGGCGGCTGGGGGTGATCTCGGTGCCACCCCTGAGCCTGGGTCTGGCCCGAGTCTTCGCAGGGGTCACCGTGCTGTCCACCATGCAGTCCAGCCTGACCCTCTGGGCGCTGCGCGGCCTCAGCCTGCCCATGTACGTCATGTTCAAGCGCTGCCTGCCCCTGGTCACCCTGCTCATCGGGGTGCTGGTGCTGCGGAACGGGCTGCCCTCTGCGGGGGTGCTGCTGGCTGTGCTCATCACCACCTGCGGGGCTGCGCTGGCAGGTAGGGCCGATGCACGCGCCGCTCACAACTTCCTCTGCAATTTATCATGTCCCTCTTTTTTTCTACAGCGCCAAGAAATGATAGAAACTGGTAGCAAGCACTAAGCAAAGGGCCAGTTAATATTTCGGTGATGGACGATGGAGGAAGCTTGCATGAGCAGATTGGTGTGAAAATGGGATAGTTGCGGTGAGAGGAGTGGTGATGCGATAAGTGAGTAGTGCATTGATGTGTGAACGGTGGTGTGCTTTTAGGGTGAAGAAGGTGGTAGACTGTGCAAATTCATCTATCCATCCACCCCATCCACGTGAGGGGACTGGGGTTGCCTTAGGAGAAAGATGGGTCGGGTTTGAACGAAGGTGAGTGGTTAGGGCGGGTACTGGTAGTTGATGGGTATGAAAGTGTGGGGGGGATAAGAAAAGAACAGAAAGGCTGGCAGAAATCTGGGCTTGAAAATGTCGCTTGATTGATTGAATAAAGAAACGCGTTACCTTGACACTGGCCTGTGAATTGTCCGCTTCACCCTGTGCTTTTAATGGACCGGTAAGTACTCTCAGGTACCCAGTACCTGCACTTCTTTAATTTGGAAGGGCTAGTACCAGCACTTCTAAGCACTGCTCCGGCGTGTTTTATGCGAGAGTACCGGCACTTCTCAGGAGCAAACACTTACTCTCGGATAAGGAGCACCTACAATTCTAAGTCTCTATTTCAAGCATTAGCTACAAAGCAGCGTCAACACCTTTGCCGGTCTTGTAGGAACAAATGGTCCACATGCACCGTGAACGTGGTTCCAACACATGAATTGAAAATGCTTGCGATAAACCACCACTCCCCCACCCACCTCCTATCAGGAACCCTCAGTCTAAGGAAGACGCAACAGGCGGGGCAGCAAGAACCTTCAAATATGAACTATCATTTTCGCTGCATGGGGCCCTCTTCCCCCTCACTGGCATCCACCCACACAACCGCCCTCAACCTCTACTTGCGCTCTGTTCCTCTGGACCCGGCCAAAATAAAACTCCAGCCTTACACTGTCATGGCCAGAACTCAAAGTAAATCTACTTCCGCATGGGGGTTTACACCCGCCATAGCCTCCTGTGATAGCCTTCACACCCTTCACCTTCAGGGCCCCCGGGCACTCAATTTTCCTCCCCATTTTATCTGCCCAGCTCCCTTGCTCCCCCAGCTACAATGTATAGTAAATGTTTTTAAGGTTCCCACTGTATGCAAGTGCTGGCATGCTCCGAATGCAGTTGCTATAGACTTGGGTGTTTTATTGGCTCCCAGGAGGTAGTGGTGTTTGCAGGAGAGGCAGAATGACTTTCATGCCAAAGAGGAATTCTGCAGGTGGCTGGACTGAATACAACAGTGATCACACACTATCAGTTTCTAGGTGCAACCGCTGCATGGAGCTAATCGACCTCCTCTAGCTGCACTGGGAGGTGGTGGTAGAAGGGTAAGAAGGGGCCAGGATGGGGAGGGTACACAAGCGAAACGTTCCCCTGATGAAGGCATAACCACCTTTGGTATTAGTGATTGGAGGGTGGGTGATGGGGCGAATGCAGGGGAGATGGTGAGTCCGGATGTGTTTACGAGCTGAAGTGATGGTGCGTGTGGGCCAGTTCGAGTAAGTGTAGGTCTGTTAGTAAGAGTAATTGGAGGTGTCGAGTAATTGCAGGCGCAGAGTAAGTGCAGTTTAATGGAAGTAAGAGGAACTTCAGGTCTGTTTATGTGATTAAAAGTAAGTGCAGGTGCTGAATAATTGCAGGTTTTAGAGGGTAACAGTAGAATTATGTATGAGTATAAGTTTAAGTGCAGGTACAGAGTAAGTGCATCTTGATGACAGTATGAGTAAATGGAGGTCTGTTTGTGGGAGTGAAAGAAAGTGCAGGTGCAGAGTAAGTGCATCTTAATGACAGAAAGAGTAAAAGGAGGTTTGTTTATGAGAGTAAAAGAAAGTGCAGGTGCAGAGTAAGTGCAGGTTTATGAGAGTAAGAATAAATGCAGATCTGTTTACGTGATTAATAGTAAGTGCAGGTGTGGAGTAATGGCAGGTTTTAGATGGTAAGAGTAGATTTCTTTATGAGTATAAGAGTAAGTGCAGGTACAGTGTTCGTGCATCTTAATGAGAGTAAATGCTGGTGTGTTTATGAGGGCAAAAGTAAGTGCATGTTCAGAGTAAGTGCAGGCATACGAAAGTAAGAGTAAGTGCAGATCTGAGTAAGTACAGATTCATGAGAATAAGAGTAAGTACCGGTCTGAGTAAGGGCGGGTTTATGAGAGTAAAAGTGAATGTAGGTTTGTTTAATAGACCAAAAGTAAGTGGAGCTGCATTGTGAGTGCAAATGTATGCGAGTAAAAGTAAACACAGGTCTGTGTAAGTGCAGGTTTATAAGAGTACAAGTAAGTCCAGGTCTGCGTAAGTGCAGGTTTATAAGAGTAAGAATAAGTGTAGGTAAGTGCTGATTTGTGAGAGTAATATTAAGTGCAGGTCTGTATAAGTGCAGGTTTATAAGAGTAAAAGTAAGTGCACGTCTGAGTAAGTGCAGATTTATAAGAGTAAGAATAGGTGCAGGTAAGTGCTGATTTGTGAGAGTGATAGTAAGTGCAGGTCAATTTATGAGAGTAAGAGTAAGTGCTGGTGCAGAGTGAGTGCAGGTTTATGAGAGTAAGAGTAGCAGTAGGTCTGTGAAAGAGGGGAGAGTGGACACATTTTCAAGGCTGGGATGAGGTGTGGAAGACTGAACAATGGTGAACTAGGATCTAAATTTAGTCCTGGAAAATAGTGCCTACCAGCCCGATATTGTACCGAGGGAGTGTAGCAGTTGAGTCCTTCCAACTCCAGGAGGATCTGGGAGTGTGGGGGTGAGACCAGGGCATATTACATATGTGTCCAAAAGTGAATTGTGTTGATGATTCCGCTTTCATCCACTCATATAAGGTGCTGGCTGGGGCTTTTCCATATGTCTCGTGGCCAACCCAGCCCTATGATTGAATGCTGAGGTAAGGGGTGGTAAAAACGAGGCTCAGCGAGTGGGCAAAGTTGATAGACTCGAGTGATCGTAAGGATCAGTACACAAAGCAGACCAGGCTAGGGTGAAAGTACAGAGGAGTAGGCTGAGTAGTAACGGAGTAGGCTTGGATGAGGAGCCTAGAGTGAAACCCTGGCACTCCTGCGACTACCCTTTCAGCCACCCATCTCAAGCGACAGAGTATTCTGATCAGTCTGATTGCCCACCTGGTAACCGTCAGATCATCCGAAACTCACTGCATGTTCCTACCACTCTTATTGGTTGCATGTTCATCGAATCAGATTGTCCAGAATGCCACACGTCTCTCTGGGACAACAGAAGTTGGGAACTCACTGAAAAAGTGAGGCTGGAGATGGGAATGCTTCCCTGACACCAGAATCCCTAGGATTCAGATCTGTGGTGGCAAAGCATAATTTTGGGGGAATTTCATAATCATGCGAAATGGGGTTTGGGACTAGAGACGAAATCTGTGTGAATGGAGGAATGGTTTAAGTAAGGGGGCTGAAAGGAGAGAGGTGTGTAGGGGAGTGAGGGAGTCTGGGAACTGTTGAAAATAGATGAGTAATTATAAAGAGGTTTTCTATCTCCATATATGGCCAACAGTTAAACCATAGGCAGAGCCACTGGGATTATGCATCAGTGAAGGACCGATTTATGCAGCAGGGTTGACTGAATTATGTAACAAGACGAGCAAAATAATGTACCGTGCTATACAATCAAAAGTGAATTATAAAGCACATTTTGTGACGTTATTATGTAGCTTATTGTGACCTCCCAACACAGATCCACATTGTACAGAAAATACTGAAGTTTCTTATCAAAGAAATCTATATGCATATAGAACATACTATTTAAAACCACTAACAACTGTAGAATGTGTCTTGCATGAAATCAAATGACCAACGCTTCATTATCACTGTCTACTTTAACGCTATTAACAACAAGTTTGTGTAAAACACATCTAATGTTGTATTCAGTTGTACACAGACCTGCACATGAATACTTCTTACAATAAATGTGTATTTTTTTATTGTATACACAGCTGCTTTGGGCTTCTTCTGTTTTTCCACTGTGGCGTTCTAGGACCACCACTTTGTAAATAGAATCACCCATGCCTTACATTCCAGTAAATTACCTATTTAATATGTACATGTTCTTTGGGTGGTTGTACAAGATTGAAGACCTCAGACCTCAAGCAGAGATGCAGGTTTTCTCTTGTGAGTGCCATCTTGAAATAATTACTGCTTTGAGAATAGAGTGGTGTAAATATCAGTGTCTTATGCTAGATGTCTGTGTGGCCAAAGGGTCAAATTCTTTACTATGCCCAAAACACAGACCGGGCCAAATGACATCATATAACATAGCACAACATAACACAGTATGCCTTAAGTTCCCTTAAAATGGCGTAACTCAATATAATATGTCCAGTGGATGTTGGCATTGTAGTTGATCTAGCAGCTATGTGAAAGCGAGCAGTTGCTTACGGAGATCTTACTTCAGATACATTTGTCCATACAATGGCCCTAGAATATCATAGGTTTTGGTGGATGGGACATAAAATGGCTGCGCACGTAGATTTATGAGTAGCTGGAATGATCATTTAGCAGTACACATTTTAACAGAAGTAACAGATGGAAATAATTTGTTGTTATGCAATTTATTTCTTCTCCAGCAATCTGCTTTCTTGAGTCAATTGTCTGGTGCTATGTGGGTTGGGGCGAGAGTTGAAAGAGGGCATCCTTTGAGATAAGAAGAATATGTAGAGAGCTCTGGAAATTAGGGGAGGAAGAGGTAGAGGATGAAAAGGGGCTGATTGTGCTCAAAAGTGACTGAATCGGTGAGCACAGGTGAGCTAAATGCGTGGTGAATAACCCAGAACGACTCATGGGCTGGGAGTAAAAGCAAAGAAACGGGGACCAGAAATGAGCTCTGGGGCAACCATATCAAGCGCTGGATGGGAAGGAGGGAATAAATAGAAGGAGGAGAAGTCCTCATCTGGGGATGAAGTAGGGCAAATGAGGTCGGTGTGCAGGAGAGAGGAAAAGTTGGTCAGCAGAGACAGTGAAGCTGTGGATGAAAGGGGGTTGCAAGAGTGAGGAAAGGACTTGGAAAGGTGCGAAGAGGGAGGTGCGAGCTGAGGAGGAGAGCCAGAGGGCTGGTCTAGAGGAACTAGTGAACGAGGGAGGAAGTAACAGCTGAAGAGACATGGAGATGTACAGAGACAGCTGCAGAAGGTAGGGGGTGGCTAGGAAGGCGAGAACAGAGAGGTGATAAGGAAAGGACAGGGGGAGATAAGGAGTTGCAGGGCAGCGGGGAGTAGTAGGGCACAGGAGAACGTTGGAAGGGGGAGAAAGAGAGGTGATATGGAAGGGATACAGGAAAGCTGAGAATTGGAGGGCACATGACTAGGAGAGGTCTTTAATATCGGATTTGACAACGTCGAGGGTGAGATGCTTACTTCAGAGCGCTACCGTCTACATGAGACTACATGTGTAGTGCACCTGCAATGATGACCATCAGGAGGTGAGATCTTTGAGAGAGAATAATAAACAAGTCCTATTTTTTGATTTGACTCATGAATGCCGTCTGATGGTATTCCATCACATCAATGCCTAGTGAATGGCGGAATTATCTGATAGGAGCTTAAGTATAAGAAACTGAACTGCTCTCTTTGTGATTGGTTAAGAAGTTACCCTCATGATTCAGGAGTAGAGTTTAGCCTTTTGGGTGTATTATTGTAGCAGTGTTTTCTGTTTCCATTGGTTACTCACTGGCGGCAAACAGAAGTGAAGTTCACAAAAAACATTGGCGTCAGGCGGTGCATTCCTTGACAGCAACGTCGTTCATTCAGCAAACTCCAGTTTGTCTTCCACAAGCCCGATTACAGTCGTTTTGTTCAAGGGGTGCCTTGTGCCTGTAGTAGAAATGTTTCAGAAGAACATACAAAATACAATTATTTGAAAACAATATTTAATTGACACCTAGGCATATGGTAACCCCCAAAAATAGAAGCGATTTCTGAAATGTGTCACAATAAAGAAATTAATGTTTGCTGTTCTTCCACAATATTGGAGTTGTGATATTGACCTACATTTACATCGACCCCACGTTATCGACTCCAAACATATCGTGAAGTTGAGGAGATGTGAAGTTAACAATAGTGCATTTCTACTTCATTATACATGATTAGCTTTACCATACATTGGAAGTCGATATTCTGGACTCCATGTTTGTACAGGTCGATAATATTGAACATGACCTTGTGACATACAGCAATAACCATCCATTCATCCATGTGCATGGATGCCATGTAGTTGTGTTGTGGTTCTGCCTGAGAAAGGTCTGTTTTTTAGCCTTTTGATTTGTGTGTTCTGGGAGAAGCAGTTTAACTTTAGCAAGATAAGTATATGCCTCAAAAGCACCGCACGCAAAGGGTGCTGCTAAAAACCAGGACTGGCTCAGTGTCACACATGACTTCGAACACTTTATCCTGCTTCCCCTTATTGGAATTCCTGATGTGCACCAGTTGCGCATCGTCATGAGTCACCATATGGTACACAGCCTCTGCCTATGAAGTGTGCATTTCCCAGTGTTCCCCTGATGCACAGCACTGTGCGCACCTCATGCGCTGCCCTGGCGCTCAGCCCACTGAGCTCCCATGAGGCACCTCACCCGGTGCTCTACTAGGGTGTTCCCCACTGTTCCTCCGATACGTGTCTAGTGTTCTCCCATGCGCTTCCCTAGCTTGCGTCTCCCTTCAGTCCCGTGGTACACATCACCCTGTCCTCCCTTTGAGCCTGTCAACTTGTACTCCCCCTGCAGCACATCATCCAGCGCTCCCCTGCAGCACATCATCCAGCGCTCCACTGCTGCACATCATCCAGCGCTCCACTGCAGCACATCATCCAGCTCTCCATTGCTGCACACCATCCAGCGCTCCACTGCTGCACATCATCCAGCGCTCCACTGCAGCACATCATCCAGCGCTCCACTGCTGCACATCATCCAGCGCTCCCCTGCACATCATCCAGCGCTCCCCTGCTGCACATCATCCAGCGCTCCCCTGCAGCACATCATCCAGCGCTCCACTGCTGCACATCATCCAGCGCTCCCCTGCAGCACATCATCCAGCGCTCCACTGCAGCACATCATCCAGCTCTACCCTGCAGCACATCATTCAGCGCTCCACTGCTGCACATCATCCAGCGCTCCACTGCTGCACATCATCCAGCGCTGCATTGCTGCACACTATCCAGCGCTCCACTGCTGCACATCATCCAGCGCTCCACTGCTGCACATCATCCAGCGCTCCACTGCTGCACATCCTCCAGTGCTCCACTGCTGCACATCATCCAGCGCTCCACTGCTGCACATCATCCAGCGCTCCCCTGCAGCACATCATCCAACGCTCCACTGCTGCACATCATCCAGTGCTCCACTGCTGCACATCATCCAGCGCTCCACTGCTGCACATCATTCAGCGCTCCACTGCTGCACATCATCCAGCGCTCCACTGCTGCACATCATCCTGTGCTCCCCTGGTGCACATAATCCTGTGCTCCCTGGTGATGACCATTCTGTGCTCCCCAACTGCACATCATCCTGTGCGCCCCTGCTGCACATCATCCTGTGCTCCACTGCTGCACATCATCCTGTGCTCCCCTGCTGCACATCATCCTGTGCTCCCCTGGTGCACATAATCCTGTGCTCCCTGGTGACGACCATCATGTGCTTCCCAACTGCACATCATCATGTGCCCCCTGTTGCACATCACCCTGCCCTCCCCTACTGCACATCGTCCTGTGCTCCCCTGCTGCACATAATCCTGTGCTGCCCGGTGCCGATCATCCTGTGCTCCCCAACTGCACATCTTCTTGTGCTCCCCTACTTCTCATCTGCCTGTGCTCTCCTGCTGCACATCATTCTGTTCTCACCAGGTGCAAGTTTTCATGTGCTCCACTCATGCACATCATCCTGTGCTCCCCTACTGCACATCATCCTGTGCTCCCCTACTGCACATCATCCAGCGCTCCCCTGCAGCACACCATCCAGCGCTCCATTGCTGCACATCATCTAGCGCTCCGCTGCTGCACATCATCCTGTACTCCCCCTGCAGCACATCATCCAGCGCTCCCCTGCAGCACATCATCCTGTGCTCCCCTGGTGCACATAATCCTGTGCTCCCTGGTGATGACCATTCTGTGCTCCCCAACTGCACATCATCCTGTGCGCCCCTGCTGCACATCATCCTGTGCTTCCCTGCTGCACATCATCCTGTGCTCCCCTGGTGCACATCATCCTGTGCTCCCTGGTGACCACCATCATGTGCTCCCCAACTGCACATCATCACGTACTCCCCTGTTGCACATCACCCTGCCCTCCCCTACTGCACATCGTCCTGTGCCCCCCTGCTGCACATCATTCTGTTCTCACCAGGTGCATGTTTTCATGTGCTCCACTCATGCATATCATCTTGTACTCCCCTGGTGCACATCATCCAGAGCTCCCCTGGTGCACATCATCCCGTGCTCCCCTACTGCACATCATCCTGTGCTCCCCGACTGCACATCATCCTGTGCTCCCCTGCTGCACATCATCCAGTGCACCCCTGCTGCACATCATCCAGTGAGGCTTGGTGCACATCATCCTGTGGTCTCCTGGTGCACATCACCCTGTCCTCCTCTGCTGCACATCACCCTGTCCTCCCCTGCTGCACATCATCCTGTGCTCCCGTGCTGCACATTATCCTGTGCTCCCCTGGTGCACATCATCCAGTGGGCCCCTGGTGAACATGATCCTGTGCTCCCCTGTCACACACCATCTTGTTCTCACCAGGTGCACATTTTCCATGTGTTTCACTCATGCACATCATCCTGTGCTCACCAGGGTGCACATCAATCTGTGCTTCCCTGGTCAAAATCATCCCGTTCTCCTCTCCTGCACATCATCATGTGCTCTTGAGGTAGAACAACGTCCTGTGCTCCCTTAGTGCACATCGCTCTCTGCTCTTCTGCTGCACGTCATACTGTGCCCCCCTGGCGCACATTTTCTTTTTTTCCCTACGAGCACATCATCCTGTTCTTACCAGGGGCACGTTTTCCTTTGCTCCCCTGGTGCACATCATCCTTTGCTCCCCTGGTGCACACCAACATGTTCTATCCTGCTGCGTATATCCTCTTGTGCTCCCCTCGTGCACATCATCCTGTTCTTCCTTGCAGCACATCATCCTTTTCTCACCAGGTGCACGTTTTTCTTTACTCCGCTCATGCTTCTTATCATGTGCTCCACTTATGCACATCATCCTGTGCTCCCCTGGTGCACATCAACATGTTCTATCTTTCTGCGGATATCCTCTTGTGCTCCCCTCGTGCACATCATCCGGTGCTCCCTTGGAGGTCATCATCCTCTTCTCACCAGGAGCACGTTTTTCTGTGCTCCGCTCGTGCACATCGTCCTGTGCTCCCCTTCTGCACATCAGCGCGTTCTGTTCTGTCCAGCTGCGTATCCTCTCGTGCTCACTCCGCTTTGACCAAAGATGCACATGGTTACGTGTGACTGTTGGTCTGTGTGCGCGAGTGCCTGTATGTTGGATTGGATTTAGTGAAAATAACTGTTGCTTTCCAAGCCTACATTTCAGTGACGTACCTGTGTGGAGCTGCAGAACCCTTAACTGTGACTTTCATTTTGTTACTATTATTTGTGTATTCCTACATCCTGTGGTCCACCGGAAGTTTAGTGTGGCGCTTATATTATTCGGTTCCAAAGTTACTGGCCTCAGCCCCATAATTGTAGTGCCATCTCCCAATATGCCTAGACACGCACGTTTTCAAACAACAGTCTGTGTCCATGACTGCAGCTTCTCTTCGTCTGACAACAAAAATGCATTGCTTTGTGTACAGAAGCAGCGGGGACACCGATGAGATTGTACAGACTTCTGATCTAGATAAATGAATACCCTCACCTAACTGATTCTAAAACACAACACACCAACAAGGCACGTTATTTTGTGTTTTAGATCCATTTTAAAATGTGGCTGCTTTTTTCCGTGTGTACGTTTGCAGGTCATTTCAATGGTCAATGGACCGACTGACTGACCATCCATCCATACGTTTGTTCATCCATCACCCAAACCACCCATCTATATACCCATCCGGCTGTCCTTCTATCCCAATCCATCCATCATCCATCCATCCATCTGTCCGTCCATCTGTCCATCCGTCGTTCTCGGAACCAATATTTTTTTAGTTCGAGCCGGGGCAGTGCACGCGCTGCTCTGCGAGGCATGCCGTCATCTAGACTGCAACTTGAAGCACCTCCCATCTTTTCCATTGGTTCCTGTTCCAGCCCTTCATAAATGCCTACTTTTGTTTGGTTAGCATGCTTAATTACTCCCACCTTTTGGTGTTTCTGACCCTCCCAGCAGACAGCCTCTTCTCATTTTTAGGTCTCGCCTAGCGTTGCAGCGCACATGCGTTGCTCACGTAGCGAGACATATTGGGGTTAAAGTATTTTAGGAGAGGGATTTGTAATTCCGCCCATGCATTCTATTGGGCACTGTCAATATTTATTTAAAACCCTGTGTTATCTGAGGAGGCGTGCTAAACTAAGGTTCAGGCAGAGTTCACCAAGGCATCTGCTTTCCAGGCCGTCAAGTGCGTGTCTTCTCTTTCCCTACCCTCCATCCTCCACCCCCACCCCACTCTCTCTTCTGTTTCTCCCCTTTCCTCAAGTGCTGTGTGGGGCGCACCGGTAACAGCTTGTTTAAAATTCTGGGACAAGGAGCAGAGACAGCGTTGGCTCCTTTACATGGGAGGAGGTAAGAGGGGAGTAAGGCAGCTCTCTTCGCTCCCACAATGCTCACAGGACCCCTCCACTGCACACAATCTATGAATGCACTAAAATCATGAATGGGGTAATGTTACTCCTTTCTACACAGCGGTGGCCTTGAGAATAAAGATTCATACTGGGTGATGGTTTAATGAGTAGGGCGCCTGCCTGCTGAATATACTATACTGTTCCGTCACTAATATAGGCAGTCCGTAAACACTGGAATGCATATATTGCTGATAAGATAGCTCATTGGGTTGTGCGCCTGCTGAGGTGCCATTTTACTTCTCTCCATAGCAGTGATTCGAGCATACGAATTACTACTTTGTCAATATTTATTCAAAACCCTGTGTTCTTATTGCTCTTCAGGGTTTTTGGCTACCGCTCTGTGGCTTTTTTGTACACGCCCTTGGGACAGCAAGTCTACGGCGTCTTTCAGTTTTATGGTTGTTCTGTTATCTGAGGAGGCATGCTGAACTAAGATTCAGGCAGAGTTCACCAAGGCATCTGCTTTCCAGGCCGTGACGTGCGTCTTCTCTTTCCCGACCCTCCCTCCTGCACCCCTACCTCACTCTCTCTGCTGTTCCTCCCACTTCCTCAAGTGCTGTGTGGGGCGCACCGGCAACAGCTTGTTTAAAATCCTGGGACAAGGAGCAGAGACAGCGTTGGCTCCTTTACATGGGAGGAGATAAGCGGGGAGTAACGCAGCTCTCTGCGCTCCCACAATGCTCACAGGACCCCCTCCACTGCACACAATCTATCAGTGCACTAAAAGCATGAATGGGGTAATTTTACTCCTTTCTACACAGTAGTGGCCTTGAGAATAAAGATGCATACTGGGTGATGGTTTAATGAGTAGGGCGCCTGCCTGCTGAATATACTATACTGTTCCGTCACTAATATAGGCAGTCCGTAAACACTGGAATGCATATATTGCTGATAAGATAGCTCATTGGGTTGCGCGCCTGCTGAGGTGACATTTTACTTCTCTACATAGCAGTGATTCGAGCATACGAATTACTACTTGTTAATAGCTCCTTGAGTTTTCTGTTTACCTGCTGACAAGGCTGTTGTAAATCACTGGCTAGTGGCCCCAAATAAGGATGCTTAATTAGGTGATAATAGCCTTATGGGCTGCACGAGGCGCTAGATGTGCATGAGCTTGGGTAATAACGTGCATATTTGTGGAAGCAGGCCTCTTGGCGCTATCGATAGGCTAGAAGGTATTTATTGTTACCCAACGCAGTGGTACGCATCTTATCACCCTGAGAAGGATGGACGGCTGATTGAACCTGCCGGGATTCGAACCTGAGACGGCGAGGTCTAACACATTTTCCGGAAGTGGCTGCATTCAGCCAATGAACTACCAGACCTGGCTAAATATGGGGCATTAAGATGGGGATGTCACACAGACCTAACGAGAGCGCACAATAGCGTACCTCTGTGGGCTGCACGAGGCGCTAGGTGTGCATCAGCTCGGTTAATAACGTTGCCATGAATGATAATTTCAACTTTAGCGGCCCTGCTTAATGACTGCCTGTACTTCAGGAATATGCCCAACACGTCTAAAAACGCTCAAATAAGAGTATAACTCGTCCGTGCCAACCAAAAATAAAATGAAGTTTCTGGGCAAATCACGTAATCCTCTGTATCTACCAAAAATCAAATGAAGATGTTGTTGTTCAGTTTAGCAATACAGAACTGCAAAAAAAATATAAGTTACATCAAAAAAGTGAACTGCTGCAGAGTTAAGATTTTTTTCTATTCTCAGACTGAGGACGAAAATAGAGAACCCGATATGGACCTGTCATGGCTCCTGCTTTTAACAACTGCCGGTGGTGAGCACCGGCAGGACCCGGCCCATTTAAAGCCCTGCGTGATATGCTATTTTTAAAGGTGGGTTTTACCTAAAGGGCCACAATGCAGCCTGCATCACAGGGAGGACAGGGGTATTCTGGCAGACTGTGGGGCTGTGCATCGGGGGATTTTTGCCATAAATGATCATTTCAACTTTAGCGGCCCTGCTTAATGACTGGCTGTACTTCAGGAATATGCCCAACATGTTTAAAAACGCTCAAATATGAGTATAACCGTATCAGCTCCGAGGCCCGAAAGCTTTGTGGGCTGGAGAGCAAAACAAACAGCAACTATAACACAGAATCGCCTCAGCCCTGAGCAGTAAGCACACAAAAACCGTTGGAAAAATAAAAACAGCCAGCTCTTGTCCTGTATGGCAGGCTGGCATGAACCCAGGCGTGCTTGTGCACAGGGGCTTTCTAAAAATGTGTTGTGTGGCTCATATTTCGGTTTTCAATAAAAGGACCCCCCACCCCGAGCTTGTGGCGTAATGGCTACAGCTGCCAAATTTGGAGCTCAAGAAGCAGGTTTCAGTTTTAGCATGGGCTTCATATCCTGTATTTCTGGGCAAATCACTTAATCCTCCGTGCCTACCAAAAATTAAATGAAGTTTCTGGTCAAATTACTTAATCCTCCGTGCCTACAAAAAATTAAATGAAGATGCCGTTGTTGGTGCTTATGTAAAGCAGTTCCAGTTTAGCAATACAAAACTGCAAAAAAAATAAAACTTACATCAGAAATAGTGAACTGCTGCAGAGGTAAGATTTTTTTTCTATTCTCAGACTGAGGATGAAAATGGAGAGCCCGATACGGACCTGTATCGGCTCCTGCTTTTAACAACTGCCGGTTGTGAGCACCAGTAGGACCCGGCCCACTTAAACCCGTGAGTTATATCATGTTTTTAGAAGTGTGTTTTACCTAAAGCGCCACAATGCAGCCTGCATCACGGGGAGGACAGGGGTATTCCGGCAGACTGTGGGGTGTCATCTCCAGTCTAATGGTGCATAATTGATAATACATACCGTATACTTTTTAGAAAAAAACCAATATAAAAAACAATATCATTTACAATGCTAAAAGCTTTAAACAATGTCACTGCGAGACCTATTGCATTGTAAATGCTTGTTTAAATGTACGTTCCATCGTGCACAATTTAGTTTTTTGTCTACCTCGGGCTTGCGTATCAGCACGGTGCCTGCTTCACAGACACTGCACTTATTTTACATTGACACTGAGCACTTCCAGGGCGGCACGCCGCAATGCTGTGTTTTATCTTTAAGTATGTTTAATGTATATGTTTAGTTATTTAAATGATTTACTTTTTGGTATTACCACAGCATTCTTTCAAGTCCTGTAACTACGAACATAGCGTTGATGCCCACGTCAATGGTTGCGTGGCTTGCAAGTCATTCCTCTAATTGGAACTTCTGCACTGTATGTTTGTGTAGCGCTAGGCACCAACTCCGGCAGAGATTGTAAACATCCTACCACGGTTGAGCGAGTAGCTAAGGACCTCCTCCCGGGTGTTTTGAGGTGAGGAGAACATAAATTGGCAGAGGAGAGAATGGTGCGGGCCCTGTTTTTTGAGTACTCCTTCCGGATCTCGCTCCCCCACCTGCACTCAGCTTCATCTTGCTCCCCCCACTACTTTAATTTTTTTTTTTAATTTTTAAATGGCTGACCGGACCAGCCACACATTAGGAATGCTATTGTTTTAATGAGTGGAGAACGTCCAGTCTATAATTTTTTGTTTGTTTATTGCATGCCACTGCCTGGCTCCTGTTTGCCCCGTTCATTGGTAATGCCTAAACACTTCTCACTACTTCTTTATTTTGGGCAGCTTTGTATATCCCCCTGTTCTTGCTGTCGGATACCACCACCCTTCTTCCCTCGTCATTTACCCCCGTGCTCCATTGGTTTATGGGCCAGAAGCATGCCTCCAGGACAAGAGGCGCAGCGGATCTTGCGGATCTTGTATTTTCCCAGCACATTAATCATGTGGTCAGATGGCTTAGTTCGATGAGCTGAAAAAAAAGGTACTTGTGTGCTTGTCTAGGGTCTGGACATTGTTAATATTGCATTTCCGCTAGTGGAGGTTTGTTGGAGTTGTCAATTATTACCCGCCACATTATGATTTCTCCTCTGCATCTGTCATCTAGAAATTGTTACCCACCAATTAAACTGTTTCCTGACTTGTTAATGACAGAGATTCTTAAAAAAATGGAGCTCCTTTTATCCGTCTCGGAAAGATGGTAGATTGACTGGACCCTAACCTAAATGTGACCTCTTGGTTACATAGGTGGATCTCTGCAGGTACAGTTTATCCCCTGCTTTCCTGATCTTTCCATCTCTTTGAGACATGAGCACTAAAGTAGCATTATTTCAAATGTGACTTAATCCAGCACTGTTTTTAAAGTGCTAGCGCTGTCCCGTTTAAGGCATTACAACCGATCTAAAAAAAGTGCCAGACACCACATTAAAAGTATCACCCGCTAAAGGGCTTTTGCCATGGAAGAATAGCGAGAAAGTTTAGAACTACTACATTGTCAAATTAAAGGTACCGAGCTCCAGCTTCCCCCCCCCCCCCACCCCCCAAGGGGCACTGGGGCAGGACTGGCTTTAGATGAGTGCGTGCACTGATTTTGGTGTGGGTGCTGCCTTCAAAAATAACTTATGGATTTAGAAGTACTAAAGTTGCTTGTGGATCCAGCAGTTTTCAGGCAACAATAAAAATATTTTAAAAAACAAAAGTAAAAAAAATTGTCATATTTAACACCAAGAGCTCTAACTTTCACAAATGCGAGACCGATTGCATTGCAAATGCTTGTTTACTTGAACTGTGTAGTACAAAGACGTTGATTGAAGAGACCACGTTATTGAATGAAAAATATCTGCAGTTAGGAGAAGACCAGCTTTGTTCCTGTGAGAGAGCAGACAGTTGCTGAGGTAGTAGTCCCTATTGAACGCTACATTTTACATTCGTTGCTGCTTGCATAGTCTAATTTACTGCACTGTGACTGGTGCAGTGAACTTGAAAATGTTGAGTTTCCTAGATCTCGGGCAAATATCTTAAAACGTGGAAAGCAAATGTCAATGTAGTTAGTCTCTTTTGCGCCCTTGGCATGGTCACCCAAGGGGCCTTCACTCAGTGAAGTTGAAGATGTTTTCCGCCTGACGTGAGGGCAGTAACGCACTGGCGTGACGTGACAGCAGCAATGCGCGGGGGGTCTGGCGCGCCCAGTGCTTTACGCAGCTGGTTACGGGGGTTCACGTGCGCTCAGCTGCCTGTCGTGACAGAGGAAGACAATCGCGGAATCATAGATCGGCGTCAGACTTTCAAAGGACCATGGCGACCCTCGGGTCCACGACCCTCTGTGACGCAGGATACATAACTATATATTAAGGTCCTTGTAATTAGTGCGCTTCAGCAGAGTGAGCGGGAATTTCTGATAAGTACCCAATTTTACGTAGTAAGTGGAATCCGACCCATTCTGCATGGACTAATATAGCTTCGTATAACAGGTGGAATTCTGCACATAAAACACTTCTTTGTATGCACAGCCAGATCCTGGAGGTTCTGTGCATGCAGAACGGGCAAAAAAACTTTGAATTTGTACTAGTTCTGGAGAATTCCAAGGGAATTCCATAAAATATTGTATGCCACGGATTTGATAGATTTCACGAATCCCTAATTGTGATGAGCTTTCACTCCCCATATAAGGTTACTTGTTCTAACATTAATTTACTCACTCCAGAGAGGGTGTATTATAATGTAAGAAAAAGTGCTGTTTTAGCAAAATGAAACCATTACGCCACTCTCGCATTAACATTTGTTACTTTGAAAACTTATTCCCCCCGTAGCTGATTAGTCTCCCATACATATTTTGATTTTTTCCCAATTTTTCACCTTATAATTTCCCTTTCTCCTTCAATATGCAGCCGATCTAACTCAGTTCAGAAGCAAGTGAAGCAGGCTCATCCTTACTAGGTCGGCAAGTTGAGTACCATAAATCTATCATTTTGAGCACTTACAACCAACAGAAGACAGTATTTATCACTATATAAAGCAGTTTATTGGTATAATTATTTTGGCCTGGCTTTTGAACGGGCCAGTCAGTAAATGCATACGTTTCGGGTTTCAAAGTCTTTGAATTGTTTTTCACACTTGTTATTGCTCCAGTTGTTTTTCCTTAAGGCTACATTAGCTGCCCCTGTGTCGGTCAGCGAGTTTTAGAGAAAGGTACAATGGGTTCAGGACCAAGGTACAATGGGTTCAGAACCAAGGTACAATGGGTTCAGAACCAAGGTATAATGGCTTCAGAACTAGCTTCACATCTCCCGCTCAACTTTTATAGACCCAGTCGCCGTTCTCCCGCTGAGCACCTATAGAACCAGCTACCCATTTTCAGCACAACATTCTATAAATGTTGTGCTGGAAATGGGTAGAAATGTTCAATAGGAGAAGGGTAGCTGGATCTATATCCAGCTACCCTTCTCCTATTGAACATATCTAGACCATCAACATATCTTCCGATAAACATTCATACAACGAATGCCCCAGTCCACTGATGATTGTTAGAACCAGCTACCCTTTTCCCACTAAGCAGTCATAGAACCAGCTACCAATCTGTGCTGAACAGTCATAGAACCACATACCCACCCCTACTTAACCTTCATAGAACCAGCTGCCCATCTCCCACTGAGCATTCATGGAATAAGCTACCTGTCGCTGCTGAACATTCATAGAACCAGCTACCACTCTGTGCTGAACATTCATAGAACCATCTACCAATCTGTGCTGAACATTCATAGAATCAGCTACCACTCTCCCACTGAAGTCATAGAACCACCTACCATCTCTACTGAACATTTATAGAACCAGCTACCAATCTCTGCTGAACATTTATAGAATCAGCTACCACTCTCCCACTGAAGTCACAGAACCACCTACCATCTCTACTGAACATTTATAGAACCAGCTACCAATCTCCGCTGAACAGTCATAGAATCTGCCACCCATCTCTACTGGACATTTATAGACCCAGCTACCATTGAACATTCATAGACCCAGCCAACCATCTAATTTATAATACCAGTTACCCTTCTCCTGCTGAACACCTATTGAACCAGCTACCATTTCCAGCTGAACATTTATAGATCCAGCTACCCTTCTCTTGCTGAACATTTCTAGGCCATCTATTCATTTTCCACTGGCCGTTTATAAAATCAGCTGCCCATCTCTTGTAGGACATTCATAGAACAAGCTACCTATCTCCAATGAACATTGATAAAACCAGGTATCCATTTCCCACTGAACAGTCACAGAACCAGCTACCCATCTCTGCTGAACATTCATAGAACCAGCTACCCATCTCCCACTGAACATTCATAAAAACAGCTTCACATCTTCCACTGAACAGTCATAGAACCACCTACTAATCTCTGCTGAACATTCATAGAACCATACAACACAAAAGATGATGGACTGAATGTTGAACATTGTCAAATATTCACACCCAGTCACAGATCTCGGTTTAATCCATTGTTATTTTGCTTGACACACCATTCCAGTTTGGACCCTGCTACATACAAATCAGCCATGACCCTGTTACCCATGGGAACAGTTCAACCTGAACTGCCAGGCCAGGCCCTTCCTGGACCGGAAGATAAGCATCCTGGGACTGGTTTTGGGGCATCACCCAGGCGTAGCGAGCACGGGACCCATGTCTGGGCATACCCTTCCCACTTAGAGTGAAATTGCAACACTAAAAGATGATGGACGGAATATTAAACATTGTCAAACATTCACCTCAGTCACAGATCTGGGTTTAATCCATCGTTATTTTGCTCACCACGCCATTCCAGTTTGGACCTAGTCATATGCAAATCAGCCTTGACCCTGTTCCCCATGGGAACAGTCCATCCCGAACTGCCAGGCCAGGTCCTCCCTGGACCGGAAAACAAGTGTTTCCTTTGTTCGCCCTAAGTTGGTAGGGTATGCCCAGAGATGGGTCCCTTGCTCACTTTGCCAATGGATTCAAACTAACCTGGCTGATGTGGGATGTTACCCTGAAACCGGTTCATGATGCTTTTTTCCGGTCCAGGGAAGATCTGGCTTAGCAGTTTGGGCTGGCCTGTTTCCATGATGAACAGGGTCAAGACTGATTTGCACATGGCTGGGTCAGAACTGGGGTGGCGAAGTGAGCTAAAATATAATGATGGATTCAACCCAGATCTAATAGTGACTGGGGGTGAGTAGCTGAAAATGTTCAGCGATCCGTCCATCATATCCTTGTGTTTCCATTCATAGAACCAGGCAGGCTTCTCCTCCTGAAGTCATAGAACCACCTACCCGTCTCTGCTGAACATTTATAGATCCAGCTACCCATCTCTACTGGACATTCACAGAATTTGCTACCGATCTTCCACTGAACAGTCATAGAATCACAACCCATGTCAGCTGAACAATCATAGAACCAGCCTCCCATCTCTGCTAAACATTCATAGAACAAGCTTCCCATTTCCGTCTAAACAATTTTAAAACTAGCTACCAGTGTCCTCCTGAACATCTATAGAACCAGTTACCCTTCTCCTGTTGAACCTTATAGAACCGGCTACCCGTTTCCAGCGGAACATTTATAGATCCATCGCCCCTTCTCCTGCTGAACATTTATAGATCCATCTCCCCTTCTCCTACTGAACATTTATAGACTATCTAACTATCTTATACTGCACGGGTACTCATAGTACGTCCTTGGCAGGCCTTCCTTGGCATGCCGCGGACCTTGCAGACATTGTACCTGTGTTTTTTTTTTAAAGAGTGTCAGCAAACACCACCGGTTGTCCTCCGAGAGACTCTGCTCTATGGGGGCCGGGCGATTCCAGCGATAGTCAGAGTGGAGATGCAGGGGCGCTAAGAAGAGGTGAAAAACAACAAAGCCTCATTAACAAGTAAATGGTCTTTTAAAGACCTGTGAAGTACTCGAGTGCGGCTGTGTGTGTGCCCGGGAAGCTGTCTCAGCCCGGGCTGCCGCACACGCGGGGGAGGGGGGGTTGCTGAAGCCCTTTCAGCCCAATGGGCATTGCGTGCCTGGGTTTGGGCTGGCGTGGGTGCACACTTACAAGTGCAGGAATGCCAAAACGGATTCCTCAAACCGTGACCCCGGCTGCGTAAATTAGCATGCCACAAGCATGTCATTGAAATAGCTCACCCCACAGACCAAGCACGTGTACATGCGCATTCAAAATTGTACATTTTTATGATTTGAATAAAGAGGCGAACAAAACTCAAAGCACAACACATTTTAGGTAGGCACAATTAAATTCATCACGAGAAGAAGGCAGGACAAGTGTGCCGTGGGGGGCACAGTTCGTGCGTATCCGCGTGGCTAAATCAGGAATCTCGTGCAACTTCACGTGAGGCTGCTTTGTGTTACTGCTCCGTCATGGGAGGGCCTCAACCTAGAAATGAATGTTGCTGAACACTTGGTAAGATCACACACAGCCCTACTAAGTATTTTCAATTATTACACGACGTTTCAATTTGTGTGATATGCTAATCGTACGTGCAAAGTATCTTTTTTTTTTTTTTTTAAATTGAGCCAAATTACGATTTTGACAGCATCGTTTTTACATGTATATGCCCACAATGTACATAGATACTGAAGGAGAATCATAAATATCCCTGTACTTTTATGGTTCACAACAAAGCATGCCTCTCCCCAGGACTGTTGCTGCTTCCCGTGGTACTCATAGTGCGGCCGGCAGGCCTTTATTGGTGGCCCGCGGACCTTGCAGGTAATGTACTCATGGCCCCCTGTTGAATGCTGTGTAATTTGTTTTGTTCATTATGTAAAAAGGGGGATGTGTTATATGTAGTAACTATCGTTATCTTTTAAGAGACATGTTTCTTTAAAAGTTAGAATGTAATAGAGTTTAGGACTCTAGAGTTTAGAATGTGAGTTGTAAGATATCATTCTTACTTGTATCTTGTGTTGGAAAGTCGTGGGTTTTATATCTCTGGAATAAACCTTTTATTCACAAAAGACAAACCAGCTTTGGAATCCTATTTCTTCATGATTGCCCACTTTACACCCCCAGAAACCCAATTTTACCAGTAACAGAAGAGAGTGGAGAGAGAGAGAGGAGAGAGAGAGAGTGGAGAGAGAGAGAGAGAGAGAGTGGAGAGGAGAGAGTGGAGAGAGAGAGAGAGAGTGGAGAGAGAGAGTGGAGAGAGAGAGAGAGAGGAGAGAGAGAGAGAGAGAAAGGGTGGAGAGAGAGGAGAGAGAGAGATGAAGAGAGATAGAGTGGAGAGAGTGGAAAGAAGGAAGAGTGGAGAGAGAGAGAGCGGAGAGAGAGAGAGAGAAAGGAGAGAGAGTAGAGAGAGAGTGTGGAGAGAGTGAGAGATTAGTGAGACAGAGTGGAGAGAGACTCACTGAGAGAGAGAGACTGACTGACTAAGAGAGAGAGAGAGACTGACTGACTGAGAGACTGACTGACAGGGAGACTGACTGACAGAGAGAGTGACTGGCTGACTGACAGAGAGAGAGACTGAGTGTGAGAGAGAGACTGACTGACTAGGAGAGAGAGAGACTGACTGAGAGAGAGAGAAAGACTAACTGACAGAGAGAGAGAGACTGATTAAGAGAGACTTACTGACTGAGAGAGACTGATAGAGAGAGTGACTGACAGAGAGAGAGCAACTGACTGACAGATAGAGAGACTGACAGACAGACTAGCTGACTAAGAGAGACTGACGGACTGAGAGAGAGAGACTGACTGACTGACAGAGAGAGACTGACTGACTGAGAGAGAGACTGGCTGACTAAGAGAGAGACTGACTGACTGACTGACAGAGAGACTGACTGACTGACAAAGAGAGACTGACTGACAGAGAGAGAGAGAGACTGACTGACAGAGAGAGAGAGTCTGACTGAGAGAGAGAGACTGACTGACTGACTGACTGACTAAGAGAGAGACTGACTGACTAACTGAGAGAGACTGACTGACTGAGAGGGAGAGTGGCTGACTTAGAGAGAGAGACTGACTGACTGACTGACTAAGAGAGAGACTGACTGACTAACTGAGAGAGACTGACTGACTGAGAGAGAGACTGGCTGACTAAGAGAGAGACTGACTGACTGACTGACAGAGAGACTGACTGACTGACAAAGAGAGACTGACTGACAGAGAGAGAGAGAGAGACTGACTGACAGAGAGAGAGAGTCTGACTGAGAGAGAGAGACTGACTGACTGAGTGACTAAGAGAGAGACTGACTGACTAACTGAGAGAGACTGACTGACTGAGAGGGAGAGTGGCTGACTTAGAGAGAGACTGACTGACACAGAGAGAGACTGACTAAGAGAGAGACTGACTGACTGAGAGAGAGACTGACTGACAGAGAGAGAGAGAGACTGACTGATAGAGACTGACTGAGAGACTGACTGACTGAGAGACTGACTGACTGATTGAGAGAGATTGTCTGACTGAGAGAGACTGACTAACTGAGAAAGACTGACTGAGACTGACTGACTGAGAGACTGAGAGAGACTGACTGACTGAGAGAGACTGAATTACTGGCTGAGAGAGACTGACTGAGAGTGACTGACTGACAGAGAGAGTGACTGACTATGAGAGAGAGAGACTGACTGAGACTGACTGCTAAAGAGAGAGACTGACTGACTGAGAGAGAGAGACTTACTGACTCACTGAGAGAGAGAGACTGACTGATGGAGAGAGAGAGAGAGAGAGAGAGAGAGAGAGAGAGAGAGAGAGAGAGACCGACTGACTGGGAGAGACAGAGACTGAATGACTGAGAGAGGCAGAGAGAGAGACTGGCTTCAGCAGTCATGGAGTTTGCTCCAGGAATAAAAAGTAAACCCTTGGGAGTCCTCTTGATTTTCTTTAGTTTTTGGTCCTTGCCTTTCCGCCATTGTGTTTGCAAGACATTGCAGGCTATTGCAGGGTTATGGGTGGGCTAAAAGTAACCCTGTGATGGAATTGGGGTCAAAGTGTGTATGAAGCTATGCAATGCCTGTTAAGATTGCTATTGTGTGCTAATAAAAATGAATTATCAAAATGTTCTCTTTGTGTAGTTACATCTGCTTTTGAAATACAGCATTGTGGCATTGTCTAATTTTTTAAACAGGTTTGATTCTTTTTACTCTAGTCCCGCCCCCGCTGACCCCGCCCCCCACTGACCCTACCCCTACTGGTGCGGCCCTCGGCCACAAACTACACTGTAATTTTGGCCCCTGACAGAAAGTGTGTGGGTACCCATGTTCTAATGTATATAACCAGATACCCAGCTCCTGTATAACAATCATAGATCAAGCTACCCATCTCCCACTAAACATTCATTGAACCACCTACCAATCTCTGTTGAACATTCATAGAACTAGCTACCCATCCCTTCTGAACATTCATTAAACCAGCCAAACATCTCAGCTGAACATCCATAGAACAACCTTCCCATTTCCTTCTAAACAGTCATAAAACTAGATATTAATCTCCTGCTGAACATTTATAGAACCAATTACCCATCTCCTGCTGAACTCCTATAAAAAGAGCTACCCATTGACAGTTGAACATTTATAGATCCATCTGCCATTCTCCTGCTGAACAATTCCAGATGAGCTCCCTATCTTCTAATGTACATTTATTGAACCAGATACCCACCTCCTGTAGAACATTCATAGATCAATCTACTCATCGCCAATGAACATTGCTAGAACCAGCTACCCATTTCCCAGTGAACAGTCATAGAACCAGCTACGCATCTCCTGCCGAACATTCATAGAACAAGTTTCTCATCTCCTGTCGTAGAACCAGCTAACAATCTCCTACTACACAACTATAGGACCAGCTCCCCATCTCCCAATGACTTTCATAGAACCATCTACCCATCTGCTGAACATTCCATTCCTAGAACTAGCTACTCTCCTCCTGCTGAATATTCATAGAAACAGCTACCTATCTCCTGATGAATATCCATAGAACAAGCTTATCATCTCCTGTTGGAGATTTGCGTCAGAGACCATATCCAACTAGCAGTGCGGTTTCTTCAGTTATTGCCTGTGCAACAATGTGCTCCCTCCTACCCATCACTGGTGAACATTCATAGAACCACCTACCAATCTCCCACTGAACATTCAGTGAACCAGCTACCCATCTCCCACTGAACAGTCCTAGAACCACCTACCCATCTCTGCTTAACATTCTTGGAACCATCAACCCATCTGTCCTGAACATTCATAGAACCAGCCACCCATCTACCACTGAAGTCAAGACCCACCTACCCGTCTCTACTGAACATTCATAGATTCAGCTACCCATCTCCCACTGAACATTTGTACAGTAAGCTACCCATCTCTGCTGAATATTATTAGAACTGGCTATACATCTCTGTCTGAAATCATAGGACCATAACCCATCTCTACTGAACATTCATAGAACCAACTACCCATCTCCCATTGAACATTCATCCACTAAGCTACCCATCTCTGTTGAGCATTCATAGAACTAGCCACTCATCTTCACTGAATGTTCCCAGAACCATTCGACTAGCTCTGCTGAACATCCATAGAAAAAGCTTCCCATTTTCGTCTAAATAATTATAAAGCTAGCTAACAATATCCTACTGAACATATATAGAACTGGTTACCCTTCTCCTGCTGAACACCTATGGAACCAGCTACCCATTTCCGGCAGAACATTTATAGATCCATCATCCATCTACCATTCTCCAGCTGAACATTTCTAGACCATCTACCTATTTTCTAATGGACATTTATAGAACCAGCTTCAAACCTCTGGTATAACATTCATAGATCAAGCTACCGATCACCAATGAACCATTGCCAATGAACATTGGTAGAACCAGCTATGCGTTTCCCAGTGAACAGCCATAGAAACAGTTACTAATCTCTGCTGAACATTCATAGAACCAGTGACCTATCTCCCACTGTACATTCACAGAACAAGCTACTCATCTCCCACTGAACAGTCATAGTACCACCTTCTCATCTCTGCTGAACCTTCATAGAGCTAGCTACCCATCTCCCACTGAACAGTCATAGAACCACCTACTCAGCTCTGCTGAACATCCATAGAACCACCTACTCATCTCCCACTGAACATTCATAGAACAAGCTACCCATTTCCCACTGAATAGTCATAGAACCACCGACCCATCACTGCTGAACATTCAGAGAACCAGTCTCCCATGTCTGCTGAACATTCATAAAACAAGCTACCTATTTCCCACTGAAAAGTCATAGAACTACCTACCCATCTATGCTGATCATTCATAGAACCCCCTATCTATCTACCACTGAGCATTCATAGAACAACTCACCAATCTTTGCTGAACATTCATAAATTAAGCTACTCAGTTTTTCCTAAACAGTTATAAAACCAGCTACCAATCCACTGCTGAACATTCATAGAACCAGCTACGTATATCCCACTCATCATTTATAAAGCAAGCTACCCACCTTCTACAGAACATTCATAGAACCATCTACCCATTTCCCCTGAACATTCATAGAACCAGCGACCCATCTCCCTTGAACATTCATAGAACCAGCTATCCATCTCTGCTGAACATTCATAGAACTGGCTACTCATCTCCCACTGAACATGCATAGAACAAGCTACCCATCTCTGCTGAACATTTATAGAACCCCCTGCCCATCTCCCGCTGACTATTTATAGAACCAGCTACACACTCCTGCTGAACATTCATAGAACTAGTTTCTCATCCCCTACTAAACAATTATAAGATCAGCTATAGATTTCCTGCTAAACATTCATATAACCAGCTACCCATTTTTTCCTAAATAGTTATAAAACCAGCTACCAACCCACTGCTGAACATTCATAGAACCAGCTATGTATATCCCAGTCATCATTTATACAGTGAGCTACCCACCTTCTGCAGAACATTCATTGAACCAGCTACCCATTTCCCCTGAACATTCATCGAACCATCTACCCATCTCCAGATGAACATTTATCGAATCATCTCCTGATGAATATTCATAGAACCATCTACCCTTCTGCTGCTGAACATTCGTATGGGGATTGCGGAGGCCTTGACCATCACTAGGGGAGGATACACCAGGTCCAACGCTTTATAGAGGACTGTTGAACTGCCAATAGTAAAGGAGACGGTCAGGGCCCATAAATGAATAAAAATGAACTTACCCCATGCGACCAATACTGCCAATGTAACACCAAACGGTCACCACACCAGACTTGCCTCACTTGTAGCAACTTAGTTGTGAAAGTCCAGAGCCCTGCTACGTGTGAGGTTTTCGTCGTTAGGCATGACTACAAGTCCGTTTCAGAGCAGGACCGTGAGTAGAGATCTCTACGCCCGTTGTACGAACATGTTGCACGTAAAGTCATTCTTCAGGCACCTCCTACGCAGCGCCCACAACAGGCTGGTTGTGGTCTTTCAAGAGTATTTATTGAAGTAGTTACATGTTCAGATGCTGCTCAGCCCTTCTCCAACTGTAGTTTTCATACACCAACATTCCATGTTACATAATCTTTACAGGGTTCCACTGATGGAGCGATGGATGACATAAACTACAATATAGCTAGGATATAACACGCACCTGTTGCACAAGGCCGGAATGGCGTATAGGACAATCAGGCAGTGCCAAATAGAATGATCTGACAGATCCGTGTGTAGGCCCTTTTTTTGCAGTTTGTTGGTTTTTGTTCTATGGCCAAGTGGGTCGTTGTTTAATGCAAGCATTACATGCAGCAAACACAAATCAAGCAGTCTTCCATTCCTTGCAGAAAATCCATTCCGCATATCTTTACAAGATCAAAACTGACCTGATTTGCGAATGTGGGCCACATTTTTAGCTAACTGGTTCGCTAACGGGGGCCACTTTTTTTTGGGTGCCCGGGCCAATTTTTACACTATAATACAAGCTTGCCTGTTTGCCATTAAAGAGAATCTAAACACAGCAATATTACTACTAATTTCTAAAGCTGCAGTGTTTTCTCTTTTCAGAGGAAGACGCATTTTTAGGTCTCGCCTGAGCCAGCGCATGCGCTGGACTGGCGAGACATTTAGTGAGTGGGCTTTAGAAATCCGACCACAAGCTTTTGCTTGTGGCCTAAAGCTTGCGGTTACGCGCACGGACACACGCACAGCCACCATCTGGCTTTCCTTGCGGCACCCTTACAGCGTGCGATCAGGCACCATCTGGCTTTCCTCTCGCTTGCTCTCCCAAGCGCCTCACTCTGCCCCTCCCCCGTTTTGTTTTCGGTGCACGTTTTCGGTAAAAAAAAATGTCCTTTTATAATACAACTGTTTTTTATTATATTAAGCACTGTGATATCTTTAGGTTAAGTTCACGTTATATAAAATTGATACACCATTGCGCATATAGAGCTTTAAAGCCAGCTCCATACATCTTCAGAGCGATGTTATCCACGTGAAAAAACAATTTTTATTTATAATACATCTGTTTTTCATATGAAGCGCTGAGAAATCTTTAGGTTAAGGGTTTGCTACATAAAATTGACACAAAGCACCGCTTATTTTTAAAATGGTTTTCAATTGAAGTGCTCACGGTATATAAAATTAACATGCAGCACCGCAGCGTGTACAGAACATGTTTTTAATGTGCAAAAAAAACATGTCCTTCTGTAACACAACTGTTTTTTTGTTTTATATAGAGCACTGTACAATTGGTTTTTATATGAAGTGCTGTAATATCTTCAGGTTAAATTCATGCTAACATGTCCTTTTGAAATACAACTGGTTTTCATAAGAATCTCTGAAATATCTTTAGGTTAAGTTTACACTATATAAAATTGACATACGGTAGGTGTAGCCCTTTGAAATTAGCTCCCCACTCCTTCGGCGCAATGTTTTCCACGTGCAAAACATTGTCCTTTTGTCCTTTTGTACTACAACAGTTTTTTATATAAAGCGCTATACAACTGATTTGAATATGAAGCGCTGTAATATCTTTAGGTTAACTTCACGCTATACAAAATTGACATGCGGCACCGTATGCAGAGCTTTAAAGCCAGTTCCCTACACACAGGCCTCGCGTATAAACTGTAGCATCCTGTTGCTGCTGCTGGTTGCATTATGTATTTGTAAAATTTTGTGTGTATGGCAAAACACTGTGTATTATCTGCGTACATATGTAATATGTGTGCATTCAGTTGGTGTGTGTGTGTGTGTGCGCATGTGTGTACGTGCGTGTGTGTGTGTGTGTGCGTGCATGTGTGCGGGTGTGTGTATGTGTACTCTGTATATGCGTGTGTATATTATGTGCGTGTACTGCGTTTTTCACTCCAACACAAATATTCACCAAAAACAATGGTTACAAAAAGGTGGAGCAGGAGGATTCTGTTTTTGCTCTGAGAAATACAGCCTTCTGGTACTGCCAAGGTGTTTTATGGGTGCTGCAGAAAGGAGGTAGCCCTGATAAGATAAGGATCAGGAATCAAAGGCTATGTCTGTCTTTGTGAAACATGCGTGGCTGTTTACTTGGCTAGAACGTGTGCAGCGTTTCTATTATGACAATATGGTACAGCGTGCCTATGGGTTTTGATCCTTTGAAGGCCTACACTAATATGGGGCTTTAAATCTTGCCCTAAAGCTAAACATTGCGTGGTTCTAACAAACTTACTTTTCTCCACATGCCTACAAAAAAATATGTCCTACTGTAAAACAACTGGTTTTCATATGAAGCTCTATAATATCTTTAGGTTAAGTTCACGCGATATAAAATTGACAAGCAGCACAGTGGGGCATGCAGAGCTTCTATGCCAGCTCCCCGCACACAGGTCCTGCTTGGAAACTGCAGTGCCCTGGGGCTGCTGCTCCTAGATGCCTAGTGTTTGAGTGTAGGGGAACATCATATGCTCCTTATGTGGGTACATATGTAATATGTGGCATTCAGTTGGTGTACATTGTGTATATGTGTGTTCCTTCTAGACCTGTTTATGCCTGTGAACCTTGTGTGCGTCTACGGCGTTTTTGTGCCTACAAAAAAAAATATGTTCTATTATAATGCAACTGCTGCCCACCTGAAGCACTTTGAGTAAAGTTGAAAACCTTCGGCCCAATGTTTTCCACGTGTTTGTTTTCGGCTCACAAACATCATGTTGTTTCGCAAGCCCATCACAAGTCAAAGCAATCTAAAGCCCACCGAGATCACATGGACAATATAGCCAACTGATGCAGGCTGCTTCCTGCACTCAGCTGGCTTTAGAAGACAAGCAATCAACTCTACATAATTCAAAAACACCGCCACACAATTAACTGCTATGCAATACTACAACATACAAATGCACACTTCATAATTCCACTACATAACACATTCAGCATCACCAAAGCATCACTCAGGGCAACCACAGCATCAATCTGAGCCAGCACAGCATCACTCAGCGCCACCACAGCATCACTCAGCGCCACCACAACATCACTCAACGCCACCACAGCATCACTCAGCGCAACCACATCATTACTCAGCACAACCACAGCATCACTCAGCGCCACAACAGCATCACTCAGCACCACCACAGCATCATTCAGCACCACCACAACATCACTCAGGGGCACCACAACATCACTCAGCGCCACCACAACATCACTCAGTGCCACCACAGCATCACTCAACACTGCCACTGCATCACTCAGCACCACCACAGCACCACTCAGCACCACCACAGCATCACTCGAGCACACAACAATATCGCTCAGGGCCACAACAGCATCACTCAGCGCTACGACAGCATCGCTCTACGTAACCACAGCAACACTCAGCACCACCACAGCATCACTCAGCGCCATCACAACATCACTCAGGAACACTACAACATCACTCAGTACCACCACAGCATCACTCTGCAGCGCCACAGCATCAATCAGCATCGCCACAGCATCAGTCAGCATCACCACAGCATCACTCAGGGCCACCACAGCATCACTCAGGGCCAGCACAGGATCACTCAACGCCACCACAGCACAGCATCACTCAACACCACCACAGCATCATTCAGAAACACCACAGCATCACTCAGTACCACCACAGCATCACTCATCACCACCACAACATCACTCAGCGCCACCACAGCATCACTCAACACCACCACAGCATCATTCAGAAACACCACAGCATCATTCAGCACCACCACAGCATCACTTAGCACCACCACAACATCACTCAGGGGCACCGCAACATCACTCAGCGGCACCCACAGCATCACTCAGCGCAACTACAGCAACACTCAGCACCACCACAGCATCACTCAGGACCACCACAACATCACTCAGAAACACCACAGCATCACTCGGTACCACCACAGCATCACTCTGCAGCGCAACAGCATCAATCAGCATCACCACAGCATCAGTCAGCATCACCACAGCATCACTCAGCACCACCAGAGCGTCACTTAGCACCACCACAGCATCATTCAGCACCACCACAGCATCACTCAGCACCACCACAACATCACTCAGTGCCACCACAGCATCACTCAACACTGCCACTGCATCACTCAGCACCACTCAGCATCACCACAGCGTCACTCAAGCACACAACAATATCGCGCAGGGCCACAACAGCATCACTCAGCGGTACCACAGCATCGCTCTACGCAACCACAGCAACACTCAGCACCACCACAGCATCACTCAGCACCATCACAACATCACTCAGGAACACTACGACATCACTCAGTACCACCACAGCATCACTCTGCAGCGCCACAGCATCAATCAGCATCACCACAGCATCAGTCAGCATCACCACAGCATCACTCAGGGCCACCACAGCATCACTCAGGGCCAGCACAGGATCACTCAACGCCACCACAGCACAGCATCACTCAACACCACCACAGCATCATTCAGAAACACCACAGCATCACTCAGTACCACCACAGCATCACTCAGCACCACCACAACATCACTCAGCACCACCACAGCATCACTCAACACCACCACAGCATCATTCAGAAACACCACAGCATCATTCAGCACCACCACAGCATCACTTAGCACCACCACAACATCACTCAGGGGCACCGCAACATCACTCAGCGGCACCACAGCATCACTCAGCGCAACTACAGCAACACTCAGCACTACCACAGCATCACTCAGGACCACCACAACATCACTCAGAAACACCACAGCATCACTCAGTACCACCACAGCATCACTCTGCAGCGCAACAGCATCAATCAGCATCACCACAGCATCAGTCAGCATCACCACAGCATCACTCAGCACCACCAGAGCGTCACTCAGCACCACCACAGCATCATTCAGCACCACCACAGCATCACTCAGCACCACCACAACATCACTCAGTGCCACCACAGCATCACTCAACACTGCCACTGCATCACTCAGCACCACCACAGCACCACTCAGCACCACCACAGCGTCACTCAAGCACACAACAATATCGCGCAGGGCCACAACAGCATCACTCAGCGCTACCACAGCATCGCTCTACGCAACCACAGCAACACTCAGCAGCACCACAGCATCACTCAGCACCATCACAACATCACTCAGGAACACTACAACATCACTCAGTACCACCACAGCATCACTCTGCAGCGCTACAGCATCAATCAGCATCACCACAGCATCAGTCAGCATCACCACAGCATCACTCAGGGCCACCACAGCATCACTCAGGGCCAGCACAGGATCACTCAACGCCACCACAGCACAGCATCACTCAACACCACCACAGCATCATTCAGAAACACCACAGCATCACTCAGTACCACCACAGCATCACTCAGCACCACCACAACATCACTCAGCGCTGCCACAGCATCACTCAACACCACCACAGCATCATTCAGAAACACCACAGCATCATTCAGCACCACCACAGCATCACTTAGCACCACCACAACATCACTCAGGGGCACCGCAACATCACTCAGCGGCACGACAGCATCACTCAGCGCAACTACAGCAACACTCAGCACCACCACAGCATCACTCAGGACCACCACAACATCACTCAGAAACACCACAGCATCACTCAGTACCACCACAGCATCACTCTGCAGCGCAACAGCATCAATCAGCATCCCCACAGCATCAGTCAGCATCACCACAGCATCACTCAGCACCACCAGAGCGTCACTCAGCACCACCACAGCATCATTCAGCACCACCACAGCATCACTCAGCACCACCACAGCACCACTCAGCACCACCACAGCGTCACTCAAGCACACAACAATATCGCGCAGGGCCACAACAGCATCACTCAGCGCTACCACAGCATCGCTCTATGCAACCACAGCAACACTCAGCAGCACCACAGCATCACTCAGCACCATCACAACATCACTCAGGAACACTACAACATCACTCAGTACCACCACAGCATCACTCTGCAGCGCTACAGCATCAATCAGCATCACCACAGCATCAGTCAGCATCACCACAGCATCACTCAGGGCCACCACAGCATCACTCAGGGCCAGCACAGGATCACTCAACGCCACCACAGCACAGCATCACTCAACACCACCACAGCATCATTCAGAAACACCACAGCATCACTCAGTACCACCACAGCATCACTCAGCACCACCACAACATCACTCAGCGCTGCCACAGCATCACTCAACACCACCACAGCATCATTCAGAAACACCACAGCATCATTCAGCACCACCACAGCATCACTTAGCACCACCACAACATCACTCAGGGGCACCGCAACATCACTCAGCGGCACCACAGCATCACTCAGCGCAACTACAGCAACACTCAGCACCACCACAGCATCACTCAGGACCACCACAACATCACTCAGAAACACCACAGCATCACTCAGTACCACCACAGCATCACTCTGCAGCGCAACAGCATCAATCAGCATCCCCACAGCATCAGTCAGCATTACCACAGCATCACTCAGCACCACCAGAGCGTCACTCAGCACCACCACAGCATCATTCAGCACCACCACAGCATCACTCAGCACCACCACAACATCACTCAGTGCCACCACAGCATCACTCAACACTGCCACTGCATCACTCAGCACCAACACAGCACCACTCAGCACCACCACAGCGTCACTCAAGCACACAACAATATCGCGCAGGGCCACAACAGCATCACTCAGCGCTACCACAGCATCGCTCTACGCAACCACAGCAACACTCAGCACCACCACAGCATCACTCAGCACCATCACAACATCACTCAGGAACACTACAACATCACTCAGTACCACCACAGCATCACTCTGCAGCGCCACAGCATCAATCAGCATCACCACAGCATCAGTCAGCATCACCACAGCATCACTCTGGGCTACCACAGCATCACTCAGGGCCAGCACAGGATCACTCAACGCCACCACAGCACAGCATCACTCAGGGACACAACAATATCACTCAACACCACCACAGCATCAATCAGCACCACCACAGCATCACTCAGCACCACCACAGCATCACTCAGGTCCACCACAGCATCACTCAGCACCACCACAGCATCCCTATCCACTACTACAGCATGACTCAGCACCACCACAGCATCACTTAACACCACCACAGCATCATTCAGAAACACCACAGCATCACTCAGTACCACCACAGCATCACTCAGCACCACCACAACATCACTCAGCGCCACCACAGCATCACTCAACACTACCACAGCATCATTCAGAAACACCACAGCATAATTCAGCACCACCACAGCATCACTTAGCACCACTACAACATCACTCAGGGGCACCGCAACATCACTCAACGGCACCACAGCATCACTCAGCGCAACTACAGCAACACTCAGCACCACCAAAGCATCACTCAGCACCACCACAACATCACTCAGAAACACCACAGCATCACTCAGTACCACCACAGCATCACTCTGCAGCGCCACAGCATCAATCAGCATCACCACAGCATCAGTCAGCATCACCACAGCATCACTCAGGGCCACCACAGCATCACTCAGCACCACCACAGCATCCCTATCCACTACTACAGCATGACTCAGCACCACCACAGCATCACTTAACACCACCACAGCATCATTCAGAAACACCACAGCATCACTCAGTACCACCACAGCATCACTCAGCACCACCACAACATCACTCAGCGCCACCACAGCATCACTCAACACTACCACAGCATCATTCAGAAACACCACAGCATAATTCAGCACCACCACAGCATCACTTAGCACCACTACAACATCACTCAGGGGCACCGCAACATCACTCAACGGCACCACAGCATCACTCAGCGCAACTACAGCCACACTCAGCACCACCAAAGCATCACTCAGCACCACCACAACATCACTCAGAAACACCACAGCATCACTCAGTACCACCACAGCATCACTCTGCAGCGCCACAGCATCAATCAGCATCACCACAGCATCAGTCAGCATCACCACAGCATCACTCAGGGCCACCACAGCATCACTCAGGGCCAGCACAGGATCACTCAACATCAACACAGCATCAGTCATCATCACCACAGTGTCTATCAGCACCAACACAGCATCGCTCAGGACCACCACAGCATCACTCAGCACCACCACAGCATCAATCAGCGACACAACATCATCACTCAGGGCCAACACTGCATCATTAACAACACCACAGATTTATGGCTTTTTCACACACAGAACAAGGCAACATTGGCTGTTGCTTTTTTCGCATCACTTCTTCCTTCTCTCTCTCCCCTCACTTTTTTTTCTCTCTCTCTCTCTCTCTCTCTCTCTCTCTCTCTCTCTCTCCCCCTCTCTATTTTTCTCTCTCCTTTATTCTGTCTCCCTTCTCTTTCTCTCTTTCTACCCCCTTCATTCTCTCTCTCTCCCACTTTCTCTCTCTCTCTCTTTCCCCCTTTCTTTCTCTCTCTTTCTCTCCCCTTTATTCACTCTAGCTCCCTTTCTTTCTCTCTCTATCTCTCTCTCCTTTATTCTCTCTCCTCATGCTCCCTCTTCTCTCTCAATCACTCTCCCACTTCAGTGTTATCTGCCATCTCTTCTTCCATTCTTTTTCTTTTGTATTTACTCCTCCAATTTTCTAGTTTTGGGCGTGCATGTTGTACAAATCTAGACAGCAGGCAAGGAGGCTTTCCAGAGGTATTATTACATTTTACTGTAGTCCTAACATGTAACTAAAAATTGGTCTCTTTGGCTCAAATCACAAAACTATTTATAAAGGTTTTCCAAACCTATCTATTCACACACAATATTTGTTACATGGGTGCTTTTAAACATACTCACAGTGTTCCTGCAGCAAGGTCGCGTAACCATTATTTAGTGTTTGTTGTTCAAGCATACAGACAGTGTGGCTTGTTTGCACTTACATTAGACTGTGAATTTCACACGTGTTAGCAGGAAGTAGACCAGAGGCGCCACTGGGGCACAAGCCAGATAGAGCCATCCTCCTTGATTGATGTTTCCCCTCAGCGGAGACTTTGTTTACGAATCCTTCCAAACATAGCTATCCCCCATAAACCTGTACTTTCTAATGGTTAATCTTTTCCACAGGCTTGTTACGGGACGTAAGTTTATCCACAGTTTGGGTAAATGCGTGAAAAATTAATCATAAAATAAAATGAGGGATTAAAAAAGACAAAAAACAGGTAGAAAGGATTCGTTTTTAAAATGGGCACGGCTGTTCATTAATTTGGACTTTTGGATTTACTGTGACACTTTTTACAATATGTTTTAGCTGGTTCTCTCTCTGGTTTTTTTGGCTGGTTAGGAATATTGCTTCGGTGGGATGATTTCACCGTATATCGCTATTTTTATTACATTAAGAGCCACAGCCTAATTAACTGAATTTTGGTCTGACTCTGTTTTTTTTTTTTTAATCGCGCACTGGACAAAGCAATATTGGATGTTACTTATTACACTTCACTTCTTCATTCTATTTAAATCACCCCCCCCCCCATTCTCATTGTTTCTCTCCTTCTCTCTCCCCACCCTCTCTAATTCTTTCTCTCTCCTCCCTCGCCCAACCCTTTATTCTCTGTACACCCTTTCTCTCTCTTTTTCTCTCTACACCCTCTCTAATTATCTTTCTCTTCTCTCTCGCTCCACCCTTTATTTTTGAGTGTGGGGGAACATTATATGCTCCTTATGTGGGTACATATGCAATATGTGGCATTCAGTTGATGTTCATTGTGTATATGTGTGTTCTTTCTTGACCTGTTTATGCCTGTGTACCTTGTGTGCGTCTACGGCGTTTTTGTGGCTACAAATATGTTCTTTTATAATGCAACTGCTGCTCACCTGAAGCATTACGGGTAAAGTTGAAAACCTTCGGCCCAATGTTTTCCATGTGTTTGTATTATGGCGAGAGGCAACAGAATTTAACACAAAAACTGAAGAATACGTGACATTAACACATGTCACTGTACATAAATTCAATGGACAAAAATTATTAAATATGACAAGACACAGCCAAATTCAAGTAAGTATAAAAAATATATATATAATAAACCCTACATATAGTAGGGTTGCACTAACTCTATCACTAAATGTCTATCTAACTCTTGATCTTACTAACAAAATCAATAACAATATATACCCCAAACTAATTAACTATGTCTTTCCAAAACTAACTCTAAATGCATGTATCTCAAAAAATAAATCACTATGGGGCATATCAACAACAACCGGCGATAATTATCGCTAAGCGCACTTAGCACTAGGATAATTATCGCCGGCTAGCGTTGATTTTTATCGCTGAGATAGCGTGCTATTAGCAACGTTTATCTCAATAGCGATAAAAATCCTCACGCTAAGTGGCTAACGTGAGATTATCGCTGGAAACCCAGCGATAATCTCACGTTAGCTTGTTGATAGGGACAGACAAACTTAGCCATGATATCCTCCTTCCATAGGATATCATGGCTAAGTCAGAAAAATACCAGACATAAAAAAGCAGCGTTAACCGCGGTTAGCGCTCCTTTTTTTGTCTCTAACAGGGTTAGCGATATTCTTGATAATAGGAGAAATGTCGCTTAGCGACATTTCTCCTATTATTTTACTCTGGAACGCCCCCTTTGCATCTCATTAGAGATGCAAGGGGAAGCGAAGAGTAAAAGGGTGCTTACATGCAAATTTGCATGTTAGCACCCTGTTGTTGATAGGGTGCTAGTTGTATCTCTGCTTTTTTGGCTTTTAAAGCCAAAAAAGCAGAGATAAAGCCCTTGTTGATATGCCCCCTGATATCACTCACTAACTCTATCACAAAAAAAACATAACTAACTCAATTACTCTCTCATTAACTCACTAACTCTCACACGCTGTCCTTCACTGAATAATTAAATTAATCTATAAATCTATTTTTTTCACAATAACAAACTCAATATAGCTTTAAATAACTCACCACCTAATACTCAAAAATAAATCACTAAAAACAAATCTTTCTAAACAACTACCTAAGTTGCTATCTATCACTATCTCACTAACTCTCTCACAAACTGTCACTAGCTCACTATAAAATCACTCTATCTATCACAAAGTATCTCAATATCACTCTCACACTCAATAAAAACTACATCCCAACTTACTCTATCAATATCACTATCAGTAAATAACTAACTCAGTTTCGCTATCAATAATTCACTAAATTTCAAAATAAATTTCTCTCACTCTTTCTCTCACTAACTAACTCAATAACTAACTCACTATATCACTAAATAACTTACTGAAAAAAATAAACAATTATTCTCACTTACTTCTCTCACTCACTCAAACACTATAACTAAATAACTAATTTAACATTTCACAAAGTCAATACCTACCTTAATCACTCACTCTATCACTCACACCATAAATAACTCTCTTCATTCACTAACTAAAACAAAAAATCACTCACACAATAACTAACTGTCTTACTCTCTCAAAAACTCTATAACAAATTCACTCTTTCACTCTCTTTCTTACTAAAAAAATAACTAACTAATTCTCTCAGTAACTAAATAACTATATATCTACTATCTCACAATCATTCTCTCTATAACTAAATAACTCTCTCAATCACAATTACTAACTCTAGCACTGTTTTTATCGCACTAACTAAGTTGCTATAAACTAACTTTTAAAAAGGAATAACTTTATAACAGCAAAGCTAATATTTACTTTTTACATATATTCACAGGTAACAGAACCACCAGCAGAAACACAAATAAGTACTGTTACTACACAAGTACAAAACACAGAAACATTTCAATCAATGGACATAAGCAATCTAATTCTCATGGATTGGTTTATGATTACTACAGATGTGGAAGACTTAGCAGATGCTCTTATGCACCATTTGCCACAAACATGCCAATTGATATTTTGCAATGGGATAATAATACAAATATTAAAAGATATTTTGCCAGCTCTACCTAAACACTTATAAGGACCCCACAATTCATAGCCAATAGGTCTCGCCTTTGGGACATTCTAAGTGTTTAGTTATCCAGCACAATATCCTTCATTAAACAACATCAAGTCTTGCATGGCTAATCACTTATAAGGTCCCAAAAGCGAGACCTATTGGCTATGCCAATGCTTGTTCTGTACTTAGAAGCAAGTTGCCACTGGCCCTCCAAAAACATGAACGGGGGAGGAGCGGTTAGGGAAAAACCGCTTAGGCGGAGAGAGCACTTATCTGTGGATATCAGGACGGCTGCTGGCAGTGCTTTATTTGTCAAATAATAAGTGCTGTTGCCCAAAGCACTGCTCAGCCACTAGCTGTCAGCACTGTAAAGTGTCACCATGCCGAATACTAAGGCTGTGTAGTCTTTATTCCACTTCAGCCTTTTTTTATCCATTGGAAGACACTCTCTGCCCTGTAATCTCACTTTTGCAGGTTTCTGCTTTGCTTCCTTGGTGATGGAATTTCTGTCTTTCTCTTCCCCTTTCTGTGTTTTTCCCTCTTTTCCTCCTAGGAAATGTTTGATGAGAAAAAAAAAAGTGCTGATCCCCTAAAATAAGTGCAGAAGGCCCCCACCGGCAACCACCGGCTCAAATTAATCACTGTCTGTTGGTTAGAGAAGCAGGGGAGTTTCGTAGATCAGGGAAGGGTATGAGCCAGGGTAATTTGGGATGAAGGGAAATGTTCTGGGTATTGTTGTGAGTCATAGCCTGCAGTAATGCTGGAAATGTTTTAAAAAACATACTCCGGAAGACATAAATTGGGGTTCAAGAGTTGCAGCAGAAAAGGGGTTGAGGCATGAGACGTGGCACCTGACAGTCAGCCTGTACATTTATTATTTTTTAAAATGGCTCCAAAGACACTGACTACAAGGACAAATGTGATAGGAAGTCTGTTCTCTCTTACTGCATTAGAAACAGACTGAATTGGGAAATATCCTGCAGGATCAAGGCACCTTCTGCAGAATCATTTGTGTACCCTGCAATCTCCAGACAGGATTGAATAGTGAGGGGGGTCCATGCACTTGCTGAAGGGATCTGGATGCAATTTAGTTGCAGCATTAATTTATAATAAAATAGCATAGAGGGTTAATGTCCCTGCTGCTAAGCATAGTGTGTAACAAGCAGGTTACAGATCTGTATTTTACGTAGGAAGCTTTGTGGGTTGCTGCTCTTTTTGCAGAGATCCATGTGTTACTTGCAGGTCACAAGTTACAATCCTTCTAATATAGCTCAGTGAGTTATAGACTGGCATCAGGGAACTGCATGCAGGTTAGAACCTTATTCATTTTTTTTACCTCAATGCTTCTTTATTCTATGGTTGCTATAAACGGTTCCTTTAGCTAGTAATAATCGCTTATTACTACCTGCTAAATTAATGGTTGGTAGCGTAATTGTATAGACAGATACAGCTGACATCCTTACTGTGCATGCATATCTTTTACATACAGAGCATCGAAAAGTACAAACACTGCCTCCGAATCATAGCTGTGAATGCAGTTACTGCACACTGAGGGTCTTTATTTTCTTGCTGACATTACCATCAAGGTGTTAGTCTTCAGCTAGCTCCCAGCCAGATAAGAATCGAACAAAAGGAGTGCTGATGGCACTTTAAGTGAGTTTTTTTGTTATGTTTGGCCCAAGTGGAACTGAATAAAGGGACTTCACTCATCCCCTGCTCGTTGGTATTCTGAACGCAAAGCACACAAAGTGCGGACCTTGATACATGTGTCCAGTGGCGGCTGGCACGGATCAGGGCTGGAGAGATTGGGGGGGCATGGGTAGTAAAACATTTTGTTTAACTTACCTCCTTACCGCGTCTCTTCTTGTCGTCCCTCCTCGTCGTTGCTGTGCTCCAGCCGGAAGCAGGAAGCATCCAGGCGCCCCAGAGCCAATCACAATGCTGCAGTGCAGTGTCGTGATTGATCTGAGCACAGTGGTTCGGCGCTCAGCCAGGGACTGGAAGCCTGTGCATGTTCTCCACCCAGGCTGTAATGAAGCCTGCGTGGAGAACATGCAGAGTGCGCATGGCGGTTTGGCCGGCCTGGGACGGCCCGCCAAATAGTCTTGTACACTAATAACAGCACATTCCACTCACATGGGTGCCTGTTATTCCCCTGGCCCTGCCCCCAAGACTCCCGAACACAAAATAATATGATAATAAACCACAATTTATTATTGTTTTATTTTAATTTTCTTTGCTGCTGGAAGGGGGGGGCACTGCTCCTCCTTCATAGCGGAGGAGTCGCAGCTGTATGTGTGACTAAATTGCACTGGGACACATTCAGCACATTTAATTGTTTCTGACCCGGATCCTGGATGAAGTTCACTAAAAGCTGAGGGATCTGTGATCTGGCTGGATCCACATGTAAGCTTGCGAAGAGATGGGTGAGGCAAGTGTGGTAGCAGCAGCACACAAACAGGCGGTCCTCCTTGTACTGCTCAATATTGCTGAGGAGGGTAGAAAGGTGATTAGCAGGTGAGGAAAGCTCTGGTGTGGATATACGTGCCTGCTGGGTTTGAGCAGCGAGGCAAGGAAAAGGTAAAGCCAGTGTCCAAAATATGTTGGGGAAGTGGTTCAAAATAGGCAGAGTCTGAGGCAGTTGAAGAGAATTAGTCTGACGTGAAGATACATCCCTCTTCACAAAAAAGGCTTGTTATGCAGATTTGCTAAAGGGGGCATTGGTGCAGTAGCAGCTGCTATGGGGTAGTAGTGGTGGGGGGGTTAACAAAAAATAAAAGAATAAAAATATTGATTGACTTACCTGTTGGTCGACGCAGGAAACAGGAAGCCAATCACAACGCTGCTGTCCACAGCATGACAGCAGCGATGTGATTGGTCTGACCACCCTGTCTGGCACTCAGACAGGGAGTGGGAGGCTGTGCATGTTCTCCACCTGGCTGTGCAATACTGCCGGGTGTAGAAATGCTAAGTGTGTGTGAGTGCTTGGCCGGGCCAAGACGGCTGGCCAAATATCATGCACACTTAAAAAGTGCCCACCACTCCTCACCCTGCTCTGTGGGCAGCCCACCCCGACCCACCCCGCACCTAAACAGAGCCAGTACTGAAAAACAAAATGAGAAAAACATGGTGTTATTATCATTGTATTTTTCCTGTGGGGCAATGGTCCTCTGCCTTAGCGGAGGAGTCGCCGCTTCATTGGTGTTGGAGAAGTCATGGCTGATGAGGGGAGCAGTTATCATATGGTCAAAAGAAATAGCATGAGGATGATTCTATAAGGCAGGGAGCACAGATATTGAAGAGGGCGTTTTGTTGAAAGTGAAAGCTGGACTGAAATGCAGTGGGTTGATGGGGAATGGATGTAAGGCAGGACGTTGACAGTATATAGTAGTGTTAAAAAACGAGATGACCTGGTATGAAAATGAAGTGAGAGGAGCTTAGTGGTTTTGCAGAAAAGGAAAAGCAGGAAATGCTTTAACAGTGGAGAGGGAGGTTGTATGTCAGAATATCTGAAAAATATCATGCCACTACATATCATCGCAAAAATAGCGTGAAAACGATTATTGTGACGGTAACCATCAGAAACTGGATTATTGCCTTGGGAGGGGGTATCCCGTATCAACTTAATAAACAATCTGATTAATCTAAAACACCGGGCCTCATTTCAAGCCCAGTGCTCCACCGGTGCATCACTTTTGTAGACGCACTGGTGGCGAGGTATGCCTGCCCATACTTACAATGCCATGTGAACTCACCCCGATGTGGCTTTTTGTGGCCTTGAAAATATGGGCCCCTTTCATGCATTACTCCGAGTGAAAAGGGTGTTCCATAGGTGTTGCTGTGGGTGTTCCCACCCAACATCCATGGAACTGGACACATTCCCAGATTTACAAACTGTTGTAAACCTGGGAATGCGTCAGAATCCTAGCCTACCCAGGGGAGGAGTAGGAGTGGCGCAACGGGGAGAAATACTTTTATTTCTCCTCGTTTTTTGCTCTTTCTATGTGTGCTGAATTCTGCAGCACACATAGAAGGAGCGAAACACCTTTAATGACTGTATTTGTGCAGGAAGGTGTCCCTCCCTGCACAACAACAATCATCCCTGCTACACAGGTATCCCTGATCCATTGTGCATGGATGTCTGCTGTACGGGCATAAGTGCAGGATAAGAAGGACAGGAATGCGCTGTATCTTGTAGATACGGCATATTCTTGCCCTTCTATTGTGACGCATGACAACTCAGAAGGAAGGCCTGCTGATTTTGTTGCCTGTCTTGTTTTTTTTACGATATTAGGTAATGCATATGATGAAAAAAGGGAAAAAGGGAGAATGGTAGCACTTTGCGTGAAGATTATGGTAATGCCACGATGGGACACCCAAAATGGGCCACATAGCTTGAGGCACCATGGGTGATAACATGTTATCTTGCAGTGATCAGAATGAATTGAGACTTAAATAAATTGGTGGGTTGAGGATTGGTGAACTAAACATATAAAGGGAGAACGAGGTAAGTCCTTGTTCAAAGTTAGATCCTAGTAGAGGTTAGGTGGCTCTGTCTATGAAGGGGAATTTGGGGACGAAATGAGCCTTACGCATGGAGGTTTCACAAACTCGAGAGGGTGCTGATGGTAAAGGAAAACTTATCCTGGGATTAGGGATATGAATAGGTTGAATATGTGCTAAGGACTAATGCCCATATGCAGACTCTTTTTTGCTGGGTGAAGTTGCAGCGGTAATGTTATGGGAGATTTGGGGGTAGTTCGGAGAGGTTATCAGACCTCGAGGGAGCTCAGTGGTTTGGAGCTTGGCAGTAGCTATGCTAGTATGGGTGCAGAAGATGCTGCAGTTAGCAATAGAGGACTAGGGAGCTTTAGTCCCATTTCACTCTAGTTTTTTTAGGTTGTTGACATACTGCAGTTTTATTGTTCTTCGAGGGTGGGGGATGCTGAATATGAAGCACTGGGCCTCTCAGAGGCACAGAAGCGGATTGATCTTGTGCACAGAATGAACCTTTGGTGTTTTAGGAGTGGGGATGAGTCTGTGGGGATCAACTATGGGGCGTCTGGCGACATGGCAGTGATGTCAAGATGAAACAGGCTAGTTTTTAGGTCAAAGCCTACCAGACAGCAAAGCTAACGACATCTTGGGGACATTCAGAAAGTTTCCCTGGGAATGCATTCCACTTGTTGCTTTCCGTTGGCTCTGTGGTTTGTAACTCACATTTTGGGCTTTCTGTTCGCTGGCTTTATTTGTTTTAGGCTGTCCTGGTTCATCCTCAATGGACGCGGAGGAGCATTCCCCCCCCCCCCCCGCCCCCCACACTGCTGGGCAGTATGTGTCAAAAATGATATGGTAATAAAATGATTTTATTACCGTTTTATTTTTAACACTTTCTGCTCGCAAACAGAGCGTGAGGGCAGGGCAGGGCCAGTGCATCACAGCTGCCAATGATTGGCAGCAGTGAGGAGTAACAACTTAAGCTTGTACTGCGCATGTTGGTTTGGCCGGCTACCTTGCTATGGCCAAATTGACATGCACAATTCAAACCTCTCCAACCCGGCAGCCTTGGACTGCTGGGTTGGAGAGCAGGAACAGATGAAGTGTGGAGCCAGCCCGCTCCAGCCAATCAAGACGCTTTAGAACAGCCTCTTCATTGGATGAGAGAGTTGTCTGTGGGCTTTGCGCTCCGAGTACGTGCTACGGAACAACGAGGATGTACTGCAGAACATCAAGCAGCAATGTAAGTAAGTGATTTTTTGTGTGTATATTTATGCTAATGTGTATATTATTGTGCATTTGTTATGTGTATTATGTGTATGTGTTATGTGTATATGTATATATGTGTATGTGTATATGTTATGAATATTATGTGTATTTATGTGTATATTTTTTGCACCCCCCAATTTAATTTTGTACCAACCACAACTGTTCAGTTCATCCCTCCTAAGGAGCAAATACTTTTCACACTACCTATTCCTTGTACATTGTGCTCCTTTCTGTAAAAAGGCCTTTAAATCCTGTTCTTATCTTGTTACATTTGCTGGGCATTCAAAATCAGAGGTCCAATGTCAGGCTCTGTCTTCCAAGGGAGCTTGGTCTTTACTTTTCTTTCTCTGACTTCAAAGTGAGAAAATGTATGTGACAATCTTGCTTGGATACTGTGTGTAGAGGAAAGTTTTTTTTTTAGCCCACAACAACATTTAACCCCTTGAGTGCCCATGATGAGATGGTCTCGTCATGGGCCGCGGTTGCGCTGTGCCCATGACGAGACTATCTCGTCATGAGCCCCGCCCGCTAATGAAACGCCCGGCACAGGGCGTGGAAAGGGCGGGGCACTCAAGGGGTTAAATAAACTCTGCAAGTATTTCAGAATATATCAGAATTAGTAAAGTCTAATGATTTGTGTTAATTCTGAAGTGTGTTGGAAACAAATGCTTTAATACGATCAAAGCAAATCTGCACACTATGTGATAGCATTTCCACACATTATCGGTTGTGCGCTGTATAGTTTTCTTAATTAAACTGTATGTTTGTACAAATGTAATTGTGATTTCAAGTGAAACTGTGTTGTCTGTATTGGCAGTATGCTACCGCACCATGCCTACTCCACTCTATGCCACTCCACTCTGCACCACTTCACACCACTGCATTCTGCAGCACTGCACTCTACTCCACTCTTCACTACTCCACTCTACGTCACTGCTCTCTACGGCTCTTTATTCTACCCCTTGTACTCTACTCTGCACCATTCTATTCTATGCCAATGCACTCTACGCCACTCTACATCACTGCACTCCTCCTCGCCACTACACTCTACATCACTCCAGTCTAGGCCACGCCACTCTACTCTCCACATCTCCACTTAACGCCACTCCACTCTACAACACTGCACTCTATGCCACTACAGTCTATTCTGTACCGATCCACTCTACTCCCCTGCATCACTACACTCTATTCCACTGCACTCTACTCTGAACCACTCCACTCTATGCCCCTGCACTCTGACAATCCAATGTCCGCCAATTTAATCTTCTCTGCACTACTGCACTCTACACCACTTTACGCAATTACTCTATGCCACTCTAATCTATGCCACTGCACTCTACCCTGCTCCACTCCATGCCAATTTACTCTACCCTGCACCACTCCCTTCCACGCCACTGCACTCTACCCTGCACCACTCCATTCTATGCCACTTCACTCTACCCTGCACTCTACCTTGCACCACTCCCTTCTATTTTATGCGTATTAACATTTTAGCAACGAGGTCTTTAGAGACTGGAGTGGCTGGATAACTTTGGTTGCTTTCTGCAGTGGCTTTATATGGGGTTTTTGTTACAAGAAAAGAAATATCATTTGTACGGGGTAGTCTTTCTTAGAGACATGAGGGAGGTAGAAGGCAGGGAGCTGCTGTAGCTTTAAAAAAATCTGAGTTAGAGACTGATCATTGACTATAGGTAAAGCAAATGCATTGGTAACAGTAGTACTTTGTTAGGTACTGAGAGGCTTTCCTTCCCGAAATTGATTGTAAAACATGGATGTAGACAGCAATGCATGAGAAGAGCCATTCCTTACGCAGCATTAAAAGTTGAGGTAAATCAGTGCAAGTGATGTTAGGTAGAAAACAGAGAAGGCAAGTTTAAGGGGCTCGGCTGCTGCATCTTGGCTACATATTGATGCTATTCTAAATCTATTTGTACAGCGCATGAGCACCAAAAGTCTCTTGGCACTGTATGGCACTAAGCCATACAGCATGCAACTGTAAGGCACCAAGCCATACAGCAACCCGGTTTCCAAATAGCTGGGTTTCATCAGTGGTGGCACCATGGGCAACAAAGTCACAATGGGCTCCAATGCGGCATGAGTAATTACCTGTGGTTGAGATTCATTGAAGCATTCCACTCATTACTTTTTTGTTCCTTATGAGTGATGGGTATGCCCAGATATTAGTCTACTCTGAAAACTGTGAAATAATCTACTCTATGCCACTGCCCTCTACACCCCTCTACTCCACTCTGCGCCACTCCACTCTATGCCACTGTACTCTACACCACTGCACTCTATGGCACTGCACTCTACATCACTCTGCACAACTGCATTCTATGACAATTTACTTTGCAACACTGCCCTCTTCACCACTGAACTTGAGACCACTAAACTCTGCACTACTTAAGTCTATGCCACTGCACTCTGCAGCACTCCATTCTATGCCACTGCACTCTAGGTCACTCCCCTCTACTCCACCATACTCTACTCTGCACCACTCCACATCACTGCACTCTACGCCACTCTACTCTATATCACTCTAATCTATGCCACTCTACTCTACACCACTCTACTCTATGCCACTGTATTCCACGCCTCTGCACCATATATGGCACTCTACTCTGCACCACTCCACTCTGAACCACTCAACTCTGTACTACTGCACTCTATGCCACTGCACTCTACTGTGCACCACTCTAACCTATGCCATTGCATTCTAAGACGCTGCATTGTGTGCTGCTGAATTCTATGCCGCTATACTCTACGCCACTATACTCTGCAACATTCTACGCCAATGCACTCTACACCAGTCCACTCTACACTATGGCACTCCACTCCACTGTATGGCACTCTATACCACTGCACTAGACTCTGCACCACTCTACTCTATGCCACTGTACTCCATGCCACTCTATTCTGTGTCACTGCACTCTACGTCTGTGCACCCTACGTCACTGCACTCAAATCCACTATACTCTACTCTGCACCACTATACTCAACACCACTCCACTCTACACCACTGCACTCTTTGCCAATGCACATAATGCCACTCTACACCACTGCACTCTATGACACTCTGCTCTGCAACACTGCATTCTATTCTGCACTACTGCATTCTATGCTAATGCACTCTACGCCACTGAAGTCTTCTCCACTCTACTCTGCGTCACTCCACTCTGCGGTATTGCGCTCTATGTCACTGCACTCTATGGCACTGTGCTCTAGTCTGCACCACTCTAAGCCTCTCTACTCCACATCTCTCTACGCCACTGCACTCTGTGCCACTCTACTCTACTCTGCTCCACTGCACTCTATGCCACTGCACCCCATGCCACTCTATCCTACTCCACTCTACTCCACTGCACTCTATGCCACCGCACTCTAAGCTACTGTACTCTACTATGCAACACTCTATGCCATTGCATTCTATGACGCTGCATTGTACGCTGCTAAATTCTATGCAGCTGCACTCTAAGCCACTGCACTCCATGCCACTGTGCTTTACAACACTCTATGCCAATGCACTCTGCACCAGTTCACTCTACTCTATGCGACTCCACTGTATGCCACTCTATGCGACTTCACTCTATTCCACTCCAATACACAACACACTATGTCACTCCACTGTATGACACTGTACTCCACTCATCGTCATTCCATTCCACGCCACTCCACGTCACTCTCCTCTACGTCACTAACTTTTAGTCACGCTGAACAGCAGCCACGTTTGTGCACAACATGCCTATAACACAATGGTGGCAAAAAACAATGGCAAAGCCAATAGCTCTTGAATAGGCAGGACCTATTGGCTTTGTCAATGCTTGTTGAATGTTATCTGTGCTTCAGCAAGTTGAGGCGGTGCTGTGCTTAAATTGAAAGTGTATTAAAGCTTTAGCAACTGGGGGTCTCCAGAGTCTTTGGGGTGGCTGGATAACTTTGTTTGCTTTCTGCAGTGGGTTTAGATGGGGTTTTGTTACAAGAAAAGAAATATCAGTGTACAGGGTAGTCTTTATTAGACACACGAGGGAGGTAGAAGTAAGGGAGGTGCTGGAGCTTTTTAAAAAGCTGAGTTAGAGACTGACCATTGACTATAGGTAAGGCAAATGCATTGGTAACGGTAGTACTTTGTTAGGTACTGAGAGGCTTTCCGTGCCGACATTGATTGTAAAACATGGATGTAGAAAGCAATGCATGGGAAGTGCCATTCCTTATGCAGCATTAAAGGTTGAGATAAATCAGTGCAAGTGATGTTAGGTAGAAAACAGAGAAGGCCAGTTTAAGGGGTTGGGCTGCTGCATTTTGGCTACCTATTGAGGCTATTTTAAATCCATTTGCACAGCGCATGAGCATCATAGGTCTCTTGGAGCTGGATGGAACCAATCCAAACAGCATGCAACTGTAACGCACCAAGCCATACAGCAACCAGTTTTCCAAATAGCTGTGTTTAATCAGTGGTGGCACCATGGGCAAATGGGCTCAAATGCAGCATGAGTAATTACCAGTGCTTGAGATTAATTGAAGCATTCCACTCATCACTTTTCTGTTCCTTATGCATGATGGGTATGCCCAGATATGAGTCCCATGCTCACTGTACCACTGGAACCAAGCTGCACCCGACCTAAGAACCCCGGCAAGGGCAAAACTGGTCTTGGGTTGCTTGTGTTCTGTTTCCGAAAGGCCTCGGTTTGGCAGCTTGGGCTGAACTGGTCCTTATGGAGCAGTATCAAGGCTTATTTGCATATGGCTGGGTCTAATCTCAGCGGGTGCAGTGGGCAAAAAAGATGGACTGGGATGTGTCCCAATTAATAACCAGTGGCCGAGATGGATTCAAGCATTCCATTCATCACTTTTTTGTTTACTTCGGTTGAGTCTGTAATACATTTGTGGGGGATTAGAATGTTGAGGTCAAAAAAGGATCTCGTAAAGGGAACAGCTGGTAGGTTGACTGAGTAGAATTGTCTTTGTTGGGCAGCTTGTACAGAAATGGGGGGCGTATACAGTCGATAAAGTGGAGTTGAGCTTCTAAATAATGAGGGCGATCTGCTGGGTTGAAGTGGTTTAGAGATTGAAAAGCAAGACAGTTAAGGTGAAAGGGGACAATGAGGAAAGAGAAAACTGGGAGGAATGGTAACATCAACGAATGGGTTAGGGATGAAACAGCCAGTGGAGGTTTTACTGGTTGGAGCTTTTGTCTCACATTTGAGGGATTGCACAAGGTCTGTCTTAAACCCTGAATGCATGAGCCAGTTTAGGGGGCGGGGCTTGAGGGAGGGCGAGTTCAGTGCGGCTGTGATGCTCTGCTAAGGCTGGAATACGAAAGAAAAATGGAGATAAGCAGGCCAGCATGTTGCAAAGACATATTAAAAACATTAGAACAGTTAGCTAGACAGCAGCTGTTAACGGGGCAGACAGCAATTTAAAGAATTATTGGCCTGGGTGGTTTATGTTCAGGAGGTGTTAAAGAGTGAATGTTGGTGCTAAATTGTATTAATGAGGCTTTTGGTTTAGTGTGCAAGAATTGGCTAGGGTATTATCATTGTTAACACATACCCTCTAATTGAAGCTGTCTTTTGCACATTATCATCAGGATTGCAATGTCCTGCCCGATGCAGTCGTGGGAGGTGGGGGCACGGCCAACACGGTCTCTACCCAGACATTGCGACTGATGGTGCAATCCAGGTACAAGGGTGTAGAAGGATTAGTCTAGAGCAGTGTTTCCCAAACTGTGGGTCACAAGAAGATTTTTTGGGGTTGCTAAAATCAAAGCAATAAATAAAGATGCCTTTAAATTCTGCATTTATCTTGTCCCAATTGCTGCACTTCAAAGACAGAGGTCAAATATCAGGTTATGTCTTGTGACAAATTGCTGCTTATTTTTTTAACATGGAGAGTGCTGTTTACAAACTCCTCTCACTTTGAAGTCAGAGAATGATAAGTAAAGTGAAATATGTGCCAATCTTGCTGGGGTACATGGAGTGTGAGAGAAAAGGTTGTAGGGTGTAATTTGTGTGTCACACACAGCAACACGTAAATACCTGTAAATGAACTGTACACTTTCAGCAGTTACAAAAGCAAAGATGAAGCACATTTTTTGTAATTACGAAGTGTGATAGAACCAAAGCTTTTAATAGGATCAGAAAAAATCAAGACACTTTACTTGGTGAAGCACAAATGAGAAATATTCACTGAAACCCGATTTCCACACATTATAATTTGTGTGCAGTATAATTATACTTGTAGCTAGTGGCCTTTTCAATGGAAAACGTGCTGTCTGTAAATGACAGGATGCTTTAGTTACATTAAAAAATGTCCCATCTCCTGTCCATTAAAGCGAGGTTGGTTGAAAAGGATATTAGTTCCAAAAATTGAGTTTTGGTTTAAAAATGTTTGGGAAGCACTGGGTCTAGAGAATACAAGTGGTTGGAAAAATGGCTTAGGTGTGGGGGCGCATGGAAAGCATTCCTCTTTTGTCTTTTCAATGCACTTCCAAAGGATCTATATATTTGCATCCTCTCAGCCTCCCTCTTAACGTGCTTTCATAGGGCGCATTGCCGTGGAGAAGTTATGTTGGAATGCCCGGGAAAACCTGCATTTATGGACAGTTGGGGCTGAATGTGGGGGTTACAAAAGGGTTTGCTTGGATCCCAAACAGGCAGGACAGATCTTGCAAGGTGTACACGGAAACAGTAGTTGAGCTATGATTTTCTGTTAAGAAAGCAATTAGAAAGAGGATACAAGTTAAATAGGACAAACATGGGGCAGAGACATGTTAAAGGGGAAAGGGCCAGCACAATTAGCTGACAAGCTGTTTGTTATAGGGACAGAGTGATTGTTGCACGGGGTGGTTAAAGTGCTGGAGATGATTGGAGTTGGATGGGTTGTTACTTTAATCTTGTATTAGCTGGGCCTTTGGTTTAGTCTATGAAGTGTGGCTAGGGTATTATTATAGCCTTAGAGCTCGCTGTAGCGGGCTCTACCGGCCATTAAAGGCCCACCCCAGCGAGGGCTTTTAACAAGGGAGCGGGCCTTTAATGGCCGGTAGAGCCCGCTACAGCGGGCTCTAAGGCTATTAGCACATTCAGCCTCTGGAGGGCAGCATGTTCTAAATTGTAAAACAAAGGCCTCACTGAGGCTGAGGGGATGTAAATCCCCTCGGGCTCCGTGAGGCCTTTTAACAATCATTGGAATGTTGGCACTCTGGGCTTCTACTGGCCATTAGAAGCCTGCAGCACTCTATTGTCTTCAATGGAGCGCTCAACATTCGAATGTTCTAATAGTGTTTTCACCAACCTGCCTCATTAAAGGGGACTTTTCACACAACCACAGTGTATGTCATGATGGCACAGTCCTGCCTGTTTTTTTTCTACAATAAAGTAATCCCAACCGTTGTGGAAAGACGGGCATTAAAAAACACAATTGCACACATCAGTTTAAATTATAGTTATCACAATCATGCAGGCATCACAGGTGCACCAGGGCAGGTAACATTTACCAGAGTGCGGATAAACTGCCATCAACTTAAACCTGCGTAGATCCTTTTTATGACACCTCTGGGAAGATTAAAGTAAAAATCACCACAAGCCTGGGCAAATTACAGTTACTGAAAACCTGAGCACCGTAACCGACCTAGCCCTCCCCACAATACTGCAACACTAGCAACATTGCAAATGCCACAGCTCGGGTCAATTAATTACATTACCTCAGCCACGGCTGATAACTGCACCCTTGGCAGATTATACTTACTCAAATCAGATCATTATAATGACGACCCCAGGCACATATAGCTTAAGCTGGCAGACAGCCAAGCTCTCTCTTGTGATAGTTTTCCTGATCACACACATTTGTTGCACCTAGGAGGCCTCAGCTTGCTTGCTCCGTAGTTTGTCCACACGCGATACTTTTGCACTCAGATGGGTTCGGTGTCTTGGCGCTGTGGCCGCTGGAATAACGAGCAGCGCTCTATCAATACATTGGAGCCAATTCATGTCACTTTTTTCACACACAAGTTACACCTAGGGCTGAATTGCCAGTGACCTGGAAAAAAAATCCTTATTTTTCCTGCTCCAGAATTACTGTTGCAAAGGGTCCCAATAATTAAAGAGAGGATGTGGACTAACGGCCAGAGCTGCCGATATTCGAGCTGGGGCACCAGGTTCCAGTCTCGGCAGGGACGCTCACCATCCTGTGATTCTGGGCAACTTACGTAATCTTCCCGTGAATGTGAATGTGTCCCTGTGTAACGTAACTGGTGCTCCAATACCTTCAGGTCTAGTTCGTGCTATATAAAAAAACACACAAAAAATATTCTGAGAGCAGAAGAAATAGTGACAATTGCAAGTTTATGGGGAAATAACTGTTGCCGGGCCTATTTCCCTGGTGTTTCACAAGGAGATTTGGCATTTTTCAGGGGATGGAATCCCTGTGTATAAACTCAAAACCTGAAATTCCGGTGAGACATGCCATGTGCCTTCGGTTACGCGCCCCCTCGTAATTTATGGGCCGCTTGCAAACAGATGCTGACTTATATAATTGGGATCTACAGACATGTATGTTGGCTCTTAGAACATTCAATATCGAACTGCAGAAAATCCACAAGGAGACCATTGTCTTTGGAGCTCTTAGTTTTAGTGGTGAAACGAAGGGTGACAATTACTGGGCCTGATTGACAAAGGGCCTCCGCACTCGTAGTGGAGACCGCACAGTTGTGGGGGAGTATCTTCACTCGGGGCGGAATCTCCGCAATGAGAATTCTCATTGCGGCAGTGGCGGACGGTAATTTTAGGAGAGAGGGGGATCAGATGGGACATACACGCACAAATACACAGACACACTCATTCACACCCATGCATTCACACAAGTGTGCACTCACACATTCATTCACAACACTCATTAGAAAATATTCAAGCATACACGCATGCACACACCAAATATTAATAAAATAAAAAATACACTAACATGCAGGTCTTCTCCGGAGGTCCCAGGAAGGTTGGGACTGCTGCCCTCCCTCATTGGTTGACCTTAGGCAGCAGTCTTGACCTCATCACAAAGTGGGATGGGGTCAATGGGACTGCTGACCCTACCCAACTCTGTGACGAAGTGTCACTGATTGACACTCCACATTGTGTCGGAGCATAAATCTGAAGCGCCCAGGTCTGAGACAATGAGTTACGCTACCCCTTGCCACAGAGGGGAAGGGCCTCAAGGACCTTTGCTGAGCTTAGGAGGTCACGCCCACAGGAGATGTGACATCCTCAGCCTCAGCTCAGGCAGCCAGGAGCCTGTGCATTTAGCGCATATCTAGCTCCTGGCTGTCTCACCTGAAAATGAAGAGTGTCTATCAGTTCAACCTTTGCTCAGCCTGACAGACACTGTTCTTGAGGGGCAAAAGGTGAGAGAGCGTGGTCCCTCAGCCTCAATGGACCGGTCGTGGCTGCATTGCGGAGTTTCCGCCCTGAGTGGGGAGACTCCTCCACGACTGCGGGGCCTCTGTCACAAGTATGGAGGCCCTTTGTGAATCAGGTCCAAAGAGTTACTGTGAATTGGGCAGGGGGAGGGAGTTAAAATAGAATCATGCTCCAGGAGAGCTGAGTGCAAACAAGCAATGGCAAAGATAATAGCTCTTTGCCTTGTCATTCTGGTGCAATGATTCATTTTTTAAACAAAATTATTGCAACCGTATGCCATAAAAATAAATATAAAAATAAATCATGGTGCCACTTTAATGTGGCAACCATGTGCTTGCAATAACAATTTTAAATTACCATTCACTGAGATGTATATTTTACAAGTTGTTTTAAAACTCATTCAGTTGTGCCATGCATTGTACTATTGTTTCTAGTGAAGGGGACAACACGAGATCATCCCCCAACCAAGCACTCAAGTTATAGGCAGCTACAATATCAGAATGGCAAACAATGTATGACAGCACCTTTAAAAAGGAACCAGGAAGTAAATCACCATGAAACCGGCCACCTCCGGTGCAGGCAAAGATAAATGCTTGTTTTTTAAACAATATATTTAAATATCATATAAAAACACACTTTTGAAGAGCTTTACCACTGAAACGAAAGGACCCATTTTTAAGCAGAAATGAATAATATTCGCAAGCTTTGTGCAGGCTCTCACAGTGAAAGAAGCTAACGGGTAAAGTGGTCCATCCCATTGGCCCATTGTGTATGTGGTGGTGGAAAGAGGCAAAATGTGAATGACAGTTCAATAGGCAAATGGATGAATCTTGTGACCAAAAGCTAAAAGTAGGTTATATGTGTGATTTTTGGGAACACTTTAGTCTGGTGAGACAGCTACAGCTGTTTCAATGGTCAGACGTAAAATTGAGAAAAAGCAGTGAAAATCAGTATTTTTTTATTTTGAAATATAAACCTGAAACTGAAGACCCATATGAGCCTCCCTGAATAGGTCTAGTATAGCTACCCAGAAAGCAACCCTCATAAGACAATAGCGATTAGACAAAATCTCCCTGCATGCTATATCTCTCCTCTCTCTCTATTCTAGTCCCTATCCATGTCCCTCCCATTCATTCTCTTGCCCATACGAGGACAGTGGATCGGGGGCAGCCAACCTACCGGAACTGTACTACAACTAACCCAGCCAATTTAGGCTGCCCTGTAACAACAAGCGATGCAGAGTACATGTTAAATGTTATATGTTAAATGTGATATGTATACAAATCTATTGAATTAAAAAAAATTAAAAAGAAACTGAAGAAATCATTAAAAAAGAACTTGAGCGCTGTGTAAATAGTTTCTAATTGATTATTACAGCAACAAAGAGATGATTGGTATGGCAACAAAGTATACTGAGAATTTGACAGACTTTCTTTTTCACCTATCAGCGCTTGGGCTTTCTAAAGTAGCAAAATGTTAACAAATGGAGGCTATTGTTTCCTGAGAAAGGTAGCAACCCCTCAAGTGACTTGAACTGGGGGGGTGGGGCGGAGGAGTGGAGGAGGAGCAGAGCTTTAAGTGGGATAAAAAAGGGTGTTTCTTTAGATGCTTTTACACGAGGCATTGCCTATGTATTTAATAAGGTGAAATAGCATCCTATGTTTGAAAAAGTCATTAAATGAGTTCTCACTGGACTAAGTATAAACAATATCAGCAGGACATTTAATTTACTAGTTTGTATAGTACCTTTATCCTAGTTGAAAAGTAATAAAGTCACTTAGTCCATGTGTCACAAAAGAGACTTCTGGTTGCATTGAGTAGCAGCACTAGCCTGTGTTACGCATGAAGGTAGAGTTTTTTTTTGTTGAGCCAGTGATTGACAGAAATAGAGGGCCTGTTAGGACCCTGGTTCAATGTCCATTTTGTTACTTTGCCAGTTCCTCGCCTTGGCAGGGGCTGCCAACTTGAAACACTAGGGAGAAGTGTTTGGGGCATATTTACAATGGGATATCACCACAAGAATGCCGCTTTTAGTTACGTTCTGGTGGCGATAGCCCCTTCTCCTTATTCACAAAGCTGCGTTAAGCCACTTAACGCGGCAAGATGTCACCTAGTAAATAAGGCCCCTTTTCACGCTTCACTTAGAGTGAAAGGGGCGCGCGATGAGTGCTTCAGTGGGCGTTTCACCGCAACACCCATTGCTTTTTAACACAGCACCATATTTACAAGGATGAGGCAGCGCCAAAAAATAAGGCTAAGTAAAACCTGGTCTCAGGATGGCAATACGAAGAGAAATTATTTAGCATTTTTCTATTTTTGCTGCGTTCTAAAGCAGACATAGAAACATAAAATCCCCTTTCAAGATTGTTTATGTGCAGGAAGGTGTTCTATCCTGCACATAAATAATTGCCCCTGCAGCACAGCCGACCTTACTACATGGTGCAAGGGTGCCTGTGCTGCTGCTAGGCAGCTATTTTTGCGACAGTGCTAGGGGAAAATCAGGGGTGCGCCGTATTTTTGTAACTACGGCGCATCTCTGTGTTTTAAAAATATCGGAGCGCGACATTACCAATTATGGAGTAACACCGCGCTCTGACATTTTATTGAAAATATCCTCCTTTGTGTGTTAATAAGGTGGAGGAGAAAGAGGAAATGTGCAGAGAGAGAGATAGAGATAGAGAGAGTGTTAAGGCAGCCTGCTAATCTGAGCTGTTCAGTGGGTGTAAAGTGACCACTTGCTGGCACAGCAGGCTGGCCTTCACCATACAAAGAAGCACTTTGCTTAATTAATAGCAAGTAAAATGCCACAGGAATCCTGCTGTAAAAAGCAAACTGCAGTCATATTGAAAAATCCTCTATGGCCTTTAGCATCCCTTTACTCTACTAAAATCGCATATTCATATAAGAAGAATGAACTTAATTTACCATTTAATTTAACGAAAGAAGTTGTCCTAGATTAACCTTTGCTGGAAGTACAAAGTCTTCCTTGGAATAACATTGAGCGTTGGCCATTTTGATATTATTGTGTCATTTACAGAGCTTAAATATCTCTATAGGGATGTCTTACAAATTAAAAATAGATGATCCATTCCCTGTATTCATTGTTCTGAGAATTTCCTTAATGTTCCCAACTTGTAAAATGAAAGTTGAGGGGCTTGCGTTGAAGTTAGTTATTTCTTCTTCATGCTCACCATTCCTGATTGTGACCCTCCATGTCCTGCTGGTTCTGTACTTGAGATCTTCGCGGGTGGTCCAGTTTGGGGACAGTTGGCTGCCTTTGGACAGGCACTCCAAAGTCCCCCTGGAAACGATACAACTACAGGCATGATGATACGATGCTAACGTCATAGGGTGGCACATGCTCCAATTTCATTGTTCCCGGCTCTCAGGTCGAAGAAAGAGTGCCTCAGCACGCTGCCCGAGGCAACTACCACTGTGACTGGTCTGGACAACAAAAAAGATACAGACAAAGTCAAAGTGTGTCCCAACAACCTTTGGTCCAGATGCCTAAGGGGATCTATGAAAAGTTCAGAAGGAGGTAGGGCGCATTGGAGATCAGTGCTAAGCACCAATCAGTTTCCAAAGACGAGCATAGCCACAGGGTATCCCCCCATATAATTGTTTTAATTGCATAACAAAGGAAGGCAAAAAGCTTAGGTACCAGACAGAAATTACTAAGAAATTGTTTAAAACCAACGCCCCTATGGCAGATGTCCTACATTTGGTAGAGCAACATACCTGAGGACAAATGCGGTCTTGTCTTCCACCGGAATGGAGTTTGGCAGGACAAAGCACAGTGACAAAATATGTTTCCATTTGAGAGGAAAGTTTGAGGATTGAGACCTAGGCAGATGAACATGCAATCATAATTTACAGGTAAATGGTAAGGCTTTTCTGCTTACCTCACTGGTGAAACGATATTAACTTAAATCAGCTGACGTCGCTCCAGTCATATCTCGACTGCTGCAACTATGGCATGAAGGCCACCTGCCTCATTGTGGAGGCTCTTTGGCAATATCATCAAGGCCTTCACACCTCTTGACACGTCAGCTACACTGCCATTGGCTTTCTTTGTTTCGTGTCTCAAGCTACCCGAAGGAGGCTGGGGCTGCAGTAATGACCTGTAGAGGCAGAGGTACCTACCATTCTCCAGGTAACGCTGTGAGGCACTTTGAATCAATGTTTAACCTTGTAACAGTCAATATAGTGGCACTCCATCGTGGGCTACTGCATTGACAAAAGCACAACTTCTGCTTCGTGGCCTCTCAATTGGAAAAAGGGTAAGGAAGATCATTGTGCCCTTACAATGGAAAATTGATGAAATTGTCACACTTCATTAATATGGGCTGGCTTCTCTACTACAGAGCAATTAAGCTGTATCTTCTTATTGTAGGGCATTGGCCACCTTCAGTGGCAGCCGGAGCTCCTCCAATCTGTCGCGGGCAGGCATGGCTGCCATCTTGAGGCTCAGCATTATGAGGAGATGGAGAATCATTTTACCACTCATTTCTCCTGCTACAGACAGTTCTTACAACTCTTGCTTCGCTCCTGTGGAACAGTATCAGTTTATGATTCAGGAAAGTGTCCCCTCAGAACTTAGCCAGAGAATCCTCCCTGGAATGGTGGACACCGAATTTAGACAGCATCACATTGTAGATGACAGAGAGAAAATGTCTGGTCCGCTGCTTGCAAGACCTTGTCCGTCAGAATGCAGCATTTCCAAAGGAAAAATCTAGGGGCAATGTTCCCAAAGAGGGAAATTTTTGTGTAGCTATGATCAAGATGTGATATAGCACAATAGCCGTTTGTAGGAAGAAAACATTGGGAGCTTACTTGTGAAAACACCTTATGCCGTAGATGCATACAGTCAGGGCCAAACCTGAAAGGAAAGGAGTTATAGTTACTAATGGAGAAGGGGGAGGGGTAAGAATGCCATAACACAACAGAGAAGGGGCGACATGGAAAAGGACAAAAAAAGAGTAAAGGGAACAAGAAACCTAGATTAATACAAATGGTGGACACAAGGAACCTTTTTAACCCTATTATTAAGAAAGTTAAGTTGGTGCCAGTGGGCCTTGCTCGGAGACACTGATTCCTTGATAGAGCCACAGCGTTTGAAAGGTCACCGAAGGAACATGTTAAAAAATCAGACAAATGAAAGCTTCTAGTACAGAAAATAAATAGGCCTTAGGTAAAAAACATAAAAGGAGGACAATGGTGTTCATCCTTCGGGAACAACACTAAATAATAGTCTTACCTGTTGTTCAGGCACCCGAGGCATACCACTCCAGTGAGGTTCCTAAAGGAATTTCACAATTCAGTCCCATGAAATACTCCTACTCTTCTTGCCCTTGCAGCACTGCCTCCATTTGGGTGGCTGCAGGCTGGGACACATGAACAATGTTGCTGCTGTAATTCCTGTCACTGTTGGGACAGTTCCGATGGCTGGGTTTTTAAATTGTCCTACTGGAAACAATTTGTATTTGGATACAGGAGGCAAATGTATATAGTTAAGTTTGTGATAATGTGTCAGATTCTCACTTAATATATAATGTCATCACAAATAAGCATATCACAGACATGGAAATGTTACAGAAAAGTTGACTGAAAACGTGGCAGCTGTGGTAAAAAAATCACACAAAATGTGAACAACAATACAACAAAGCAGAAGCTTAAGGGCGCTGAACCAAAAGTTTCCAAAACAAAGGTTGACAAGAAAGACCCCACCTTTTCCTGCAGCAGGGTGAATGACGAGAGGATGTGGTCTCACGGCTAGCGTCGACCTTGGAGCTGGGAACCAGGGTTTGAGTCTCGGGGTCGGCTCCACATCCTGTGATTCTGAGCAAATCACTTAATCTCCCTATGCCTGCCCAAAATATAAATGTGTCCATGTGTAACGTAACTGGTGCTCATGTAAAGCGCTCTAATACCTTCGGTTCAACTTCGCGGTATATACATCTGCAAAAAATAAATTAAAAAAATTGTTTGACATCTACATTCTAGGCTGCTATAAGGAGGCTTTGCAACTAAGAGTATGCCCAAAGGTCCCTCTCCTACTGCTGGTTGTCACTTTTTTTTGTTATAACGTGCTCTGGCAAACTTAAATCTGTCTCTAGCAAGACCTAAAAAGCGAGACTCGACTGTCCTGAGCGTGTCTGGATTTTTGTCATGCGCTTGATAATGTAATTCGCGCTTGTTTATGTATGAATAAAACACTGGGGAATTCCGTTTGGGTTGCTCTCTCTAATTATCGCACTCTATACAAACACCTGGGTGGGGATTAGGATTAGACAGACAAGAGAATTTTAAGGATAAATTAAAACCACAAATTGGCTATAGCACGGCTGCATTCTAGCTCCATGGCAGTGTAATCTGTATGTCGCAGATCTTAAAGGTGCTTTGGAAGGTACAACTGCTTCCTGCCAGGATGAAGCGAACAACATCGGAGTATGTTTTGTTATGGTGATGATGCAGGGCTTATTGGTGAAACTAACATGACTCTAAAATACTGAGAGAAAGAAACTCAAAGTGTATTGCGGAGATAACAAGATTAGAATTAATTTTGAAAACTGAAATATCAAGGTGTTTATTAGGAAGGAGAATGCAGTGTTTTTGTGCTTATGGAGAGCTGAAAGTAGGGAGACATTTTAAGTACTCGAATCTATATTTAGGTATTCTATGGAGAACAGGTTGTCATCTTGTGGCAATGCTAGGATATCAAGGTAAACAGAAAGATAAACAACCACTGGCAAAGCCAATCGGTCTCACCTATGCGAGAGCTATTGGGTTTGTCAATGTGTTCTAACCATATTATACAGTTGCTGTGCATCATGGCTAAAAGTTTGGAAAGAAAACACTAGGATGCGGCTGCGTTTTAAAGCTTTGTTTTCTGTCGTGAGGGAGTGGGGGTAAGGGTCAATCTACAACTGGGCGAGTGGGTCAGGGGGATGAATCATCACCGACAGTGGGTAGGAGCAGGGGTGCAGGTCAAGCAAAGAATGGGGGAGTGGAGGGACTGAAAATGGAAAATGTGCCATAGCAATTTTGTTTCTGAGGGGGATGGGTTGGGGGAAGTGCAGGGGGGTTGTGAGGTCATGGGGAAAGAAACAAAAGAGGATGGGGCAATCAAAATAACAGAATGCGGGAGCGCGTTGGGAGGGATGGGGCATCCAACACCAAGGGAATGCGGGAAGGGCAGTAGGGACAGAGCAAGTAAAATAAAAAAATAAAATTTAAAAAATCTTGTCCGATGGATCAGATGATTGGATTTGTGGTAGGAGTATTTGATACATAAATAAAGTGGTATAGAGCCATTGAAAAGTGGCTTCATGTATCAATAGCTCAGTTCATTGAGCTTCAAGTGATTCGGTGTTTTTTGAACATGTATTGATGGGGTTTCAGTCATAATGCACGCTTTTGCTGATTTTTGAGACCATACTGTGAAACTATGCTAGCTGAAAACACAACCCTTAGGGAAGGACAACTTTTGAAAAAACTGATCTAATTAAAAAGTGAAACAGTTCTCGCATAGCTTCAGCCAGAAATGAATGTACCGTATTAACCATTTTGGCAAGCCTTCCTCTCACACCTTAGGATGGGCCAGTTTATTTCAAAGGTTTTGGGGAACGCAACGAGAAATATTTTAGGGACCATTGTTAGGAACAACTTGAATTTTATTACACATTTTTGGCTAATTCAAGCCCCATGTTGCCTAACATGAGTGAATTACATGTTAAAGGTTAAGATACAAAAATACACAGAAGTGATTTAGAGAGAAAGTTCACTTTCTTGTGGACTGGGGCTTAAAAGGTGGGTGGGGCTATTTTGCCATCCCTTAAAACACCTCCGAGATGAGATACCCTGTGGTCCGAGCTAAAGGCAACACCATGCTGAAGGATAGCAAAAGGTAACTTTTAAGGCACTTGTTGCAGTGTTGCATTAGTATGTAAAAGAAGCTATTGACCATTTAAAGAACATCGGATTTGTTATACTAATTATGTGAAGAAGGTGTGTCTTATCCTGAGGTTAAAATAGTATTGGCATGAAAGAGGGGGGTTTATCATTGCATTGTTGAGAAAATGGGCAGGGATCATTTAGTCATGCAGGGTTGACCCCTTAGGGGTAAGTCTCGGGGACCTGTCTTAGACTGTCAGGAAGCACAGATAATTTCTCAGATTAGGACACAGCCTGGTAGCAGCTGTTGACAGGAAATGGAAGGGTGTCATCCTTGTGGATCCCTAAATTTGAGTCACAGCTTGAATATTTGATCAATGTGTTATCTTCAGCATGTTATTTTGTACCTGTGCCTTAGCTCCCTTACTTTGCAAAAAATGTAGGATCGCTTAGAGGGGTTTCAGCGTGCACCCTACAAAAAAGTATAAATATTATTATTGAGAGGTTACAGCACAGGGGGCACCCCCTGATTGTGTACCTGTTTCCCCACAGCAAACCTCATTGCCACTTATGTGTCAAATCTGGTCGTTCAGTCCTGTTTGAGCAAGCAGATGCGACTGAGTTCATCACTGAAATGCACTCCACTAGAGTGAATGGAGGGTCATTTGAAATCTGTGCACAGGGTCGTACTGGGACAGAAAATTGGTTCAGGTACCAAAATATATATGGCCCCCATTAGTGGATTTGAAAGTTAAAAAAGTGTCCCATGTTCACAAAGTGGGACAGTTTTGAACTTGCAAAGACACGTTGTCATAATTAATTTGGAAATTATGGAAGACTGAATAGATTTGAGCTTGTTGCAGGCAGTATTTGTTGTAAATAAGGGTAATCAACAGTAAAAACCGGCCCAGAAGACCATAAAAACAGACCACAACAGGCATAAAAACTGCCTACACACTGTCCTTTCAGAGCAGCCCATTGGGCACTGCCTGATTGTCCTACAGGCCAGTCCGACCTCTCTGTGCACACTTACCAGAATGTACTTCGTGTGATCTATCATCTCATTGGGAAACCCTTGAGCGCTGGGATGCCTACGGGTGAGCATGCACTTTATAAATGCTACTTTCATTTCATTAATTACATTTAATTTAATTTCATTAAACCTGCAACCCAACCCTGCACTCATCAGTAGCATTACACAAAATGAATGCTTCTCTGCTAAATACATTTAGGATCCTCTGAGGTTCCAATACCCATGGCATCACTTCCTACCACATGCATCCCATGCCCCCAAAGATCCTTGTTTTAAAGACTAATGGCCTGTAGGTGCAGGTGACCCTCATTTGCAACTAACACGAGGTTCAGGCTTGTGCTTGCTGATTGTGTTTGGGATTATCTAGTGCTTTATTTGTAAATGAAAGAGAGCCGGTGCACAAAGCTCAACACAGAATCCCGCAGTCGGCGGTATTACATTCAGGCCTACCAAATAAGGCTGCTTAGTCTTGCTTCCCAAACTTTGTAGAACCACAACCGAATTTCTAGAAAGCCAAACTTTTGTAACCCACCAAGCTTTAACAGATATGAGGCAGAATAATGTTTTTTAACTTAGGAGTAGACATGCTTTCAAAATGCTGGGAATTACCAAATAACATGCTCTTTATAATTTTTGCTTTCCTCTCTAACAACAATTGTTTATCAATGCAATAACCTAAATGGTGCCCTTCGATATGTTTTTATAGGACTGTGGCTTATATATATATTGAACTGCCCATAAAAGTGGCAGATGGTGAACTCCACTGGTGTTATAGTTAGCCCAGCTAACTATAACTGCTGATTTTTTATGGTTTTGTGTGTGTAACATCTGAGCCTAACTATAACGTCCCTGTGACCTTTGTTTTTTCAGTGAATTTCTAAGTTTGAAAAGAATTCTATTTCTTAACTATAACGTCCCCGTAACCTTTGCTTTTTCAGTATATAAATATATATATATGTATATATATTACCTACTGGCGGTCGCCAGTAGGTAGTTATAGTTAGGACCACGTTTCCATAGGAAATCCGCAACATTCTATTTTGAATAACTTTGGCGCCGGTCGACGAATCCTCGCGAATTTTTCAAAATAGTTGGGGCGCTACGCTCCGCTCCTACCCTGAAAGTCTCGGGGGGATTCGTCAAGCGGGGGCTGAGATAAAAGGGGGGTCCCAAAACGCGTTTTTCCCATGCATTTTTCCATAGGACCTTCAGACAGGGCTACAGCCCGAACGGCTGAACAGAATTACTTGAAATTTGGCAGAGAGGTAGTCCTCAGGTCAAATAAGTGCCTTTTGTAGGTTTGGTGTAAATCTGTTCAGTAGATTCTGAGAAAATAGCCTTTAAATCAATATATATATCTGAGCCAGCTTATGGTGCGCTTACGGTACGCTTACCGTACGCGTACGGTGGCGTGCGCGAGCGCGATTCTGATTGGCTCTTAGATCTTAGTAAACATTCGAATCGGCCGAAACCAGGAAGCGGCGGCCGCCATTTTCTCTCTCGCACTGAGAGTGATGATGAAAATACAAAGCACAAAAACATGTAAAGGGGCTGTTTAGACAGCTCCCACACACATAGCCAAGGTGGGGGGGTCCCCAAAGAACCCCAAGGCCAAAAACAGAATTTTTTTTTTTCGCTAATTTCGCCGATTACGCTTACCGTACGCGTACGGTAAAAAATTACATAAAAAAAAAAATTATCCACACTCTCCCCACCCCGTGTGCAATTGGTGGCTGAAGGCCACCAATTGTGCATGGCTTATTAGAGAAGAGAAAAACTATAATATTAAAAAAAATAAAAATAAAAAAAAAAATTATCCACACTCTGTCCACCCCGTGTGCAAATGGTGCCCGAAGGGCACTATTTGTGCATGGCTTATAAAAATTACGAAAAATTAAAATATTACCTTTCAAAACGAAGTGCATCATATGTCCTCCATGTGCGCACGGTGCGCGAAGCGCATCGTGCGTACATGGCCCATCTAGCGTAACGTGGGCACGCGGTGTGCGTAGCGCACCGCGTGCCCACCATGCGTGCACGGCACTAACTGCGTAAAGTGGGCGCGCGGTGCGCGAAGCGCACCGCGTGCTTACTGTGCGCGCACGGTGCGCGAAGCGCACCGTGCGCGCACGGAACGAACTGCGTTAAGTGGGCGCGCACGCCACGTAAAGTAACTTAGCATTTAAAAAAACGTACAAATTCACTGAAAAAACCATAGGTTTCACACACGTTATAGTTAGGAATTAGCATTTAAAAAACCTTGCAAATTCACTGAAAAAACCATAGGTTTCACACATGTTATAGTTAGCGGAAATTTTACTGATAAAAAACCAATGAAATTCCCCCGTTATAGTTAGTGCAGGCAACTATAACTCACGCGACCGCAATCTTCTGCTGATGACATATGTGTCTTTATGAAAAAAAAATATTTGTAATATATGTATAGCTAAAAATGTATGGAAGAAGACATGGGCAAATAAGTGTCTAAATACAGTATTAGCATCAGCAGAGGATTGCGGTCGCGTGAGTTATAGTTGCCTGCACTAACTATAACGGGGGAATTTCATTGGTTTTTTATCAGTAAAATTTCCGCTAACTGTAACATGTGTGAAACCTATGGTTTTTTCAGTGAATATATATATATATATTATATATATACATATAGATATAGATATAGAGATATAGATATATATAGTGAGAGAGAAAGAGAGAGAGAGAGAGCACTCTACAGGAGCACCCAGATTACATTATATAAGGTCAGATTCATTTTATTTTAAGCACTGGAGATTACGTGATTTCCCCCTAGCGGATGCCAGGACTCAAAGCTAGTTAGCCCAGATCCAAAGCCATCAGATCTAGCCATTAGGCCACATCTATATCAATTTATGTGTGAATGTCATGCACAAGTGGGATGGTTGTGTATGTTTACATTTAGTGATCACATTTTCTGTTGAAATGTAATTGCGAAGTAAAAAAACAGTTAATAAACCTGAAAAGTTCACCCGGAGTCTTGCTTGCAAATACTTGCATGGTTTGTTTTAAAACTGGACTTAGGGCCATAGTTCAGCACCTTTGCACCAGCAATGCTGGAACAATTTACAGAGAGGGAGTGCTGTTATCACTGTTACATCACTGGAATCCTAGGGATCTTTAAAACTCCTAGCTTCTACTAAAGTGTAACAAATGTATTCGGCAGGAAATTGGTAAGGGTGTAGTATGTAGCTGGTGGGAATTTTGGAGCACACTGCCTAGAATATATTAGTAAAGCATTGAGCAATGAGCACTGTTGTTTACAGACAACAAATTTTCCATTAAAATGGCCACTACATTTGCTCGGACATACAGTTTAACTGAATAAAACTATATAGCACACAAATGATAATGTGTGCAAACCGAATTTTAGTGAATATTTATCATTTACTCATCACCAAGTAAAAGGGTCTTGGTTTGTTTTCATCATATTAAAATCTTTGTTTCCGTTACACTTCAATTTTTTTTTTAAAGTTTCATTTTTGCTTTTCTAACTGTTTATATATTCTGAAATATGTATACAGCTCATTTACAGGCATTTACATTTTGTGTGTTCCAAATAATTACATCCTACAGTCTTTGCTTTGTACCTTATCAAGATTGTCACATGGTTCATTTTAAAAACTTCTCTCACTTTGTAGTCAGAGAACGAAAAGTAAACATCAGTCCCCATGTTAAAATAATAAGCAGCAATTTGTCTTTGAAGCACAGAAAATGTGACTAGATAAATACAAAATGTAAAAGGTATTTTTATTTACTGCTCTTGTGTGGCCCTCCAGAAATCAGCTGGTGACTCACCAGTGGGTCACAACGAGGGCCAGACTGGCCATAGCAGGGTCTGCGCATTTTCCTGGTGGGACAGAAGGGTGGGGACCGGTTTTGGACTGGTGGGCGCCGTTTTTGTTATTGGGGCTGGTTTTGCTGCAGTGCTGCAAAATCTGCTCCCTGTAACAAAAGTGCATAGGCAGTGTTTTCCACCTGCACCCCCATATCCCTCCTCCTCCACCTGGCAGTGATCCCACGTAATTACCAGGGCTGGTTTGCGGTCCCAGTCCGGACCTGGCCACAACCCACAGTTTTGGAGACACTGCTCTAGATAAAGGTCCAATTTACTTTTTTTTTGGTTTAAATTTCTTTTTTAGTTTTACAAATTGCCATGTATTACAGCAGTTACAGACGACTGAGATTGCATAAATGTCTGTTTTGTACATTGGGATTCCTTTCCACAGACAGTGTTCTGGGCTTTCCGTTTGTTGGCATTAGGTTTTTGGCCTTATGTCAAAGTATTGGAGCCTCAGTTCTGATGACGTTTGGGTTCTTGCTTGTTGCCAATGTCTGAGTTCTCAATTTTGCTGGCAGGTGTACTGCTAACATCATTCACCCTGTGCTTTAATGACAGTGCGGCTGTGTCCTGCTGCCAATGTCTACAGTCTTGAGTTTTATGAGCCTGGCCTGCTGTCAGTATAGGGACTCTCAGTTTTAATGACGCAGTGTCTAGCCTGCTGTCAGGGTGTCTTTCAGTCCTTCTTCCATTGCTGCTGCTCCAATGCAGCGCTTTATACCCTGTTGAGTAGGGGGGACTCACATCCTCTCAAGACATCTGCCTGTAAACTGCAGCCTTTGATCTCAGCTACTGCCTGGGTGTCACTCTCCCCTTTTCTCAACACACACATACAGAACAAGCTGCCCAAGTTCAGTAAGTACTGACAACAATTCTTAATGACTGATTGTTTTTTTTGGCTGAAGGTCATGAAACCACTTCCTGCTAAATACAAATAGAAGCTATTCAGCTCTACCTACTGTTCCATCCAGTTCGGTGGAGCTTTTTTGCTAAATTTGAAAAGATAGTTCTGGAAAGCTGAGGTCAGACATCTTTCGAACAGTGCATGAAAGAATCGAGGGTCTGGCTCAAGAAATACACCAGGGTTCCGCGTCTGTAACTGTTGACTACATCTGAGGTACAGCACACTGTTTTGGTAGGAGGCGAAGTTGAGGGATTTATAGTCTCTGGCCGTCCATTCTTTAAAGCCAGATTTCAGCAGAATCCTTCAAGAGCACAGGAAGTGGTTATTTGAAAATACACAAATAGGCCAGGATAAGGGAAACGCACCTCTAGAAACAAATTGAAATCAAAACGAGTGCACCCTGGAGAGAGCAGATGAAAAACATCCTACCTCCTCTGCAGCAAAAAAAATCTAACAAAAAAAAATCACACTTTGGGAAAGCCAGTTAATCTCACTTATAAATCAACGTGCCTTTTCATTGTGGGGTTTCGTCATTTTACCAAAATTCCTGGCGTATTGGAAGTGACATTACATGCCCTTTGATCTGACAACATCATAGGAAGTAACAATAATTGACTATAACCCTAGTGATTTCACAGGAAGTGATGTCACACGATCACTGACCCCGGTGTCATTAAAAAGGTGACATCACTGAAACTAAAATGTAAAGAATGTATACTAAAATAGATAAAAGCGTACTTAAGTAATAAACTACTCATTGTCTAGGCTGATAAGATGGTGTGCCAGGGTCGCAATCTCTTAAAAAAGCCTTCAGGATAGACTTGAGTTTAGAGTAGACTCACTTTCCATATTAGCCAATTTTGTGCAGATGAGTTTCAAAACTAGTGAAATCAAAATCTCTTGCAAGTCCCACTCCTTGCTATAAGGCCTATGAACAGGACTTGTTGCACTTCATGCAAGTGAAAAAACAGCATGTCTGTATTTACTACATGTGGGTGAGATAGTTCACCCATGTGGAAAAATGTTGCTTGGTCAAGACTCTGGAAGCACTGCCTCTTGCAAACACCTTCATTGAATGAAAACAGAATCTGACACCCACAGCTTCAGTAAAGGTCTGAAATGTATAAAATAAATCCTACAAATTCTATGTATGATCGCAAGCGGGATAAAAAAACAGAATAAGGTGGTGTATCTCCAAATCGCAGCTTCACCAAGGTAACAAGTAAACCCAATAAAACAGGATTTCATTTTGAAGACAGGGGTCCCAAGTAACCAGCCAGGGGTTGCAAGCTGCAGCCTAGGGGTTGCAGCTTTGACCTCTGGTGGCCCATAAATGAATGCAAGAGTGAGTCAATGGATGTCTGAATGGATGCATGCATTCACGAATAAGTGAGAGAGTGTATGCACAATGAGTTATTGAGTCCTTAAATTCACCAATGAATGTAGCAGCACTTTCAAATATGAATCATACCTATTGGTTTTTCCAGTGCTTGTTATTTATTGGAGCTAAAGAGAGATGACTTGGAAGTCCTCCACATAGTGCAAACTGATTTCAATGTGTGCTCTTGTAGAATAAAAAAATATACATTATTCCTTCAGTGCCTGTGTGTGAATCCAGACTGTTGGGCTATGTTCCACAGTCTAGTCCCTAGAGGTAAACAAGTTTTTGCTAGGGTTTCTTGACCTTTGCTAGCTAGGCCAAAGTGACAGCACACACCTCAAAGAGCGCAATCAAGCAATGATGCAATCAAGAAATAAATAACTTGAAGATCCAAACCAAGTTTAGTTAAAAGGTCACGTTTTTAGGGGTCGATTCACAGAACTAACTTAAGTCAAAATCCTAAACTTACTACTTTTGGTATTCACAGAAGGCATTTAGTAGTAGTAAAGTTAGGATTTTGTCTTAAGTTTGACTTAAGACAAACTAAAGCGAACTTAAGACAAACTTAAGACAGACTTAAGACAGACTTAAGACAGACTTAAGACAAAATCCTAACTTAAGTCTGTCTTAAGTCTGTCTTAAGTTTGTCTTAAGTCTGTCTTAAGTCTGTCTTAAGTCTGTATTAAGGTTGTCTTAAGTAAGACAAAATCCTAACTTTACTACGACTAAATGCCTTCTGTGAATACCAAAAGTAGTAAGTTTAGGATTTTGTCTTAAGTTAGTTCTGTGAATCGGGCCCTTAGTGAGTAACTTGTATCTCTCAAAAATTAAAATCTGATAAAAATGAGTTTTTTTCATAGAACAATGCTAAGGCTGTTTTTGTGGCAATTAAGCATACTTGTAATAACTGAGACGTATTTCATTGTGAAATTATTTTATTGTCATAGCCTGCCAAGCTGGCGTTTTGGTTAAAGTGACTGCATTACTGAAATGCATTTAAAGCAGATATTTGAGTATTGTTTCATTCTGCTTTTGGGAGTCTTATTGCTGATTTTTTTGTCTTTGATAGTAGAGAGGACGTAGTGTGATGGCTGTTATTTCATCACTTTCATGGAGGTATTCTGGCAACTATATAGATAAGGCTCTCTCTGTTATCACTACTGCTTTCTGACGCCTGTGGGTAAGACTATTGTCTGCTCTTGTAAGCCCCATGTAACAGAACAGTACATTGCTGTTTGAGCTCGTAGAATGTCTCTAGCTCGGTTGAGGGGCTAGGATTCTGAGGTTTATATGACTTTTGATTTTTACATCGTGCCCCCTACAACCCTTGATTTTAAACCCTGCCTATTCGCCTATTGTGCCATACCAGAAGTTCTTGGTAACAGAATAATGGAAAGCTGAAGTGAAGAAAGCTGTTTTATGCCTTTTGAAAAATGATAAGCCATATGACAAAGTAAAACTAATGTTATCTGTTTACCACACATGAAGGTTTTTGGACCATTTTAAGTAAAGTGGGGTGAAACATAAACAGTTTTGAAAAAACATCTTAAGGCGGTTGCAGCCTTATACCACTGGGATGGGGGTGGTAAGGCTTAGCTGGCATAAAATGAATGTATCGGATTATTCAATTTCTACCAGAGAATCTCTAGTGTTATAGTCAATTTATCTGAAACTTTGCTGCAAATGCATAAATTTGCCCTATGTTTTAAAAAAAATTGTCATTGCTCAAATCCCTTGAGCCTTCCGAAAGGAAGTCAGGCTTGATTTATTGACCAACCCCTTTGGTGCAGCCTCAGGCAGATGCATACGTCCTACTGGTTTTAAATGTTACCAAAGACACTGGAACAGATCAGTTTCCATACATTGAGCTGAAAGGGTGTTTTTCCATCCTTGACGCCATCTGCTTGAGGTCTAATTTCTAAACAGCATTTTTAGGCTCATGAAGTCGAACATATCAAAACGTACTTGACAGTCTTCTTCATTAATATTGCTCCAACAAACATTATTTTTGTTGTAAAGTAATTTACTGTGATATAATTTAATGTGGCAACCATCCTAGATACTGTTACAAACTATTGCAACTTTGGTGTGTAGTGACTCCTTGACACTAATATTGGCTATCTCGGGGGGTGGAGGGGGGCCACACAGCTGATGCACACTGCCTTAAAATTGGGGAGATATCAGAAAATGCGTACACTGCCCTGTTTAATCCGAACATGAGCCACCTGGGCCAAGCCCGCACTCAGGTCAATCATAAAGTAGCCTTCATGAAAACCAGTTTGATCACACACAAAGGGGCATATTTGCAAGCCCCTATTGCCACCACAACATCACTTTACACAAAGTTGAGGTGGCGATAGGGGCTTCGCCTTAATTGCAAGGCAGCGTTAAGCCACTTAACGTGCCTTAATGCTGCATTAAATAAGGCACTCTTTTGCGCTATACTTAGCGAGAAAGGGGCGGGCAATGGGTGTTGCGGTGTGCGTTCCAGCGCAACACCCATTGATTTTGACGGTGCCCCAAATTTACAAGGGTGGCATAAGTATGGGGCAGCGCCAAAATTAAGACCAGGGAAAACCTGGTCTTACCCTAGCGCAGCGAGGAGAAATGTTTAATTTCTCCTCGTTTTTGCTGTTTCCATGTGTGCTGGAACACCATTTATTGTTTATGTGAAGGAAGGTATTCCTTCCTGCACATAAGCAATCATTAAAAAAATGAAGTTTTGCAACTTCTATGTGTGCTGCATTAAGCAGCACACATAGAAGTTACAAAACGCCACTTAAAGATTGTTTATGTTTTTTTGCAGAGCCAACGAACAGACGGTCAGTGTTGGACAGGCCTCACAGACGGCTTGCTCCCTCCCCGCTCGACAGGGCCCGAACTCCGGCCCACCTGGCCTATCCCCGCGGCAAGCACCTGTACCCCGTCTCCCGACGGACCCTCTGCCCTCGGACCCCTACTCATCACGGGGTCCAGCCCCACCGGCTTCCCCGGCCGGGTCAAGCCGCCATCTTGGGCCCTGCACCACGCGGCCGCATGGCCTCCCCTCGACCCTAACCCCGGGCCTGGCCGGCCCCGACATCCCGGCACCACCATCCACCCAGGAGGTGAGCGGACCACTTGGCAGGTCAATGGGAGAACGAAGTGTCAAGGGCTCTTCCCCCTGCCAGGTGCCGATCGCCTCCAGCTCCCCCAGGCGCTGGCTCCACCCCCTGCTTGGTGTCTGGACACCTTCATCCCGGACCCTCCGACCTCCAAGTGTGAGGGCCCGGACATCAAAGGGCACCAGCCCTATAACTGAGGCAGCTCCAGAGCAGGAAGGCAGTTGTATCCTGGAGTCGAGAGACACCGAGTGAACTCAACCCTGACGGTCTACTGGCGCTGCCGTAGCCCGCTCTTGTGAACCATCGTCCTGCCTGCTGGCGCTGCCGCGGCCTTCTGCAATCTTTATCTTCCTGGGACCTGCTGGCGCTGCCGCGGCCCGTTGTAACGACCATCCTCACCGGGACCTGCTGGCGCTGCCGCGGACCGTTCATCTTCCTGGGACCTGCTGGCGCTGCCGCGGCCCGTTGTAACGACCATCCTCACCGGGACCTGCTGGCGCTGCCGCGGACCGTTCATCTTCCTGGGACCTGCTGGCGCTGCCGCGGCCCGTTGTAACGACCATCCTCACCGGGACCTGCTGGCGCTGCCGCGGACCGTACATCTTCCTGGGACCTGCTGGCGCTGCCGCGGCCCGTTGTACCGACCATCCTCACCGGGACCTGCTGGCGCTGCCGCGGACCGTACCACCTAACCACCAAGCTCGAGGATTGTGAGCTCATCATCATCTCATCCGAACTACCTGAGTGGTAAATAGACTGACCCGCTACCCCCTTCCCTACCTTGCGAGACTCTAATCGAGGGGACCCCTGAGTCCAGACCTCCTTGTACCATTCTACCGTATCGTAAATAAGTACCTATAAAGAACACTGAACCTTATCCGTGTGTGATATCTGTCTGTGGGGGGGGGAGTTACTTGTCTGTACGATCGCTGGAGACGGCTCTCCCTGGAGACCTCTCCCCCTGACCCCGGCCGGCCCTCCCGGTCCGTCTACCTTTTCTAACATTGGTGGCCAGCGGCGCGATCCGAATCAACGCGTAATCGTACAGAAAGTAGCTCACCCCACGACATAAGCACGATGTCGACCAAAGATAGCAGCTCCACCGAGAAATTCCAAATGGAGAAGTTGGAAGAATACAACCACCGCGAACTGAGACAATTTTGCATAGAACTTGGCATTGCTACCACCGGCCTGAGTACCAAGGATAATCTAAAGCGCGCTCTGGAGTCATGGACAGAAACGGGGGTCACAGGACCCTCCGACCAAACCAGCGTCACACCAGAGGAGAACGCCACGGCTCCCGAGGAGCGAGGAACGGGCCTCCCGTAAGAGGAGATCCGAGAAAGAGACAGAGTCAGATTACACGAGTTGGAGATGGCACGACTCAAGATGGATGGGGAACTCAAGTTAGCTGAACAGAAACTCAACCTCGAGCATATGCGGCTTCGAGAGGAACGAGAAGAAAAGCAGAGACAGAGAGAGCTGGAAGAGAAAAAAATAACGCTCGAGCACGAGCGCCGACTAGCGGAAATAGAACTGCGCAAACAGAATAAGGAACTGGGGGTGCCTGAGCGACCACACACCCCGGGGCCAAGTGAGAAAAAGGTTCACATCCCCAAGGATGTTGTCCGCGAATATGTCCGAGAAGACGACATACAACAGTGGTTTAAAGCCTATGAGATCGCAATGACCTCCCACCGGATCGACCGGAGTGATTGGGGAGCCGGACTTTGGGGGAGATTTATCAACGAGGGTCGCGATGCCCTGCTGCAGCTCCCCGATCACCAAATGTCGTCCTACGACCACATGAAGGCTGCCCTCCTCACCCGCTACGGCCTCACGCCCGAGATGTACCGCCAGAGGTTCAGAGATTGCACCAGGATCCCAGGTACAACTTGGGTAGAATACGTGAACTATTTCAGCCGGGCATTCGAAGGTTGGATCAAGGGAAGTCAGGTCACCACCTACGAACAACTCTTCAACCTTATGGTATGGGAGCACCTGTCCAACAACTGTTTCGTCGAGCTCAGGCAGCACCTACTCGACAGTAAGCTGACTGACCCCCGGCAGCTCGCCGCCGAAGCTGACCGGTGGGAAAGCACCCGAGTGGGCCGGAGAGGGCCCCACGACCAGAACAGAGGCAACCAAGGCCAGCACCGTCCTCGGGGAGGAGGAGGGGGCCAGGGGCGAGGGAGAGACGCCTTACCAGCAACACCCGTGGCCAGCACCCCGCCTCCGGCCGGCCGGGGCAACCCCCCGTTGCGGCCTGGGTACCGAGCCAACGTCACGTGCCACCGGTGCCAGCGACTAGGCCACTACGCCAACGACCCGACCTGCCCGCTAAACCAAACACCCAAGCCCCGCCAGGTAGCGGCCGCTGCCCTAGGGGAAGAGCAATCATCGGAGGGACCCGAAGAGTACGAGCCGGCCCAGCAAGGGTGGGAACCGGCCGCCATGGTCCTGGCATGCCTAGGGGGAAGAGACATGGTTCCGCGGGCTCCCCTACCCGCCAACACCAGAAAATATGGTCAGTGGGTGACCATTAATGGACAGAGAGCCGAGGCCTTGCGTGACACCGGCGCCAGCGTGACGGCCGTCCGCTGTCATCTGGTGAAGCCCGAACAGATCCTGCCGAACATTCTCTGCCCCGTCCGCTCGGCAGATAACTCTGAGAGTATGTGTAAGATGGCCTGCGTCCCGTTTGAATGGGGAGGGGTCTCCGGCCTACTGAAGGTGACGGTCCGGGACGATGCCCCCGTGGACTGCCTCCTGGGGAACGACCTCGAGAGTTCCCCGTGGGCCGCCGTCGAGAGAAGAGAGCACCTGGGGATGCTGGGCCTCCCGGACTGGGCCTGCATAACCACCCGATCCATGGCCGCCCGTGCCGCCCCCCGATCAGAAGAAACCGAATGGCCAGCCCCTCCGCCCCCGGTTGCCCCCGTAGAGGACAACGGCGAGTCCGACCTCCCGGGCCCGACTATCGAAGAAGACGCGCAGCACCAGGACCTCCCGGATCTGGCTCAGTGGCGTCAAGAGGGGGGGCCCACCCAAGAACAGTTCCGCCAGGAACAAAAGACCTGTCCCTCCCTCGAGGGACTCCGCCAACAAGCCAATACCCAAAACGCCGGGGACACCACCGGCACCCACTGGGTCTACTGGGACAACGACCTGCTCTACAGCGAGCAAAGAATAGCCGAGCTGGGGGCCGGTCGAGTTCTGGTGGTACCGCTCCGCTTCCGAGACTTTCTGCTCAACTTGGCCCACGATGTCCCCCTGGCTGGACACCTGGGCCAGGACAAAACATACAGTCGCCTGGTGACCCACTTTTTCTGGCCGAAAATGAGGAATGACGTCCTGAACCACTGCCGATCTTGCCCCACGTGCCAAGCCAGCGGGAAGAGTGGTCGGAAGCTGAAGGCCCCTCTGCAACCCTTCCCTGTGGTCACCACCCCGTTCGAGAGGGTGGGGATAGACATTGTGGGGCCTCTGGACCCCCGCACGGCACAAGGACACAGGTTCATCTTGGTACTAGTGGACCATGCCACCCGCTACCCCGAGGCGGTGCCCCTACGGACAGTGACAGCTCCGGTGGTTGGCCGGGCCCTGATGGGGATCTTCTCCCGGGTAGGCTTCCCCCGAGAAGTCGTCAGCGACCGAGGTACGAATTTCATATCTAAATACATGAAGTCCCTCTGGCAACAATGCGGGGTCACCTACAGATTCACGACCCCCTATCACCCCCAAGGGAACGGACTAGTGGAGCGTTTTAACCGCACTCTCAAGGGGATGATTGGGGGATTGGAAGAGCCTCTCCGTCGCCAGTGGGATGTCCTACTCCCGTGCCTCCTCTTCGCCTACCGAGAAGTTCCCCAGAAGTCCCTCGGCTTTAGCCCTTTCGAACTCCTGTACGGGCACCCTGTGCGAGGGCCCCTCAGCCTAGTCAAGGAAGGTTGGGAGATGGCCCCCTTAACGACCCCTCCAGACGTCTTCAAGTACATCCTGGCCCTACGAAACCAGACCCGGCGCTTCAGGGAGATGGCCAAGGCGAACCTCGAGGCCAGCCAGGAGGACATGAAGAGGTGGTATGATCACAATGCCTCCTCCGTTGAATTCGAGCCTGGGCAGCAAGTATGGGTGATGTCCCCCACCGAACCATGTGCCCTACAAGACAAGTGGACGGGGCCCTTCAAAGTGGTCGAACGTAAAAGCCCCGTCACTTACCTCATCGACATGGGGTCCCCCCGGAACCCCCTGCGGGTCCTCCACACCAACCGGCTCAAGCCACACTTTGTGCGCTCCAAACTTAGCCTCTTGATGGCTACAGACAGTGGTACAGAAGAAGACTCCGAGCCCCTCCCGGATCTCCTAAAGACTCACGAGAAGGACGGCTCCGTGGATGGGGTCCGGCTCTCTGACGCCCTCACTTCGGAGCAACGCCAGGACTGCCGGGACCTCCTGCTGCAGTTCGCTGCCCTGTTCTCCCTCACCCCCGGGGTCACCCCTTGGTGTTTGCACGACGTAGACACCGGGGACAGTCCCCCTGTCCGGCACCGGGCCTACCGCGTACCAGATCGGGTACGGGCCTGCATACAGGAGGAAGTGGCCAAGATGCTCACGATCGGGGTCATCGAGCCCTCGGACAGTCCCTGGGCCAGTCCGGTTGTATTAGTTCCCAAGGCCGCTGCCCCCGGCACCGCCCCTGAACTGAGATTCTGCGTCGACTACCGGGGCTTGAACGCTGTCACCCGGACCGACGCTCATCCCATCCCCCGAGCAGACGAGCTGATCGACCGGCTGGGGGCCGCCCGCTACCTTAGTATCTTCGACCTAACGGCGGGCTACTGGCAGATCGGCCTCACACCCAGGGCTCAGGAACGGTCAGCCTTCTCCACCCCCGATGGCCACTATCAATTTAAGGTCATGCCCTTTGGCATGAAGAATGCCCCCGCCACGTTCCAACGTCTTGTGAACCAGGTCTTGGCGGGGCTCGAAGAATTCAGCGCTGCCTACCTGGACGATATCGCTGTATACAGCCGCCACTGGTCCGACCACCTCCGTCACCTCCAAGAGGTCCTCCAAGCCCTCCAGCGGGCCGGCCTCACCATTAAGGCCGGCAAGTGCCAAATTGGCCAAGGGTCTGTGACCTACCTTGGGCACCAAGTGGGAAGCGGGCTGGTGGCCCCACTACAACTTAAGATTGCTGCCATCCAGTCCTGGCAGCCCCCCGTCACCCAGACCGAGGTCCGAGCCTTCTTGGGGCTCACCGGCTACTACCGGCGGTTCGTGAAGGACTACGGCAGCATCGTGGGGCCCCTCACGGGTCTCACATCCAAGAATCAACCGAAGCGGGTCAACTGGACTCCTGATTGTCAAGCGGCCTTCGAGGAGCTGAAGGCCGCCCTGTGCACCGCCCCGGTGCTCCAGGCCCCCGATTACAGTCGGGAATTTGTGGTGCAGACCGACGCCTCCGACCACGGCATCGGAGCCGTCCTCTCTCAGTTGAACCCCGAAGGTCATGACCAGCCGGTGGCCTTCATCAGTCGACGTCTCCTGGCCCGAGAACAGCGTTGGAGCACCATCGAGAGAGAGGCCTTCGCAGTAGTGTGGGCCCTCAAAAAGCTCCGACCCTATCTCTTCGGTACCCACTTCCGGGTACAAACCGACCATCGACCCCTGCAATGGCTGATGCAGATGCGGGGGGAGAACCCAAAACTCTTGCGCTGGTCCATTTCCCTGCAGGGAATGGACTTCACTGTGGAGCACCGACCAGGCCAAGACCACGCCAACGCGGATGGCCTGTCCCGCTTTTTCCGCCTCGACGAAGAGAGTCCCCAAGGAGATGGGTGACTCTCCCCGCCTTCAGCTGGGGGGGACGCATGTTGGACAGGCCTCACAGACGGCTTGCTCCCTCCCCGCTCGACAGGGCCCGAACTCCGGCCCACCTGGCCTATCCCCGCGGCAAGCACCTGTACCCCGTCTCCCGACGGACCCTCTGCCCTCGGACCCCTACTCATCACGGGGTCCAGCCCCACCGGCTTCCCCGGCCGGGTCAAGCCGCCATCTTGGGCCCTGCACCACGCGGCCGCATGGCCTCCCCTCGACCCTAACCCCGGGCCTGGCCGGCCCCGACATCCCGGCACCACCATCCACCCAGGAGGTGAGCGGACCACTTGGCAGGTCAATGGGAGAACGAAGTGTCAAGGGCTCTTCCCCCTGCCAGGTGCCGATCGCCTCCAGCTCCCCCAGGCGCTGGCTCCACCCCCTGCTGGGTGTCTGGACACCTTCATCCCGGACCCTCCGACCTCCAAGTGCGAGGGCCCGGACATCAAAGGGCACCAGCCCTATAACTGAGGCAGCTCCAGAGCAGGAAGGCAGTTGTATCCTGGAGTCGAGAGACACCGAGTGAACTCAACCCTGACGGTCTACTGGCGCTGCCGTAGCCCGCTCTTGTGAACCATCGTCCTGCCTGCTGGCGCTGCCGCGGCCTTCTGCAATCTTTATCTTCCTGGGACCTGCTGGCGCTGCCGCGGCCCGTTGTAACGACCATCCTCACCGGGACCTGCTGGCGCTGCCGCGGACCGTTCATCTTCCTGGGACCTGCTGGCGCTGCCGCGGCCCGTTGTAACGACCATCCTCACCGGGACCTGCTGGCGCTGCCGCGGACCGTTCATCTTCCTGGGACCTGCTGGCGCTGCCGCGGCCCGTTGTAACGACCATCCTCACCGGGACCTGCTGGCGCTGCCGCGGACCGTACATCTTCCTGGGACCTGCTGGCGCTGCCGCGGCCCGTTGTACCGACCATCCTCACCGGGACCTGCTGGCGCTGCCGCGGACCGTACCACCTAACCACCAAGCTCGAGGATTGTGAGCTCATCATCATCTCATCCGAACTACCTGAGTGGTAAATAGACTGACCCGCTACCCCCTTCCCTACCTTGCGAGACTCTAATCGAGGGGACCCCTGAGTCCAGACCTCCTTGTACCATTCTACCGTATCGTAAATAAGTACCTATAAAGAACACTGAACCTTATCCGTGTGTGATATCTGTCTGTGGGGGGGGGAGTTACTTGTCTGTACGATCGCTGGAGACGGCTCTCCCTGGAGACCTCTCCCCCTGACCCCGGCCGGCCCTCCCGGTCCGTCTACCTTTTCTAACAGTCAGACTGTTTCAAAACAAGTGGAGCATCTGGAATTTATCTTTCCCTTTCAACAATATTTAAGAAATGATCTAAAGTCATTAACTTTCACAAAGAACCCGTCCCTCTCTGACCCTGGAGCCTGCGGGCCCTCCATGACATATTTCTCCACCGCATGCCCTGGTGGACGTAGGGTGCCCCCACGGTCCTGATGAAGACCCCTCTGTAAGGACTAGAATTCCCTACACTAACCTTGGGTCGAAACGTCGTTAGCTCTATGTTATGTTTACCAAATACAGATGACATTGATAGATTCACCGTGTCTTTTCATACATTATGGTTGCGTAAATAAGTTAGCCTTGGTTATGGCTGGATAGGCCTTTTATGTTTTGGATGTATTTACTGTTCACTGCCAAATGTGTTGTTTTTTGAAACATGACAAAATATGTTCAAACTTGATTAAAAATGTTGAACATGAATAAGCATTATTTGCAACTGATTTAACAGGTGATGTTGATCTTCATTTGATATTGTATTTCCACTGGGACCACCCCCTCTTCTTTGTACCATATCTTACCCAGGTCCTAGTGACATGTCTAAGTCAACCCCGTTATTTTGATACATGGGCATGAGTTAGATTCAACAGAAAACTCTACCCAAGCTTCCGGACTGAACGAGGGACTAGACAAGACTGCCCCCTGCCACCGCTCCTCTCCTCTGCCACCTCTCCTCTTCACCCTGACTATTAAAACTCTTGGTGGAGTGGATGAAACGTGATGTACAATTCAGCAGCTTTAATTGGCTGAACTGTCCTAAAGTCAGGCTATCGCTATATGTACACGACATTCTGGTCTAAAATAGTTTTTCCAGGACTTCCCTCCCTAGACTGATGCATATGCTGCAAGTGTATGCAGATGCCTCTGGACTCACGGTCATCTGGGCTAAATCCACCTATGCCCCCTTGACCAGGAACCATGACAATATTCGGCCTACCACCCAAATATGATTGGTCGACAGCCACTTCAAGTACCTAGGCATGCACATAGCCAAGGAAAAGCAACAGGCCTCGGATCTAAATATTCCCCCATTACTTGCCAGGACCAGGTGTGATATGGACGCATGAGAAGGTCTCCCTCTAAATATAACGATCTGAGGTGCATTATTTTAATTGATCTCCATACTAATGCTGCTCTATACATTACAGAACTATCGCTATGCTAAATCACCCCAGTTTTTTCAAGGCTTGCAATTGGCATTGGTAAAATTCCTCAGGGCTGAAACCCAACTATGGATCTCCTATCGCAAATGTGCACTTAACCCCTATGATAGGGGCTTAGGAATTGCGAAAATGAAGCTCTACTATTAGGCCAGTCAGATATTACCTATAAATGACTGGCCCCACATGGACTGCAATGACCCGGCAATAGCTGTGGAGATGCGTGTGCTAGAACAGCGCGACACCCTACACCTGCTTTATGGTTCCGAAGCAGACACCCGCCTCCCTCCGACGACCCACGTATTCCAAAGCATGATGGATAAAATGGCACAGTGTGCCAACAGAAGAATCCCCATTGTGGACCAGGATGTGGCTAACCCACACAAGCAACTTAGAAGGATTCTGGGCCTAGGGCACAATAGTCATCTCTAAATTTCGAAATTTATGGGAGTGGGCAACTATATGCTCACTTCAGCACCTAAAAAACACCTGTGAGATGCACAATGCAAAATTCTATAGCTACATGCATCTCCAGCATGTGCTTGAGGCATCACTAACTCTGGCACAGACCCTCCCACTAAACAACCCACTGGAAGCACTGGTCTCCCAAACTATAATAATGTGAAAAAGCATAACACAGATCTACTGCACAATGATATACAATACAATTGATTCCATGAACGTACTGAAGGAATGGTGGAAATATGATGCAGACACACTAGTGGAAGAGGACTGGACAGAGGCAAAATAGGCACATAGAAAGCTAGCAATTTCCATACACAACTAAAATTCTTCCATAGGGAGTCTATTATAGCCGTACACAATTACATAAGATGAATGAGAGTCTCGACCTTCATCACCTAAGGTGCAAAAACAACTATGGGCACGTTCTTTCACACTATCTGGGAATGTCCAATAATACCAAACTACTGGCAAAACATAAGTACCATCTTGACACAGTTAGTGGGGAGGATAATAGCACCGGAACCTAAAATGGTGTTACTGGGGGCTGATGGATGAGTGTGGAAGAAGGAGTTTAAGGCTTCTGGTCGCCATGGGCTTTTGGGTCGCCAAAAGGGACATTGCACGACATGAGAGATAAGAGAGTGCCCTCTCAATGGAGGAATGACCAAGGGGTATGGACAGTTGTGCCAGAGCAGATAAATGTATATATAAATCGAGGGGATACCTTGAGAAGCATATCAAAGTATGGGGCCCGTGGCTGGAGTACTCATAGGGGTAAAGGGATAAAGTAGCGCAAACGAATGGCAATTAATACCATATGTGCTTATGGTTGTGGATGCTCGATAAGCAAAATGTACAGATGACTGTGAGTTGTGATTTATTTGTTAAATAACCAAATGTCAATAAACAGAGTTATAAAAAAAAGTAAGTACAAAAAATAATTTAGTTATTTTCACAATCATGGCTACGGTAAGGCACCCTGCTCTGCTGGATGTCCACAGCATTGGTGGGTGCTTGATATTTTAGGAAGTGCTCCATTGATGCTGTCTATATGTGACACTCAAGAAAGACAAAGCCTTGTACAGGGACCTGGCTGTGCACTTTGATTTAAGTTGTGATATTGGGGCAGGATAGGTAAATATGGAATGTTTAATGAGGCAAAAAACATGATTTAAAGACAGGGGAAAGGAAGACGAATGAGGAGGTAGTGTGTAAGCCCACAGATTGCTATGAATGCATAACGTTGTATACTTTGGGTAACACTGCACTCTCACACTAATATTACATGCGAATGAATGATCACAGGCAGGGCTTTAAGTGGACCTGGTCCTGCCGGTGCTCAGCACCTGCAGTTCAGAAAAACAAATCTTAACTCTTCAGCAGTACCCTCCTTCACTGCTTTTGATGTAACTTTCAAGAGACTCATTATAGTTCTTTGACAGGCTCATCATTTCAGAATTGAAGTGTTTTCAATATTATATACAACGAAGCTATAGCTGTTACTACAACTAACGACCATTGGCAAAGCCAATACTCCTGGCTTGTTGTAGGTGTAACATTACTTGTTGTATTATATATCTGTATGCAATGACAGAAGCAGCAAAATACCAGTCGGGCCGCACACTATGCTGAGCACAGATTTTTAGCTGATGTGTTTTAAGCCACGCCCTAATTACATCGCCACGCCCTTTGAGAGGCCCCCCAAGTTTTTTCATCCCACTTAAAGCCCTGATCACAGGTGCAATAATCCAAGTCCTGGAACATGTGTTGACCCTGGATCACAAGCCTCTGCTGTGTTCACCACCGATTGGCGACCAAGGCTATGCAAAATGCAAATCCTTCCTGCTGTTACATGGTTGAGTGGTGAGAAAGAGCAGCAGTACTGGGGGCGTGCTGGAGAATACGTACTTATCGTAGTTATCTTGCTTTCCGTACACAGATGGCGATGGGCTGAGGCTACTGACGTCAGAAGACAATATTCTTCCATCTACGTGATTGCTCGGAGCGCATGTTTGTTTCTTATCTCTATCGGAACAAGGGAGAATGGAAAATAGTGCACATTGGCTTAATGCACACTCAGGGGGAGCTATGCCTGACTTGCATCCCTGACTCGCACACACCGGTGTGCATCTCTCTGACAAAAACAGATGCACATATCGTTCGGTCAATAAATGCATGTGCATATCATGAGATACCCACGAACACGTGAAGTTTGTGAAAATGTTATGTACCTAAGCACGCTCATGAAAAAATAGTTATAAATAATTTTCGGTGTGTGCATCTGTAAGTAAACGTGTGCTGTGCACTTGTCGATTCTACTGTGTGTATTTCACAGCCCAGAGTGTCCCAGATGATTGTTAATGTTCTGGAGGAGTGATGTGAGACAAGCGCTATGCCCGTTTGCCTTGGACACCATGCACGCAAACTATAGAAGTGGCAATTAGTGTTGAGGAACATTCATAGTTGGAGAAAAGGAATCACTGTTGGGGAAGCTATATTGTAGTTGTTTTTTATTTTATTTTGGGTGAGACGGTGTGCGTTAAGGGAAACAGAGAGGAATTGTTTGGAGAATGAAACCATACATGGAGGAGGTGGTGGGACACAAATAACCAATCATCTCAAAGCCTTGTGAGAAAAGAGCGGGCAGCAGGTGAATGGCAAGAAGCAGTTGCGGATTACCAAATAGGCAAGGTAGGCAACGGCCTATGGGCCCCACTCGTTTTATGCGACAACGGATCAAAATAATATTGATTTGAATTTGAAAGAAAATTGCAATCAAACTTTCTTAAATACTGTTTCCAAAACATAGAAAAAAAAGGAATCAACTCAGTAAACTCAAAGTACATTTAAGACTCTATAGAGAAAATACTGTATTAATGTGATGAACCCATTAACAACTTAGGGGCATATTCTCAAGGACTCATCGCCGAGTTAGCGGCACTTTATCTCAGGCAAAGTGGTGATAAATGTATCGCCCCATTCACAAGCTGGTGCTAACAGCCGATATCACCAGTTTACCTGCGATAGCAGCCGCAAAAAACATCGCCACAGATGACACCAGCAATTAACGCTAATGAGATGCAGAGTAGGCATTCCCATGCCAAAAGCCGCGACAACACCACTTCGCAACATTCTCAACGACCAGCCAGATCGGCGATAAGATCACAAAACATACGATAAGGCGCGTTAGCAGCAGGGATTTAACACCTGCTCTTACCTGGTGTTAAGTCAGACGACAACCTGTACCACCAAAGGGAGCCCAGCCCAGAGCCACACCTGAAGAACAACAGATGCCATGGAGCTACTGATCATGGAGCCGGATACCCAAGAGGGCCACAACACTCACCGCCACCATACCCAGGACTCCCTCCCCCACACCTCTGGACAAAGCTATCTTACAGCAACTGCACGAAATCATGAACAAAACATTTCACCTGATGCCGCACAATTACAACAATTAACACTCATGTGTGGACAGAAAAAGGAGAATCATTCATTCATCTTTGAAGTTCCAAACAAATTATTGCAATCAACTTCAACCCAAAAGAACTATTAGGAAGAGCCATGGCGGGTCTATCCTGGACAATCTGTAAGTCACAGCCTGAATGACAAAATTCAAGATAAGAAGGTGTGTCATGCGCTCATCAAAGGACAGAGAGAGAGAAAGAGAGAGGAAGAGAGGGAGAGAGAGAGGGAGAGAGGAAGAGAGAGGGAGAGGAAGAGAGAGAGGGAGAGAGGAAGAGAGAGGGAGAGAGAGGGAGAGAGGAAGAGAGAGGTAGAGAGGAAGAGAGAGGGAGAGAGGGGGAGAGGAAGAGAGAGAGGGAGAGAGGAAGAGAGAGGGAGAGAGAGAGGAAGAGAGAGAGAGGGAGGAAGAGAGAGAGAGGGAGGAAGAGAGAGAGGGAGAAAGAGGGAGAGAGAGAGAGAAAGAGAGAGAGAGAGAGAGAGAGAGATGTTGTACAAGTAGCGCAAGGCTGCTCGGCCTCTTGGCTCATACATGCCATCTGTTGTGTGTGTATCGCTATTGGTGCACAATAAGCCTAATGCCTATCTTTAATGCAGTGCGAAAGTGACATCACATTTCCCGAATGCAAGCAGTAGTCAGACTTACATTAGGGATGAAAGCTCCTTTGTCTCAATACATAGGGACATCTGCACCTCCAACCTTGGTCTGGCATGCGGCTCGCACCCCCTGAGAGTGATCCCATTGCAGATGATGACGACTCCCACACCACGCACACCGCAAATGAAAGACCAACGTATCCACACCTCACACACAGAAGTCCTTGGTTGAGGTAGTCCTGCATGGGATGCCCTTGACACTTCCATACACAAAAACCCATTCTTCCAAACGTTGCACATACATACGACTCATTGTTCCGAGCTGTGGCATATCATCCACATAACTGCCGCAGGACAGAAGAGTGCCAGTTCTACGAGAGCCAACATTGCAATGACAGGACATTCCGGGCACATGCACAACCCCAGTCACGTGGAACTGTACCGTGCAAGTATGCTGCATTTGTTGGGGGCACTGCCACTGGCAGTGTTGCGCATCAGTTACCGTCTGAGCTTCCGACTTGTGTATGTCACCTGCGTCCAGCCCTGGTTCCACTGTCGATCATACACATTCGAGTGGTCCATTAATGTCTGCCTATCCAACACAACAGTAGGTGAACTGGATTACGACTTGTGTGTGCGCCCCCTGTTGGTCCATGAACAGGAGTGTAACCATGACACCCGTGCATGGGATGCCTTGATATTTGGCGTATGTGCTGGCAGTTGGGCATGGGAGATTGCACAAGTCCTCGTGTGCAGTGAACACATCAAGGCGCTCGCTCCCCTATTGGGCTGTTTTGCGGAGCACATCTGTCCGGACCAGTTAATGGATTGGCTCTTCCACGTGTTCGTTCAAGTCAGCAACGACGTACTCTTTGAACTCATTGCCCATGAAGCTGTGCTCGCATTCATGGACGAGTAACTACGTTCCTGCAGCCACAACTGATTGTAACCCAGAGCACAGGTCCCAACACCTTGTTGCATCTCAGAGGAATGGTCACATATCCCACCACAACAGTGGACATGTCTACATTCGTCTGGACTCAGAATGCATGTGCGTGCACCTACACGTGTTGACACACACCTGTGCAAGGTGAGTCAGTCCCATGGGTGGAGCTGCACAGTGTCATTTGGCAACATTCCTAAATCTGACATACTGCTGGAGGGAGAGTACACACATGGCAATGTAGTTCTACATGTGACCTTGTTGGACCCATTCACCTGCTCACTGTCAGCACAGCAGACAGTCGGCGCAGTCCGTTGGTACAGCACTATGCAGATCCCATGGGCTGTGAGTCATGTCCCCTGACACGGGCCAATGGGCATACGACAAACATCACATGACTTGTCCAGCAAGGCAAGGTGGGCTGAGACCGTTGCCATCCGTAATGATTTGTGTTCATTTTTGCCTCCCCATTTCTTGCACCTCTACATGTTCCTATGCTGCCTGTTAGTGTCTGAAGCATTGGTCTGCATGTTGTGGCCCTTGTCTTGCCTGTACTGACACGCACATGCTAATAAAGTCTTGGCAACTTCACTAGTGTTCAACTGTGATGAGTGTTGATTAGAATGACAAATCGTGTGCCTCAATGAGCATTGTCCGTACACAGGGAGGGACTGACTGACGCATTTCACTTGGGGGTAAGTCCCTATTGACAGCTCCACCTCTGTGAGCCACACATTGTGGTTGGGATAGTTTCTGGTAGACCTGTGCTCTTAAGTGTCTTCAGCAATGTGAGTATGGTGTCCAACTTCTTTCCATGTGGATCAATGTTATCCATCAAAACAGTCTGTGTCCACACAGTTGAGTGTGAGTAGGTATGCAAAGAGATGTTCTGTTGTCACATGTGATGGGGGACACTACTTTGGGACTGCTCCTGAATTTGATATTTTTACACACAGCCCAATTTAACACATGGACGTGGGGCTACATTGGGGGGTTGCAAGATTGTTGTTCATGAGCAATGAGCCCACAGCTAGTTCACACCTTCACAGTCATATTACTGGCCATGTGGGTCAGGCTCCAACATGCGCATTGATGTCATTTCCCAGGGTGTACCTTTTTGTGCAATCAATGTCCATACATTCATCCATACTTTCATACTTGATTGAACATAAACATGACTCATCTGTGTGATTTGGAATGTTTTTTTCACATTCTGTGGTGTGTCGGAGCTGGAGCAGTACATGGCAATGCAAACCACACATTACATGGTTGGCCATTGGAGGGCCAGCCAGAGTCCTTTGGGGAATGATGAGTTAGTCGGAAGAGGAAGAGTTCAGTCCGCAGCCTGACTGCTGTGTCATTGGTAACCAGAGCAGATATGGCAGTCCATGCCGGGGTCCAGGTGAATGTCGCAGAGTGTTTTTAGGGGGACAGTGTAAGGTGTTGTTCAAGGGCATGATGCAGAGGGCTGAACCAAGCAGGAACAGGCCATATGGCGGGGATGAATGCTACAACCTCCTTTCGCACACAGAGTCATTGCCATCCACATCTTAGTCATCTGATATGTCTTCTGTGTCAGGTGTGGGTGGTGGTGTTATGGCTGCCTCACTGGGTGCCACTGACACATCAGGGGACAGAGATTTGTGTGTGTCGAAGTTCCTGCAGCAGTCATCTGGGACAGGCTCTGTGGCAGCAATGGCAAGATGAGGTTCTGCAGGGCATGGAAGATCCCAGATACATCTCGCTGGTGTACATCCGTGGCAGCCATCCTTCCAGCCTGCATCCGCTCCATGTTCTCCATTGTCCTCCGCATGTGTCCCAACTCCCGGCTGACAACGCAGGAGCCTGTCTGACTAGGCAGTTCTTGTATCCGAGTAATGGCTGCAGCGAGGTCAGCCGAGGAGTGTTGTAGAGCATGGTACGGACTGTGGGTGTCCATTAGGGACTGTAAGTGGTCCCTGATGGGACTCATACACCCACGTATGGCATCAAGTTTGGCTGCCATTAGGTCGAAACCCACCCGCACCTGTTCAGCCAGCCCTCTCTGGCAGTCTAACACACGGCGTTGGAATGCCATGTGTTTTTCAGCCAGGTGCTGGGAGCCAGCCGTGGTGGTGGGTGCTCCCTACTGTGTGGGCTGTGCAGGGGGTGTGGTCACCTCGATGCAGCTGGGCTGCCTTGCTCCTGGAGGTGGGGTGCGGAGGCTGTCCACAAGCTGTTGGAGGGTGTCGGGGCAGATGGCCAGGGGCTCCTCATCCTCATCACTGATGTCTGGTGTGCTCTGCAGGAAGTGTTGATTGTCCCTCTGCAATGTATATGGGAGGTGCAGGTTAACAGTGTGTTCCATGTATGTTGACGCATTGTACATGTTTACATGCAGGCTGCATGACAATGTACCTTGTGACTGTTTTGGAGAAGCTGGATATTTGATGGGAGAAAGTGGACATTTTGACTGCATGATGGATGTGAGGTTGTACTCGTACATTGTCATCTCACAGTTCCCTGCTATGGCAGATGTGATTGGCCAGTTTCTACGCACAAGCGGCACCAGTTGTGTCCTCCGTTCTGTAGTGAAAGTGTTGCACTTTGTACCACATTGTCGTCAATGTTGATGTGCTGTGATTGCTATGTGTGTGTGCTGCATTGTGGGAGAGTTGCCCCTGCAGCTCTGATTTAGTGGCCCCTTATCCCTGTGAGGCGGTGTGCCTTTGACTTGTGTGCTTTTACGGTGCTGAGATGTTGGCGACTTCGGTCATTTGTGCTCTTGGACAGTTTTTGTACTCTTGTGCATTGTTTGTCTGCAAATGTGTTGTTGACATCAGGGGTTGAATGTGCATATGGATGTGTCAGGGTGTGCCCTGCTCCTTTGAGGATGTGATCCACACTGGGCCACCTCAGTGTCATGTCGTGCACCATGTCATGTATTTTGACTGCAGACATGCTATTGGTCATGCAGTGTCACTTACATTGTCAGTGTGGCTCACAGAGCCGCTGCTTTGGTGGATTCAGCACATGTGCATGGGTAGGTTGTGAGATTGGTGATAGGGAGGGGGGCCCCTTTGTGCACATAGTGGACAGGGGCCTACTTGGTGTTTCTATGTGTGCTGCAGTGTGCCAAGGGTATCAGGGACATGTTCCACAATCATTGTGGGTGTGCAGTGTGCTGTGCATCTGTGCCATTGTGCCCATCTCCCCCCGTATCCCCAGTCCATGGTAGTTACTCACCCTGTTGCTGTTGGGTCAGGTCATATTGAGCTGTGTCCGGACCCCCAACTCCTGCCACCGTCTCCACACTGATGACTGTGACCACCATTTCCTCCAGCTCATCCAGCTCCTCCTGTGGCGCAGGGCTCCCTCCTCCAGTCGCCGTTGCTGCCTTCCGGTTGGCAGCGAGTTGCTGCTTGGTTTGGCTGTTCAGATCATGCCAGCGCTTCTTGACCACCTCCATTGACCTCCTCGACACTCCGACTGCATACGATGGACTGCCATATTTCCGTTTGTGTTGCCAATGGCGCAGTGGAGGTGACGAACAGTTGTTGGTAGTGTTTTATCACCTCCTTGACGATGATCCTGTTTTCCTGCAGACTGAACCACGTCTTCCTCTTCTCCTTGCACTTCCCCGAGCACGGGGTTCCTGGCTGGTCCTCCGTGGGGCTTGTGGAGTTAGAGTTGCCCTTTGCACTCGGTCCGGGTGCATCCATGGTGCTATTCAGTTCATTTTGGTTTTGGTGTGTGTTTTTTTGTTGCTTTTATAGTGCATTCTCCCACATGACGCGTGGGAATTGCAGGCCTGTCGCTGGTTATCGTTGATTTTTGTATAGCGATTGGCCACATCACAACTTTTTTCACGTTCGCGTTTCGCTTTTCTTCGGCGCCGCGTTTGTTTTATCGCGATCATTTTCGTGTGAGTATCGCTTGGTTGAGAATACTACGTTGACATAGTGTTATTTTCCCGCAATAGACTGCGATATGCGAAGTTGCATTGAGCTTATTTTGTGATGATTAACACACGTTCTTGAGAATATCCCTCTTAAAGTACATACACCAGAGACATCAGATTCACATAACAGTTTATCTCTTAAAAGCACATTTTCTGGAAGCTGTCAGTTTGTAAAAAAATCAGGTGCATTGCATATTAGGACATAATTTGCGAGGGGGGGACCCCAAACTTTTGCCCCCGAACTTTTGACTGCCTAGGGGCCTCCACTGGTTTCAATCCCACACTGGCAATAAGGATTGAATGGTATGGTTCAAGGTCTTAGATGTAGCAAGGACACGTCAGCTGTACCAAAATGACTACCTTTACGTTTAGTTCCTGCAATGTAGAGGTTTAAATAAACAAAGGAAGAGATTAGTAATTCAGCAGGATATCCAACTAGGTGGGATGGACATGGTGTTCATACAGGAAACCCATTTGGTGGCCAAAGAGCACGGAAGATCCCGCTCTAGATACTTCTCCATGCAATATTTAGCCTCAGAACATACTAAAACAGGAGAGGGGGGGGCATGTTGATAACCAAACAATTTCCATACCAGGTACACAAATGTCAAAAAGATCCCCAAGGTAGATGTATCCTGAGGAGTGGTTTGTTACATGGGCCGCAGTGAACAATAGTCTCAATATATGCTCCTAATACAGGCCTGGGAGATTTTGCATGAAGTGCATTGAAGACCACAGTAGACAAATCCAGGGATCATTTGGTGCTAAGAGGTGAGTTAAATATTGGAATGTAGGAAGGCAGGAACCAACAGCCCCAGATGTTTGGAGGCACAGGTGCCTTGACAACCAAAGGTCATAGGATGCTGGAGGATCTGAGGTTAATAGACGCATGGAGACATAGGCATCCCTTGGAGCAGGAATACTCCTATTACTCACAAGTCAGGTGCAGGCATTGCCTATATTGTCACTGACAGATGACTAATGGGTGCAGTAGGAGATGTGGAGCAGGGAGAAAAACCAGTATCAGTCCATGGTCCACTATCAAGCACATTTACTTAAAAACCCGCTAGTCAGTGCTTAATTTATAAAAAAATATAAGTGCCAGGGCCCTCGTCAGGAGCCCACTGCAGTTTGCATCACACATTGCACCTGTTATGCTGCCAATGATAGTAAAAACGCAACTTCTAGCCATCATACTTCTACAAGTGTGACAATTCGGGCTATTTCAGGGCATCTAAGCTATAAGAATGGCTTGGTTGGCAGGTAATAGTCATTTTTAATGTATATTGAATTAAGAATTAACTGTTGTCATGGTAATTTCTTAATTAGCCAGACAGCACCACTTTATGGCAGACTGTCACAAGCACCGGTGTTGAGAATTAAGAGCAGATGCTGAGCAGCAGAAACCACCGGCTCAAATTAATCACACCTGCTTGTAGCACACAAGATAGCAGGTACTACAAACCATAAAGTAGGGAAATCAATCCTTTGGGATGCTTCAAACACGGCTGTCAAGGAACCCTTTATTCCAGAAGGCAACACAAAGCAACCCAAACCCAGCATATAGCGTGGATGATTATAATGCTAATAGGTCAAATTAGATACTGGATTTCGATAAAGCAGAAAATGCACTGCACAAACTGTACCTTAGATTTTACCTGGAGAAAATAAGGGAAGGAACATATTATCTAACAAGGTTAGGGCTGCACCAACATGAGATTATATATCCGAAAGCCAAGGGCTGGGAGGTAGATACGTGACAAAGAGTAAGGGAAAAGAAGAGCATTTTAGGTGTGTATAAAAAATTATATGAGACTAAAGATACTAGAAGGAATACCTCTCTGGCATCAGTTGAGTCGCCAAGACTCTTGGTATGGGAGGAGGGTAAATTGGGTAGCCCTAATATGAAGGAAGAAATTATGGAAGCTATCAAGTGCCTTATGGTGGGGAAAGCCCAGGCCTAAATAGATTTGTATCTAACTTTTTTTTAAAGTATATGCACAAATGCTTCTATAACATAATATTGAAGTCAAAAATATTGCTACAAAAATATCAAATCAAAAATATTGACTTTGCATACTATGTAAAGTTCAACAATATTGCCTATAAAAATATAATGGGCAAAAATATCAACAATACATACGTAAGTGTACACATCTTAAAGTATATAAGATTAATGACTTTAAATTTTGTTTTAAATATTTTTTATTTTGCAAAGGAGACAAACACAGAAAATGCAAATAAAACAAGAAAAACCCTATTACATACTTTTCAGTGTACATTTCAGTTTCAAGGGGGATAAAAAAAAAAGACATAATACATAAAGAGATTAGGAAATAATGAACAATAAAAAAGGATAGAGCAAATTTAGAAAATCAATCCTGATTCATACCATGCCAGATAGCGTTAAATTTCCATAGTGCCTTTAAACCTCTGACCATAGCCAAAGCTTTTTCTCATTCAAAGACCTTGATTAAAATACTCCACCTTTCCATTACATTACATGGCTTTGGAGAGATCTTTGCACGGGCTATGTCCAATCTAGCATTAACTATTACTATAGCTATTAATGCACACCTCGCTCGATTGGAATTATCCCTAGAGCCCAGCAATATCTCTTTAATAGTAAGGACCACATCCAATCCAAGATGGATTTTTTAAACGAACATGACCTCCCACCAAAAGGCCACTAGCAGAGGGCATGTGGCAAACTTATGGCGCAATATTAGCACCATATTCCCCACATTTAGGACAATTTGGCCTATTACTTAAATATTGAATCGTTGTTTGTCCTCATCTAACTATCTTATCAGGTGTATAGTAAAACATTCAGATAGTTTTAAATTGTTGAAGTCTTAGACCATACTGCATCTTTTACTGTGGATAATGCATCCTCTAGAGTTGTAGCAGGTATTTCCTCAGCAAGGATTGCACTCCATTTCCCTGCTAGAGGAGCAAAAGGATCCAATCTATTCTGGCAAAATAGCCAATACACAGCGCAAATTGATCTTTTCTGAGAAGGTTCATGTAAAAAAGCCAATAATTGCTGAGACTCCAGCAACTTAAGCCCTTGCAATCTCACAAAATAATCCCTAATTTGAAAATACTTATAAAAATGTTGACGTGGTATCAAAACAGAATCCTGCAAATCTTGAAAAGTACGAAAGCCATTACCATCATAGAGATCTGCTAGTTTATCCACCCCAAGGCTAGCCCATTGTTTAATGGTACTATCTTGAAATATGTCTGGAAGAAGTGGTTTATCCCACAATGGAAACTTAGTGAAATAAATCGGTTGAGAATACGTACTAACTATTTCCCGCCAAACAATAGTTAAGCTCCTTAGGGGCATTTTCACAAGAAAGTGCGATAACTATCGCCAAAGTAATTTATCGGCAGAAAAGTTAGCACTGCCTAACCCCGATTATTATCGCCGTGATAGCGGGGTATTCACAAGCCCGCGCCACATGGCGATAATATCAGTGAACGGTGGAGAAAACAGGCGACAACAACATCGCAATGGTGATAGTTATTCCTGCATTAGCAGGCAATAGCTGTGGATCGGCACATCAGTGCCAGGAAACTCACCTTTCTCAAACCAGGTGATATCGCATTGCGAACATGGCCATACAAATATTAGGATGTGAGGGTTAGGATGTCAAGTGAATAACAAATGCCGGAGACATCTGGTTCATATAACATTTGGCAGGCAGCCAGAAAGACTGCTGTGTCAACAGAGGCCCTTTCCCCGACCTCTGTACCCCCACACTATTGAAAGACCCTGCCAGCCAGCACCTATAAGTGATAGTCGTTCTGCTTAGCACCATCAAAAGGCAGGTGTAGAATCCCTGGTGCTACCGCGGGTTATCCCCTGTTTTTTCTTCACTTCGCAGATCTGGCAGTTTGTTGTGAATGTGGTGTTGTGGTTTCCTTGTGTGTTTTTGCACGGGAACACCTACTCTACATCTCATTAGTGTTAGTTGGTGGTGTCCACCGTGGAGATACATTTTGGGGAAGTTATCGCAGGAATACTGGTGTTGTCTGCAGTTTGCACCAGCTTGTGAATGTAGTGTTAAATCTATCTCCACTTTTGCTGCGTTAAGGTGGAGATAAATCAGAGTTAAATCCTTGTGAATATGCCCCTTAGTGTCTTAAAATATACTCTCTTGAAGTAGTTTGGATTTGTTAGAGAAATTTCACATATATAGGGTTGATTTGCGAGAACTAGGCTTACTCATTCCCACAAAATATAGTTTGTTTTTATCTTCAAGTTATTATCGTAATCATTTTTCCTAGCCTAATATGGCGTAAATATTTCTGTTTTGACGGTTTAGTTTACGGAAGAGTGGACTTCATGATTGTCTACTACTTCAGTTTAGTTCATAACATCACCGATGATTTGGTTTTATGTAGTTTTAGGAAAACTCCCATTTATTGGGTGGACTTGCAAGAACCAGGCTTACTTATTCCCTAAAATATATAGTCTGTTCCTTACTACTAATTTACTATCGTAACAATTTTTCCTAGTCCAACATGGCGTACAAACTTCTCGTCTGGAGGTTGAGTTTCTTGAATAGTGGATGTTTTCACTGTCTACTACTACAGCTCAGTTTAAATTGCCACTTCAAGATGGCGCTTATGTAACACGCCGGATATTTGATAAGGATAGGAGTACTCTCCATTGCACTCTGCTCATACTACAGGTACACTTTAAAGATTATGGGTGTTTTTATAAACTTTTGTTTTGTTTTGAAACTTTATTTATGATTTTGTAACATATAAAATATATATCTCTACAGAAGGATATCATTCCCAGACATACAGAAAAACGGAAAAAAAACAGGCATTAAGTACGCAATGCTCTTATTGGCATACGTTATTCGCAGATACCCATACTGCCCCCCTCCTCGGCCAAAGGAATGCCATCGCTTTACAATTTTTGATCTCTGTTGTCACAGTCCACAGATATCATAACTCTACATAATACTTCACTGGAGATCAAAAGTGCAACAACCCGGTCAGCAGATGTCTGCTTTAAGGTGCATTGTTCACGTCGTCCCAACAACGTGGCCACATTCTTCCCAGAGCAGCATGGCCTAGAGACTCCTCCATTCCTCACCCCTTAAGACTACACTGTGGTATGGGGACCATCTTCCTCCGCGGTAGAACCAGATGTGTCAGGCGGGGCACCCACCTTGTGTGTCAACAAGTAGTTCGTGAGGGGGCCCCAAATATTACTAGGCCTTGAAGCGCAGGGGAGCGTTTCCGCATGAATTGTCAGTTGTTCCTGACAAGAAACCATGTCATTCATCCATTCCTTAAATTTAGGGGCTCGCCCCCTCCCCCACCTACAGGCTACTCTGCGTTTTGCTAACAAAAGGGAAAGGGTGGTGTAGCGGCGATATGCTTTAGGGATTTGTTTAGTGTAGCCTAGGAGCGCAATCAAGGGATCACAATCCAATGCCATGGACGTCATGTCAGACAGAGCCCCAACTACCTGCACCCAATAGTCTCTCACCCGCGGACATTCCCAGGCCAAATGCAGGAACCCCACCCCGGTGGTACCACATCTGTCACACCGGTCCGAGTCCCTTAACCCAAAGTGAAACATCTTTGCAGGGGTACAGTACATACGTTGCAAGAATTTGTAGTGAATTATGCATAGACGGCAACTAGCAGATATGTGCGCAGTTTGTGAGCAACAATATTGCCACTGTTCATCCGTTATAGCAGCGCCCAGATCCGTGGACCAGTGTGCTCGGGCAGCACTCCGTGGTTGCGTGCGCTCAGTTCGAATCGTCCGATATAAGTTGGACACCAAATGTCCCGGGCTGGCCGCCTGTACCAACTGATGAAGTGGTTTGAAGTTTGCGGGCTCCTGTGGAAAGTGCGGGAGGATGGCACGCATGGCCTGTCTTAGACGCACATACAAGAATAGATCCAAAGATGTGGGACGTAAATCCCCAAAAAACTGATCTGGCGTGCAGAAGATACCACTGCGAAACAGATCGCCCCAGGTCTCAACACGCACCCGCTTACATAATTGTCGAAATCCCCTCTCCTGCAGCAGGAATAGCTGTGGGTGATATGATAGGGGTAGTAGCGAGGAATATAAGGATGAGTCCCCCAGGGCACGCATAATATAATGCCAAGCGTCCACCGCGCTTGTGATTGTGGTTGGTGCAGTGTCGTGCGAGCGAGGTGGGGCGTGTATCAACCCGTCAAGCGGGATAGGATCTGCTAGCCAGTGTTCCGCCGCGACCTGCGGCATGCACGCCGGCGGGTGAATCCAGAAATATGCATAGTGGGCCTGAGCACAAGCGTAGTATAGTTCAAAATCCGGGATATCGAACCCGCCTTGCTCATAAGGTCGTGTAAGTATCGCCCATTGCACCCGTGGCTGTTTGTCCCCCCAGTACAATCGTATCAGCTCGGATCGAAGCATTTTGAAAAAATTACGACCTGGATTATAGGGAAGGTTCAAGAAAAGGTATAAGAATTGATGGAGGCTCACCATCTTAATCAAGGATGCTCTCCCTGCCATTGACAGGGGAAAAGATATCCACCTTGTGATATTAGTAGTAAGACGATCCAAAGCAGTTCCGTAGTTGAGGCGGATCATTTCATCTCTGTCCCCGGAAAATTGAGTGTTTTTATATACTTTTTTTCGATTAAGATATGGTTCCCTACAGGTTAATTAAGACGGTACATGATTGTCATTTATTTAAACACTAGACTGTTACTATTTATGCTCCCAGGGACTGGGACTTTCTGGTTATGTGCTGTAACTTGATATGTTTGGGTTTTATTTTAAGTTACACGTTTCAACTTACTAAGATTGGAGCAGTAATACAAGTTTGTTGCCATTATTATTTCCTTGTAGATCGCTTATTGGAGTATCGAAGATTGTTTCTTTTAAGGTTGGAGGTCGCACTGATGCACTTTATTTTTCGCGCTTCAGTGGTGAGTTTTTAGATTGTCTTTACCTTTTTAGAGAGTGAGAGAAACAAGTGACCGTACCTTTTTTTCAACTGTAATGGGTAACCTAGTATTCACATATATTTTCACACTTGTTGGTCAGATTATAGGGTACTTTGCCGTAATTGGTGCGTCCACTAAAGAAATTGTGACAGAAATCTGTGATTGACTTATATAAAGATTGTTGGACTTGTAGTATTGGCGGTTTTAGGCCTCTAGGCACTTTATCACTCCTGTCCAGTGTAAAGTGCGTGCGCTTTGGGTTACATGTAGTGAGATTGGCCTTCCCTCCCATAGGAATGCATGGGGGATTCCCTGATGAATGTGGGTCAGTGGTAAATCCTGATATCAGAGGCGCAGTGTGGTCAAGTCTGGTATGTATGAAATGGTATTAATAAATGCTGCGCAATGGTGTGCGCAGATTTATTGTGGTTATTTTAGAAATGTCACTTTTACAAGTTGGCATTTCTGTGTGCTATGTGTTTGCCTGCCTGATGTGAAATGCATGTCTGGCTTTTGAGTGACTGGGGCTGCTGAGGTGTGGGTGGTTCCACGAGGGGCAGGATGAGTCAGCGCTAGGCTGAATGGGACATCTACATTTTGAGTAGTGGGAGGAGAAGTCCCTGGCCCCTGAATAGGACTGTGCCTGCCCTAGTGAATGCTAGCTCCACCCCCCTGTGGTGTGTCTGATGACAAGCCCCTACCTAACAATAGGGAAGAGGAGCTTGGTAAACAGAGTGCTCCAAAACCAGTTGCATCTGGTTTCCAAAGCCCTGTGCTGTGACACAAAGGAAATGTTGTTCTTGTGCTTACTTTTGGGGGGGGGGGCAGTCTGCCAGGAGGAACTGCCGCAGGACCCAGCTGCTGACTCCTGGGGGTCCCTGCGTGCTGGTCTGCCTGGCTGCGCTGTGCTGTGGTCCCCCCAGCACCAAGGACCCTTTATTTCTCTGGCCTGCTTGCTAACGCCCCGGGAGCACTTTTATTTTAAAACTGCCGGGAGAGAGGAGCAGGCCCAGCGGCAACGCGAAGCTGCGAGGGTGGGTTGGTGCCTGGTTGGGGGCGGGGTCTTGCGACAGAAACGTAAGAGGCTGGAAGTGCGAGGGGCATTAGAAACCCAGGCGGGAGCCTACCCCGCGCCGCTACGTGCTGGAGAGGACGGGAGCCTACCCTGCCTCCACACGCTCCATTGAGAAGTCCCAGGTCCCAGGAGGGGGCCCGGGTGACGGAGAGAGGCGGCCAGAGCAGTGAGGCCGTGACCAAGAGATATTCCAGGCGGGACCCCCGTAGTGAAGAGGGAGTCCCGTGGGCAGCCACAGCGAGACCGGGAGAGGAGGCAGAAGCGCCATGTCCGCCCCAGCCCCGCGCCGTGAGAGAAGTGCTGCCTGCAGAGGAGAGACCGGAGCCTGCAGAGGAGTTGCCCTTCAGCCCCGGTGAGTGAGGGCTGGGCGGGATACAATGGCCAGCAGCTACCTTCCATGAGCGGGCCCACAATTGCGGGTTACTCCAACATTGTGTGCATAGTTGTTTAAAGGGCCCCAGTGGGGGTCCGGAGGGCCAGTGGTGCCCGTGCTTTCTGGTGTTGGCCATCTTTTTCCCACAGTTGCCCCGCTGGACAGTGGGCAACTCCAACGAGGGGCCTAGTGTTGTAAGGAGGCCCAGAGGGGCCTGTGCCTATGATTTTTCAGCTGCCCCACCTGGCAGTGGGCAGCTGCAACGAGTGGGGCACATTCCAGGAAGAAGTCCCAGTGGGGCTTCACAAGGGCACCGTGGTGTGTTTGGGGCACATTGCCGGTGTCCATTGGGCTACAGTTATTGGGAGAGCCCCAGAACAGGGCCCCAGAGCCCGGCACCTCTTTTCCAGCACCCGCATTTTGTTGCCTGCACAGCTGCATCGCAATTAGCGGGCAGCTGCTACGTTTAGGCCAAGTTCATTGCGCACTTTTCCTAATTGCTGCATTTGCAGCCTCCAGCCCTGACCTTTGGGACATAGGGCATTGAGCCCCTGAGAAGGCCAGTTGGCCAGGGGGACTAATAGGTTTGTAGGGCACCAGGCCCTAAGGTGATTTATGAGTATGAGGTCTATCCTAATGTGTTTATGCCTAATGAGATAGTGTAATGTGTGTATGCCCAACGTGATGCAGACATAATGTGTTTGTTACAGGTGATAATGCTGAGGTCATTATGGTACCAGTAGTTACTGGTTGTTCATTACTTGTGTTTTACTTACCTGTTCTGATGGTTCTGATCAGGGCCCGATTGGCCTGGTTCTGTATATAGTCCCCTGTGAATATTGCCTAGTGCCAGTTGGCACGGTGTATATTATGTGATTATGTTTCTAATGTATTTATGACAATACAAAGGCTATTTTTTATATAACCTTGTGTGGAGTTCCGTTTGTGGTGTGCCTAGTGTGTTGCTGCTGTGTGAGTGTGTTGCGCAAACGCTCTACACATTGCCTCCAGGATAAGCCTGACTGCTCGTGCAAAGCTACCAAGGGGGTGAGCAGGGGTTATCTTTGGCGTGTAACTCCCTTGCCCTGACTAGAGTGGTGGTTTCTGCCTGGCTTTGGCGCAAGCCTTAGCCAACCAGAAATTCAATTTCTAACAAAGATCTTTCAACGGATACCCGAGTTTTTGTGGTGAGCTCTCTGCTTGCTCTTGGATTACTTATACTCGTACACTTTAGTGCTTTTGAGTTTATGGATATAATATAAATCTTTATCCCTCTTTTATGTTGTTTAATTTTGGTGTGCACATGGCACGTTTTGCTTTAACATTACACGCTTGGGTGATTACAGTTCTGTAGTCTAGCCTGTCTCTTTATTGATACCTGAGTTATTTTCTAATCTGTTTGTTTCCACTCCATTGGTTTTCCTGTGGATGTTCACGAGGTGTTTTCTCTTTGCGTATTTAGTTGGTGATGATCTTGCTTGCTGTATTATTATATACTTTTTTGTATTTAAAAAATGAATTTGTGCATTTGTTTGTTGTAGCCCTGATGAAGTCTGAGGTTATTTGCCTATAGACGAAACACGTGTTGGCTCAACTTGTGGATACCTGTTACGTTGAAGGAGTGAAGCACACTTTATGTGGATTTATATAAAAATGGAATAAAACATCATGAAAACAGCTTGAAAAGACTACTACTTAGACTTATTACGATATTGCCTCTGTGACTGTGGTTCAGGACTTTGAACACTGCCCCATCTAATTTCTTGAAGAACAAATTCGACACTTTCAAAAGGATGGACCTAAATAAATAAAGAAACTTAGGGGGTATTGTCATTTTAACAATGTTGCATCGTCCGATGACGCTAATAGGTAACCTTTGCCAGTTCTTACATTTCTTAACAATCTTAGTCAACAGTACTTCATAGCTTAATTTAATAATATTTTGAATCTGAGGGGTGATACAAACACCGAGATATGTAGCTTCTAGACAAGTTCCCATTATAGGACTGTCTGGCTTAAAGCTCAATAGAACCTGAGTTTTGTTAATATTCAATTTGTATCCTGAAAAGATAACAAATCTATCAGCCTCTTGAATAATTAATTCTAAAGATCGAGCTGGATTCTTCGAGAAGATTTCAATGTCATCTGCTTAAGCGCTAACTTTTAATTCATTAAGTCCTTGAGAAAGTGGTAAGATGCCTTGATTCGTCAATAGCACTCGAATAAAAGGTTCAAGATATACAGCAAACAACAAGGGAGACAGAGGGAATCACTGTTGTGTGCCTCTATTTATCCGAAAAGCCCTGGGCTGTAGAACAGCATAGCTTAGTTTAGTCTGAGGTGAACGATAGAGCGCCTTTACCCATATCAAGAATCGATCAGGAACTCCTAGTGCAGTAAGAGTAGACCAAAGATAGCCCCATGCCACCCGGTCAAACGCTTTCTCTGCATCCAATAGTATCTTACCTAATTTGACATTAGTTTGCTCAGCCAGATCAAATGCCATATTAGCAGTGTTAATATGTGTGGACGTATCTCTTCCCTTAATAAAACCATGCTGTTGCCCAGAAACCAATTTCAACATTAATGGAAAAAAGCGATTAGCTAAGATCTTTTCAAACAATTTTGCATCAGCATTAATAAGTGAAATTGGGCGGCACGATCCGCAATCTGCTGGTGGCTTCTTCTTCTTTAGAAAAACAACTATGTTAGTAATGTCCCAGGAGGGTGGTACCACACCTAGGGGCATATCAACAAGGGCTTTATCTCTGCTTTTTTGGCTTTAAAAGCCAAAAAAGGAGAGATAAAACTAGCGCCCTATCAACAACAGGGTGCTAACATGCAAATTTGCATGTTAGCACCCTTTTACTCTACGCTTCCCCTTGCATCTCTAATGAGATGCAAAGGGGGCGTTCCAGAGTAAAATAATAGGAGAAATGTCGCTAAGCGACAATTCTCCTATTATCAAGAATGTCGCTAACCCTGTTAGAGACAAAAAAAGCAGCGCTAACCGCGGTTAACGCTGCTTTTTTACATCTGGTATTTTTCTGACTTAGCCATGATATCCTATGGAAGGAGGATATCATGGCTAAGTTTGCCTGTCCCTATTAACAAGGTAACGTGAGATTATCGCTGGGTTTCCAGCGATAATCTCACGTTAGCCTGTTAGCGTGAGGATTTTTATCGCTATTGAGATAAGCGTTGCTAATAGCACGCTATCTCAGCGATAAAAATTCACGCTAGCCGGCGATAATTATCCTAGCGCTAAGTGCGCTTAGAGATAATTATCGCCGGTTGTTGTTGATATGCCCCCTAATTCCTCAATTTCAAAAATAACTTTAATAAAGAGTGGAGTTAGGATGTTTTTATAAACTTTGTCAAATTCGACCAGAATCTGATCTTCACCCACAGCTTGACCCAAAGGAAGAGATGATAGAGCCAACCAGATATCCTCAGCCGATATCTCTAGCTCGAGTTGGGCAACATCCTGAGCTGTTAGCAATAATAGTCGAGCACTATCTAAATATCGAGAAACCTCCTCTAATACTATTGGGTCTGAAGGAACATAGAGATCTTCATAGAAAGACACAAATTGTTCCAAGATCGCCTGGGCTTCAGTGTGTCGAGCTTTATCCGCAATTACTTTAAAATAATATAAATTGACTTTAATAAATATTACATAAAGCAATATATTAAATAAACTGTAAAGAAAAGTTTTTACTTAAAAATAATATTAAAATATGTAACTTTGTTTCAGGGGCGTTATAGTTAGCTGGACTTTTCACTCGTACAAAACCATTGAAATTCCCCCGTTATAGTTAGTTCAGCTAACTATAACTCGCGCGCCCGCAATGCACTGCTGATGACGTCACATATTACATCACTCATGACATGGTCAGTGACATCACTCATGACATCACTGATGACATCTCAAATGACATCACTGATGACATCACTGATGACATCACTGATGACATCATCCAGTGAATGTGTGTTTTTCTGAAAATTAAATTTGTTTTATATATGTATATTTCAAGGTCGATGGAAGAATAAATGGGTATGTAAGTGTCTAAATGGATGATTTGTTTTTGAAAAATTGATTGTATAACTGACTGATTAAGTGCATCTTAGTGAATACATGGCTTAGTGAGTAATGTTTAAATATGTAAATATCTGTATCAGTCTCTCACTTTGTGTACAAGTGGCTGCATGGGTTGGTGAGTAGCTACATGAGTGTCTATATAGGTTATTAGTTGTTTTTTTGAGTATCAGTCTGAGTGTCTGTATGGTTCGGTGGGGGTATTACGTAGTGCATAGGTGCATGAATGAGTGAATCACTGATTGTATGTGTTGAAGACAGCATGTGTGCAGGACTGTATGGGTGGATGAGTGTGTGCATGGGTGTATTAGTGAGTAAATGACTGTCTCAATAGTGTCTTTATGAGTAACTACATATGCTTTAAACTAGTATTTGTGACTATTGGTGTATATAAGTGAGTATATGTGAGAGTGAGAGATTGGAAGAGTTCCTGTATGAATAAGTATGTGTTTCTATAAGTGATTGTTTAAAAGACTAATTATGTGTAAGTTTCTGTAGAAGTAAGTGTGGTGGTGTGTGTATAACTGTATATGCAAGTAAATGGATGTTTGATTCTTTATTAGCATGAGTGACTATGTGTGTGAGTAACTCTATGGATGAGTGGCGTTGTGTAACAGGATGCATAGGTGTATGAGTACATATGATGAGTGAGTACATGTATGAGTGACTGTATAGGACTGTTGGTGAATGAGTAGATGTGTATGTGGATCTTAGAATTACTGAATAGGTTGTTGTAACTGGTATTGGTATGTCCATTGTTTTGAAAATTTTAGTTTCTATTTTTGAATGTGTGTATCAAAGGGTTTATTAGGGTGAGAGGAGGTCTGCCACTCTATCACAATGATGATGTCATCAGTGATGGCATCAATGATTTCATTTGAGATGTCATCAGTGATGTCATGAGTGATGTCACTGACCATGTCATGAGTGATGTAATATGTGACGTCATCAGCAGTGCATTGCGGGCGCGCAAGTTATAGTTAGCTGAACTAACTATAACGGGGGAATTTCAATGGTTTTGTACGAGTGAAAAGCCCAGCTAACTATAACGCCCCTGAAACCTATGTTTTTTTCTGTGAATTTCTAAGGTTTTTTTAAATGCTAATTCCTAACTATAACAAGCCTGAAACCTATGGTTTTTTCAGTGAATTTCAAAGGTTTTTTAAATGCTAATTTCTAGCTATGCCTACGGAGATAGGACATGTGAAGAAAGAAGAAAAAACGCACAGAAAGAAAAAAAGAAATGCAGAAAGAAGCAACAGAAGTCCTCAAAGACGAAGAAAAGTGCAGGTAGAAGGATAACATGCAGAAAGAACAAACAGAAGAGCAGAAAGAAGCCTTGTTGCAAAATCATCCTGTACCCTCAACCTTTTCAGACTGGTGGTAACTGAGTCTGAGTAACCAGTCCTAGAGCCAGTGCTATGTTAAAAGACACTCAGAATACAGTGAAAACACCTACATACACTAGGGAACACTGTGCGTTGGGGTCCCCCTGTGATTAGCATGACCTCCTCTGTAAGCCCCTAGCATATAATAGGGCAGGGGGATTAAAACTACCTCTTAAAATGCGCCACAGGGCGTGTTTGCACACGTCACCTCAGGCCCCATCCCCTCCCTTCCCAACTGTATAAAAACGCCCTGTGGCCGTTTTAAGTTGGGAGAGTAAGTCCCCTTGAATCCTGAGGGTCCCTAGGGTCCAACTAGACCACTAGGTACCTCCAGTAAGCACCACAGAGCTGCGTTGCAGATCAAATAAAGCCCATTTGAGCTTAAAAACATTGGACGTTTCCTGGCTGAATTGGGTCTGTTGGCATGTATGCCTCTTCTTTCTGCCCACAATGGTCTATTATATTGCCACTCTTGCCAGTCCTGTATTGTTGGTTTGTTGCCCCTGCCCCCCTTTCCACTGCCCTCTATAGTCTGTTGTGCTGCCACTGCCCTTCCTGCCCAGTGTGGTCAAATTGTTGCCTCTGCACTCTCCTACCTGCCTTCAATTTTCAGAGTCCGTGCCCCTGGCCTCTGCCTCTCAACAGTATCCTAATGAACAACTAGATTGCTAACATTCTATATTTATTACAAAAGTGTGGAACGCCTGACGTCATCTTGATGTAATAAAACTGTAATACCTAGAGCATTTCCTTTAGAAATCACATATATGAGAGGGTCTTATTCGCATCAAAATTATGGTTAGTGCTCTAAAAAACTAAAACGAGGACATATTTTCTGAGTTTTCAAATAGCGACAAAGCACTTTTAAATTATTTGTTATCTTTAGTTTTTTTTATCCAGTTGACCACTTGATTAAATGTTGCACTTAGGGGAGAGGATGTGGTGTTACTTCCAGAGCTGCAGACTTTGCAACAGGGGAACCAGGTTGGAGATTCTGCTTCAGCTCGACATTCTGTGATTCTGGTCAAATCACTTAATCTCCCCATGTCTACAACCAAAATGAATTTGATCTTGTGTGATGTAACCAATGCTCATGTAAAGCACTCCAATACCTGACAAGTCTGCACTATATAAAACTGCAAAAACACAAAAATAAGTGTTTTGCACACTTCTGTCATTGGGCTACATGTGGGCTACATCTAGGTGATATCTGTGCTGCATTTTGGCTCTTTTGTCTCTGGTGGCCATCTTGGGAGATGTATTTGTTATGAACTTTCCCAATTTCCTCATTTACTGCAGTTTCCTCAGTAGGAAATGCTTTCAGTTTTTTACTTTGATTCCATCAAGAAGGTATTCAGATATGTAACACATTTGCCATAAATTCTGAATGTTAGCACTCTAGTTGCTCATTAGATCACTGTAGTAAAGCTACTGCTAACCACTGAAGTCTGCTGCTGGTATTAAAAGTGCATGTTTCAGTCCGCATTTCAGAATATTTTAATGAAATAGAAGAGGATTTGAGAAGTCACTCAAAATGTGCCCTAATTTTTCTTTCTTCAGCACTAATCATAATTTCTATGGTAAAATGAACCCCCTCATTTTGTTCTTTTGCAAATTAAATGTTTTAAGTGTTACCACTTTATTCCAATCAAGATGGCTTCAGGTGTCCCATACTTTTGTCATAAGTAAGACTGTTAGCGCTCTAGTTGTTCGTTAGAACACTCTGGGACATTCTGTCATTGGGCTATACCTGGGCTACATCTGGGTGATATTTGTGCTACATTTGGGCTCTTTTGTCTCTGGTGGCCATTTTGGGAGACTTATTTGTTATGAAGTTTCCTAATTTTCTCATTTACTACAGTCTCCTCAGTAGGAAATACTTTCAGTTTTTTACTTTGATTCCATCAAGAAGGCATTCAGATGTGTTACACATTTGCCATAAATTCAGAATGTTAGCACTCTAGTTGCTCATTAGATCATTGTAGTAAAGCTACTGCTCACCAGGGAAGTCTGCTGCTGGTATTGAAAGTGCATGTTTCAGTCTGCATGTCAGAATTTTTTTAATGAAATAGAAGATGATTTGAGAAGTCACTCAAAATGTGCCCTAATTTTTCTTTCTGCAGCACTAATCATACTTTCTATGGCAAAATGAACCACCTCATTTTGTTCCTTTTTAAATTAAATGTGTTAAGAGTTACCACTTTATTCCAATCAAGATGGCTTCAGGTGTGCAATACGTTTGTCATAAGTAGGACTGTTAGCGCTCCAGTTGTTCTTTAGAACACTCTGGGAAGCTGCAGTAGAAGACAAAGGAATCAACTGACAGTCTCTGCCCTTGTTGGATGTACATGTTTTACTGAGAATGTCAGACTTCATTCTCACATGACTGAGAAAGATAATGTGAATTTACAGAAAATATGCTCTCAGTTTAGCTTATAGATCACCTTCCAAACCTCTGTGGGAAAAGCATGAGAAAATTGTTTTCTCTCAAACATGATTCATGATATCACAGCAGAATGCTTTTTCACATGGTAACATCACCTTAGAACACAACACAATTCCTAAAATGAGTATGGTACCATCAACAAATGATTTATAATGTAACTAAAGTCTTAAAACCTTCTATTAACTGCAATGCTTTTTAATGAGGTGCTATCATGTATATTGGTCCCAAGATGGCTGCCAACACTTCTTGGATGAAGTACTGACAGCCAATCAGATCTCACGATGAGATGTGTGGTTAGGCTCTGCCCAGATATATATGTGATTTTATTATTCTCAGGAACTACTGAACGGATTTTCACCATTTAAGCAAAAGGCACGACTCTGAACCAAGGTCTACCCTTCTGCCAAATTTGGTGTAATTCCGTTCAGCAGTTCAGACTGTAGCTGCGGCTAAAGGTCCTATGGGAAATTGCATGGGGAAAACACGTTTTGGGACCCCCTTTTTTCTCAGCCCCCGCTACACGGATCATCCCGAGACTTTCGCGATAGGAGCAGACCGGAGCTGGCCAAAAGTTTAGAAAATTTCGCAAAGATTCGTCAACGGGCACCTAAGTTATTCCAAACAGAATCTTGCGGATTTCCTATGGAAAATAGGTCCTAACTATAACTACGTACTGGCGACCGCCAGTAGGTAATATATATATCTTTAATGAAATAAAAAAATAAAATGTTACAATATAATTATTAAATAATCAACATTCAAATATAGCGTGCATTACCAGAAGGATTATTTATCAAATAGCAAAACACTTTAAGAAAAATGTAAACCTAAAATGTAAAATTAAAATAAATAACTAATTTTAAAATTAAATACCAAATATTTCTAAAAATATTAAAATAAATACAATTCAATAAACAAATAAATAGATAAAAATATAAGACATGTTCAGGAATACTATAATAAATAAAATGCAACGCTCAACACATAAATCAAATAAAATTCATCATTCAACAAATTAATACAAATGAATACAACTTGGATACCAAGGGACAAATATTTATAATGTTACTTTTAAGCTAATAAATGTTAAAACATGCTTGTAAAAATATTATTAAAACTGTGTTCAAATTAAAATTTATAAAACACATATAAAAAATCAAATGTACTATTCCCACACCAACCAAACAGAAATAAATAAAGAGTTGGACTTCTGAGAGGTCAAATGTACTATTCCCATTAAACCTGAGCAGCTGAAGAGAAATTGTTGGACTTTGAAAGCATCAGATTTACTATTCTTACTCCGGCCTGAGCAACAGCAGGCAAAGTGTTGTACCTCGGGGAAGTCAAATTTACTATTCCCTCTCCCTCCTGAGCAACAGTAAGGAAAATGGTGGACTCTGGAGGAATCAGGTTCACTATTGTCACTGTAACCTGAGCAACAGTAGTGAAAGTGGTGAACTCAGGAGCGGTCAGATTCACTAATGCCACTCCAACCAGAGCAACAATAAGGAAAATGTTCGACTTTGAAGCTATAATGCTTACTATTCTCAATCCAACCTGACCAGCAGTATAACAAATGTAAAACTATAAAAAAATCAATTTTTGCTGTTCCAAATTTTAATAGAACAAGTAACATGACATAAAATCCGACAGTGTAAATATAAAACAAAAACGTATTCAAATGTTAATACCACTAAAATCAAACTAAGCACAATAAAGGAGATAATGTAAGTTTAATAGACAATTATTAATAATATTAAACATTCCATTTAATTTCTCAACAAAAATAATGAAAACATGAAGCAATAAATATCAATGATTTAGCTAGGCGAATTATGAATACACATACAAAACATAGAAATAAGGATTAAAATAAAACGCTTCTTACGTTGAAATATAAACATATATAATCTAATTGTAACAAAATAAGCAAAAACACAAAATAAAAAGTTCAAACACATAATTCACAAAATGAATAAACGATGTCAGCAATTAATAATCAAAAAAAGACATTCATAATTAAATGAAATATTTGATTTTTTTTAGGAACTCTTACAACTTTACTTCCAAACGAACAAAACACACCAAATAAATATTAAGCTTCAATAAAAAAAATACAAACACAATCTAAAACAAATTGTTAATGCTAGTGAGTACCATCTTTGGTTGAAAGATATATCGACATCGATAAAATACTTAAATATATGATCCCAATTGAACTCATTGTACTTAGCCACAAATTATTTAAACTTAGTTGTCAGCACCAACCAGGTTCATTATGCTCAAGTTGGCAAATTCAAAGTGTGTCAAAAACACAAACTTAAATACTTTCCAATTGACTTTGTTAGTCAATTGTAATTACACATCAACCAAATTATTAGGAGCTGGAGAATTGAGATGTCCATAGTCCTGTAATTAATCAACTTCCATTGGTGGTGCGATGGTTCATTATTCATTATCCTCCCAGTTCTATGCACAGCTGAAAACAAAAATCACAAACAAAATCAAAAATCAACACATGGATTGATTCTAAATGCAAACAATTTTCAAGGAAGAGCAGTAAACCATCAAATGTTTGTAGATGGACATGCATTCCTGAATCCATTTCAACACTTTGGGTTCCTTGGTGTCTAATTTCAAGATGTATCTACTTTCCAGCCTTTTCAGTCCTTTTTCTCATTTCCTGACAACATGTTATTGGGAACACCATCTATCACACTGTAGGTCAGGTATCCATTGTGGCCTTGATGTATCTGCCTAATGTGACTTACCACAATATAACTATTATCCTGAATGTCAATTGCTCTCTTATTCTGCAATATTCTTTTGTGTACAGGTAACTTTGTACCTCCTATATACCTCTTCTGTTAAGGACACTCCAACATGATCACTATACAATATAATCTCTGCCGCTATAGTGAAGTTGGAGATACATTTTAGTTCCTAATAGGGGGCTGTCAATTGACTTTCAGTTTTTTCTATATTTGCCCGCTTTGCATTGCAAAAATACCTTCTCAAGCTCGATCCAACCTTCTATTTCTTTCTCTCTCATGTCACTATTCAGTAGCAGGTCCTGCATTAAAGGTGATCTTCAAAAGGTGACTGACGATGGTATTATCTCTCCAGTTACCGGATCACTTTTCAGAATAGACTAGTATTTATGTAACATAGTCCTATGGACTTATGTTCTCTACTGCAAGTGGTTATAAACCTGTGCCTGTTAGTATTTGTTTTATACATGGATTTATTATTTTCATTTGTCTTGAACAGTATTTCTTCCCTTTTCAAATGTTTGACTCTTTCAGTTGCTCTATACAGAGTAGGTTATTTGTCCATCCATGGTCCCTGAATCTTTGTAGTGTGTTCTCACTTGCTGCAGCATGCAGTGTCTTATTGGTACTGTTTCACTTAGCTCATAAGAGCTCACCATATGATATGCTCTCTTTTCACTAGATAGAGTGAAAACTATCAGCGTGTAATATGCTTTTACCAGCCATAGGCTTCACATGCATAGGCGCCTGCCCGCACCTGGACCACGCCCAGCACCAGATCCCCTGGCCCCCGTGAAAGCCACGACACCCGACGCCACTATGACGCCAACTTCCTCCACGACCTCAATGCCGGCCGTTCACTCAACTGCTTCCACGCCTCCACAAAGCTCATCCACGGTCCCTTCTCCTGCGGAAGCTGCAGCTTCACCAACCACCGAACACCTTCACGTCCTGCCCCTCCCACCAGCGCAGGACGCAACCATCTCAGATGCATATTACTCAACACCCGCTCCATCCACAAGCACGCAATCAAACTCTGGGACCTACTCGACTCAGCCTCCTAGACGTCACCTTCCTGGATGGCTACAAGATCACCCGAAGGGACTGCACCAACAGACCAGGAGGAAGAATCGCCATTGTCCACAGAAACACCCTCAGTATCTCGACCAGCACTGAAGACACCTCCAGCGCCGCAGAACACCTGCACTTCCAGATCCACACCGACCCCAACACCACCCTCAGAGGAACCCTCATTTACAGACCCCCCGGACCCCGACCGCAGTTCTGCGACTCCATCTCCGACATCATCAGCATGCACGCCCTTGCTTCCACAGACTACATCCTCCTCGGAGACCTGAATTTTCACCTTGAGAACGCCAACATCAGCAACTCCATCACCCTGCTCAAAAACCTCGCCAACCTCGGACTCAAACAGCTTGTCACGACTCCCACCCACTCCGCTGGACACACACTCAACCCCATCTTTTCCGCCAGCAACCACATCCGCTTCAGCCACACCACCGAACTCCGCTGGACCGACCACCGTTGCATCCACTTCACCTTCAAGAAAACCACCACGCACCACCACCCACAACGGATCCCACACTGCAGCTGGAACAAGGTCACCAAATACCAGCTGATCACCACCCTTGCCCAAGACCCACCAACCAACACCACTGATGTCGATACAGCCGCCCGCAACCTCAGGCAATGGATCGAGGACTGCACCAACATTTTCGCCCGATCAAGAAACCCTCAAACAGACGCATCGACAGAAAGGCCAGCTGGTTCACCACTGACCTCCAGGAATCCAAGCGGACTTGCCGAAGACTCGAGAAAAAGAGGTGCCACAAACAGACACAGGACAACCATGAAGCCTACAAGAACGCCAGCCGCAAGCACCATCAACTCAGTCGAGCCACCAAAAAGACCTCCTTCATGGAACGCATCGACAACAGTGCACACAACAGTAAAGAGCTCTTTCACATCGTGAAGGAACTCTCCAATCCCAGCTCCAGCTCCAACAACATCCCGCCGTCACAAGACCCATGTGACTCCCTAGCCACCTTCTTTCACCGCAAGATCGCAGACATCCACAACAGCTTCATCACGCAGACCCTCCCAACAACCACCAACATCGCAGACTCACTGCCCCGCAGCCACACCAACCTCCTGCTCTCCTGGTCCCACGTCAACGACGACAACACTGTCAAAATCATGAACACCATCCATTCCGGCTCACCTTCCGACCCCTGCCCTCATCACATCTTCAACAAAGCGAGCCCCATCATCGCACCCCAACTCCAGAAGACCATCAACAGCTCCTTAAAGACCGCCACCTTCCCGGAAAGCTGGAAGCACACCGAGATCAACGCCCTACTCAAGAAACCCAAGGCAGACCCTAAGGACCTCAAGAACTTCTGGCCTATCTCCCTGCTCCCGTTCCCGGCGAAGGTCATCGAGAAGATCGCCAACAGACAACTGAACCACTTCCTCGAGGAGAACAACACCCTGGACCCGTCCCAATCCGGTTTCCACAGCAACCACAGCACCATAACTGCCCTCATCACTGCCACCGACGACATCAGGACCATGCTTGACAATGGTGAAACCGCGGCCCTCATCCTCCTGGACCACTCGGCCGCCTTCAACACTGTCTGACACCACACCCTACGTACATGCCTCCACGACACAGGGATCCGTGACAAAGCCCTGGACTGGATCACCTCCTCCCTCACTGACAGAACCCAGAGGGTCCGCCTCCCTCCATTCCGATCTGAAGCCACCAAGATCACCTGCGGCATACCCCAAGGATCATCCCTCAGCCCAACCCTTTTTAATGTCTACATGGCACCGCTCGCCAACATCATCCGTTCACACAATCTCAACATCCACTCTTATGCTGACGACACCCAGCTGATCCTCTCCATCACCAAAGACCCTGCCACCACCAAAACCAACCTCCATGATGGAATGAGGGCCGTCGCCAAATGGAAGAAGAACAGTCGCCTGAAACTGAACTTGGACAAGACAGAGGTCCTTATCCTTGGCTCCACCCCCACTGCCTGGGACAACTCCTGGTGGCCGACTGCACTGGGAACCACACTGACCACGCACGCAACCAAGGGTTCATCCTGGACTCATCTCTCTCAATGACCCAACAAGTCAACACCATCTCCTCCTCCTGCTTCAACACCCTCCGCATGCTTCGTAAGATATACAGATGGATCCCCACTACAACGAGAAGGACGGTCACCCAGGCCCTCGTCAGCAGCAGACTGGACTATGGCAATGCCCTCTACGCAGGAACCACAGCCAAACTCCAGAATGCCTCCGCACGTCTCATCCTCGACATCCCCCACTGCACCCACATCTCAGCCCACATGAGAGACCTGCACTGGCTACCAGTCAACAAGAGGATCACCTTCAAGCTCCTCACCCACGCTCAAAAAGCACTCTACAACACCGGACCATCATACCTCAACAAACGACTCACCTTCTACACCCCAAACTGCCACACGCTCGCCAACGTTCCATGCATCCCCAGGACGACCACCGGTGGCAGATCATTCTCCTACCTCGCCGCCAAGACATGGAACACCCTCCCCACCCACCTTCGACAAAAACTCAGGACCTGCTAACCTTCAGGAGATGCCTCAAGACCTGGCTGTTCGAGCAATAGCTGCACCCCCTCTCCCCTCAGTGCCTTGAGACCCTCATGGGTGACTAGTGCGCTTTACAAATGCTTGATTGATTGATTGAGAGTACATAGTTTATGATCCATTGTCATTACCTCTAAATCCAGGAAGACCACTGAAGTTTCCCTGTTGTTAGCTATAAACTGGAGAATAATATTGTCTTTGTTAATTACTGTTATAAATTCTTCTGTTGTTCTCCTCTGACATTTCCATACCAGAAATAGATTGACTATGTATTCCAACCACAGTATTATATGATGTGACCATTTTTTAATGTGGGTTCTATGAATCACCTGTTCCTCCTACCACCCCTTATGCAAATTAGCATAGCTGGAGGCACAACAGGTGCCCATAGCAGTTCCTCTTCTGGGTCTGAAACACTCTTTATTGAATATACAAATATTCTCTATTAGGTAGATGTACATCATTTCAAGTAACATTTTGGTATGACTAAACAACTTCAAGGTCTTGACCTCAGGTAGTTCTTACCTGCTTGTAAAGCATCAGTGTGTTCAATATTGGTTTAAAGGGAGCATGCATCTAATCTAATCAATAGAAAGTCATCCTCCCAGCTGATGTCACAGATGCGTCTGAAAAAGTCTTATGTATCTTGTATGTAGAAAGGCATTTAAATTCTGTACATTGGGTCTTAAGAAATTGTCAGTGAACTTGGAAGTGTTTTCTAGGAGGCTCCCAATAGCATATATGATGGGTTTTCCAGCGGGATTGGTTGTACTTTTATGTCCTTTTGGAGTTAAGTAAAAAACGTAAACCTTCAGGTGATCCACTTTCAAAAAAGAGTATTCATCATAGCTTAGCCATTCTTTCTGCCGTTTTGCCGGAAGTTTCTTATGAAACCTCTCACTCACCAATGTGCATCCACCTTTGTTCTTTCTTCATAACACTCAGCATCCAACAATTGGGTATAAGTTTCTTGTAGATGCATAACTTTAAGCCACAGCACAATGTTACCTCAATTGTCTGACGGTTTCATAATACAGTTCTTTTTAGAAGCTTAATTGTTTATTTTTCTTCTATACCAACAGTTTTTATGCCCCCATCTTTAGGATCTCTTACTGATTTGGGAGCATAGATGTTTCAAATCCCCAATAATACATTCGGAGAATAGGTCTATAGCGTCATGTAGCATCTGAGGGACAAACTTTGACTGTGGTCTGAAAGAGCTAACTGATTTACAACTAACTTCAAATTCAGTGTTTCGATGACCTGTTGCTCATTATGATTATCCGTACTAAATTCATCTAGATCTAATACTTGCCGATCACTTGTTTGTAAATTGTCACATCCTCTACTTTCATGTCTAAATGGAGGAAATTTAGACACCCTCTTGTCCTTCATGATTTCAAAATACTTTTGAAGTCTTAATTTTCTTATATATTTATATACATCTTTCCTTGTCTGTGGATAATTAAAACATGACTCAGGGCAATATGGCTAACCCAGGGATAACATCTGTAACTCATCTGTTGTCCACTGTTCATCAGTCAGGTTTATTGCAATTTTTAGTGCCTTTTTGCTGTTCCATGTCCTTTTTGGCAATTGTTCTTCCTGGTGTTCTTTCAATATATGTTAATGTATGTGTGTGTGTATATATATATTCACTGAAAAAACCATAGGTTTCACACACGTTATAGTTAGGAATTAGCATTTAAAAAACCTTGCAAATTCACTTAAAAAACCATAGGTTTCACACATGTTATAGTTAGTAGGACATTTCACTCGTGAAAAACCAATTAAATTCCCCCGTTATAGTTAGTGCAGGCAACTATAACTCACGCGACCGCAATCCTCTGCTGATGACGTCAGATATTACATCACTGTATTTAGACACTTATTTACCCATGTCTTCTTCCATTAATTTTTAGCTATACATATATTACAAAAATTTTTTTTTTCAGAAAAACACATATGTCATCAGTGATGTAATATCTGACGTCATCAGCAGAGGATTGCGGTCGCGTGACTCGGCTTTGAAATAAATCAACTATTGTGCCTTACTTTGGATCTGCGTGGTTTCTATCTTCTCCGTGGATACGGATTTTTGTTGAGACTGCAAACGTGGGATATATATATATATATATATATATATATATATATATATATATTCACTGAAAAAAACATAGGTTCTGTGATGTCATTTGAGATGTCATCAGTGATGTCACTGACCATGTCATGAGTGATGTAATATGTGACGTCATCAGCAGTGCATTGCGGGGGCGCAAGTTATAGTTAGCTCAACTAACTATAACAGGCGAATTTCTCTGGTTTTATATAAGTCAAATGTCCAACTAACTATAATGTCCCTGAAACCTATAGTTTTTTTAGTGAATTTCTAAGGTTTTTTTAAATGCTAATTCCTAACTATAACGTCCCTGAAACCTATGGTTGTTTTTTCAGTGAATTTCTAAGGTTTTTTAAATGCTAATTCCTAACTATAACGTCTGTAAAACCTATGGTTTTTTCAGTGAATTTCTAAGGTTTTTTAAATGCTAATTTCTAAGTATAATGTCTCTGAAACCTATGGTTTTTTCAATGAATTTCAAAGGTTTTTTAAATATCGAACTACTATTATGTATTTGTCATTAATACTATTTTTTCTAACTTTTCAACTACATAAAATAAACTGCAAAAGTACTATGTAACGTAATACATTTCACAAATTACAATGAGTTTTTAAATAATACAAAACAATTTAACATTCAGATAACAATTTTTCTCCCTTTTTTTGCTGTCATCAGCTACTACTTAACTTCACTATTCACAGTGATGCCAGTGTAGTTTCATCATAAACAGCAGGGGAAAAAAACAATCAACTAGATTGTTAAAAAAAAAAAACCTAATTCTCTCAAATATAATACAAAATCAACACAAATAACACATCCAATAGTACTTCAAAAATTTCGCTTTGAAAGCATCCAGTATGAATTCCTTAAAGATCTTACGTCGTTTCTCTGCACAATTTTCCCAATACACCAGATAATGTATCAAAATTTCGTTTTGAAAGCATCCAGTATGAATTCCTTAAAGATCTATACACCTTCCCATTAAAGCCGAATAGTGTATCTAAAATCTTTGTTTCAGAAAAATTAAGTATGTGTTGGGTAATTCATAAGGCAATATTGGTTTCATTTCCAAGTGTGTATCATTACAGTGACTCCAACCATTATTAAACTTTAAATAAACTGTATAATGTCCACTTGTAGTAGTACTTCCAGAATGGAAAACAATAGCAACTGTTGCAAAAGTTCTTCCAGAAATAGATACTTGATTAACAACAACATTTTTAATTTTGGTTTCCACTTTTCGTTGCAGCATTATAATCAAATATTTTCCATATCTTTGTAGGCATAATGCAGATAGCATTTTTGATTTACAACGAGAACACATCATCTCATGATCAGCTTCTTTTACTAATTTGGAAAATGGTACAGATTTGAAGTCAGGTATTGTTAGATATAAAAATCGTTCTCTGTCAACTATAGTGCTTGAAGTTAACAAACACTCTTCACATTTATGTTCCCATTTGTAACTGAGTTCAAATAAGCTTTCAATCTGATTTCCTTCATCTTCTAGTACTCCAAGCATAACCATCAGAAATTCATGTGCATCTTGCTGTATATTAGCACTGAACATTAAATATCCAGTACATGTATTCAACAGTTGGCGAATACCAGAAGCAGAATGAATCTTACTTCTATCAGTTCTCAATTCTTGAAATAAAGTGTAGAGTGCAGAACATAAAGTTTTTTCCTGGCTTTCCATAATTTCACCACAAACATCTTCAAGATAAAATATAACATTTAGAATGAAATTACCATAGCAGTTGACACCAGAAGCATTTTCTAATTGGTATCCAACAACATCATCACTTGTTTGTATTTTCTGCTTCTTTACATCTTTTCTTTTCGGTTGATTTTCTTTATGCTTTTCAACCATAGTTAACTCTTCAACATATTTGCGTTTTGAACACACAACACGTTTCTCATAAATAGGATATTCACCTAAATGGGGAGCATAAAGCCTTCTCAAACGATTATATTTTCTTACACAATTAATATCAGAACTAACCTTGTTCTCATCAAAATCAATTAAATACAAACCAGACAGCGTTCTAACTTGAGATAATGCAACATATACCATTCCCTCTTTAAACACAGTTTTTCCAACATTTACCAAAGCATTATCTACACTTAAACCTTGTGATTTGTGAATAGATATTGCATATGCTAAACAGAAGGGAAACTGTTTTCTATGAACATACAAGTCTTTTACAAGCAAAAAACATGCGGCAGAACGTCCAATCTGTCTTACCTCTGCAATCTGATCAAATTTAACTTTCAAAAATTCAATTCCATTTCTATTTTGATATTTCACAAAATCAACAACTTTCCCCATTGCTCCATTCACTAAACCTTCTTCTACATTCAGATTACGCTTCAAAATTACCCAAAAGTTTAAACATACATCTACATTTTTTTCTAAGCCAGCAGTTTTTGATACATACTTTTCCAAAGAATCCAATTTAGTCTGTAGTTTTTCAAAAAGAACAATTGTTATTCCTTGATGCTCTATTTTATCAATAGCTTCAATGTGAACTATTTCTTGATTTTCCAATTTCATAAGCTCTCTATTAAATGTATAACACTCTTCCACTGTAGGCATTAAGCAAACTATAGACTTTTTTTCTTTCATTTTCTTGTACATTACTTCTGCTGGTGTGTTTTCATTTGTAAACAAGTTCTTTAGTAGACGACTTTGAAAAGCTCCTTTACCATGTTTGCTTAGAACACCAATTCTTACATCTTTTAGAATATTTGCATAATCTTCATCTCTTGTTTGTCACATATTCTGAGTGAGTTCTTTATATTCAAAATTTAACCACAGATTCACATTTCCAATACTTCCCAGAGATTTCTTTATGTCTTCATGTAGAAGAGTTTTAAACACTGGTTCTCCTTTTACAGGTGTTAGTTGGAGCAGATCTCCAAATACAATTAAATGTTTTCCTCCAAAGAGAACGTCGTAATCTGTTTTTAATACCTGTTGCATTCTTAAGTGTACAAAAGCAAGCATTAAGTTTGAGACCATGCTCACCTCATCAATAATTAAAAGTTTAATTTTCTTCAGCACTCTTGACACTTCATAAGAAGCTTCTCCAGACAACTTCTGATATTCTAATTTATTATCATGCTCCACTGGTAACATCAATAATCTTTGCAAAGTAACTCCTTTAACATTGTGTGTAGCTAATCCAGTTGGAGCTGTTACCACACAACATAAATGTGAACCAGTAGTTTTTTGAAGATAACTGGTCAAAACTTTAATTAAAAAACTTTTACCTGTCCCAGCTTGACCACTGATGTACATCAGAAGAGGTTTAAAAGATGAACACAGACATTCTTTTTTCATGCAACAATCCATGTTCTATCCGTTCTCTCACTTGCACACATATTTCTTTCTGTTCAACATTTACTTGTTCTTCTAACTTTTCCAATGTTATATTCTCGTCGTGTGCTTGTTGCATTGCAGTTTCGACTTCATGCATAGCAATCGCTGCTTCATTGTCCAGCATTGGTTGTCCAAGAGGATCTTGACTACATAGACCACTACTTTGACTATCATGAGAACTTTCATGAGCTATTTCAGCTGTAATAGTCTTTTCCTGTTCAACTTCATCATTCAACATTTTTAAATATGTAGGGAAAATTGGACATCGAATGCTTTCTTTACAAGCATTAAAAGAATCTTCGTAGCAGTCAAACTCTCCAAGTAATTCACTTTTGCTACGCCATGGTTTAAACAGCTGCAGAAGTGGTAAATAGTAAAATTCTCGCTTATCTGGAGTTTCACAACTAAGGGGCCGATTCCGATCCGGGTCGGAAAAATCTACGAGCTGTATGCGTGTTTTCCGCCCGACTCGTACAGCTGTACGATGCGAGCTACATGAAATTCACCGACCAAGTCGTTTCCGGGTCCAAACCGCTCCATACGTCTCGGTCGGAAGCTAATCCTGGGGTGCAATGGATGCGTTTTACGACCGAGCCAGTATGATGCACGCGTCGGACAGCCTGTGTGAGCCGGAGTGTCCAGCTCGCAAAACATCTGGGTGGTTGCATTTAGGGGTCCGCGTCAGACCCCTGTCACCCGCAGCCCTATGACTCGGACACATGGGGAGACCCAAGGGTCCCCCCAACACAGGCATGTACGGTGCAGATGGCACTGATGCGTACCCACTGTAGGGGGCGCCCTTGCGCTAGACGTACCCATTCAGTCAATGGGAGCCCATGTATGTGTCGTACAACCGGCTCCCATTGACTTCTATGGGAGTCCGACCGAACCGAGTCTGGCAGCATACAGCCACATTGTACTCGTTCGGTCAGACTGCATGACTCCGGATCGGTCGGAAAACACTCCGGATCCGACTCGTTCGGAGTGCTTTCCGACCCGGATCGGAATCGGCACCTAAGTTTCTTGTGGTTTAGAAGATTACCCTTTGTATGTTTTACTAAACAACCATGACATCCACCTAATGCAAACTTTCCTTCTTTTAAATTCTCTTTAACATTTCTTTTGAAGCTGTAATGTTGAAGTACTACATACAGACATAGCTGTTCCAGATGTTGACTCCTTTTCGGATAGTATGTGTCCAATATATTAGTTTTAAGAATGTCTGTACTATCTGGCTCATTTGCTGCTAATTGTTCAATTTCTTCCAATGATTTCAACACTCTATTTCGTTTGCAGGCAAGACCTAAACTTACCCAAATGATTCCTCGTGACTTTGAATATAAATTTGAAGAACACAAGCGGTCTGAACATTCATACAATCCAATTTCTTGGTGGGAAAGCATTTTCAAACTAAAGCTGTACAATTTTTTGCTAAGACTATTCTCTTGTGCAATTTCTTCCCACATTTGTTTCATCTCTGTTTTTTCAGATTTTGTTATATACGATGTAACATAACGTGTAACAGCAATTGAGTTATCCGCAACATACTGGATGTCCATGTTCACATTCCACATTTTTAAAATGACTGGATTGTAGTCATTGATATACTTTGACACTTCTGTTCTTTTCAAGTTGTAGGTATTCTTTGGAGATTTCTGAGTTATTGTGTGCCTCACAGAAGAAAAAAAAGAATTTACTCTTCCTTTACAAATGACTGGACGGGGAAAGCCAAACCGACATTTGGTGTAAAATTTTCCTTTAGACTTGTATTTTCTTCTGCAGTACTTTCCACAACGGTGACTTTGGAAACGTAAACCTTGCTGTCTCAAGCTTCTATCTCCTCCTTCTCTTGGAATCTCACATGTCACATACTGTTCGATGAAAGACAATACTGTTTCATCAGAATCAGTTCCAAATTTAGGTGCATCCTTGACCCATAGTAGCATATGTATGAGTTGCACCTCTTGCTTGGTACTTCTTTCTCCAAAAGAAATCGGTAACTTCTCCAAGAGGTGGATTCCTTTTATTAAAGATAAAAGACATCATACCTTGAAACTTATGATGAAAATATCTGCACACATTTACAGGATCCAATGAACACAGTTCACCAGGAGTCTTTATTTCAACATTTTTTATATTAGAATTCGCTTCTCTTCAAAACTCAAGCAAATCTTCCCATGCATACTCTGCACAGCTAAGTGTGACAAACCATGTTGGTGTACCTAAGTTCCGTAACATACACTTGAGTCCTCCATGATGACGACACCAATACTCATTTGTTCCACATTGACATGCCATCAAATTGGTTAACTGTGCTTCTAAATTTTCATCTGTTTCTTGAACTTTCTCCACAAATTCTTTCGCAGAAAGAAGTGATTCATGAACTCCAGTTTTAAGTATATGATTCACTGCATACGAGAGAGAAGACAGATCACTTTCAAACAAAAGGTGAAATATGTATGGAATGCACTGTCGAAATCTAGGATCTTCAGAATATAATCTTGTTGACCGATATTCTGAAGCTGGAATCTGTACAGATCGGTCATCATATCGTCCACCTTCTCCAGTAGGAAACAATTGTGGAAAACAACAGGCTTCCAAGCTTTTCTCCCATACACTCATTGGAGTTCCCTGTGCTTTTTTCATTTGAAATAACTCAATGCTATTTCCTATCACTTCTTTTGAATGCAAAGGATATTTTGCATAATGTTCATAAATCTCTTCAGTCCTTGACTTGTCCACTTTCTCTATTTGACCACTTGAAATGTCAAAATCATCTTCTAAATGTATTACCTGTTCATCCACATTTACATTTTTGTAATAAACATTGTTCTCTATAAGATATAAGGTAGCCTTTTCAACTTTATTAACATCCACAAATTCTTGCCATATTTTCCGACACCTTGTGGGTACACGATTTACTAAAATAACTACTGCCTCATCTTCCTCTTTCTCTCCAGCAATAGTTTCAATGTTTTTCTTAAAATCCAAAGGTAAGTACACCACTCTTCCTTTCAGCCCTCTTTGCAAGTCTGTTGGTGGCAGCTTACCTGTTTTAGGCTCCATCCGAATCATAGTTTGAAAAGGATGAACAGATTGAATTAGAACAGACTCATATGTATTCAATTTGGCCAGCTCCTGCGGAATAGCTACTAACTTATTATGCACTGCTCTAGCAAGCATTTTGTTCTCTTCTTATTTGTTGTAACAATATTTACATATACGTTAATCACTACCTAACTCAAATCGACCTTCAACAAACAAGTAAGTTGCAAATTCTTCCCACTTACCATTGTTCTCCTTTTCACTTTTCAAATACAAATCAACATTCCTACTTTGACTTTTATAATGAGTATGTCGACAACAAACACAAACATAGTTTGGTATTTCAGAGCACACTACATTAAACTTTCCAATTTCTTCTTCAAACTGATCAGTGCTAATCACTTTCTCATCTCCTCCAACATCTGTAATTGTCAAACTTTCACTTTCTATGAACTGCTCTTCTGATCAAAAATATCGCATTTCAATATCATCACACTTTTTTTGAACATCTGATAAAGAACCATATAAAAGACTTCCATTCAGTTCACTTAAACTTAATGCAGGACTTTTTACATAGTACAGTTTCTTTACAAAGTTCCGCATTTCTGAATGGTGTACTGCTAACATCCTCAAATGATGAAAAACATTTTTACAAACTTTTCTTGAAAGACAAGCCAGAGAAAGCCCATACTTCTCAGTATATTTTCTTACATTACATGGATCTAGTCCTTGTAATAACTTAATCTTCTGTTTTATACTTTTCTGAGTATATTCTCGTAGCAAATTTTGTATTTTATCAATGGATTCCTGTCGAATACTACAAATGCTACTACAACTCCACTTATACACAGGAGCTCGTGGACGTTTCCCTTGCACTTCTTCAGCTATTAACTCTTCTGCACTTTTAACAACCATTTCCTCCTTTGGAAGAGGAACAACATCCTGAACTTCATAGCAACGACCTCCAGTATCAACTGCAAATGATAAACTATTTTCCTGGAAGTAACTTTCCTCATTAAAAAAAGGCTCAGAAGTATGTCTCCAATGTCCGCTAAAGATTTTACAAAAGTTGGTTATGTTCACAAGTCTTTTTTTTCTACTTTTGTCTTTCAATACTTTCACTATTTTATCCAATACTTTCAATCTCTTTAAAATCAAAATGAACAACTTCTGTTTCAAATTGAAAGCAGTATCCACTATATTTTCAATATGCTGCTTCTCTTTGAATTGGAACATTCTTCTTTTATATTTGCAGCATGTTTTTAATAACTTCTTGAAATTGTTGTTGTCTCCGAGTACCAGATACTATTTCTTTATCTTTCCTTCTCCTCGTATTTGAAATTGAACTCTGCTTCACCTTACTTGAAAAATTCTTCTTTTTGCTTTGTGTGATGTTTTGCTCATTAAATGTTCGTAATATTTTTTTCAAAAATTGTCTTTTGGTTTTACTCAAACAAACAGTTTCTCTACTACTTGCATCTTTTTCTACTTCAAGATCTTTCCTTTTCGTCAAATATATATTTTTCTTCTCTTTTCTTTTTTTTCACTTCTTCTAAGCATCTCCAAATTTCAATCCAAACGAAATAATTTTCTGAAAAACAAAAATAGATTCAATTATTTTTCAAATTTCTTCACAATGTTAAAATAATACTATACAATTGCAAAACTTCCAGTAACAACTTCCAGACTCAGTGGTGCAATGTGCTGGAGCACGACAGATGGGCACTAGAATGACAAGTAGTGCCATAGACCATACAGCAAGTATTTATTTATTTACATACTCCTTTACAATTTATATATAACTGCACTACCTCATACTTTTCACCTCTCCGCCACACCCCACCACCCCACACCACTTTCTCTGCAACCCACCGCACACAACTTTATAAATAGTATTTTTAAAAATTTTAATCTATGTACTTAGAATGATATTATCAACCAAACAGCACACAAAAACTTCCATTATTACCTAACAATTTTATCAACAACTTCGCAAACATAGCACTGCACCCAGGGCTTTAACTGGAGGGGGTGTCTGTGGGGATGTGACCACCAGCACTTTATTTTTGGGAACCTCGAAACAGGTCTTTATTTGGCTCTATTTTCCGACCTCACAAACGTAATCCGTTTTTTTTCTTTATTGCACTGCAGTGACACTGTGAGAGCTTGCACATTGCTCACTCCTTGGAAGTGCAGACATCATGCCAAGTGACTCGCATTGTAGGAGAAGGGAAATCCTTTAAAGAGAGCCATTTTCTCTCAGTATTTCCCTTCTCTTTTTGCAACGCACCAGCAAAATCATCGTGGGGTGATTAGCAGACCACCATGCGCGCAACGCCTATTGCCCCGGACGCTCTGACACAGCTTCCCGGGCGCACACACAGAGCTGCACCCGAGTACTTCACCGGTCTTCAAAACATCATTTTTTTGTAAAGGAGACTGTTCTTTTTCACCCCTTTTTACAACCCCTACATGCCCACTCTGCCTATTGCTGAAAGAATTAGGCTCCCCCCAAAATTCCCTCTGGTTGCGCCTCTGCAAACGACCACAACAAGGCAACTCCAGCACAAACCTGCTCTCACCTTACACACGGTTTTATTTTAGTGCTACGAAAATACACACTTTGCCTGCCTCACTAAGTTCTCACACCCCCTCTTTAATATGAACATAAACGCTTTCCAATTACTTTTATATTCCTATACTGTACTTCACATGGAAATATAGAACTCAAGGTTCTCAACACCCCAAATGAGCTCTCTGGTATACTTTCTCAAATATAAGAAGTACAGGTATTCAGTATCTGTCAGTCATGGCCACTTTAAAACAGTGTACCTATAAACAACTTGACAAAACATTATGTTTCTAAATTAACGTATTACACTTAAAAGCTCTTTTACATTTCTTTCGCTAGATGCACCTTTGTTTAAAACACCACTAGAGAAGGGTGTTGAAGTATGCTCCACAACGACTAACTCAAAGCTTTGTTATTCTTTATTAAAAAATCTGCCTGTCAATGCTTTTTGCAAGCCTTTTCAACACCTTAAGAGGGTAGCTGGATGAGTATAATATGTCGTATTTAAGATCGGGGCGGACGATGCACGGAAATAAGAACGTATAGTTGAATAAAGGGCGAGTGGATGCATGGCCAGATGCATCAATGGATAGATACATAGATCAATGTATCAATGTATGGATGGATGGAAGGATGAATGAATGCAAAGACCAGTACTTACGATAGACGGGTGGGCTGATAAATGCTTAGGATTGATTCTGGGACAGATATATCTATGCATATATAGACGTATCGCTGCATGAATGACACAGTGCTTACTATAGGTGAGTGCGCTCATAGATTCATAGATGCTTAAGATAAGCGGACAAACAGATTTATGTATATATATAAGTAGGAATATATCCATCAATTAAAAGACGGTTGAATGGCACTGTGCTTAGGATGCATGGATACTGCTCTTTAATTGGGCCGGGTCTGGGGACCGGCACTTATTTTCAGGCAGCCTCCAAACGACTCTCTACCAGGCTCTATTTTCGGCCCTCTCAAAGATAGTCAATTTTTAAAAAATTTAATTACACTGCAGTGACAGCATGCACATCGATGTACGCATTCTTATTTTGCTCACTACTGAGAACTGGAGACATCACGCTAGGTTACCCACGTTGTAGAAGAAAGGGAAATCCTTTAAGCAATGTTTTTTTCCGAACCTACGATAATTGGAGAGGATTTTCTAAAGCACACAATGATACTTATCTTGATTTAGACCACGCCCCAACTTGCACAGCCCACACCCCTTTAAGAGCTTTGCCCCCCCCTTTTAGAGCACCCCCACTTTTTTTTCTCCCACTTAAAACCCTAACTACACCATGGTAACAAACAAACAGTGTAACCTTCCATTAAAATTTACAATGGCACCAAGTTTCATAATTTTCCATCAACGCTATCAGCCTTCTACCACATTACAAGAGTGTCTATCCACACGAAGATGTCTTATCCACAGAAATGTTGTGTTATTTCTGTACCTGTCTGCTGGAACACTCATCACCAAAATGTATTAAAACATGGGAATTTGCCAGAAAAACATATACCATACCATAAAGCGATTCATAAATGGGCACACTGCCACTGCACCACCCTCTTCCCCATCCTTCCTTAACTTTACAAAATTAAAGAAAGAGCCACACCAAACCTAGTAAACACACTATACCAATACAAGAACTTAATTTCAACAACCATCTACTGGAACGCTCATGAGCAAAGCGTATTAAAACATACAAATTTGTGGGTATAACATATACCATGCCATAGGGCACTTTATAAGTGCTCCCAGTGGTACTACATCACCTTGAGTAGCTCGACATCTGCACGTAACTAAATTCTGTGTTTTAATCAGAATCATACCCACCTCCCCCACACCCACCCCCGCTCTTCCTTAACCATACGAAATCAAACAGAAACCCCCACCATTCCTAGTAGCACCACTATACCCATACACAGGCTTAATTTTAACAGGACTGGACAAAGAAACAGCTGAATACCTGCTGCAAATAAAACCATTTGACCACATGACATATTCAGTCCTTGGTTGTGTACACAGCACTAACATGGCGACCATGGGGAGAAATTTCAAGTCACTAGACAAGAAAATAAAAACAACACTTTAGAACTGGTGTATACATTTAATATCAATGTCGGCTGAATGACGGGTGTCAAAATGATGGTGCTACTCAAAATATAATACTTTCCAGGCTCTGCTGCTGTGGTTTGAGTGGAGGGAGGGAGCTAGCACAACTTCAAAGAGTGTGTGATGCATATCAGTGCAGAAATGGTAAACCCCACATAAAAAGGATTGAGGGTGACGACATCCTAGTAAAGGAGGTATGGAAATCCTAGACATTGACTGGTACTATTAGGCAACAGTGCTCAGATTTGTAATGGAATGGGTGAAAGCAGAAGCTGAGAAAGGAAGGTGCATACTGGACCACACACTACTGGGCAGGCCCCTCTAGGAGGTGCCTTAGATTTCTTAAAACCCTTGTAACCGAAGCTTAAATGGATCATTAAGGTCCAGCAAGCTGTTAAGGATATGGGATAGGTTGAGAGAGAAGCTGAGGATGTCACCGTACCCATCTCCCTTCATACTGCTTTTACACCAGGACTACAGAGACAGGTCTTAGAGGTATATATATATATATATATATATATATATATATATATATATATATATATATATATATTCACTGAAAAAACCATAGGTTTCACACATGTTATAGTTAGCGGAAATTTTACTGATAAAAAACCAGTGAAATTCCCCCGTTATAGTTAGCGCAGGCAACTATAACTCACGCGACCGCAATCCTCTGCTGATGCTAATACTGTATTTAGACACTTATTTGCCCATGTCTTCTTCCATACATTTTTAGCTATACATATATTACAAATATTTTTTTTTCATAAAGACACATATGTCATCAGCAGAAGATTGCAGTCGCGTGAGTTATAGTTGCCTGCGCTAACTATAACGGGGGAATTTCACTGGTTTTTTATCAGTAAAATTTCCGCTAACTATAACATGTGTGAAACCTATGGTTTTTTCAGTGAATTTGCAAGGTTTTTTAAATGCTAATTCCTAACTATAACGTGTGTGAAACCTATGGTTTTTTCAGTGAATTAGTACGGTTTTTTAAATGCTAAGTTTTTTTCCCTTATAATAAGCCCTGTACATTTGGTGGCCTTCGGCCACCAAAAGCACAGGGGGTGGGGTAAGTGTGGATAGTGTTTTTTGCCCTTAACATAAGCCCTGTGCTTTTGGTGGCCTTCGGCCACCAAAAGCACAGGGGGTGGGGTAAGTGTGGATAGTGTTTTTTTTATTTTTATTTTTTTACCGTACGCTTACGGTAAGCGTACGGTAAGCGTACCCCGCGAAATTGCCGAAAAAAAAATAAAACCGTTTTTGCACTTGGGGGATGTTTGGGGACTCCCTCAACATGACTATGTGGGAGGGAGTTGTCAAAACAGCCCCTTTACATGTTTTTGGGCTTGATATTTTAAAAATCACTCTCAGTGCGAGAGACAAAATGGCGGCCGCCGCTTCCTGGTTTCGGCCGATTCGAATGTTTACTAAGATCTAAGAGCCAATCAGAATCGCGCTCGCGCACGCCACCGTACGCTTACCGTAAGCGTACGGTAAGCGTACCGTAAGCTGGCTCAGATATATATATTGATTTAAAGGCTATTTTCTCAGAATCTACTGAACAGATTTACACCAAACCTACAAAAGGCACTTCCTTGACCTAGGGACTACCTCTCTGCCAAATTTTGAGTAATTCTGTTCAGCCGTTCGGGCTGTAGCTCGTTCTAAAGGTCCTATGGAAAAATGCATGGGAAAAACGCGTTTTGGGACCCCCCTTTTATCTCAGCCCCCGCTTGACGGATCCCCCCGAGACTTTCAGGGTAGGAGCGGAGCGTAGCGCCCCACCTATTTTGAAAAATTTGCGAGGATTCGTCGACCGGCGCCAAAGTTATTCAAAATAGAATGTTGAGGTTTTCCTATGGAAACGTGGTCCTAACTATAACTACCTACTGGCTATCGCCAGTAGGTAATATATATATATATATATATATATATATATATATATATATATATATATATATATATATATATATATATATATATATATATATATATATATATATAGATAGATAGATAGATAGATAGATAGATAGATAGATAGAGATATATAGAGTGAGAGGATACTTCAGATTAGCAGACACGTTTGAAGAGGGAGTGTTAGAAGGATTTGATGAGCTTAGACAGGAAGTTGTTTTATCAGAAGAAGAATGGTTCAGGTATGCCCAGGTCCTGCATTCAGAGCTTCAACCCACATTGTGGCAAAGAGTGACTGGAGCACTAACAGCCTTGGAAAAATGTATCATAGTCTTGGGCACATCTCCACATGCCATATCTAGGATCTATAAGGTTCTTGTGATGGAAAGAGAAGTCAGGAAAACATTCTCAATAGCGTGGAAGAAGGAACTAGTCATACACTTAAATGATGACCAATGGGTGGACATTTTAGACCGTGCTCTTAACTGTACCAACCACACCGAAGGTAGGGCAGTGGTTTATAACAGAGTTTATAGGTGGCCCTTTACATTAGTGAGACTGCATGCGATTAATGTGAACCACCTAACACAAGGTAGAGGGAATGTGGACATTCTAAACATGTAACACATATACCATGATCGTGCCCCAGTGTGGTAGTGTTCTGGAATGATAGCCTAGACATGGTGGAGAAAGCCATTTGGAGCCTATTAACGAAATGTCTGAATAGTGTATGGCCAGAAATGTACTTGACGACTTTGCAGATAATTACAATTGCTTTGTGTTTTTATTGTAAGGATTCCTGCTGTTTGAAGTAAGAAAGTATAGTAGAGCACGTTGCATCATAATATATATTTTCCTAAGTATGGCTGTAGGCATGAACGAAACCCGAAGATTACCTTTCTTTTTTAGTACATGATATACGACATCACAGCATTGGAACATGGATGCCCTTCTTTTTTCATAGCAGGCATTAAACAATGTATTCACACTTTTCAGCTGATGTCCAGTTTATATTCCAACTTTGAGACTCTTGCCTTTCCGCACCATAAACAAAATAGCCTTTCCCTGAATGGGTTGGTAAAAAAATGGCTTCCTCCCTTGTCCACTATATGTGATATAAGTCATAAAAAAAACTAATCAGGAAACCTTACACGCCTCCCTCGTCTGTCAATGCCTGGATTTAACGTGTGTAAATACTTAGATAGAGCAATGAACTGTGAAGCTCATCCTTATATACTGTTGATAAGGCAGGGTTCCGCTACAAAAACTTGAATGAGGAACCCTAGGTCGATGTCTCTTTTCTACATTCTGAGAAGTGTAAAGGGGAGAAATAACTAATTTCAAGCAATTCAACTGTCAGTAGTAACTATGGCTCAAAAGATCACAGACTCCAAACTCCAGTTTAGGGGGTTTATTTCAAAGCCAAAAACAAGTGAATGTACAAACACCTCAAGACGAGTTTGTAAAAATACATGGGAACTAATACAAAGCCATATCTACGAATGAGTCTAATCCGATGAATCATGAAGAGAATACAAAGCTCCAAAGCTCCAAACATAAGACGCAAGCAAGGACTGCTCCAATATTTAATTCAGACTTCATCTGTGGCTGACAAGTGAAAAGCATTAGACTATCCCTACTCTATCTCTAAGGTGACATCCCTACTTAACATTTCCCAGGCAAAGTCAGTTAAAAGGTGTCAGCTCGTGAAGACTTCCTAAGAAGCACATTCACGATGTAAGTTAGGTAGCCAAAGCTACAGAGCTCGTTCTAAGATGCTCTTTCCAGATCGATCTCCTAACCCCTTCTTCTAACTCCAACCTGTAGGGCACTGTCCCTAGTACAAAATACAAAAATATAAAACACGCCCACAGATCACCTCATCTCAACGGACACCTCTCCTAGGTAATTTTCCACCGTCTTCCACACTCCTTCCAGTGTTCAGTCAGACGACCTTCCTTCCCAAACCTCCTTAGTGAGAAAGAACACCGGCTCCCAATTATCAACATTCCATTTACAAAGTATTTCTTCACCTCCATGCCTAACGCCTAAAACAAAGAGCATTAGTTCTAACTAACAAAGGGAGCTTCTTCCATCTGCAACTGAAACATGAGAACAGATAAAACCTTGCATGCACATGATATTCGCTGACTACCTCTAAACGCAAGAGCTTACCAGGGAAATTACAATTTCAGGCCTACACAATTCGGCCAACAGAAGAATAAACAAATAGGTCCTTCAAATGCACAACGTGAACATTTCATTTAGGCCCTTACACATACATTTATACGCATGTTAATATTGCTTTGCTTTGCAACACCTATAATTATTACATTTTAAGTACAATTCGTCATTTCCTCGTGCAATCTTCTTCATGGTGCACGTTTAAATCAGAATGCACTACATTACACATGAGCGTTTCGTTAGGCAAATGCAATATACTAAAGGTTACAGTTTCAAATATAAATGTCATTTCAATTCTCTTGCATGGTACAAAATACTTTTCTATTCGTCCACTTACACATTTTTATTATTACGACACACTTCCAATGATCAAAGTAAATACAACACAAGAATATTTGCGGGTGCAAACTATCCATGATTTTGATGCACCCCAACAAATTTAGAGCACCATCGCGCTCCATCAATGTAGTATAGAGGGTGATTGTATTCCAAAGGATTGTGTGAATTTTATTGATTACTGTTTTGAGTACTTAAGTTGCAAAATGAATTTGTTAATATTGTACTGTTTCTTGACAACATAGAAACACAAAATGTTAATGCAAATCGGAGTACTTTGCAGCCTCGGACGGGGTATGAAGTGCGTATTTTTGAGTATGCATGTGTTACTGGTGTTTTGTGTGCACAACACTTTTTGGAGGCTGTATTTGTTTGCTTGCTGTGACCCCCATTCAGTTTGGTGACGATTCAAGACGATTTCGTTTTGACTTCAACTTTTTGTGACTCGTGACTTACTCCTGTACTCCGGAAGTCCGTTAGGAGTACTACTGGCTTGTTTGCGTAGGCCAGTTGTGCATAGTTATTTATGATACTTTACATTGTGTAATTAATTAGGCACATTGCATTTACGTACGTTATTAACTAGATGTTTTAATTATAGTCTATTGATCTTTGCATCTTGTATCTGTGTTTAGTGTTGGACATTTCATATGTGTATAGTGGTGTACGGTTGCTGAGTTTTGCATGAGATTATGAAGACAATGTATTTTTGTGTGTTGGTGCGTGACTGCTGCCCATATACACAGAGCCCTCTGCTGTCTAGATGTACTATGGTGTCTGGTAGCTGTATATGTGTACAATGGTGCACTGGGGTGTATTTCTATGCATCATTTCGTGTTTTGTGCATTATTTTATGCGAAGGTTGTATTTTTGTATACTGGTATAGACATGCTGTATTTGTGTAACATTATTGCTGGGATTTGGAGAGTGTTTATGAAACTGCATTAAGCTGCAGTGCTACCTTAACGTTAATCTTAGCTTTGTATTTGCTCATTCCAGTTACTATGGCTAGTTAAACCTAGAACAAAAACTGTGCTAAATACTATGACTTTTACAGCATTTATATTTCATAAAAGTCATGATTTAAAAAGACTAAAGGTTTTTGGAGGGTTTGTAACCAAAGTTAACTTGATTAAGGAGAAAACACAGAAGCATGTAAAAGAACAAGAGGGGTTGGAGAGTAAGGAGACATAGGGCCCAATTCATACATTTTCTATGAATAGGTGTGTCTTACTTCGGTCTTAGATGCGAGTTGCACCTGAATTTTCAGGCACAATCCACGAGTATGCAAAGCCTCTTGAGTATGTAAACATTTGTGAGTAGGTCACACCGATCCCTGGAGTGTGATTCACCTCCTCATGAGTAATTGAAAAAGCTAATAAAACAATAAAGAGTCCTTAGTTCTTCTTCAATATAAGTATTTATTGACACCCCCCCAGAGGACACCCTTAACAGTCGTTCACGCTGTGAGTTGGAACGATGTCAGCCTCAAGCACCTCAACCCTGTGCACGGTTACACTGCTCACACCCCAGTAGTATCTGTGGCTGTCAGTGGTTTTTACGTCCCACCACACTACTTAGTCACACGTTCGCTGAGGAAACACTGAATTTTTTTCCTTTTTCCTCAGATTAGATAGAATAACATTGACTTTTCTTCCGAAACGGTTCAGACTTCTTCCATATGTTTTGCGCACTGAGTTCTTCGGGTGGGGGTCGCTCGTCGCCAGTAATAAAACGATAAAAAGTCCTTAGTTCTTCTTCAAAATAAGTATTTATTGACACCCACCAGAGGACACCACCAACAGCCGAATGTATGATGTTACTACACCATCCATTACCCCGCAGTAGGTTACAACGCGGACGTTACATCGTCCGCATTGTTACTACGCAAGGCTTTACATCGCAAGTTGTTTCTACGACTTGCACTAGATGGCGCGCTGGACTTAGGAATAGTATAAATTACTATTCCTACTCCAGTTAGCTCAACAAAAGGGAATGTGTTGGATTTAAAATCCAACACATTCCCTGGTGTTGCGCGCCATCTAGCGCAAGTCGTAAAAATGACTTACGATGTAATGCCATGTGTGGTAACAACGCAGACGATGTAACGTCCGCATTGTAATCTACCCGCGTGGTATGGACAGCGTTGTAAATGCTGTTTCCCCCAACAGCCAGCTCTGTTATTTGCCACATTCTGACATTCCAAGTCCCACAAGGTTCTGATGGTGCACCGAACTTTCTCACAGGTGCATCATCATTAAAGGAGAAGTTATAACAAAAGCTTTATAAACCAAGGAAGGATATTCAGGAGTAACACACAGCTAAGCCTGGAGTAAGACACAGCTACCTCACAGAAGAAGCTTTGTCAATCTGGCCCACATCTGGTGAGTGAAAAATTGCTAATAGGCTTAGACCCAATTTTAAGTACACCAGCGAAATCCACGAGTCCCCAAAATGTTGCATTAGGTAAAATAATGTACCTTTTCAGGTAGTGCACACCTCACATAAAGAAAAGTCTTGAAAGATACTTGCGGGAGACTGATTTGAACAGAAAATTCATATTTTCTGTTCAAAACAGTTTCATATCGGCATCTGGCAAGACCTTTCATGCACAACTTACGCTGTTGCATCATAAAAGTCATGTAATATTCAGATGAACCATAATTAGCTATGAAAACATTATTCTTAAAATGTTCAACAAGATTTTATGAAATTTTATGAGAAAAAACTTCTCAACAATTTCAATTGCTGCCAGCGGCAGCTGCTCCAATAGAGTGGAGGAGCGTCGCACCCACTGCCACCACCAGTAAATAAAATGATAATAAAGCGGGTTTTAAACCTGTTTTATTATCGTTTTACATTAATCCCCTGGACTCGCTCCAGGACTCTGACGAGTCTCGGGGGCGGGTCCAGGTGATGACACGTCTGGTGGGGGAGTGGTTGGTGGGGTGCCATCACGTGTCATCACTGCGCATGAGTTGCTTTACTGGCCGTCTCAGGCCGGTCAAACCCCTCATGTGCAGTGAAGGTCTCTCCAGCCTCAGCTGCATTACTGGGGCTAAAGAGCGCAGGCGAAGCAGGCCTGGGCGCGCAAATTGTTCATGCTCAGACCAATCCTGAAGCTGCTCTCATGCAAGAGCAGCTTTCGGATTGGCCGCAGGGCAGGATGGGAACCTGTGCCCCAGAGCGGGAAGAAAGACCATGGGATCAGCATTAAGGTAAGTTTAAGTTAAATTTTTTATTTTTGTATTCACTCCGGTCCGTCCCGCAACCCCCACTTTGACAGCTAATGATTGCTACCTAAAAAGGCATTGGCGTTGGCCATTAGCTATTGAATTGAAGACCTCCGACATGAACAGCTCCACTAACATGGCCAGTTTCATGAAACAGGTGGTTGTGATTCCTTTCACAACACATATAAAAAATATAAAGAGACGAATAATTATTATAGGATCTAAAGACAAACACAGTGGCACATGGAGAATTAAAATAATGAGGATGTTTGGTTCTTTAGTCCTCATCAGATGGGAAACCTGGCTGTGACCTTCATGTAACGCACGGAAACCTGCACAGACATCAGCTGTTAAACCACCCTGGTCAATTAAAAAAAACAGCGCAAGCATAAAATTAGATCCCAGAGACTTCAGGCATGGGCGATTTTATCGAGGAGAGGTGAGATGTGTTCCCCACTTAATTCCAATCTATAGTTTGTCCACATTCTCAAAAACCTATGGCAGTGAACAGTGCATTTCCTAGCCAACTCCAGGTTGGTCGGAGGATATTTACTAAGGGAGGAGAATTGGTGCAATCTGTTTTTTTTTGTTTAACGAAAATAGGGGCATATTATCAAGCATGGAGTTCAAATTATCGCCGCTTTAGCGGCAGAAAACTGTCGCTAAAGCGACGATAATGGGCTTGATAATATGCACTTGAGAATTCCCATAGAAGCCCATATTGCCACCTATGGGAATTTTCAAGGGCATATTATCAAGCCCATTATCGCCTTAGCGGCAGTTTTCTGCCGCTAAAGCAGCGATAATTTTAGCCCTGTTTCTTGATAATATGCTCCCTAGTACTTAAGAACTGTAGCAGCGGTGGATGAGCGTGCGGTGCGTTATTTGATCACCGTTAAATTTGATACTTGTATAGCGCACTACTCACCCGCAAGGGTCTCAAGGCGCTTGTACGAATACCGCTGTGGAACCCATCCTGGCTTTCCCTGTGAGGCGTCCACTCCTGGGCACCCCCAAGGTGGAGGCCAGGCATCCTTAGCGTTGTGGGGGCCGTTGTGGAGAAAGCTATTGCCCAAAGTTGCAGAGTGGGACTCCATGATTGGAATAGGCACCGAGGCAAGAATTATCAGGTCCATGAAATTTTTGAGCCCAAGACCCGCCGAGGCGGAGAATTGAACCCTGGTCCCGGGCTAGACCTCTGCATCAGGGTCTGCCACTCTAATCATTGAGCCACACTTCTCCACCGTTCACAGCAAATGTTATGCAGCATAGATAGGTGTGGCATTGGTTAAACCAAAATGAAAACACTGGTAGTTGTTTCATACTCGTGAACGAATGGTCATCACAGTTCAATAAATACGGGGCACTCCCTAATTTTATCAGTTCCTCTTTATTTCAGAAATTGGTGGTAACCCACTATTTAGAAAACATTTCACTGATTTACACTTTATGCAATAGTAGGTCTTGCCCTTTCACGACTGCTAATTATTGGTATACTAGAGAAATATATGCATGGCTTATGAAATTCTAAATTACATTTTGGCTTGAGAAGGTTGTAGAATGTCAACCAAAATTGCGCTATAGAGTAACTGTCATGAAACACTTGGAGGGGTGCAAACGAGTTTGCAAAAAACAAAATTCAATTCGGCTACTTAGATACAAACGGTGTGCAACGTTTGATTTACACAAGCAAATTCTTGCAAACATTTTGATTATTGGCTTGAAATACTTTGCAGTCTGTTACTTTCCTTTATTTGAACACTTACTGGTATGGCTTAACCAGTGCATAATTTTAGCCGATGGTTGCCTTTTGGGCCACCTGCACTTATTTTTGCCGACCTGCACTTACGTTTCAGCATCATGTATTTACTGAGAGCAAGAGAGAGAAAAACACACAAATTAGAAAGACGGAGGAAGAGAAAGACAGAAAAAAATGCCACAAAGGGAGAAAGCAGGAACATACAGAAGTGAAATAAGTGGCCTTGGTGTGTCTGGTAGTGGAATAAAGTGGCATGAGGTGGATTTAAGACCATGATGCCCTGGTATTTGGATCACCAATGTTTGATTGCACCAGCTGCGGGCTTCCGAACAGAGTTTCGGGCACTAGCTCTCTTTCTTTTACAAATTAAGCTCGGCATAACATTTTCTCGTGAGTGCAAGTATTGTGCTGAGGCTGGATGTGGTGTTTTCTTGCAGGCTTAATGAGTAACCAGGTGGGTGCTGCGCTTGCTACATTCTCCTCTTCACTCTAAAGGGCATATTTACACGCCCCTATCACTATTGGAACCTCACTTTTATTGACATTCCTGAGACGATATGCGTTTCGCCCTATTTAAAAGGCAGTGTTAAGCCACTTAACATGGCTTAAAGCTGCCTTGTAAATAAGACACCCTTTCATGATATACTTAGCGTGAATGGGGCGGGCAATGGGTGTTGTGGTGGTCGTTCCACTGCAACACCCATTCATTTTGACGCTGCCCCATATTTACAAGGATGGTGTAAATATGGGGCAGTGTCAAAATTAAGACCAAGGAGAAATGCTTCATTTCTCCTCATTTTTGCTGTTTTTATGTGTGCTGCGTTGGGAAGCACACATAGAAACAGCCAAACGCCATTGATTGTTAGGTGCAGGAAGGTGCCCTTCCTGGACATAAACAATCATTAAGCAAAAATGACGAGTTGCAACTTCTATGTGTGCTTCACAAAGTAGCACACATAGAAGTTACAAAACACTAATTTCATATTGTTTATGTGCAGGAAGGGACACCTTCCTGCACATAAACAACCCCATCAGGCCCTGGTGCTTTGCCACCCTTACTCGAACTTATGGCCAGGGTGACTTATTCAAATGTGAAGTTAAGGTGGGGCCAGTCATGTGCCTGAATGAGGAATGGAGTCTCCATCAACGGGTCCTCTTTTATCTCTTTTCCACCACACTTTGTAGAGTCAGAATATAATTTAGAAAAGTGTAATGCCCAGCTCTCTTCATTCACTGCCACCTCTATTTTAGGCTTGTCATCCTCACTAAAAAAAGGTGAGTTAACTACAAACAAGAATGCGGTAGGATCATTATTACAACTGGCCTCGTAGAGTTTGTCCTAAGCCTCGGTTTTCAAACTTCTTTTACGTTTTTTTAATTGCAAGTTTGTACAGCCATCTCTTATGCTGAACCTCCAGAATGTTCCTGGGTGTGCACTTTAAAGCCAGTTTTACGTTTTTATGTGCCTCTAAGCAGCATGATCAAACCAGGGCTTATTGTTTGCTTCACTACCTTTCTGGTGTGCAAATAGGCCCGCTTTAATTGCCTTGGTAATTTTATCAAATGATTCCATAATAGCGGAAGGACCTACTGAATCATCCAAACAAACATCAAAGGCCTTTCTTTGTTGGTAAATTCATTTCTTTAAAAAACTATTTGGTTCGACCATAGACCACCGTAAGGTATAACCATTTGTTCGTGATAATTCTATGTTCTCTACAGACACAGCGGAGTGACAAACCCCTTGTTTTATTAGACTGTCAAAGTTCATCGTAAGACTGTAGGAAGTGGTCACTCATTACTAAATCGTGAATTTTTAAATCAGTTACTAATGCTGAATAGCGGTTAGGGAACAGGATAAAATCAATAACACTTTTACCCATACCACCATCGTAAGTACATGTTACCATAACTGGTCTAATCCTGAATTCGTTACTAAAACCCAGAACATATTTGGAGATCGGTTTGTTACGTTTTTCACCATACTCTGAGCGTAAAAAATGCGTAAGGTCCTCGTTTGTTGGACAGGTTTGATATTAAAATCCCCAGCGCACCAACATTTTGTCCCCATTCCCCTTGTCAAATAGATTTTCAAGATCAGCATTAAGTTGATTCCAGGATATGCAATATGTCGAAATCACAGGCATTATTGTAAAAGTTAACTACAATCAGAGGTATAGAGCCTGAAAGTTCGATAGAGACAAATTGATAAAAATTGTTAGCAGGTATTGCCATTACTGTGGAGGAAGTTAAGTCATTTGACACATAAATACATATACCCCCCCCTCGATCTACTATGTCTCGATGGAACAGCTGATAAATTATATGTTTTGTATCCATTGAAATGGATTGGTTTTACGACCCAAGTTTCCTGTAAACAAAAAATGTTAAAACCGGTTACAAATTCTAGCCATTCAGATAAGTTAATCTTACTATGAAGTACCCCGACATTCCAATTTAGGACACTAATCAGGTTTGAGACCGGAGATATACAGACCAAATTACTCTCGCCCCTCCACATAGTCTGCGCCATCAATCGTTGAGCCTCCAATACATCCCCCTCTACTGGTAGGCTGTTAGCAGGCATTAGGGAAGTAGGGGCATCCTTAACTACAGATTCATCTACTAATACGTCCGCCTGTAGTCAGTCTACCCCAGTAAGGCTAGAGAGACAATCATATCTAGTGGATGTTGGAATAGAGTACATCAAGTGAGATGGATTATTAAAATTCAAGCTTGGCAGTTGAGGTCCTGGTTGCCGTAAGGATGATCGCTGCAACTTAAAAGACAGCTGATTATGCAATTGTAATGGAGGCCTATAAAAACAACCAAGCGGTAATACCGAAATCTGATTTGAGAGTGTCGGCTTTGAATTTATACTTCCCAATATCATTCTAACTAGTGCTGGAGATTTAAAAGAAAGCAACACACAATCACCATGAAACACCTTAGGGCACCTGCCAACCCACTGTACCCGTGTCACCATCTTAAAATCATTAATGAGAGTTCCCCCCATCCTGACCCTGGAATTTAGCCAATTAAGAGACTAGTTTCTCAACGAGTCCCACGTTTCTATAGTTCATCATAGAATGCCTTGACTTAGGTGGTGACTTTGTTAGTGCAGAGCTCGGATGTTTTCTTTTCCCTATTTCAGAATTATATTTATGCCTCTAGACAAGACCAAATTAGATCGTAGCAAACAAAAAGTCATGAGAGCATTGATTTGAACAGGGACACTTAGTAAGTCAAAGGTTTACACTACCAAAATAAACCTTCCCGGGCGAGGAACCAAGAGGGGTGGCTCTGCCCTGCCTCTGTCTGGCGCTGATGGGTGCAGACGGGCACACCGTCACACGTCCCTCACTGCGGGAAGCTGCTGGTGCTCATGTATGTGAGCGGGGCTCCTCCCCCTCGTAGGGAGGCAGTGATTTTTGGGGGACCGAGTCCCACAAGCGTTGCGGGCTCTCTTGCGGCCCGTTAGTCAAACCTCACTCTGCGGGAAGCTGCTGGTGCTCAAGTATGCTAGCAGGGCTCCTCCCCCTCGCAGAAACGCAGTGATTTCTAGGGGACCGAGTCCCACCCGAGAAAAGTGCTGGCCAAGCGCTGGGGGGTCTCTGGCGGCCCATTAGACAAACCCCCTTGTTCACTTACTTGGATTGCTTTTTCTGACTACTCATCTCAAACACGCGTGGCAACACCCATTAACAACTCATGTTGTTCTCTATGTCGACTGCAAACAAATAAATATGTTGCATAACCTCTGAATATATGCATGGTACTTTTTCATGTGAAATCCTCACTTACATTAATAGGTTTTCTAAACTGGGACCTGACTTACTCAATAATTTAGCATTTGCGCATCCCGTGGTTCACCAAATGATAGGGTTTGCAAAAGCACAACAGGGGCCATATTAGGCATGACTGCGCTAGTTATCGATATGCACCAGAGTATGTTTGTGTTTATGTGCGCTTGCGTCTGTATGCTAATACAACATGCGCACGGACGCAAACGCACAAAAACACAGAGCTCAATGTCTGTGCCAACATCACGGCGCATTACAAACCGATCCTTTGTAATGCGATTGGGCGCATACTCTGGTACACATCGACAACTAGCTCCGGTGCAGTCATGTGTAATAGAGCCCCAGGTCTTTAGCATGTACTAAACCCATTTTGTGATTCAACAAAGCCTTTCTTAATTTCTAAATGGGTTTACCAACTCATTATAATATACGATTGCTGTTGCATACCATTGATAAGTGACCCACTTCTCAAAGGATGTACTTACCTATTCAAAAAGGGGAAGTTATCCCCATTTTTCTAAAATCTGAGTTTTATATAGTGCAAATTAGGTATCACAGCGATTTACATGAGCACCAGTTGTGTTACAGATGGACATATTCATTATATTTGATAGGCGCAGGGAGATTACATGATTTGCCCAGAATCACAGGATGTTGAGCGTCCCTGCTAAGACTTGAACCCGATTCCCCAGCTTCAAGCTCGACTGCTCTAGTGGGCTGGGACACATCCTCTCCGCAGACATCTTCCATTTTGGGAATAATATAGGTGGGCTCGAGTGAAACACGCAGTAGTCCTCCCATTCCTCCCAATGTCTTCTCAAATAGTATGTTTTTTTTAAAGCACTACCAATTGCACTAAGGAACATGGAGTGCTTACAAAATAAATGTTCCTTTGGGAATGCAAACACAGGGATAGTAGTCGGCTGTTCCTTGCAGGCCACCATCCCTTTGTTTTTAGCCAGTCAGAGGGGTTCGCTCTTTGCCACCCTGCGACTGGAGATTTTGTGACATGGTCTGTTAGTACATAAACTGTACTGCAAAATGAGATACTGGTAGCAGGGTTGGTTTACAAATTCTAACTGTTGTTTGTGACCTGTCTCTTCATATATTGTGCCTTTCATCCTTAATGCATTATCACAGAGCCCCAGCCATACCTGGACTCAGCTTGTTTGGAGACAGCAGACACCCAGACATCCCTAGACAGCCCTAGCTCAGTGCTTTGGAAGCTCAGACAAGCTCAAGACTTTGAACAATTGAGGTGGGGATCGATTGCGCAAGATGGACTGTAACACCATTCAAACCAGTTGAAGAGATGAAGAGCTTAATATGCAGACAAAGGAAATCTAAACTTGTTATAATTGTAGTTCTGTGCAGCATACGTAGCAATAGTAAGTAAAATATTCCAAGTTGAATCATAAATAAAAACAAGTCAATGAACTGATGCTTTACAATAAAAGTTTAATCTACTTGATCATTAAAGTTCCTTGCTCTTAAAACAGTCTTGAAAAATTGTTAATTATATTTAGATTTACAGGAGGGTTCTAAAGTATATTTTTGAAGAAAAAAACACAGTGATAATGTCATTTTTGTGTGTAATTTGTCACCTGAAGGGTCTTTGGTCAAGAAACAGCCACTGCTGTGTTGGATGAGCTGTTGCTACATTGCAAGATCCGATACTAGAAAAGACATATTAATGGTCACATTTTTTAATTAGTTGTAAATAATATTTAAGTTTTCTCTACTTCACCCTTAAGGTATTTACTGTTTTTTAACGGTTGTCATTATAATCACGTTAAAACATGCATTTTTTTGTTATTTATTCTTATTGTATTTTTAGCACTCTTGCAGTGGTTGGAGCCGTACCCTTATAGTGGGAATACTTGCTATTTTTGTCATTTTGTTGGTTTACTTCCTCCACCATTTCATCAGTTGTAACTTTTTGCCTGCTCCAGAGTGGTTCTCATTTTACACTATGTAAAGTAAAGTATTTACTGCGCTGTAGCTCCCTACTCTTTTTCTATGTCTTCCATTTATATATTTTCAAATCAACCGCTCTACCCACTGCATTTCCTAATTTAGACTTTAGCGAAATGGCCACTTTGTTCCCATCATAATATAAACAATTCATGGGTATTGGTTTGTGTAACAGTTGTTAATACAAAGCTCCTGCAGTTCATGATTAGATTGGATAGTCCAATAATCCTATTACTGGGAGTTTTTTCTATTTCTGTGTTTGAATGTTGGCAACAAATTGCTTGTGTATTTCTTGTTCTGGACCATTAAAGGCTATTTGTGCTGGGATGTGTGCCTCTTGCTTTGTTATGATCTGAAATGCAATACTTGGCACAGATTTTTTAAATCTTGTTAGCTTACCTCTTTGCTTGCTTTCTGTGTTGGGGTCGGTGCCCTGTTCATGATTTGGTAGTTGTGCCAGTTTACATACTGCTTAAGTCAGGACCCTTGGTGAGTTCTTCCAAAATCTGATTTTAAGGTCTCATTTGACTGATACATATTTTACCTAGTAATACAGGCTGGGAAAAATCAAATAAGACGAGAAAAATTACATGATGGGTAATAATAATGTGAGCAATTCTGAGAATCCCATTAAGCTTATTACAACCAAAGCCTCAGACTGATGCAAAGCAAAAAAAAGAAATTTAACAAACCCTTGGTTGAGGATCAAAGACACACCTAAATAAACAAAAATACTAAAGTTTCCGCCTGACATCGTAATGAGCCCCTAAAATGTAAAACCTATCTACATTTGAACAAATTATACAGAAAACAAATCCTGCTTTTTAGATATTTTTTTTTTGCTCAATAGTTTTAAATACATTTTAACAAGCTATTCAGCAACACAACAGGCTTTGCCCTAAGTCAAAATATAACAAACAAAAAACAAAAGAGAAGAAAAAAAGAGACACCTGCCCTCACTCCACCTCTTCCACTCCCTTTCCACTCACTGGCTGTTCTTGGCACTCATCAACTGAGGTATCCTCTCCCTTTTATATCCTTTTCTTGTTTCATCCAAATTGCCAGCTTTACTATTTTTTTATTCTATATTTATAAACAGCAAAAAGACTTCAGACAAATAAAGATTAATTACCAAACAGAACAAAAGAAAACAATACATGGGAATTTTATGGGAATTTTTTTTAAAAAGAGAAGAAATTAAAATGTAAGAATATTGCAAAGGGAAAGGTCCATGCTTGGATCTCTTTTATGGGTCAACAGGAGTAACAGCTGTGACTCCTGCCTTGCCCCTTGCTACCCCTGGCACTGCCTTTGCGACTTTTGGCCTCAGAGTTGGCAAAATCAGTACCAGAAACACAGGGGCAGCTCGCCTTTAAGGACGTTGGTTGGGGTTCCACTTTCTTGGCTTTCTGTCAATGTTTTATTACACTAATAGTGAATAAGATATTATTCACTATTAGTGTAATCAATAATGGAGTATAATTAGCTGGAACATGACCCTTACTGGCAACTGGGGTAAGTAACAAATACATTCAAATGTATACTGTGTGCATGCTTACTTGTGAGAGTCTGTTTATGTGAGAGAGAGTTTGTGTATGAGTAAGCATGTGTGTGTGTGAGTGAAAGTAAAGCTCAAATGGTGTGTGATGACACCTCCGCTACCCCTGGCATTTTGGTGCATTGACGTTCATGGGTCCATATTGTATTTTTTGACTGTATGTTGCCAAAAAATGAGAATACAACATTAAAATGATAATCTGTAGTCCAACCTTTAAGGAATCGAGATCCTCGTTGCCATTTCTAATTTCTGTAGTCTTCTCTTTTAATGTTTAGACAGTTCCCTGAAGCCAAAAATGCTAATTTCCTACATCCACTCGTCAGTGTTATGTTTTTGCATTTATTTCCAACTTTTAATAGATCAATTCTAGTGCTTTCAGGGGCGGGGCTTGCCTGATTGCCCCGATAGATGGTGAGCTTTGCGCCAAGACGCCTTGCACCGGCTTGCGGCCTGTAGCATGGCTGGCGTGAGTAGCGTCTCCTGTGGCCTGGATCCAATGCATCTCTAGCGCAGAGCCTATCAAAGGTGGAGCTCTGTCATTCGAGACTCCCTGCCAGAGGCTCTTGTGCTTTGCGGATCACTGTGCAGGGGCATGCTGGGAGCTCACACACGTAAGGTGCCCATTTGTTTGGGATTTGTGGACCGGTCTAATTATCGGCGCCACTGTCAGTTCTTCAAGTGCAGCTCCATTTTGCACTCGCACCGTAAATTGAGGGGACCCTGATTTTTGCTGCCTGGTGCTTTTCTCCTCTGCGCGCCCTCAGTGCAGGGTGGCTCCCTCACTGATACCATCAGTGCAGGGGGGCTCCCTCACTGACGCCGTCTGGGTGCGGGCCCCCTGCTTTGACCGGCTCTGCTCCACCCGCTGGTTCTTACTGGCACTTGTCCTGACACGCACTCGTCCCAGCTCGAAACAACCTGAGGGAGGCTTGCACTATCACTACCCCGGTGAGGATCGCTGTCTGGTTTTGGGACACGTGCTTATATAAGCCTGGGGGCTTGGGGCGCTGAGAAGGGCAAGCCAGACAAAACGCAGAAGAAGATCAACTTTGTACAGCGTAAGTCCAGACGCTGTGAGGATGCTGCGGACTCCGTGATGTCGGAGCCTGAAAACCCTGCGGAGGATCCTATCGGAGACATCAAACAGATAATAGCGCCAATGCAGCAAGGCTTGTCTGCAATTGATGCAAAGATTGATACTTTGAACTATAGAATGGACAGAATGTCTGAACGAGTTGACAAGCATTCAGAATGTTTGGATATGGCAGAGCGGCGCATCACGGAAACTGAGGAGGCGCAAACTGACTCCAACACTGCCCAGAAGCGTGTGGAAAAATCCCTGGTTGCCGTGCAAGACAGAGCCGAAGATTTGGAAGCCAGATCGAGGCGCAGTAATCTGCGAATCACGGGCCTATATGAACCTACTGCGACGGGCAATATGGAGACCTCTGCTGGGTGCTGACATTTTCTCCTCTGTGTTTGTCATGGAGAGGGCGCACCACTCGCTGGGTCCTAGACCTCTGCCTGGTGCCCCTCCGGGGCTATTATTGCAAAACTTTTGAACTACGGCGACAGGGATGCCGCGTTACGGAAGGCGAGAGAACTGGGCAATTTGCAGTATGAGGGGTCCTCTCTCTCATTGTTTCCGGACTTCACTTTTAAGGTTCAAGAGGCCATAAGACAATTCACACCCCTGAAACGTAAACTGCGTGACCAGAACATCAAATACGCTATGTTATACCCGACACGTCTCAGGGTGTTATTTGATGGAAAAGCCAAGATATTTTCGGACCCACAGTCCCTGCAGAAAGCTCTCAAAGACTGGGACAAAGTTGGCAAGCGGGGTCAGAATGAAAGCACCCGCGCAGATGATGCGATTGGCAGTCTAGATGACAATGATTGATGAGGAGATGGAAAAGCTGGTCCCATCCATATCTTTCCTTGTCCTAAGCTTCTATTGTTATTGAATTATGCTGAGTACTCAGATGTTATTTGCTAAGAGTTTTGTTGTTCCACTGGGCTGTTTAATGAGTGGATTTCTTTCTTAGGTACTGTATAGTGGGATGTTATTTCTTCGTTGCGTAGACTACTGAGTGTGGGGTGGCCTGATTGGCGCTCTGGTACTGGGACGCCATACGATTCAGGAACTGTTTATGTCTCCTAATAGTTACTATGCTCTTGCAATGGAAGCTCTATAATTGCTAATTGGTGGCGAGGCGGGGTGGTGGACTAGTGCGGTATTGCTGAGTAACATCCGCCCCAATGCATTACATGCTGTTTCCCTTAACATTTACAGGGGTTTTTAGTTGTATATGCATGGTATTTTTTCAGTTATATATTGTTTTTTTTGTGCTTGGGAGGGTTGATGTCCGCCTTTGCTTAGTTGGGGTGAGCAAGGCGTGGGAGTGAGGAGGGGTCGGGGTTTTTCTGTTACACATTTTTAGGCAGATCACATGCGTTATTGTGTCCATGTTGAGCGGGGTCACATATGAGGTATCACAGGGTAGCAACATCAATTGCACGAATTTCTGGCATGGCAGGACATCACACAGGGCAAGGTCATATTAAGCGTTTGAGCCTCATGGCATGAAATGTCAGGGGCCTCAATGATCATAGGAAGATGCGCAAAATCCTAGCGTACTTGAAGCAGAAGGAGGTCGACATTGCTTTGCTTCAGGAGACCCTTTTGCTTCCTGGATGTGCGTTGCTCACAGGTAGTAGATCAATAGGCCAATTCCACGCTGCGGATTTTACTTCACATTCCAGGGGTGTGTTGACAAGGGTTAATCCCAAATCTGGGCTCCAACTAGAACACTATGAGACCGAACAAGCTGGTAGATATGTCATATGCAAGGAGCTGAATTTCCTCATTGTTAGTTCTTATGGCCCCAATTATGATGACCTACAGTTTTATCAGTCCATATTCGCACTTCTTAGGGACCGCAACCCTTTGTCGATGTTTTGGGGAGGTGATTTTAGTTGTGTTTTAGATCCCGCGGTTAATCGCTCAAAAGGACCCCTCAGGCCTCTGTCTGCTTCTGCCAAGGCCAATACTGACATTGCCTTACAACTGCAACTAGTGGATGTGTGGAGAGCTAGATCTTACGAGAGGGGAGGGTTCACACATTATTCAGTGCACCACGACATTCACACACTCATAGACTACTGGCTCATCTCACAGGCGCTAACGGCTAAGATTCAGGACTGTTCAGTCCTGGCACGCTCTTTTTCGGACCATTCACCCATTTTACTAGTGATCAATGTGCCCTCGAGAGGACCTCCCCCCTTTTTGTGGAGATTCCCGCCATACTCACTACTTGACGCAGTTTTTAAATCCGAGCTAACTGATGCTATCACGGAATTTTTCAATGTTAATGTCGGTTCCGTAGACTCCTTTCACATGGTTTGGGAGTCGTTTAAAGTCTTTATACGGGGCGTTGCTATCAGCAAGCACACGGGGGTTCTTCGTTCTATTAGAGACAGGCTTGCTCTATTCGAATCCCAAATGGCTAAACTTGAGGCTGAGATAGCTGTTAGTAACGATCCTCCGATACGAGAGCTGCTAAAAACCACACTTGAAGAGTACCATAAGGAGGCCGAAAGTGAAGTCAAACATATGGGCAAATATGCTACGGCTAGAGTCTATGGAGAGGTCGAAAGGCTGGGCTCAATGCGGGTGGCACTGGCCCACCGTAGATCAGAGACTGTTGGTATGCTGAGCTGGTGGATGAGGAGGGCTCTATCCTGACAGAGCAGGTAGATATTGACAGACTGGCACCGTGAATTCCTAATGCTCCCTGTTGGATTTATGGAGATACGACTTGCACTAAACTGTATGCGGGAGGGCAGTGACAGCTTGATTCCCCACCTGAGCACCCTGTTTCACGAGTTGGGTGTAGATGGGGTCATGCCCCCTTTTATGCACGAGCCCCTGATAATTACATTATTGAAACCTGATAAAGACTCCCAAAAATGCTCGTCTTATCGGCCACTCTCATTACTTAATGTGGACACAAAAATATTTGCTAAAATACTGGCTAACGGTCTATCTCCATTACTGCCCCAGTTGGTCGGCCCTGAGCAGGCCAGATTTATATCGGGCCGCACGCTGTCATACAATCTTAGGACCGTGTTTGGTGCCCTTCAGGATGTTCGACCAGAAGTAAAGGCAGCTGCGGTCTTCTTAGACACAGAGAAGGCCTTCGATTCAATTGAATGGAAGTTTATGCTTTCTGTTTTGAGACGCATGGGAGTCGGAGAGGTCTTCTTGCAATTGGTATCGATGCTTTATAACTCACCAGTTGGACGGGTGCGCACCTGGGACACAATCTCCACTCCGGTCTACATATCGCGGGGCACTCAACAGGGATGTCCCTTATCCCCTCTATTGTACGTGGTGGCCGCTGAGCCCTTGCTGCAGGCGCTGCGGGAGTATCCTGGACACAGAGGGCTTCGCTTCCCCAAATACAACTCAAATTGTCTCGGCCTACGCAGATGACATGCTCTTGTACATCCGCGAATCAGACGTCCACCATGCCCCAGTAATTCCCCAGTGACGACTCCTCTTGACTTCCCTCTCCAGTGGACATCCGATGCGGTTCACTATTTGGGAATCCAAGTCCATTCAGATGTGGACCAAGTTATTAAGGCAAATTATGGCAGAGCTATTTCCAAGTTAGGCGAAAATATAAACAGATAGATTCGGCTCTCGTTTTCTCTGGTGGGAAGGGTCTCCCTAATGAAGATGGTGGTGCTCCCCCGCTTCCTTTTTCTATTCGTCAATATACCCATAGTAGTGCCCCAGCATATGTTCAGATAGCTGCGCACTTTAATGACTAGGCTAGCTTGGGCAGGCAAGACTCCACGCATGGCACTAGACATTCTCACTTTACCTTATACTGCGGGAGGCTTGAGCGCTCCAGATTTGGAACTTTATTATAGGGTTGTGCAGGCGTAGCATGCCCATTGCTGGGTCCATGGCCCGCATGATTTACCACACCCCCAGATTGAAAAGGTTTCTGCCAGCCCAGACCCTTTGCCACGCTTCTTGACTAAACCGCCTATCAGACGCTGCGGAGTACTGGATTTGGTAAACTCCATAGTTCATGCTTGGCACGTGCTGCTTAAGATGCAGGCTGGGGTTCACCTATACTCGCCTCTTTTGAGGGTGGAGTGGTGTCGGTGGTTCACTCTCAGCTCCGAGCAAGGGGCTCTTAGCTCATTGCACAGCCTTAATATACACGATATGGGAGATCTGTTTAGAAATTGTAGGGTGGGCTCCTGGGAGGAGATGATAGCTGGTGTAACGAGAGCCTCTGCACTAACGCACATTTTTTTCTTTAGGGCTCGTCACACTCTGTGCGCGGTACTGGGCGATGAGCTCCTGGAGCCCCCAGAAATCCTGGCTGTATCCATACTATTGCGCTCAAAGTCACCTGTTAAGCTAATTTCTCACCTATATCCCTCGTCACAACTTACTAGGACCACGTCATACACTAAGGCGCTGCTGGCATAGCAAACTGACATTGGGGTTCCGCTCACAGATGCTATTTGGTATTATTGCTGTGAGGCCACTCGTAAGGTTTCCCAGAATGGCCGCCACAGGTTGGCCCATTTTAAATTCTTACATAGGGTTCATTACACTCCACAGCGACTATGTCGATATGGGCTACGTGACACTGACTGGTGTGAGAGATGTGACATGCCAGGGGCCGGTTATTTCCATGTAGCCTGGCAGTGCCCCCCAGTGGAGGTATTCTGGAGAAATATTTTTCAGGCACTAAATGATATTGCTGGATTATCTCTTACCCCTGATCCCCTACTGGCACTGTTAGGTTACATGAAAGCTCTCCGGAAAACTGTTCGTAAATTGGTCGCCATGGGTCGGCTCCTGGCGAAACGTAGGCTTGCAATGCATTGGATGCGGGCCCTGTACCAACAGTTGCAGAGTGGGAAAAAGATATGATGTATTTATAACAAATTGCTTCCCCCCCTGCAGTCGGCCGAAATGTTTCTGGGGTTTATTTGCACAACACCAGATGTCACGTCACGATAACAGTGCGGCTCAAGACTGAATACTAAATATTCTGGACATATATTGGGCGAGTTGGTGGAAGAATGTGCTGGTGGGTTCAGTGATTGGGCCACTCCTACCGTTGATAATGATCACCAAATTGAGGCACTGCTAGATGCCGATAAGGCCACCCATCTGTGTGGATATGACTTTCTGTACATTTATCTATCACTGCCTGGCTAGATGTAATGTCGCTGCATATTGGGTCAGTCCTTTTTAGCCTGCGCTACTGTAGCTACCAATGTAGACAACCAAATGTGATTGTGTGATCCGTCTTATTTTATTTCTCTATTTCTGTATTTGTTTTTTTGACTCAAAACTCAATAGAAACATTTAAAAAAATGTTTTAGTACTGTTTTGATTTTTACATCTGTTTGTTGACCCAGTTGAAATGGGTTCTGCTAAGTAAAAGTACTGATATGATATCCATGACCCTTGCTGTCCATTCATGTAGTAGGCTGCCCTTGATGCTTCCTCTGGTATCTTTTTTTAAAGTTTCAAAGGTTTACTGGTAAATCAGCACTAATTCAAACATATTTATAAAGCACAAGCAAAGCAGATCTTGAGTATATGAACTTGAAAACATTAAGAATTCATAAGCTTAATTGTACAAAAATGACAGAATTTAGAAGTTGAGTTAAATAGGCAAGTGTGAATCAACCGGTTTAGTGCAGTAACTGTTAAATCTTTTGCTGCAATTTTTATTCTATTTTCACTACTTTCTAATTCTCATTATTGTTTACCTAATTTGTTCTTCTTACTTTGAGCCTTATTGCAACTACTAAGGTCCATTGGAACCACTGTAGTCTTGGTGGCGATCTGTGGACCTCCAGACTAGCAGTCCAACTGCCATTTTTTGACTTTGGCGGTCAGACCACCACAATACCACTGCTATCGTCAGGGATCCGCGATCCCTGGCGGGCTTGCAGCGGTGTGAGGCTAGTAATATGCTGGTGCAGCACCACCAAGCATATTATTAGTTTTCTCACCTCCACAGTTTTCATGGTAGTGCGACAGCCATGGAAAGTGTGGCATTGAGGAAACTAAAGGGGCCTTTAACCTCTGTGCCAGGGGATGCATGCTTGGTAGCAAATGGTGTGTCCCCCTGTATGAATGCACCTCCAATGCCTGCAGGGCATTTGCCATGCAGGAACGTACAATGGCGTTCCCATTGTGGTGCCTTGCCAAGGCTCACACATTAACCGTAGCATGGCACCGCATGACTGCCCATCCCTGGATTCCAGTCGGAATGCTCGGGCGGTCCCAGTATGGGTTTGGCGGTCTTGGTGCGGGGTGCTGGACTGGCACCCTGCTTCAAGACTGCTAAACTCATAATAAGGCCCTTATTATATATGTATTATATTGTGGAGCGGCTGATATTTCTGGGATATGTTTTTTATTTCTTGCACTTCATACTAAAGTATTCTCACATTTTTGTCTTTTGCGCCTAGTCTATAATAGAGGCTTCAGCTATTTCCCCATTAATAAGGAAGGGATATAGGGCCATATGTATGAAGCCAATTTGCGATCACAAACGCTGAAATTCGCAGAATTTCATTGTTTGCGATCGCAAATTAGCAGTGTGCAATGTATCACACAAAAACCCCTTTGCAAAATAAGGAATCGCAAATTTTGCGATTCCCTATTTTGCGATTGCATTTAAGGAATCGCAAATTGCAATTCCTTAAATGCAATGTAAGAAGCACAAATAAAGGGCAATATGGCCTTAAGGAATCACAAATTTCCACCAACTTCAAGTTGGTGATAAATTGCGATTTCACTTAAAAATGCACTCTTTTGCATTTTTTAAAGTGCCATGTGGTGCACATACATGCTCTTAGGGCATGTATGTGTGCCACATGTGCACACATGCACATTTCAGGGGTGCAACAGGGTGTCCTTTTGACACCCTGGCATCCTTGAAATTGCTTTCTTAATTTGCGATTCTCTAATTGCTAATCGCAAATTGACAATGCCTTCCTATTAATTCCTATGGGTCTCCTAGCCCATCGGAATGAATGGGTAGGTATTCCTTTTTTTGCGAATCTCAATTAGCGATTCGAAATAAGGAATATTTGGAATTCGCAAAATTATTAGCAAATCCCACATACATTGCATTTTGCGATTTTCAATTGCGACTCGCTAAAAATCGCAATTTGAGAATCGCAAAACTCTATTTTGATACATATGGCCCATAGTCTTTGAAACATAGGAGCATATTTACAAGGAAGAGGGGGAGCACGGCATTAACCTCCTTGGCTGAACTCCGCACTCCGCCACTTCTGAAATGCAGCGCTGCACCGCACTTATAAGAATATGGTGCAGCCTTGCGTTTCCCTCTGTGCTAGTGCTAATTTAGCTGCCTAGTGCCAACGCAGACACTCTTGCACCATAGTGCACGGATGCCTGCGTTCAGGGGAATGATTGTTTATGTGTAGGAAGGTGTCCCTTCCTGCACATAAACAATCTGAAACGGCGTTTTGGAACTTCTACGTGAGCTGCTTGATGCAGTATACATAGAAGTTGCAAAACATAATTTTTTTGAAATTATTGTTTATGTGCAGGAAGGGTCACCTTCCTGCACGCACATAAACAATCAAATATGCAGCACTCATAGAAACAGCAAAAACAGGGAGAAATAAAGCATTTCTCCCCGTTTCGCCAGGGTAAGACCAGGTTTTCACTGGTCTTAATTATCGCGCTGCCCCATTTTTACGCCACCCTTATGGAGCATCGTCAAAATCAATGGGTGTTGCGGTGGGACACCCACCACAACACCCGTTGCCCACTCCTTTCACGCTAAGTATAGCGTGAAAGGGTGCGTTAAGGCAGCGTTAAGCCACGTTAAGAAGTTTAACGCTGCCCTATAAATAAGGCGAAGCCCCTATCGCCACAGGAAAGTCACTAAAAGTGAAGTTCCTGTGGCAATTGGGGCTTGTGAATATGCCCCATAATGTCTCTCAAAGCTAAGAGAGCTAATGGGTAAAGCAAACTAACCTGTTTCTGCATGCTATGTGCCGCGGTAGACTGAGGCTGCCTAAAAAAACGCTCTATGCTTGTTTATAATCTATGACTTCTATGGAAAACAAGTGTCTTCGAAGACAGCTAACGCTGTCTCAAAGGATAGAACTAAAAAAAGTGATTGACTGGTTTCTTGATTGTATAAAGTAAAAAACATCACTAGAAAGGAGGGAGATCTATTCAAGATTACAAGAGATAACTTGCTATCAGGATGTGCGCTGCATGCGTAATCATCAGTCTGGGGAGGCAACCAGTACAAAGAACATCACTGTGTATCCTTCAGCACAGTAGATATTATCACCAAGACTGATCTGATCACAAGAATGACATTTTTGTAGTGCCATTTTTAATCATTTGTTTTAGTAGGGACAGACTTTACAGGGACAAAAATTAAAAAGCCAATGTACAAAATCCCATTGCAAGTTGTAGTTTTAATTGTGAGTTTCAGTACACAAGGAAAAGGGAACAGCACAAGGGCTTACACTCAATATATGCATTAATGCTGTGTGAACTCCCCTGACATGAATGGATACTGACTAACAAGGGGAGTCAGTAATCATTGGTGGAGCGGAAGCTGTTCATATGGGAGAGCTTCCAATGAGTGGCTGATAGTTGAAGGAACTGTCAGGAAGTAGAATTTGGAGGCTCATTAGGATGGCGGGTGGACCTCAGTTCGCCCGCCTTCCCTGAGGTGTTTGGACCAGCCGCCAGATATGTGGCGGTCCCTCACCACGAATTAGAATGAGACCGCCACCATGGCGGTCTCATTCTGCAATGTAACATTGCAGCGGGTGCTGCTGCACTCGCTGCGATGTTAAAATCGCATGTCTATAATTTCACTGCACCACATGGCAGGCACCACACGGTGCCTGCCACTTGGTGCAGTGAAATGTAGGGGGTTACCATAGGTACCCCCAAGTGCACCCCACCTCCCCCAGAGACAAGGGGGGCCCGCAACGGGCCCCTAGACCCGATCCCCGAAAGCCTTTCCACGGCAGCATCACCGCCATAAAAAGGCCTTTCATATCCCACATCCTAATATGGCGGACGGTGCCTGCTAGGCACCGCCACAATATTAGTGGCCCTGCTCCGCCCGCCAGGCAATTGTTATGATTGCCACTGGCAGAAAAGCGGCGGACAGACTTTGTGTCTGCCGCGAAACCCACCGCCATCCTAAAATGGCGGTGGGTGAATCTCATTGTGATGGCGGAACGATCGCCACCGCCGGGCCGTTCAGCCATCGTAATGAGCCCCTGGGTTCCAAGGACTGCAGCAAGTTACCTTGGTGTCCATTTCACAAGCTGCCATTCATTTTGGAATTACGAGCTATCTACATTTAAGTGGCCGAGATGTATTGATTGCCCATTGAGAAGGGAAGGCAGAAATGGAGGTTTGCTGCCTCTTATAGGTCTTTTTCCTCTGCATGTGCAGACGCTTACAGGATTTGCAGCATGACTCTTGCCAGGAAATCCCAACAGATCGTTTTTTTGGTGCTGTTCATCCATTGCAAAGACTTGTCCTATGCTGACCTGTGAACCGGCTTGTTGCTATACATCGCAGGTCTATTCTTTCCTTCCAGAAAGATAGCTCTCCATTTACAGAAGCCCGAAAACCCTTATGGAAGCCCCTCCCTTGCTCTCAATATTTTAAATAAAAGCACCATTACACAAGATAAATCGTTTTTGGTGTCTAGTGTTACTGGATTACTCAGAGGACAATGATTTGTTATAATGAATTCAGGGGGATCTTGCACATGTGCTCTCTCACTCTCCCTACAATACACCGAAAAGCACCAAATCCACATCAGATTAGCACCAGTAAATTCATTAGATGTCATTAGCAGTGATTTCAAGCCGATTTTCCAGCAAACACCACATAGAGAGCATGAAAACAATTATATTTGATAAATAATCTTATTATCCTACACTTGACTTCTGATTGTAGGTTAATCGCATGCATTGAAATTGACCATGATGTTTTACATTGCATTTTTCAAGCCTAGTATTTAGTCACCACGTCTAACTATTTGCCACATGACAATTTTCTTATTTAAAGAATTGATCAAGGGAGATACCACTGACCTTTTCAACTTAACCACAAAATCTTCCTCTGAGGTTTCAGTTCATATACTCATATTCTTCGAAATTCTATCTCTAAATTCATGAAAAATATTTGCTGATTTCTAAAATATTATGGAAAAATAAGTTTGGAGTATGACAAACCAGGGGAAAAGAAGCTATTCAACGTTGAGCAAAGTTTATGTTTGACTGTGATTAATGTACACAATATTTCTGCTCCTGGGAGAAAAGAAAAATGTCTGACATCATTCTAATGGGGATAAATTACACAATGCTTTGGAACAGCTGGATGTTTTAAATGGTTGAAAAATAGCAATAGAAGGCCACAATGATAGTCATTTAGTCTCTGGATGTTATAGTTGCTTAATCATATTATCCTTCCAAGGAGGCTTCGGCCCGGAATACTCAGAAATCTGGAAAGGTTCTAGGTTCTGATAAAGTCCCAAGTGATCATTTCAAACATGAGCTATCTATTTGTTATTAATTCGGATATTTACATAAGTTGCTTGACAGGGCACATTTCAGGTTCAAGATGGGAAGCCAATATTTTCACTATTTTTATAAAAGAGGGGCAGCTCTTTGGCGAAAATTGGTAGTTCTATCTCCATATAACATAATCCAGGTTGTTTATTTTAGAAATTATTTTTAAATTAGCTGCTGATCAGGAGTTAAGGAAATTAAATGTCATCATCTTGATAGACTTGATTGAAAATGGTTACCGGTAACATCAAACAGGGTTAGTTTCTTAGGTGTATCATCATGAAATGTAATGTTTTGAAAAAAAGTCTCCTTGTTTTAAGTGTTCCTAAGTTTCAGGACCATTTGTGAGGCCCTTTCCTAAGCATCGCTTTTTGATATTTTGTCCATTTGTGACCTTGCCGTAGAACTTTTAGAAGTGATAAAAGGACTTAATTAGGAAGACAGGTATTAGGTTAGCATTATTGGTGAAATACATGTTTTCAACGAGATCCACTTTTTAGGGCAAACAACTGCTGATACTCTACATTTAATAATAATTCTTTACCACTCCTATGTGTCAGTAAGACATTTCTTCTGACCTGTACTGATAAGCATCTTGCTTATTTTTATTGCATTTTATTTTGATTTTCATTAAAACACTATTAATGCATAGATAAACTCACAATTGCCATTCTGTACACACTTTGCATCTTGTCTTGTTACTAAAGTCCTATTGACAGATTTATGATATTAAGTAGTTAGTAATGAATCTACCCAAAGCAAAATTTGAGTCACACCAACTGTCATGTGGCAGTTATAAAATATTTATATGGGGCTAAAAACAAGAAAACTATTTCAAGTGTCATTTGCTACTGGGCAGAACTCATATCCTGATATAATGTACTCATGCATAGAACACAAGAACACTGTAGGGCCTAGTCACAAAGGTAAGTATACATGTGATAAATATCCACATGTAAGTTTACTCTTACACTTCGTAAAAATGTTACTCCTTTGGGCAATTCGCCATTTACAAATGTAAAGTTACCAAAAGTGTAGAATTACAAGTTACTCCAGCCAAAAAGATGTCGTAAGTCCGAAAACACACATGGCCACCCACTGCGGGATTTAAAATAGAACCACACAGGAAATAATGTTAAAATAAAATAATTTATTTCGATTTGTTAAAAAAAATATAAAAATTTAATTGAATATTAAAAAATGCATATATTTTTAAAAACTAAATACTATTTAATGATAAAATAATTTACTAACCATTATTACATCTAAATCTAAATATGGCTTTAATTAAAAAAAATTATTTAAATGAATTCTGTACATAGGCTTTTATAATTTTTAATACATTATAAGCAAATACAAACATTTTACTCTAGGTGGGGTTATTATTGTCTCATTAAAAATGAATTTGATATATTTAAATTAGTTGAATAATTAGTTACAAAATAAGTTAATAGTTTAAAGTTATAACCAACAAATTTTCACATTTTTCTGGAGGTCTCCACGACCGGGGCAAAGATCTCCATATGTTAAAGTATAGGTATAAAAGTATAACAGTTTATTAAACTTAAAAAACAATAGAACAATAGAAAACAATTTGAATGAAAAACATTAATGGTACATATTTTTATATATTTATTTAGCTTGAAAAACAACATAAAAATATATTATCATTAGTAACAATTTAAATTTAATTATTTTGAATATAATATATTAAATTTAAATTATTTTCTTAGGTTTAAATTATTAAAGAAAATCCCACCTAATGTAAAAGGAATATAGGTTTTTATGTTTAAAAAAGTGAAGTGTAGAATTAATTCACAGTAATGTAATTGTATTTTAATAAAAAATGTTACTGTTTAAATTTTTTTTTTAATATTAAAGTATGTTACATTAAAATAAATGTTCCATTTTAGCTTTTTTTCAAACATTAAGTTAAATGTATTTACCTTTTAATCTAGTTTATATATTTTAATTTAATTTAACATTAATTTCTATCGGGTTTTATATTAAGTCTCGGCCTGCATTATTGTCTGTGGTATGGTGTTGGCCATGGTTGGTGCAGGACTTACTCCATCTCTGAGCTGGAGTACATTTACAACTGTTTTTGTGTTCTTTTTTGCAGGAGTAACTATAGACGTGCAGCTTGTGAATAACAATGGGCTTACTCTTTTATGGGTGGCTGCACATCCCTCTTTACTTCTCCTGAGGAAATATGAATTTTGTGATCAGTTATGTCCCCTATCGTAGACCCCAACGGCTCCATGTACATGCTATACGTACATGTATGTTCCCTCCTGCTCCAGTTTTGAAGACGCAAATATATGTGTGTCCACCGTCAATATGTCCTCTTTCAGATCCACCATGAATGGGTCAGATATTCCTTTTCTAAGTATGAAAGGCCACCGACTTTATGTGGTTCACTTTCCACATTTTACAGATTCAGGCGAGTAGGCCCGAATTCTGTCATCAAGCCTTTTCCTGCCTTCTCTCTCTGAAAGCTCCAGTCTGAGCCTGCATCTGTGACCATGAACTTTGTCTTACTCCTTGCGCGGCTAACGGTGCCTGATCCAGCCCGTCGCCTGCCAAAAACTGTATTTCACCTTCAAGATTATCTCCTCCGCCCCTCATCCGATGCATTCCTGTCTAGTAGTTTAGGTAAACATTCCTGCAGCTACCGTGCAAAGGGCCAAGCCTCGCTGTCCTCATGCAAGTAATTCATAGCCCTGTTACCATGGAATATTCCTACTCCCTCGTATCTAGTGTAGACACTTAGACGCTTGTACACGCACTAACAGTCAGTATAGTCAGTATAGAATAAGATTCTATCCTAAGGAGACCTCTCTTTTTGGATAACACAGTTCTTTAAACATAGGATATTAGATATGATTTGGGATTAGGTTGACATAACCCCAGACTTTTGTCTCCACATGTAGAGCTAAATGTCAAGTCCCCTTCAGCCTCTAGTTGCACGTCAATCACACGTCAATCACACGTCATGCGGCTGCGCACGCATCTCTGCCAAATATTTCTGCTGACATCGCAGGATTCTCTTATGGATCCACCCACTTGTGACATCATGTATAATGACGTTTTCTAGTTACGCCTATTCTAGTTACGCAAGCATATTTTATTCTGTCTTATCAGTTATTACGCCTACTGCATCTGTTTCACTGTAATGCCTTTTCTATAAAAATGATTACCTGTCAATAATATATGCCCCTTCCTTCCTGAACTTTCGTGGTGATGGAATAGAACGCCTACAATTCGAATTGTATTCCTTTGTATAGGAATAAAGCCTTTTTAAACCTCTAATACCACGGATTCTGCCTCTCATTTTACTGAGTTATTCTTAATAGACTTTACCGCATAAAAAATAGTACCGGTAACGAAATATTTACCACATAAATTGGCGCCCGAACAGGGACACTTTCTCATCTCACGCGCCGGCGGTGCGTTGCAGGCCCGGTCTCCTGCCACAGCTGAACGGACAAAAACGCGTATCTGCAGGATTTCCTGTATCTCCCTCCGGCCAAGCGGGGACGACTGAGGCTGCGATCAACACCCAGACGAGGCGGTGAGAAGTGCGAAGTATCCCGACCAGAGCCTAGCTGAGAGAGCAAGATCCGAGGTATACAGAGACCCGCCAGGTTCCGAAGTTCCGAGTCCAGTCGAGTCGAATCCAGTCCGGTCCAGTTTCAGTTCCGTTCCGAGGCCTTCCGTTCCGAGCTACCCGGTGAGTACCATTACCGGGGAGGCATTTAACGTGCACATAGTCTGTGCCGGTCAAGACGGGTTTGGGTACACAAATCCGGTCTGCACTGTTTTAGCAGTGTATCTGTACTGTTTAGCAGTATATAAAGTATGTTTTGCATATAAATAAGTATAAATAAGTATTATCTAGTGTCAGTATAATGTCAGTAACTAGTTTTCTATTAGTTATCATTGTTCGTAAAACTGTTAAGTGTTAAATGTTTTGAAATACGTTCTATATATTGTGGTGTGAATGACTGTTCATTATTGTGTTTTTTATAAAGTGTGTTCTAGTAATAAGGTCTAAAAATGCCGCTCTTCTCGAAACTAAGACAGATCAAAACTAGAAAAGGTGTACTCGAAGAAGCTGTTCCCATCCCACCTAGGGACACTCCAGGGTACTTTATGTATCATAAGCATGGCCTAGATGCCGTATTATTTCTTGATTTATGGGTAGACTACACCAAAGAATTACCAGAGAGTCAGAGGTGGCCCGCAGCGGGGACCTGGGATGCAGATTGCATCATGAGAGTAGAAGAAGAATTATAGAAAAAGAAAGCCAGACAGTCACAGAAAGATGCCATTGAATTATGGCGTAAAGAATCATATAGACGTACGGAAAAAGCACTCAGACAGGAAGAGAAAGGTAGAGAGAAGTCAAATAAAACCCGAGAAAATCTATTACTTGAGGAAGGTACCCGAGTAAAATCAGAACAAGTAGACAGACAAAGAAACGCCCTTATGAATGGTATGTATCCACTTCTGGCCGAAGGGTTACCTAAGGCTACTCCGGAAATACCAAAAGACTTGCCACCTCCATTGTTTCCGATAAAAGCACATCCCAAGGGGCATCCCAGAACCGCAGAAGATGTTTTCCTTTCCTCTTATTTAGATGACGCAGCTCCCGAGTATGCAAATACCGCACCACATAGACCGCTTGCCGATGATGCTCATCGTCAAGATTCTCTGTCTGTACCTCCACAACAACCAGCTCCGACACACATTCCGACAAGCACATCTGTTTCTACCGTTTTTCCCGCAACGACGGTTGCTGTCTCACCTTCAACAAATCCTTTCACGTCCAGCACCCCAGACGGTGCTACAGGAGGTACGACAGACATTTTTTCTACGCCACCCAGAGGAAATAAATTTTCCCTTAGAGAATTAGCACACCAACGTATGCCCAAACTAGCAACTCCCGACATGCTTAAGGAACTTCTAGTAGATTGTAGATATGATCCTGTACCCGGTAAACGGGACGAAATTCTGCTGTCATCATTACGTATTCGACGAGCTGCAATATATTTAACGAAGCTACCAGGAATGGCTACACATTTAGAAAATATATATCACTTTGTCCAGTCAGGACGAGGTCCTGAAAGTATTAGCAGAGCCATGGAGTACCAGAAAGCGGAGGTACAGGGACAACTGTTACGTTTCCTCATAAACTGTGTAATCAGAAATCAAGACCGGCCTGGGGTAAATCCGGAAGAAATGCAAAAACTTGTCACTTGGGGCCAGAATATATCAGAAGGGAGACATGATAAACAGTTATGTATAGTAGCTATGTACCGAAAGATCCGCAAAGAAATAGAACGAATACACGAAGAAAGATTAGAGGTAGACGCCACTGACCTAAACAGAGAGGAGGGGGAGCAAGAATCAGACCAATTAGATACAATAGCTTATGTAGGTAAAGGAAGATCCCATAATAATACCAGAGGTTTTAACGACCCAATACGTCCAATACGTCCAGAATGTAATAGACATCTTCCAAACCCTATGCTAAATACGAAATCCCCTGAACACTTATTCCAAGCCGCTGATAAATTACTCCGAGATCGAAGGGGATACCACGTGCTTGATTCCATGGACGAACAAGAATTAGCCAGGTCAGCAGTACAATGGGCTGACAGTCCCGGCGAATACAATGATGATGTACTTGCACACACGTTTCTGAATCTAGACCCATATGAACAGCGTTTAGCTAGTATATACATGATTCAACACCTCCTTATATTATATAAAAACCAACACTCCGATCCAGGACCCTTACCTGACATATTGACAGAACTACTCACGAATATATGGAGAGGGTCAGGTACTGATTTGATTAAGGAAATTCTAGAATCCCGAAATCAATATTTAAATTTCGTATGCCCAGAACACGTTCCAGTTCCCATTATGGGAAGAAAGATATATCACATAGATAGACAGAATCCGTTATGCGAAGTGCACCCAATTAGAGGTGCCGGTGATAATTTTACACGCGTGTTTGTGTACACGCCTATAACTAAACTGGAATTATTAGAAATGAAGAAAGTAGTACCCAGCCATGACAAGGACCCAGCAGGTTTCCACCGTGAGATAAAAGACATGTTACTCATGGGAGAGTATACCTACCCCGACATTATAAAAAATATTAAAGGTCCTATTACCTGCCGGTGTTTATGAGAAACTCAAAGAAAAAGAATGGGAGGTGGGAGACCAAAAGATAGATTGGACAGCATTAGAAAACGAAGAAAAGGCCCGAGCTGCAGGAGCAGGGCTTGGGGAAAAGACTACAGCACTAGCAGGATTACTAATACAGGTACTGCCACGTTTATTAACTACGAAAAAGGAAGACTGGGGTGCAATCTCAGCCTGTAAACAAAAACCACATGAAGACACTAGTGATTTCTATTCCCGATTTGAAAAATGTTTTAGTATAAATAGTGGCATAAAAGCCAGTAGTGAGTCATATCCACATCTGTTTGTGACAAAATTAGTTGAAAATTCTCTGCTACAAGTCAAGAATAGAGTATTAAAATTCGAAAGTACCTGGCAAGGTAATACCCCATCACAGATGCTACAGATGTTACAATATCACCACAATAGAATTAGAGAAGAACAAGAACACGAACAAAGACGTATGAAAGATACAAAAATGAAAATGCTTGTTGCACAGTCAGTTCCAGCCGATAGTCATCAAAAGGGTGATTCCGCAAGTCCTGCGAAAGGGACATGCAACTATTGTAAACAACCAGGTCATTATATACATGATTGTCCAGTCCTGAAACATAATATTGCCACAGGTAGAACACATGAGAGACCACGTCCACCTAGACAGGATCAGAATCAACAACAAATCCCTCAGAATGCACAACCTAGGTTAGCTCCGCAACAATTAGCTCCGCAACAGGCAGCTCCACAACAGATCGTAGCACCACCACAAGCGCAGCCTGTCGCTGCAACTCAAGCAACAACACAACAGATGTATCAGTACGCACAAACAGATTATCCCGATTATCAGCGATACTCATGAGATAGCCTAGAGAGGGAAGTTGGCTTACCCCTTATAGAGGTTCCTGTAGACCAAGAGGGACCTTATGTACATAGTGAACTATTAGGGGAAGACAGAAAGTTTTTACTTGATACAGGGGCAAGCAGAACAACTATAAGACGCAGTGAAGTTCCAGGGGCACCCCTCTCAGGCTCACAAAATATTTCCCTTGGATTCTCAGGAAAACCTATAATAAATGACGTAACACAACCTCTCCCACTTACAGTCGGTCCATTAACACGTACTACAGATTTATTGCTTACTAAATCATGTCCAGAAAACTTGTTAGGTATAAAAACATTGAAAGCTCTAGGAGCCATAATATGTTGTTCTCCGGAAGGAGTACGAATATTTTTACGTGACTTTAAAGGTCACTACGTATCCAGAGACATGGATCACCGACTGCAGAATTTACCTACACATTTATGGGCACAAGGCCCCACTGATGTTGGTTGCATGAACATTACACCATATCGAGTCACACTAAAGACAGGAGTGGTACTACCACGAATGCGACAATACAAGTTACCACCAGATGCTGTAGTGGCTTTACTGCAAATCATTGACGAGCTCATTGCACAAGGAGTGGTTGTCGAAACCGACTCCAATGTATGTAATTCCCCGATAATTCCGATTCTTAAAAGAACGGATCCAAAAGCTCCGCCAGTATACCGATTAGTTATTGATCTGCGCGAATTAAATAAATGCATTGTACCACAATACCCCGTGGTCCCAGACATCTCTTCATTATTGACAGCCATTGACTCAGAAGCAACATTTTTCACTGTAATTGATCTCAAGAATGCTTTCTTTAGTGTCCCAATTGATCCAGAAAGTCAATATTTATTCGGTTTTAGTTTAAATGGACGAAGTTTTAAATTCACACGCGCACCTCAAGGATTTACAGAAAGCCCCAGCATCTATAGCCAAGCACTGAAACGAGAACTTGACAGTATCCACATGCCAGTTAATACTGCCTTGCTTCAATATGTCGATGATCTGCTGATCACCGCCCGAAGCGAACCTGAATGTGAAAAAGCGTCACTGACGGTTTTAAAATTTCTGGCCGACAAGGGGCACAAGGTGTCCCCTTCTAAGCTGCAATTCTGTGTCCCGCGAGTTGTTTATCTTGGGCACTCGCTGTCCAAGGAGGGAAGGCAGCTTACACCCGATCGCATCCAGTTAATTGCTAACATGCCACCACCCAAGACACAAAAGGAGGTGCGGGCTTTTATAGGCCTCACTTCATACTGTAGGCAGTGGATCCCTCAATATGCATTTCTAGCAAAACCACTCATCCAGTTGACAACACAGGAGGCAGCCACATTGACTGTCCTCCCTTGGACTCCAGAACATACACATGCCTTTGAAAGCTTAAAGAAAGCTTTATGCCAAGCACCTGTCCTAGCAACACCATGTTACAGTAAACAGTTTACACTCTTTGTTACAGAACGCGAAGGTACTGCTTTGTCAGTACTCACTCAGGAACAAGCAGGATCACACAAACCATGTGCTTATTTCTCTAGTACATTAGATCCAGTAGCTCAGGCACTTCCAGCGTGCCTGAAATCAGTGGCAGCAACAGCTTTAGCAATCAGACAAAGCGATGCCATAGTGTTAGGACATCAATTGACAGTACAAGTACCACACGCAGTAGAGGTTCTCTTGAACCGCACACAAACACAACACTTGACTATAGCAAGACTCACCGGTTACGAATTGACATTGTTTCAGCCACACATAGAAATCAGACGTTGTAATACGTTAAATCCTGCCACACTGTTACCAGTAGGTGGAACAGACCCATTGGCACATGATTGTGTCGAAGTCATTACTATCACGACGAAACCCAGACAAGACTTGACAGACATCCCTTTGTCAGATCCAGACTTGACATTATATGTAGATGGGTCATGTATGAGAACAAGTACAGGAGAGTTAGTGGCCGCTTACGCAGTCACAACAGACACTGAAGTCATTGAAACAAATTGTATTAACACTTTGTCAGCTCAAGCAGCAGAGCTCATCGCTCTGACACAAGCCTGTATTCAAGCCACAAATAAAAAAGTCAACATATACACAGATTCACGTTATGCATTCGGAGTCGTCCATGACTTCGGCGTACTATGGCGAGAGAGAGGTTATTTAACTTCTCACGGTGCCCACATCCAACACGGACCCCTCATTCAAGCCCTATTAGACGCGATTCATCTACCTACTGCAATATCGATTATGAAATGCAAAGCCCACACAAAAGTTACCGATATCATTTCTCAGGGTAATGACCTAGCTGACAGAACAGCTAAACAGACTGCTCAGAATCAGACTCACACAACTGACATGACAAAGACAATAGTCCTGACACCAACACATTGCATGACAGTTAAGGATCCCGCCCTTGATGTAATTGACATACAGACACATGCTACACCAGAAGAAATAAAGAAATGGACTGAATTAGGAGGGATCCAAACAGATCAAGGATGGATGACGAAGGAAAAATCTATATGGTTTCTTCCCGACTCAATGGTCCAAGTCATCATTAACACAATACATAGTCCAGCGCACCTAGGAGAAAAAGCTATGCTAGACAGCATTCAACACATTTGGTTCAACAAACACTTGCGAGCCGCAGCGAAACAAAAAGTTCGTACCTGTATGATATGTTGTCAATTTAATCCAGGTAAAAGCATCCCCGTAGAACAGGGTGGATTCCAAACTCCCGATCATGCTTTTGAAGTCCTCCAGATGGATTATATCCAGATGGAACGATGTCGAGGATTCAAATATGTTCTCGTAGTTGTCTGTGCTCTTTCCCGTTGGACAGAAGCATACCCGGTTTCAGATTACACTGCCCCGACTACTGCCAAACAGTTAGTTCGAGAATTCTTCCCACGGTACGGTTTACCACGTGTTGTCTACTCAGATAACGGTCAGCCGTTCTCATCCGAACTAATGAAACACGTTTCCCTTCTATTAGGATACCAATGGAAATTCCACTGTGTCCGACATCCCGAGGCGGCAGGTCTCGTGGAACGCCATAATCAAACTCTGAAAATTAGATTGTCCAAAATATGTAGAGAGAAAGGAGTCGATTGGATAGTAGCCTTACCAGTTGCGCTCTTTTACATGAGAATGGTAGCACATTCTCGAACAGGGCTATCCCCGTATGAGGTGATCTTCGGTAGACCACCAAATATGTGGGGGACGCCTATACCTCGTAAAATCACTGATGTTGACTGTAATATGCTGACAGATTACCTGGCTTCCTTGATGTCTGCACTACAATCTTTTTTTTTTTTTTTTTTTTTAAAACCTTTATTCGTGCATCTTAAAAGAACAAATACGGGCCTACAACCGTCAGGCCGGCCACGATACAATGAAGCACTGATACCCACATTTAAATCCCCCGTGCGTCAACAGTCAGGATTAACAACAAGTTATGGATCACATACTGGAGATATCTTTGACACCCGGGGAAGGAGAAGTGAAGGTTAATTTTATGTTTAAAACTTTTTATTGAGACAAAACAAACCATGGGGGAGGGGGATAGGAGGCAGGATACATGGAACACAGTCAAAGAAGAGGGGATGTATCTCCAGAGGGTTGGCAATAGGTGGCGCGGTGGCTCAGAGGGAAGAACACAGTGACTGAACGCTAGAATTGCAAGCTGTGGAATCCCACGCGCGTATCCGAGACCTCAAAGCTGAGCAAGAGCATCCCCCCCCATCAACACCTCAACAGAACACCATCCCCCCCCCCCATCCCCCATCCTCCCAGTAACAAAACAACAACCCTCCCCCCTCCCCCCCGTCCTATGGTCCCGCATCAAAGCAGCCCAAGCCAGGAAGCCCCGCACTCCCCCCCCCCCCCCGGGGGTCCCCATCTCACATGTAAGCTAGTCCGCCGGGGTCACCGGCGGCCTCAGCCTGAGAAGCCTAAGGTACCTCGGGCAGGTGAGCTCCCGGAATTCAGTGGACAGCAGCGCTAGAAAGGGTTGCCATAGCTCTTCAAATTGGTCTATCTCCCCCGCAACCGTAAGCGACAGCTTCTCCATCCCCAGCACGTGCCAGAGCCTATGCAACCAACCGGTGATGGAGGGGACGGTGGATGTGCGCCAGTGGACTAGAATGTTCTGAACCGCAGACCCCAGCGCTATTGCAATCTGCCTACCCCTGCGGGACTTCAGTGGGTACATTAGGGCATTGGGGAGGCCCAGCAGGACATACGCCGGGAGACGCGGCAGCTCTATCCCAAAGTGCTCATCCACCTCGTCCAAGACTTCTTTCCAGTAGGCGGTCAGCACTGGGCAATCCCATAGAATGTGTGTAAGGGTACCTTCCTGCCCGCAGCTCCGCCAGCACCCCTTGTCAGTGTGTTTATGCATTTCATACAGTCTCTCCGGGGTGTAGTACCAGTATGTGGACACCTTAGTGAATGTCTCCGTAAGGCCCGTGTGGTATGCAGAGTGCCGAGCCCGATACGCAATTTGGTCCCATTCCTTATGGCTGAGTGTCCTACCCAATTCCCTGTGCCAGCGCTCCCTCCCCGGGTTGTAGTAGTGAAACGGCGGGGGTTGTAGGTGTTTATACAGATCAGTGATCAGTTTAGCGTCGGAGGTCCGAGTAGCCAACCACCGCTCGTACGGTGTAATTGGACGGGCAGCGGTGGCACGCACCTGAGGCTGGAGGGCCCAATGCCGAACTTGCATGTAGCGCAATCTGTCCAGCTCCGTCAGGCCGAACTCCTGGCGGAGTTGCTGAAAAGGAACCACGCCCTCCGGACCATAGATCTGGAAGAGTGCCCTGCAGCCCGCCCGTACCCAGTGGGAGAAAACCCCCGGCTCCATCCCCGGGGAGAAGTCCGGGTTGCCCGCAATGGGCGAGAGCGGCGAGGGGAAGGTGGTGAGGCCCCGGGTTTCGCAGACCGCGCCCCACACACGCAGGGGGACCCGCGTAACAAAGGAGGCGTAAAGATTAGGGGGGCGGTGCGTGCGGCGCAAGAATGGGACCTCTTGTAAGGTGCGGCCCGCCACTGCCTGGTCTTGAAAAAGCCAATGTTTGTCGGACTCCCACCTGCTCCACTCCACCAGGTAGCGAAGCTGTGCCGCCTGAAAGTACTTACGGAGGTCCGGAATGCCGAGGCCCCCCGCCTCCGGAGCGAGCGTGGAGAGGACTCTCTTCATGCGTGGCCTGCGGCCCTGCCAGACAAAGCGAGAGATGTCAGCCTGCATTTGTCGGATCCAGCCCACCGGGGGCTGGAGCGGAAGGGCTCGGAAAAGATATAGTATCTGGGGCAGCACCGTCATTTTGACCGCCGCGATTCTCCCCAGCCAGGACAGCAGGCCTTTGTTCCATCGGCCAAGCTCGTCCTTGATCTTCCTGCTGAGGGAGGCATAATTGGCCGTAACCATCTCCGATAATGTAGGCGCCAGCAAAATCCCCAGATACGGCACCGTGGACGAGGACCACTGCATGGGGAAGAGCCGTTGAAGATCCCTCCTGGTGTCCGCAGCCAGGGACACGTCTAATGCCATCGACTTGCTCATATTCATTTTGAAGCCGGCCACCCCCGCAAAGGCGTCCAACTCTCGGAGGCAAGCAGGTAGCGACCTCCTAGGGTCATCCAAAGTCAGCAGGACATCATCCGCGTAGAGACTGACGGTGTGGACGTACCGGCCCATCCGGACCCCGACAGCATCCGGATTATTACGGATCCTCTGAGCAAACGGCTCCATGTAGAGGGCAAACAGGAGCGGCGAGAGAGGGCAGCCCTGCCGCGTGCCGCGCTCGATGGCGAAGCCACCAGAGCTACACCCGTTTACCCGCACCGACGCTGAAGGATGCTTATAGCAATTAAATACCATGGTGCGGAACTTATCGCCGATTCCCAGTTTTGTGAGGACCCGCTCAAGATACGGCCAGTGAACTCTGTCGAAGGCCTTCTCCGCATCAACGGACAACAACATCCGCTCCCCCGAGATCCTTGAGGCCTTCTCCAGAACATGCACCACTCTCTTGGTGTTGTCAACCGTCTGTCTACCGGGCACAAAACCAGCCTGGTCCGCCTCCACCAAATCGGGGAGGTGTGGACCCAGCCTGGATGCGAGAATCCCCGTGTACAACTTGAGGTCGACATTTAGGAGCGAGATGGGCCGGTACGAGCCGCAGAGGGCCCGATCCTTCCCAGGCTTCGGGATTACCGCGACCGTCGCCCTCAGGAGATCCGGAGGGATGGCTCCCGGTTCGGAGAAGGAGTTAAACAGCCGCGTAAGGACAGGGGCCACGGTCGTGCAAAAAGTCTTGTAGAATAGCGACGTGTACCCGTCCGGGCCCGGGGCCTTGCCATGTTTCAGCCGCGCGATAGCCGAAATCACCTCCTCCACATGGATGTCCCGCTCCAGGTGGTCAGCCTGAGCCGGGTCCAGTACCGGGAGGGTCACCGACTCCAGATAGCTATCGGCATCCCGTGGCGAGGAGGGCTCCTCAGCATATAGCGCCTCGTAGAAGCCGCGGAAAGTCTCCGCTACCTCCGCGTCCCCGGAGACAACCCCCCCGTCCGCACCCACCAGTTCTTTCACCACGCTGCGCTGTTGCGCGACCCGGAGCCGGTGTGCTAGGAGCTTGCCACATCTGTCCCCCCCAGTGTAGTAGGCATGTTTCAAGCGTAAGGCGGCGTACTCCGCCCTATCAAGATCCAGAGCCGAAAGGAGCTTCCTCGCTGCCTGCAACTGCCTCCATACCCTCGGCGCTCCCGTACGGCGGTGGACCTGCTCAAGCTCCCGGACTTGAGCTGTCAACTCATCCCTCTTCAGTTGCCGCTCCTTATTCTCGGCTGCAGAGATAGAGATGAATTCCCCCCGTAAGACGGCCTTCAGTGCCGCCCACTGTGTCGCCTGCGAAGTGTCAGTGTTGCTGTTGTGAGTGAGGTAGTCCCGTATGACCTCCCCGACGCGTTGTACCACCGATTTTTTGTGTAGAAGTGTGTCCCGGAGGCGCCACGCCCCCCGAGAGGGGGAGGCCGCCGGCCACCGGAAAACGCCGGTGACTGGAGAGTGGTCAGACAGGGACAGGACCCCGATGTCCGCCGCCGTGGCAGCGGCACGCATCGGCCCACTCACCAGAAGGTAGTCCAGCCGTGAGTAGGTGCGGTGTGCGTGCGAGAAGAAAGAGTAGTCCCTATCCGTGGGGTGCAGGGAGCGCCAGAGATCATGCAAGTCCATTTCCGCAATCCGGGCCTTCCCATCCTGGGACAGCTCCCCCGTCTGCGGAAAGCGCTGGGCCGATCTGTCCATCCCAGAGTCAAAGACAATGTTGAGGTCTCCGCCCAAGATAATGTGTCGGTCTGGGGAAGCTGTGACATCCACCAGCGCGGAATCTAGGAAGCGCTCCTGATGCTCGTTTGGGCTATAAACGGAGCCAACTGTAAATGCTATGCCTCCCAGGCGCATGCGATACGCAAGGAGCCTCCCCTTCTGTTCAGCACACTTATGCAACACCTCCCCCCGAAAGGAGCTCGCTAGGAGAATGGCCACCCCCGCTGTCTTGTTCGCTGCCGAGGAAAAGAACTGGGTGGGGAACTTAGCTGAGCGCATCCTATGGCAGTCTCGGGGCAATAAGTGTGTCTCCTGCAAAAGGCAAATGTCCGCCTGTGTCCCCTCCAGCAACGACAGGATCGCTCTGCGCTTCACCGGGTTATTCAGACCCTGAACATTAAGGGTCACTACCTTTAGGCCCGGCATTCCTCACAGGGATCGGGAGCGCCATGCAATGGGTAGGGAATCAGCGGGCGGGGCGCGCGGGGCCGCAGCGCGGGACAAGCCAAAACAAAACGGGCATAGACAACATCGGACGGGACCTTCCCAACCCCAAAACAACCCCCTCCCCCACCCAAAACCCAACCTCGGCAACTAGCCATCCCCAAACTCAAACACCCCATAGTCTCAGTCAAGCCCCAAAGGGCAAGTCCGTAGAAAAGAGCAAAGTGGACGTCCGGCCACTCACCTCCCCCCGCTCCCCCCAACCCCCCCGCCCCGTGCCAAGCATGTTAAGAAGCTAAAGACATCTCCCCCCGGAGTGCGTGTTAGGCCGTCAAGGCCACGCTAGAGGAGCCGGTTGAGTCCCCGGCCGCCGCCCTCAGGGCGTCAGCCCTGTCCGCCCTAATGGTAGGGGAGTCCGGGCGCCCTGCACTGGTCGCTGAGCGCCGCCTCGTTGACCTCCGCCGATTCCGTCCCTCCGAGGACCTCCACGACGGCGTAGCTCCCTCCTCCTCCGCTGCCGTGAGCCCCAGGACACCACAAATGTCTTGCAAGGAGCGTAGCTGGTGTAATACTCCGTTCCACCGAAAAATCAGGCGGAAGGGGTGACCCCAAGAGTACGGCGTCTCATGCTCGCGCAAAAAGTCAGTGGCAATCCTAAAGGACCTGCGTTTCTGCAGAGTGATGGCGGAGAGGTCCTGGTAAAGCGCCACTGGCCGATCCCGAAAGGTCAAGGGCTGTTTCCTGCGGGCTTCAGCCATGATGCGCTCCTTTAGTGGAAAGTCGGGCAGGAAGGCCAGAATGTCCGGCGGGGGTGCCGATGGCTGGCGCTGACGGCCAACCCTATGCGCCCTGTCGATGCTGATGGGAAAGTCCGTGGCCTCCCCCAGGATCTCTCGGAACAGGGCCCGCAGGTAGCCCCCCAGATCGGACCCCTCATCCGCAGTCGGCACGCCCCGCACTCGGATGTTGTTCCTCCGAGATCTGTTCTCAAGGTCCTCAGAGTGGGCCTGGAGCTCCACACACTGTTCCCGGAGGCGAAGAACGTCCTGCTGGAGATGGACTATCTCCTCCGCTCGCTGTTGGCCCTCCGTCTCCGCCGCTTCCACACGCTCACCTAGGCCCTCCACCTCTCTGCGCACTTCTCGGACCTCGCTGGCCACCTCCCGCTTCAGTGTCTGGAAGTCCTCCCTGAGGGAGCTAAACAGTTCCTCCATAAAGGCCCTCGTGACGGGTGGCTCCCCTCCAGTCACATCTGCCGGAGCCCGGGAGGGCCCCGGTGAGGGCTGTGCCCTGTCCCGCAAGTGCTGGGCCCTGCCAAGCATGTCCGGTAGAGTACGGTCCCCTTTCTTCGGGCCTCCTTTTCCAGACATCGCCAGCTCCGCAGTCGGGCACTGGTCCAAGTGCCCCAGGGAAGCTCAGCCGCCGGCTAGCACTCGGCCCGGGTATCCCCCACAAGTGAGGTCGCTGCGTCACAGGTGACAAAATGGCGGCCTAGTCCGGTCACCGGCAGCCGCAAGAGCTAGCGTGAGACAACCAAGGAGGCCGCAGCGAAGGGGTCCCAACAGCTCATCCCTCCGGTAGGCAGTCCAGCAATAGCGGGAGGTCGCCCGCCGCCAGCAGCCAGGACTTCAGCGGAAACCGCCACCACTGCTCCTTCGGGGACAAAATGGCGGCCGGTCGGAGCAAGCCAAAACGACTAGGCCCGGCGACACCTCCGGGGCCCCGAGGCACCCCGCAGTAAAATAGGTTCCACCCCCGGCCCCCGATTGTCACGCACAGGGGGCCAGATGGTCCGACCCCATCAGAGAGTCCGCCGTACCTCGGCTAGGGGTCAGGGCTTCCGCAGTGCAAGGTGTCGCCATCACCAGCCCGAGTGCCGGGGCACCCGCCCTAAGCCGTCCACACCGTTGGGCCCCTTCCTGCCAGGCTCCTTCAGTCACCGTCAAGCGGCGGGCCAGATCCCCTCCAAACCGCAACTTTCAGCACCAGGCCCAACCGAGGCGCCCGGACAGCTCTTCAATACGCTCCGCCCCTCGGGCTCGCCGCCGTCGTCCCTTGATCTCGGGCGAACTTTTGGGGGGGTTCCCCCGGGGCTATCCGGACAAAAACAGCACCGGTGTATGCCCCTGATGTTCCGCCACGCTCCTCTCCCGCGCTGAGCCTCAGCGGGGGGAGAGAAGCATAAGAAAAGGGCTTTAGCTTGGCCGGGCCGGAGGAGCTACGGGAGGAAGCGTCCGCTCACCCCGCCATCTTGGCCACGCCCCCCGTGAAGGTTAATTTTAAGTTTTTTAGATAATTTTATCAAGAAAAAAGTCAATGAAGGATAGGAACAAAGGAGATTCGAGTCCGCAAGATAGCCTCACCACACGGGAGAGCAGCAACAGCAGTAAGAACAACAATTGAAGTAAAAACTCAAACAGTGAGGCGGTGCAGAAATATAAAAGGATAGTCACATGAGCAAGTACGCACCCCTCCGGAGCCGCCCCCACTCGATCCACCCCACACCCGGACCCCGAATCGAAGAAAGTAGAACGCAGAGACATAAAGGAAAAAAAGGCCCATAGAACTAATTAAGAACAGAGTATTACCCCCCCACCCTACACCAATGCGGAGGCTACGGCCTAACCCCCCCCAGCATAGTGCCTGTCGCCCAATGAACCCGAAATATAGAGGAGAAAGAAAGTAGGAATAGAGGAAAGAAAGTAAGAAAACAGAAAAGAAGGCGGGGAGGAGCCCACGGGACACCAGAGCGCCCCAAACCATCAGCCAATCATGGCCCCCACACACTGAGAGCCCACTACGCCAAAAAACGGCATGCGACGATACCATGGCACCACAGTGTAAGCGAAGGGATACAAGTCGCAACAGTGCGCGCATAACATACATACAGTTCCAGTCCCAGGCCAGCCCGTCCATAAACCATGGCAATAGAAATCAGTCTAGCCCTGGCCCGATCGCGGGCTTGGGATTAAACCAGCCCCTGCATGAAGGCCCCGTGTCCCGAGCAAACAAAAACAAGATGGTCGCTTGTGAAAGGATGGTGAAGTAGGATCACGAAATGGCCGCCGCCCATCGATTAAGGCCCCTCTTTGCACCACATAAAATCCAAACCTGGCAAGTAAGGTACAGGAGTTCCACAAAAAGTCAGCAGTGGGCCACCGCGGACGGTTCCTCGAGGCCGTTAGGCATCTCTCAACAGGATAGTCCAGTGGACGCGGTGAGGCAGGCAACAATGAAGCAGGCAGCCATGACCAGGGAGACAAAGCATCCGCAGTTGAGGTGTAGAGCGGTGTACCCTGGGCGCCGGGAGCGCCAGGTGAAGGCACCAGTGTAACACAGTCACACACCGCCGTTGCGTCCCCGCAAGCGGACAAAAGCACCGGGAGACCCACGCCCTGTAGATGGCACACAGTGCGCTCACGACCCGCGGCCGACAGTATGGGGTCAAACCGCTCACTCAGCGCCTGCAGGCCAGCGCACATCTGTAGTTGGAAGTCCCGCAGGGCAGCCAGAACGGAGCCGCATGTAAGCGGAGGCTGGGCCCCCACAGCGGCAGCAATCCGGGACGGCACCGTGGAGCTGGTGTCCGGAAGAGGGGGGGCGAAGTGGGCAGCGGGCGAGACCGGAGTATCGCCCCCCAGCCGCAAGCAGGCACTAAACGCCATGTTTTGCCGCTATACGGTGCAATGGCCGGGGGGGGGTCGTAGCAAGGAGTCAATTCCCCTCAGGTCTACGCCGCAACGGGAAAGGCCAACAGTCGCTTCTCTTCTCGCAGGTTCCCTCCGCCGCTGGCTAGGCAATAGGTGAAGGGGGCAGCTGCCTCCCACAGCGCGGTCCTCAGAGCGGGGCAGGGGACCCGCCGCACCGGGGCCCACCCCACAGCTCCAGCCCGTCCGGCACAGGGTGCAGAAGGCGTCCGGCCGTCCCTCTCCGGGCTCGTCCGGCAACGATCCGTGGTGCGAGGTGAAATCGGGACCGCGGGGCTCAGGTTAGCGCTAGCTGGTCCGGCAACTGCGGAGCTTCCAGGGGGCCAGCAAAGGCCGTAATGGCGCAGGGTTTCAGTGCAGAGGACAAAAGCACCCAGAACTCGGGCATCCGGGCGGGCTGAGACTCCGGGAAAGCGGCAGCGCGGTCAGCGCGTCTTCGCACACGTTGCACCTCGAAAATCGGCGAGGATGGGCATCAGGATAGTAGTCCGAGGCCACGGACCGACGGAGCCGGGCGCTCAAGCGTCTGCTCCGGTCGCCATCTTGGCTCCTCCCCCTGCACTACAATCTTGTTGTTCACAGGTATCCGCAGCTTTTCCCGACAATACTGAGGTAAAACCCCATGACGTGGTTCCTGGGGACTTGGTGTTGGTCAGGAATTTTGACCGGAAGACCCAACTGGATCCTAGGTGGAAGTCACCGAAGTTGGTTCTACTCACCACTAGGACAGCTGTGAAGATCGAGGGAAGGAAAGGGTGGTTGCACTCGAGTCATATCAAGAAATTTTATGGACTACCATCCAGCGTAGAAACTCAACCCTGTATTCCCTCACAAACAGACTCAAAGCTCCCCTTGGCTGAATTAACAAAACCAGAACTGTATAAACTAAAATTGAGGTCCAGTAAGTCAGACAATTTGATTGTTTAAGTCCTCTCCAAGGTGAATCGGTTGAATTTGTCTCTGACATGTATCCTCTGGACCGGAATAGAGAAAGAAATAATCAAATGCTGCTCAAGAAGCATGCGTATTGTAAATCATTTCGTAGTCACTGCACAGTAACATTATTAATTTTGTTTTTTCTAAGTCTTCTGATCATCATTGTCAGCATCCTATTGCACATGTATTATCCTGTTCCTAAGCGTGCTTATAATATAACTGCAGAACATTCTTTTAGTGAATTACCTCCACATGAATTGTCTTATAGATTTGCGCTGCGCAATAACACTTTCATTAGTATGCTACATCATTCCCATCAAACCAGCAATGCCACAAATTGTTGGATATGTGGCCGACTCCCTCCCTATCAGAACTATAAGGGAGTTTTGCCCCTTTTTCCCTATCCGTTCACACACAATGGCTCTTGTGGAGCATGGTTTAGTTTGATTAATTCCCTAGATTCGAATTCCGCAGTTTATCAAGACAACTGGGTATGGGGAAACCTGAACTTAGTTTTGCTTAAAGTCTGCTACCCTAACAAGGAGGGACTTCTCAAAAGAACAGGAACTGATTTAGAAAATGAAGTATATGGATTAGGTAATTTTACACTTAACCTTATGATCCTGAACGTTGAATCAGAGGCTACACCAATCTTGCCCGCCATGTCCGTATTCCCAGTAAAAGGGGAACTATGTATAAGAAAGAATGGCTCCATACACATGGGCCATAGTAAATGCACCACTGTAATAAAATTCAGTGATCAAGGCAAGTCTACATTTAGAGCTTCTCGTCATTCCTACTTTATATGTGGCCAGACCGCATATATACGCCTACCTTTAGATTGGGATGGTACCTGTTACATAGCTTTCCTTCTACCACCTGTTTTCCTAGCTCCTCCTGATTATTATAGAAATACCCATTTAGTACACAATAGACAGCAGAGAGATCTCCCAATTGTCGATTACACTGAAACAGCATGGGAAAAATACACAGATTTCAATAAAGGTTTCTTTCCCTATATAGGTACAGTCACTAATAGTAAGCTGATACGTAGACTAACCAGAACCCTTGAAGCAGTAGTGAACGAAACTATTTCCGCCTTAGGCAATTTAACAGAATTGCAGTCTGCTATGCGGATTGTTGTGCTTCAAAATCGTCTTGTCCTTGACGTCATCCTGGCCGATAGGGGCGGAGCTTGTAGGGTCATCGGATCAAGTTGCTGCATTTTCATACCAGAAAATTCGCCGTCAGTATATAAAGCCATAACTCGCCTTCATAAGATTGTAAACCAGATACACCAGAGTCCAGGCACCTGGACTTGGTCCGGTTGGTTCTGGGGCGTGTTGTCAGCCTGGGGATGGAGAATGCTCTCCTTCCTAGGTATTGGCTTTCTCATACTATTCAGTTGCTGCTTATGTCTACAATGTGGGCCAGCGATTTGTGGTCTGTGTGCCACCTCGTGTATCCCACATCCAAGTTTTCGTTCGAGATCCCGGAAGAAGAAAGAAGAGCAAATGATGCTATATGAACAGATCGATGGATTGATGAAGATCGATATCTCCTAAGGGTCCGAAGGGGACAAGGAGGGAATGAGGAAATATGAATTTTGTGATCAGTTATGTCCCCTATCGTAGACCCCAACGGCTCCATGTACATGCTATACGTACATGTATGTTCCCTCCTGCTCCAGTTTTGAAGACGCAAATATATGTGTGTCCACCGTCAATATGTCCTCTTTCAGATCCACCATGAATGGGTCAGATATTCCTTTTCTAAGTATGAAAGGCCACCGACTTTATGTGGTTCACTTTCCACATTTTACAGATTCAGGCGAGTAGGCCCGAATTCTGTCATCAAGCCTTTTCCTGCCTTCTCTCTCTGAAAGCTCCAGTCTGAGCCTGCATCTGTGACCATGAACTTTGTCTTACTCCTTGCGCGGCTAACGGTGCCTGATCCAGCCCGTCGCCTGCCAAAAACTGTATTTCACCTTCAAGATTATCTCCTCCGCCCCTCATCCGATGCATTCCTGTCTAGTAGTTTAGGTAAACATTCCTCCAGCTACCGTGCAAAGGGCCAGGCCTCGCTGTCCTCATGCAAGTAATTCATAGCCCTGTTACCATGGAATATTCCTACTCCCTCGTATCTAGTGTAGACACTTAGACGCTTGTACACGCACTAACAGTCAGTATAGTCAGTATAGAATAAGATTCTATCCTAAGGAGACCTCTCTTTTTGGATAACACAGTTCTTTAAACATAGGATATTAGATATGATTTGGGATTAGGTTGACATAACCCCAGACTTTTGTCTCCACATGTAGAGCTAAATGTCAAGTCCCCTTCACCCTCTAGTTGCACGTCAATCACACGTCAATCACACGTCATGCGGCTGCGCACGCATCTCTGCCAAATATTTCTGCTGACATCGCAGGATTCTCTTATGGATCCACCCACTTGTGACATCATGTATAATGACGTTTTCTAGTTACGCCTATTCTAGTTACGCATGCATATTTTATTCTGTCTTATCAGTTATTACGCCTACTGCATCTGTTTCACTGTAATGCCTTTTCTATAAAAATGATTACCTGTCAATAATATATGCCCCTTCCTTCCTGAACTTTCGTGGTGATGGAATAGAACGCCTACAATTCGAATTGTATTCCTTTGTATAGGAATAAAGCCTTTTTAAACCTCTAATACCACGGATTCTGCCTCTCATTTTACTGAGTTATTCTTAATAGACTTTACCGCATAAAAAATAGTACCGGTAACGAAATATTTACCACACTCCCGTAACCCCACCTTACTCCTACCTTAACCCCTCCCATTTTGTATTAAATATTCCCCCTTTTCCAGTCAACCCCTCTATCCCGTCCACATTTGAGGCAGAGATCTACACCTACAAGAAAATAGGAGATACGGAGCGAAAACCGCAACTCATAGATTTGTGAACAGCATTTACTTAGCAGTACTACTAAAGTGTACTGCAAAATTCAGTTTGTGAATTAGCCCCTGTACGTTTAGTTTAGACGTGAGACATTGCACTATCAAATGAGCAAATTCTAAAGACTCAGTTAAGTCTATATTGCATATTTGGTAATGTGTGGTTGGAAATAATCTTACATTTTTGGTTCTCTCCATATTACAGAGCGTTTTGCTGTGGACAGATTATTCCAGTGATGAAGGCAACTTCATAAATAGAAAGATACAAATTGGACAGTTTCAGTTGTGGTTCTTTCGTGGATAGCAATTGGTGCAGCTACAACAGATTTTTATGGATTTCCCATTTGTTACCCCGCATTTTTGTTATACTATATGGTAGCTGGTGGCAAATAAGTTTATTTATGTAAATTGTGATATCCATTTAGAGACGTTTAAGTAAGATAATTTCATAGCTAATTCTAAGGGTGAACTGCATATCAGATAAAAACTAGAGATGGGTGATATATTCTGCTTCACCGGCGGAATTTGCAGAATTTTAGCAACTGTGTGTCATGCTTGTAATGTGGAGTTCTGGGTCTATTTCTACCAACTTCCACATAGCGGAGTTTTTTCTTCTGAACAACTCAAAAACTGTAAGTTGCTGAGAGCGAGCTAGATCTGCTATACTCTAGCGGGATTTTCGGTCGCTTGGAGCACACCCCGCATGATTTCTCCAAAGCAGATGGTCGTAGGCAGTGGCGACCGTTCGCGGTCAAAAAGCTTCCACTCGAGTAGAAAATCTACTCAAGCGGCAGACAAATCAGCTTGAGCTCCCGGCATTAAATCACAGGGCGAGCGGTGCGATGTGCCTATTTCTGCCCATTGTGGAATTCCGGGGAATCTCACAGAGTTTTTTTACCACTGTAAAATTCCACAGAGTGAAACTTCATGAGTTCTGCCCAGATCTAATCAAAATTTGCAAAGTGTGGCAGAGTGCCACCCCAAATTAGAAGTAGATCATCAACATAACATACCATGAGCATAAGATTATTTTTTTAATGAATTAATTGCTTTTTACACACTCATATAGAGATTTACATGGCTCAGAATAAATTAATTGTAAATAAGTATAAATCGCTTTTTTGAAATATTCTGATCTTGTTTTGAAATAGATTATTATTGAGGCTCAGGCAAATATGTAGCATTTCCTTGTGCTGTAATTTGTTTAGTGGTTGTGCTTGGAGAACATTTGCAAGTGTGGAGATAGAGTCCCAATATCCACCCCAATATTTTAGATAACCCCAAATGTTACCAGCACCCTTGCTCTTGCAATAAGAGTCACTGCCAACCTCCACATTAGGCCCAACACAAATTAGCAGAATAGCAAGTGACTGGAACCACTCAATAACTGAGTTCTAGATTAAAGAGGTTTTTTTTTACAAAAATCTCAAAATAAGCCTTCTGGCAAAATGCTAAATATATTTGCCTTGAAAGGCTCAGATACAGAGTACATAGTCAGAAATCAGAAATATGCTAAGTCCCAATAAGCAATGAAAATCATATGTGAAATGGACAGAGTCTCAGGAAGAATAGGAAAGTCATCTGACTCATCCCACGAATCAAGGGGTTTTTGTACACATTTTATGAATACAAGATTAGCAAAAACAGCAAATGCAGCATGACATGACAAGTGATAACACATATTTAGATAGTAAATCAAAATTTAGATTGTCATAAATATACATATGCCACTAACCCATTTCTATGGAAAACTCCAGCAACTTCTGCAGCAACAGCACAGTCTGGATATGTACAACACAAATATGAAACGTTTTTCAAACAAAGACCCATACACCAGGGTGTTTTAACACGCCCAGTTTGAGCCATCTTGTAGAAGGATCCCTGACACTGTTACATCCAGTACATGAGGACAGTTTAATTCACAATACATGTTCTTTAAGGATAATAACCAGTTAAGTCACAACGTCCTGAGCTCTACAAAGCCAGTGGGTAGAGAAGACATGCAGGGGGCATTGAATGGAGGGGCAATGAGTAGGAGAAAACCAAACAGAACGCCAAAACAGCATCCATTTTAATAAAATGGTATCTCTGAAAAAAGTTGGCAACACTAAACTGCATTAATAAACACACTTCTAAACACCTAATAAAAATATTTTCAGGTGCAACATCAATAATTCACCAGTTGCGTCTAAAATCATCATCAAACCTGTAGTATTCCCCCCAAAAAAATTTACCCAAAATTGCACATTTAAGAAAAAGCTACCAGAAACTTCCCACTCTGATTATTATTTTATATTTATTTTTTAATTCCAGTATGTAAGCACCATTTTCATAGGAGCTCCCGAGGATGTCATAAAACCCCATAAGACTATAGTCATGGACAACTCCAAAATCATATTGGTTATTGTAAAAATGGTCACATCCAAATTCTCTGATAAATAGCAAGTTCTCATCAATGCAGCCAATTATGTCACTTGTGCTGCAGTTATGTTTGGCAGGGAAGATACTTCTAAAGCCTCAGAAATTGAACATACACATAGGGAGTACTCAATGCTCCATATCGGTCCCTCAAACAAGAAACATCGACAAATAATGTCAGTTCAGCCAAAGATGTCTCTTTCATGTCTGGTCTTGGTTTTTCACATGAGTTAGTCACCTCTATTCAATTGCAATCCATCGTCATCAATCTCATAATTTTCTCTGTCATCACAACTCCTGTGTAAAACAAGATGCAGTATCACTGGGTTCAAAACATTGATATGTTCCCTGCTGCAAGTATGATCTGCTCATAACGAGTTAGTCTGCTGTTAATTATATGCTATGTTCTCGTTCTGTTCAAAAGAATCTCAACTGAATGTGGGATATATCCAATTATAGTATGGCCCACAACAACTCTTTCACTCTGTTCAATGGCAATGCAGACAGCTGTAATCCATTTCAAACTACCTGAAACAAACACACCTACAGCATTAAACCTCTATGTTTGTGTGTAAGAATCTAAAATGCACATCCATTTCTCTCATGGCAGCACAGAGAGAATGTTAAATTGAAATCAGGCATCTACAGTCCGAGCTCAAGACACAAACGCTCTTTCAATTTTTAAAATGCATCAGAACATTCATTAACAAATGGTACCAGATCTTGGACATCATTACATGGCAGCCTTACTAAAGGTTTTGCAATCAAGCAAAAGTTTGAAATCCACTGACGATGGTACCCAACAATACCAAGAAATATCCAAACCTCCCTGTGGGTGGTATGCTGACTCATTTTCAGAATTGGAGAAATTCATTTTTTGAGGCTTTTCTTACACCTTTTTCAATATGGTGTACAGGGTTGGTTACATTTTTTTACTATACTATATTTTATTTGGGAAACCTTATATCCATTCACAGCTGGATGATGTAACAAAGCAAATGCAACACATTTACATTCTTCATTTGTCTTAGACACAACCAGTAGGTCATCAATATACTGCATTAACACTGAATTGCATGGCAGCTTCAAACGCACTAGATCTTTCTTCAGGATTTGACAAAAAATTGAAGAACTTTTGGTATACCCTTGCGGGATTCTACACCACACGTGAACTTTATTTAAAAAATTGAAGCACAAAAATAAATTGTGATTCCTCATGCAAAGGAAGAACGCTTGACCTAAGTCAATGACCTTATGCCATTCTGCTTCTGTTGGAATCTGAAACAAAATCATTGTTAAATTCGGTACCACTGGACAAGATGGAACAACAATCTTGTGGAGATCCTGTATGATTCTCCTCCTGCCATTCGAAATGTTTGATTCCCATAATAGGAGAGTTGCAAGGACTACCAAGTACCTCCCAAAGAATTTCCTACTCAATTATCTTTTGAACCAATCGTTCATTTCCTCTTCATCCTCTTTTGTATTGTATTGTCTAGGTCTAGGAAATATTGCATCTGGTTTAAATCTTATTTGGTCTTTTAATCAATCCAGTCTTATTTCCAGAAAACCCCCATACATCATCTTTGACAGTATGTCTTAAATACAGAAGAAGGTATTCTTTTGTTAAAACTGGGAATAACTCAACTCAGATGAATTTAGTTTGAACATAGAATCCTAATATTGTTTTTAATCTCAACATCATCCAGCTTGCAGTTAATCATACAATTCATTTTGCAAAGCAAGTCCCTTCCCAACAAATTCACAGGATTTGAATCACACAGAATAAACTAGAGCTTATTTTCCATAGGATCAATTTTAACTTGAACATCTGCTGTAATCTGATTGCCAATTTCTTTGTTACCGATCCCTACAACCTGGACTTCTGTTTCCACGAGAGGTAGGTTTGGGACTTCCCCAGAATGAACTGTAGAAAGGGTAGCCTCTATATTGATAAAGAATAAAACGGGATGGCCATTGACTTCTGCATCAATGTGTGGGCCACTTTGGTCTACCTCTAGCACTTCTCCAAATAAGCAATCCTCATCCCCCCTTAGGCATTGTCATTGTCCTGTCAACTCATCATTCAGAATCAATGGATTCTGTTGTAACCTGCGCTATAGGGCATCCTATTCCTCATGTTTTGCTGTACAACTGAGGCTAAAGGTATTGACAATCAAAATGACTGATGACTCTCTTTAGAATCTTGCATATTCAGGACCATCATTATTTCTCTGCATATGTGTAAGTTGCTCTACATTACCCTGAATCCTATTAAGATTCTGATGGCACTCGCTCTTCCAGTGCCTCATCTTCCCACAGAAATGACAAGCTGTGTCCTTTTCATCATTTCAACATTCATAATCATACCATCACCTCTACCACCACCTTGAATCTGCATCTGATTCACTACATTCATACTGGACTGACCGAAATTCATATCTGTGGGGCAAGGCTAGCAAGATGGTGGGCTAGACTGTACGAGCAGAGCTCCGGTCAGGCCCTATAATACAATACATTGATCCTGTGTCCCTGGATTTCATCGGCCCCTGCAATTGCTGGCAATACATCGCTGATACCTGGCACATCGGTTGGAATGGCGCACAACAGAGAGGCTGAGCGCCGGAAGTGATTGCCTTCCCGGTGTGGAGCGGAGCTCCACGAACAAAATGGCAGTGGCCTGAATCGGAGGTACTAAGGAGGCATTGCTCTCCTGTGAATTTCACAGCGGAGCCCGAGGGGCTTGAGCAGGCGTTGCTCCCACCTTACACTACCCACTCATCTTTCCTCCCCCATGGTTGGGGTGAGTCAGCCTACATTGTTGTGGTCTAGTGACGTGGGGGTGGACGTGCCTGAGGCCGCTGGGAACTGAGAGGCGGCTGGACTGTAGACTGCAACCCGTGGACCCTGTACCTGTATTGCCTGATAGTTAGCTGAGGCTGCCTGAACAGTTAGTTGTAGTGGGGACATACCACTCACCCTGAGAACTTGGGCTGCTATGAGCTGGGTGCGGGGGGGGCAGCCATAATGTAATAACCCTCAATGCTGAACGGAGCTCTGCAGCCAATATAGCAGATGCTCACATTCAGGGAGCGGAGTGAGGAGCTGCCCTCCAGAGAAACGTCTCTCCGGACACAAGATGCTGTCTGGTATGGTATCCACCGTGTTCTACTCGCCCACCTAGACACCTATCCTTCCCCCATTCAAAGCGAGCCTGATTGCAGCATGCTGGCTTGATATAGTGGGAAGGTGCACCTGAGCTGCCATGAACTCCTGAGGCACTGAAGTGGAAGCCTTGACCTAATGCCTCGGCCCGAGGTGACTGTGCTTGTGCGGTGGGAGCCTGAGCGGTGAGTGCCGGCAGGGAGCCTTATTCACACCCAAAGACTCTACGGGAGGCCGCAATGTGATGAGCCAGACCCCTGAGCTTGGTAGAGGTCGCAACCCCCCACATTACCCTGGTGCTCCCTGACACAAACCTCCCGCCCCCCCCCCCCCCCCGGCTGGCCTGTGGAAGCCTGAAACTCCTATCGGGTAGGGAGACATCACTTTCCGCCCCTACTGCCTGGGCTGATGACCTCTTGTCTAGAACGGTTCGCCAACCCAAAACTCTACATAACACTTGCTGGCTCAATGGCGAAAGACAAAGACTCACGACCAACCCGGCAGGGCAAAATTGATTACTATGCCAGGGTGAACCTCAAACGATGATCCCCCACCCATGGTGCCAGATAATGCAGCACTTCTGGTCACAATCAGCCACTCTAGGACAGCACTAGAATCCAGAATTGTAGAGGTCCGCTCAGAGGTCTCACTCCTGTGACAGGACCTTCATAGTGTGGCGGATCATGTAATGGCGGCCAAGGATGGAATATCGGAACTGGAAGATACCATGCAAGCTATATCTCAGGATAGGACTAATATCAAGAGTGCAACCAAAGACCTGCAGTGGTGAGTGGATGATGCCAAAAACCGGCCCTGCCTCGGATTTCATTTTCCTTTTGAAAGTTTTTTCAAAATAGCAAATAGTTAATTTGGGATGGAGGGGGGTGACAGACCTCTCAGGCCTGGACCTGCAATGGTGTTACCTTGTGTGGTGAAAGGGTGAATTAGTTCAGGGGAGTAGGGTGGGGGCAAGGGATTGAAATGTTCTGGTTCTATTTGTAGCATTACATAGGGCTTTTTGTTTGTTTGAATTGCAGAAGGGTTCATTGCCTACATACAATGTTTCAGTTTACTGTCATGAAGAGAGTCAAATTGCTAATTGCCAGGAATGACACAGGCTGCTAATTCAGATGCTGGACACAAGTCAATACTTACATGGAATGTAAATGGGCTGCGTAATAAAATCAAAAGGGCCCTGATAACAGCATATTTTCGGTGACTAAAACCAGACATAGTCCTCTTACAGGAGACATACTTAAACGGGACCCAATTCCACTTTCTGGCCAGTCAGACATTCATCATATTGGTACATGCAGGATTCACGTCTGGCTCCAGGGGAATGGCAGTTCTAGTCTGTAAATCCCCACCCTCCCACATACAGCGATCTTTAATATACCCACAAGGGAAGTATGTAGCAGTCCAGGGCTTTTGGGGATGCCAGATCATAACTATCATTAGTGCCTTCGCATTTCTTTGCCTACAATAACTCATCCTGAGTGTACTCACTGACATCCTACTTGACACCGACTCCTCGCGACATATCATTGGAGGGGATTTTAATGATGTAATATCCCCTGTCACAGACAGATCAGGATTGGCTGCTGCCGCACCTAAGACTATACACCTTGTTTGTTTTCCAAGAACATTGGGCCTTTCTGACCTGTGGCTCTGACATCATCCATGCGAGCAAGGTCACTCCTAATACTCAGGAGTTCACAAAGTGTTTTGCAGATTGGGCTATATTTTCTCACCAGCATGCGAAATAGAAACACTACATCAAGCTGACTATGTAGCTCGAGGTCTGTCTGACCATGTGCTTTGGATAACTATGGGACAGAGACCAAAGGAAACAAGTAGTGCATGGGTATTGAATGCCTGAGAACTACAAGATTGGGCAACCCTGTGAGAGGTTAGTACTGAGTCTGAACTTGATCACTCCAAAAATAGAGACTCAGTTGAATTGGCTGTTATGTTATGGGAGGCATATAAGGCAGTAATGCATAATCAAATTCGAAACATCGCCGCTTTAAAAAAGAAGAAGGTGGTCAAAGATATAGAGGACTTGGAGAGGCGGCTCACACAGGCAGAGGCTGCAAATACATGTGGGCCGACCCCCTGGCCATGAGATGGGTTGATGCCCTGAGGTCAGAATATAGAGCACTGACCACTAACAAGGACACACTCAAATATTGGCAACGCAACATCATCTCTACGATGTGGGTTACAAAGCGAGAAAGCTATTAGATTGGTTAAGCTGACGCAAATCTGAAAACCACTGGGTAAGTCAAATTAAAGGGGCAGAAGATGTCATGTATCACATTGATAGAGAAATAGTGGAGGAATTCGCGAAATTCTACAAGACCTTTTATAGAGACCACGCTCTAGCAGACTCGACCCAAATGGTAAACTACTTCCTTCCATCACCTTGTTGACCCTCTTGTGGTAGTTCATACATCTGGAAAAACCCCACTGAATGCAGCTAATATCAACCAATATCACTTCTTAATATTAATACGAAGGTATTGGCTACCATCTGGCTGCCAGACTCTTAGGCGCCATTTCTCTCTCGGTCCACAAAGACCAATTTGGCTTTATGCCCAAACGCTCTACCAGAGTGACCCTCCAAAGGCTTCACAATGGGTTGGCGGAGATTCAGTTTTGACAGGACCCTCATTTGTTTGTCTCCCTGGATGCTGAAAAGGCCTTTGATGTGGTACACTTGCCTTCATGCTAAACACACTTAAAAAAATGGGAAACGGACAACAGTTTCTGCAATTTGTGGTTCTGCTTTATAAGTATCCAGTAGCGACCATGAGGGTTAATGGAACGTTGTCTGTGGAGTTTACCATCAGGACGGCTGTCCTCTAACACCCCACCTGTTAGCCTTAACCCTGGAGCTGTTGGCCTGTCTGGTCCATGCACATCCAAACATTAGAGGCTTTGAGAGAATTGGGTCCTCTACTCTGTGTAACTCAGGAAGGATTCCACTACTTGGGGATCTACGTCACATTGGAGCAAGATAAGGGTATAGATCACAATACAAAGAAGGTGCTGTCCGAATTCCACATGGACACCGAATGATGGAAGACGCTCCCTCTAACAATTCTGGGTAGGACAGCCATGTTTAAAATGATTGCCCTTCCAAAATTCCTATATGCCCTACAAAACACCTTTTATAGGATACCTGATGATGTCTTCATAAAAATCAATGAAGAACTTAGGAAGCTACTGTGGAATAATGCCCACCCTGTATAGCTCTTTGAACCTTACAACGCAGTACTTATAATGGAGAACAAAACAAAGAAAGTGCCAATGCTGCACTGAAATTTCAAAGAAAGTTTTTAAGCATGAACTGAATTAAACACGTCCATTAATACCATTTTTTGGGTTGATTTTAATCAAAATATTTTTGCAAATTTTCTTATTATTTTGCACGGTTATATAGAAGTGAATAAAGCGTTTCAACAATCAAAAAGCCACAGATTTTTACAAATATGTACATTACATTAACACATATAAATGACGTCACCACTAGCGTACCACAATCACTCAAACAACAACAACACTCAAGACACCACAAATATGTACAAAAGAATGCTCACTCAACATTATAAAACTAACAATTTACAGTTGTATGTACGAAATACATAAGGCCATCAACAACTAGCATTTGCAGTACTTCTAAACATTTATTTTTAGTTGTTTAGACAGATGATTGGCCAAGGGCGAAGATAGGTCAAAAAAGGGGGTCTACGCGTTTCGAATCCCTTCACCGGGGACTCTCTTCAGGACCAATACTTTCTAGGAACAAAAACGAACACAACACTGAGTTAGACCAGTTAGCCCCTTACTTCTCAAAACAATAATTAGCCAAACAAAAGTACCCGAGAGCCTTACCTAAAGCTTCAAAGTACGCTACTCAGGCTTTCGAAATGAGACGACATAACAGTCCGACGCCCACCATCTGTGAATAGTAGGGTGAATTTTATCAGAAGATAGTCAAGGACAAGATCAGAGAAAATCTTAAGCGTCAGAGCGGGCATCTAGTGGCCCCAAGGTGCCATGGTCTGAATAAAATTCTTACTTGTTGAGGCGAACGGTATCTCATAGGCGTGGTTATGTTATCGTGCAGAAAGGCGTGTTGGGAATTAAATCGCCAGCTGTGGCCTAGGGGCAAACAGTGAAACAAGTTTTGAGACTGCGGGTCGGTAATCAGTTTCATCAACATCACGTTTTAGTTTTCATACGCTCTTAATGTCCTGTTTACCTTTTATCCAGTTAATCCAATGCCACCATTGCGCGCCGTGCTCACAGCGCCGGAGACTGATTCTGGAAGGGAGCGATGGCTATTGAGTGAATATGTGTCAGCTATCAATTGGAAGATCCAAGTCGCCAGCTAAGGCCTGGGGGCAGAAAGCGAAACAAGTTTTCAGACAGCGGGTCTTTGAACAGTTTCCGCATCATTGCGTTTAAGTTTTAAGCTCCTGGTTACCTATTGTCCGGTTACTCCAAAGCCGCCGTTACCATCGCGCACTGTGCTCACCACACAAACGACTGATTCTGAAAGAAAGGGGTGGCTATTTGATGAATGCGTATCGACTTGCCTTAGTAGGGCGGAGCTTCTCAGGCATTCTGGGAGATGTAGTTAAAATCCAATTTAGGTTTTTTTGAAAAGAAGAGACGTAACTAAACAGCCAACTGGACGCGATATTTGTAGCGTGAGGACCCTTCCGGCTCGATCGTATATCCGTGCAAGAACCATAATTTAGAAAAGGAGGCCGGGTTCGTGTGAAATTCAACTATACTTTTTTGATATTTAAAAGAAAAACTTTATTGCACAGTGTGTGAAAAACCTTTATTGTAATCTTACTGAAGGCACAATGCGGCTGGGCGCCGTTCATGATGGTTATTGGCTGCTTGCCAGCTCCTATAAACGTGCAGGATGGGCAAGCCAACAAGTTACCTAGCCGATGGGTGTTTAAATGTCCATACAAAGTTGGAGTGTGGTAGTCGGTGTAAGTCAAAAACCACCTTAGTATAATATCCGTGATGGGTACCGGCAAGTCTCGATTAGTTGAAACAACTAGACAGGTTTTACAGATTATAAATCTCAGATAGCTCATTCAGTCCATCCACTGATGTATTAAATTTGATAATGAGCATAGCCTCTCTTTTGACCAGTTTGGCATCAAGGTCTCCTCCTCTGTTGTCTTGTGTGACTTTAGAGATCACAGTCCATCTCACATCTTTTTCTGTGTGATTATTGAGATGCCAGTGGTTGACCAGCGGGGCATTAGGCACATTCTTGCGTATCCTTGATTTGTGCTGTTGAATTCTTAGCCTTATCTCCTGATTTGTTTTCCCGATGTAAAGCCTGTCGCATGGACACAAAATCCCATATACAACATATTTTGTTTTACAATTGGAGACAAGATTATGTTTCCAGTGGATTTCCTTGTGAGAGAAATGGTTCCCTTCCATGGTGGATTCGCAACAGACACAAGTGCCACATTTACGATGTCCTTGTATAGGGGACAGATTGAGGAGGCTCCTAATGTCAGGACTTTTAGTTTTAGGGAGTGCAGCTCTTACTAGCTGATTGGCTATGCTCTTGTCTTTTCTAAAAGCAAAGAGCGGTGGTTCTTCAAGTGAGACATCAAGGTTTTTAATCAGATGCCAGTTTTGAGAGATGGTCTTTTTCAGCCAATTCGATGTAGGACTGTAGGTGGATACACACACAATCCTGGAGGTTTGGGATTTCTCTTTTCTCTCCAGAAGTGCATCACGAGGGGTCCACCATGCCCGTTTCATCGCTCTCTTCAGTAGTTTCTTGGGGTAACCCCTGGATTGTAAGTTGTTTTTCAAATTTTCCGCATGGCACAGATATTCGTCCTTGAATGTGCAATTTCGGCGAATTCGCAAGAATTGGCCGTAAGGCAAGTTGTCTCTTAAGCTGCGCGGATGATTGCTTGAATAAAGGAGTGCTTTATTTCTGTCCGTCTTTTTCTTATATAGAGTGGTGACTAGACCGCCATTGCTGGGATAGATCTCGACATCTAAAAATGGCATTCTGTACTTGGAAGAGTTCAGACTGAATTTTATGTCTGGCGTTCTATTATTAAGCCACTGTACAAACTCCTGTAGTTGGTTTTCTTCCCCAGTCCAAATTAGGAAGACATCATCGATGTATCGAACCCAATTAGTGATGTAAACTGCAAATGGGTTGTTGTTATATACAAAACGGTCCTCATATTTGGACATGAAAAGGACTGCCAGCTCTGGGGCGAATGGACACCCCATCGCGACGCCTTTAGTTTGCAGAAAAAAGTCGTCTTTAAAACAAAAGTAATTATTTTTCAAGGCAAATGTGGCTAGTTCCAGGATAAAATCCGTCGGAACCTTTTCTGGTTTGGGTCTGCTGTTCAAGAATGACTCCAACACCGCCAAACCTTCATCCTGTGGGATCTCTGTATAGAGGGAAGTGACGTCCAGTGTTACAAGGAAGTGTGTATCTTCTTCAAATTCCATTGTGTTGAGTTTGTTTAGAAAATCCGTAGTATCTTGTATATACGATTTCACCGCTGGCATGAATGGTTTGAGGAAAAAATCCACGAATTTGGATATTGATTCGTTCAATGACTCACAACCCGAGACGATTGGGCGTCCCGGGGGGCTACTCTGATCTTTATGCACTTTTGGGAGGACATAAAAGATCGGTATGCGTGGATTTTTGTTCTTTAAGAAATCGTATTCTTTTTTGCCCAGGAACCCTTGTTCAAAACCTTTCTGTAGGATATTAAACAGTTTTCCTTGAAGTTCAATAGTAGGATCTTTGTTTAATTTCCGATAGCATTGTTCGTTGGAGAGTTGTCTCATAACTTCTGTAGTATATCGGTCTGTCGCCCAGATGACAATTGAACCGCCTTTGTCCGCTTGTTTTATTACTATAGACGGATCATTTTTTAGGGCAAGCAACGCTTCTTTTTGAGCTCTGGTTATATTGAATTTGACAAACTTCTTATTTTGTTGTTCAGCTTCGGAGATAGCGGACAAAACTACTTTCTCAAAAAGTATTACTTCTTTTGGAGTTTTTGATGTTGGAGGACAAAAAGTTGATTTTTTCTTTAAACCCGTTGTTTCTATGTTCTCTTTCAATGGATTCTCACAAAAGAAAGTAATAAGACGTATCTTCCGGCAGAATTCAATAAATTCCGTCTTAAGTTGTACGAAATTCGTTGCTTTAGATGGGACGAATGATAAACCCTTTTCCAACACACTCAGTTCTTCCTGTGTCAGAATTTTATCTGAAAGGTTGAAAATTGGGGAACTATTCGGTTCCAAAGGTTCCTGTACTTATAATGGAGGCATCGCCCTCGCAGATGCCTGGGCTTATTACTGGTCCTCACACCTGACAGCAAGAAATGAATAGGGGTATAAAGATAGTGATCATCCAACATATGCATTAGAAAAAATGCAGTTTCACACCCACCTCTTCCACCACTACGTCTATGGAGGTAAAGAACTAAGAGACCGCCTACTGGCAACCCAGATAGCTATTGAGTCATGGGGAAAAGCAAACAGATGCCTGGAACGGGCACACAAAATCACTTGGGAGACGCCCACTATAGGTTGGAAGGTACCTAATGGAAATTGGAAAATTGCGGAGGTTTGACACTTGGGACCGTATTGGTATCACCAAGCTGGCCGGCTTGATTGATGGAGATGCCCTGATTTCCTTTTCATTCCTTAAAAGTGAGCTTCAACTAGAAGACAAGCTGTGCTTCAAATACCTACAGCTTACACATGCTTGGAAAGCTGAAGATATTCCAGCTGATCTCCCAGAATATGCACCACTAGAAGGCCAACTCTTGATGGGGGAGCTACAAGAGAAGGCAGTTTCCTCCTTCCTTGAGAAGCTGCGCTAATGTTCCCAGTGGATGTAGTAATGAAATCCAGGCTGCGACTTATCCAACTCAAAATCCTTTACAAGATTTCCTTTGCTAGGGCTCGCCTACACAAAATGGGAAGGGCAGACTCATCGGAATCAGAGGCAGTCATAGGGACCACACTACCCGATGACCCCAAAAATATACTCTTAGGCATATCCACAGAGATTGACCTCTCACAAATGACACTGATATTTTGTAACCTAGGCTAAGTCCAAGCCAAAAAAGATTTGGCCAAGCATAAGGGAGCTCCCGAGATTCCATCCTTGACCGAGTGGGAAACAGGCTTAGATCTCCATATGGCTGCCGAAAGAGTTGCTTATAGAAGCACAGGTTGTCTGCATAAAGTTTGCAAAATATGGGGTAGTTGGATCAATTATTATGGCTTCAGCTACAAGACAACGCTAATGATGTGTTCCACACTCAGACCTCTTAAACTGTGTAACCTGACTTGTCATACCTGCCGCATTGATGTCACTTGTTTATTCTCTCTTCTACTGTCCTCATCAGTCAATGTGAAAACACTGGTTATTTAATACTATATATAAATGTATACTGATGTAAACACACACACCTATATATGTGTATGTATAAAGCTCTAGCATCAATTTAGCATCAATTTAGAGTGGGCACGGACAGGACGTCTGAGCTCCCGGCTCCGCAGCCCGTCTGCTGTTTGCATGACATCCTGATCTTTAATCCTGCCTACGGCGCGAGCAATTGTCACCACGGATGCGCTGATACTTTCCGCATTCCTCCGATGTTCCCGCCGGCTTTTTTGGTCGAGGATTCATAGAGTTTGCCGACTTTGGACTTTGCCCACGCAATCTGGCCCGACCACCGCCACCGGACTCCGCTTATCACGTACGGTGAGACGACCTGGGGCTGGACCGGCGACTGGGGAAATGTGACTGGACGTGGAGTGGGCGGCCCGGCGGAGCCTTCTTCGCGACGGAGAGAATTCCGGTACGATTGGGTCCTGGCTGGTGTATTTTCCTTTGTCCTCCCACCAGCGGTCAGAGCGGTGTCCGTTCGAGGGCGCCCACCACCCGCATTGCAACACAGCCGAGGGCTCTCCCATCGTGGGAGCCCCGTCTAGCGAGCAGTAACCCCTCCTGCCGTAACTACTGTCCCTCCATCCCGTGGTGTCGCCCTCACCCCTCCGAGGTGGGCTAACGGCAAAACTGGTACCGGTGCCGGTCTACCTCGCCGGATAGGCGGAAGCCGCCATATCCCTGACGCAAGCTTCCCTGCCTACTGTCGAGCTGGAGGGTGTCCCGGTGGCGCCTCTACATACTGTCGGCATGCTGAAGCAGGGGGCAGACCTATCCTATGGTGATATCCTTCTAGCCCTGGGGGACTTGCGGGCGACATGGTGCCAACGCACTCGAGAACTGGAGCGGAAGTTCGATACCGCTATGCCACCCAGGGAGCTACAGCGGTTGTCTGACCCCCCAAGGCCTCTCATTCCCTTCGAGGCGGATACAAATTGGCGACAGGGGGATACTGTGGAACGTCCTCTCCCTGGTAACAGTGTCGAGGGTTCTTTTAAGGACAAAGTTGCAGATACAAAGCTCCCTTCCACTTTCCAAGCCGAGACTCTGCCTCTGCAAGTGTTGCCATGTCTGCCTCAACATCGCCGGAGTGTGAGCCGTTCTGTGGGGAAAACTGTGTTTGTCACTATCGATGTGGTGATGGTCTCTGACTGGGAACTCTCGCTTCTTCCCCCTCTGCGTCATCGTTGCCGGGAGCGGCCATCTTGCTCCTTTGTTCTGCCTGAGGTACACTCCCAGCGGCGGCCATGTTCGGTGGGGTCTCCGCGTTCAGGCCAGGGTTGAAGTTGCCACCCTTGATGATCCTGCCTGACCGCCTGGCATGACCCGGACTAGAATATCTGTTTATGTATCGGTTGTGCCGCATGTGTGTAATTTGCTACTGTTTCTTGCGGGGGTGGATCTGTGGGGCCGCTTAGGATCGGGCCGGGTCTGGGCGATTCCCTTTAGTCTACTGTACGTATTGGCGGGCGGGGACTAGGACGGGACTGCTAATTGTTTGCTTTACTCGCACATTTGGAATGGAGTCTCCCCACCTGCCGTCTTGCTTGCTATTTCAGTAGTGCTGATGATATACAGGGTGGGGGACGCTTAAGGGGCTGTGGTGACCGGGAGTATGTGAAAATTCCTCCTCCTGCTTTCTCTGGGAGTCGGAGGCTGGGAGGTTCTTTCCCACTCTCCAGACTCTCTTTCCTACTTGGGGTTCATCTGGGGCGACAGGCATGCCTATTGGGGGGGGGTGGGCCGTGGCCTTCCGCTGGTATGCAGGGTGGGGGGACGGGATGTGTTCTATGTCTTCTTCGTCTCTATGGCCCTCTTTCTCTTCCGGTCTCTCTGCCTCTTTGGTTTCTTTCTTTTTTATGTTTCTTTGTTTCTTCGGAGTCGGGGCTCAGTGTTAGTAGGGAGTTTCTTGAGTTCTATCATTCTGTGATATAGTGTATGCTCTTAGTTCCTGGATGGTGGCCACCTGCTTTCTTACCAATACCTTCCTATATACCGCCTCCTTCTGGGTGCTCCTTGAACAGTGATGTCTCTCCTGGTCAGTGATTAGCTTCGACTCCTTTCGATGTTCACTACATCGTACTCGACTACACCATAAAATTAAACCTTTTCTTATCCTGACATTATTGTTCTATGTTTGCGAATGTCATAGCAGCCGGCCCCGAGGGGTTGTAGGCAGACGCTGTGTATTGTGCATCTACCGAAATAAAGGTTTTAAAAAAAAAAAAAAAAAAAAAAAAAAAATTTAGAGTGGGCAAGCACCCTTTAAATGCGTTCACTGCAAAATAGAAGGGTGGTGACAGGGTGGACAACCCACTCTGTGAAGGACGAAAAGAGACCATTCCGCAAGTGTTATTTGTTTGCCCCTTGTATGTTAAGTTCAGTTCTGCTTGGATTGCACCAGTCTGGTGCAATCCACTGCCAGCTACCATGTAGCTTTAAGAATTTTATGTATGGACACTTCATCGCTGTACGTTTGTGCCACTGTCAAATTCCTGGGCCTGATGTGGGTGAAAAGAAGGGCCGCCATTGCTGCTAATAATGCCAACGTTTTTTAAAGGTCTTAACTGACTTTTAACTATATTTCATAGGGAATATTTTCTGCAATGGATTGTGCTCTAAGTGAATAGTGATTGTTTGCTGATATGGACTCAAACAAGCTGTTTGATATGGCTACTTATTAATACTGGATACTGTGTATATGGATTGCGTGTTATTTACTGTCTACTTTTCTGGCTGCGCTGAAATAAAGTTATTTATGATGATGTATGTTTATATATACCTATATAAAATGTAATACTAATATTAAAATATATATATTTCACATTATATTATATTTTTTGGGGCTTTTTTTATTTACTACTATATATAAAAAGCATATATATATATATATTAACATATATACACACACACACACATATATGTATATATATATATACACATATGTGTGTGTGTGTGTTTGTGTGTGTGTGTGTATATATATATACACACACATATCCAATACTACTCCTGCTCCTTTCCCTGGGTTTACAGAAAGTAGGCACTGACACTGCTGAAGCAGGTTTCAATATATTTTATTTCTTTAGTGAAACAATGAAACACGCATTTCGGTGGTTGCTGCCACCTTGCTCACTTAGTGTCATCGCCATCTTTGTTTAACAATATATTCTCTCAAGATCCTACGCCACTCAGCATAGAAACTGAAAAAATACTTTACATTCCTTATCTCAATCACATATTTTTCCAAACAAAGTGCAAAGTCTAAAATTTAAAATTAAATTCATAAAACGTATTAATTCATTAATGGATTTCAAAATTATATATGATCTGTATCTGGTCGCCTCATAACTTAATGATTCATTTAAACATATCAGTGATTAGCTTGGTACTTACAAACTCAGAAGCCTGCACCTAATATGTAACTTACACAATAACCCACACCCTACCATTACTCAGGACCTAACCAGTTCTCCCCTCACCACAGCCGGGAGGTCCTCACTCTCTCTAAAGCATTCTTCCTCTTAAGAGGATCTAAGAGCCTCTCAGTCCTCTGTCGAACTGGCCCAACCCAATAGACCCCCGACTCGGAAGGCGGGCGGGCCTACGGGTTCTCTCTGCTTGCAGTTCTCCAGTCCGATACTGGCTGATTCTCGAGCTGAGAGGTTCCCTCGCCCCCTACCGCCATTGCTCTCAACAAAAGATCCCTCTTCCTTCACCCCTATTTCTACAACACCCCTAGGCCGGAGACCTGGCAATTGCCCTCCACAGACCATGATTGGCCAAACCCACTCAACCCTGGCTGGACCATCCCAGACTCACAGGTCAATGGCCCTCCCACCTTCTCTCCTTTACCAAACTCTCTATCCAAGCATCCGGGAACACCGCTAGTCCCTAATGACCAACTCCCCCCCACCTGGAACTCTGCATCAGCGCCTTAGACCCCCCCATGGCATACATCTAGGCCCCTCCTCTCCGCCAGATCTCCCAACACAACCTCCACCCCTCTCCCAGCACTCAAACTTGGTGGCACGCCTGGATGATATATCTCTCCAGCTGCACCTTCTCACCGTCGAACTACATGACTTGAAAGCTCTCTCAATTGAACATTTCCCCTTGATCAGCTCCCTCCTCTCCTCTGCGAATTTGCCCAGAGCCCACTCTAGTGATAGAGTTTGCCTTGACCAGTTCCCCCCTCTATCTCGAAAACCATACCCCTACCTAACGCCCCCTCCCGCCCCAGAAAAATGAAGTCCTATCTTGCATCTAATGATATCGATGACCTACTCAACTCTTACTCACCTACTCTAGACAACAACATGATCCCTCCGGGGCAAATTTATGCCATCCACTCTAACCTGAACAGAGAACCCCCTCACAATCTTAGAGTCATTAATAATGAAAACCTCATGAGAGTGAACATCATCCAGACTCCTTCCCCCCTTACTCTGGTACAACTTCAATGCGTACTACTCAACTGCAGGTCAGCCAGTAAACACGCCTCCGATATCTTCGAACTCATCCAACACAATGAGTGAGACATCATCATCCTCACTGAAACTTGGCTCAATCCCTCATCAAATCCTATCCTAGACCTCCCAGTGCCTCCTACCCACAACATAATCCATCAAGACAGAGCTCTGAAGCTGGGTGGTGGCCCTAGCTTGTATACATCGGAGTACACTCTCGGTTTCCCACTCGGAGTCTTCTACGCCATCCTCCTGCGAATACCTTTGTCTCAACATTTCAAGTAACAACCTTCTGGTGTGCAAACTTCACACTTTTTATAACCCCCCCGTGGGACAATCTCCTCTTCATCAAACAATTCATGGAAATCATCTCTGGCAATGGCGACTCCGTAATGTTCCAAATCTTCCTCTGTGATTTCAACCTTCACTGGTCTAACCCCAATGACCAAGCTGCAACATGCCTTAAATGGTTCTTAAGTGATCACAAGTTGATTCAACATTGTGTCCAGACAACCCATAATAAAGGAGAAATTCTAGACCTCATCATCACCAAAGGACACACCATCAAACTGGATACCATTACCACTTGCGATTGGTCCGACCATCACAGCATCTTCTTTTATATTAACAGTGGGGTGTCTCTGAGGAAGGCTCAACCAACATATTCGAAGCTCTGGAAAAGGGACCTCAGATCTATCAATACAGCTGAACTAGCAACCTACTGTAAATGTGCCCTCTCCTCCTAAGCTGACATGTCTGAGGTTCAGGTAGGTACTCACTGATTACTACAACTCTACTATCTCTAGCATCATGTATTCCATTGCACCTCTCCAACAAAAAAATACCTCAACAAAAATATCCAAACCATGGTTCAACAACAATTTAAACTTGGAACGTCACAACCTTAGGGCAACTGAACGATCTTGGAGATCCAAACCTTCCTCGGATCAGCTAAAACTCCTTAAAGAGGTTAGGAGTTCCTACAACAAACAAATCAAGAGCACTAAGGCCGACTAATTCAGATCCCAACTTGATCAAGCCACTAATCGCCCCCAAAAACCTTTTGAACTGGTTAAACAGCAATCGGTGGAAGCTCCAAACCACTCTGACTCTGGAGTCATCCCACCCTCATGCGACAAACTGGCTTCTATTTTTACTGAGATATCAAGACTCATCAATATTGAACTTGCTTCTAAGAAGGCTCTATTGTATTGCCATCCTATGGATCCATGCCACCTCCTACCCTCTTAGAGAAGCTCAAACCAATCAGCCTGAGCACCAAGAACAATGCCTCATGGGGCACCTTTACTCCCTTCAGTGAAAGAGACATCAACAAGATTCTTCAGAGTATCAACCCATCTAATCACTTCAGCTACCCGTTGCCACCTTCCATCTTTAAATAAATCAAGGAGGTCATCATCCCCATCTGGACAAAGATTGTCAATGCCTCACTGTCACAAGGCACGATCCCAGATTGTCTAAAACCAGCTCAGGTACCACCTATACTAAAAAAAACTAATGCAGATAGTGCTGCCTTTAACAACTTCCGCCCTATCTCTAACATCCCCACCTTAGCCAAACTCCTAGAAAAATGTGTCCAATCACAACTCTGTGCTCATATTGAGAATTTCCAACTCCTGGACCAGCATCAATCTGGCTTTCGGAGTGGGCACAGCACTGAATCGGCTCTCACTCACTTTATGGGTGACATTTAAAAAAGGCTTGACCAAAATGAATCTTGCCTCCTAATCATCCTTGACCTTTCCTCTGTGTTTGACACTGTCAATCACGACAACCTCCTATTCATTTTGAAGAACAGGATGGGCCTCTCTGGTCTGGTGTTGCGATGTTTCTCGTCCTTCCTCCACCACAGATCACAAAGAGTCAAGGCAAACCACTCACTCTACCAGCCCTCTCCAGTATCCATGGGGTCCCATAAGGGTCCGCCCTATCTCCTATACTCTTCAACTTGTTCTTGGAACCATTAGCTAATGCAGTAAATTCCACGAACATTCTCCTTCATATGTATGCAGATGATACACAACTTTATCTGAATATCTCCTCCCCAGATAACCTCATATCACTCAACACTATTCTAACGTCTCACAAAACTGGTTAACCGAGAACCACCTCCTGCTCAACACCTCCAAAACAGAATTCCTACTCATTTCTTCTCCGAATCACATCCCCAAGTTAGACCTTTGGATTACGCACCTCACAGCCTTCAACTGCTCCCCCTTCATTATTGACTCAGCCAAATCTCTCGGAATCACCCTGGACAAGCATCTGAACATGAAGAATCATATCAGCAATGATTGCAAGGGAGCTAATCACCTGATGAGGATACTCAGGAATATCAAACCATTCCTTCCACAATCTCATTTCAAGCAGGTAGTCCAAGCACTTGTTTTGCTTAGACTAGACTAAGGCAGTGCTATGCTCTGTGGCCTCCCCAAATATACCTTAGCCCCACTAAGGGCATCATTGAACGCTGCTGCTAGATTGATTACTGGTACTAAAAGAAATGCACACATATCCTCAGTCCTAAAATCCTTTAAGTGGTTGCCCTACGAAGCAAGAATTCAGCTAAAGATTGCCTGTCTGTCTCACAAAGCCCTCCATTTCAAAACCCCCAGTAGTGCAAAAGCTGGAATTGTCCGTAGGTGGTAGACCCTCAAGAAGTGCTAACTCTTTCCTCCTGAAACCACAGATCTTTCAGAAAAAGAGAACGTGTCACCGTACTTTCTTCGGCTCTGCCCCGAAGATTTGGAACTCTCTTCCACCGGAAGTACGCAGAACCTCCTCCACGGTTGCTTTCAAATTGGAAGCTAAAAGATTCCTTATGAACAAGTTCTTACCTTAAATTTGTTTGGATCATCTGCTCTAAGTCATTGGACTTACAACCTTACTACCTGCACTGGGTGCTACTCTTCTTTAACCTATCATTTGCTCCCCTATTAGCTCGCTATGTACCAGTTATTGTATTACTCTCTATTGACCCATTTTGTTTTGTAACTGTTCTGTTTGGTATTCCTATTTGATGCCGGTACTGCATTTATTATCTTCCTTCCCTGCAATTGTAAAGTGCTCTGATATCCTTCGGGATCATGTGTGCGCTATATAAAACTTTATATAAATAAATAAATAAATAAAATAAAATAAATAAATATAATATTCACTGAATGTACATAATTAATAACACATTAATTATTAATTGTGCATTAATTATTTCTTCTTTAACTTCCCATCCTATACCCCTACAACCCAAACAGCCCACATCTAATATATAACTAAACTATATCATTATTCCACAATTTACATAATAATCAATTAAATTGTTAATAATAAATGAGTAAATAATTGTAAATTAATTGCTGCTTAATTACCTTCCCACCTTATGCCCCTACAAACCCAGCAGCCCACACCTAATATATAACTTAAAAATACATTTATTACACAATTTAAACTATTAATAATCAATTAAATAATTGATAATAAATGTATAATTGATTGGTAATTAATTATACTTAATTACCTTCGCACCCTATACCCCTACAAACCTAGCATCCACTACAAAACTATAACTTACTATTGTTAATTAAATCAAAATGTATAAATCACTTAAATTACAAATTATATTTAAAAATATTATTAACAATTATACAAACAATAATAACACATAAATTAATATCTGAAATAAAACACATAAAGATAATTAAAACCAATATTTTTTACAAATATATTATTGAAAACAATATTAACTACAACAATATTCTTGTCAACTTTATTACTTACTTGAAAAATCGATATTCGTGATAGCAATATTTCTTTATCACGATATTTTTCTATCACAATATTTTTTCCAATATTACTGTAACTCGATAATTAAAACTCAAAATGTAGTCCAAATACCCTACAATCCCTCATTTTCTCAATCAAATCTTTAATATGGGCTCTCAGTGTAATCAAACCCATCTCCTTAATTTTGTTATGCGTCAAATCTATTTTGTAATTTCGTTTCACATTTTTCGTCTTACTGATGTCGACCTCCAATTCATCAGCTAATTCTTCCAATTTATCACATACTTCATTTGCACATCTGGCTGCTTCTTTAATCAAATACATAATTTCATCAGCATTGTAGGGCAATAACCTACTCAGGCTAACTTTCCCTTATATCATTTCATCAAATCCAGTTTTTAAATGCCAATGTTAACTTCTTCAGGAACCTCTTCAAATAGCACTGTTCTTAAATACACTGCAGCTTGAGTCTGTACTTTCAATTTTATATATCTCCATTTGTGCTAGGCACAGCCTCATCACTGTCTTTGTCTGTGCACTCCGTATCACTGCAGTACTAATAGAACTTTGCATTCCTGTACAACCATCTACCCAAGCACCTGTATCAGGTCCTGAGCTAGTCCCACATTTAAAAGCTCATTAAAACATGATCCTCCTCACCAGAATCTTTCTTCTGCTTCTCTTTTTTATTTTTCTTGTCTTTTTCATTTATTTCCTTAGCTATAGAAGAAAAATGCTTCATCATATCCACACAAAAGGTGATGAGAGGATGCTTGCAATAAGTCTAATTACTGGCAATCTCTTGGGGTGGCATTCCAACCCATCATTCTTTTGCCCTCCATGCCACCTCAGACTAGACCCAGCTATATGAAAATCAATCTTGACACTGCTCCAATAAGAACAGTCCAACCCGAACTGCCAGGCCAGGTCCTCTCTGAACTGGAATACAAGCAACTCAAGACCGGTTGCCATTGATTGGGGCTCTTCAGGTGAGTGCAGCTTGGTAGCAGTGGCACATTGAGAAAGGGACCCATATCTAGGCATATGTTTTGTCACCAAAGGGTGCTACATCAAGCACACAAAAGGTGATGAGAGGATACTAGCAATAAATCTAACCCCTCACAATTGCTTGAGGTAGCATTCCAACCCATCGTTCTTTTGTCCACCATGCCACCTCATACTAGACCCAGCTATATGAAAATCAATATTGACCCTGCTCCAATAGGAACAGTCCAGCTTGAACTACGAAACCAGATCCTTTCTGAAAAAGAGCCCAAGCAACCCAAGACTGGTTTTGCCCTGATTGGGGCTCCTCAGTCAGGTGAAGCTTGGTTCCAGTGGCACAGTCAACAAGAGATCCATGCCTAATTCCTGCATGTTATTCTCCATGTGTGGTCTGATTTTCGCCCTTGCATTTTCATGTTTTTTGTCTTACTTTATCTCGGTTTCTGAAAGTATTTTATAACTAACACATATGACATATCAAATTTGATAACAGTTTGTGAATTAGTACTGAACTTGGATTTACTTGTTAAGTATTAAGGATGGGTGTCTACTAACGAGTACACTATATAAAGTAAGAAATACATGATTTATATTTACAGTGTCTGTGCAAATAACAGGTATACTGTGGTATAAATTGGCACTACATGGCATACAATTAAAGTACTTGGTATATAATAACAATATGTTGTATTTATAAGCACTACTTGACAGTATAATGGATTACCTAGGCATATGATTGCTGCTTGCCATGTTAAACTTTACCTAGATGTATAATAATTGAACCTAGGGGACCATGGGCATGTTCAGGCTTTGTCTAGTGTATAAAGGCTATGCATGGTACTGAATGTTGGAAACCGTCATATAATGGCTCTGCCTGGAAAATATTAGCTTTACTCTACACATCTGGCAAGAAATGACTGACCCTAGACTACGAGGAAAGAAATTAGGGAGAAGCTTAATGGAAGCAGCAGAAAATTGTAGAAGTGCCCGAAAGAGCTTGGTAGTTTTCCCACAGCTAGATTAGTTAATAAGTACCTGTAAGAAAAACTCAAAATACATTTGCTGCTGAAAGCTGGTCAAATGTGACTTCCAGTGTCCAAAAGAAGATGTGTGATAGTGTCCTCTGGTGTACATTTTTATGACCCACCGCTAGAGGTATATTTAGCAATAAAGTCGCAAAAAAGAAACAAAGCCCTGGCCATGCTTATGTTCACATTGATTTTTTCCTCTCAAATATACTTATATGATCTGCCTTTCTGGCTAAAGGTTTTAATGCATTATTGAACTCCAGTATATTTCCACAGAGCTGGAAAACTCCAATAATCATCTCAAGTCAATAAAAAAGGTTCTACATCAATTCCTTCAGATTATCGTTCAATTTCTCTGATTGATACTGCTTGTAAATTATTTGGTGGAACTCTAGAGAATAGAATCCTACCTTGAATAGAAGAACATAAGATGCAGTATAGTGTGCGATTGTACTACTGAATATCAACCCCTAGAATATCATGGTAGAACAATATCAAATTGAAAGGTAAGTGCATATAGAGAAGTTTAGCATTACTATTCCTAACTCCACATCTATGTGCCTTGAAGATATGTGTACCGCATGGGTACATATATGTTGAGTAAGGTATAAAAAATCTAGGCTTACTTACCTGTTGATTTTTTTTGTTTTCCTTATTTTGTACTCCATATACCCTAGTGTGCACATGAGTTTTCATTTTATTTATTTATTACCATTGTTATGCTTCGCTGACTGCACCAACGGGTATTAGCACTTTACATGGAACAATAATGATTACATACAACAAATCAAGTTCAAGTATCATAACATAAAATGAGAAAGCATGGGTCTTATGTATTGTTTGGTTATTTTCATTGGGTCAAAATCATCCCTAACCATTATCTTAAGGATTATCAACAAGAGTACTGAGAGATGAAGGATTCTTCTAGTATTCTTTGATCTCATGACAACATTTGTCTCCTATGCTTCATGTGCCACGTTATATTATATGGGTATAGATCCTCTGATGGTTAGCATATCATAGTTAGAGCGATTAGTGACCATGCAGATTTGAAAACTTTATGAATATGGCTGAGAGTGTAGCCCAACCCAGATGAAGAAACTTGTACAAATACTAAGCGGGTTGCGCTAAGAGTGGCAAAGATAGGATCATTCTTTGTCTGAGATATGTGAAAAAGAGAGAGCTTGCTCACGTGTTAGAGTCACAGTTCATCAATAGCATATGGTTATACTAAAAGCAGAGTATTGGGACCAAATTATTAAGATGATTTTAAATGCTTCTGTTGGAAGCACGATCGTGCCTATATTCAAAGACAAGGTCATCAATTGTTGTATAGCCTGTTTGGGTCTCATCCTGGCTAAGGAGTGTAGAAATCTCTTTCTGAAATGTGTGCTAGATATTTAACCAGTAACCTCTGGGGTACAGAATATTTTGTAATGTGTTCTTCTTGTAAAAGTTCTACAGAATCATTGGTACAATTTAATTTGTTTGTTCAGTGTTTCAGCGCACTACAATTCTGAAGGAGCCATAAGTGACTCAGTCATTTGGCCATGCTGGCACTGTGCATATAAAAAAGATTTCAATGTTAAACTTCAAATTATGTACGGAAATCCAGGCTGGTGTGTTATAAAATGTCTACTCTTGGTGGTGCTAGATAATAATGAATTACAGTTTGTCTGAGATCTACCCCTATTAGATGGTGTGTGAGATGACTACATGCCAAGGATTAAACCACACAAAACCAAGGGGAAAGAGTTATCATTCCTACACCATCCTCCAAACCAAACATTCAAAAACACAAAAGGGTGTAGGAGGCGAGAGAAGTACACAGAAGATGAATGTGGCGTACACACTGTTTGTTAAAAAAGGCCCTCAACACACATTGTAGCATACTTCATAATTTGGCTTGATAACAACATCCCTGTGCAGACCAACGCCTTGGATGGAGTATTAGGGTAGGGAAGACAATACAAACAAGTAACATAAGGGATAAAAAATGTGCAGAAATCAGGTTTAAAACTGGATCAGGAATATTCTCTCTGTATTTTATTCCTGGACTTCCTGGTCAGGATTAAAATATTTATAATATAGGATTGTGGTGTTGGTGGAAATATTAGCCCTACACCCCTCCTATTTGTCTGCTTGTCAAGATGTTTCAGCCATTTAAAGTAGCCCAAAAGGGGTCATCTGGCTTTCTTCAGGATTGTAGATCCCGTATGTCCCCTACTCTCCTGCCTTCCTTAGTTGGTAGATTGAGATCTGACCCATTCCGGTCTGAGAACTTGTAATCACACTGCAGTATTTCCTACAATGAAACATAACATTAATAAACACGGCATACTCCACGTTTTAGAGGATAGACTCTCAATAGTATTACAAAGACAAACAAAGTTCATTACTTTAACATATCTAGAATGTGTCACAACCACACACTCACCACTTCTCATCATGCACCACGTTGTGTTGGTGGATTCACTGTCACCCACTCTTATATAATTCAAGGCGACCAATCATATCTTCACCTTGAGCATGCTACTGTTCTGAATAGGTCCCTGTTCTTTATTCTACCCTCTTCACGACCAATATGGCAAATAAACATGTCAGTCTGCTCTGAATAAGAACCCAAGTTACCCCAGATCTGTTTCAAACTATTTAGGCTTCAGTGGTAAGATAAGGCTTGAGCTTCCACCTCCCGTCATACGTAGGTCACACAGAGCTACACACTGAAACAAGCAAAAAATGCAGTTGATAAAATGCTCGAATTTGAATTAATTGTATCTACTAAAATTGCTCATGGTAGCATTGCATTCATCCTTGCTCTTACCAGAAGAGACAAACAGGTTGCAACTCAGAGGTGGCCCTTTCTTTGTGGGGACAGTCAAGTCCTAGCTACAAGTGAACATTTAGAGAAGTGTCTTGTAACTTTCCTAGGGGTGATGTATTACTTTGGCCTCTTACCTCTAACATGTCCACCAGTTGGCCACAGAGCAAAGACGCCACATACCACCTCACTCTTCACAGCTGCTTTAATGACAAGGTCTTGATGTAACATGTAATGCACCATCTCATCCAGTAGTCTGCTGCACTCAGTGGTGGATAGAAGTGAGAGGTGACAGGAGGGAGGAAGCCCTTGATTTTGTGCAGTAACGTAATCCATGTCGCAGTCACACCATATGAGATCATACAAGGCCATTAAATGGGTATGTTAATTAATATTCATATTGACCCAATTACAGTGGTGTTTACAGACCACTGAATATTATCCTTTCCAAAAGATGCCCCTGTTAAATGAATTGAAAGTATAAAACTGTTAGCCTTTATGGTCTCACACATTCATTTGTTTTTATTGCGATAATAGCTTTGGTGAAAGAGATGTTCCCCATGGATTTAAAAAAGAAATTATAGCAACTATTTTTCCTCACTTGTATGCATTTATATTGAATACTATGCAGTTAGCACCTCTGTACTCAGCACTTTGCCACCTGTACACTGACAATAGCACTACCACCAATCAATAATCTGTGAATGGAGTTTTGCTGGTCCTGTGACTATGTAAGTATTTCATTTGGACAATAATAGACTGATTTCATCATTTTAGGCCTCTGTAAGAATGAATTTACGTGTATGTTTATGCCAGAACATATGGTTCTTTGTATCTCAAATGTTTTAGGCTTGTACTTATCCATGGGCGAGTGAATGTCCCAGAGTAGAAGTCCAAACTCAAGCAAATCCCAGTCTGGCCTTTACTCCTATGCTCATTCACACATGGATGGCAGAATCAGTAAGTCATCTTGGGATACAAAGATGCAGACTAAGAGTGTCAGAGGACTACCTGCGCCATTCACTCAGTAGTCCAGATTTTTTTGTTGTGTCCAATCCCCTGTTCATGCAGCAATATAGCTACCAGTCATTTAATCCAGCTCCATCAAAAGGAATAAAGGTAGTCTGCTGCTACCCTCCATAAACTCAAGAGAGTCTCATAGACGTCTTTGTTAACTTGATGTTGTTTTCTTGCCAAAGGCTTCCTGAAATGTACAGATGTACACCAAATTCCTCCAAATCCTACACTAAAGTCACCCATATCTCCTTGAAATTACAAAAATAAATAACCTCTATACAAAGAAGTAGCCCACAATCTTGTTTGAATGGGAACGGTGATATAACCCCAAAATTAAGTGAAATGGTTATGATATAAATTATTTGATCTAGTGGTGTGCACACGAACCACAGTGCTTTGCTGCTGCTTCCGTTTTCAACTTCATAGCTTTATATCCAGCCACTGACAAGACTATGAAGCATTCAAACTCTGTGGCTTTGTGCGGTGTGCCTGTTTGGGTTTGTTTACATAGCAGCATTTGACATACTTAAGAACTTATGTAGATTAATAGTATTTTCTTTCGAAAAAGGAGGCTAGGATTCTTCTCCTATCCCAGTTCCCCAAGTTTATCACATGGGGGGACTTAGTGGGGATAAGCAAACCTATCTCCTGTTCCTTGCCTGCACGCTATTTTAGTACTTTCTCTGAAGTGCCTCTATTGTTTGCGATTAGCATCTTGGTCATAATGAGAAATTTCCCACATCTAGAATTAGGTGTATTGTAATAGAACATCAATTGGGTAAACTCTTGTAAAGTTGTTTAGGTTTAATAAATGCGTCATCTAATAACTGTAAATATCTTAATGATGTTCATCACAACCTCTACCACCGCTTATGTTGCCGGCAAGCTCACCATCTCAGGTGATTCTTGTCACACCCACAGTGAAGTGTAAAAAAGAAAAAGCAGGCAACAGGGATTTCATCAATGCACACAGGATCTGGAATAGCATCTTTGGATCCATCAGGACCGCCCCAGCGTTTTTCCAATTTAGGGAAGAGTTGAAGACTCACCTCTTTAAAGAACACTACATCACAATCCATGCCCCGCCCACAACTCAGCTTTCTCTTCTCTTACTCGCTGGCTTCAAGCTTGCCTTTGATCATGTACAGCGCTCCGCTATCTTTTGGCTAGGTTCGCACGGTAGAAATAACTTGTACTTTCATATTCAATGTGAGCAGTGTTAGCATTAGTGAATAGCTGTTTACACCAGACTAGGTGGGAATAACTGAGAACAAGGCTGGCAAATGTTGTGCTATTTTGTTAGTATGATGGACTATGTCTGTTTAGGCTTAATTTATAATTGTGGTTGGAGGTTCCATATGTAGTCACCCCAGGGGGCTGTTTCTTTAAACCCATGGCGTGATATTGTCTTTTATAAATCCTGCCAAGTGCTGTCTTATTTTGTTTTAACGGTATAATTAATTTTAATGATTTTAGTGGAAGGAGTATCAAGAGGGGCATTTGTTTCTGGAGCTCTATATTATGCAGAATGTCTCTAGGGATTGACTTAAATATGAATATTTGGGCTGGTTTATTTAGGTTATACCATCCTTTTATTCAATGATCCATTTCCAAAAGGAAGAAACGTGGGGTTGCCCTGTCGCTAATTGTGCAATAATGATAAAGCTGGAACTGCTTCTCTTTGTATGTATGATTTATACAATCCCACAAAAAAACTGAACCAATGCAGAAAAAGATAAGTAACAACCAAACGTAGTTAAGTAGTCAATAAATAATTATTAATTGTAATTTCATGTTAATTAAACAAATTTAGGATGACAGGACATTCTTCAAGCAAGTAACATCACTTCTTCTTGCAGAAAAGTGGTTCCCCAAATTTTGCATTAGAAAAAAGTAAAGGGGTCTTCATTAAGCTTGCAAATAATGCCAAATCAAGCTTAGGGCTGGCTGGAAGAGTACAGTTTAATTCAACAATGCATTTTTCTTTATTCATTTTTTTATAAAATTTGCGTTTGCTACCACAACCAAAATACGGAACATAGAGGCATATTTACAAGCCCCTATTGCCACCACATTACTTTTAAAGACGCTGTGGTGGCGATCCGGGCTTCGCCTTATTTACAAGGCAGTGTTAAGCCACTTAACGTGGCTTAATGCTGCCTTGTAAATAAGGCACCCTTTCACGCTATACTTAGCATTTAAGGGAAGGGCAATGGGTGATGCTGTGGGCATTCCAATTCAACACCCAATGATTTTGATGCTGCCCCATATTTACAAGGGTAGCGTAAATATGGGGAAGTGCCAAAATTAAGACCAGGGAAAACCTGGTCTTACCCTGGTTAATTGAGAATAAATGTTTAATTTCTCCTTGTTTTTGCTGTGTACTTTGATGATGATGGCTAGGGAAGCAGCACACACTCTATACTGGTACAGTCAAACTCAAGTAATATTCAATGTCCATGTATTAAATCGGTGCGCAGGAGGAGGAAGAGCCACCCAATCTTCCTCAACTGGAAAGGAAACTTCTCCTCAAAATTCAGAATTACTTCAAGCACTCAAAATCAAGAATGATTAGAGTAATATGTAAAATAGTCCAATGTCTTTTATTTTGACATCCAGGTTTTTTCCGGAATTGTTATCCGTTATACGTTTCACTCCTTGTCATCAATACAGCTCCTTACCAACACGTATTTTGCCTGTTTACATACAACAAGACTTTATCAGGGCAAATCAATGATCACTACTGTCCTTATCAGTATGAGGAATTATACTCTCATCGCAGCGCGTCAGAGTAACACATTTTCCCCAGTCCAAACATAAAGAGTATTGAAGGGCTAAATCTGCCATTCCGCGAATTACGTAGTAGTAAACCCCACTAAAGGGGAGGCTAGTGGGAGAAACAAAGATTGGTCTGCTTCATTGTTTCATGAACACTCACAAACTCATTGTTGCTGTTTACAAGCTCCTCTCCAAGGGGCTTATTTACAAGCCCCTTGTGCTGGCGGTACGTTACTTTTTCCTACCCTGGATAGAGTTGGAATTTTTCTTCAGCAAAGTACTCTAGGGGGCGTAACTCCACTTCCAAGAGGGCGTTTAGAGGAGGAGATTTTTGCTCTGGATAAATAGTTTACCCCAAGGATAGAAAATATAAGAAAAAAATGTTTTTGCACATCAGGTGGCATTTCCACAGTGCTTACCTGTACACTAAGGGGCTTATTTACAAGCCTCTTGCGCCACTGGTCGTGCATTTTGCTGCCCCATATTTACAAGGACATGAAAAGCCACCCTGCATGGCTTTTCCAGTCCTTGTAAATACAGCCCCTTTACTGGCAGCACTTTGCGTGAAAGGGGCGTTCCATGGGTGTTGCTGTGGGTGTTCCCAAGCAACACCCATGAAACCTGACACATTTTAAGATTTACGAGAAATCGTAAACCTTGAAATGCGTCTGAATGCTACACCTCCCCAGGGATGGTGTAGGGAGGCGCAACGGGGAGAAATGTATTACGTTTTCCTCATTTTTTCCCTCTTTCTATGCGTGCTGAATTCTGCATCACACATAAATGAGGAAATCACCCCTTGTGACTGTTTATGTGCAGAAAGGTGTACATAAACAATCACTGAGAAATATTACCTTTTGCAACTTCTATTCGTGCTGCATTAAGCAACACACATAGAAGTTTAAAAACGCCATTTCAGATTGTTTTTGTGCAGGAAGGGACCCCTTCCTGCACATAAACAATCATTCCCGTGACACAGGCACCAGGTGCCTGCATCGGCACATGGCAGCTAATTGTGCACCAGCGCAGGCGAGAGCAAAGGAATCTGTCATATCGTTGAAGATATGACGAATCCTTTTGCTTCGGCATTAAAGCAACGCAGCGCAGTCAAATGGTTTTCGGCAGCACGCTGCGTTGATTCCTTGTAAATGAGGCCCTAAGTCAGTGTCTAATTAGTAAAAGAATGAGTGCTGGTGTCCAAACCTCTCATCACAAGCCCATGGCCGGTGCAATTAAATGTCAGTGTGCCCAATGCCAAGGCTGCGTAGTCTTGAATCCACGTCATTCCTCTTTAACCCAATACCTGAGACTCCCCGCCCCTTTATATCACCCTTGCAGGCTCCTACTTTCTCTCTGTGTGATAGGTTTTCATTCTTTCGCTTCCTTTCAGCTTGTATGTGATTTTCCCTCTCTTGCTCTTGGTAAATGTCTTGTGGAGTAAAAATGAGTACTGGTCCCTAAAAAAAGATTGCTGATGGCCCACGCTGCCGACCACCAGCTCAAATTAAGCACTGCACTAAGTACAGTTGCTTACAGGGGGAAATTACAGTCATTAAAAAAACACGAGTCACACTGTAGGGCATCTGGAAATGTGTGACTAGTGCAAGTTTCCATTCGTACTACTGCTGAGTTTTGTGAATAAAGGAAAACCGAAACTCTGCACCAGAGAGGAATAATGGTTCTCCAAGTGCAGATTCAAGATCCCATTGGTGATCTGGGCACTTCGTTTATAATTCTCCTTTGGAAAGACATCTTTTTCATTTTGATACTAGTCTATGACATGCATTATATGATACCCGTGACTGGGAAATCATAACCATTAAGGGTAAAACAATATATAGTCCTTAGACCATTCATGCAATATCTCTATCCCCACTTTAATTGAGCAAGTTGCCTCTTTTAGTTCAAATGGAGCAGGGCATGAGAGGTTTACAGAACCAGTGACTTTTGACCACATGCATTGAGAAACCTATAAAGTATTATTGTATAAGCTAGAAAGAGTAATGAGAAATGGAAAGTCTTCAACTACAAACACAAAATGTGAAAAGAACAGCAAAAACAATGTACAGTAAAAACAAATGCCATCTCAACTTTGAAATGTAAAGACCCATGGAATCTCTATATTAAAGTGTGGCATAGTATGCATTGCTGTTCCTAGTGTCTGTGATAAAACTTTTCCTCTCTCTCTCTTTCTTCGTAGGCGCTGGTGACCTGACAGGAGAGCCTGTGGGATATGTGACAGGGGTGCTAGCCGTGCTGGTCCATGCTGCTTACTTGGTACTCATTCAGAAGACCAGCACTGACAGCGATTATGGACCGCTCACAGCCCAGTACGCCATTGCAGTCACAGCCACCCCTATTCTGATCATCTGCTCATTTGCCAGCATGGATTCTATCAATGCCTGGTCTTTTCCAGGATGGAAGGATCCAGGAATGATTTGTACTTTCATAGCTTGCATCGTGATAGGCTGTGCTATGAACTTCACAACTTTACACTGCACCTACATTAACTCAGCCGTGACCACCAGCTTTGTGGGGGTAGTGAAAAGCATTGCTACCATTACGGTTGGCATGTTGGCCTTTAATGATGTGGAGCCAACCTCACTTTTCATAGCTGGAGTGGTAGTCAATACGATTGGCTCTGTAATCTACTGCGTAGCAAAGTACATTGATACCAGAAGGCAAATCAACTATGAAGATCTAGAAAAGGAGGCCAAAAGGGAAGAAGAAGCAGAACGCGGCAGAGGCCCGCAGCCACTATTTGCCTTGGAGGAAGTGCCCAAGGAGAAACCAGAAGACGGTACATCAGAATGGGCGATGACGGCAGATGGAAATGCTCACGTGGAAACAATGGAGCAAACGAACAGCATATCAAGTGCGGCTCCTCCAACCGGCGGCCCAGTGGAATCCACCACTGATGGACCCAACAAGAGCTCTTTCAGGGATGCATACCTGGGAGTATGGCGCTCAGTTAGAGGAATGAAATTCATGAAGAAAGAGTGTTTGATAGAAAATGAGGAACTGCCAAGTCCCTGAAAGAGAGTGTCTGTCATCTCTCCACAAAGACATTTGGATGAACCTGGTGGGAAGAGAAAATGGTTGATTAGGGGTCAAAAAACGATTGCACGCCTTTAATTTATATGTGTACAGATGCGAAACAATGCCTACCCAGTCCATTAAATTATAGTCCTTTCTCCTTCAGCATTGAAATGGCGAGACAGCTGGCAGACCAGACAGATTCCCTTTTACAAGCTTTGTAAAACTCATAGGAAAGCCAAAAGTATGAATAATTTATCTGTATGCAAAAATATATTTTTCTTAAAGTAGGGAACAACAACTTAAAAATGTATTATTATTTGAAGCAGAACTGGGGATTACATGAGTTATGTCAAGTTGTGATGTGTTTGCTCATGTCCAACCCCTTTACTGTGTGAAATAGAGGTAAAGAGAAACATATTTAACTGTTATTGGATTTTACTACTGATTTATCTGTTCCACGGGGTATTAGAAAATATCCAGAAGCAGACTGAAAAACATTTTCCTGGCATAAAACGGATTTACATCATTAAAACTCTTCAGATAGTCATGCATACAATTTACATGATAGACAAAATATAGTAAGAGTACATCTTACCCTAATCGGAGTGTTCTGCTGTTATGATCACCCTCTTCTAGGGATGTTCTAATGCTGTGACCCCCCTCTGTTGTGGGTCACAACCGGTAGAATTCCCTAGCTCTCAAAGGCACGTGCATTATGCTTGGCTCACACAAAGAAAAAGAAAACAGACAACTATCTTCCACCTCCACTTAGTTAGTTTAGAGATCATAAGTATTATTAGATAGAATAGAATATAAACTCCACACATTGTTCATCACATATCCCTGATCAGTTAGTGTAAGAAGCTGGTATTGGCTTGCAGCATTTTGTTATTATGCTGGCTTGTTGCCAGGCTGCTGCTGATTCAGAACTCACAGTGTTCAGTATTTTGTCGCGATGGGCGGCAGGTCCCCCATCCTGTGGCGTAGCAAGGGGTGGTGGACCCCCCTACCTCCGCTCTTACCTGCGGCCATGCGGAGCAGCCGTCGCGGGATTCGCCAGCACCCCTCCCGCTTTTACATGCGGCTGCCGGGCGGCAAACGCAGGTACCACCACGGGTGGCACACCGTCTGGCTACGCCACTACCCCAGCATCTGGGTTCTCCGTAATCTCCCCCTTAACTAGAGAAGGGCTTATATGTCCTCTTTTCCAAAGCATCTCTGTGTAGCTGGTGCATCACTCGGAACCCCGTATTAGCACAGCAGCACCACAGAGCTGAAAACAAGGCGAGAATTTGAAGCATTTGTAAGCATTAGAATCAGGGCTTTAATTGGGCCGGTACTGTCCGGTACTGAGTACTGGCACTTTTTTATTTTGAGAAAGAGAGAACTTTGCACTTCTCAAGAGTGACATAACACTTCTAATTGAAGAGCACCGGCACTTCTCAGAAACAAGCAGAACATGTTACATTAGATTAGAACATGTTACAATCAGAGCCACATTTGTGTGGAAACTGGATTTTCATCAAGGTCATTTTATCAAGAAGGTTATACCTCTTTGCTGCTATTAATGACAAGCAGTGAAATCAGAATATTCCCCTCTCAACTAAGCAGGGCGGAGCAGGAGGCCTGTGGCAATTTTCACACAGTAGCACTTTGCATAAGCAAAACTAAAACTCATAAACACAGGCATCGGAGGGCCTCTTTCTAGGGCCTAAAACACACGTATCTTGCGTCAGTACACTTAAACTCACAAATACAGACCTTGGTAAAGAATGTCAAAGCTTGGGACACATAGCAGCATCATCAAAACACATGTAGAAACTTGCTGGTCTTCTCACCACATGGGCAAATGACCCACACACACATTCTAAATGGGTGTGGAAAAAACGAACAAACTCACAGGGACGTCAGAGGAGTGGCCGGGGACGTGCGATGTTCATTTGGTTGGCACTCACAAAGAAAAAAGGAATTTATGTGGCATTAGCAAAGATTTGGAATGTACTTATAACACTTATCCTAACACCAAACTAATTTGGTGTAATTTTAGAAGAAAGTTTAGTTAAGTGCACCAATCAATCAATCCGGTATCAAGGGGATGCATGTAGGAAAGGTTGGCAGTGGCATGAAAGGAAGCTATTAATGGTGTAGAATGTAAAAACATGAAGGTTTTATGATAATCTACAATTGGATGATTTTGGGATTCACTATGAATAAAGAACCCACATGGCAGAGGGGCATTTGGCAGTGCTGAAAGGGACGAACGCCAGTTGGGGAACGCTTTCTTTAGATTTTATGATTTTCCCATATCATTTAATTGTGTAGTATACACTAAAGATATTAGGTAAAATGGGTGTATGTTCAGTCTGTGCATGCATACTACACATATACACACGTTACTGATGTAATGCATATTTCACACCTGAATCCCAGAGTAATATATGCAAATTGGTAGAAAAATGCATTCTTTATTCCAGGCATAACACTTGTAACGCTTTGTGCGGCTGAGGGTTCTTAAGACCTTTGTGGTAAATCGCTCACATTTCTCTCTTTAGATCATATTCTAACCTGCCATTAAAAAAAGACTATTTATAGTTCACACTTAGGCACAGATTGTCTGCAAATTGACAATTTATGAGACTAACATATGTTTAACAAACTCTTTGCGATCTGTGATTAATGCTGTGCCCCAGCAAATCATTTCACGGAAACATCCGGTTTGATTTAGACGCGGGTGGTGCCAAAAAGGACTTTCTCTCCAAACCTACACTGGTATAATCACCCTATTTAGAGTTCACTCGATGGTGGGCATCCTTCTGGCTAAGATTCCTTCTCTGCCATCTGGTTCTATCGTGGTTCAGAGGTAGCACGGCCATAAAAGATGGCGGACAGCCACCCAATGTTTTAAAAGGTGGGGGGTAATCGGAATTAAAGTAGTCACCCTCCAGTAAGGGCTGAAAGCACAGAGGGGCAGATTTACAAGCCCCTTGTGCCTCTTTTACGCTGCCGATGCGTCACTTTTGTGATGCAGTGGCGGCTCAAAACCAGCGCCATGCTGCGGGGTATTTACAACGTGACGCATCTGGGAGATGCGTCACGTTGTAAAGCCCTGCGCCAGAAGTAGGCGTTCCTACGCAGGGGCGGTGTTTCGTCGCAGGAACGCCTCTTAAAAGTGGCTCAGTGAAATCTACAAGATTTCACTCAGTCACTTTTGAGCCCATGCTGCGTCAAAACCCTGCGCCTGCTTGAAGCAGGCGTAAGGATTGACGCACCCCAGAGCCTTGCTGGAGCTGCGTCGCGCTTGCGAGGCAACTCCAGCAAAGAGCTGCCTTTACGGCACAGATGCGTCACGCATCTGTCTGTTTTTCGCCCCATGGTGCGCCGCATTGTAAATGCGGCGCATCCATGGTGGCGGACCCGTGTCGCACAGTAACTGGCGCATCCCTGCTGATATGCAGGGATGCGTCAGTTATTGTAAATCTGCCCCAGAATGCTTAAACATCTGGTCTTGATGCATACTACAGTGTGCATGTTTCCCGTCAGAAGTACAGCAAGAGAGGCCGCATTTCTACAGCAGAGTAATCAGGTTTCTAACGAGAAGAATTATTGAAATGTGTTCTTTAAACTCTTTATGAAGTTTGTGTTTACAAATATGGTTTGCTTACAGGTACCACTTGACTTTCCTTTTTTTCTTTGTTAAATTTTTCAAATGACTAGTAAAGTGGCAAGTGTACAGCACATATGCACTCCAACTGCTCTGGAAGATGAAAGTATTTGTTGAAACTGTCTGTGATAAGCCTTATTTTCCATTCTTAGATTTTGAAAGTGTATCATGATTTGCAGATGAAGTTCAACTCATCTGAAAAGCGTTGGCTTTACATTGTTTACATTGCAACACAGTGGTAACAGATATCCTTCTAAATGCCATATTTGTTTCTGATTGCCTCACGTGGTTTTACTGTATCGCACTGGAACACACGCGGACATTGAGATCAACTAAAAAGCAAAGTTGCACTGCATTGAGTTGGTGATAGTTTCATATCGTTGGACATTCCCGATATGTTACATCATGCCTGAAGGCCTGTCAGAAAAAATTGACAGGCTAAAACGTCTGGTGTAGCTGCAGCACCATTAGATTTCCACTTTCTTTCAAAATGGCAGTCACACTTGCAGCCTCTTTGAAGGGGTTCACAAGAATCGACTGAGTGCACACAGGTGGGATCCTATAAGGCCATTCACTGATTGGAGGCGTACCCACACAAAGGATGTCACAGGAAATCAGAAACTGTGATGTACAACAGTGTGCTTGACACTGTTAGCGATTTGTAGTTAGTCGTAAATGGACCTGTCCATGGGGTCAGCAGACCATCATGTCTGTGACTGCTTTTTAAATAAAGCAGTATATATTTTGTAATGCACCCTGTTTTCCTTAACAAATATTGGTGCCCACATTCACAATGGGGAAGGGGTCCCCAGAAAATGGATTACCACCAACTTGAAGTTGGTGGTAACTGCAAATATTTTGCGACCACATTCCCGGCCGCAAAACATTCATACATACCAGTGCTATTCGGGATTAGGAAGGGGCGCCCTTAACACGACCCTTCTTAATACCTAATCCCAAAAGCAAAATGTGATTTGGTAAACAAGTTAGTGAGTTGCATTTTGCCTTCTGTAAATGGCAAAATGTGTTTTACCGGTCGCAAACGGCCTGAAGGCCTTTTGTGACTGGTAAAATGCTTCGTACATCTGGCCCCAGATGTTTCCATATCAACTGGACACCAGTTTTCCATTGTTAGCCTTTTCTTAAACAAGTCACTGCTATTAGATGTTTTATTGGATCAATTGAAGCAAACCGCAACCATGGACATTGATTCACCAAACCGCAATGGATGGTAGAAGTGATTTCACACATACTTCGACCCTTTGTTCTCCCATGGACATCACAAGGTTCACCTTTTGCCCCTGTCATTGCCTCTCCACAGTCTCCTTTTTGCTGTTCAAGGTCTAAGAAGAGGAAGAAGTGGAAAATTAGGAAGTAACCAGCATTCTAAGTGACTAGGTTAGTAAACGGGTTAGTAAACAGGTTGATTTGAACCCTGTTTACTTTCGGTTCCTGCTGTTGCTTTCGAGGCCCCTGAGACTTGGGGTTGCAAGGGCAGTGCAAGAGAGGATAACAGGACAAGCCAGGGCCAGCAGTTTCTAGCACTGGCCAAGCTTATTTGACCTACATTACCAAGAGTGCAGCTCCCAGAACACACTGATTTGTTAAATGAAGATCCAGGACAGGAAAACCGGTGTCCCAGTGAGATGAAGTTATCTGGTACCCGCAGTATGAGTTCACTATACTTAGGGGTACAAACCAATCTGGCTCTGGACCAGTGGGTAAAGACTTTCTTTTCTAATACGCACTCACACCGTGTTTCTCCTACAGAACTCCACAAGATCAATGGACCTTTCTTTCATTGTAGCCCTGTTAGGGTATATAAATCCACCCTCACCTCTCTTACGTTGTCCCCTTTCCTCTGAACAAGTGGAGATTCTCTTGACTGGTCAATTCAAGTAATAGTGAGTTTCTACTTTCCCACTGCTTGAAATTATTGAAAGGGTGCAAGTGTATATTTGTCTGTGCTTGTTTTGTTGGGGAGGGGGTGCAAAGGCCCAGTATAATATAGTTGGGCAAAGCTACACATTTTGTGCCCAAGACATATAGCATCTCAATAAATACATGAGAGGGAACACAAACTATGTGCCAAAATGAAAAGGGTGATGAATAACACTATTTATATAAACATGTGGGCGGGACTGCTCATTTTACAGTTCCTTTAGTGTTTACTGCAAAAGAGCTGCTGATATTATTTTGTACATTTGCACACCTCTGTCTTAAAATTCTACAATAAATATGTGGATGCCATAAGTGTTCAAACGTTTCTTTCATTAAAACTTTGATAATGCAACAAGAAGAGAAATATTTATTGTGACCAATTTTCTGCAAAAGAAACTGTGAAAATATTTTTAAGTGCATTAAAATGGTATGTGAAGCTAAATAATGTATAAATAAACAGAATGCACTTCTCTACACAAGTTTGACTTTGTTTTTCTTTATTGGTTATAAAACGCTTGTGCTTGGTCATTTTATAAAACAAAATATAAAATTGATATAAATAAAATTAAAAAGATGCGCTTTTGAGGGGTACCTCATTTGAACGTTGCCCTTTGGACTTGAGTTTACTTTTGTTTTAGTTATCTGCTGTCAGAAAATACACAGGAGAAATAATAGGTGATGTACTAACATGACATCCAGCTACGTTTTTAGTTGTCTTTCTCCCGAAGCTGCATAATGGACCTATTGATCTCCACAGCCACTATGCCAACACAGCACCAACCAACATAGGCACACTGCATAATGATATGTACATCATTGCATCGAAGATATCAATGTGAAACTATGAGAAGGTTAGAAATAATAGACAGCAACATTAAAAAAAATAAAATGACAAGAAAAATGCCATTTGTTGGCTGGAAAGAACTCCGCATGGGACCACAGAGAAAGCTCATTCTAGACCTTAGGCCAAGAGGAAAACTTTGAACTTTAGGCCACCACGAAAAGCAAACTCTCATTCCACCTTCGACAACTAGAACAAACTCTGCAGACTCTCTGCCAGTAGGGCAACTCTTTATTGGTCTTGGCTATTGAAACCCTCTTGGTCTTGGCTATTGAAACCCTCCGCTACACCTTAGGTCACTAGTAAAAATGTTCTGTAGAAGCTATGCCAATGGGCAAAAATGTGCTAGGACTTGTGCTGCAAAAAGACTTTCCTATTACTGACCTGAAAGGATGCATTTGCTGCTCAGATTTGGACTCAATAGTCAGGTAAACCACAGGACACGAGTAGTAAAATGCACCTCCCAGTTTGATCCCAGCAGCAGCGGACCGTGCATGTAGGAGCGGTGTGGCGGGTGGGCCAGGTGGGTGGGATGGAGGGGATTTCGACAGATGACGATGAGGGAAAATGTATTCTTTATTTGATTTTCCATTGTGGTCAACTGTCGAATGCCCCCACAACCCAGCCACACTGCTCTTACCTGCACTGGATGCTGCTGGATCCCAGTAATCCCTGATTGCCCTGGGGCTCCTGAAAAAGTCCCCACAACTTTCTTTTAGTTTGCAGAATCTGTCTTCATGGGGGGAGGCTACCGCGTTGGATCAGCTAAAACGAGGTTAATGCTAGCAGTGAGGGCCTAACATGTCAGGGCTCACATGAAAGCACAAGCCCTCCTGGGTCTAGTGAAACCAATATAAGCACTCCACTCACATTCTAATGAGCGTGCAGATGGTAATCATACTTGCACCAACCATTCTCCAAAGGAGACTGGTAGACCAATCTAAAACTGCAAAGGCTCATTCCCTGGCAGCTGACAAGAAAAAACAGGCCTGTCCCGCTACTATATTCTACCAATGTCAGCCCCCCACAGCCCGGTGAACTAAAGGTAGTCATGCGCAGTAAAGGATTGTGCACATATACCTTGAGTGATATGTACTTTTACTATCCTGCCCTTTTCGGCAGTCGCTATTTGTCACATTCGCAACTGTCATTGGAGCAAAGTGATCAATGAAAAAAATGGGGAAACTAACAAGCTTTTTTGTGAACCTGAATTGCCCAAGGTATGCAGAACTCATGAAAACAGGGTAGGTCCAGTGGAGGGGTATGCAGCACACAGTCATTCATCTAGAACTGTGTATATTTAGGAGAATCAACTAAAGGTAGTGGGCCTCATTCACAAACAAATGCTGCAGCGTGGCACTGGAAACCATTTTGCTGCACCGAGCTGTCATTTAAAAAGCACAGGAATGTGTCGTATTGACAGCAATACGATGCATCCAAGTGCTTTCCATAGCACAGGCACCCTTGCGTCATGTTGCATGGGTGCCTGCATTGCAGGGATGATTGTTTTTGTGCAGGAAGGGACACGTTCCTTCACAAAAACAATCAGTGATGGCATTTTCCTCTTTCTATGCGGAACGTAGCATGCATAGAAAGAGGAAAAAACAAGGAGAAATGAAAGTATTTCTCCTCGTTGCGCCACTCCTAAGCCTTCTCTGGGGAGGTGTAGGATTGTGACACATTCCCAGCTTTACAAAATGTTGTAAATCTGGGAATCTGTCATGTTCCATGGATGTTGCGTGGGAACAGGAGAGGAGAGGAGTTGGCCTAACGGCTAGGGCGGTTGACCTTGAATCTGGGGAACTGGGTTCGCATCTCGGCAATGACGCTGAACATCCTGTGATTCTGGGCAAATCACTTAGTCTCCCCGTGCCTAAACAAATTGAATGTGTCCTCATGTAACGCAACTGGTGCTATGTAAAGCGCTCTGATACTCGATACCTTCAGATCAAGTTCACGCTATATAAAATCGGTCGCAGGGTGACTTTACGTGCCCTTGTAGATATGGGCAGGCACATGGTGCATCAAACAAAAGTGACACATTGGCGAAACAATATGCTTGTAAATGAGGCCCTGTGTGTGTACAGCTTCCCCTGAGATAATCCTACCATACCACCAATCCTTTGCTTCTGAACAGGGTCTGCAAGAGAAATGGAAGACAAGATGAATGATATAATGTGAGAAATAGTTGCAGGTGCCTAAGGCAGGATCGTTAGCTGGAATACAGAGTCTGGGGAAATATTGTGACCCGCTAAAGTCAAGTATTTGGGGCTGAATTGATTAGCTAAAACATTTTGAGTTGAATATAAAAGAATCCATTCAGTTTTTGTCAAGAGACGTTTTAAAATACACAGCTTTACTTTGCAATGTGAGTTTTTTAGGAGAAGAATTTAGAGGTGAATTCCAGAGAAGTAGTCATTATACATAGTAGTTAAGAGTATGCAGAACATTTATTTATACCTCAGGAAGTCGAAGCTCACACTTTAGGTGTCTAGTCCTCCAGAATTACCAATAAAGAGAGCACATGTTCTTTTCATCAATATTTGTATTAACAATAAAGCACAGAGATCACGTTTCTCCATACATTTACATGTAAATATACATCTAAACATTAGTCAGACAACAGCAAAGTTGTTCTGTTTAATTGGAAATATTCAAACAATTACTGTGCTCTCAGCTTTTCTTTCCTATCTGATGGTTTGAAATGAGTCAGACTCTACTGCCCGGTATCCAGGTCTACAAAGCAAGTGATGCTCCTGCTGGCCACCTAAATTAGCAAACATTACAGCACAGCATCTTCTAGCCCTCATTCCAGTGCTTCTCTATTACCAGTAATTTAAAGTAAAAATAAAACTACTCAGTCAACCCCAGCTCTTCCTCCAGAGCAGCTCCAGTGGCTGCCTGACCTTTTGACATTTGTAGATAGCAACATCCGAGGGAGACATTTGCATTTTGAAATTATCAAGACTGGTTATAGAAGTAGAGCTGGGAGCGGGGGTTGCCAGCATGTTTTGTATGTTAAAAAGGCAGGAAATAAATTTGATTCTGCTACATTAAACTGTAAAAAGATCCAGTAGCCTTTCCTCCGAAGCAGCATTGGCACATCCCTAAGCTTCTCCCCCCCAAGTGTGATTGGTGCATCAACTTGGCATGCACTGAGATAACAGCACTCTCAGGCTGCATAGTGCTGCTTATTACTTCCGCCTGGTTTTTATTTAAAGATGTTTACAGCACCAGCCCACACATTGCCACTGATCCAGCTCTCTGGGCCAACCCTCTTACCATTTGTCCTCTGATGAACCTTTCTCGTCGACTGAGAGGTGATGGGAGTTAACATTAGATTAATCAAATTTCAATTAACAGAGTAACGCATTTGGTTACACAATTAGGACCAGTAATCAGTGACTATAGTTAAGAAAATGTGTTACAAGTTAGCAGTGAAGTTAAGGTACACAATTTTCAGCACTATGCTATAAAGGTACAGGACAACAACAGGGAAACCCAACCTCCTAAAGAAGTTTAGGCATACCAGTATTAAGTACACAAGAAGTTCAGTCACAGCATCACAAAAGATCAATACCAAGGTTTGGTATTCAGAGAAGAGTTTCTGTCTCTCTCTTCAATACATGAGTAAATTCTAAAATTGTCTAAGTTAAAGTCCAAACTAAACGGATGGTTGCATCTAAAAGAATCTCAAAGCTAGGGAAATTCAATAAAAGAGAAAGATAAGGCAGTGCAGGAATAATAGGAAGAATGGGAAGGTATCAGCATTTCAGAAGTTTGGTCAAGAGTCTTCTTGGGTCAGGGGAATAAGTGTTAGCCTAAGCTACACTTAGCAAAGAATTAAGGGAAAGCACAAAGGTCTAAACATCTCAAAGTCCAAAAAAAAGAATGCCTGAACTCAGATGGTGCGAACACAAGAGTCTCCTGATCAACATCTCTCGTAAGGGGTTCCATTGTCCTTTTCCATTCTCATGTTGTATGCTGCAGCATTCATGAAATGTCCCACACTGGAGGTGGGAATTGACATTGTCCTTGTTCTCTAAGGCCATATTACAATAATGCTGAATAGAGCTCTTCAGCTAACACTCTGGCTCTCCATGTTCTTTGCCAAGGTCTTCTTCACAGGCTCTCTCTCTCTACTGCTAGCACAGTATTGTATCTAATCTCAACTAACAAACCACGTGAATTACACCTGCAAGGAAAAGTCATGTGAGCAGAAAAGGGAAAACAGTATTTTATGCAGAATGGAACACAGTCCTACTCAAGTCAACTTTGAAGTATTAAATCAATGTATGTATGTATGGCATACTTGTATAGCGCAGGTATGGTGTACCTTTAATATGCATGTTCACTTTCAAACACAAATACAGGTAAATTGTCAGTACCTTAGACTCATATTGCATGTGGCATACAGTAAAATCTTGAATAAGTAGGTGTAAGTATGGCTAAGAACTACATCTTATTGCAATATATGAAGCATTAGTGCACACATTATACAAATCCTTTTTGTTTCTACAGTGCGTATATGTGTAATAAGTAAGGATAGTTTATTTATCAAGTCTTCAAGGAATATATCTTTTAATATGGTTAAGTCACACAGTATATGAATGAAGTCTCTATTGCCACAGTGACTGCATTTTAATAATGATGTCAAGTGCGACACTTTACATTAGTCATTAGAAACATTTGCTAAGTGCACGTTTATGTTATGTATTTGTGGCGTGTAAGGGTAGAGCCAAAATTGCGCTGCACCAATACCCCCTCTGATGGCGAATCAAGATATCACATTAAGATAAAAAAAATGGTTATCACATCGACAAATCACAATCTGGTTGTTTTCATCATCTTTCTTCTGGATTCCTCTAGAAACATCATGTCATCATCAATCAATCAAGCAGGGATTTGTGAAACTCACTAATCACCCGTGAGGGTCTCAAGGCGCTTAGGGGATTGCAGCTCCGATTCAGCAGAAGAGCCAGGTCCTGAGGCTCTTCCTGAAGGTGTGCAGAGTGTGGGAATGTCTCATATTAAGCAGGAGCTCATTCCAGGTCTTTGCTGTGATGTAGGAGTAGGCTCTTCCACCCGCTCTGGCTCTGCGGATGCACGGGATTTCGGCAAGGTTGGCGGAGCAGAGGTTTAGTATTTGCTCTGTCTATCTTCTAGTTATACGTCTGCTCTCTTTCTCTTCAATCCCTTTTTTACTGTACACATTTATATCCCTTCATAGATTAAAAAAAGACTAATCCACAAAGAGCAATGATCACTAAGGCTTTGAAAATGCTTCCAACAATTCCACCCTCTAAATTTCCAAACCATCTGTCTGTAGCAGCAAATCCATTCCTTACTGCTTTCCACACACCTGTTGCTTCTAACCCTTTCAAATCTCTCTTTAAGTTGGTAATGTTCTGGAATATAAGGACAACATTGTTGTACCTGTAACATCCAACAGACTTTGCCCTCCTTCGCAAGAAGGATGTCCAATGCAAGTCTATTCTGCAAGACCATGAATCTGATTGCAACCATTTCAGTATCTATAACAAAAAATCTTCCAACTGTGCTAGTAGACAACTTATCAACGACAGTAGAAAGCTTTCTAATCTTATGCGAGTTCAATATCACTCCTGCAGATGGCATTAGAGGACCAAAGATGTCTCCTAAAATTTCACTAGCACTGGCAACTCTCTTTGTTCTCAAATTTGTTCCCCGGTGGGGCCATCAAATTGTTCCACATGATAGATTTTTGGAAAAATTATCCTCATGTAACATGTTCCATACCATCTCGGGTAACCTGTAAAATGCATTTTTCGCACAATATAATAAACTTCAGGGAAACCAAGATCTTGTCCATCCAAGTATAATCCCCAATTTCCACAAACTTCTAAGGTATGATCAAAATTACTGTTCTTTGCATAATTTGAGTCTGTTGTGGATTTTCTAATTAGTATGCACAATTTCACTTTGTGTTGCCACTCTAAAGCTGATGCTGCTAAATGTTCCACTAATCTATGCTCACTTTCTTTTTTGGCCCATTGGGGTTAATTTTGAATGGGTTGTTGCTTTAGCCAAGGTGCCTCTTTGTCTGTCTTCTACTGAATCTATGGATGTCTTTTCTACACCTGTTAAGGAACAAGTTAAGTTCTGTCTATGTGCACAAGCAGTGTTTAATGTAATGGTGGGTCTAAAGAAATGTCCCACTATCTCTAGTTTATTAGCATCAGGCTTACAATTCAAATGCTTCAACTCAGGAACTTCTGAAAAAACCAAGTCATGATTCGAGTAATAATATTAACAATGACCCTTTCAAAAGAATAAGCTCATACTTCACGGGGAGGTGATGGAATGTTATCCCCTCAGCAACTGATGCAGGTAATTGCATGTAGACGTAGCAATCCCGCTACTCCCTCCCCTATCAAGGAATCTCCTTGTCCAAGGCCTGATCCTTGCTCGCCTCGACTATAGCAACGCCGTTTATCTAGGAGCCCCCGAATCGACTCTGGCAAAGCTCCAGCGCGCTCAAAATGCAGCCGCCCGGCTCCTAATGAATCTTCCCACCAGAGCCTCTGCCAGACCAGCACTCAAGGCCCTACACTGGCTCCCGATCCGTCAGAGGATTGAATTTAAGGCCATGTGTACCACCCACAAACTCCTCAACGGCCAAGGCCCTTCGATCCTGAGAGACATGGTCACTCCCTATAAGGCTCCCAGACTCCTGCGCTCTGACAATGAGCGTCTGGCCAACGTTCCGAGATTCAGGAAGGTGCGCACTGGTGGTCGACGCTTCGCAGTAAAGGCGTCCTCTGGATGGAACTTACTTCCACGCCGCTTGCGTCTGGAACCCTGCCACCTTCGGTTCCGCAAAGAACTGAAAACCTTCCTCTTCCCCAAATAGTACCTCCTCCCCCCCCTGATCATTACTAGTCTTTTACAGCGCGGGGATGCCTCCGGGTCACCAGGCGCTTTACAAATCGTTAAATAAATAAATAAACTTTGTTTCCCTTTAGAATCGCCACAGTCTCAGAATCGTGGAAACAATAGATAACAGTTTCACTCAGTCAATTGTGCATGCTTCGTTTCTACAGAGTTGCACAGAAATAGAGAGACGGGCGTTTCAATAAAAGGGTTTATTGAACAGTCTTATTTCTCATGCAAGAGATATGAATTGCTGCAATTGTAAGATAGACTGCGATGTACAATATGTACGAGGTTAGCAGTAAGATAAAATAATACTGCAATAGCATGGTTTGTAGCTATGACATATATTAATCAAAATACATACATAAATAACATAATGCTAAAATGTGATACTCATCTGATGCTTCTAAATTGTTCTACCTCAGTGTACCTAACCTAAGTGCAGTACGAGGTTTGAAGTAGGTGCTGTTTCTAAAGTATAGCTAGCTATATTTTAGTTTAGCCAAGAGTTGCCAAAAGTTTCTCTAAGTTCTAGTCAGCTCCATACCTGAGAATGAGAGGTTGGAATCTCTTTTCTGGACTCGATAGTCTAACCCCCCGCAAGGGAAGTCAGAGAGCACTGGAGCTGGATTCTCTGTGAGGAGGATGGCAGCGTCAGGTCAGTGCATCAGACTGGAACTCGATCTCCTTCCGAACTTGTCTGGGTTGGATCAAATCCTCCGGGAACTGCAATTTGCCAGGGCAAGTGCTGGTATATTTATACCTTGAAGGTGTCTAGGAATGCCAGTTTTGACGCAAAAGTCAGGCAGAGGAACGTCATGAATGAACCCCTAAGGAATAGATGTTCATGCATACTTAATGAGTTCTTGGAGAAATCAATATTCAAGCTGAGGGAAATTCCTAAAGGCGTATGGGTCTGGTTTTCCAAGAATTCGTTGTGACGTGGATGGACAGATGTAGGTGGCCATGCCTGTATTTGGTTTGTACGGACAATGTCTAAATAAGGGCCGGATTTCTATGTCCAAATAAGGGCAATGTGAATTGTACCTATATAAGGGCATAAATCCGGAAACCTATACGGAATCCAAATCTGCACACACCACCATGAGTTCTCTGATGTTAGACCCTTTAAGTAGAAGATTTCAGCACAGTCTTCTCAGTTTGTTTGCACTTGTGCAATCAGCAAAGCAAAGTTCAAGTGTCTTATCAGCAACATATGGATTAATGATCTTCGTGAGATCTCCTTAGCCCTACTCTGTGTTCTTCCAAGTGGCAACCTTAAGCTCCTTCAGCAGATGCGGGCCTTGGTACTCTTGTTAGTAGTTTGGCCAGACTACATTAAGTTCTTTCTCTAATAAATGCTCAGTTCAAACTCACCAATGATCACATCCAGGATATATTGACTAAGTCTGTTTAGTGGCAATGCAATTTCAAAACTTAGTTTAGCCACAAAGTTCAGTTCAAGGAGGATCAATTGAATGCAAATTGTTATAGTAAAATGTCCAAAATGCTCTCTACCAGTCACTGATAGCTAAGTATGTCCATTCAAGTGAACACTAGCTCTCTTTGGACTTCTAACTGTTGGTCCTTCTCCATCACTGTCACTTAGGCCAGATCCTTCAGTGTCTTCTGGGATAGTGTGTGGCACAAACTGCATCTCTCTCTTTCCTGTCTCCTTGGCCACCGGTCTCCCGGCACACCCACATTACTGCTCCTCTAGGCCCTTCACCAGGGTCTGAATCTATGGCAGTCAACACTTCAGAATGGGACCCTTCTGTACCAACATCAACTGTTGACACGCTCAGACCCACCTCAGGCCGAACAAATGTTGTTCCAGCTTCTTGCTGATCCCCAACAACTTGACTAACCTGCTCCCTTTGTCTCACTGTAACCACTTGCACTTCAAGGACACAGGTGCTGTTATGTCATCAAGTGGACAATGGACTCTGCGAGTATGGGCGGCATGCACCCAGTTGGAAAGACTTCAGCACTTCACAGCAGTTGTAGTGACCAAGATGACCTGGTAGGGTCCTCTCCAACAAGGTTCAAAGCAAGACTTGCGCACATGCTTCTTCACCATCACCCAGTTGCTGGGATTAAGGTCATGGCTCTGCTACTGTTGAGGCAGAGCTGTAGCCTCTCCAACCTGATGAGACAAAGAATGCACCACATCAGCCGGTCCTTTGCAGTAATCAAAAATCATGTCATCTGTAATATTCACAAGCACATTCGCAGGCACAGCTGGCAGTCTCATTGCTCTATCCATGATGATGGGGAGACAATCCTGTTCTCCTATCCAGAGTACTGCGTAGGCTCATCAACACAAAAGGCAAAGCATCAGGCCAGTTCAGGGAAGTTGAAGCATACACTTTAGCCAATCTGGATTTCAAAGTTTCCATTGACCTGTTCCACAATTCCAGAAATCTTCAGTCAGTAACTGCAATGTAGCCTCTATTCGACTTGAAATGCTGCTCACAACATCTTCAGGACCTCATTCTTAAAAATGAGTTCCTCGAACTGACTCCAGAGAAGTCAGGAAGCCAAAACGTGGTATTAACTCCATCAAAAACAACTTAGCCACTGTGAGACTATCATTTCTCCTGGTTGGGTAAGCTTCAACCCAATGTGAAAAGATCCACACAATCACTAGGACATATCTCAACCCATTGCAGACAGGTATCTCAATATTGTCCAGTTGCATCCTGTTTAAGGGACCTCCTGATCTCTGTATGTGGCTCAGTGTTACTGCGGTTCTTCTACCTATATTCTGCTGTTGGCACACAACACATCTGGATACAACCCTTTAGTCATCTGTCTCAATCTGTGGTTAAACCAAGTCTGCCTGAATAAGTGCACCAAGGCATCTCTCCCTGGATGTGCAGGTCCATGACAACGTCTTGCCATTGGAGGTATCAAACTATCTGGCAACACAGGCCTTCCAGCTCCTAAAACACAAATGTCATCCTCATCTCTTTTGACACAAGAAGCTATAGTCCAGCCTTGCAGTTCTGCTTCTGGCACTTCCTCCTGTAATCTCTTAACTTCCTCCCGGGTATCAACTGTGGTTAACGACAGTTTGCAATTTGTTTAATCCGATTTTGCATTGTAATATTCCCCGTAGCAAGAAATCAGAGCATAGTATCTTGCAGTCTCATCTGCAAAGCTGTTGCCCACATTCACATAGTCCTTTACATTGCATTGTGCAGCACACTACACAACTGCAATCTGAGCAGGTAACTGTAAAACCTTTAACAGATTATGGACACTTTCCCCATTTCTTATTGGGGAACCTGAAGCGGTCATAAATCCCTGTTGTGACCATACCTGCCTGAAGTCATGAACGACATCAAAGCCATACTGACTATCAGTGAAAATGATCATTCTCAGCTTGTATGAAACACAATATGCTCTAGTAAGAGCAATACATTTGGCTACTTGTGCTAAAAATACGCTTGAAGCCAGTACGCTTCGACCACACCTGAGACAGTAAAGACTGCATAGGCAGCTCTCAGGTTTCCTTCATGGTCTTGTAAACAGGAGCCATCAACAAACGTCACATAATCTGATTCAGGCAATGGTACATCTAGTATGTCTGGTTTCAACTTGGTACATAGTTCAGTAACATCAAGATAGTCATGCTCAACTTCACCTTCAATGACATTGTTTCCATGTACTGGCAAAAGAGTGGCTGGGTTCAGCGTAGTACATGTCCTTAGGGTGACATTCACCGCACCAAGGATGACTTACTCGTACTTAGCGAGGCAACTGTTGGTAAGATATTGGGTTCTAGTACAAGTTTACGGGACCTCTACAGAGTGGGGAACAAAAACTGTTAATGGATGACCCATAACAATGCTCTTGCACTGCTCAATGCTGACACCAGCTTTCAGGCAGGCGGGCAAAGCAGAAGCTACAGGATCAAGTGTAGCTGAAAAAATGCACCAGGTTTGCGAACATTCCTGTGCATCTGGGTAGGCACTCAGAGAGCGCAGCCCTCCCTCTCGCTGCAAAACAAAGCAAGACATTTATTATAATCAAGAGAGTTTCAGGGCTTGGTCATGGCAGAGACATTCTCTCAGCTTTGAGAAGGAACGCATGCAGCTGTCATCCCATGGTACAGGATCTGATATGTCCTTGTGTGTCAGCCGCTTTGAAAGCTTGGCCAATAGGCAAAAGTTAGGAATCCACTGTCGACAGTAGCTCACCATTCCCAAGAACATCCTGACTTTTTTCTGGGTAGTTGACAGATTCATTTTCAGAATCGCAGAGATTCTCTCTTGTGACACCTTCCTTGCTCCTTTCTCAAAGTGGTGTCCTATGTACAGGACTTATTTCTTACAGTACTGCAATTTGGTCGGGGATACTTAATGTCCATTCTCAGCTAATTGGTTTAACAGAGCAATTGTATCTCGTTTTCAAGCCTCTTGCGTATTTGACGCCACCAATAGGTTGTCAATGTTTTGGACTAGGACTGAGTGATAGGGCATCACCAGAGACTCCAGATTCTTTTAAAGTAGCTAGTCAAAAATGAATGGGCTCTCTGTATACTCTTGTGGGACTCAGCGCAATGCCGAAACACGACTGCCGAACCGGAAAGCAAAGAGGAATTGACTATCCTCATGCAACGGTATAGAGAAGAAGGCTTGGCAGAAGGCAATGACAGAAAACCACTGAGCCTCACATGGAATCTGAAACAAAATCACAGCTGGATTGAGCACCATAAGGCACTGCAATGGAGTTGACCTTTCGCTGGTCTTGAACAATACGGCACTTGCCATTGGGTTAGCGGTTAACCCATGATGTATAAATTACATGGACTCCCCATAATCTCTTTCACAATGCCTTGCTAAATCATTGCGTCAATCACAGGAGTAATCCCAGCAATGGTTTCAGGGGTGAGATTGTATGGTGGGATTCTCGGATAATCAGCATTAGGCTTCAATATAATCTGGACTCGTTCAACTCAGTTGTTGAGACCTATGTCTTTCTCTGAAAAGTCCCAGACTTCAGGTAACACTGTGTCTCCCAGCAAATCATTATTTTGTCAACATGGGGTACAATTTGATCCCTGATATCTGAATGACAATTTTAATGTCAATGTCATCACCATGAGTCTGGAACTCTACCCATATTTGGTACAGTAAATGGAACAATTCAGCTTTCATAAGAGATCTTTTTCAAGCAGATTTACAGGACTCATGTCACACACTACAAATTGGTCGCTCCTCTCAAAGAAGCCTATTTTGACAGGTATCACTTTGGAAATTGGGCTAGTCATTTTTTTCTTCTTGCAAACACCTGCAACCTGGATTCTTTTTCCCAAGACGGGTAGGTTGGGAACCTCTGCTGTTCTCACAGCACACCAGGTAGCACAAGTGTTGATCAGGAATGATATGGGGTAACCATTTACCTCACCATCCATGAATGGACCACTCATCTACCTTTAAGATTGCGCCAAGTATGCAGTCCAACTACCCTCTCGGGCCTCATCATTGGGACAGGTCTGAGCTGTAATCCTTGTCTGTTTGTATCATAGAGTACTGTCGAGATGTACCCGATTCACAGAAGGATTGGTGTTTACATTGGAAATTTCATTCATGTCATATCTTTGAACATTCTAATGTTGTTGGGACATTGGGACTTGTGGAACCTGCAATACTTGAGTTTGGGGTATATTGTAGTTTTGAACTTTATGTCTCTGTACTTTCTGTGTCTGAGCCACATTATTTCCTTGAGGTTGCACAAATGCACCCTTCTGAACCTGATTCTCAATTGCCATGTAACCAGTATTAAATCGACATTCCCAATTCCAATGCCCCAACCTGTTGCAAACATGACAGGGGCTCGACTTTTTTTTATGGTCGCCATATTAATCCCTGTACTCGGATAAATTGGGAAATAACGACCTCTACCTTGCGGTTGAACTCCATTACCACCTTGCATCATAGGAACTCCCTGTTGATACACTACCTTCATAGGACCAACATGTCAAATAAACTGCTGATTCTGACCTTGCTGTGCAGCCTTAATTTGTGCCACCATTAATTTTTCCTTCAATTTCTTGTGTTTCATTTCCAATTTGTCACTGTGGCATTTAGCATATCTCAATTTTTCATCAATGAGGTTGCTCTGCCAACCCTTTTAATTTTTTTATTGAGCAGCAGACAATGATTACACAAATATAGAGAAAATGTACTTGCATTACAGAAATAGAGTATTTAAACTTAACACATGAGCCCCCAGAGGGTTACTGAGATTCACCCAGAGTACTATTCAATTCAATTTTATTATGATTTGAAACTCAGAGGAGTTCCACATAAAAATATACACAGAGAATTCCAATTTACCAGATCAACCGGCACTTAAAAACAGACTAATAAAAGGACATGCAACATCACAAATTACACTTTTCATAAAACTATACAACGTTCATAAATGCATGCGGGAGACAAGAAAAGCGGGTTGCGAATATAGAATCAATCACGTAGATCCTTTTAAAATACAAGACTAAATAGAACAGTGCAAAATGAGTAATGCCATTAGGTCCTGTGACGACTGCATCTATGTAAAACAAATATCCCCCAAAAAATGCGTTATGCCCAGCGATGGTTATACTTCAAAGAGATTTAACAGTTGAAAATTTCATTTTACAGTACAAAATGAATAGCAACATAAAGGATGACAAAAGTGGGAGTGCTCAGACATAATAACAACTTAAACAGATCCATATTTCATTGTACGTGACATTAGCAGCAAACAAGAAGTTAGAAAGTGCAAAAGCGCGACTAAGTACAATGTCATAAAACCTTTTAGGGTGCCACGGTAACTTGGGGGCATATTATCAAGGACGGCGTTAAAATTATCACCGGTTTAGCGGCAGAAAACTGCAGCTAAAGCGGCGATAATGGGCTTGATAACATGCCCTGGAGAATTCCAATAGAAGCCCATGTTCACACCAGAACATGGACTTCTATTGGAATTGTCAAGATCTTTAGCCTTAATTCTGCCATCACAATATTTAGCTATTAAAACCCAATATTTACGTGAGTCAACGGACTGTGTAACCTTTCTTACTTTAATCCAGTTTGCGTCTTCCACCCCTCTGTGCTCTGCTGCCTGCTTTCTTTTTCTTGCCTGCTTTAATCTGTTAATTTCCCTTTGTCTAGTCATCGAAGAATGCTTAAATTGTTCTCTTATTAAGGAATTAATCTCACGGTTTAATTTTTTTACCTCCCCTGATCTAACTACTGAAGGATTTATGCCACCAGCCCTCTTTTTCCTTCCGAATGATTTAAATAGTGCCAGAATCTTCTCAAACCAGGAGATGGAATTTTCCTGTTTAGGGCCTGAACTCGCATTTTCAATAAGCCTCTTGAAACAGGGAAGGTTCTTATTAGACCAAAATGTACACCCATTCGTTTTGTTATACAGAATGCTATCATCTCTTGGGTTCCAAGATCCCAGCAACTCAAACTCCAGGTTGACATCTACTGATAAAATGCTATAATCACTCAAATTTGTCCTCAGTACCTCAAAATGAGTACATGCAGTAAAGAACTGATAGGATACCACCATGTAGTCAATTAGAGATTGCTCACTTGAAGCATGTAATGTAAGAGAGGCTGAAGAATCATCTGTGAATCTACCATTTAGAAAACAAGGTAATTCATTCTCAAATTATGCAATAAGGACAGCCCCCGCCTATCAGATCTATTATGGCCGGGCAATAATGGTTCAGTAATGGACCAAACATCCTCCAAATCTTGGTTACAGAAGGCCATAGATGAGCAATTTGAAATTTTGGCATTAAAATCACCCATCATCAGTATCAAGGTGCACCCTTCTGAAATGCTAATTTTATGCACTAAAGAAAAATAGAATCAACCTTGGGAATAAGACACTCTCCCAGGAGGACTATATTCATTTACCAAAAGAAGTGTTGAATGCTAACCTCGCATGCCATTACCCAGCTTGAGTTTCATGCCCATACAGAGTTTGGATGGATGGAGAAAAACAACAGGATTCCAGTTTATAGTGCAGCTGAGTAAAACAGCTAGGCCTCCACTTGCGTGACTTTTTGTTGAAGGGTTCACTGCACAACAGAAAACAAAAAAATTCTAAAAATTAAAATCCACACAACACCATGTTTCCTGAAGGCACATTATTTTAGGATCATGTATCAATAAGGAATCCAACTTGGAGCTGGGATTACCAACACCTGCCAGGTTCCAGGACAAGATTTTTACCAGGGGGCTACCTCCGCAACATACGGAGTTTTGTGTTCTCTTTTAAGCTATGCAATGAGCCAGCTACCTAACTCCACTGGGTCATCTCTTCTTCTTTTCCTCTATGTTTGGTGGCCTTCTGGGACTCTAAACGTATGATATTAATCACCCTTTTCCCTGAGAAACTATCAACCGAGATTTTAATATCTTTTGGGTTTATAGCTCCCCTTATGTTAAATAACTCGCTATCTGGCTCCTGGGAGTCTTTCCTATGGGGTTCGAGCGGGACCATACGAGGCTCTTCATATGGAACAACATCGATCCCTTTTTTCCTAAAATTTTCGACGTTACCCAAAACTAGCTTTGCAATTATCCCTGAGCTGAAAGTGACTCTAGAATTAGAAAGTCCACTGCTAAGATCTAAGTAAACCTGCTCAATGTCCTTACTTATTAACAATCGCAAATCCTCTATTTCCGATAATAACTGCAGAATGGAACTTCTGTTGAATGGACCTAATTCTATATCGAACAGTGAGGTAAAGATCAAAATATTAGAAGCTAGCCCTGTCTATGTTCTACACATACGTCTTCACTTGACCTTGAATCAGTCCCCTACTCTGACATTTACCCTGTGCGAGAAGCGGGGTCAGATCCCCCTTCCGAAAACCTTCCTAGACCAGGATCAGACCGTACAGGGCAAGTATCCCTGCTAGGAAGGATGGGGGAGACATTATCCACGACCTGCCCTGAACACAACATCATGAGTCTTCATAGCTAAGCTCACCACATCGTGGGTTTTCTTTCTTCCATGTATTTCTCCCCCCCATTAAATCTAGTTATCCCTGCGTCCTCCTGCCCTTCCATCCCCCTTATTCCCCCCCAAAGGTTCATCTATGAAAGTAGTAGTAGTAGATGGGGGAGGATTTATCTCCAAGCGCCCCAAATGCTGGTCGTCATCTAACCCAGTGGACTTAGAATCAATTCTATTTTTACGCAAGGTAAAGGAGTTTGACACCTCGAGTACCATAGGGAACCTTAATTTTTTGGGCTTTTGCTTAGTGATACGCCGAGTCCTGCTCTTCTTCTCTCTCCGTCCTTTTAATCCACTATTTTCTATGAGAGAGGCACCCTCACCAGGGAGTACAGCATCAAAAACATCCCAGGGCCTTTTAACAGGGGATAGGTTAATTAATAGTTCTGTGACACAGGACATATTGGTATTCCCTTTTTTGGAAAGGGGGTAAACCTGCAATGGGTTCAAAAGTGCTATTCCATTTGTACTTCTTCCGGAACCGGCATGCAAATCGTCCTCTAACGCTGGATTTTCTGGGGTGGGGCATGACATGAGGTTGTGTCTAGGCGGTAATGTGGCAAAGACCCCCTTATCTTTCCATGACTCCACCTGGGTTCCCATTTCCATCACCCCTAAATTTGTCTGGCTTGCCTGGGATTTTGCATCAAAACCCTTTTCTATTTTGTCTAAACAAGAACTGGCATAATTAAGCTTCTGGATCCCCATTAAAATCGGTGAAAGAACATCCAACATATCATCAGAATTAACAGTGAATTTCTCAAGCAAGGTTGAAATAGATGAAAGAATCCTCTCTAATGCATAAAGTATTTCAATGTTGTCCCCTCCCCCAATCCATTGTCCCGTACATTTAATAGTTGCTAAGACTCATGTACCCCTTTATTTGGAGACACCTCAGACTTTGACAGGTCCAAAGATTTGCAAAGAGACACAATAGAGGGGGTACTATTAAACAAAGCTGGCATACGGGGGACACTATCATGATTGTCCGATAACGGTCTCAATGTCAATTTCTGGGCAACTGCAGTTTTCAAGTTAGCCTCCATTACTTGATTTTTTTCCATTGGAATGGCTATGCCCGGTACAGTATGTATAATCCTCTAAGTCTCCAGGATCAAAACTGCAGTCTACGATCTGTATTGTTTTGGGGGTCATTTTAAGGGACGAATGGCCGTGTGATAGCTCTGTAGCATTCAGACGATCAATTTATCTACCAAAATCAACAGTCCCACAGATACGGACAACAACTTGACAGCATCATTTGTTTCGATTTGAACCTTGACATTTTCCATTCCCATGTCAGTTTCCATCACCATGTTGTTCAGTTCACTCACAGATGGCCTGAGTTACTTCCCCTGTTTTCTGATAGGTGAATATGGGGTGATATAGAACGGTCAGCTCAGAAAAAGCATACCGAACACCCACCTCGTCTACATTAACTGCATCTGTAACCACTCCCGGATCTTTATTCTTTAACACTGTGCCCCTCAGACCCTTCGTGAACATCGACAACACAGTGGGATGGGATTTCAAATGTGTCAGATGACCCCAAGGTTTTTTTCGTTGATATTTGTTTGTAATTTCGGAGGACTGGTGTAATCAGATGTACATCTAACTGGCCCTTGTGCCAACCCTGACAACCCTGTGGATAATCGTGAAGGAACGATTGGAGGCCCTGAACGCAGGCACCTGAAGGGCATCACCAGAAGGTCTTTCTATAAGCTCACAGTCACTGACCTTGCTGCTGGTCCGCAGACCGCAGATATCCACAGAAGCCCTGGTCACGTAAGTACCACGGGTACCACGGTACAACTGGCGTCACCAGCCAATTATTTCCAAGAGAGGAAAAAAAATACCCCCAGAGAAGATAGTAACAATGGCTGGGTGCTAGGAGCATAGAAGATGACACATCAAACAGGGAGAAATTATGTACCCCTCCTTTTGTAAGCCCTTCAAATAGGTCCTTCAAATAAGAGCAAATGGATATAAATAAATAAAATAAAATAAAACGATATCCTGAATTGCTGTGCAGTGGTTGAGGACCAAATTTGAGCAAAGAAGGAGGGAGAAACCAGCAAGTAAATTCTAAAGATATAAGCTGGCAGGCAGTGGAATAGGTGAAAGACAAAAAAATGAGCGGAGCTCACCAGGTCTTCCCACAAACCACACCCAGTCCTAGATGGGCGGTCTCTGCAGGGGGACTGGACATGCTCTTTACAGAGGGTCACTATGCCCTCCACACTCAGTCTCCTCACAGAGTCTCCTCACCTTCCTTACAAGCTGACCCCCCCTGGTCAAAAGGCTAGGAGGTAGTGGGGTTACTGTGCTCTGCTTGCGCTCTGGCAAAAACTCCAGCAATGCTCCCAGATCAGCAGGAGAGCCACAGAGCTGCACACCAGGCTCCTCATGCCAGCCCACGGCCACAGCCACGATTAATGATGACGGCGCCCCTCGAAAGTCCAAGAAGGTCAACCAGTGCACACTGCACCGCGCCACACCGCAGAACACTGTAATGTTCCAAGTGCGAGGTGACGGTCCAGTTCACCTATGCACGTAGCGTACACCTGGAATCCAGTGCATGATGCAATGCGCTCATCTAAAATAAAGAGGCGGGGCCCAGCGGCGGTAGTTGGGACCACGCTACCAAACTAATCACCGGTGTAGCGTCCGTCATTTTCAGCCGCAGCGTGCACATGGTCCCCCTATAACCAGGCTCACTACAAGCACCACTGAGCCCTCTCGGCACACCTCACCATGCTGCACTCTGCAGCCGACATGATCTGCTGCGGGTCAATGACAGGGCCAGCTGCCCTCAGAGCCCTCTCAGCGGTGGCAGCAATGGCGGTGATGTTGGCTGTAGCAATTGCGACCGCAACGGCTGCTACACGCTGCCCCCCACTCAACCTCGCTGCTTGCAGTTCCTCCTCGCTGCTCCACCTCACGTAAGCGTGAGTGTAACGACGTCTCAATCTCTCACACAATCTCCTCCTTCCATCCTTCCTGCTCTGTCCTGGTGTAAAGTCGGATGGCAGCCTGCACCACAAAAGGGAGCCCAGTCCAGACCCACACCTAAAGAACAACAGATGCCATGGAGCCACTGAACATGCGTGCCGGACACCCAAGAGGGCCACAACACCCACCGCCGCCACCCCCAGGACCCCCCCCCCCCCCCCGGCACCCCCCTCCTCAGCCGTAGATCACAGCCTGCAAGACAAAAATCATGATGAGAAGGTGTGTCCTGCACACATCAAGGGACAGAGAGAGAGCGAAGGAGAGAGAGAAGAAGAGAGGGAGAGAGAGATAGACAGACAGAGAGAGGGAGAAAGAGATAGACAGACAGAGAGGGGAGAGAGAGAGAGAAAAGAAGAGAGGGACAGGGTGAGAGAGTGCCGACACTGCGCACCCAGGCCACACTGCTCACCTGCTGCTACCGGTGTGTCTCCAACCACCTGCCGGTATGTAGTGCAGTTCAACAGAACCCACATCTGAGACAGACCCGTCATCTGAAACAGAGTCCAGACACATGAATGGCACAGCACATACAATTGCACAAGACATCATCCACCGGCGTGTAGAAAAGAGGGCCCACCACGTGCCGCTGCAAGTCACAAGCCCGGGGCCCGTGGACATGGCACCCTCTTTAGGAGAGTAGGGTCTGCTTCTTATGGTTACGCCCACTTTTTGCTGATGTAACACTGTTTTTCGACTTTAGTCTGGCTGGGGCCCTGCTATTCAGGACCCCAGCCTAGCTGTTTCCTCTCTAAATTGATTCCTAGTACCTTAGGTACACAACAGATTGGGTTCTGAGGTGCCCTTATAAGTCCCTAGTAGATGGTATACTATGTACCCAAGGCATAGGTACCCCAGCGGTCTACCAGGGCTGCTGCATGTATTATGCCACCCCTGGGAAGCCCTCCAAAATGATAGCACAGGTCTGCTACTGCAGCCTGGGTAAGGTGGTGCATGCACCCCTTACTGAGATATAGGTTCACTATATCTCACCTATCACTGCACATATAAACCGATCAGTCACCCCTATGGCAGGCCTTATCAATCCTGAAGGCAGGGTGCTTGGTTTTGTGTGAGAGGGTGCCCATGCATGAGCAGAGCCCCTCTGCAGCCTTCGGAATCTCTTCTCTGGGGTTGTCTGTGATGCAGCCTGACCATATACTCTTAAGTGTATTATAACCAAACGGTAAATGCTAACTTTGGATTGGCTGCACGGAAACATGTCGTGTTTGGTGTCAAACACCTTGGAATCATACCCCCACACCAGTAACTGGTGTGGGAGTATGATCCCACCCTTCTAGAGGGAGAGACATGACAGCACCGGTATACCCAGTACCAGCTTAAAAGAGCTCTGGCATCACAAAATGGATGCTGCAGTCACAGACACAGGTCTGGCCTCCTGCTGCTGACAGATACTCCGGCAGGGGAGGCCTGGACAATAGGTTTCCTGTCACAGGCAGGTGTTACCACCTCCCAGACAGACCTTAGTGGACTAGGGCTGGGTGGGAGCACTCCAGGAGTGCTTTGAAGTCCTGCACTGGGGGCACATTTGGTGTCCCTGTGCATACTCCAGCTCAAACCGGTTGCAGGGGCTACCAGCCCCTGCTCTGGTGCGAAACTGGACAAAGGAAATGGGTGTAGCCACCCCTCTTTCCAAACCCTCCCATTGGTGGGTCCCCTGAGTTAGTCCAACCCCTTCCTTGGGTATAAAGAAGGAACTTCTGTAACCAGAACTTTAGATATTCCTGTAAGAAACTCTGAAACTGAATCCTGGATCTTCGACGATCTGTTCAACGCCAGATGATTGAAGAATCTTCCTTGGGGGGAAGGAGTTACTCCCCTGCTTGACAGGCACCAAAGACGCATCTGTCCGATCTGCATCTCTGAAGCTCCCGCCGGACGCTGAAGACTTTGCAACACCAGAGGTGGATTTCCAGACTTCCCAGAGGCCGAACCGAGTCCCCAGCAAAGCTGAGACCCGTAGCCCTCGTGGGTACCGTGGAACTGGAACCCCTGGACACCATGTACATTTGCAAGTGCATCAGCTTCCCGATGACTCTCGAGGCTGTGCATTGGGTCACTTGTAGCCCAGATCCCGAGCACCTTTTTGCACCAAAGATTGTGGGCCTACACTCCACGAGTGTTCCGTGAGCCCGCTCTTTGCATTCTCTCTCGAGGTACCTTCGCGATCCCTGGTCCGTCGACTGGTGGGTCCCTGTGAAGGCAACTCTTACTTTAATTGGGCTTCCCTGGTTGCTACAGATGTGCCCTGACTCCTGACGCCTCCTGGTCTTCGTGGCTGAAGAGTCAAGCTTCACCTCTTCGCACCTGAAACACCCGAGATTGGTGAGCATTCGTCTATCGTGCCCCTGGTCACTGGCAAGTGACCCAGACACTGTCCCCTCTGCTTTCAGGTTCTTCACATCTCTGATCCAGGCTTGGATCTCTTCGGACACTTCGCCTCTTCCCGGCAGCAGCACTTCTTCGCAAGCTGCCATTGAAAATGACGACGCGACCCGACACCATTTGACACCTATGCACTCGGCTTCCCTGGGTGAGGTAACTCGAGTACTCCAGTGCTCCCGTGGGGTTTGACCCTAGAACTGTCTAAGTCCAAGAGAGTTTGGTCCTAGTCCATTTCTAAGTGTCCTTTAACTTTAAAAATCTATCCGCGACTTTCCCCATAGAAGCTAACAGGAGCTCGCAGCTGTATTCTCACACTGCACACGGCCCCCTTGGGTCCCCTGTGTCAATACCTTGGGTGGTTCCTTGGGGTCCCAGCGATTTTACAGGCTCTAGGCAGTGTGTCTAGTCAAGTCGTGGTTCTTATACCACTTCCTTAGTATATGGTTTGGTCCGCCCCTAGGGCCTAACATGTATTGTGCTATTTTACTGTAATATTTAAAGTGTAACGTATGTGCTTTTGCCTCTAGCCTCATAAAGAGACTAGTAGGGTGTGTTTAGGAATAAATACATATATTTTATATATATACCTGGTGTGGTCTCCTTTCATTTAGCCACTCAAGAGATTATAGACTGGTAAAACAAGCTGCTTTACATTCCTACAAGACTTAGTCTGAAGGCTGCTCTCCATAGCTACCACTAGGATAGCTTTCAATAAAGGTTGTCTTTAACCTATCATCAATAAGGGGTTGTTTGGACTGGTGCAAGGTGCCCACTATAACTAGTGGACAGCATATACTAGACCAACTTCTCACATTGGTGTGCAGCGTGTGGGATTCTAGCTTGCTATTGTTTTACCAGATAATCTCAAGTGAGTGACTAACTGAAAACCACTAAAGGTACCTAAGGTACATATAACACAAGCTTAAAATACAGTAAGTTCTACTGAACTTAGAGTTGTGTGTCAAGGGCTTAGCACACCCTTTCTACAACTCAAGAGAGTTTAGTAGGCTGCATTAGAGTAGGTAGTGCATACACCACACCTCACTAGTAATGTCTTCAAGGCGAGGAACCAGTGGGTCCCTGCCAGAAGCCAATGGGCTTCTAGACTCCAAGTATGATAAACTCCCATTCTTGGAATTGAGAGCAATGTGTAGTACGAGGAAATTGAAGACAGGCAAGAGGGCAAACACCCAACGCCTCATAGGGGTACTCCTCCTAGATGATCTCAGAAATACCTCAGGGTCTGATGGGATAGGTAGAGTGGGTGGGGCAGCTGATGAGGAAGGGCCTAGAGGTTCAGACACCCCTGACCTGACCTCTGGAGCTGGCCAGGAGGATGACAATGATCCTAACCTGGAAGATGCAACTCCTCCTGAAGATGAGGAAGATGGCTATGATGGCCCTCTCTTTGCTCCACCAGGAAGAGTTGGGAGTGTGCCCAGAAGGTCCAGATCTCCTTCTCAGGAGTCTAACCATTCTGACACCTCCATAGGGACCTCTGTTTCCTCTCATAGGAGGGAAACCTCTCAGGAGAGGAGGGAGAGACTGCACCAGTATGAGGAAGCTCAGCTTAAGATCAGAAAAGAGCAGATAGCCCTAGAAAGGGAGTCCCTAGAGCTCCATAGAGCTAGACATAAGATGGGACTAGAGTCCCATGGTGGCAGCAACATCCCTATTGTTAGGGAGAGGTCTCATGACCATAGAAACCTAAACAAGATTGTCCCTCCCTACCAGAGTAGGGATGACATCCACAAATGGATTACTCCACTGGAAAGGGCCTGTAAAGTACAGAGGGTCCCCCAGGAGCAGTGGGCAGCAGTCTTGTTGATCTCCTTTGGAGACAAAGGCAGAGATAAGCTCCTCACTGTAAGAGAAGGGAATGCCGATGATTACCAAAGCTTGAAGTGTGCACTGATTGATGGGTTTGGCCTAACCACTGAACATAGGTATAGGTTAAAGTTCAGGGATACCCAAAAGGCACAGAATCAAGATTGGGTGCACTTTGTAGATTGTGCTACTAAGGTTCTGGAGGGCTGGTTGCTTGGCAGCAAGGTGTCTGATTTTCAAGGATTGTACAACTTAATTATGAGGGAGCAGATCCTTAATTGTCAAAATCAGCTGTTCCATCAGTACCTGGTGGACTCTGATCTGACCTCTCCCCAAGAATTGGGAAAGAATGGAGACAAATGGGTCAGAACCAGGGTGAAGCAGAAGGACCCAAAGAAGCAAGATTCAAAGAACTCTGACAAGGGTGGGGAAAAGGGTAAAGACCAGAAGTCTTCACAAGGTCCCCAAAAATCTTCTTCAGGGGGGAGTCCCAATCTAACAAGGGAAAAGGCCAAAAGAAACCATGGTGCAAGATATGTAAGCAGAAAACACATTGGACTAGTGAGTGTAACTTTTATACTTATGTTATGGTAATTGTGGTAGGTGACTTTAATTGTGCCCTCCGCCCAAATGTTGATGGAAAAAACTGTGTCCTCATAACTGGAGCTGGGCCTAGTAACACTCATTCTTGTCATTCCTCTTTGTGGGTCTTATGTAACGAAGTGGTTTTTGGGAATAATTTAGGATTTGCTAACGAGCTATGTCCCATTCCTCTGCCTATGAGTCACACTTTTAGGGGAAGGGGCTTATTTACTACTATTGATTTTATATTGGTATCTAATAACTACGCACCCCGACTTCCTAAGTTTGGTATTGGTGATATCTCATTGAGTGACCATTTCCCTTTGTGCCTTTTTCTATCCTTGCCGAAAGGGAGTTTTGGCAGGCACGATAATATGGGTCATGTTTTAACTAACATCAAACTCAACAGGGTAAATGGCTACACCCTGCAATGGGACAAGATAGACCCTGTACTAATCACCAAAAGATTAATCTCCAAATGTAATCGGGCTTTTGAGATCTGCCTGAGTGATACAGCCTGCCCAGACAGTATCTTGGCCTCTTTTCAAACCATAACAGGTGGTGTAAGGGAGGCATTATGAGCACAGGAATCTAGAAAAGGGAAATCACAGGGATGGTTTGATCCGAAATGTACTCGTGCCTACACAAATTAAAAAAATATACTACATACAATCCCCCGAAACCCAGCAGAAGTGAAGCATGCAAGAAGGGTCTATAGGTCAGCCATTAAAGGAAGAAAACTGAATCTGAGGAATGAAGCATGGGAATCCTTGCACACTGCCTCTCTAGCGGGAGACAGTGCAACTTTTCCGAAAATCATTAAATTGCCTTTTATGATGCCTGAATGTGGCCCCGCAATCGAAATCGCTATTAGCGAAGAGGAATGGATTGACCATTTCTCAAAGATCTTTAGTGATGGAGGTAGTGTTAAGAACAAGCAGGAGGGTGTTGACTAGACCCCTCTGATTCAGTACTCTAATCTCCAATTTTCTTTAGACGAGGTGAATCGGGCAATATCTATGAGCAAGGGAGGAAAGGCGCCAGGGCCGGACGGGGTCCCGGTTGATCTGTTTAAGTCTAACCTGACCTTATGGGGCCCACTGGTAACCCAGGCTATTAACGCCAGCATCTCGACCCCCTTCCCCTCAACCTGGGCTGAGTCAACAATAGTGCCAATTTTCAAAAAGGGGAACCGCCAGGATCCCAGATGTTATAGGCCCATCTTACTATTGGATACCATTACAAAGGTAGTGGGGCGTATAGTCTTAGAACGTTTGCATGTTTGGGCAGAAGACAATAAAGTCCTCTCTGACCTTCAAGGGCTGGAGACCGTAGAGCAGAGTCTGAACTTGCTAATTCTGGTAGGAAAATATACAAGGGCAAAAAAGGGGCGACTGTTTTTAGCCTTTGTGGAACTCACTGCAGCTTTTGATTCAGTAATACATGCAAAGTTCTGCGAGATCCTCGAGGAAATGGGGGTAGACCCGCAAATCATCTACTTTCTCCAACGTTTTTATAATGATGCACAGACACGAGTTAGATTCGGTCTGGGGGGAAATTGCATTGCCCCAATCTCCCAAAGGAAGGGGGTCAGGCAAGGATGTGTGCTGGCCCCCTTCCTTTTCAATCTGTACATTAACGGTCTGGGTGATGCTTAAAGATAATAAAGATTTCCCCCAGATAGCTGGGCGCCCCATTCCTGCCCTTCTTTATGCGGACAATGCTGTTTTAATGTCACGCACACAAGTGGGTCTGCAAAGGGTGTTGGATAGTTTCCATGGGTTTATGAGCAATCTTGGCCTGAGGGTAAATACTTCCAAGACCTTTATAATGTGGTGTGGTCGGAGATGTAGGGACATGTATGTAGACAGCCAGAAAATAGAGCCTACAAGGAGATTCTCTTACCTGGGAATACTTTTCGACCAGGATGATTCTTGGACCCAGGCTAAATTAGGCAAGAAATTAGTTTTTTCAAGAACTACTACTGCGCTTACTCATTTTAGTAGAAAGTTAGGCAGGAGGCCCCCAGTGGAGCTCTGCAGATGTACAAAGCGAAAAGTGTTTCAAGAGTTTTGTATGGGACAGGGCTCTGGGGTTTTACAGACACACCTTCCATACGAGTAGTGGAAAATGCGTTTCTGAAGTTTTTTTTGTCTGTTCCGTGTAGCTCTCCCATATATGCCTGTCACGCCGAGCTGGGCATACCCTATATCTCTGACCTAATAAAAGTGGAGCCCGTTTTACTATGGCACAAGATCTGGTCAAAAGTGGAGCCCTTATTAAATAGGGATATCCTAACAGATTGTTTAAGACTGGAAGGGGCTTAAAAAATCCCTTGGTTAAGGTACGTTCGAGATTTTATGAAGGATCTTGGCCATCTGGAATACTGTACCAAACCAAATAGCATGGCATTTGTAAATAGAAAGGACCTAAAGAAAGAGGGGCTTCTATTGCTGGACTCGTTAAGATTGTCTGGGGTGATTGTCAAGCCCAGTGTACAGCAAAATCAAATGATTTTAACTTGTTTTACCAGCCAATCATACTTAACTGTTGTACCTGGAATTTATGATAGGTTTCTATTGACATGATTTAGATTCAGAATATTCCACAGAATTGTAAGTTTCCCAAAAATGCACGACTGGGACCGGGATTTGAAATTGTGCCCATGTGATAATGTTTCGCTTCAATCCACTATTCATGCACTTTTTTTCTGTAAATTTTATAGCGATTTAAGAAAGACATGGATTGTCCCAATTTAAAAAACTCTGGGGATCAGACAGTGCCGCCCGGCGTTTATTGTTTTACAATATCTAGATAACGCCCACTCGGTCTGGAGAAGATCAATGTTTTAAAAAAAAGTTGTTAATCTAAGGAAAAGTCTTAGTATAATGGCTATGGACGTTTCTTTGGTCTCCACACATGTATGTTCCTTTTTAATGATTGCATGAACTAACAGCTGTTTTATATCTCGACTTATATTGTGATCTCTTTTAAAACCAATTTTTATTATGTGATATCTGTATGTTTTTATCCGCTTTTATGATTTTTTAAATCATTAATCGAATAAAGCTGTGATTGAATTGAATTGATTGCACCAAGCCCAAAGTCTCTAATCCAGCCACCATTGCCCCTAAGGCAACTGTTCCCCCTAGTACAGCTACAATTGGTGGTGGTAATACTCAGTATAAGGGTGTAGTAGGGTTAACCCTGGGCTCTGAGATGGACTCTGGCCTAGTCAGAGTTCCAACTCAGGCTGTCCTGATCTGTGATGGAGGCATGGACATGTCCCCCTTTGTGAGTCCCAGTAACTTGGACAAATACAGACAGCAGCCTTTAATTAAGGGAAAAGAGCTTTGGCATTCAGGGACGCAGAAGCAAGTGTCACAATGGCGACAAAAGATCTTGTGGATCCTTGGCAGATTATACCTGGTGAAATGTACCAATTGACCAATGCTAGCAATGTCAGGACAGACCATTCCTTGGCAGCTGTAAATTTTTCCTTCGGAGGGGTAGCTGGCCTCAAAAAGGATGTGGTAAGTGCCGACCTCCCTGTTGAATGCTAGCATGGCAATGATCTAGAAACTTCAGCTTCGGCTGAAGTGGAGCTCAGGACATATACAGAGATGATAGGATCCCTGAACATGTATTTACTGTGACCAGGTCACAGGCCTAAATGTCTAAAACTGATCAGACCCTGGATTCTGGAAGAATGGACCAGGTGCCTCCCAAGAGGAGGAGCAGTAGGGTTAAGGCAGTGCCTTCCCCCCGACTCAGAAAACAGATTAGCCTCCTGAGGGAGATGATCTTGGACCTGAAGAAGGAACTGTCCCAGAGGAGCTTGAACCTGACCAGGTTGAGTTCTTGGGGACAGGGGGCCCTTCCAGGGCAGATCCAGGAGCAGCAAAACTGCCCCTCTCTTGAACCCCTCAGAAAGCAAGCTGCTGATGAGGCTGCTGGGAATGCTAGTGGCACTCATAAAATGTATTGGGATGATGGACTCCTATATTCAGAGAGTAGAGACCCCAAGCCTGGTGCTTCCAGGAGGTTGGTAATACCTTTGAAGTTTAGGGGCTTCCTACTGACACTAGCCCGTGATATTTCCCTAGCAGGACACTTGGGCCATAACAAGACTTGGGACAGAATTGTTCCTCACTTTCATTGGCCCCACATGTCTGAAGACACCAAGGAGTTTTGTCGCTCCTGTGTCACCTGTCAAGCCAGTGGCAAGGCAGGTGGAACCACAAAGGGCCCCCTGATACCATTACCTGTGGTGGGGGTTCCCTTTGAGAGGGTTGGGATTGACATAGTTGGTCCCATGGATCCTCAAACAGCATCTGGGCTAGGCCTGGGCTAAATTTCCGTTCCGCTCGCGGAAATTGCGATAATTTGACATTTTCGCGTTCTGCGGAGAGCGCGAAAATGTCAAAATTTCCGCATTCCGCAGCTTAGCGATAATTTGTTTCTTGCTCGCGCTGTAAAATAATACATTCTTGCGCGCGCGCGATCGCCTTACCTGAATCCCCGCGTTCGCCGACAAGTTTTCCCGATCCGGTCGCGTTCTCCACGAGATGTTGGATTGTTGGTAGCCATTTGCGCTGTCTCGCGACAGTTCATGCCCGCAGTAATGTCATTGGTCGCGCGATCACGTCTTTCTTCTCGCAATCATGCACAACGAGAAGAGTGAAAACAAGATGGCCGCGCCTGCGAGCAACCACATGGGTAAGTTGGCAAACCGCGACCACGCAGAAAATACCGCGAACGGGCGGGAAAAAAACTTCCGCATCTTTGCGATATTTCCGCGTGTTTGCGGAAATTTTTTACATTTTCGCGATAATTTGCGAAAGTCACTTTCACAAATTCCGCCCACCCCTAATCTGGGCACAGATTTATCCTGGTGGTGGTGGACCATGCCACTAAGTACCCAGAAGTCATTTCCCTTAGGACCACTACAGCACCTGTGGTGGCAAGAGCCATGGGTATATTCTCAAGAGTGGGTTTCCCTAATGAGGTAGTATCTGACAGGGATGCAAACTTCATGTCTAGTTACTTGACTACAATGTGGAAGGAGTGTGGAGTGAATTACAAATTCACCACACCCTATCACCCACAATGCAATGGTTTAGTTGAAAGATTCAAAAAAACTTTAAAGGACATGATTAGGCTGTCCGGTTTTAGGTTTAAACCTATAATAACTGATAAAACCCCACCGGAAGGAAAATAGCCCTCACCAGTGTAAACATATAAACAGTGAAAAAAAACCTGCTCAACCACAAACTAAATGCCATTCAAAGAAAGGAATAGAAGAGTGAAAGAGTCATTTGTATTTCTTCCTGAAGGGGTCAGTACAGTGTAACTTTGTTATATAAGGTAGCAGTAAGAAAGACTGGGCTAACATTATTCTGCCTGAATTTTGTTGTTCAGGGATGACACTAAAATAGTGTTTCTTCTTCCTTTTTTCAGTTTTGTGGTCTTTGCTCCAAAGATACAGGGGTTAGAAGCATATTTTACGTTTGTTTATTTATTTTATAAACTTTAAAGAATCAGGAAATATCAAAATCATATTTGATTTTTGGCTATGTTTGAGTCTTTAACTGATGGGAAAAATATAGGTTTCATAAGAATCTTTCCTAATATATGCCATCACATTTACCCACAGAGAATGGGTAAAAACCCTTAATACACCAGCCCACTTTTCAAGTGAGTCAGTATTGATATTGGTTAATTCCCAAACACCCCAGGCTTTAAACATTCAATGCAAGATATAGTGACAATTATAAGTGAAAAGAGTGCAGTCACAAAGCATCTGGGATACTGGTGAAAACATGACATCAGAGTTTTGGAAAACATGGAACGCAGTGTCATTTGGAATGCTGCTGCAAAACGTTTTACCAAGTTCAACAAGGATTGGAGTGATTTTATTTGTATTTGAAGTGATTCAGCTACATATATGAAAAAGTTGTGTGATGACCTGTCAAAATCGATACCTGAGCTGAAGTGCTTCCCTGTAAGAGATCCTTGCCACTTGTTAGATGGTATGCGGAAAGCATCTTTACAATCTACAGAGCTAATGAATAATTCAATTGACTTTTTAGTCTATTCTGGTGCAGTGTTTTGTTATGCACGGACACTAAAACACAAATAATTCTCATTTTGGGCTTTGTGTGGCATCAACGAAAGAGTCATCCCAACTGTGTCACTTAGCTGGTGGTTCTCAATCCTAGAGGCCATGAATGCTATATTATCCATGTGGCAACCGTTTACAGGACTTTTGCTGAGTGATGAAATGTGAAGAAATTTGAGGATCTTTGGTCACATATTGATAATGATTTGAAAAAAAGTACACTCTTCAACATTAGATTTTTATAGAAAAGAATGACTGCTGTAGTGGACATAATAAAAGAGTTTGAAAACACCCTTGTCTACCATGTGTTCAGCATTATTGGTGTAGATGTGAAACATCTCCTTGAGAGTAGGCTGGGCGACACTTTTAGTGACTTTAGCGCTGCATCATATTCGATGTCAGAGTGCTTGCCACTTGGTAAGCAAAGAACTGTTGAGGAGCAATTCAGGAACTTTTATTTTACAATGTATGAGAAATAGCCCTTCACCAACCATGGCATTTGAAGTCAATGAGGCCTCACTGTGGTGCTCTGCACAGGTTATATATCCCTTCACTAAAGGGAAGTTTTCTCCGGAGTTTCAAAAGTGCTGTCTCATTTTTGACTGCTTCATTAACTCTGAGGGCATATGCATCCAGTTCCACACATATGTTGCAGAACGTGTCACAGCGAATCACAATCTTCAGGTGCATCATTATTGGCATGGAAAGCTATGTCAGTGGCCAGAGTTAGCAAATTGTATACTGGCTATTTTGGCGTTGCCTGTCTCAACTGCCAATGTTAAGAGGGCCTTTTCAAAGGTAAAAGTTTACATGGGAAGGAAAGAGCAAGTGTGTATGACCAAAGTCTCACGAAGAAGTATTGTATGGTTAACAACGATAAGTTTGACTTGTAAAAATGTATTTGGACCTCATTTACACTGTACGTACACTGTCTATATACCATGCACTATCAGTGCAGAAAGCAAGGAATAATAAAAGCAAAAAGTTCCATAAACACCCAAAAAACATAGTTTCTGTTGTTTTTAATGGCATGAAAATGTGTAACCACTGATAACCACTGTTTTTCTAAGGTATTGAAATCACTTGAAAACACTGAAAAAACACCACCAGAATTTACCCAAAATAGAAACTGAAAACAGGAAAGCCTAGGCAAGATCAAAGGACTCCCAGAGAAGCTTAGGCGCAGATGGGACATCCTTTTGCTCTGCCTTTTGTTTGCCTACAGGGAGGTGCCTCAAAAGTGGGTTGTTACAGCCGTTTTGAACTTTTGTTTGGCCATCCTGTTAGGGGTCCTTTGTGTCGGGTGAAGGAGGGATGTGAGTTACCTCTCAAACCCCCTAAACAGGACATAGTGGACTATGCACTTGGTCTCCGCTCAAGGATGGCTGAGTATATGAAAAAGGCAACTAAAAACCTTGGGGCTAGCCAGGAATTGCAAAAGGCCTGGCATGGCCAAAAGGCTGTGATGACTGTTTACCAGCCAGGGCAGAAGGTGTGGGTGTTGGAGCCTGTGGCCCCAGCAGCCCTCCAAGATAAATGGAGTGGCCCCCATACAATTGTTGAACAGAAGGGGGAGGTTACCTACTTGGTAGACCTTGGAACCCCCAGGAGTCCCCATAGGGTACTTCATGTCAACAGACTAAAACCATATGTTGACAGGGCAGACATGGGCTTGCTCATGGCTACTGATGCGGGACAGGAAGAAGAGAGTGACCCACTCCCTGACCTGCTCTCTCAGAACCCCGATGATGGATCAGTAGATGGTGTAGCCTTGGCAGGCAGCCTCACTGTCCAGCAGCAAACTGACTGCAGAAAACTTCTCAGCCAAGACATATGTTTTCTCTGACTCCAAGTCAGATTACCTGGTGCACTCATGAAGTGGACACTGGGGACAGTCTGTCTGTGAAGAATAAGACCTACAGGCAACCTGATCATGTCAGGGACTGTATAAGGACAGAAATACAAAAGATACTGGATTTGGGAGTCATTGAACCCTCAGATAGCCCTTGGACTAGTCCAGTAGTCCTGGTGCCTAAACCTCACACCAAAGATGGTAAGAGAGAGATGAGGTTCTGTGTGGATTACAGGGGTCTCAATGCAGTCACCAGAACTGATGCCCATCCCAAGGGCAGATGAGCTGATAGATACTTTGGCCTCAGCCAAGTTTCTAAGCACATTTGACTTGACAGCTGGCCAATGGCAGATCAGACTAGCTGATGATGCAAAGCCTAAGACAGCATTTTCTACCCCTAGTGGGAACTATCAATTTGTGATAATGCCCTTTGGTTTGAAGAATAAACCTGCCACTTTCCAAAGGTTGGTGAATCAAGTCCTTACAGGCCTGGAATCTTATAGTGCAGCATATCTTGATAATATTGCTGTCTTTAGCTCCACCTGGGAGGATCACCTGGTCCACCTAAGGAATGTTTTGGAGACCCTGCAAAAGGCAGGCCTAACTATCAAGGCTACTAAGTGCCAGATAGGGCAGAGTCAGGTTGTGTACCTGGGCCACCTTGTAGGACTGGGTTGCTCCCATTACCCAGACTCAGGTGAGAGCATTCTTAGGCCTGACTGGGTATTATAGAAGATTTGTAAAAGGTTATGGATCCATTGTGACTCCATTGAATGACCTTAATTCCAAGAAAATGCCCAAGAAAGTTCAGTGGACAGCTAGCTGTCAAAAGGCATTAGATGACCTGAAGCAGGCCATGTGCACTGCTCCCATTTTGCAAAGTCCTGATTACTCCAAGAAGTTCATTGTTTAAACAGATGCATCTGATTTGGGGGTAGGGGATGTACTGTCACAGTTGCATGATGAAGGTCAGGATCAGCCAGTAGTTTTCATAAGCAGAAGGCTGACCCCAGAGAGAAACGTTGGTCAGCCATTGAGAGGGAGGCCTTTGCTGTGGTTAGGGCTCTGAAGAAGTTGAGGCCATACTTGTTTGGTACTCACTTCATTGTTCAGACAGACCAAAAGCCCCTCTTATGGCTAAAACAGATGAAGGGTGAAAACCCCAAACTTTTAAGGTGGTCCATTTCCCTACAGGGGATGGACTATACAGTGGAACATAGACCTGGGAGTAACCATGCCAATGCAGATGGACCCTCCAGATATCTTCACTTAGAACATGAAGACTCAACTGTTCAAGGTTAGTTTAATGTCCCTGCATGGGGGGGGGGGGTGTAGGAGAGTAGGATCTGCTTCTTATGGTTACCCCCACTTTTTGCTGATGTAACACTGTTTTTCGACTTTAGTCTGGCTGGGGCCCTGCTATTCAGGAACCCGGCCTAGCTGCTTCCTCTCTAAATTGATTCGTAGTACCTTAGGTACACAACAGATTGGGTTCTGAGGTGCCCTTCTAAGTCCCTAGTATATGGTATACTACGTACCCAGGGCATAGGTACCCCAGAGGCCTACCAGGGGCTGCAGCATGTATTATGCCACCCCTGGGAAGCCCTCCAAAATGACACCACATGTCTGCTACTGCAGCCTGGGTGAGGTGGTGCATGCACCCCTTACTGAGATATAGGTTCACTATATCTCACCTATCACTGCACATATAAACCTATCAGTCACCCCTATTGCAGGCCTTATCAATCCTGAAGGCAGGGTGCTTGGGTTTGTGTGAGAGGGTGCCCATGCATGAGCAGAGCCCCTCTGCAGCCTTCAGAATCTCTTCTCCGGGGTTGTCTGTGATGCAGCCTGACCATATACTCTTAAGTGCATTATAACCAAATGGTAAATGCTAACTTTGGACTGGCTGCACAGAAACATGTCGTGTTTGGTGTCAAACACCTGGGAATCATACCCCCACACCAGTAACTGGTGTGGGAGTATGACCCTACCCTTCTAGTGGGAGAGACATGACAGCACCGGTATACCTGGTACTAGCTTAAAAGAGCCCTGGCATCACAAAATGGATGCTGCAGCCACAGACACAGGTCTGGCCTCCTGCTGCTGACAAAAACTCTGGCAGGGGAGGCCTGGACAATAGGTTTCCTGTCACAGGGAGGTGTTATCACCTCCCAGACAGGCCTTAGTGGATTCGGGCTGGGTGGGAGCACTCCAGGAGTGCTTTGAAGTCCTGCACTGGGGGCACATTTGGTGTCCCTGTGCATAGTCAGCTCAAACCGGTTGCAGGGGCTACCAGCCCCTGGTCTGGAGTGAAACTGGACAAAGGAAATGGGTGTAGCCACCCTTCTTTCCAAACCCTCCCATAGGTGGGTCCCCTGAGTTAGTCCAACCCCTTCCTTGGGTATAAAGAAGGAACCTCTGTAACCAGAACTTTAGATATTCCTGGACGAAACTCTGAAACTGAATCCTGGACTTCGACAATCTGTTCAATGCCAGATGACTGAAGAATCTCCATTGGGGTAAAGGAGTTACTCCCCTGCTTGGCAGGCACCAAAGACGCATCTGTCCGGTCTGCATCTCCGAAGCTCCCGCTGGACACTGAAGACTTTGCAACACCAGAGATGGATTTACAGACTTCCCAGAGGCCGAACCAAGTCCCCAACAAGGCTGAGACCCATAGCCCTCGTGGGTACCGTGGAACTGAAACCCCCGGACATCGTGCACATTTGCAAGTGCATCAGCTTCCCGACAACTCTCGAGGCTGTGCATTGGGTTACTTATAGGCCAGACCCCGAGCACCTTTTGCACCGAAGATTGTGGGCCTACACTCCACGAATGTTCCGTGAGCCTGCTCTTTGCATTCACGCTCAAGGTACTTTTGCGATCCCTGATCCGTTAACTGGTGGGTCCCTGTGAAGGCAACTCTTACTTTAATTGGGCTTCCCTGGTTGCTACAGATGTGCCCTGACTCTCCATCACTTGGGGAGTCCCCAGAACTTTGCTGGTCCGCACCAAAGCATCTTTCTCCTTTCTGCGTGGGTTTCTGTTGCCAAGGCTTGTTGTGTCCAATCCGGGGACTGATGCTCCAGCACTCGACATCCTTTGTGGGGCAGCTCGAATCCAGCTGCTGGTTGTCCTCAACGCCTCCTGGTCCTCGTGGCTGAAGAGTCAAGCTTCACCTCTTCACACCTGAAACACCCGACATCGGTGGGCATTTGTCTATCGTGCCCTTGGTCACTGGCAAGTGACCCAGACTCTGTCCCCTATGCTTTCAGGTTCTTCACATCTCCGATCTAGGCTTGGATCTCTTTGGACACTTTGCCTCTTCCCAGCAGCAGCACTTCTTCGCAAGCTGCCATTGAAAACGACGATGCGACCCAACACCATTTGACACCTATGCACCCGGCTTCCCTGGGTGAGGTAACTCGAGTACTCCGGTGCTCCCATGGGTGTTGACCCTAGAACTGCCTAAGTCCAAGAGAGTTTGGTCCTAGTCCATTTCTAAGTGTCCTTTAACTTATAAAAAAATCTATCCGCGACTTTCCCCATAGAAGCTAACAGGAGCTCCCGGCTGTGTTCTCACACTGCACACGGCCCCCTTGGGTCCCCTGTGTCACTACCTTAGGTGGTTCCTTGGGGTTCCAGCGATTCTACAGGCTCTAGGCCTTGTGTCTAGTCAAGTCGTGGTTCTTATACCACTTTCTTAGTATATGGTTTGGTCCGCCCCTAGGGCCTAACGTGTATTGTGCTATTTCACTATATTATTTGAAGTGTTACTTATGTGCTTTTGCCGCTAGCCTCATAAAGAGACTAGTAGGGTGTGTTTAGGAATAAGTACATATATTTTATATATATACCTGGTGTGGTCTCCTTTCATTTAGCCACTCAAGAGATTATAGACTGGTAAAACAAGCTGCTTTACATTCCTACAAGACTTAGCCTGAAGGCTGCTCTCCATAGCTACCACTAGGATAGCTTTCAATAAAGGTTGTCTTTAACCTATCATCAATAAGGGGTTGTTTGGACTTTTGCAAGGTGCCCACTATAACTAGTGGACAGCATATACCAGACCAATTTTTCACACCCTCCACATCATGCAGCCCCGCTAGGCAGGTCACCAGGTCTCACTTTTGATGCTGAGTCTTGATTTAGCCATGGCAGAGGACATACCAGTTCACAGGGCATCATCACAGGCTACACACCCGCTCAGCCCTTGAGGTGCCACTAATTCTGTGACCCGCAAGGCCACGCCACGTGGCGGTAGGCCCCCGCTGTCCGCTGGCTCAAGCCTACACTACAGTCCAGCAGGGCACACAAAACCTGAACAGACCGGACCGCCGGGATGGGGCATCATCGCAGGCTGCACACCCGCTCAGCACTTACGGTGCCCCTACCTCAGTGCACCAAAAGTAACCATCCCGTGGTGGTGTGCCTGTGCCGGCCGCAGAGTATCTGGTGCCACCAAGTCTGTGTCACGCAAGTCATGGACCCTATATGATTGGGTATTGTGGTGCGGAAGCCATCATGTTATCTCCAGGCCTGAGAAATGTGATGTCGCAGGCCCCTGGGCCCTCATGCCTACATGCACACCACACAGATACACCAGAGAGAGGTTGGAAATGGCATCGAGCACGTGCGCCCATCCCTTTTAATTGGCAGGGTCACATGTGCTGTGATGCGTATGCTTGATGGGTGTGGTGTGGGTGTACACCAGCCGTTAGGGAGTGGCTGTGGCAACTTGACAATGAAACCTGTGAGTAGCAGATCCCTACAGGGAAGACCTGGGACATGTAGCGTTGTCGTCGTCCCCTGTAAGCGTAAGCGGAGTGGGCTGGCCTGGCGTATGCCAGTCCAGCGTAAGGGTTTGAACAATGACCCTGGGGCTCTGGGCGTTGTTCCGTACGGGGCTGTACAAAGAAGTAACAAATGCATGTGTCGCTGTTGTTGCGACGGCGCTAGCCTGACAACATTCAGCAATGTGTCACCCCGTGACCCAAGTCCAACGACATGAGCCACATAGACGTAAGAGGAATTCACTGACGCTACATTCGTCCATACTACTACACTTGAAAGACCATAGACACGACACATATGTGTGATTCGGAATGTTTAATGCACATTCAGTGGAGTGTTGCATCTGCAGCAGTACAGGGTCATGCAAATCCCACTTTACAATGTTGGCCTGGGAAGGAACAGCCAGAGTCCTTCAGGGAATGACAAGTCCAAAGGGAGGGGAAGAGTTCAGTCCACAGTCTGGTAGCTGTGTCATCAAACAGAATATGGCAGTCCATTGCGAGGTACAAGGTGAGTGTCGCAGAGTGTATCGGGGGACAGTGTAAGGTGATGATGCAGAGTGCAGAACCATGCTGAAACCGGCCATATTGCGGAGATGAATGCTACAGTTTTCTCCGTACCAGTAAGGCGGTTTCATCCGCATCTTCGTCCTCTGCTGTCTCATGTGCCTCCCTTGTGGGTGGTGCTGGCCTTTCTCCTGCACTGTGTGGAAGTGACACCTCAGGAGCCAGAGGTGGAATGTCTGCTGCACTGTGTGGCACTGACACTTTAGGGAGCAGAGATGTGGATGTAGTGGTAGCAGCAGCATGCATCGGCGCCAGGCCTTGTGGCAGCAATGCTATGAGGATGGTTTTGAGGTCATTGGGGAACCCAGCTACCTCTTGCTGGTGTGCAGCCGTGGCAGCCTCTCTTTCCACATTGGCCTGCTCCATGGTCTCCATGAGCCTCCACATGAGTCCAAACTCCCGGGGGAGCTCGCTGGAGCCACTCTAACTAGACAGTCATTCTTGTCTCAGGGTCAGGACTCTGGCGATGTCAGCCATGGTGCGTTGGAGAGCTTGGAGCGGACTGTGGGTGTCCGTTAGGGACTGTGAGTGGTCCCTAATGGGACTTAGACACCCACGTATGGCATCTAGTTTGTCTGCCATGCGGTCAAAGCCCACCCGCACCTGTTCAGCCAGCTGCTCCTTGCATCCCAACACACAGCATTGGAAGGCCATGTGTTCTTCGTGAGGCTCCTGGGAGGCTGCCGTGGTGGTGGGTGCTGCCTGCTGTGTGGTCTGTGCAGGGGGTGGGGTGTTCCTGTTGCAGCTGGGCTGCCCTGCTCCTGGAGGTGGGCTGCAGAGACTGTCAATGAACTCTTTGAGGGCGTCGGAGTCGAAGCTGTGGTGGTCCTCTATGTCATTAGAGAAGAGAAGTTCGGGCTGCTCTGCAGGAGGTGTTAATTGTCCCTCTGCAATGTGAATGGGAGATGCAGTTTGACAATGTGTTCACATGTATGTTGTTAGATTGTTCATGTTCACATACAGACTGCATGACTGTGTTCATCGTGCCTGTTTTGGTGGGGCTGCCTATTTGCTGCGGGACAGTGGATATTTCGACAACATCATGGATGTGTGTTTGAACTTGTACATTGTCTACTCACATTTCCCTGCAATACCACTTGTGATTGACCAGTGTTTACACCCAGTAGGCGCCAGTTGTGTCCTGTGTTCTGTTGTGGATGTGTTGCGGTTTGTGCCACTTTGTTGTCAGTGTTGATGTGCTCTGCATGTTATGTGTGTGTGCTGTATGGGGGGCCCTGCTGCTCTGTTTTGCTGCCCCTTATCCCTTTCATGCGGTGTGCCTTTGACTTCTGTGTTTGTTCAGTGCTGACATGTAGCATACTTGGGTACATTGTTCTCTTGGTCTGGGGCATGGTTTGTCCGCAGATGTGCTCAGCTCAATTGTGCATGTGTGCCATTGAGCCCATCTCCCCCCGTCCCCCCAGTCCTTGGTCGTTACTCACCCTGGTGCAGTTGTGTCTGGTCACGTTGAGCAGTATCCAGTCCCCCGACTCCAGCCACCGTCTCCCCACTGATGACTGTGGACACCATTTTCTCCATGTCGTCCAGCTCCTCCTGTGGCGCAGGACTCCCACCAACCTTCCGGTTGTTGGCGAGTTTCAGCTTGGTTTTGCGCATTACGTCATTCCAGTTACTCTTGACCTCTTCCATTGTCCTCTTCAGCACTCCAACTGCATTCACCTTGTCCACGATGGACTGCCATAGTCCGTCCATCTTTCGTTGCCAATGACACAGTGGAGGTGACAAACAGTTGTTGATGGTGTTCGACCACCTCCGTTATCAGGATCCTGTTTTCCTGCGGACTGAAGTGCTTCTTCCTACTCTTCTTGTCCTTGCCCTTCCCTGACCTCGAGGTCCCAGGCAGGTCCTCAGGGGGGCTTGTGGGGTTCTGGTTCTCCTCCGTACTTGCTCTGGCAACATCCAGTGTGCTTGGCTGTTGTTTGGCATTTGTTTGTCAGTTTTTATTCTACTTTTATGGTGATTTTTCCCACCTGCCACATGTGAATTGCAGGCCTGTGGCTGGTTTTTGCAGATTTTTATATCGCGATTGGCCTCATCGCTGCTTTTTTTGCATTTGCATTTTTGCGGCATGGGGTTGATTTTAACGCAGTCAGTTGACGCGTTATCTGGGGAATATTGCATGGTGCCGCCATGTTGAGAATGCTTTATTAACACGGTGTAATTTTCCCACGATAGACTGCGATGTTGGAAGTTGCCTTAGGTTACTTTTGCGATGGTTATCACACGTTCTTGAGAATATACCTTGTTGTTTTTAACGCATGGATTATGTTATTTGATTTTAGCTGACACATATAGTGGTGGTTTTCTTTCCGTTGTATAAACGATGGAGGGGTATTCATCATAATAATAATAATAGAGAATAAGTTCGTATTGTTGAGGCATCCCAAAAGTGATGCTATACTTTTTGTTTACAGATACCCGACCACTCACCTTTACAGATTCCAAAAAGGGTGGTCCTGATGAAAGTGGATAAAGTTTACAATTTCCACTGAAAAGTGCGTTGACCTGGTTGCTGTTCAACCCCAGCCTGCAACATAATCATAGATATCATATGAAGTGTTCTCTCTGTCACTTTCAACGGTGTATGCCAATTTAGGCTGGAAAGTGTATGTATGTGATGTGTGTTTGTTAGTGCAGTGTTGTGTGAGAGGTCAGGATGATTGTGTGGTTGAATTATGGGGATACGCCATATGTTCTAATATGCATGTAATTTTTATAGATTGTGATGATGCATTCAAACAAATGTGACATGTATGTCTAAATTGAACACATGTATGTACTCATGAATGTTTGGTGGTTTCATGAATATGTTTAAACTTTTGTACAATCAGAGAAATACTTACACAAAATTCACATACAAAATAAGAGTGAATTAAATATTATATTAAAATGAATAAAATCATACAAACAGATGTTTGATTTGTCTGTATAGCAGAGGGTAGCCCAAAGAGCTGTCATAAGCCTAAGGTGAAAGTATATAGGTCATGTGGGAACTTTTTTTCATTATTTTGTGGTTTGTTTCCCCGTTGCTCCCAGACTTACAACTTAACTTCAGGGGGTACCTTTTTCATCCTAACCATGTCTACAAGTTAACGGGAGCAAGATGCCTGGTGTTTGTAAATGGGACACTTAGAAATGGGATTACATTTAAATGATGAGTTTTATGGAATCCATTTAAACGTAAAGTTAACTCTTCAGTTTAATGTTCCCATTTGAAAGTGTCACCTTTACACACAGCAGAAATCTTGCTCCCAGTGGCTGGTAGACACAGTGCCATATTGATAACTGTAAAACACAGCCATTATTTTAAGTGGGAGAAATTTAAAGTGCAGAAAAATGCTCCATATCATGAACATTTTTGCAGAACGTTTTCTAGACTTAAAATGTTTCCCATTTAAAAAAAGTGTTCTTTGTTTGTAGTATACATGTAAATGTGCCACATATGATGAAAGGTATTCCAGTGCCACAAGTACATACAACATAGGCTCCCAGTCACCCATACACATTTATCCCATACATACGCAACACATGTCAATTTATATCCCTAAAGAGCACACTCTCACTGACCCACATGGCAGCCCTATCATAGTGCCCCTAGTGAAAGTATTTTGTTCAAAAGATAGAATGTGGTTCTATGGACATTAGGCTTAAAGTCATTGGAGCTGGGTGAGGCAGTGTCTGGTAACAATGCACAAGTTGCTTAGCCTGCAGTAGCTCACATTGATTTTCACTGACCAGAACTAGCTCTCACTACAGAAAAGGTTGGAGACCCATTGGCTAGATGGAGAGAGCTCTGCATGACCACATCATACAGTCTCCATCGTGCTTCCTCCCCTGTTCAGAGAACTGCTCTACCAACAAATCAAGTGCTGCTTAATCATAGAACTAACCTCAGGCTTCAATCCATACACAAATCTGGACACAAAATGTCTAATATATTTTGCCTCAATAATCTCAGTCCCACTTAACTGCTTAAATGCCTGCAACAATCTCTCATAATGAGCATGTATTGATTCTTTGGACTCTTGAGTTGTTCTGACAACCTTGACCCAATCAATCAATCTCAGTTCCACTATTGCAACCAAGACCAGCGCGGCTCTCCATGAGGTCTCCAAGCAATACCAGCACTTCTCTACGCCAACCGACCTATGCCGGCATGGCACACTAAGACAGCAATCTCACTCCTTGCAATAGCTCACTTTTTTTTACAATTTTCACGACTGCGTTCTTTCAGAAATTTTGCACAAAACAAATGCAAGCAACTTCAACAACTAACTTTGTCAGCTCCTCTAATGAAATTAGAGATTCTATCACACAAGAAACAGTTCGGACTAACACTTTCCAACCTAACGTGACATTCACTTCAAATGACACCTTGACCGGGGGGTCTCACTCATGCACTGAGATTCACTATACTGACTACACCTCACTATCACACAAAGATAAAGTCCCTATCTCAATATTGCTGTAAACGATGTCTCACGAACAGCAGTACAGCACAGCAGACAACTACATCAAGTGTCTTCTACACCAACAACTTATTGCCATGTAAGCATGTATTTATCCTGGGATTTTAGGCCACAATGGACCTGATAACCACTTTAACTTCTCTGCATTAGGTGCCACATTCACACATCAACTGAAACATCTCCGAAGAACACCTCACAATCAGGCAAAACCGCAAGCTAAGCTTAAGCAATTGCAACATGCAACCCTATTCATACTCACACCAACCTGCTGCAACTTGTTCCTGAACTGCTGGAACTCCATCAACCCTTTGGGCAAGCCATGGGCATTAGGGGTTTAGACTGGGCTTGGGTAGTTTCTGAATGGCACACCCTATCTCCCTCACTTCAGTGGCCACCATCCGACAAGCTACCAAGTTGATCCGGTGCTCTGGGCCAACCATCTTACCATTTGTCCTCTGATGAACCTTTCTCGTCATCTGAGAGGTGATGGGAGTTAATATTAGATTAATCAAATTTCAATGAACAGTGTCATCCAATTGGCTACTCAATAAAGACCAGGAGTCAGTGACTATAGTTAAGGAAATGTATTACAAGTTAGTAGTAAAGTTAAGATGCACAAATATCAGCACCATGCTGTAAAGGGACAGAATAACAACCTGGAAACCCAACCTCCTAAAGAAGTTTAGGCGTACCAGTAGTAAGCAAACAAGATGTTCAGTCACAGCAATACAAAAGATCAAAACCAAGATTTGGTGTTCACAGAAGAGTTTTTGGTTCTATCTTTTATACATGAGCAAAATATAAAATCATCTAAGTTAAAGTCCAAACTAAGGAGGATGTTTGTATCTAGAAGAATCTCAAAGTTAGGGAAATTCATTAAAAGAGAAAAATAAGGCAGTACAATTGTATGCCACTACATGTTCATAAAGCAGCGTGAAAAGTGACTCACTTTTGATTGGTCTAATTGCTACCTAATGTTGGCTCTATGTGCTTTTAGTAAAGCTTTAAACTCACCACTGCTGATGTCCTGAAGGTTCCCGGGTTCTTCAAATCATTTAGCGTTTCCCATCTCTGGCACACCTTTCTGATATGCTGTAACCAGGGGATATCCCCTACCAAGACCAGGATTAAATAGTCCTTTATGAGATCCCTGTTAACCCAGCCTCTAGTTTCGTCCATATGGCGTGCCACAACAATAAGGGGACTCTAACTATATCATCTTCTAAATATGGAGCCACTCACTCCTGATGATAAATGGAAAAAGAGTAACTTAAAGGTACTGTTAAAAGACTTTTAAAATATTGATTTTGCACCTCCTGTAAATCAGTAAGGTTTGCATGTCTCCAGACCCCTGCTCCGTAACTTACTACTGAAACACATTTTACGCATAGACATGCACCAGCTCTTTTAGAGGCTTTCTGTCCACCTTCACGCAAAACCTTTCACTGCCACAGTAGTTTTCTCGAAACATATATACCTAAAATTCCTTAAGTGACTCCATTTATCGAGTGGTAGACCTAAATATGAAAATATATCCATAATCTTGATCTTTCTCCCATTGCGAAAGTGGGGACACGCTTTCTTCTTTACTAGATTTACAATCATACTAAAATTCCTACCACAATTTACGCTTAGATCCTGATTTTGTACATAGGTCTCAAAATTGTCCAGGAGACGCTGTAATCTAAAACCAGTATGAGCCTTAAGTACGGCAAAATAGGCAGAGGATGGGAGCCTACCTGAACGTAATCACGTGGCAGAGACAAGAAAATTTTCAATGTTAATGATGTATAAGGAGAAAAGAAAGTGGGCCATTACACAGCCCTGCCCATCTCCTCTATGAATTCCTAATTGATCTGTGCACTTCCCGTTTATCCCATGCCTAACTGGTCTTGGCATCAAAATATAACTGACTTAAATATATAATTATAGTTGCATACGAACCATATCCTTTATAATGACCCACAGCTTATCATGATGTACACAATCAAAAGCAAAATTAAGGTCCATAAATGCTAGATAAACTGAGCCACTTTTGGCCCATCAATATTTATTTAACAAAGAGGAAAGGTTTTAACACTATTCGACTGTGCCAAGCCCCTCCTTGAAGGCATAATGCACCTTGGTAATGCTTTGCTGCTCATTAGCAGGAGCACTAACCACAGTTTGCGCGCACTCCAACTAAATTGGTACACAAACTAAACTAATCATCCAAAATTGTACTGACTTGGTGTGCACTCCCTGAGGTGGTTCTACCCTGCCACCTGTGTAAAATAGAAAAAGTATGACCTAGAACATGGCGATCTAGACAGGGTGTGCACTACCTGATACACTCCTGTGCGAGTGTATGTAGACTAGTCTTGCAAAATGCTTAAAACACTTTTCACATGAGTAAAACAATTGAACAAATTAACAAAAGGAGCTCAAAAATTCTTCATAATTAACCATCGTCTCAAAAATCCAAAATCATTCAGGAGATGAATAAACAATCAGCCGCTTCCTTCTTGATGATGAACTTCTTTAATTCACTCTGGGAAAGATGAATCCAAATCAACTAGTTCCAACAATCCATATTATGCTGATCCCAAACAATAAATGTTGTTTCTTTTTAATCCCAATGCATTTCGGGTGTAACCAGCACCCTTCTTCAGGGATATCTAAAAACAAATACATCATTTCATGTCTCAGATATTCATGTGTAAACAAAACTGTCTCATATGAAAAATCACATACTGACATAATTCTCACGAGTAACAGTTCCGTTCCCACTGCAACAACGTAATCATAGGTACATCCATATCACATACTTGGACTGCTAAATCCATCAAACTACTGTTTACAGCTAACTGCAATACGCAGAATGTTATCTACGTAATAAGGTGCCCTTGTGGCATGTATTACGTGGGCAAGACCGAGAGGTCGCTACGAACTCGCATTACGGAGCATAAAAGTAGGATCCGTACTAGAACCTTAAGTTCTCCTCTAGTTAGTCATTGGGTGGACGCACACCACACAATAGCACATATCCGATTCAGTATACTAGAGGTTGTGTGCGAGCACAATGACAGGGATATCACAAAATACATTACTCAGAGGGAGTCATTCTGGATCAGGTACTTAGACACCATGAGCCCTAAGGGTTTGAATGACAGAATAGAATTAGCATGTTTTCTATGAAGGTGTAACAGTCGGTTGATATGCATCTTTATCTCACAACCAGGCGACACAAACAACACACAGCACTCAATTTTATAGATTTTAGTTGGATTTATGAGTTGGATCACATTTGGCTGATTAGTTGGTCCCTAGTTTTGCAGCTTAGATAGAGACTCAGCTTATATGTGACAATTGATGTGAGGGTTTGCTGGTGTTAAACTACATATATGAACTTGTATCATTTCATGGCTCATGCTTATGTTATTAATGATTGGGTACATGTGGCATTAGTCCTGGTCACAAGTGTTTATCATGTGGTCAATGTATGTAACCATTTTGTAACATTGAGTCATCGCATGTCACATCGAGTAACCTCGCCGAGCATGAATGTCTAGCACTTAAAGTTCTAAGTCATTTTACCCACAATCTGTACTTTCAAGGGGATATTTCCATTAAGAGAGTATGTCATCACAGATATGGGCGATATGGAATCGTTAATCTAGAAATCTACAGTGCTACTTCGTCAGTGTTGAATTATACATAATGCTTATTGTTTGATTAAGCAGGTTGCTAATATCACAACAGACTTGTTCATGAATGTATTTTACGACCTTATTTTGAATATCAATCCACATATGAGTTAATGCTTTCAAGAATTCATATGACTTCTCATAGACTGTTCTATTGCATGCAACTGGCTACCCTGTATTTCCTTTCTGTATTTCCTTTCTTCATTTTTTACTCACACTAATTTGGGAACTGCATCAGGTTCTGGTTCACTTATGAGTAGTACACGGGTCGGATTTCAGATATTTTGTTGAATAGCACCAGCACTGATTGTGATTTTGATGTCTGAGAAGACGGGTGTGAACATTAATTTTAGTTTATTTCATCGAACTTTATTTCACTTTTAATTTTTCGATTAGTGATTAGCGTAAGGTTTAAGTTTTACGTTGCAATAATGCAGTCCTTGCAAGATGGCCACTGAAATCAGTCCTTTAACAGTTCAGACTAGTATCCTTCATTTATTTCTACAACTCACATATGTAGCACGCACAATGTGCAAACGTGATTGTTCGCTTTACTAAAATACAGAGGCGGCAAACTAATACGTTACGCTGCTTAGAAGGAAGACGCGCCACCTCAGCAGAAAGTTGTTTTAATATTAATCAGAATATATGCCATTTGGCATTTTGTTCATGCATACAGCTAGGAATAGCTTAGATTTTGTTTCACAGAACATTTGCGCATTTTTGCGTCAAGAGGTGGCGTTGAGTGTAGCACTCGGCAGGCTACACCATCTAATTGTTGAACTGTTTATGAATCTGCATCACGCAACTTTGAGGAACAGTATATTATCATAAACGGCGTCGCTAAATGCCAGGTGAGCACTGTGTACTTTCTGGAATTATTGGTACTGTGGTTACACACGTTAGTGTTTTATGTCTTTGAGCCACACAATACATTTATCCCTTTTGGTTTCACAGGCAATTTGTTACATTTGAACAAGTGATTTGGTCCTTGTTTAAGATGTCTATCAGGTAGATATCTTGTTTTATCACACATTGAGTGCGGATCTCTTTCTCTTTCATTTGGACACAAGAGGTGATTAAGTTTGCGCTCACGTGGTGTGTGCTAGGTGTGTTTGTGTTGCTATTTGCACCTTATTCTATCAGTCTTGGTCTCAACTTCAAACATCGGATTTTCGGACTTTCCCGGATAATATGGGTCTACTTTATTCTGTTCAAGTTTACTCATGAGAATTATGTCAGTATGTGTTTTTTTCATATGAGACAGTTTTGTTTACACATGAATATCTGAGACATGAAATGATGTATTTGTTTTTAGATATCCCCTGAAGAAGGGTGCTGGTTACACCCGAAATGCATTGGGATTAAAAAGAAACAACATTTATTGTTTGGGATCAGCATAATATGGATTGTTGGAACTAGTTGATTTGGATTCATCTTTCTCAGAGTGAATTAAAGAAGTTCATCATCAAGAAGGAAGCGGCTGATTGTTTATTCATCTCCTGAATGATTTTGGATTTTTGAGACGATGGTTAACTATGAAGAATTTTTGAGCTCCTTTTGTTAATTTGTTAAATTGTTTTACTCGTGAAAAGTGTTTTAAGCATTTTGCAAGACTAGTCTACATACACTCGCTCAGGAGTGTATCAGGTAGTGCACACCCTGTCTAGATCACCATGTTCTAGGTCATAATTTTTGTTGCTGCTCATTAGGCCATTCCTTTAATCGGGCCAATACAATTCTCACTACAATCTTAAGCATGCAGTCAAATAAGGAAATGGGTCGATAGGAACATGGGTCCGCTCTGCAACCCTGTTTAAATATTAGAACTATCACAGATTGATTCCACGTAGGCAAAATACCCTTTATTGCCACAGCATTTAAAATGTTTAACAAGGGTGCTCACAAGTCAATATTGTCGAGGAGTAAATCTAGGAGTTCCTCATCAGGGTCTGGTGCTTTGCCTTTCCTGCGGTCCCTAAATGCACCGGTAATGAATGAAAAATGAATGAAAAAGCATTTGTGAAGCACGTGGTTACCCTTGGGCATCCCAGCGCTATCAGTGGCGCCCTTAAGCTTTAAGCAGATCAAGGGAAAAGAAAAGTTTTAAGTTGTTTTCTAAAGTTCAGATAATTAAGTTCAAGCCGTATGTGGTCCGGCAGATGGTTCCAAAGCTTAGCCATTTTATATGAAAACAGACGGCCTCCAGTTTGTGATCTTCTGATCCTCGGGACTACGATTAGGCCTTTTTTGTCAGATCTCAGTGCCCTACTTGGTCGGTAGGGCTGGATTATAGAATGGATCATTGACTAGCCCTTGCCAGCGAGTGCTTTATGTGCAATGCACAATGACTTAAATTGAATTCTTTCTTGGATTGGTAGCCAGTGTAGAGTGGCAAGGGCAGGTTTCGCTGAGAGGCATCTAGGGATGTTCAATAGAAGGCGAGCTGCGCAATTCTGTACAGTTTGCAGTCTTCTGGTTGAGAACTGAGGGGCTCCTAAATAGAGGGCATTGGCATAGTCGAGCCATGATAGGATTAAGGCTTGAACTAGCAGACGTCTAGCTACAATAGGAAGCAGGGCAGGATCCCTCTGATCATTCTTAGGAAGCCACAGCAGCTAGCTACGACTTTTCGAGCTTGTTCCTTAAAATTGAGATTACAGTCAAGCCAGACACCCAGGCTCTTAATCTGTTTTTTTGGAGCAGGCGGTAAGCCCAGACAGCTGGGCCACAGGGGGTCTATATTTGATGGGACCGAGTGACCCAGGAGCATAAGCTCAGTCTTTGCTCCATTAAGTTTTAAAAATGAGTTATCCATCCATCTGGATACCTTCTCGGGACATGAAGCCAGGCCAGGACCAGAATTGTCCTGCTGAATAAGGGAGACAACCAGCTGGGTGTCATCTGCATACATGACCATCTGTATCCCATCTGAACATACGATTCCTGCCAGGGAGCTCATATAGATATTGAACATAGTTATGTTATGTTATGTTAAATATTTTTATAACGCGCAATAGTTACTCCGAGGAGTGTCCCAGCGCGAAGCCAAGTGAGGAGAGCCAGAGTAGCAAGCTTATGGAAACAGATGGGTCTTAAGGAGATGCTTAAAACAGAGTGGGTCCTGAGTATTGCGCAGGAAAAATGGGAGAGCATTCCAAGCCACGGCAGCTTTGACCGCAAGCGAGCTGCCCCCAATCCTAGACCGGGAGAAGCGCGGAACCCTGGCCAACAAAAGAGCTGACGAGCGAAGTGCTCTAGTCGGAACGTAAAAGGCAAACCGCCTCTGCAAATAGATGGGACCCAAATTGTAGAGGGCTTTGTGGGCAATGACCAATGATTTAAACTTAACCCTCTCAACCATGGGCAGCCAGTGCAATGCATGAAGATGAGCGCGAACACTACTACTTCTAGCGATACCAAGAAGGAGCCTAGCGGCCGCATTCTAGATCACTTGTAGTTTGTTCATGGAATAGCCGGGAAGGCCAACATAAAGGGCATTGGCATAGTCCAGGCGGGACAAAACCAGTGCCCGAACAACCGTTTCCTTAGCAGATCTAGGGAGAAGAGGGAGAAAACTCCTAAGAACCTTAAGAAGACCAAAGCAGCCACCCGATAACTTCTTCACCTGGACCGAAAATGACAGATTATCCTCGAACCATACTCCTAGGTTTTTAGCGGAGCTCCTATCAGAAGAAGGAGGGGGGAAATCAGGAGGCCAGATCTTACATCTAAAGTTCAAGGGGAAGTTACCATAGAGAAGGATCTCCGATTTGTCTTCATTGCACTTGAGTTGAGCTCTAGCAAGCCAACCAAATACCGAAGACAAACACTTCTGCACAGGCAAGACGGAATCATCCCCCTTGCCCCAGGTATAAAGAAGCTGGGTGTCATCGGCATAGGCTATCACCTTAGCCCCCAACTTCTCAGCCAGAAAGACCAGAGGGGTAACATAGATGTTAAAGAGTAGGGGGCTAAGGGACGAGCCCTGAGGGACACCTGTGGAGACCTCCTGCAGGGAAGAGGCTGCCGGTGGCAACCAAACCTGTTGGGTACGACCCTCCAGAAAGGACCTCAGCCAGGCCAGAGCCAAGCCAGAGACTTCGATCTCAGAGAGGCGAGAGAGCAGTCTGGCATGCGGCACCGTGTCAAATGCTGCTGACAAATCAAGCATCACCAAAACTGCTCTGCCACCAGCATCTAAGCAGTCCCGAATTGCTTCCGAGATCTCAACTAGCGCTATAAGATGTCCGAAACCCAGACTGGGCTGGGTGCAACGCCTCAGATCTTTCCACGAATTCGGAGAGCTGTCTAGTCACTGCCTTCTCACATACCTTAGCTAGGCTAGGGAGGAGGGAGATTGGGCGGTAATTGCCGGGCATCGCGGGGTCAAGGGACGGTTTCTTCAGTAAAGGAAGAATTTTAGCCTGTTTCCATTCCGGCGGAACCCAAGCCTCCCCGAGGGAGAGGTTGATAATGGCATTGACCTCAGGATTGATGGTCTCTGCAACTGCTGCCAGCAGTCTGGCTGGGCAGCACTCCGAGGGCGAGCCGGACTTGAGGCCCTTAAGTAATTTCAGAGTGCTAGCAGGATCGACAGAAGAGAAGACCGACAGGGCATGATTCAAAGCCCCCTGGAGAGGTGCAGTCCGTCCATCTTCCACCCGGGACGCCGCACACACAGGCAAGGACTCTTGTATCAAACGGATTTTATCCAAGAAGAAACAGGAGAGGGTGTTGCGCCAGTCGTCAATGGCCGGGCCCGAACAGTTGAGGGCGGCAGGGGATGTTAAACTCTGGACTATGTGAAAAATCTCCTTCGAATTATTACAGGCCTGCTCAATACGCTCGGTGAAATATTGCTTTTTAGCCTGGCAAATGGCAGAATAATAGATCTTTTGACTAGCCCTCAGAGCGGCCTTGGCCGAAGGACAGTAGTCCTGGCGACGCCAACTCCGTTCCAGCTTTTGCAATCTTGTTTGAGCGTGCGCAGCTCAGACGAAAACCAGAGTTTAGATGGCGAAACTCTCGAAGACCGAGAGGAGGTGGGAGTAGCCAGCAAGGTCATAGACTTGTCTAACCAGTTAATAAAGCCAGCGAGACTCTCCTCAAGATCACCTGTAAGGGTCGGCCTGGAGGCCGCCAGGGCCCCAGCCAAGGAGGCGGGATCCACCTTCTTAAAGGCTGGTTTCCGCGAGATAGAATCGGCAACATGGGGCGGGCCAGCCTTCCAGGAAAAAAAAGTGATGAAGTGGTCGGACCACACAAGGGGAAGAGGATCCTCTACTAGAATATTAAAATTAGAGCAGATAGGATCAAGGATGTGACCACCCTGATGTGTTGGGTGGACAACCCATTGAGACAACTGGGCCAGCTGCAGTATCTCTTTTAAAGCAATAGCATCAGTACACGACCCTTGATCCAAATGTATATTCAGGTCTCCGAGGAACAGGAACTGCGAAAAACGAAGCGCCCTAGAAATTAGCTCATCGCTCCACACCTGAATGGTGGCGTAGGCAGAACCAGGGGGGGCGATAGACCAAAGTCCCAACAAGTAGAAAATGGGGGGAGAACCTGATACTGAAATCTAACGCTTCTCCTATCCCCCAAGCATGGGACTCGCCCCTGATAAACTCCCACTTCTCTCTAAAAATAACCGCTACACCGCCACCCCTTCCTTCTAAGCGGTCAGCCCTAGCAACTTTATAACCCGCAGGAATGGCCAGAGTAACAAAAGGGTCAGAGTTGGAATCGAGCCATGTTTCCGTAAGGAACAGAAGGTCGACAGGGTGGTCAGAGAGCAGCTCGAAGATGTCGGAGTGATGTTTTTTAAGGGATCGTACATTGATTAAGGCGGCAGAGATGGAAGGTGCAGTATCCAGCCTAGGCCGCCGGCCTGCAGCAAATGAGGCAGCTGGAGGAGTGGCCGGGAGATAGAAACCACATACAGTACAGACATGCTCCTGAGCGTCCAACAGGTTAAAATGAGGGTGGGAGAGACCTAAAGGCAAATTCAGATTAAGTAGCTCATCCCTACCGTATGTCAGCTCTGCACGAGTGCCGCCCTGGTCGGCGAGCAGAGTGACAGGCCCAGGCCGCAACCGGGACGCGGACGGGCGCAGACGGGCTTGCCTTAGGCGCGCCTTCGGCGCGCCAGCAGCGCGCCCGCTGCGCGCGTCCGCTGCGCAGTCGCGCAGCGCGCATGCTATATAGCGCGTTGCCTAATGTCCCCAGGTGTAAATGCTCAAGCACGCCTGACCCAAGATGGCGGCTGAGCAGGACAATTGCCTCGATCTAGTGTGGGCTGCAGTGCAAGTGCGGGTAAACGGAATCAATTTTAAACTGTCACAAGTTGTAAAAAGACCCCCCAACTATCCCAGCAGAGACAACAAGAAGATGAAGAATTAAAAAAACAGATCATCAAAAACAAGTTAAAAGCAATTTAAAAATCGGCGATAGCGCAGACCATACAGTGCCAATGCCGGTAAAACGCAATTGAAATCACAAGCCCGGGGGAGATAATACTATCCCTCTCTCCCTCTTACCTAGTTGGACTAAGGGAAGATCCCTGGGGGACTCCACATGTCAGAGCCATTTGCTTCGAGGTGAATTCCTCTTCGAAGACTGTAAAAACTCGATTTTTCAGGAAGTACTGTAGCCATTTCAATGCTATTCCGGTTACACCTACCTCTCTAAGTTTTTGGATCATCAGTTGGTGATTCAGTGTATCGAAGGCTGCGCTGAGGTCTAATAAAATCAGGATCAGGGCAGCGCAGCCTCCGTCGTCGAGAATTTTCCTCGCTCCTTCTACCACGGCTAGGAGAGTGGTCTCCATGCCCTGTTGGGATCTAAATCCTGTCTGCGTGGGATGAGGCGATTACTATCTTCCAGGAATCTAGAAAGGGCGGAATTCACATGTTTTTCTGCTAATTTACTGATTCCAGGTAGCAGAGAGATGGGTCGATAATTTGCCCACTCTTTGGGGTCCAGGTTCGTTTCTTTCAGGAGTGCTTTAAGCCTGGCTTGTTTCCATAAGGTAACATTCCCAAATGAAAAAAAACAATACCCCCGAGCTACCAGGGTTGGACTGCTCTGATGCAGGCAAATTAATATCAGCCTCTAAGGAAAGAGGAGAATATACAAAGGACAAATGAGTACCCCCAACCCTTTTTTCGCCTTAGTATGGCCACTTTATAAAGCTGTTGTGAAGTTTTCACAGCTGCATAGTTTCTCAGCTTGATTTTAAGAGCATTTTTGAGGGACTAATGAGCCATAGAGCAAGCTTTATCAAACAACCCTATGGGTCTCTCTTGGCAGTAAGAAGGCCTCACTGTTAATGCTGCAGATGTAGACTTAGTCAATTGCCTGTTATCATGAATTATATCCTCGGGCGGGCCTTCTCATTCAAGCAGCAATCCACAAGTTTTTTTAGTTTCCATAAATAAAAACCCTAATAACTTATCAGGGTCATGTTCCTCCACTTACCTGTGTAACCATTCTGCCTAACAATCTCTTGTGCCTGAGTGGGGCATTCTGTAAATTCCACCTTCCTTGTCATCTTAAAATTCAAGGATAAAGGATTAGGATCACTCATGCACTTCACATGTACCAAGAAACCGGCTATGAATAGTCTACAGTTTCTTCATGCCAACATCTATTGTGCTAGCATGACCAATTCCAATAAATGAAATAAATAAATGTAGGGGGCAAAGACTAGAGGGGTTTTAAAAATCGCTCACATACCAAAAATATAATTTAAACATAAGGCTGTTTAATGTATTACCATCCTCATTATGCTTAAAATGGGACATTTCAGTCCCGATAACATTCTCAAGCGCACAAATCTCTCTAGCAGGATAAGCGCATCTATGCACATTAAAAGGCAAACAGCTTTTACTACACAGCCAGAAGTACGCAGTACCATTACAATGCGGGCAATACAACTAAGGCTTTGTTCCCACGCATTCCATTACCACGTGATTCATTATCACTCAAGTCATTACAACGACTTGCATTAGGGAACGTGTTGTTGGATTTCGAATCCAACACCTTCCTATCTGTTGCACAGACTGGTGTTGGAATAGTCATATATACTATTCCAAGGTTCAGCGCTTCCCTGAGGCAAATCGTTGTAACAACTTGCTTGGTATTTGAATGTGTGGTAACAACGCGTTCATTTTGTTTCCCACGTTGTAATGACATGCGTCGTAAAAGCATGCGTGATTGTGACATACATCCACATTAAAATCCCCTACCCGCACTAGGAGTAGGTTCTCGTCCACCAGAGTTAGAAAGTGGTTCAAACCCTCAACCACACTGGCACTAGACTGAAATAGATTATTATTAAAATTGATAAACACAGTTTTGTGACCCCGTCCTCTGCAGAGAAGTAAAACACCTTCTTTACATGGTATGGTTGTTGATACTAATGTTGCTAATGTTGCTAAACCCCCTTTAGCCCACCATGACAAGAGGGAATAGAGTCAATGCAATATGAAGAAAACCCATTCATGTGAAAAGTGCCCACAGCCCATGCTTCTTGAAGACACAAGATATAGTGACAGATGAACTGCCTCCAATCCAAATTGTTTAACATTGATGTAATACCCTCAATATTCCTGGTTAAGATCCCTGCTTTATCGTTCATCTCTCCCACACAATAAGAACTAGTTGAGGGAGCAGTCCAAGCAGCGAGAACCCTCGAACCATCAAATGTCGGTGAGGGCATAGTACATGGGAGCCCCAGAGATCTATTGTTCACTACCCTGCGACAACTGCTAGGTGCACCACCATTCAACTCAAAGCAAACACAAGGAGATGATGGACGGAGTGCTGAAACTTTTCAAACACTCAGCCCCAGTCACAGATCTGGGTTGAATCCATCATTGTTCTTTAGCTCACTTTGCCACCCCAGTTCAGACACAGCTATATGCAAATCAGTCTTGACCCTGTGCCTCATGGGAACAGTCCAGCCCGAACATCCAAGCCATGTCTTCCCTGGACCCGAAACAATCATCCTGGGACCGGTTTCGGTGTAACACCCCTCATCAGCCAGGCTATCTTGATTCCAGTGGCAAAGTGAGCAAGGGACCCACGTCTGGGCATACCCTGCCAACTTAGGGCGAACAAAACAAACACAAAGAGATGATGGACGGTCGGTAATCCTTCTGTGACTATGCCAGCGACTGCTAGCGTGATGTAGCGTGTGCACGCCCCCGGGTGTTTTTGACAGGTATTTAAGGAATCGCCCAAACAGTGCTCCGTTTATGAGTCAGTAAACGGATGCGCAGAATTCGAGGGAAAGGTAACTTTGAGCTACAACCTCCCTGTCTTATTTTTTGAGCATATTATCAGTATCATTGTTAGGTGACTCATAATTATTCTCCACTTATCTTTTTAGAATCACGGAAGCTTTCGATTATTCTTGGCCATCATTTTGATGAGTTGACAATTCCTTTAACGTTAAACAGAAATCAGTCTTTAACATAACACAGTGACGTGTACACACATTTGACAAGCAGTTGTAAGGTTGATATCTGCTTAGTCATACTTTACTGATTGAACGAAAACCTTTGTTTCAGATTGCCATCCAGGCCCCCTCTCTACCACAGGAGCCCACGGGCCCACTATGACCATTTGACCACCACAGACACAGGTGGATAATAGTTATTTCTTTATCATTTGTTTTTGGATGCCTTCAGCATCTTAATTTATCTCCTTTAAGATTTTAAGGGTTATTTTCATTATTTCTTAGGTGCCCCCCCAGTCCTGAGGAAGACCCCTTTGTAAGGATCAAGGTTACCCTACACTTTCCTGGGGTCAAAACATCAACAATCCCATTTCTGATGCCAGTGTGGACAACAGTGCTTTTTCACTGCGCCAAACTAAACATAATGTCTTTGAATATTTGTTTTTAGCCCTATGTCAGGCTGGACAGGCTTTTGTATATAATACTGTTGATGTATATATTGTCACTACCCTTCCTTTTTCCACTGAACCCTCACTTTTGCACTTGGTCTAACCCCCCTTTTCTTTCTTTGGGGGACTTTTGTACAAATCATTCAGATATTTTCTGTGTTTTGAAAATATAAACAACTGGTTTAATATGATTAAACAATATTGAACAGGAACTTTCATTGTGAGTAATTCAATTAATGCTACTAAATAAATAATTGTTTTTTCAATTGTGTTCCACTGGAACCCCTTTCTTCTGTACCACCTCCAATCCAAGCACCACTTGAATCATGCAAAAGCCAATCGACATAGATCCAGCCCCCAAGCTCCTCCTTTAGGCATGCAATACCACCTGCCATCTCAAGGTTAAAAGAGGGAATTGAGGTTGCAATTAGAACCTGGAGGGCCATAAGTATTGGTACGAGAGAGGGGTATTCAGAGTAACCAGTAAGTGACCAAATCATTATCACCACCCAGAACCCATTTCTTGTACCACTACTTACTATTTGAGGAAATACCGGGGCGATAAATAGCAACCAGATTCGAAAAAAAAGACTGAACTCCCAAACCAATGCAAAAACGAATTTAATGAAAATCTATAAGTTACAGAAAGAAGGTTATAGATGCCACTAATTCCCTGGAACCACACTCCAATAACTTACAGTTTCTCACATCCAACTTATAATTTGAGACAAATGTAGATGTTTTAGCCTAAGTGGCTAGTTTACATATGGCTGCAATCAATGCTCAACAAGCCTCTTCTCATGAAGCAGCCCTTCCATGCATTGATCAGTCTTGCACCACCACTGCCAATACGGCATCCTTCAATGGATATGCTACAACGCTTCAAGATTTAATCCATCTACTGAAGAAAAATGCCAAATTTAACAAACAAATTCTTGCATATTCTATAATCCTGTGCCCTTTTCAAATACTTTTCTACTGCCTTCAAAGGATCCATCATATTCAAGGATTATTCCTCATGAGTAAAGTGTACTGCAAAGAAAGAAGGATGGGTTATTTCTTGCTCATGATGGGAAGAAGACATCAATTTAGGATGAAGTGCTGACTCACCCTCAGAACTAATCTTTCTGAAAGATCCGTAAGTAAGGAGGCTTAATAAACAATTAATTGTCGGGCTGACGCTATAGGCACCAAGAAGAACATGTTTGGTGACTAGAATTTTAAATTGACACCATAGAGAGGCTCAAAAGAAGAAGCTTGAAACCGAACTGTTAAAAAAGTTTTGAACCTGTGAAATGTAACTCCTCATCCATAGGAATCTAGTAATCACACCAAAGTATCTGAAAAGTGAGGCAAGCTCAGATTTATGAATAAAACATGCTTTTTGGAAAGTAATTAGGTACTTGACCTCTTCACCGTCTTCACCTCGTCATACTCAGGTGAAGACGATAATGATACTGAAGGAGATGGAATGTTCATCCAATAAACAGAAGATGTAAGAGAGGATGGAGAATAACAAGAGCTGCCATTTTCCTTAGATTTCTGGAGTCAAACAAGAAATCAAATATTGCAGCCGCTAGCGTAAAAATCAGCAGGGAGACAAAGAGGATCAGCACCCTCTTCCTTGTGCTTTTTCCAGGCAACACTGTCATTCTTAGAGCAGTGAAGTCTCCTACAGAAGTGTCTCATGTGATCCATAATAAAGCGCAAAGGAACGCTTACTGAATGATCCCTTATAAAGCATTAAAAAGACTGCATCCATCCTGGACAATGCCTGCAAGTCATCTTTTCTTAAAATAAACAAACCTCAATTAAAAAAAACAATACATCCAGCATTAAAATAAAAAATGATAATAGCCATAAAAATATAAAGCTTCTAATTATACATTATCAGCCTTTTAAAAAAAATATTGAAATGTCTTGAATCGAAACCCTCGACGGACTTTCCTGGGTGCAGTCACTTAGCTACATGCCCAGCTGCTGCTTCCATTAAAAAAAAAACACTGTATGCATATTCCTTCTCTATTTGTATTTGGTTATTTTGTACAGCAGTCTGGCGCACGACTCCCCTACTCAGAAAAGAAACCTGTGCCATCCTCTATAGGTCCGCCAGGAAGGATGATGCTTGAATGAAAGCCGGTTAGGTAGAGCACAGGTGAAAGTATACAAAACCTGCTGAGCAATTCAAATAAAGGAAGTAAAACTGCAATAATTAAATTGGGGTCATGGTAGCAAAACATTTAACCCGCGGCTCAACTACCATTCAATAGATCGCAGTCTCAAGCAACCCCCAGGCTTCCCTTTCCAAATAAGTGTGATGCTGCTGAGAAGGGGTCAATCAATCAATCAGTGTTTTATAAAGCGCAACTACTCACCAGTGAGGGTCTCAAGGCACTTAGGGGGTGGGGTAAGAGGGGGTTCTGAGGTTCAGTCGAAGAGCCAGGTCTAAAGTGACGAGGGGGTCTCCCAAGCCGAAAATTTGAATAATTCCACAGGATTCTATTAGAATGAATGAATTAATCTTTATTGTATTTAGTTATTTAAAACCATTACAACAGTACATATTGATTATCACAAATTATCTAAAATAAAAGAGCTAAAAACAGTTTCATGTGCTAGTTTTCAGAAAGACATCATTTAACTAAAAACAACACATTTTAAATACCAAAAATAATTCATTACTCCTGGGCTGCAGTGTTGTAAAAAAATTATAACCAGTCTTCTCAGTCCTATATGTTTGAAATTTCCTTAAATAAAGGGGTTATAAACTTCACTCCCCTACACGCAATAGCGGCTGAGCTGCCACTTAGCCAGGTGATAACTGCTTGCCGGCATGTGCGAATTCCCATATTTCTGAAAAATTATTTCAGAAGAGTTTTCGTTGGCAGTAAGGGAACGGGACACACAAAATAGATCTTATATCCACATTGTCTGCAAGAAAGGTTCTCTGGCTGTTTTTTCCAGGATCGAATGAGGTCTTTAGTTTCCATAATACCAAACCGGAATAACATAAATTGATGTTTCAATCTTAATGAGAAATGTTCTGCCAGATACCGTTGAGGACCTATACTGGAATACAAATGTGTTACTGTCCAAGCATGTCTCCTTAGTGCAAAAGCATTTTTATCTGTTACATTTGATGACCTTCGCACTGCAGATCTTAGTACTTGCTTGAAAGATGCCTTTCCCATTTGCGCTTCCCAGGCTTCATGTATGCCTAAATCCTTAATTGATCAAATTAAATTACTTCCCCAGGGTCCCTCTGTAGTACTAGACAGTTGATCCTCTATTTCCTTCCAGCATAAATAGCTGATAGACCCTCTTTCTGCTGCTCCCAATCTCCAACATAATCTTATGAAATCACTGTCTCACTGGTATTTCTGATTTTTTAATCCGAACTATAGACACATTTGTGCGGGTGAAACTGATTTTCGAATATTAAATACGGCTCTCTAAACTTTTATTTGACTTCTTTTCAACGTATTATTTGACTTCTTTTCAACGTATGATAGTGAAAGTAGTAACCCGGCCTCCATAACCTTAAGTAAATGGGTCAATGAATGACAGTTACATTTTTGTTTCAGTATTTTGAAGCCATATGTTAATGACTGTGCCTTAGCCTGGATTGATAGCAAGTGTGCTTTACCGGTCATTTGCTTATCCATAATAAACCCCAAATATTTATAGGAGTGCACTTCCTCCAATCTGCTTTCTTCTAACCACCACGCATGATTTTTTAACTTAAAATCCACCAACCGGATCACCTTAGTTTTATTTAAATTCAGATCAAGCCCCTGTTTTACTATATATTTATTGAGGGGATTCATACTTCGTTGTAAACCTATTGGTGTTTTACTTAATAGGACAATATCATCTGCATATTGTAGACAGCCCAACTTCTCTTCCGCAAGCAATGATGGATGATTATTTTCTAAGTCCAAAGCATCTGAAAGATCTGATATGTATAAATTAAACAGGCTTGGGGTAAAAACACCACCTTGTTTGAGACCTATATATGTCCTGATTTTATATGTTGCACGACTTCCATCCCCTATTTTAACCTGGGCCCATGTTTGCGTGTATAGTTCCACAATTGCCCTTAATAAATTTTACAGTATTCCCCAATTCTCCAACTTTTTCCATAGTCGACCTCTAGGTACATGATCGAAGTCAGATTTGACATTGATAAAACATGCAAACAAACACAAATTCTTTCTGTTTCGCCTTCTCTATTAGCAAGGTTAAGGCTGTAAGATTGGTCAAAGTCCCCATTCCTGCTCTGAATCCTGTCTGGAATCTTGGCATTAGTTGTTTTTCCTTCCATCTATTTTTTTAGTTGTTCCATTAAACAGGATTCATAGAGTTTAGACTCAACATCACTTAGGGGCATATGTATCAAGTTTCGTTTTTGCAATTCTCAAATAGCAATTTTTAGGGAATCGCTATTTGAGAATTGCAAAACGGGATGTAATAAAAAATTCGCAAATGTTTTGCGATTTCTTAGCATTCCTTAATTGCGATTAGCAAATTGCTAATCGCAATTAAGTAATACTTTCCCATTCATTCCTATGGGCCAGGAGGCCCATAGGAATGAATGGGAAGACATTCTCAATTAGCGATTCGCAATTAGAGAATCGCAAATTGAGAATAATTTCAAGGGTGCAAGGGTGTCGTAAGGACACCCTGATGCACCCCTGAAATGAGCATGTGTGCGCATGTGGCGCACATACATGCCCTAAGGGCATGTATGTGCGCCACATGGCACTCTGAAAGATACCAAAAAATGCATCTTTCAAAGAAATCGCAAATTACCACCAACTTGAAGTTGGTGGTAATTTGCGATTTCTTAAGGAGAAATCGCACAACTTGGGTGCTTGTTACATTGCATTTAAGGAATCGCAATTTGCAATTCCTTAAATGCAATCGCAAAATAGAGAATCACAAATTTGCGATTCTCTAATTTGCGATGCACTTTTGGGATGATACATCCCAAAAGGCCTTTTCCCGTTCGCAAACGGGCCGATTCTGAGAATCGGCCCATTTGCGAACGGGAAAAGGGCTTGATACATATGCCCCTAGATGCTATAAGCCTGTAATTACTGGCTATTCCTGGATTACTATTTTTGAATATGGGCCGAATAATGCTACCTTTCCAGGACTCCGGTATCTGATTTGTGTAGAAGAGATTGTTAAACATTGGAGTTAAGTAATTGGCCCAATAATCTATATCTGCTTTAAATAAAGCATTTGGCCTACCGTTTGGACCTGGTGCTCCCTCGAATTTTAATCTTTTTATTATTCCTTTAGGTTTGTCTGTACTGCCCAATAGGGTAATTTGATTTATCTTTATATCGGAGCTTAATTCCTCTTTACTTTCTCGTGTCCCTTGAGTAATATTACAAATGACCTGAGACCACAGAACATCATTATCGTCCAATGTTCCTGGCACTGATTTACAAATCTTCTGAGACAGTCATATATCATTAATGTTCTTTGTTCCTGCAGCTGAGTACATAATTAGGGATGAATGGCACTCATTGTCCGTCTGTCTTCTTGAAGATCAATAGGCTTGGTTTGTTGAAATGCTGTTGTATTATTTTCAAGGAAGACAATCCGTTGTTGTTTTCTCCCATTGAGGAGTCAAAAATTGACCCTGTCTTTGGGATTTCCAACTCCTTTCACGCGGATTTTATTAAACTCTGTTGATATCGATTTTTATCCCGGTTAATTTCTACAGAAATACTCTCTTTTTTGTTGGTTGGTCTAGCACCTGCTGCACCTCTTAAGGTGTTTCCTGATTGTCTTTCCCCTTTGCTTGAGGAGGCAACTTTACTCTTAATTGTTTGAATTTTATTTGTTCCTGCATAGATCCATGTTAAGGCTCCCTTTGCCCTACAAGCGGAGCAGAATCTATTTGCTTGATCTGAATCCATCCAAGCCCCAGATTCCCTGGGTTAGTGCTATTTATGGTCTCCATTGTTACGCCCTTAGATTCTACTTTCTCTACCTTACACTTCTCAGGGTCCAGCTCCTGTTTATTATTTTTCACAATTGCATTATGTAATTCTGTTTCCGTGCTATCCTTTGCCTTTTCCTCTCCCTTTTTGTTAAGACTTTCTCTATTTTTGTTTTTTCATGGCTTTCAACTGATTGGATCTTATCATCCTTTACCTCAATTACTTGGTTAGAGAAACTGGACTCTCCATCACCCAGTACTGGCTCAATTACTAGATTGTTCAATTGTTCCGATTGAAACTCATTTATTGGATTTATTGTATGCTTTGTTACAAGTACCTTTCCCGACTGCGGTCTAACCTCTGCCAGTATTTGAGTAAGAATTGAGGACAAAACTTGTGGTTTATCCCCTAATATTGCACATGTAACTTGCTGTGTGTAATTATGATGTTGTACTCTTTGAATAAGGTCCTTTAGGGCTTGCAATTTCTTATCTACGCCCACGACATGAACTGCCAGGATATTTAAAAGGTCCAACTGTAGTTTTTGCTTATCTGCCTGATGATGTATATCAATTGTCATGGCATCCATAGTTGACAAGAAGGCACCCCAAGACCCCCCGATATTTTCATTGCTTAATGGTTCCTTGTTGGTTTTACCCTTATTAGGGTTGATTTGTATCGGGGAACTACTGCCTTGTGCGGGAAAAGGATCAAGCTGAGGCTCAAGCTGGTCGAGGTTACAGTCCCCTGACCCCTTCTGCCACACTCATTGCTTACTGTCTGTGCTGCATTTGCTTTATTTATTGCATGTATAATTTCTAAAAGTTCAATTACTGGTTGTTCATTAGCCATTAGACCTACTAGGTTCTCCTATTCATCCTGTTGGTCCACCTGTATATCATTTAAGTTTTCCCAATTGCTAAGATTCAAGGTTGAAAAATAATCTTTTACTTTTACTACTAGATTGAATCATTTGTTAAAGAAATATAGGTCTAAGGGGAGTGTTCTTTGGTCTTCTTTGGCCTGCTTAATCCCCCTCTTACTCTCAGACCTTATTTGTTCTCCAGAGGGGAACTATTGCTCTTTCATTGTAGCTGTAGATGTATCCAGCTCTATTATGTGGTCCAGATATAAAACTGAGTCTTGCTCTATAGTTGTTTGTCTGGTTCTCTTTGCTGGCTTATTACTTTGTTGCATTGCACCAGTTCTTGCTTTACCAGAATGCATGGCTAAGCACTTGGGTTTGATCGTATGTGTCACCTTATGTAAGTAATAATAATAAAAAATTCACTATATTGGGAATAACGAACACACACCTTTTTCCTTTATCCTTTGACCTTGGCGCTCCTTAGCACTCCAGTACATCCAGAAGCAGGGCCGTTGCAAGTGACCTCCACACCAGGAATAGGGCCAGCCGACAAGAACACACCCAAGCCTTGCGTGGCCCAGAGCAGGGGGGCAAGAGGCGGCCCGTCCAGCAACCAAGTGCCGCTCAGCAAGCCCCTGCAGCGCCCGACCGCCCACCGGTCAAAGGCAGGCCAGAAGCAAGCGGCAACAAGTCTGCAGAGGCCAATAGGGCAGCCCAGCAAACCACCGCGAACAGCAGTGCGGAGCAGGAACAAGTGCCGCCAAGGCGGGCAAGCCCAAGGATGGAACCAATAGTCAAAAACAAAAAACTTGCAGAACTACGCTGTCAGGTCCACAGGACCGCACTCAATTGTGCACAAGCCACAGAACAAAAAATATTGATGGATCCCAAAAACAGATCCCAAGGAGCTTCCTGGCTTCTGCACCCTCAGATTTACGGAGGGTGAGTGGGGCCGACCTGGAGGACCACAGGCTGCACCCAGAGCTACCCCGGCCGTCTCTGCAGGCTGCCTGTGGCACACACTCCGCAGCTGCCGAATGTTGGCAGCTGCACTCACTAAGCCAAATAGAAAAAAAATAACAATAATTATTGGCTGGTCCGAGTAACCGGACCCACAAAAACCCACAAGCCTGCGAGCCTGCAAGCTTCAGACCCAGAGATCAGGGGGTCAAAAGATTGGAGCCGCGCCCTCGCATTACGTCCTCACTTCCGCTTCCCGTCCCGTCCATCGAAATGCAGCACTGATTTCTATTAGAAAGGGTCACTTCAACAGAATCTCAGAGTAATCTCCCTGTTTCGCCCTTGGTAGTCTGTACAGCCAACTACCAAACTTACCATGGGACAATAGAGTAAGCCTAGAGCCCACCCCAGAGAGCCCAGTAGCCCCAGGGCTTACCTTAACTTCACAGGGGCTATATTCTTTAATTTTCCTTTGCTAAATCATGTTGTATTGATTGTCTGCAGAAGCAGACAAAGGGAATAGGGAGTATTGTGGGCAAAACGTTCCTCTTTATGAAAATTAGGAGGGGCTTCGGGGAGAGGGGGTGGGATCTATGTTGTTTGGCATTAGATGGGCCATGTAGTGCAAGGATGGGATGTGGGGCACTGCATTTAGTAAGAGGAATGGGTTGAGTAGATAATACACTGTCCCTGACACCCAACCAGTTTTCCACAAATCCTTAAGGAAATGTTTTGTCTTTTGGCATTTGGTCCTCTAGTGCTGTAAGTGGTAGTCATGTGCAAGAGAAAATCTGACCATCACAGGCAGCCGCTTTTTCTCGATGGCAGGGTAAGCAGCGACTTTGCCACTGGCAAACATGGTCTCTCTGACATTTAAATGAGGTCTCCCTGATTGCTAAATGAGCAACCTGATTTACTGATGACAAAGATTGAGGACAACTAGGAAAATGTTGCTTAAACACCCCACCCGGGGCCTCTTTCATACCTATTATGAGATACGCCTATTACTCCTGGACATTTAACCCATTCTAGTAATGCGTAACCCTTACTTCAATGTGGCAATGAGGATGGGAGGTGAAACCTGAAAGTGGCACTGTTGGAAGTGGTAATCCCTTGATGCTGGCACAACAACAGTAAGCAGGACTGAAATTAATACTGAATAAACGGTGAACATAGGCTTTGATTTGAGGTAGCAGTGGAACTCGCGTACCCTAAATAATGTTGGATAGGGATAAGTTGACTATCATTCGCTGGAATCTCAATGGAATTTAGAGGGAACGAATGGGAACACACCCTGGAGCGTGTACACAAGGATTTCATGAACACTAGATTTAAATATCAACAGTTCAACTATATTCATGTGACATACCTTTCTCCTCATAGAGAGAACACCATGAGGCACATGGATGCAAAATGGCACCAGTGTTGCTCCTTATTGGTTGCTGACTTTGTGCATATGGTATAGAGTTGCCCAACTATAGAGCGTTTCTGGGCCAGGGTAGTGGAGGACATGGAGTGCATACTCAATTTATAGGTGAAGTTATATTATATGGATGCATGCCTGCCAGGAATGTACCCACATAGACTGGAAAAGAAAGTGGTAACAGATTCCTGGACTGGCTCTTGCCTTGGCTCCCGGTGACATAGCCTTACATTGGAGCCCAACGGAAGGCCCGCCACACTGCAGATGGAAGAGAGTGGTAGAGAGGTGGACTGTAGCAGATGGGGCTGCCTTGTTGAAAGTGGCACAGAGGGAAGTCTGTAAAAAGCCTTCATCATTCATTCAACATTCCACAACACACTCACACTGGCTGAGCAGCAAGTATGACAAAGCCCAAAGCAGGTTTATGGATGGAAGTGATGTCAGCCTTTTTGGAAGAAGACAACGGGGTAGTGGGGTGAACCCATTGGAAGTGCTAAAAGGCAGACCAGTGAGTGCTACTTGGGCCAGAGCTGCCGATTTAGGAGCTGGAAAATCAGGTTTGAGTCACGGCGTCGGTTCAACATCTTGTGATTTTGGGCAAATCATTTAATCTCCTGTGTCTACCAAAAATTAATGTGTCCGTCTGTAATGTAACTGGTGCTCGTGTAAGGCGATCCAATACCTTCTGGTCGAGTTCACTCTATATAAAATAAAACAAGCCTTAGCCTCAACTTGGGGCATCGGATACTGTTAGGGAGTACGAGTGGGTGAACAATGGACGATGTGTACAGGTAATAATGAGTGGAATGAAGTGGGCAAGCGTACTGGTTGAAAAAGTTGTTGATAATGTAGTTTAAAATGATCTAATAGGAAGATTCATAGCAGATGCTGTAGGCGGATTACCTGAACTGTGAGCACATTCCTGTGGTCTATGATGTTGATCCAGCGGAAGGCCAAGGATGAATCACTTACAAAACAAATATTTCAATGTGGCCCATACACATTTACCCAAATGCTCATCCACACTCCCTGGTAAATCCGCTGGGGGTCAAGTTTTATAATTTGCCTAAGTTCTCATTGGTTAATTCCCTGTATCCACAAACAATTTGGAATAATATTCAATGCCTAACTAATCTTCACAGATTAACACTCTTTCCTCTGGTCGATGGACCATTAGTTGAGTTAGATGATGGTGATATTAATAATTATCTAACTAATTTGAGGATCTCAGTGAAACAACCACAGACTCTGGGTAAGATTCATAAGCTTTATCTAAGATTTCAGTCATAAATTGAATGCTCATTAATACAGACTCACAGTGCAAACTCCATCATTCTTCACATGGGAGAGAACATTTTTCATTTGGCAATAGGATCAATGACACAAACTCATCCAACAAAACCAATGCATAAGAGTGGATAGATGAAGAGACAAAAGATACAAATCAGAAATTCATTTGCAAAAGAATATGCAAATTTTTAATAGAATAATATTTACCTATTAGAAATACTGAAAACCAATCCTCTTGCCAAAGGACCGGTGGGGGTCCCCTGAGTTAGAATCAGGAGACAAAGACTATAGGAGAGGATCAGGACAGGGCAGATACTTACTAGACTTCTCTACAAACCCGACGCACCAGGGCGCATCCCTCTCTTACACTCTCTCCCTCCTCGATGTTCTTCCGGAATCTTCAAATCTAATCAGGCTGTTCTTTTGGATCTGAATCTTCCCAGACTGCTCTCTCTCTCTTCTCTTTTGACCCAGCAGCAGCTCTTTCCTCTCTCGATGCTCTCTTAACGTTGCTTCCCGCACCCTTCTCTCATCAATCACTCTAGTTATAGTCTTATTTCTACATGTCCCACCCTCAATAGTTGCAAATATTAGTAAAATACGAAATATGATTGGACGGACGTAGGGAAGTTTTCATCACACTATGCTGACATATTCACTTTTAAGGTACTATTGTCTCGCAAACCCTTCCCCTTCAGCTGATTCATAAATTTCATTTCCCTTACACTTGTTGCCATTTTTATGATACTTTCAATACAAAGCTTCATGGATGAGGGATACATCATCTTCACTTTCCCACGTCTTCCGTCCTTGGTATCTGGCAGCTGTTCAGCTTTCCTGTCATTGGGTCACATTGTGAATCCACTGAGCATGCGCGACTCATTGTCATCCAGCGCCATTTTCTCCTTTTGTCATAGGTGTAACAGGCCCAAATGCACACTATTAATAAATAAATCATAAACAAATTTTATTTTCTTAATCATGTAATTCTCACTGTTCACCACCCACTTCTTCTCTATCCCGTGTTATTATTCTTTGTCTGGGCAAAAGCATTAACAACAGGAGCTTTCTTTTAAATTCATGCAAGCAGATGCCGGGTATGCAGTTCCTCGAGATCACGTTAGTCCTTCTTGCGCATGTGTGAGATTTTTCCCTCTCAAGACGAGTTACTCACGTTATCTCTACGTAATTTTGGCTTGAGCATTTTTACAAATCAAAGTGGGTTTTAGACGCGTTGCATTTTAATCTTTATTAATTAAGCATGCGTAAAGCTTTCTCCCCATGTGTCGGTGTCTGGTGTGTATTAGTTTAATCTCATCTACAGTTTTAACAGTTAATAAAAGTTAATGAAGGTTTGCTCCGAGCAAGTTTCTTTTTCTCGAACCCTTGCTCCATCAGCGTAACAGTGTACTATATCAGTGACACATGAGCAGTACTGATACCATGTCACTCGGTGTAAAATGTTAATAAAAACCATTTACAATATCAATTTGTCCTTAGGGATATGAAAAAATTTCATCTGAGATTGGAGCTCATGTTGATCAATAGCAAGAGGGTTTAGTGCATGAAAGTGTGTTAGGTCAGGGTATCATACACTGGTGAACCCGTGCGTCTGTAGCATATACAGAAAGAAACAAAAAACAAATCCTTACTGGATTAGTGACAGGCGGAAGCGAAGATGGAGGAATATTGACCAGCACAGGTTTATATAAAGCAAAAGAATTATTCCTTACTAAAGAGGGAAGTCCAGCTTAATCTGCGAAATACAGAATAGATCCATTCTATCTACAGAGAGACTTTGCCCTAAAAGATTTCGATTTTGGAAGTGTCTTCATGACGTTCGTGAGACTGAGCAGGTATTCAATAATTAGTAATCTTGGCAATTTTGTTAGAATACTCTAATTCCAATCATCTGCTATCACAGCTCGACATTCTCTTAGGCTGAATGGATAAGTAGGTTTGCCTGATATGTTATTGGAAAAGTGATGTTAGCATGTTACTCCTCACATTAGAAATGCAATAGCATGCGTTAAAAAAAAAAAGCAAGTGTTGGCACAGAAAAAGAATTCTTGGTGTAAACCCCCTTCCATTCACCCCTTTGGAAAGTGTTAGGCCTGCACCCTGCACTCATCGATGGCTTTAAATATCGCTCTTAGCAGCCCTCAAACCCGTGCTTTCGCTTTACTTTGCTGGATCTCTCCACGTCCTTTTATAATTAAGATGTTTGGCGTCACTTGCAGATACGTCACGAGGCTCACTAGTCACTTTACGTCTATTGCTTTTCTTCTTTCCTAGCCGCGTGTCCTGCAAAGTGCTCGTCCTGCAGCTTCCATAGCTGTGTTCTCTTGTCTTTCATGTGTTTAACTGAGGTGATATTCCGTGCATGATGCTGGGATCGTGGGTTGTCAGAGCATGACCCAGGTCTTAGCTTATACTGAGCACTAAGGATATTATAATTTATTATGAAAAGTTTAGTCAATTTACTAAAAGAACACGCAGAAAGGATGCAAGTGGGAGTGTTGATAAGACACAGCATCTAGGCCACATTCAGATTGCTTCCAAACAAATTAAAATGGCATCTTTGGCTATTGCACCAGCTCCATTCAGATGGCGAGATATAATGATTATTGCCTTAAACAAACAAATCTAGAACTGAGTCAGACCAGTCACATACCAGGAATGGCAACAAGAGTCCAGAAGTGGATAAATACCAACCACAATCCACTGGAATGCTTCCAAACAAAATTTTGAGAGACTCAAGTTCAGATGCCAGAGAAAATAGCTGATGCTTCTTTTGGGACTTCCCTAGATTAGTCAATTTATGTGTGAGTCAATCAGTCAATAAAACAGATTTATAAAGCGCAGCTAATCACCCACGAGGGTATCCGGTGCGATGCTCACCATCTTTCTCCATCTATTATCCTGCTGTTCTTGCCTTCTTGTGTCCTTAGAAGCCATGGATCTATCTTATCTCTTCTTTCCTAAATTACTGCAATTCTCTGTGTTCTTCTTAAGTGTTGGAGTAGATACACCCTTTTGTACACACAGCTAGCAGGAGAGATATGATTTCACTGTTCTGATAAACTTAAGATGAGCATCAAAAGGATGCATACCCACAGGTCATTCCGGAGTAAGGGACCCAACACAATAAACCCTCTCCCACTGCAATGCGCATGACTGAAATAAAGGACTCTCAGGATGCATATCATTTAGGATTTATGTGACCTCACTTGGGCTCAGGATATCTGACCTTGTCTTGTAGTAAAAACATACAGTGAACAAGAGATTGTGAAGTGAATGCACTGCTTCATCAACATCCTGTGCTGGATCCATCAAGCTTCCCAGACATTGTTAAATTTCTTCAGCTTTTAGGGCAGCCAATAGCCAGAATCTGTATCCACTGAAACGTCTTGACTATGGGTAAAGTGCATTGCCGTAGTCCAGGCATAATAGTGAACATGGCATTCAACTAAGGTGGTATAAATGAAAACATTTTGTGCAAAAGGTACAGATGGAAAAGATAAGAGCACATCACTTTTTGCATCTGAGGTACTAACCGTATAACCCATGTCCTCATCATTGCAGACTGGAGCAATAAGGGTCTGTTGTCTTCTTGACATAGCTTCTTAGGCCAGCAGACTTTGTTTTCCCAACTTTTCAAGACATTGGTTTTGTCCTCTTACAACTACGTATAGCGTGTACTGGGCCTTTTTCGAGTCTACCATATTCTCCTGAGTGCTACCAGGGCAGTACATTCTCAGACTGTTTTCATCGTAATCCTCATGTCACCTCAGTCTGGATGATAATGATCGTAACATATCAGCATCATCAACACAATCGATCCCTCCTTCAGAGGTTCTGAGGTTTCCTGATGACAAAGCTACTGCCAGCCTCTGCCATTGGGAAAACCTCTGCGACCTAAAACATCTGCGGCCTGAAAGCCAGGTGGCATGGCATAGGTAGGGTTGCTCACTTTGGGACTGCCCACTTTGGACCGCCACCGACAGGCCGTCAGTGGTGATCCACCCAACAGACAGGCCATCGGTCCAACTGCCACATTTTGATGAATGCGGCCGGACCGCAGAGGTCGGAGGGAAAGACCGCCACCTCCAACAGGATCCAAGATTCCGTCGGAGTAGCAGTTGGAACCCTGGCGGTCGCATTACGCTATCTTGACATTTGCAATGCCAAAATGACATGTTGTGCATTGCCATGCACAACGTGGCAGGCACCGTGCAGTGCCTGCCACCTTGTGCATGGCAATGTAGAGGGGTAGCATAGGTACCCCCCAAGTGCAGCCCCCCACCCCCCTTCACCCTCATGGGCCTGCAACGGGCCCCCAAAGCAATTACGGCCAGCCTTTACATGGCGGCATCACCGCCATCGAAAGGCCTTTGAGAACACCCATCCTAATATGGATGGCGGTGCCTGGTAGGCACCGCCACCATATTAGTGCCACGGTCCGCCTTAAGATTGCCGACCGGCGGAAAATCGCGGACGCACTTAGCATCCGTCACGATACCCCCCGCCAAGATAATATGGTGGGGGAGTAAATCAAGTTGTGATGGCAGGCGGATCGCCACAGCCAGCTGGGAGGTGGCGATCCGCCCACCATCATAATGACCCCCCATGTGTACAAAAATGTACATAGTGACCCATACCTAATCAGTGTCTGTTGACTAGCGAATATATAAATGTAGGCACACTCCTGTTTTAGCAAATATTCATATAGTTCTGTTATATAATAGGTAGAATGCTACATACCCAAATACATGATGTAGACACTGAGTCTCATGAACAGCCTTGCAATAGGAATGGGAATGTTCTCTGTTCATTACACATGTAGCAACTCTCTGGCCTATTATGATGGCGGGCGGATCGCCACTGCCAGCCCGGTGGAGGCGATCCGCCCGCCATCTGTATCTGATTTACCCCCGCCATAGTAATATGGCAGGGGTACTGCAGCAGATGGAAAGACTGTCCGCTGCTTTTCCGCCGGCAGGCAATCGTTACGATTGCCTGCCATGCAGATCTGGGGCACAATATGCTCGGCACCGCCATCCATATTATGATGTGCATTTTTCAAGGCCTATCCAAAAGGCCGGCGGAAATTGCATTGGGGGACTGTTATGGGCCCCCAGGGGAGTGGGAGGTGGGGGGCTGCACTTGGGGGGGTACCTATGGTACCCCCCTACATTGCAATACACACGGTGGCAGGCACTGCACGGTGCCTGTCACGTTGTGCATGGCAATACACAACATGCCTCTTAAACATTGCGGCAGGTGCTGTTTACTGCACCGCCCGCCGCAATGTTAAAAGCAAGAATGCGTGGCGGGAGCATCCTAATTGGCCTTGTGGGACCGCCGCATCTCTGGCGATCGGTCCCATTTTCCGTTACAGTGGAGGACGGACAAAGTCCTCCCGCCATCGTAATGGGGCCCAAAGTGTTTTTCAAGCATTAACCAACGAGAAGGCAGTATTATGAAATTGTTTATTAGATAGTACAGTTAATAGCACAGGGTCACAGTCCAATTAATACAAATTATTATACATTTATTTTATAACATATTTTAGTCAGAAAGATCTCACTTTGCATGAAGTTCACGACATATGCACCACTCTGCCGTAATCATTCCTAAATTCCTTTAAAAAACTTAGTGATAGCCCAAATATCTTGTATCTTAAATGCATCTCCATGTATGGCTAAACAACTGGAGATGTATACATTGGCAGGAGTATTATGCCAGGCAACAGCTTGCCGAGTTGAACCATGTTTCTGTTGTATGAATTCACAATTGCTGTCATTCTGGCGATTGTTCTGAATGCATGACATTGTGGATAGCTCTGCCATTCTTGTATGGCCAATAAATCTAATATCCTGTTCAAATTTACAATCCCATTAGAGCTATGCACTTTAGCATGGACATTCAATTCCCTCCAAATGAGCTTCCCCAAAGCATCTCCCTCTCAATGTCTCAACCTAAAGCAATATTTAAAAAACTGAAGGTCTACTAAAGACCAAGATTTATCAAACCAAACTCCAGTCTAAGTTGGCAATGGGGCATACTTTACAGAAGACTGCAAATTGTGAAGATTGCTTCAGATAAAAATATCAAAGTCTGAGTTTAACTTTGCCGCCAAATGAAGCTGGGCCATAGATGACTGTAGGTATCAATCTCGTCTTTATCAATGCTAATATTGTTGTACTGGTTGGGCTATGCAGTACATGATAAAGGTTCATCAACTTGACCTGCAGGGTTCCTACTCTGATATGCATCACCACTAAAGGACACAGGTTACTGTGTTGCTTCCAAATGGTAGGTGCATTGCATTGTGGTAAATGCAGTGTATAATGACACTTGTGGGAGTTGAAAGTGTTTAGATTTCACCATTGAAGGTGCAACCAGTGTTGTCTATCTCTATAAATGTGTTTCAGGATATTTCCCTTCTTCAGTAGAGAGTAACAGGTAACAAAAGGATTATTTCGACTTAAACTCAGGAAACATAAAGTGGGATGCCACCTTTCAATGTTACAGTGTTGCTATAGGAATTAATAAAAAGAGAATTGGGTGCTTGCAACACGTTAGGAAGCAACCCTGGGTAGGGGCAAACAGCAAGGTATCTTCAGAAGGATCAGAAAAATCTTTAATCCATTTTTTTGGGTTCTCTGCTACAGTCATTTTGCTGCAGAAAAAATCAAGGTCCATTGTTGGTCATTAAGAAATCCTAATGTCTTATGATTCCTATACAGAAGCCATGACGTTTTCAGCAATGATGAGTTAGTTTTGTACTGCTAGGTATTTCATATGGCCAATCGCTCCTCCTTGGCTGCCCATCTTGCAGCAGTATGGGTGCAGGCCTTGCCTTACACTGTTTCAAGTCCTTTCTTAGTGAATGTTATCAATGTTCCCTTCCACTCAGCCGTGCTGTCAGTTACTTGTGAAATTCGTCAAAGGGCCATGCGCTCCCCATCCTCTTCAACCTACATGTCCAACTGTAACTGCATGGAACTTCTGCTTTGAATTCAAGGTATTTTACAATTCATATAACACTGTACTCTTTCTGAGATTTGATCACTATCTCACCTACTCCATTCACTGGGTGGGAGAACATCAGTCAACTACTCATAGCTGGATGGTTGTCAATTTCCTCAAGTTGAATTAAACAAGGCAGAGAGCTGCTGGTGTAAGAAGCTATGGCCAAAACCCCTAGAGCTATTGCCATTTCCAGTCATCAGCGTCAAGACCCTGGGTTATAAGATTGATAAGGTTGAGCTCCTAACTCAGTAGGTTGATGATTGATCATTTATTAGATATTTTCTTTTCATTGTCATCATTTTTACTTGCAAGTGTTGTAATAGTATTTTGTTATCTGATAGTTCTATGTAGTAAAACTGGACTATAGACTGGAAGGCTGTAACATCTGCTCATGTGGGAGTGTAGTAGGAGTTCTAGTGTGTATTTGTGCATGTCTGGATGCTATTTGTCTGGATGTATTTAATATGCACAGCCATAGGAGACTTTTGTTTTTGTGTGTTGTTCTTGGTAGAACAACACATGTGTTGGCTATCAAGGGTTCATGTGTTGTGATAATGCCATTGGTTGGTTCATGTTTAAGGTGATGGTGTGTAGAGTGGCTGTAATGCATATTGAAGAGGAACATTTTAAGAAATTGGGTTATTAGTTGAGAGGGGTGAAACACAATCCTTGTCCAGAGAGGGGCTTCTGGATGGCAGTTTGCTGAAGACTCAGGCCTCAGTTGGAACTTTATATCAGCGGTGCCGTTGTCATGGGCATGAAGAGCTGGTTGATGATCAGAACTTTGCATTAGCAGGAAACGTATGGCAGATTTTGTATAAGGGAAGGTTGCATCTGCAGTTAGATGCAGTAACTTTCTTGGCCTTAGTGAAGTCCCCTTGCATTCACAAGGAAACCTTGGACGGTTCTTTTCGACGAAAAGATCCCACAACCTCAGGCGTTTCACCTGGAGTCCAGTTCTTGCAGTTTTGGGGTTGAAATAGTGCACTCTAACACCAGCCAAGGATCCAGGACCTGAAGGGTCACCTCTTGGGGGTTATGATTCACTCCAGCAGAGGCCAGCATCAGGGTTCAGACAGGTCCAGTTGGTTCTGGTCAGCTGGGAAGTTGCAGAAAAAGGCTCTAGAAACTTGTTGTGTCTCTGTAGTTCAAACAGATCAACCAACTTACCTTTGGAGTCATTTCTGGGGTCCTGGGCTCAACGCAAGCAGATCAGTCTTCCTTCAGGTTTCTGACAGCAAGCAGTCCTTCTTTGAGTCTCTGCATTTCCAGCAGTGTTCTGATGAGAGGTTCTGAGGACTCCAGTTTATATCCTGTGCCAACCTGTGTGTGGGACAGTAGTGATGTATATTAGGACCCATGCTGAGTCTCTACTTTAGTTTCATGGTTTAGCCTGACATTATTTTCTAATTGTGACTTTTTACCTGTTTTACACTAATACCATAATGTACGTAGAAGTTACCGTACATGCAGCTTCTATCCTAGTAAGCATTGCTATCATGTTATTCATACACTCTGGCACATAGAAAGCAATGCCCTTGCATTTGGGTGGCTGGCAGGCAGTAGCTCTAAGGCTCCAGGAAAACCATCACATCAGCTCTCCACCTTTGACACAGTATGATATGAATGGTGCTTTTATTATATAAACAGCCTCTGTACTACATTAAAAAGAGGAGCACTTCTGCTGGGGTTATCGTGGCACCCGGTGCACTGTGACTGAGATGCAGCCCTGCAGACTCTGGCCTCTATCCTGCAAAGGACGATAGCCTGTTCTACACCAGACCAGCTTCCTAGCACCTAGTATGAGGTTAGGCTATCCCAATGGATCCGGCAGATGCTCTCATTAGTGTAGGTAGTAATAGACAAGATTATAATAACATAATAACTATCATAGTTGAACTGTTCTCAAAATGCTAGTTACAATAAATGTTTTAATCTGCCTAATAATCGCAGCTCACGCCTTTTATACAAGAACATGTTTGTCTGAAAAGCCATTTTTTTATCTTTCTTGTGTTTACCTTAGGCACCCAGAGTAACAATGAACGGGTTGATTTGTTTCGACAATTTCCTTGGGAACAAGAGTGATCATGTTCGAGGTTGCTGATACCATCTGGTACCCTGATAAGGTTGGGGGTTCAGATGGAGCACTGGGAGCTAACTAGGACCTGTGTTGTCGTAAGCCTCCTACTAATTCAGTAAGAGTGCGTTTGGGCAACATAATCCTCAAAACTGTGTGGACCGAGTCTTCTCATATCATTAGAATATGTTGAGCTAGTTCCTGGATAGCTTACAGTGTGCCATCTGGACCCCTAAACCTTACAGGGTACCTGATGGTGTCTGCAAACTCAGAACCTGACAACCCTAATTCTCCCAAGGAAATTGTGGAAAGAGATCTACCCTTTCATTGTCAACTCATTCATGACCAAAGGGAGTCACAAGAAATACACAGATTGGCATTTCTAACATTTATTGAAGCAATTGGATTCATGTATAACATACTTGTGCTGCAAATATTAGAAGAAGAAAGCACAGTAACCAGCATTACAAGAATAATTCAACCATTATAATTGTTGCATTGATTTATGAATACGTATAATTGTACTCTTACTTAGCACTGCTTATCCCAGAGAGTATAGGGTGGATGCGATTCCGCCAAATACCTTAGAATGGTCTAACTCCCCATTTACCTGCATGCATCCATCATCGGGTAGTCAGTCTGGTGTAGAACAGGCCACCGTCTCTCTTAGGATGGTGATGAGGTTCAGCTCGGTCAGAATTCAGGCACGGGTCGACAATCCATTGAAATGCTCCTCTGTCAAACAAAGGGTTGATGCACTTTAAATAATACAACTGAACCAATTTGTTCTGTGGCTGAGGTCTGGCCTGGACCTGATTGTTGATTCTACCCACCCAGAGCTGTCACCAAACAGACAACAACAAACAAGGCCAGTTTGTTCAGTGTCCCCAGTCCTTGGACAGAATGTTCTAAGGTATGATAATGTGTTGATGAAGAAATGTATTTGTAAGCAGCAAATGTTTTCTGAGAAAAATATCTCATATGGGTGCACAGGTGCACAAGCAAACATGTGCTAAAAGTCATCATTAAAAGAGATGTCAACTTTAAACGTGAACATGTAAAATGGAAGTGTTTGTTACCCTCACAACACCCAGTCCTTGTCTGTAAGGCGAATAAAAAACTTCATATTAAACTTAAAAACATAATAAAATCAAAGTTTAAATTGCTTGTGAATCCTAAAAGTCTAAAAAATATTTTCCCTTTAATGATAAATCATTAAGCAAGCCAAATTGCATTAAAGGCGTATTAAAAAATACCTGAAAAATATCTGCATAATAAAAAATCAATTTTTGTAATAAAAAAATTGCAGAATTTAAAAAGTTCTTAAAACTGCACAAATGTTTACATTTTCCAAGAGTCAGTAGAAACAATGTTGTGTCCAGCTTTCACAGATGATGTTTCAGTTAGTACCCCAATCACAAATTCCAAAAAAACAAACATGGTTGCATGTAACCCAATGAGCAGCCACTGAAAGGGTGACAGCCAGTAGTGTATCCACAGAGGACGAGCTAGGATCTTGAAATCCTGGAGCCAAGGCATCCAGTGAAGGATCATAATATATATTTTGCAGCAACGGCAAATGCGCACTACAGTTTTGCAAATGGACTCTTAAGGGACACATCAGCAATTCCACATCTCTAGATTGTACTAGTAGCATTCCAAGGCACATATCCAAGGCACACTTGAAAGTGCACATCAAACAGTGGAACACAGGCTGTAAGCAATGAAATCATAGAGGTCAAAAGACCAAAGACCTGTTGTCATTCAGTTCCTGACGTAAGGGCATGCCAAAATACTGCATAATGCATTCACGACACATTAGCACACATAGTAGTGCCATTCCCATTTGGCCGCGTGGTGGAACATTCATTGTGGAGCAGCAAAAATAGAATCAGGATCCAGACAAACAGAAATAGAATAAGCGGCATGCCTTCAAAGACGCTGGAAGCCAGGCAGTGTACAAAAGATGAGATCACTCCGAAGACAGTCTGGAAAATGCTAACAAACCCTGACCCAATCCCTTTGAAAAAAGTTACTACTTCTGCAGTAGTTGAAGCATTAAATATGGGGTGCACCAGTTCTCCCAAGTAATGTTGGAGGTTAGTGCATACTAGCGATTGTATTTCAGAAGAAGACCCTAAAACTTGCAGACCAAATGTCTCTTTTGCGGATGTTAAAGAAACTTCCTTCTGAAACAATAAGGCTTTCAATCTGCATATACTATCAAAGTTCACATTAAAAATGGAAATTGAAGACCAAACCATCACCCCTCTAACTGTACGAGCCGGTAGAAAAAGCACATTTGTGCAACAGGTTACGGCCCAGGAAACTTTCACCACGTAGGGCACTCCCAATTTTATCTCACAGCAACCCTGGTCAGTCCACATCAAATTGTTCCCATTGGAGAGTACTCTGAATGTCAGACAAACTACAGCAGCTGTGGAACTCTTCATATAATAAGCTCAGTTTACCTTGGATACATTGCATGCTCCGTGATGTGTAGCCCTCCGACAAACTAAAGAATGGCCGAAAGTATGCTTGCAGTCTGTACCACTAAGAAAAACCTCAGTGTCTCTATTCCTACACCTGTAATCGAAAGGTAGGACTCATGTCTCGTGTACAAATCACTCCCCTAATGCTTCATACCTGCCCACCTGAAAGTGTTTTAAACAGGAACTAAAGTGGAATGTTGAAATTGGGAGAGAAATATCCATGCATTAGCCAATCAGCTGATAGCATTTCCGCCCCAGTGAGTGGTAATTTTTCTAGATGTTCTATGTTTAATATTGTCTATGTTGCGCCCTCCTTTCACATTATTTTCTGCTCTCCAGTTAAATTGTCTGGCGGAAACAAACCAGTTATGTTCAAATGTTTCCAGGGCATGCAACCATTTCTCAGAGTCTGTAAAGTCAAGCTTATTAGCATGATAGATCTAAGTGGACTTTGCCCATGTCAATCTGTATGATGTCAATAGGCGATGACACAATGAAACTCGGAGAATAGATTCTAGTGAACAGAGTAGTCGTACTATTGTCAAATACTGCTAGAGCTTTTTCTAAATTCACTCTGTCAACCACACGTAATAGCTCAGCAGGTTCCTGCTGTGACACCTTCCATATCTGGTTGTACATGGCATACAAAAAGCATTTGTCATGTGGCTTTCTAGGACCTAAACAAAACCTGTAAATCCAAGCCATCTGAAAGGAGAGACAAATGTTCTTTCACCCTGTCTAACGTGGAATGTCTTAACCATTGAAAGCATAACTTTCCCACGCTGTACGTCATTCTCACCCTGAGTGTTGTGTCTGCATTTAACGTGGGTCTGGACTATTTAAACTAAAAACCTTCATGTTGTTAAAACAATGTGCATGATAACCATAAGTATCTAATGGCCATACCAGCCACCCCTCTAGAATGGAATTTGAAGAATTGTATGTGTCATTCCTTAGCATACGGTTGAGTTTTCCTCTATGTAGTTTGTGAGTTGTTGCCAATTTTTAAAAAGTGTACATTTTTGGTGTATTCAGATCCTTTATCTTGGCCAAGCCTAGGCAAGGTGTTTGTTGTACAGTTTTGTTCAGGAAAATTATTTGACTTGGTATTAGACATGCTTTAAACAAATCCTCATTATCTTGCACATACCAGTCTTTTGTTCCCTAAAAAGATTTTAAATCAATATTGTCTTTTCAAAGTTAAACCCTTGTATTGACAACTGGGAAATAAAGGAGGCAGAATACATTTATTTTGTTTCGGTCAGTATATTTTTCTTTGCCAGGGAAGGAAGAAGTTTATAATAATATGAAGCTGGGTCTACGCAGCTATTGCTAGAAAAATATGAAAAGTTCTGTGAGTATGTCTTTGAACTACCCAACTGTGGTGTAGGGCAATGTTCCCATTGTGTATAATTAAATAGTTCTTGTGGAGTACTAGCTCTGGGTAAGTAGTGATACGCATAGTGATGGTAACAAAGCATTTCAAAATAATCAGATGTTCCACTATACATATCTTCATTCTCAAATACAGTATAATGTTCCAGTTCAGAGAGCATAGATCTTACAATATTTATATCCCAATCGTCAGAGATGCTAACATGAGTGATAGCATCACTAAGCAATATTTTGAATGCATACAGTATTTGCAGAGTCTCTGTAGGACCAAAAATGTCAAATGATACCTTATCTCAAACAATTCCATCAATTACCGAGACCACTGAAATGTTCACAAGGGACAGAACTCTTCTTACTTTGTGTGAAGAAGAATGAGGCTTCAATACCTTGGTTACCAATTCAACAGCAGAGCATTCAGGGAGATAGTGTCAATTTAGTAGCAAGAAGAATACTATCACAAAAACAATCAGAATGAAAAGCAATGAAATGGAATTCCAAATGGAAATCCAGGGTGGAACAAAATATGTCCTTTTTAGCCAAATCATAAGTACATGAGTTCCATGCAATGGTGGATATGACAAATCTGAGGAAAAGTCATAAATGTTGGCAAAACAGCCAGTCTGTACAAAAAAAGGGACTTCATGGGGTGGTGTGGAACTGGTAGGTAACTCCAATGGTGGATCATAATAAACAACTTCGCTGTTTGTGGTGCGGAAAACTGAATTTGCATACAGTGTTTGTTTTGTGTTGGTAGATGTAAATGGAAGTAGCTTAACTTCAGTGTAAGATATCCCCAACCGGGGAACAGAAAACTCTGGGTTGGTTAGTGCTTATAAAGCGATTTCCTGTATGGTAGTGAAAGGAGGCTGATAACCACCAAGGACAATTGACTCAAATCGTTTATTCTTACAACCAGCAATGGGTAGTAAAAGTACAGTTCTGGTACCTTCAAATGCCAGGACCGGCACCAGCATTCTGTAAGATGGGCTGAACTCCTTTTTGTCCAAAATCTTCTCTCAGACCAGGTCCCTGATCTTTGGAATCCAGCCAGGAATTTCTTGTTGCCCCTTCACTTCTCCAGTGGCAGAATGTTTCATGAGCTGGTTTGATTGCTCACCCCGGAAGTCTTTCAGATCCTGTAAGACTGCCAAATGTTCACTGATATCAAAAGGTGTTTCTGTCACCACGCTGCTAGGATTGTCAAGGTCCAGAACACACATCTGGACTCAAAACAGGACTTTATAGGGAGTCCCACCACCCAAGATATTTTCTAGGCAGATTATTTAAAGCTCTCTGGACCCCATACAGGTGGTGGATAGAATTACGGCCTGAACCTAATACTTTAGCTGTTAAAGACTGCTTTAAGTCATGGTTCTTCCTCTCTACTATCAAATTTTCCTCAGGATGGTTGGGGGAGGAATAGTGCACAGGCACACCCAAGGTTCCCATGGTATCTCGGTAAGTCTTAGAGGCAAACGCTGGGCCCTAGTCTGAATGAAATGCAGCTACTGAATATGTCCTTCTGAAGACTTGCAAATCTTTTATAACAGTTCGAGCACCAGCTGATCGCTGTGGCCAAACCCATAGGAATCAAGAACATGAATCCACTGCTAACAGAATGTAATTAAAGGAGCTATCACTCTTTAATGGTCTGCAGTGGTCCAGATACACACAGGTCAGGAGCTTGTTAGAAATCAATAATGGTGTCTGAAGTGGTCGTGCTGTTGTAGAAACTTTTATTTGTTGACAAATGTCACATTTAAGGACATAGTCTTTAGCCTGTTTATATAGAACTGGCCAACAGTAGCACTGCTGTAGCAGTGAAGCTGTAGCCACCACACCAGCATGGGGAGAAGCTAACCCTTCATAAGCTGCCATGATCAATTCTGGTGTGCGATCTGCATTTGGAATTTCTCTATCTCCCTCTCTGGAAATAAGAGCAAAGAGAATGTTTTGTGCACCCACTAGGTAAGGGTATTTTGCTGGATATGGCTTTGGTAATGGAGTGCACAAGAAATAAACTGATTGGCATTTCAAACATTTATTGAAGCAATTGGACTAGTGTGTAAAATGTGTGTGCTGCAATTATTATTACAAGAAAACAAAGCATAGTTACCAGCCTTACAAGAATGGTGAAGAAGATGAATAATTCAACCAATATAAATGTTGCATTGATTATATTAATTCATATAATTATACTACTACCTAACACTGTCTATCCTAGAGAGCAAAGGAGGATTTGATTCTGACAGATATCTTAGAGTGGTCTAACTCCCCATTTACCTGCATGCGTGTGACATCGGGTAGTCAGTCTGGTATAGAACAGGACGCCGTCCCTCTGAAGATGGTGATGAGATTGAGCTGGGCCACAATTCAGGAACGGGGTGACCTCGACAAGCCATCAAAATGTTCCTCTGTTGAACAAAGGCTTGGTGCAATTTATACAATAAAACTGGACCCATACGTTCTGTGCTTGAGCTCTGGTCCAGCTGTCATTGTTGTTTCTACCCACCCAGAGCTGTCACCAAACAGACAACAACAAACAAGGTCAGTTTGCACACTGTACGCAGTCATTGTACAGAATGTTCTAACGTATGATAATGTGCCTAGGAAGAAATGTATTTGTAAGCAAACCTTTTCTGAGTGCATTATCTCATATGGGCGCACAAGCAAATGTGTGTTAAAAGTCATCGTTAAAAAAGATGTCAACTTTAAACGTGAACATGTAAAATGAAAGTGTTTGTGCACAGGGCCTATTAATCTCACGACAGTGTCAACATTTTCTGATAGTATGTATGGACAGGGTCCCTATACTTTGAATTCATATTGACCTGATACACAGTCCTACTTAATTCTTAGGAAGCATATAACATGGTACCACTAACATTCTAGGCCAGGCCCTGATTTAATGGGTCTCCTGAACAGTTCTTCCTTGTGCCCAGGGTCTCATTTTCACCATATGTGGAGACGTCCTTGGTGTTAGGGCTGTAGGGGCCTGTGCTTGACCTAATGGTCACAGGTTCAGTACCTGGCTGGTCACCTCTGCCTTTCATCCTTCTGAGGTTACTAAAATGAGTATCATCGAGTACCAATAAGCATCAGTGATTCAGCACCTAGATACCCTTCTGGGTGAATGTGTGCTTTACAAATGCACATGCTATGTTTTGCTAATAGAGGTCATGAATATTTAGAAATATCATTAACAGTTCAGGAATATGAGAATTGGTGGTCCCAAGGCATCCTTCCACATCCACTAAACAATGTAAGACTGGGTCCGCTCATCAATGATGGGGCAACGTGGACAATGCTAGCCGGCTGTACACCATACCAAAATTTTGCACCATTAAATATTGGAGAACTCTGTACTCTTTACACAGGTCTAATTTAGCTATATAGACATATAGCAAAGTTCGCTCTGTGGACAACAACAACTTCCCCAGCAATGGCTGTTCAAGCTGTGCTGCCACAGTTAGCTGTGCCAGCAATTAGTCCTGTTACTCTCAATGCAATTAAGGATAAAGTTCCCACCAAGCGGGAAGAAATTCCGTTTTGTATTTCATAAAATACAAACCAGCTTGAAGCAGTGTTTCCCCATTTGGTACCCCAAGATAAACATAGAATTCTTTCAATGTGCCTACCACTTGGTATGGTTCCCCCGATAGAAGATTGTGCCACCTGGGACACAGTCTTAGCTGCCATATGTACCATAACACATGATACACCATCCATTGCTGTTTTGCCTTAGGTGCTAAAGCAGATTAAAAATGAATATGAGGCTGCAGGTGTCCAGGATTTGAAAATGTAATTAACTAACAACATTGCCACAGTGTCCTCAATTATTTTAAGTAATATAAAAGAGGATGTTGCAGTGCTGGCAGTACGCCAACGCCTTGTGCAGGTTCCTATTGTGGATGAAGAGCACCAATTACCATAAATTATTGCTGATTGCTGGTCGGGATAATTTGGGAGCCAGGCCTAATAAGCCACAGCTTAAAGACAGATCTGAATCAGAAAATACCAAACAGGCAACTGAGTCTTCTACAAAATGCTGGGACAAAACACAGGGTGGATCTCCGCAACCGGAATCCCCGAAGAACACTATAATTTGTATAACCATGATACATTTAAGCAGCCTGTTAGGTATCAGTACATTAGTACGTGCCCTTCTCGTTCCTTGCAGGACTCATCCGGCAAATGCTCAGAAAGAGTGGGACAAAGTGAGCGAAGACATGAAGAGGATGTGAAACTGAAAACAGACTGACAATGCTCGTCTGCGATCATCATAAAAAAAGAAGAGAATCTTACATAACAAAAACCCCAGTTTAAAAAGAAGAAAGCGGCAAGTATTTCCATGAAATATGCCACACCTAAAGAGAATGCTCCTTCAGAACAAGATCTGGGCATTGACACTGCCAGACAGCGCAGCAGAGGTCACTATAGTTCGTCAGAATCTTCAAGAGTTTCTGGTTTTGAGAGCAACTAATGAATTTATTCAAGTTGAAACACCAGATCAGTGGGTTATTCCTCCTGACATACTGTATGATTCGGATATCCAAATTGATTCTGACATACTGCATACTATTAAAGTAATATTCTTGGAAAATGTAACCAACACCTAAAACATTCTGTTGGCTGAGGTAGATTGGCCGCTTGAGTTTGTTAGATTAGTCCTACAAGGGGAGGATGTATTCATACCTTCCTACTCTGTTTTTGTCCCTGAAGTTTTTCAACAAGCATATGCCGCAGGATGGGCTCTTGTTCAAGCCCTAGAATTATACCGCAATATTGTGGGCTTGGAAAAGGATTCTCCTTATCTTGTCATACCTGTAAGGTCCAGCCCAGAACTACAACTACAATACCCACTTAAACATGAAGCAAAACGCCTGGTGAGGGAAATTATTTTACAATTAGAGTAACAAGGTGTGATTGATTGTACCCTGTATATCTTCTATGAATAATCCACCTTTTCCTATAATTAAACCAGATCATTCTGATCATTTGGTCATAGACTATAGACATTTAACCCCTTCAGCGCGGCGCGGATTACCGCGCTGTGCTGAAGGTTCGTTGCGCGGGCGGGGCCGTGACGGAGCGTTTCCGTCAAACGCACAGCGCGACCGATGCGCAGTGACAGAACCGCTCCGTCATGCGCATCGATAGGGTTAAACAGTCATATACAACCATTTGCAATTCAATATTCACATAGCACAGCTCTAATGAACAACGTAGTTCGCAAAAAATATAAAACAATATTGGACATTTCCAATGGATTTTTCTGCCCAAAAATATTGCCTGAAAGTAGAGACTTAACAGTGTTTAGTGCATTAGGGGTCCATAGAAAATTCTGCTGACTCCCACAGGGGGTATAAGAACTGTCTAGGCCTGTTTGCTGCCAGTGTAATGTCAATTGTACAAGAAATTGACTCGAAAGCATTGTCCTATGTAAATGATATATAACTCACTGAGGATGACTTGAACATACACTTAGCCAAAGTGGATCGCTTAGTTTTGGGATTTGCAGAACATGGCTACAAATTAAATTTTCAAAAAACAAAAATTGCTTTTCTCATTGTCCAAGTTTTGGGATACAAGTTATCAAATGAAGGCAAAAGCCTTGCCCCACATTTCTTAGTAAAATGTGCACTACTGCAACCACCAAACACCATACAAAAGCTACAATCACTCTTGGGCTTTCTGAACTTTGGTAGAACATATACACCAGACTGTGCACAGTGGATTAAACGATTGTACAATTTAATTCATCCTGACTTCTCCAGTACACATTGGACATCAGAACAACACAGATTCTCAGAACACTGCAAACTAACCTGCTTGCATCTAGATACTTACATACTTGTGTCAACACAACTAACTTGGTGATCCTCATAATTGCAGGGCCCACTGGTTAAACAAATGTCATCTTTAATGAGGGTGATGCTGTGCTGATCACTTGAATTTATACTCTAAAGCTGAAATGTGTTTTGCATCAACAGAAAAAATACTGACTGCAGTTCAGACAGCTGTTATAAATGACAGACTGTTGGCTCAGGGGAAACGCATAATAGTGGTAACTCTCATTCCAGCCTTATAGGCTGTCACAAAGGCAAGCATTCCTAATGTAAAAGCCTTACATCCATGATGTATACAATGGGCCACCTCCTTAACAGCTACTGATGTTGACTATTGGCCTGATTTAGATCTTGGTGGACGGGTTACTCTGTCACAACGGTGACGGATATCCCATCAGCTGAAACAGAAATCCCATAGGATATTATGGGATTTATATTTCGCCGGTTGGAATATCAATCACTGTTGTGATAGAGTAACCTGCCTGTCGAGATCTAAACCATGCCTCATGTCTTTGGCCCTACATTGCAAACACAATAATTCCTTGAGTATGAGCAAAATTACCCACTGCACAGTGACATTTTGCCTCTTGAACAGTAAGATTGAATTATATATTCTGATGGTTCAGCTCAGCCCACGGTTGGCACTAAACAACGATACTCAACAGCATGTGCTGCATTGCGCAGTGTCATGAAAGAAGGAGTGTTCCATCCACAAAAAAATTTACACAATCCTTGGGGGATTGTACAGCTTAGTTGACTGAATTGAAAGCTTTGATTCTGGCACTGGAGAATACAGATACTGAATTTCCCACACTCATAGTATGTGATTCATATTACTGTGTTCAGCCTTTTCATGAAAATGTACTTTATTGGAACCTGAATGGATTCAGAGATTCTAGGAAACGCTATCAAGCATAAATTGCTTTGGGGAAAAGTGGTGCATCTTAAAGACGGCTTGTCACAGGCTCATGAAATTCATCTATTGAGTTATCAGCATGTTGCAGCACACATTGCAGGGAACTCACTGGCCAATAAAACTGCCAAAGCGGCAGTTGAGACTGCTGTTGTAGTTGCGATTACTCGTTCACACACAAGCGTAGATGATGACATCATGACTGCTGTTACTGCTTCGCGTAGTGGCACTCCATTCCCAATTCAATTCAATAAACTTTATTCGGTTTTTGTTTGAAAAACCATAAAAGTTACACAGATACAGTACATAAAAACAGTTAGATATTAACACTAAATTGATAAGAAAAGGTCCGGTAGCGCACAGTAAATCAGCTAAAAACATATCTAAATAAACAGACTCTACATATCCATACAAAACCTCGATTTCACAGATGCTTTTAAAAACCCTACATTAAAAAAGATACAGTCATCCTTCAGCAATTGGAGATACACAAGAGCTGGTCTAACTTGTCTAAAATTCATCCTTTTTAAAATGGGAACTAAAAAATGCCTACGGGGAAATTCATACAGTTTACAAAAAAACACAAAGTGCAGCAGATCCTGCGGAGACTTTCCGTCGCAGCCGCAGGGAGCTAGCACTTGACCTCTATTAACCCCCTTAGGTCTTGCTAGCAAAAGGTGGAAGAGATTCATCCGAAACCTGGTTAAAAGGAATTTCTCGTGTGTTGACAGAGACCCCATAAGATAGGGTTCCGTCAATGGCATTGATTTGAGCATTAAATAACTCCTCAGCTTCCCTGTCTGCTATCCTTCGACTCAAAAAGACTGTCTTGGTTAATTCCACATCCTTTCTGGTAATAACATCAGGATTGGAAAATAAGGCGCCCCCCCAATCCATTCAAACCCTCTTTTAATATATTTAAGCCAGGGGATATGAGCCGCATTATCTAGGGTCATGCATTCTCTTAAAATCAAATGGGTGAGGATTAAATCTTCGTTCAACCAATACTTTAACCAGAAAGTCAGGGGATGCAGATTAAGAGTGTCACTTAGGTAGGAGACCCCCAATTCCTCGTGGACCGCTAAATTAGAGCTACCACGAGGAACACATAGTAAGCGTTTCAGAAAATCATTTTCCAATACCTGGAGGGAATCTATAGAAGTTTAACCCCAAATTTCACTACCATAGGTCGCTATGGCTAAGCTTTTTGCTTGATACACTTGTAGCATAGCTCCTGTCGGTTTCTTCCCTATTTTGGAGGCAAAGTTAAAAATTGCTGCGTTGATCTTAGCCAGAACCCCTTTTTTCCTCTGAATTAGAGGGCCCCATTTAAGTTGATCATCAAATAGAACCCCTAAGTAGGAGAATACATTCGTACGGAGGATCTTAGCAGTGCCAACACTAAACTGAAAACTCATTTTCGTTTGTTGACCCACTTTCATGACGTAAGACTTTGAATTATTAATGGCCAGGTCCCGTCCTGTCATAAATCTTGAAAATGCGGTTAAAAGGGATTGTAAACCCATTTCAGTCCAAGATATAAGGACGGCGTCGTCCGTATAAAGCAGGGCTGGAATGCCCCGCCGTCCTACGCAGGGAAAATCAGCTCCTGTTGCCCTCAGTACGCTATCCAATTCAGCTCCAGCTACAGTTACCTTACTACAGAAAGACTATTGGTGGCATGGTCTATACAAACAAACTAAACAATATTACCTTAGTTGTGACACTAGTCAGCAAATTGAAAATGCCACTGCAGCTTGACCACTGCAGACAGCCCTCTTAGTTTCAAATCAACATCTACAATGTGTCTATTTGGATCATTGTGGACCTCTGCACTCAGATGGTGCATTTACATGTATTGTATTGGCCTTTGATTCATGTTCTAGATTTCTATGGGTGTGGCCTCAGCGATCAGCTGACTCTTGAACCATTACTTAAGATTTCCAGGTCTGTATCTGGACATATGCAGTAGCAGGATTCCACTCAGACCAGGGGCAGGCATTTGCCTCTAAGACTTACTGGAATACCATGGGAACCATGGGTGTTTCTGCCCTATCATCCTGAGGGAAAGTCAATAGTTGAAAGGAAGAACCATGACTTAAATCAGTCCTTAACAGCAAGAGTATTAGGTTCAGGTAATAGTTTGATCCATCATCAGTATGGAGTCCTGACAGCTTTAAATTATCTGCCATGGCTATCTTTGGGTGGCTGGACCCCCTATGAGATCCTCTTCGGCGTCCAGATATGCATTCCAGATTTTGACAACTATTTTTTCGGGGAGTTTTATATAGCGCGAACCTGACCCCAAGGTATCAGGTATCAGAGTGCTTCACATGAGCATCAGTTGTGGTACATAAGGAGACATTCATTTTTGTTAGGCACGGGGAGATTAATTGATTTACCCAGAATCACAGGAGGTTGAGTTTTGTTGCCTGGTCTCGAACCTGGTTCCCCAGATTTGAGGTCTACTGCCCTAGCCGTTAGGCCACATCCTCTCCCCAACTGTGGTAACTGTGACACAGTGGCGGCAGACACACCTTTTGACATCAATGAATGTTTTGCTGTCTTACAGGAACTATGAGATTTCCAGGATGAGCGCTCAAATGAAATTTCCAAACGTTCTGCTGATGATGAAGTGAAGGAGGAACAAACAACGTCTGGCTGGAATCCTAAAGTAGGGGATCTAGTTTTATAGAAGATTACCGAGAAGAAGGAATTTGGGCCATCATACTGAGTACCGGTGCCAGTCCTTGGCATGCAGGGTACCAGAACTGTGATTTTGCCATTGATCTGATCAAGCTAAATAATGTGGCCAGTCCTACACAGTAGGCCACAAGGACTCCTGGGTAGTTCCATGCCTCCTCTCAGGAGATTCCTCTATAAACTTTAAGTAATACCAATATTGTTTCTCCACGGCTGGGGACATCAGAAGTTGAAATTTCACTAGTTCCTGATGCTACTGCTAATACAGGATACACATCAGAGGTGAGTGTACAGTTTCTATTGCTATACCTATTAATTAAGTTGTTTCACCAACCACCTTTGGAATTGTGTCTACCAGTTCTCCTTCAACACATGAGGGCACTGCTTTTGAACAGACTGCCTCTGGTTACTTTTTTGATATTGATGATTTTTCTTCATATTCCTTGCATACTTCAGTGCATGGAGCACGTGCATTTCTTCTTTGGCTGAAAAAGACTTACCTGATATCTCCATTGTCTTATATTTGGATTTCCATTTCACTGCTTTTCCAATTCCTTTGGATTGGATTTGTTACTGTTTTTGTCTTGCTTCAAAATTGACATTACCTTCCAGACTGCTCTGCTCCAGAACTGGTAGCTGAGGTGCTGACGCCTCATTCTTCTTCAAATAAAGTGCAAAGAGACCTGTCCCTGGTGAACATTTCTGCATTTCCTGTTTCTGATGAAATTGTCTGGGAAAAAGTCCCATTTCATATTTTTGGTCCAACAGAAACTTTACAAATTACTTATGTTTTTGAGGGTGCTGTAGATGAAATAATTTTTCTTGGAAAAATTGGATGCAGAGACTGTCAAAAGTATGCTTTCTGAACTAGAATCTTATACAGTATTCGAAACTGATGACTTGAATCTAAATTCTGCTAATTATGGTGAAATGTTTTGTTATCATCATTATGTTCACCATTATTTACATAGAGCTGGTACTCCATATACAGTTTTCAATTACACACAATGGGAACATTGTTCAACATCACCAGTGGGTAGTTCAACATATTTGAATGGATGTATGTTGATACATCGTGCACCATTACATCGCGTGATTTTACCATGCATTAAATACATCGCAAAGTCCACAACATCGTCAATTTTAACATCGCACGTTGTTGCAACGCCAATGCGTTGATTGCTATTGGCAAGTGCAGAACATCGCAGAGTACTAACTTGCACGTCATCACAACGTGTTCTTTGTGTCCTACCACAGTTTTTGCATTATTTTGGCTCAATGCCTGATCCCGCCTCTAACCCCTGTCCCCTACGACCCCCCAGCCGTCCCCACGATGCTAATTCTTTAGGAGTGCATGACATCGAGGGAGAGGCACTCAGCTGCTACTGAGTGATATTTGCATTTCGAAATTCCTAATCCCGATGAGCAGGGTACAGCGTTTCAGCTGTTTCTAATATTCAAATCTTGTGTTCCCTGCACTCGGCTCTAGCCCAAAACACGGCAGACTGCGTTTATAGTATCTGCCACTTAGTGGTAGCGGAGTCAGATTTTGAAAAAACTGCTTGTGACATTTTTATGTGCAAAATTGTAACGATTACGTATTTGTGTGAATCCGAGCAATTAATGGATTGGACTGCCCACCACAGGCCCATAATGGTTTACAGACCCTTCACGAACTAATGTGATGCTATGGTCTCCATGTAACAGAATGGTAAAATCGGAGGTGTGCAAATTTGCGCAACTCCATTTCGCCAACATGCCGAACCTCAAAAAGCTGACAAATTGAAAAAAGTTAGGGGGAACGTTAGTACTTCAAAAAGTTGCATCTTGCTGTATCTTGCAAAATCTTTCCACAACCTTGGCAACTTTTGAATGATATAAATCTGCGTACTTCAATCAAATTTGCCATCAGATTTAAAGTATACAGAGCCCTAAAATCAAGGTTAGTTTAGAGTCCTGGTGCCTTCCAGTGATCAGGAACAGGCAAGGATACCTAGAGCAGGTTCCAACTTTTGCAGGCGTACTGTGGGCATACTTTGTATCCACGCTCCTGTAAGTGGCCACTGGTTGTAGACTAGGGACGTCGCCGCTGCAGCACAGTGTCCTCCCCAAAGCCCCTTTAGAAACATGTTCATCGTTAGTAATGCTAATAACAAGGAATGCAATATCATGCCCAGAGGGATCGCACGCCAAAAGGGGACTGACTCAGATATGGCCTAACTGCCAGTGTAGCCGACTTTGCAGCTGGGGAACCGTGTTCGAGTCTCGGCAGGGACGCTTAAGTGAATTAATTTGTTTTGACAGTTTTAAAATATTTTCACTGGCTTTATTTGTTTCAGGCTATCCAGTATGACTTTATCCTCCAATGGAGCATAGCCTGTTCACCATCACTCCTTACATTCTTCAGCGAGTGCTCGTTTTCTCTAAACAGGCCTTTAAATGTTGTTCTTTTCTTGACACATGAAATGTGCATTCAAAGACAGAGGTTAAATGTCAAGCTCTGCCTCCATCCACCCATCATTCATCCACCCACCCTTTCATCCATCCATCCACCCATCATTCATCCATCCTTCCACCCATCATTCATCCACCCACCTTTTCACACATTCATCCATCCACACATCCACTTCATCCATCCATCCACCCATCATTCATCCATCCACCCTTTCATCCATCCATCCACCCATCATTCATCCATCCATCCATCCGCCCATCATCCATCCACCCATCATTCATCCACCCACCCTTTCATCCATCTACCCACCCATCATTCATCCATCCACCCTTTCATCCATCCATCCACCCATCATTCATCCATCCACCTTATCATCCATCCACCCATTATTCATCCACCCACCATTTCATCCATCCATCCACCCATCATTCATCCATCCATCCATCCGCCCATCATTCATCCACCCACCCTTTCATCCATCCATCCATCCAACCATTATTCATACAACCAGCTTTTCACACATCCATCCTTTTGTGCCGGACATTTTTCCCTAGAGGAACAGTGTTTAGTTGATGGGCTGCACAAAAAACGATGTGTGCAGAATATCAAGCAATGATGACATCGCGACAGCGATATAATCACATCATAATAACATCGCGTGACTCCAATAGCATCACGTCTACAAATGATGCGTGCCAATGTCTAAATAATAAACAATGCTATTATAATAAGCAATGCTATTATAACATCATTAATTATTAATTTAATTATTAATGTATTTTTGTAGTTTTGTTTCGCATTAACGTTTACATCGTCTATTTTCCCATCTGTGCATGCTTTTATAACATCATAATAATGATGCGTGCCAATGTCTAATTAATAAACAATGCTATTATAATAAGCAATGCTATTATCACCAAACACCAATGACTGCAATAACATCGCGTCTACATGCTATTATAACATCTCGCGTGACTGTATTATTTTTTTTTGTAGTTTTGTTTCGCATTAACGTTTGCGCGATGCGTGCCAATGTCTTAAATAATAAACGATGCAATTATAATAAGCAATGCTATTATAACATCTTTCCCGTCTGTGCATGCTATTCGCATGACTGCTATTATAACATCATAATAACATTGCGTGACTGTGCCGGACAGTTGTAGAGGAACATCGCATTAACGTTTACATCGTTTACATCGTTTACATCGTAAAGGTGCGTTGTTCTGGCTTACGTTGGTATGCCTTACGATGTAAACGTTTCAGCGTTGCTGTGCCTTACGATGTAAACGTTATTGCGATGTTCTAATTGCGTTGTAACGTCTTCACGAAGTGATCCCTTCGTTGCGATGGGTATTCGCCATTTGAATAGTTCACAAAACTTTAGACCCAGGAACTTATTTACAAGCCCCTTGCGCCACCAGTGTGCCTTTATTCTTTTTTACACACTGACGGCGCAGTGTGCTGCTCCTTATTTACAAGGCCATGCAAAGCCACCCTGCGTTTTTTTTCAAGGCCTTTGCGTGAAAGGGCGTGACACACGTGTTGCTGTGGGTGTTCTCACCCAACACCCATAGATTTTGCTGCATTCCCAGATTTACATCATTCTGTAAACCTAGAAATGCGTCAGAATCCTGCACTTCCCCGGGGGGGGGGGGGGCGTAAGGATGATGGATGATCAGTGAGGAGAAATACTGTTATTTCTCCTTGTTTTTCCTCTTTCAATCTGTCCTGCATTCCACAGTACACATAGAAAGAGGAAAAAGTCTCTTTTGGTTGTTTTTTTGCTGGAAGGTGTCCCTTCCTGCACAAAAACAATCATACCCGCAACGCAGGCACCCTTGCACAATTGTGCACCAGCACAGGGGAAAGCACAGGGATGCATCATATTGTTGTAAATATGGTGCATCCCTGTACTTTAGCAAAAAGGCTTGCGGTACAGCACTGCACCATTTTGTTGTAAATAAGGCCCCCAGTTTCTTATCATTATAAACTTACCCCTTCCCCAGTGAAGAAGATTATGCTGACCCAAACAAAATTAATATATTCTGACTCATTTATTTACCAATTGACCCTACAGGGTTGCCAATATTGGAAAGAATATATTGAATTATAATTGATTTGGCGACCACAACACTGGCAAGTCAGTGCATTGATGTTTTATTTAGACCTTGTATAATCCCTAGACAAATGATCATTCTGAACAAAACAGTGCAACAAATGACTTGCCTTGGTCTGGCTAAAATGAAAGATATGAACACACCCAGCATCTCCTCTATTGCATGTTTTGACAATTAGCAACACTTTCTAAATTTTACAGAGCGAACACCTCAATAGTATGGTACAGAATGGAATGTATAAACAGGTGCAGCCGGCACAGGTAAGAGTGGTGGGGCGGGGTGGATGGGGGGGTTGACAGACTACGGGATAGGTAAAATTAAATTAAACAAGTAATAAAAGCTCTTACCTGTGCCAGATGCTCCTGTATATAACTCTTCAATTTCAGGTTCAGATGGGTGGTTAGTGTGGCCAGTCAACACTAATGGTTGTAACACACATTTGTTTAACTCTTCAATGGGTTTTAAAGCTAGCAGACCAAAACCTTCAGGGGTGGTTACCACCTATTGCGTAGTAAGGTTATACCCGTAATGGTTACAGCATTCCACCTTATCTGCAGTTAAGGAATAGCTTTCTTTCTTGTCCGATGACATGGATTTACAAGATATCTTGTTGGGTCCTAGGTCACCACGTTCTAAACGTTTCATAATTGCCACTTAAAATGAACTTTGGAAAAACTCTCAGCAAGAAGCTGCTGAACGCTTGAGACAAATTGATAGGGCTAATTTGGGAAAAGCACTGGCTATTGTAGATAATGGCATAACTACTTTGTTGACTCACATTTATTCTTTTAATAATATTGCATGATCTGCATTCGATATAATACAGACTGACATGTCACTTCTCCAGCATCGGCAAAGTCAGTTAAGATCAATTATGCAACTGATTTGGACATTGCAGGTTTTAAAGTCAACCTGCGTGTCGTGGAAATATCTGAACACAACAGAGTTGTTTTTGCTTTATAATTTTACACACACACACACATACAAATACTGATGGCAAAGAAAGTTGCAACTTATAAAATGTTCAACATAGAGCGTTTAGAAAAATTGCCATTTACAGCTGCATGGTTAATTAAGGGGTTCAGTTCGTTATCAATATCCCCGTTTAATTTTACATCTTGTCTGAAACATTTTTGAGTAGGCAGGTATGAAGCTACGAGGGAGAGTTTTGTCCACAAAACCTGGTTTTTGTCCTTCAATTGCAGATGTTTGAGTGGGGAGCCTGAAGTCGTCAATAGTGGAAACTAATGTGAAATTCAGTTCGCCCATTCATTAGTTTGTAAAGAGGTGACACTAAGGGACCCATTATGATACTGGGCAGATTGCCACCGCCGGGCCGGCGGTGGCGATCCGCCCTCCAAATGTCCCTGGTTCACCCCGCCATATTAGTGTGGCAAGGGGCACCGTGGCAGACGTTAAGACCGTCTGCCGCTTTTCCACTGGTCGGATTGCTGGGTGGAAAAGGGACACAATATGGTGGCGGTGCCTTGCAGGCACCACCATCCATTTTATGATGCCTGCGGGTGGATGCCTTTCCATGGCAGAGACTCCGCCATGGAAAGGCATGCGGTGGAAACTGCGGGGCCCGTTGAGGGCCCCCAGGGGGGTGGGGGGGTGGCTGCACTTGGGGGGTACCATTGGCATGCACAATGGTGGCAGGCACCGTGCGGTGCCTGTCGCGTTGTGCATGCCGATGCACAACATGAATTTCTTACATTGCAGTGGGTACGGCTGACAGCACTGCCTGTCGCAATGTAAGAAATGCGGGATGCGACCGCCAGGGTGGCTGGCGCATCCTAATTGCCATAGCGGGACCGGCGCACTTCTGGCGGTCGGTCCTGTGTACCGTTAAGCATTGTAATAGACCCCTTAGTTGGGCATGCACTAGTTCCTTTTTTTTTTTTTTTTTTCTTAGCTTGATATGACCATAGCAAAACAAATGGTTAAACAATCATGGTAATCAGTTCAAAGAGGAAATATGCTATGCAACTACAAATACTGCGGCTAACACAAAGAAAGACAAAAAAGAAAGAAAGAAAGAAGAGAAAAAAAAAAAAAGAGAAGGGTTTAATTGTTATACCATTCCAAGAAAGGCGCCCATATCCTTAAACCCCTCTCACGCCTCCTCCTGCCACTTTTAAGAAATACAGCTGATTCCAGGTTATGGAGAGCAAGAATTCTTGCTCTCCAATTCAAAAAGGGTGGAGGTAGCGGGTTAATCCAGTCAGAAGTTATTCACAAACGAATTAAAGACATTGCAATACAGAGAAGAGCAGATTCAGAAAATGGTCTATCGGAGCATAGGTCAGTCTCGCACCCCGTTATTACTAGTTCAGGAGAAAGTGTTACCTGAATATTAAGGGAACTATTAATAAACAGTTGGACATCTTGGAGAAATGTATATAATTTTACACAGGAAAAAAACATGTGTACATCATTGGCTGCCGACCGACCACATCTTGAGCAACCCAGGGCGCCACTGCCTCCCCATTTTGAAATTTTGGCTGGGGTAAAATACAAGTCGAACAAAGCCATATAACTTTGAGAACGTAAGCTCCCAGAAATCAGTACAGCATTAGAAAGATCCAATGCATGGATAATATCTATATCTGTTTTACCAAATTTAGCTTCTAATTTTGCCTTCTGGGATGAAAGATCATCAGGAAGGCCTTTTAGTAGATTTTGGTAAAGGGCACCTATTCGAGCCATCCTTAAAATTAGTTCCATAAGGGTGTTTTTAATAAGTACGGTAGGGCTATTATTGAGACGGTGGTCTATATAGCTGCGTAACTGCAAGTACTTAAAAAAATCCCGTGAGACCAAGTCGTACTTATCTTTTAGGAATCCAAAAGAGGCCATCTTGCCCTCATAGAGTAGGTCCCCCAATGTGAGAATACCGTGGGACCCCCACCTAATTGTGACCGAATCTTGAAAAATTGAGGGTAGGAGCCTGGCGGCAGCCATAGGTGTGTAAAAATTTATTTTAGGTATTAACCATTTCCGACAGACCTTCCTCCAGACTGAATGCATAGCTGCAATAACCTTGAACCTAGTCTTTTTATAGCAACTGGGTTCGAGAACCATAAGAAGAGACCCCTTAGTCTCTTGTCCTAAACCAATCTCAAAAATAGAGGGACTACATGATAAGGGAAGTAAAGCTTGTGAGCCAAAAAGTGGGGAAGCCAAGTGTTGAAGTAAGGCGGCCCAATTATACAACAAAAGACTAGGGACTGACCACCCACCTCTGTCCAATGGGAGGACTATCCATTTGGCAGCCCTACGGGGCATGCGATAACTCCACAAAAACCTATTACAGCATCTTTCTGCACTGCTAAGACTAGACCGAGAAAATTCAAGAGGAATGGTCCTAAAAATATACAGAAATTTCGGCAAGATCAACATCTTTAATACATTCCTCCTACCAAATAAGGAAAGATGTAAATTTTCTAGCCTACGTAAAGTAGAGTTGGCAGTATCTATAATAGGTAAGATATTCATATCAGGTATCTGTTCTACTGCAGCCGAAATTTTAACCCCCAGATACGTTACAGTTTGCACGACCGGTAGTTCTGTGGGTGCCATAGTTGATGATTGAATAATCTGGGTTTTCTGCACATTGAGTTTGTACCCCGAGAGTCGACCAAAAGGATACGCGAGGGTCTTAATGGCCAAAAACGAAGATGACACATTACTGGTTATAACTATGATGTCATCGGCGTATGCCAGCGCTTTAAAATCAACCGCATTGATCTTGACAGGCACAATATTACTAGAGAGCTCTAATTTGTTTAAAAAAGGGTCAATATAAAGAGCAAATAACAGGGGCGAACAGGGGCAACCCTGTCTTGTGCCCCTATTTATCACAAACGGCCTTGAGAGTGTCCCTGAAATTGACAAAGTTGCTTGAGGGGCAATATAAAGTGATTGTAAGGCTTGCACAAATTTAGGGGAGAACCCCTTCCACTGAAGAACCCTCCACAGAAAACCCCAGGCAACCCTGTCGAACGCCTTTTCGGCGTCCAACAGGATTGCTCCGATGGGGGAGTGAGTGGCTTGTGCCCAATCCAGAAGAGCAATAACACGGCGGACATGGTCCGCCGTGTCCCTTCCGGGGATAAATCTGTGTTGCCGAATAGAGACTAATGGGGATGTGACTGAAGCAAATCTAGCCGCCAAGATCTTCGAAAAAATTTTACTGTCCGTATTTATCAAAGAAATCGGGCGGAACGAAGCAGGATCCAACTCGGGTTTACCTTTTTTTTTTAACAAAATGATAGATGTAAAACGCCAAGAATCTGGAATAATACCAAGCTGGGCGTCTCTAAGAGTCCTTAAAAGATCCTCCTGAATTTCTGAACGGAATGTGCTGTAGAATTCCAGGGGAATAGAATCAGGACCCGCTGCCTTACCCCTAGCCAGTGAGTTTAATGCTGATTCCACTTCAACCCATAGAATGGGTGCGGCGAGAACCGTATTTTGGTAATCTGAGATTTTAGCTGTATTGAGTCCCTCAATAAAAGCAGCAAATTCGAGATCTATAGTATGGGAAGTGACTTCCTCGGTATATAAAGAGCGATAGAATTCAGAGAAAACTGACAAGACCCCTTCAGGGGTCTCATAAATAATCCCCAAAGGATCCTGAATCCTAGTAATGCGATTAGCTAAACCACGCTGCTGAAGCCGCTTGGCGAGGACCCGCCCAGATTTCTCACCATATTCGAACATTGTCGAGCGGTACTGCAGATATTTAGCCGCAAGATCTTGACCAAAGAACTCAAGCAAAGAGGCTTTAATTCGTGCAACCTGCGTCTGGATTGGAATTATATCCCCACCCTCCCTAATCGTGCTTGTAAGTAAGATTTCAGCACTACGTAATTCATCAATCCGAGCCTTAATTTGATCCTGTATTTGCTTCTGATGAAAAAACAAGAAGCTTTTGGTCTCCCCACGGACAGCGGCCTTAAATGAGTCCCAAACTATGTTACTGGGGGCCGAGCCTCTATTGATATTCAAGAATTCAATTGCCCAAGGACTCATATGATCTACATAATTTGTATCAAGTAACAGTTTCCGCTCAAATGTCCAGAGTCTTGGGGTTCTCACAACGGCTGGTATAGTGCATTTGATAACCAAAGGATTGTGGTCCGACAAAATTCTCGGGAAGATTGCAATTGATGAGGTGAGTGCCAATTGATCAGAGACGAAAAAATAATCCAATCGAACCATTTTCTTATGGGGGCCACAAAAACCGTCTTTATCTTTACAATAACGAAACCATAAATCGGTCATAAAGTGTTCTTGAATGAGAGCTTGCAAAGCTCTATAAACTCTAGGTTTGTGACCCACATAGGTCTGCCCTCCAATTAAATTGAAATTAGCTGACAAATTAATGTTGAAGTCCCCACAAAGGCAGATAGGCTGGGGCCATAAGGCCAGTTCGATAATTAAAAAAGTATAGAAGTACAGGGTCGTCCAGATTTGAATTATACACGGTACAGACTGTCAGGGTTGAGCCGTTAAACAAGATCTGCGCGATTGCCCACCGCCCCCCAGCATCTTGGCTACTTCTTAAACATGAGCCTATCCCACGTTTCAATAAGATAGCCACCCCCTGATCATAGAAGTCTGATGAGAACACACTATCAAATCAAACCCAGGAATTTTTAGACAATCTCTATTGTTCCAAGGGACGTGAGTTTCCTGCAAACAAAGTACCTCTAAACGAAGAGCATGAATAACCCGTGCAAATAAAGCTCGCTTCTTCCCGTTATTCAAGCCGCAAACATTCCATGAAGCTATAGAAATTTTATCCGTTGTCATTAGGAATTTTAAAGAAAAATATCGCAATTTTATTAATTCGCTGATTTAAACCAAGATTGCCATGATTAAAAAGATAAATGTCAAGCTTATTTTTTGAATGCGCAAACCCACCCACCCACCCTCCCCACACCCCTACTGAGCCACCCCACTGCCCATACCTAATCCACCCCCCAACCAAGGCAGGGATCAAGATCCCGGTGATGGAGAAGCCGGTATAAGCAGGGACCCCCCCCCAGCAGTCGCCGCCAAAAATAAAGAAACTTCCATCTAATAGCTAAAGAGAGAGAAAAAAAATATATCATTGTGAGGTTCAAGATCTAAATAATTGCATTATACAATCATTATAAAGTATCCAAATATGCTTTAGCTTGAATTTCAGACTCAATTCAATTCAAATAATCTTTATTCGGTTATTAAAAATAGCCATAAAAGATACATATTATACAATCGGGCCTTATAAAACACAGTATTCCATACATTAATAAATAATTCATGTTAAAACAAGCAACTTTAAAAGCAGACATTCCATGTCTTCCTTAAGCGGGAGAGCTATACACTTATACTCTACTTCTTTCTTAATTTTAGTTCCTTTGTTACTGCTCATTTTTAGTGCCGTCGACCCCATTACTCCTTTCCCCTAGTTTTCCTCAGCTTGACTGCCAGGCGCAGAAAATGTACCATGCTAAACAGTGTGAAAGGATCAGCAGCGAGCTTAAGAAATAGGAGGGCCACTTTGGCCTGTTCAATATTTGCACGTTTAAGTAATGTTTTTAAAAACAATGAACGTGGATAAGAATAGTAGGGGCACAATAAAACAAAATGCAGGGTATCTTGCGGAGATCTAAGATCGCAGCCGCAACACCCTTTTGTGCTTATGTCATGTACAAAACCTGCTGGGACGGCCAAAATATGGTGTAGCAAGTCTAATCTAAATCTAGACATTAAGTATCTATCATGTCTATTATACATGTTTGCTAAATAAAATTCCATGCCCGGCTGAGTTTTGATGAGCTGGTGTGATCTCACTGTACTTTTAGACCCCTCTTTTACTTCTCTAGTCCTAGCCAAGTACTGCCTGCAGGCTTTCTTTATGCTGCCCTTATCTTTATTGGCCAACGTGCTTGGCTCATTGAAGAAATTTTCATAACCCAGCCTGGTCAGAACATCCCTTACATATCTTAGCCATGGTATTCTAGTCCACTTATCCCCTTTCATGCAATCCTGTATAATTAATCTACTCAGGGTGGCCTCTGGATTAGTCCATATTTTTACCCAGCAGGAAATTGGGTTAGAGGCAGCATGATCCATAAGGTAGTCCATGCCCAGTTCTTCATGGGCAACATACGAGGAGACGCTTATAGGGACCTGCAGAAGCCTTTTTAGGAATTTATCTTCTTCTTTTTGAATGTTCCCCATATCACGAAAGCCCCAGACCTTGCTTCCATAGAGGATCTTTGAGCAGCAAACAGAACTATATAACTGGGTAATTTCGTGCGGGGACCAGCGACCCAATCTTGTTGCGAAATTCTTAATGGATCCCACAGCACTCGGAAATTGACTGCATTTCAGGCTTACTAGGGGTTTAAAGCTAAGTTCTTGGTCAAAGACAATCCCCAAGTAATTAAAAGTTTTTACTTTTTCCAATGTATGGTTGTCTATTGAGAAGCTATAGTTCTTAACCGTTTTTTTGCCTACTTCCATAACATACGACTTGGATAAATTGGGCACTAAATCTAGGTCCGCCATGAACCTGACGAACCCATTAATAAGCAACTGCAGGCTCCTTCCTGTGCAGGCCAAAAGTACCGCATCATCTGCATAAAGGAGGACTGGTATGCTTCTCCTTCCTATACAAGGGCAGTCTGCGTCCAGCCCCCCCAGTGCTTTATCTAGCCCATTTACATATAATGTGAATGAAAAAGGGGCCAGGATGCAGCCTTGCCGCACCCCTCCCCGGCAGTGGAACTCCTCAGTCAGGTCGCCCTCATCTGTAAATCTCACCTGTGCCGTAGTTTCAAAGTGGAGTGATTGAAGTATTCGTAGCAAACCCTGATCTATGCCCATCTCAGCCAGCATCTCCCACAGCTTCCTTCTGCTAACGCAGTCAAAAGCTGCTGAGAGGTCCATAAATGCTAAGTACACAGTGCCTTCCCTGGCCAGGGTGTATTTGGCCACTAGATGGTAGAGGTTAAGGCACTGGTCTGATGTTGAACGCCCACTCCTGAACCCATACTGGAGATCGGTAATGATGTTATGTTCTTTAGACCATTCCAAAAGGCGATTAAGAATGACTCTCCCCATGATTTTCGCCGTGACATCTATGAGGGATATTGGGCGATAACATTGGGGGTCATTTCTATTCCCCTTTTTAAAAATTGGGACAATAACTGCCGTGGACCATGATCTCGGCATGCCCTCCTGACAGGCAGCATTTAATACCCTAACCAGTATTGGTGCCCACAATTCCACCTGGCTTTTGAACAGGTCTGGTGGGATCCCATCAGGTCCAGGCGCTTTTCTTAACGTCAAGCCTTCTATACCAAGTTTCACTTCTTCCACCGTAAATGGTATACACTCACCCTCGGGTAATTCCAGAGTTTGAGATTGCAGCGTCTCTTGATTACCCCGATTGTATAGTTTAGAGAAGTGTGCTACCCATTCTTCCGGTAGGATATGGGATACTACCTGGGGCTTATTTGAATCTTGGAAACAAGGATCATTTATTGTTTTCCAAAAGCTTGTCATGTCACGATGCTCCGCTGCTTCTTTTAGTGACTCCCAAGCCTGAGATTGAAGGCAATGCTTCCTTCTACTAATTGCCTTTTTATATTGGTTCCTGTATTCCATGATTGTGCCTCTGTCCCTTGGGGCTGTCTTAAGCGCCTGCTTCAGATTCCTATGTGCCTTCGAGCATTCTTTATCGAACCATCTTGGGCAAGGGTCTGTCTGCTTGTTCATCTTACGCCTTAAGAGGCTATCAATCTGTTGGGCAGTGCCCTCAAATGCTGTAATCAGATCGCTCCCCTCAATGTTACTATCTAGGCATTTCCACATATAACTGTCATTCTCTACCAGGAGCGCTCTATGTAATGCCAATCCGTCAATCTTACACCATTTAATCCTCCTGCCCTGGTCCATTGCCTTGTATTGTCCCCCAAGAAATCTTTTATCTATTTTGGCACACAGATCAAGGGTCTCTATTGTTAATTCCAGAGGATTATGATCGCTAAAAATGCTAGGGACTATCCCAAAGTGACTGACCCTGCCAGCTAAAGCATGGGAAACAAAAATATAGTCGATGATGGAATCGCAACCCCGCCCCTTAAATGATGGCGTCATTGAAACTGATGCACCATTCATGACTAGGTCCATTGTGTGTGTTAATGCAAATTTACCTAAAATCATGCCTAGTGCCATGCCTTCTCTAGAGTGCTCAACATGCCAGCCTTTTATGGAAGGACAGGCGTCCCATGAACCTCCTTCCCATTTCAAGTGTGGGCATGGGTGAGTGTTAAAATCCCCCACTAAAATTATCCTGACGCTGGGATCTCCCGCATCATTTAGTCCAGAAATTCTCTGCTCTAATTCCGCCAAGTTGGACATTGATTTTCCTGCATTATAAAAATTTATAAAAATAACCTTAAGGCCCTTTGCAATGCATCTTATGCCCTGGAGGCATTCAGAATCCCACCCTAGGTCTTTCCAACTCCCTTGCAGCATCAATGCCGCATACAGAATTAGACCTCCCTTGGCTCGACCCATGGGTGATTTACATGCCGGGGTAAAAAACTATTTATAGCCCTCCAGGAACAGGCCACTACAATCCGTTTCTCAAGTTTCCTGTAGGAAAATAATGTTGTATCCCTTTATAAAACTTTGCCATTCCTGGTTTGCCACTTTAGATGCAAGACCCGCAATGTTCCAGGACAGCAACCTTAACTCAGAGGTTGTGCGAGCCCTACCATCTGTGTCGTTTCTGGTCATCCTTTGTGTTATATTTATCTCCAGGCTTATTTCTTGCGGGGCTGTATCTCCCACGACCCTAGCCTGTCTGGAAAGTATATCAATGCTAGCATCCTGGTTATTAGGTCCTATTTTACTTATGGTTCCTTGATTTCTTACCGCATCATATACTCTCTCCCCCACTGTATTTCCAACACTCCCCAGTCAGTCCTGTTCGTCCAGGGCGGAATAATCAGTGAGGGCGGCAAATCTATTTGGGGCTAAGTATATATTGTCCCATCTATTTTTCATAGGTAGTCTTGGCCCTTGCTGGGTCTGCCCGGGATCACGAGCACTATCCCTATAGAAATAATGCAAAGGGAGCATCCTTACACACGACCCTCTCTCACTCTCCCCATGCCGATTATCTAGGAGTTCTCTTACTAATCCCGGTGATCTTAAGTTTACAATTATACAGTCGCCGGGGAACTTTTTCGCTCCTCGGCCAATCCAGGCTATCCTCCTGTCCATGAGGATGTGGTCATGTTGGAAACAATTAACTGGTATATTATTTTTGATCCAGTGTGCTGCTTTATTTATCAAGGTGCTAGTCGATTCCTCGGCTCCCTTGCTCTATCCCGGGACTCCTACTAGCACCACTGCATATGGACTAGAGGCTGGGTGTAAATCTAATATAGGAAGCCCTGGGGTGGCCTGCATGCAATCTATGCGGTCTGTCCCGCTATGCTTCGTGTGTTCCCTATGTTTCAGGCCAATAACTCTAGTCTCGAGATGAGTATCTGAGTGATCCCGGGTTTCCCCATTCCGGTTCTTGTTCCCCATATTACCAATGTTAGCTCCCTGTGATACTTCGCTACACACTGCTTGTTCGCCTCCCCTTTTAATTGGCTCCTTGTTATTACAATTCAGCACTGTACTACCCTCCTCCCTTTCCTGCCCTGGGTCTCTAGCATGTTGTGGCTGGATTCGGGACGCAAGTTTGTTTATAGTCCCTTCCATATTCGTTATTTTCGCCATTACTGGCTCTAGCAAACGCTGTATGAGCTGTTCCATTTTATTTTCTAGCTCTATTATAATTTGTTGGGTCCCACATGGCCCATTTTCATGACAGCATCTAAGGCACCCTATTTTCTCCAAGTTTTTGATACTGCCTTTAATTGGTTTGGCAGCTCCCTTCCGGCTAGCTGTATTGGAACGCGTGCAACATTGTAAACCACCCACCACTGAGGGCCCCGTTCCTATTTTTTGAGTTTTAGTGCGTGTAGTTACATCTTCCACCAAGCTCTGTTCCAGATCAGTCTCAACTTCTACTTGGTGATTGATAGACTCCTCCCTTATGGCTCCCCCATTCATCGCTCCCTGTGATATAATTAACTGTAGGCCTTCTCTATCCTGTGGGCTGAGTGCGGCGCCTTGGTTGTCATTTAATGACCCTATCCTGCCTGGACTTGTTATATCACCCTGCGGGTTATGAACTGTAATTAATGGTAAATTGGTAGTATCAGCTTGAGTATACTGCACCAAGATAGACTCATTTGAATCTGCCTGAGCACCAGGCGTTACACAAGATGCTATATAGCCCAACGAGGATCTTTTTGTTGCTAATTGGGGGTCCAGGGACAATCTGCGCTCAGCCAATTGGATTTCATGTATTAATACTGATTCAGCTCTAGTAATGAAGGCATCCAGTGTCCCTTTAACTCCTCCCCCTACCCTCGTTTTAGCCATCTTATTTTTGACCATGATATCACGGTCTTCTGCCTTATATATCTTCTTCAGTCCCCCTAGTCGTGGGGTTAAACTATAAATCAGGCAGATGTTGTGGCTGTAGAGCGCCCAAACCTTCTACATTGGTGTCAGCCGTCGGCGTGTAGTCCGGCCGGGTGCTAGATAAACAACAGGCCACTAGATCGATATATACCAGAGTTTCTCCCCAGTCCCAGTGTCCACAGTCAGATAGCAAAATACAAATGTCACAATACACAGGTGGTGCACAATACCTCTGTAGCAGGCTCAGCCCCCAGTGCTTCCTTCGAGATGTATGGGACGTGGCCCAGCCCGGCCTCCGTCGGCCCCGGACGGCCACAGACGGTCCCGCCCTTGTCCCGGGCTTCTCCCGGCGCTACCCGCGCGCGGTCCCGCGACGCGGGATCAGCGCCGCAGATTTAAACGCCTCCTGGCGCGCTCCTATTGGTCAGCTGGCTGTGTCCGCTAGGGCTGCTGGGGCGTGTGGTCCCGTCTCCCCACTGCGGCCGCGATGATTGTCAACGCAGCGGCGGGAGATCGGGACAGCTGCAGGGTGCAGGGCAACAGGAGCAGGCAAGGAAATCCGCCGGTCCGGAACACCAGGGAGGAACTATATACCACGTAAGTGTTGGAGAATTTCAGACTCAAAAAATCTGGTCTGGCCTTGAAAAATAATTTTAAGTTTAGAAGGAGAAAGCAAGAAAACTTGTGCCCCCTTAGTCTGAAAAGGAGTGATCTGCTGGCGGAGCTGCCACCTCCGCTCTACTGTGGCTGGACAAAAGTCCGGTCTTACAAAAAACTGACAGCCCTTCCCAGACCTCTGCCTATCAGGCCTGGCCAGATCATAAAGCCTTTCTCTAGCTAAGAAATTATGCAAACATATTAAAATAGCGCGAGGTCTATTGTCAGTCTGACCAAGACGATGCTTTTGCTTAAAGGGAAAGCGGTGGGCACGCTGGATCTCCAGCCACCAGTCCCATTCCTTCACCTCTGGAAATGCTTCCGTAAATAGGTCAATGACAAACTGACGGATGTCTGACCCTTCCATACCCTCGGGAACCCCCAAAATTCTTAGATTGTTTCTCCGTGCCCGATTTTCCATGTCGACCAGTTTCCCTTGAATGTCGACCCTCTGCGACTGAATTGCATCGATGTTGGATTTGTGAGTCACTAAATCATCTTCAAGTGTAGAAATCCGAGTTTCTGCTTCGGTGACCCTAGAAGCAATATCCGTACAGGTCTTGATTACTCTGCGCAGAGAGTTTTGGACCCTGCGACATGCCCCTTGCGCGCGGGCACTCTCCTGTCGCGTCTCCTCGCGGTGGGCCATTATTGTTTGGTAAATTATAGCTAGTGAAATTTCACCGGGAGGGGAGTCGCATTTGGATTCCAGAGGGTGGAGCTCAGGTTCTTGAGAGATGTCTTGGGGGACTGACTGTGCAGAGAAAGAGTAGTCCCATGCCAATGAACCAGTATTTAAACCAGGGTCTAAAGAAGCCTTGCGAACTGAAGGGGGGACCAGTAAAAGCGCCAATAGAATTCAAGGCATCGTTGGTTCGCCAGTCGCCAATATCGCTGCCCTCATCCTCTGTCCAGTCTTTGTCCAGTCCGATATCCTCACACGAGGAACCCGTATGCTCGGAAAGTCAAAACAATTTATCACCGTCTATATCGTGATCAGCGGCTGCAGAGGGAACAGGAGTCTGCGACAAAACAGTGTGGAGAGCATGGGAGCCTGCCATTTGTGAACTAGATACAAGGGCTGATAGAACTACATCTCCCTGCACCCCCTGCCGTGGTAAGTCCAGTCCTGAACCCAGGACGGCCTCTGAGCAGGAAGCCGCCAAAGTACCAGCCGGTTGCTCCGTTTCGCGGAGAAGAGCCATGGCCGAAGATGTCCCCCCCTCGGAGCCACCTGTCACAGCAGAAGAGAAAGAAGCAGTAACTGCATCCGCAGCAGGAGAGCCGGCTGTAGGGGGAACAGGAGGAGAATCAGAAGATCCCGTAACAGCAGAGCTCGGGTTCCCCTCGCCGGCCGAACTCACCCGCAGCTTGAACATTGCAGGAACCGGGGCCGGAGGCTTGGAGATTCTGCAAGCTGAGTTAGTGGCCGCCTGAGTCTTTCGGGGGCATCTACAGTCGGTGCTGAGACTGGGGGTGAATGATGAGCCAAGACTGGCGCCTGTGCCCCTGCTGCGGACCTCCCAGTGGCCCGTGCAGGGACCCGCACGTGGCTTTTCGGGGGCATCCTAGGAGACGGGCCAGGTTGAGAGGACCGCACAAAACAGTTCGTAAGTAAGCTCACACCAAGAAAGCGGTGCGCCAAGATCCGAAGCTGAAGATCACAGCGTAAGCACCGAAGCCGCCAGAGCAACATCCGTCAGGTAGGGACTTCGCGGTTTAGAAACATCGAAATTGGCAGCTCCTGAAGGGGGGAGAGAACGCTGGAACCGGCTCACTCGGCCAAAGGAATGGCCGCCATCTTGCCCGAATCCCTGTAAGTATGCTTCACTCCATTCATAGCTGACACATCTCAACAAACCTGCCAAAACATCGAGGCACTAGGGCATGCACTAGTTCCATGGCTAATTTAGCACGTTATCCGAAGGGTATCCCAATTTCCTTGATTCAGCCAGTTTTCTGATTACTTTCAAATGGAATGTATTTGATCCTGAATGACCAAAGGTGCTGTGACATGAAGTCAGGAGTGCCATATGCAGTAACAGTTTCAAGGGTTGTGACTTGTAATAATGTGTTATTTCCACCCACACAGATGATTAAGGAAATGACCTTATGGCTGTCAATTTCTATTTTTAACATTAACTTTGATAAATTAAGCTGATTGAAAGCTTTATTGTTTCAAAAGGACATGGCATTAACATCTGGTCTAAAAACTTTTGATCTTCAAGTTGAATGGTCTTTCTCTAAAGTACAATCGCTATAGCGCACATATTTGCTGCAACACTTTGGTGTACTTGTCCACCGAATGATTAATGCTTCAAATACCACTGGAGTGGTACACTTATTTAAAGCAATAGGGTCTGGCTTTTGTTAGCATGTTCCAAACTGTATTTAGAGTAATACCATCCTTTTTGCACTCTTTGGTTTCCAATGTATTTGGAGGCATACCGATTATGTTATTCCTGGTCATTGCTATTTTGATCCTAATTTTGTAGCTCCGCAATGAATGTTCCACCTCGAGGCTAAATGGTGATGGACTTACCACACGTCCTGCTGTGTCGTGAACGCATGATGCACCACTTTGGAGTGCCTTTACTTCAAGAATTGACCGTGAACTGGTGGTTGTCCTCTAGACCTGTGTAGCTTGTGTTCAACTGTCTGTGGTGCCCTTACAAGTGTGCACTGGACCTGTGTCTTGCAATGCAATTGGTTCAATCTACGGATATGGATCTGCAAGTGTGTCCATTGAGGGCTCACCTTCAGTGCTGTCCTATGAGGCTGTCATTGCTGCAGGGTGTTTATTATGAGCCATTATCACCTTTTGACATGGATGCTTTGGCTGCTGGATTCCTGGAATCTGGCTGTCCTATTACGGTTACGCTACCAGCATCCACACCATCAGCATCTGCTGATTGGGCTGAATATGACCATGTTTGTTCCTTAGAACTTGCTCTTCAAGCCACTGTGAATATATCGTCTGCGGTTGTGTGTTCCTTCATGGACCCCACTGACTATGGGAAACATTTTTGGAACATCCCAGACTTCTAATTTGCCCACTTGTATTTAGAACAACATTGGTTTTATTAGTTGGTGCTTTTAATTTGCCATTTTTATGGCTTTCATATGCTTTTATTATTAAGGTATATTTTATAATCATTTAATTGACATTTTAGGCTGACTTTTATGCTATTACTTATGAGCTGAGTCTCCTTTCGGCCAAGGGAAGGGTGTAGTGAATTATATTAGAGCCTGCGCTGAGTCTCCATTGTCATTTCACGTTTTAGCTTGCCATTTTTTCTAATGGTGACTTTTTGCATGTTTTACACTAACACAATAATGTACTGAGAAGTTCCTGTACATGCAGATTCTTTCCTAGTAAGCTTCGTTATCATGTTCATACACCGTGTCCAAGGCTAGGCACATAGAACATGATGCCCTTGCATTTGATTGTCTGGTTGGAGACAGCTCTAAGGCTCGAGACAAACCATTGCATAAGCTCTGCACCTATGACACAATGTGATATAAATGGTGCTTTTATTATACAGACATCCTCTGGACTACATTGGGCAGAGGAGTACTTCTGCTGCGATTACACTGGAAAGTAGTGCAATGTGAATGAGAAGCAGCCCTGCTGACTCTGACCTCTATCCTGAAAGGGATAAGAGCCTGTTCTACATCAGACCAGCTTCCTGGCACATCATACTCAGGTATGGGGGGGGGGGGTTAGGCTATCCCAATGGGTCTGGCAGAGTGGTACTCCCACTATGCTCTTGTTAGCGTAGGTAGTAATAGATAAAAGTATAATAACATATTAACTCTATCATGGTTGAACTGTTTAACCATTCCCATAATGCTGGTTACAATGCTTTGTTTCCTCTGCCTAATAATTGCAGCTCACATATTTTATACAAGAATAGGATTGTCTCACTAAAGGTTTAAAAAGCCATTTTCGTATCTTTCTTGTGTTTACCTTGAGCATGCAGAGTAACAACAAAAAAGTAGACCTGTTTCCACAATTTCCTTGGTAATAAGAGTGGTCATGTTCGAGGTTGCTGATACCATCTGGTACCCTGGTAAGGTTAGGGGTTCTGGCGGAGCACTGTGAGCTAGCTAGAAATTGAGTCAGTATTTTCTGATGATATGTGTGGACCAAATCCCTAAACTCTGAAGTTCATGTAGGCCTGATACGCAGTCCTACTTAATTCGTAGTAACCGTGTAACAGGAGATACTCCTTTTTTCTAATTCTGAACTGGTTCTGGTCCCAGGGATTGGCTCAAATCTGTTTAGAGGGACAAAGGTTAGGCAGGCCTATGGTTGGGCCTCATCCACCAATGACAGGGCAGTCATCTTCTGTAGTCAGAAAGGGGCTGGGTACAGACGTCAGGCTACTCTTTGAAGTTCAGGAAGGACTGCATACAACACCCCAGGCCATCCTGCTCAGGAGAGGAACACCCTTCCACACACCTAATGCTCTTTCGTCCCATGTCTGGAAGGAGTATAGTACACTTCACACCACAAGAGAGCCATTAACAGTCATGCAACCCTGTACACTGGTAGAAAGGCACATTTGGTTTAGGCAGAAGAATGCTAACTGTTTAAAATGGCATTTTCAGAATAGTAATTTAAAATCTGGCTCTACCACTAAAGAGGATTTTAAATTACAATTTAAATGATTGGAGCAAGCATTTCTTCACCTGCTCTCAAAATGAGGTTACAACGTATTTAATGTTATATGGTAACCTAGTGTTAGTCTATTGGAGGGCAGTAAAAAAGTATTTTCACAGCAAGGACATGTAAAACTTAAGTGCACGTCTTACATTTCAAGTACCATGCATCTTGGCCTGTGAACCTTTAGAGCCTACCTTAAGGTGATCTATAGGTATTAAGAGTTTAGGCCTGGCAAAAGGTGTATTTTTGTCAGGTTGAAATAGCAATTTAAACTTAAACCTCACTACAGATTGCAGTGGTAGGCCTGTTTACAGTACTATTTCAGTGGGCAGCACAAGTACTGAAGCCTACTTGTAGCATTTAATTTACAGGCCCTGGGTACATGCAGTACAATTTACAAGGGACCTATACGTAAATTAAATGGATCAATCGGTGTCGATCAAAGGGCATATCAGCAGGGGCCTGCGATAATTATCGCTCAGCGCTTTTAGCGCGAGGATAATAATCGCAGGCTTTCGCTGGATTCTATCGCGGAGCTAACGTGCTATCAGCAACGCTTATCTCCCAAGCGATAGGAATCCATGCGTTAGCTGGAAAACAGTGTGATCATCGCTGGAACTCCAGCGATAATCGCACTGCGACATGCGATACCTTGCTGATAGGGCAGGGTGGTCTTAGCCATGTAATCCACCTCCCATTGGATTACATGGCTAAATCAGATTACAAGCAGGCGTAAGGAAAGTAGCGATAACTGTGGTTAGCGCTAATTTTCTTATCGCTCTGCTTGTTTGCGTGCAGCTTGATAATTGGAGAAATGTCGGTTAGCGACATTTCTCCAGTTATTTTGGCACGGAACGCCCACTTTGCATCTCATTAGAGATGCAAAGCTGGGTGTTGTTGTAAGGGGCTCTAAATCAGCAAAACACGCGATAGCGTGTCTTTGCTGATAAGGCGATGAAATTATCGCCGCTTTTCGCTCGAAAACGGACGCAAGAGCGGAGATAATTTCATAGAGCCACCTTGCTGATATGCCCCTAGGTATGCTATGCTTAGAAGGGAAAGTGCAAGCACTTTGCCACTGGTTAGCAGGAGTAAACTGTGCAGAGTGCTAGAAGCCAATAAAAAAAGGTTCAGCAAACATAGGGCAGTGAGGCCAAAAAACTAGGGCAAATACCAGACAAAAGATGCAAAAAATGATACTGAATCACTCTTACTACGCAGCCTTTGATGTAACAAAGATTACATTCAAGTCACATGTGGAATCTGGATTGAATCGTGGACCATATTTGAAATAAATACTACTGAAGTTGTTTTACACGAGATTTACGCTTATGGGCCTTCTGTGTTTTGAACTCTAATACGAGTGCTTCGGTATCATTTGTTTGTGTCTTATAATCATAAAACCTTTAGTTTATGATCCATGTATACCTGTTGGTAGCCTGGTAGCAGATACCATGTAAGCACCATCATACACAAAGAGTTATTTGTACTAATCAACACTTCAAGCATAGATTGCAGGAGGAGAGATTGTCATACAGCAGCGACTTAATTTGTTCTACTAAACAGCACAAAACATGGTCATGCAACAAAGGTATCATAGTTTCTTTAGTGGTGTTTTGATGTGGTCGTTTATTGGGTATGGTGCATATTGAGGAAGAAGGTGTTACAGTTATTTGTGTTGTCGGGAAATGTGATGAACGGTGGGGTTGAATTGATATTTAGTAGGTGCATAAGGAAGTTTAGACTTCTTTGTGTGTGAGTTTGTGGACATGCGATGTAGATGTGTGGTGGCTGCTGATGAGGTATGCAACATGGTGGTAAAGCATGTTTTATAATGTATTGTTTTATGATTATGTGGGTGAGAATGGTAGGCACCTAGTGATATTATTGAGGAAAAATGTAAGATAATGTATCAAGTCTGGAATTGTGTTATGAGTGATTGTGTTTTGGTATCAGAGCTAAATAAATCTGGGCTTCTGAATGTGGATTGTATTTGGAGGCGTGCTTAGGCTGTGTGTGATGATAATGATGCTCAGGTGTTGGTTGGCTGTGTATTGGTGTAGAGAAAGATGTTGATAGCTACACTGTTAATAGAGGATACTAAGAGTTCTGGATGTGGAGGTTGTGTGGGCATGTTTTGGCAAAGTATGATAGTTGTGTGGTGGTTTGGATTGAAGTATGTGGTCTAGTATGCAGTACGTTTCCATAGTGTACATTACATGTATTCTTGTGTATTCTATTGTGGTGCCATGTTATAGTATGAGTTAAGAAAGAGTGATTTGGCACTGTGTGGGGAAATGTCATATTGAATGGTAAGGGGTTTATTGTATGGTTTACTAGGGCCAAAGTAGGCAATGTGAAATATATGACAATATTATGTGGTATTGTTTGTTGGGTGTTGTACTGATGTGGAGTATTGTGGTGATGTATGATGAAGTATACAGGAGTTTGGTAACCAGTGTATTTAAAGGATAGGTAATGATTCAGGTATGTGATGAAATGTTGACAAGAGACAGTAAGAAAGGAGATGAGAGAGACAAAAGAAAGAGCGAGAAAGGGCGAGTGAGAGAAATGCAGGAGATGATGAGAGAAAAGAGGGAATAAATAAGAAAAGGAAAGCTAGTAGGGGAGATGAGGTGAATATCTGTGTTTTGAGTGGTGGTGTTGTCTGGTGCAAAGGTACCCTCATTTAAAATACACCTTATCTGTTGAGCGGGTAACTGAAGAATTAATTGTAGAATTTAGTGCCAGATAGGAATATTTAGTACAGGCAAGTAAAACACATTCTGTGGGGAGCTATTCATAACAAGGTGATTTCTTTGAGAGGAATCTTCAAACTTTACATTGTTTGTCTGCAGTTGCACATGTGGTGAGTGATGCTGCAGCATGGAAGTTGCCAGGAATAAAGCTTGAGAAAATAAAGCCTCGAAACAGAATTATGACTAGATTTAAGAATCGCAAACAACAAAAGGGCATATTTACTTAGAATTCACACAACACATTGCAGCAAGGCTAGGTGCTGTGCTTTGCCCAGGTGAATGGAGAACAGCTGAAAAGAGCCACATCTACTAAGATATGGCACACTTCAGCCCTCTCCATGTGCTGACACACTCATGGCTGCCTAGAACCAACATAGGCACCCTTGCACTATGGTGCAAGGGTGCCCGTGTTTCAGACATTATTGTTTTTGTGCAGGAAGGGATCCTTTCCTGCACAAAAACAATCTTTAGAGATGTATTTCTTCTTCTATGTGAGCTGCAGGATGCAGTGCATGTAGAAGAATGACATAATGAGGAGAAATTTAAATATTTCTCCTTGTTACACCTCACTTAGGAAGGTTTAGCATTTGACAAATTCCTAGGCTTAATAGCTTTAGTAAATCTGGAAATGCAACTAACATTGATGGGTGGATGCATGAGAATGCCCATGCTCCACCCTTGGAACGCCTTCCCAACACAAGGTAACACAAGGCAGCGCTATGCGCTGCATTGAGTTACTATATATTTACTAAACCACGCCAAGTCATGCAAAGTGTGTTTGTGTGGCTTATTAAATACCAAAAATTATTTTACATCAGGGCTGGGCCACAAAAGTGACCAATCCAAATGCAAAATCATAGTATATCTGCCCCATAGTCTTCAGTTGTCTCAAACATGTAAGCACACTAGGGACATCTTAAGGATTTTGGGGGCCCTGGGCCGAATGTATTTTGGAGGCCCCTGTTCAGAACAACTTGAATTTATGATTTAATTTCAGCTCTTTTTTCCCTCCCTCTTTGGCCGGCTCACTGACAGTGCACAGGTGCACCAGTCCAAATTCTAAATGTGTTTATATCTAATATTAAAGGATAAACACATTTATCTGCAAGATTTTTGTAATAAACTTTCACACATCATCCATAATAAAAACACATTAAAGGAAGACGGTATTTAAAACAATCTGTTTAAGAACTGTCTAAGGTCATCGGCGCAAGACTCTCTGCAGAACACAGCAGGCTCTATCATGGGCCCCCCTGAAAGGCTGGGGCCCTGGGCCAGAGTGCACTTGTCCATGCCTTAAAAAGTCTCTGATGCACACAGATACTCACGTTTGCATTAGTGGTGGGCGATAAATTCTGCTCCGCCTGCCAGAGTTTGTGGATTTTTGCCCACTCAGCGTTACATTTGTAACGTGAAGTTCCGGCAAAAGTTTTTTCTCGTGTGCGGCTCACCAACGTTAAGTTGGCGAATGAGAATTGGCATACTCTAGCACAATTTGCCGGTGCTAGGACCACACCTGATGAGATTTTCTCTAGAAAATCTACTCAAACAGCAGCAAAGAAGCAGCATCCTCTAGCGCACCATGTGTGGTTGAGTTCACGTGGATTTTGCAGTGAGGAACAAGCTCCCGGCACTAAAAATCAGCTTGACGTGCCAATTCTGCCCGCTCTTGAAACTTGTGGAGTTTTTATGTAACTATGCGGAATTCCATGGAGTAAAACTCTGTGAGCTCCGCCCACCTCTAATCTGCATATACACACATCATGCTGCCTATAATGAATTGAGAAGAGGGATTCCCCAAGGGAGTCCCTGGTAGGAGGTGAGATACAATGAGCCATTGTGGAACAGTGGTGCTGGAATAATTTTAAGATTGGGGATGCTACCATCAATTTTACACCATTGAATTCACAGGGATAGTGAAAAATCCTAGCATTTCACAAGTGTAGCAAATGAGCCTTGGTGAGGGAGCAGGGTGTTACGTGGTGTATTTTGGAAAACACTGTCCCAAATATATGAGTAAAGCATGATGTGCCAGGTAGCTTACATTTACAAAAAGCACATTTTCCATTGAAATGATCTCTCTAAATGTTCACTAAAGTAGCATCAGACATGCAGATTTACTGCTAAACCTACTGGCACACACAATAACAAATGAAAATCTGATCTCTGCACATATTTATACTTTGCACATCACACAAGTAAAGAGTCCTTGCATTGTTTTGACCCTATTGAAACCTTTGTTTCTGTCCACCCTTCAAAATTACAAAAAACAATGTACCTCATTTGTACTTTCTTAGCTGAATATGTATTTTTAGTTTATATCCAAGTATTTACATTTTGTTGTGTGCTAGAAAACATTTGAAACACTGCAACCTTTACTTTCACATTTCCAGTGCTTAATTTGTAACAAAATAAGTGCCAGGGCCCTGTTAGAAGGCCCCTGCAGTTTGTAACACTCATTGTCCTTGCAGCTCTGTCACTCGCAGTACAAACACACCTACTAACCATCACACTCTTAGGACACTATTTTAGGTCCCCAAATCTATAAGAATGGAGTGGATGGCAGGTATTAGTCATTTTAATGTATATTGAATTAATAAACAATTGTTGTTGTTCTTATCTCTAAATAAGATAAACATCACCACCATGTGGCAGACATTCATAAGTGCTGGTGTAGGCAATTAAGTGGTGGTGCCGAGACCCGGAAACCATTGCTCAAATTAAGCACTGCCTGAACCCCTGCAAGATTGTCACTTGGTTCACGTTGCATAATTCCAAATACAAAATTAAGGACAGGGTAAAGTAAACACCAATCATCATCATTTTAAATAAAAATCACGTTGTTGGAAGACAATGTCTGACGCTTTTCTTCTGATTTGAACTAACAGCAAATAGGCAAGTTAAAAACAGAATTTAGTGGCCTCTTTATTGTCTATTCGCCTTCTGAACTTCTTCAAACTTATCTTAGAGGTGCTGAAGCACCTGCCACACTCCTACTTTCAGTGCCCCTGCAACTGAAGTGCCTTTTATATATGATTAATCAGAACAAGCCTGACAGAACGGGACAGGGAGAAAAGTTGCCATGGAGGATTGGCCATGACCGTATCGAAAATAGACTAGTTGCCATAGTTGAATGGTGAATGGGCAACATTTCCTTTGTTAAAGAATATTTTACCCTGTGCATCCACCATCTTGAGAACCCTCAATCTACTCCCTTCTTTACCTCATGGATTTCATGATAGCCGAAGAAAACCCCACAAAGGACCCACCGGTAAACAGAAATAGGAATTGCAGGAATTTTGTGTCCCCTTGTGAGTGTTTAGCAATTAGGCGCATACAACACACATGCTAGAACCCTGGTGGTGGGTGCTCATTTCAAGAGCACGGGTAGCATGAAGGTTGATGCCAGAGTAACAGGTAGCGAATGAAGACGCAGAAGTGCTTGAAGCACCCTGAGTGCTAACACTGCAAACCACAGGTGAACAGCCTTATCCAGAATGGTGAATCCAAACATGTTTCTGAAACTCATCGACATTAAAATCAGGGTGTACTGTAATACACAGTCTGTGGCCATGGCCTCTACAAAATACATCCAGGACATGGCTTGTTGCCATTCCCTGCATCTATTGAACACATGGCAAGAAAATGGCTATCGTTTGGATCTATGCACTCCATTCAGTAAAACAGGGCACAGACTGTGGCCATGCCTTGTTCATACCAAAAAGGGCGTATCCTGCAGCTAAGCTCTTCCCCAACCATGCCCTGTGCAAAGTATAAACAGTGCATAGCGTGCAGCTGTGTACCGTGCAAAGTTTGCACTAGGTATATTCTCTGGACATATAGGGTATAGCCTGCTGCCATGTCCTCCATGGACTGCCACAGGGCATAACCTATGGCAATGCCTTGCATGCTGCATACACAGCTCATGCTCTGTACCCTGTGCAATGTACTTTGCCTGCAGCTGTGGACTAAGTACACCTAACATAAGCACAGCCTGTGGAAATGCCTCATGCATACTATGTGTTAGCCATGGTTAACCTTTGCTCTTTGTACCTACAGGCAGTGACATCCTAAGGATTTGTGGGACCCTCGGCAAGATATATTTTTGCCCCCCTATTTGGAACAACTTCAGTTTATGGCCCCTTTTTGGTTCATTCACGGAACTATACTAAATTTTAAACTTAAATGTTAAACCTTGAGAAACAGGAATATGCAAAAATAGGTCAAAATTTCAAGTTGCCAGGTGACTGCCAATCAAATAGTAGCAAAATAAACCTTGAACAAGCATTTGGATCTAGATGTTCTTTTTTTATTTGCAAATGCAACCTTTTATGTGGAATTCAGTGCCTAACCAGCTAGTTACTCCCATTATGGGAAAAACATGTTAACGGTAATTTTTTAGATATTTTTAGTGGACTAGTGCCTACTATTAAATACAGACATATGCACATGGTGCACATGGTGCTTGAAATTGTTGCTATCGTTGCATAATATTTGTAATCACAAATGTGCCCCTTCACAGCTGGTGTTCTTGTGAATTTTCAAAGCGCGTTTCTGAGGATTTTCACCATACCATTGGCAAAAGTCTATTAACATTTTCCAAATTTCTCTGCGCTTGCCTTCTCCTTCTTCTCCTCTTAATATATATGCACTTGGCTGGTTAGACAAGTAACTGTGACACTGCTGAGTAAGAGAAATAGGGATGGGGCAGGATACCGGAGATGGACAGAGACAAAGAGAATTGTATCAAAAAGAAGTGAAGTACAGGGAGAAGGGGGTAGAGATAGAAATGATGACGAAAGATAAGTGAGGTACGAAGAGAAGTAAATAAAGAAAGATGAGGCACTCAGAAGGACAGATACGTGAGTTAGAAGGAGGAACGTGTTAGAGTTCAGTAGAGAAGGAACAGTACTTTGAGGGATGAGGTAGAGAAAAAAGTTATGTAGAAAGATAGGTGATTTGAAGAGAGGTAGATAGGAACATCAGAGGACAAACATAGGGATATAAAGTAGAGAGAAGGCAACACGAAAAGAGGTATAGAAAAATGAGTCAGGTAAAGAAAGTATTGGGAAAGAGAGAACGGTAGAGAGAGGGGTGAAGGTAGAAAAAGCAATATGGTGTCGAGCAAACAAATGAAGTTGAGAGACATAAATGAAATAGAGAAAGAGAGGTGGGTTTATACTGAGGTTCAGAGTTACAAGATGAAGAGAGAGTGAGGTAGAGATTTCTATAAAGATGGAGATTAAGAGAGGTAGTTGAGGTGAAGGGTTGAGTTGAAATGGTGAAGGATGTCAAGAGAGAGTTATGTGTTTGTGTGCGAGTAAGAGAGAGAGGAGTCATTGAGGGGAAAAAAGGGTACAGATAGGGAATCAATGATAGCTAGAAAGGAGTACGATTTTCAGAGAGATGAAGTAAAGGGAACAGATGTAGAACCAGAGTAAAGGGAGGTGAGGTGGTGAACTAATGGTGAGGTAAATTGAGAGGTTGGGTAGTGAGAGAAAGAGAGAGAGAGAGAGAGACAACAAGAGAGATAGAGAAAGAAAGGAAGAGAGCTGTGGGGTAGAAAGAAGTGGGGTAGTGATAAACATGTGAGGTAGAGAGCTAAATGAAAAAGAGGGACATGTTGAAGATTGTGGTGATGTGGAGCAAGGGCTAAGACAGGAAAAAGAGAAACAAGCTAGATACATGACGAGAGAGATGCGGTAATGATATAGATTAAGTTGTTTGAGTAGTGAAGTAAATGGTAGATGGGAAGGGAAAAGGTTCAGATGGAAAAAGAGCAGCGAGATACATTGAGAGAGGGAGGAGGTGCAGAAAACTGAGGACACGAGACGGGATTGAGAGCGCTAGATATAGATGTAGTAACAGAGAGTAATAGAAGGGGCAAGGTAACAAGAGAGTTAAAGAGCAATGTGGTTGAGTGAGATATATTGTATATAATGAGGCAGGTAAGGTAGACAAAGTTGAGGTGACAGCTGAGATACAGAGAGAAGATCAGAGAAAAACGTTAAGAGAGAGTGTTAGGGTAGAAGAGGTGAGGTGAAGCAAGCTGAGAGAAATTGCACAGAGTGATTACTTTTCAATGTAATTACTGCCAACTGCCTGAGTGTGTGAGTTAAGGCTGGGCAGGTCAAACTTGCTGGGGCAACAAATGATGGATGGATTGCTGAATGAATCAAACATTCACCCCCAATCAAGAGATCTGGGTTAAGTCCATCGTTCTTTGGATCTCTATGCCATCCCAGTTTGGACCCAGCCACACGCAAATGAGTCTTGACCTTGCCCCTCATGGGAACAGTCCAGCCGAAGAGCCAAGCCAGGTCCTGCCTGGACCAGAAACAAGCATTCTGGGACTGGATTTGGGGTCACACCCCTCATCAGCCAGGGTAGCTTGATTTAAGTGGCACAGTGAGCAAAGGAGCCAATTAGGGCGAAACATGCATAGTAAGGGGGAGAGTTGTTATTTTTTTTTATTCAAAGCATTCCAGCAACCAATGTTGTGCTCTGCTTTGTACAAGGGGGAAAAAGAAGCGCAAAAATATTTATCAAAACATGGTCTACTTCAGCTGTAATCCCCTGCGTGGAAGCAATTTACACGCTGCCTAGCGCATACACAACCTTTGCACCGAGGTGCGAAGGTGTATGCTTGCTCTCTAGCATAGGACATTTACTGGAACCATAACGTTACAGAACTAAATCCTATGCATATACACATTCTTAAATATTACACACATTGTATGTGTGCTGTGCAGCTCATATGTAATGTTTGGAATATTTGGAGACATGCAAACATGTTTCCATGTCAGTGCCTGCTTCAAGCAGTCGAAGCCCACTGTGCAAAGCAAAACCTAGTGTGTCTGTCTTAGTAGATTGGTTGTTGCATCAAAAACTCCATGTGCTTTCTCTAATGTGCTCAAGTTACACTTAAGTCACATCCCTTGATGAAAAGCGGTGCAAAGCAGCATAGAGTGCTATTTGCACTGAGAAGAGGGCACCTTTCAAGCACAATATAATTTGGCCCAGACTTATAAGGGTTTTGGCCAGGTTTGCGTTATGTTTTCTGATGCAGATGCAAAATTATTTTCGGGATTTACAGACCAACGCAAATGGCTATTTGCATTGCTTTGTAAAACAAGCATTAGAAATGCAATAGGTCTTGCATTTGTTTTAGTTACAGCTATTGGCATTGTAATTGACAATGTATTTTACCTACATGTTATGGAGTGTATGTATGTGGTATGTAGTGGAATTATGTGAGTTGGATTGATTTTGGTAATTGTATAATTGTGTGGCATGGAATTGTGTGGTGTGGAGCTGTTTTGTGTAGTGGAATTATGTGGCACGGTATACTGTGGAACTGTGTGGATTGTATTGGAATTATGTGGAGTGGTATTGTGTGTCATGGAGTGTAATTACGTGGAATTGTATTTTGTATTGTGGAGTAGTATGTAATGGAGTTTAGTTATGTGGTGTGCTGTTGAATTTTGTGGTATGAAGTTGAAATATGTGTTGTGAATTGGATATATGTGATGTGTAGTGGAATTGTGTTTTGAAGTAGAATTATGTTGTTTGGTGTTGAATTATGTGGTGTGGAATTGAACAGTGTGGCATGGAACAGTGAGGCCCCGTTTTCTGTGCATTTTGGAGTTGGCTGCTATCATTTGTTGAGCCCGTGGACTCCGGACTCCAGTATTCCTAGCGGCAGGAGCCGCGGTCATCACGTTGAAGTGCCGGGAGGTGCTTTAAAAACCAGCATGTGACCCATTTTCTGTGCGTTTTGGAGTTGGCTGCTGACATTTGTTGGGCCTGTGGACTCCAGACTCCAGTATTCCTAGTGGCAGGAGCTGCGGTCATCACATTGAAGCGCCGGGAGGCACTTTAAAAACCTGCGCGGGCTCCCGCAGCGCGGGACCTGTTTTCTGTGCCTTTTGGAGTTGGCTGCTACCATTTGTTGAGCCCGTGGTCTCCGGACTCCAGTATTCCTAGCGGCGGGAGCCGCGGTCATCACGTTGAAGCGCCAGGAGGCGCTTAAATACCGGTGAGGGCTCCCGCAGCGCGGGATGCGCACGGGCGTGCCCCGGCCACGCCCGGGCCAAGGGCGGGCCCATTTGGCCCGTCCGAGGCTGGGCTGCGCCTACCCTCTTGGCTCTCTACCGAAATCCCTTCCGCAATAGTCCACTGCGGCTTCTTTCTTTCTAGGAGCTCTGTCCCTCTTCAGCAGCTGCCACCTCCCTGTGATATCTTCAGCGGCAGAGGAGGTAGGATTGACACCAGGCGCTGACCGGTTGCGGCTTATAGTTGCACTGATCTTGTTAATACGGAACACTGGTGTGTTCGCGCTTGGAGTGATTGTGTTGTGCCCTGTGCGCCCTACGTGCTCCGGTTTGTTTTCTGGTCACATCTATTTGGGACTGTTGTATTCCTTGCTTTTGTCTTTTATCTGCTGAGCTATGGTTAGGCATTAGACAGCACCAGCCACTGCAAGGGCAAAGACTGGTACCACCACCTCAGTATCTACCATGAATTCTTTTTTACAGCGGGCAGCAGCGGTGATAGATAAGGAGATCGAGTTGGTTAACAGACATCTTTCTAGGTCACCAACTATTGCCTCCTATCCCCCGCTTGTTGATACTCAAGTGTCTCTGGTGGAGGGTGACGATGAACTTCTGAGCCTGTCCACCACCACTGGGATTCACGATGGCTCGCAGGCCTGTGTTGGGACATGTAGTCTGCCAACAGCCCTCCCTCCGTCTATGCCACGGCCCCTTTCTCCTGTTGTTACAATAAGCAACAAGGGGGATAGTGAACATCATCCACTACAAGGGAATTCGGTTATCTCAACCAGTAAAGCAAACGGACAAATCTTCAGATACTAGGCGCAATGACTTACAACTGGCCGCCAAGGAGGAGGCACTAAAAGGAAATCTCAAGCTATTGGGGGTAAAGCGAAGAAATCTAAACCCAACCTGGTTCCAAAATCTTCGGCACCTTCTTCAATATCCCCTACAACGGATCCACTGGTTGCTCTGGAAACCTTCCAGGCGGTGATGACAAGCCTGTTGAACTTAATACTGGGACCGATCCTTGAGAGGCTGACCCTGATAGAGAAAAGATTATCAGATCGTAACCACACTGAATCACCTTCTCTAATAGGAGGGTTAAAGGTTAAACCGGGACAGAGTACTGCAAGGGACTCTTCTTCCTTGACAAATTCGTCCAACAATAACAAGGAACAGATACAAATCCAACCACAGCCGCAGTCTCTAGTACGGGGGGTTTGCAACTACGAGCCAAGACCTAAGTAATAGTAGGGATATGCCTTTACAGGCGCGGGTCTCTGAAGGAAGCCAATCCTCAGGTAGCCGGATGCAGGGGAGTAGAGAGGTCCAGTCACAGTGTCTACCAGTTATTCATTTGCCGTCTGAATCTACACCTTATGTAGTGGTTTTGGGGAATGTACCATCCCTCCCCCTGGGAAGTAAACAGGATTTTGGACAGTTAAAGAACAAAGTACTTCACTGGTTATCAAATAACACCACACTGGGATCAAGGGTGGGAAAAAATATCATCATGGTGCGAAGAGTTAGCTGGATAGGTAGCTCAGTTAAAACAGGCACGGATGATTGTGTCATTGTACATTTTAATAGACCACATCTTGCCAAAGGGATTCTGTTTAGGGACTCACATTCCGCTCCTCCTAGCTCCAGGTTGTCTGTCAGGGCCCTACCACTGTTTTTTATTTTATAAACCTGATACAACAGGGTATACCCACAGGAACACCAACACAGAGGCCCCACTAGATGGTTGGCCACAGAGATTTCCTCCTGTATATTCCAAATTGCCCCCACCCACAGCTCACCCATTACATTTTCTCCCTTGTTGTCAGTATATCGCCCCTCCCTCTTTGGAGTTATGTAACAGATTTTCTCCATCATGCATGATGGAGGAGTGTGATTGACTTACAAGCCCCACACTGTCTAGCGCTGAGTTAGAGCCAAACGAGCAGGATCCCACATTGCAAGACAAGGGGGGCCCTCGTGTATCTGATAATAATATATTATCGTGGAATATCGCAGGTTTGGCAAACAAGTTCTATGATCCCAACTGGGTGCAATTTGTGAATCAAAACAGTGTTATCTGTTTGCAAGAAACGTGGTTGGTGGATTGTAGCTTATTTCTGGAAGGCTACAAGGCTTTATTTGTTCCAGCCTCCCCTTCTGTGGGTGGCAGATCCAAGGCTGGCCTTGTTATTCATATATCTCTGGTGGTAGACTGCCAGATACAGGTTTTGTCGTCACCAAACCCAGGTCTCCAGGCACTGGTTTCAAAACGGGGGCAAACAAATTGGGTCTCATAACTTTTTATAATTCTGTGGCATGCCCCCCAAGTGGTTGTAATCTTACATTGCTGGGTTAATTTATAAGGCAGTCTTGTACTGCCAATCTACAAAATCTCATGGGTTAATATCCACCCATGTTGAGACCCAAGGACCACCTGCACTGTTGACTTAGGCTGCCCTCGGGTGAGGGGGATCCATTTCGAACATTCTGCCCAGGAGGAAGCATTGAATAACCTATTAAATGAATTTGATCTTATGGCCCTCATGTCTTTATCTGACCCGTACAGCAAAGCACATGTCCCCTCCTTTAAAGGGAGAGGTAGTGGCTCTTTTATAGATTATATTATAATTTCATCTTTTCTACAGTTTTTATTTTGTGGTTTCACTATTCTGAAAAGTGTCTACAGTGACCATAACCCGCTCTGTGTCCAATTGCGTGGTCCACTATTGTATAAAAAAAGAAGTGTGGTAAACAAGGGGACGCTAAGACCAACAGACGGTAGACAACGGCTTAAATGGTCTCAGATCTCCCCAGATGCTTTTTATATTGCAGTAAGAGAATCTTGTGCTACTGAATTAGCGCTGTGTACCTCTCCAAGTATATCCCCGTAGAAGGTCATCAGCGCATATAACATCATCTCCACTAAAATAGGTGAACTTTTAAGTGCTCCGGCACGCAGTACAGTTACTTCGACCCCCAGATGGTTTGACTCGTCATGCTCTCAGGCGGTGAGAAAGTTGAGGGAAGCCCTAAATGTTAACCCTAGAAATCAAACTAGGGTTAGAGCTTGCAGTAAAGAATGCAAATCAACATTGGGAAAACGCAAGTGTGTCCTGAAGGAGGAGACTTGGAGGGAGTTGATTGAGTCAAGTACCCTCAGGAATAGCTCTAGTTTTTAGAGTATTGTTATTAGACTGTTTTTAGAGCATGAAGTAGGGAGTGAACTTGGTTCGCACATCACCTAGGATAAATGGGTGCTCCATTTTGAAAATATGTTCGAAAGCCCGCTGGAGCAAACTTGTCTGACAGGCCGTGATATGGACGCCCCGGCAGTGGTTTTTGAGCAGGGGGAGGTTGAGGTTGGTATTGCTGGGTTAACTTGCAATAAAGCCCTGGGGCTAGATGGCATCCCCCGGATCTTTTTAAGTCTGACCTACATTTCTGGGCTCCGGTTCTTGTGGCTGTGTTTAATGCAGCCGCTAAGAATGGTTGCCCTGAGTCCTGGGCTACCTCAACTATAGGACCCGTCTTTAAGAAGGTTGTTCGCAACAACACACACTGCTACAGGCCGTCTTCACTGCAGGACTCAGTGGTTAAGGTTGTGGGCCGCGTTTTATTGGAACGATTGTCCACTTGGGCTGAGGACCACAATATATTTTCCAATGTTCAATTTGGATTTCGCCTAGGTCGGTCTACCGTGACTCAATGCCTTAACTTAACCATGCTACTCAGTAAATGTACGGTTGCACGTTCTGGTACTATCTAGCTAGCCTTCATGGACTTGTCTTCCACATTTGATTGCGTGAACAGGGCAAAACTGTGGCAGTCCATGAAGGGTATGGGGGTAGATAGCAATATTGTCAATTTCCTCGAGGACCTTCCTAGAGCAACTAAGGCCAATGTTAGATTCTCCCAGGACCTCCGCGTTTCATGGGACTTTGATATAAAGAGGGGTGTACGCCAAGGTTGCATCTTGGCTCCATTTCTTTTTAACCTCTATATCAACGACCTAGATAGAGCTTTATTAGCTACGGGGTGGATTACCCGTATGCAGGGCGACGTGGTCTCACCTTGCTATTATACGCGGATGACGCAGTTCTTTTATGACTGCTAGGGATCTTCAATCTTTGCTTGACGCCTTTTCAAACTTCATGTCGGAACGAGATTTATCTATTAATAACTCGAAATCCTACATAATGCAGGTGGGGACTCGCCCCCAAAAATGTTTTCAATTTGGAGTAGGCCCTGCCAAAGTTCCCCGTACTGTCGTCTTTTCATACCTCGGGATCTTACTGGATGATAAAATAAATTGGGGGCCACTAAAACACAGGAAAAGAGGGGATTTGGTTCGGGTGAATGCGGTCATTTTTAACTTTGCCTCTAAATTATGTAAGAGACCTATTGCTGCTATGCTGAAAGTTTACCAAGCAAAAAGTGTAGCTATAGCCTGTTACGGAAGCGAAATCTGGGGGCATACGGTCACAGACACACTCCAGGTGGTGGAGAATGCCTTTTTGAAGAGCCTGTTGGGTGTTCCGCGTGCTCTGTCCAACTTGGTGGTCCACGAGGAACTGGGGGTGCCCTATCTAAGTGACACTCTGGCACTGCGCCCCCTTGTGTTTTGGCTAAACTGTTGGCTGAATAAGAATGAACTCTTAGCTATTTCATCCTAAAAGAGTGCATGTCCCTTGACAACGCGCTCCGAATACCTTGGCTTAGATATATCAAAAGCAGCTTTTAAGAGCTAGGGCAGGCTGATCTATTTACCAATCCCGAATCAATTGCAAAACAGGATGTGGGGATAATTAGGGAATCCTTCACTAGTTTAAGGAAACTGGAAAGGGATGAGCTGGAACTGCGGAAACCTAGCGTCCGCAAATCTTTAATGTTAAAGACAACTCTATTTGCAGAGCCTTATCTTCTGGGGTTTTTATCTACTTATGAGCTGTTTTTATTGTCCAGGTTTCGCCTGGATCTTTTTCACCTCCTGCTTGCCATCCCAAGAGGGTGTAGTGGAGGTCATCTGTTAGCACCCTGTGGCTGCTATGGAGAGTCTCCACAGGATCTGCTACATTTTATGCTTTTCTGTAAATTTTATGAGGTGCCCCGGAAGTATTTTTTAGTTCCCATTTTAAAGAAGATGAACTTCAAACAGGCTCGTCCAGCTCTCCTTTATCTCCAACTGCTGAAGTATGATTGTATTTTCTTTATTGTTGGCTATCTGAAATCTATACGGTGAAGGCCAGGGCTTGTCTTGATTAATAGCTACTTAGATTGATGATTTTAGTCCCTTTTGAGGAGATACATGTTTATGAGGGTCAGGATAACTATGCTGGGTTGTGCTAATCTAAGGGGGACACTGCTTGACCCTGAATTTTGCACTTTACTGCTAGAGATTATTATGGAAGGTTGTGCTACGTATTTTAATTATGTTTGACTTGACCTGTTATTTCATGGAATCATGTTTATAATGTAATTTGGACGTTTGGCAACTTTTATGGTTTTATCTATGTAAAACCAAATAAAGTTTGTTTGATTTGATTTGAGTGTTACATTGAGGATATTTATGTGGAGTGTTGCTACATGGCAGAGTGTAGTTCTGTGGAGTGTATTTGCATGGTATGGAGTAGAGCATAATTATGTGGCCAAAATCACTGATGATTGTTCAACCATAACTCAAAAGCCAAAACTGAATCCAGAGTATGCAATGCAAATAACGCCTTCTAAATACTTTTACCACATGTTTAAAATGAGGAAATGGCACAATATAAGCTTGTTGTATTTTGATTTCCATTAATAAATGTTTTTCTCCATAAAGTGGATCTAATGGGAAAACCAACACACCCTGGGGTACTGAAAGTAAAGAAACATATTGGGGGACATGTACAAACCCCTTGCGCCACTTTTGCGTCACTTTTCCCATGTTAAAAATGACGCAAAAGTGGCGCAAGGGGCTTGTAAATCTGCCCCATCATGCTTTGCAAAAGTTGAAATGGCAGCACTTAATTTAGTGCCAACTAAATACAGTATAGAGTGCCCAACCACGCTGCGCAAAAACATAACGTGTGTTTATCATGTGCAAAAAGAATACGTTTTTTAATTTTTACATGAAAAATATTTAAACCAGCGCTTAAATAGAATGTGTGGAACATTTAAATGCAACCAATGTTTATTTTATTTTTTAAGCCAAAGCCATCGTTCGCGCTTTTTACAAGAAATAGAACGCATTTTCAACAATGTTGTAAAATAATGCAGACCTATAAGCGGATGTTTCTCTAATAAATGTAAACAGTGCATGCATGTGTTTAAATCCACTTTATCTTTTGTTTGGGGGTTCCTAGTTCAGTTTTCTAAACGATAGGAATGTAGATAATGAACAAATAGTTTCCAACGAGGCAGATTTTTTTTTTGCTTGAGAAAATGTTTTCCGCAACCCCAACATGATAGCATCTCTGTGCACGCTGCACGTCAGCCTTACTGATAGAGCACCACCAATTACATGATTGCCTTTCAAAATTCAATGACTATTGGCCCAAAGTTTAAAAGTCAGTATACACGAAGCAAATAACCCATACCTAGAATGTAGAAAGACACAGCCTTGATGCATAGGGACATTGAGATATAGGGTTATAGTGAGAAAAGGGCATAGCGTAGAGGACTGAGGGACAGCAGGCATAGAGAAGTATAATTAAAGATAATGGATACCGATTTCTTTTTTATGGAGGTCACTGAGAAACAGGCTAAAGACCAACAGAGAAAGTGAACCGAAATATTAAGTGAACGAAGGGATGTGTAATTCAGATAGAGCATCTTTAGAGCGACATTGGATAGAGTGTGAAACAAATTGGAAGTATGATTGCTACTGGAAAGGTAAAGTGAATTGAAAGAGACAAAGTATAAAGATAAAGAAAGAATGAGAGAGAGCTGAGTAAGTGAGACAGTTAGCGATATTTGGCGAGGGAACTGAGAGGTATAGTGAATAGAGAGAACGAGTAATGGTGTGTAGTACAGAAGAGGTATACTAAAACAGCAAAAAAGTAAGGTACGCTGGTAGACAGTACTGCCGGCCGGGGAGGGAGTCACTTGGGGCAGCTGGGAGTATGCTCCTTGAGCTGCCCCCTAAGTGGCACAACACCAGTTGTCTGGTAGGTACAGGCTCCCCAGTGCCAATGACAACAATGAGCTGATGTGGTACGCCATGGCATCAGCAAAGAAATTTATATTTTTGTAAAAACACAACCAAAGGTTTAAGTGGGTTGTGTCAAAGGTTTTGAGCAGTAACTGTTGACGTGTATCTTTTCCAGGCATCTAAATGACATCACACAAGCAGTGCTTTAAATGGACCGGAACTGTCAGGTCCCGAGTAGGGGTACTTTTTTTTGAGAGGTAGAGTACCTGCACTTTTTATTGCAGAGTACCGTTCTTCTCAGAAACTAGCAGGTACTTTGTTGCAGAGTACCTGAACTTCTATTTTTCTATTTCAAGCACAGCACTCAAGTGTGTGGGGTATTGAAGGGGTAATGGGGTGGCAGGCTTAGTGAGGTTCAGGCCTGCCACCTATGACAATTGGTGTTGCAAAAATGCTCATTTGAAAAGTCCTATACTTTGCGTGACACCCCCACCGCTACATGGGAGCTGTATTTTCAACATGTTCTTCTATTTCACCATGCAGGCAAAGCACTGTGGCAGAAAACAAATTATTAATGTATTAGACAATGCTAAAATACCCCGTCCGTTTTCTGCCCTTCCCCCAATCACCTCATGGCGTCAAAAAAAGACTAAATGAACTAAGGCAACCCTGCGCAAGGTCCCGCAAAGTCACCCACCACCCGGACCCTCAGAAGCACCGAAGGAAATTTAATAAAAAGTCCACTTAACATTTCGTTCATCAAAGGAGAAGAAACCCTGGGCGTTATTATCAAGGAACGGCGATAACATTATCGCCGCTTTAGTGGCAGGAAACTGTTGCTAAAGCGGTGATAATGGGCTTGATATTATGCCCATGTGAATTCCCATAGAAGCCCAGGTTCACACCAGAACCTGGGCTTCTATGGAAATTCACAATTCACAATTGGGCGTGTTGGGCTTCACTTGGGCTAGGTTTGGGCCGGGGGCTATTTAGCCATCCATTTTGAGTCAATAGCCACCATTTCGGTGGTAGTGACACGACAGCCGGCTGGGTATGGCAGGGGAGCGATTTAGTGTCGCTTTCGTGGTGTTTGTACCTGGTTTTTCGGAGGTTTGTGTTGCCGTGTGGTTCCTGACGCTGTGCGGTGAATCTGGTGGTGTCTCTTCCGTTTCAGCGATGTTTTCTGTGCCAGCAGAAGACCCACGTGTTTCCGAGGCGCTTCGCCTCTTGGCGGAAGCTGGCCGCATTGACATTCTGCGGCCCGCAAACGAGATGAGACCCCCCAGGCGGGTTGTGAGTGGTGTCGCAGCGGTGGTCTTGGCATGCTCGCCGCCACGGACCCATAAGCGCCGCTCATATGTGGCAGGGGGGTGCGGCTGTTCACAGCGGGGGCTGGGGGGGCCCGTGGGCACGGTGACAGTTGGGGATAGGTCAGGGCGATGGGGGGCCGCCTCCACTAATGTAGGCAGTGGCTGGGCCTCCCCCCTCTTGATTGACAGCAGCAGGGAGGAGGACCCTGCATGGGGGAGAGGAGAGTAGGTGCTCAGGAGAACTGGGGGGCACGGGGTGGGACAGGGAGACATGAGGACCATGGGGGTGTGGGGGGGAGGGTACCCAGATGGGTGGTGGGGCAGGGTCAAGGCCGGTAGACACCAGACGGGGGCCCATCAGCGGGGCGGGTAGCGGGGCGGGGGTGTACCCGGGGCGTGGGACGGGTGGCGAAAAGGGGCCCGCAATGGGGACTGATGCCATCCCTTGAGATAGGGGGATGGTTGCAGAGGGCTCCGGAGGGGCTCAGGAATAGGTGGACGAAGCGGGACGGGTGGGGGGGCCCAGGGGTAGGGAGGGGTGCGGAGGGCATTGGGGACCTAAGAGATTTGGCGCAGGCTTGCCGGGCTTGGGACGGCGGCACGGGCAGGAGGTCAGTAGACGCTTTGGAGTGGAGCGACATGGAGGGGGAGGACGTGAGTTTCCCGGGGGTGAGGGCGTGGGGTGACCCGGTCGGGGGGTGGGTTGTGGTCTCCAGGGACTGAGGCAATAAGCGTGCAGGGCAGCGGAAAGGGATCATTGATTTAGGGGAGCTACTTCGCACTTGCAGGGAGTGGGCAGGCTTGAGCAGGCTGGAGTCCACGGAGGGCGGCCCATTGCCAAGCCGAGCGGATAGGGAATGTGCATGGGTGTCTGGGCTGGAGTCCGAGGTGGACGGCCCCTTGCTGCTGGACTATGACAAGGAGAGCGTGGAAGAAGGGGAGATTTTAGGAGAGGAGGAACAGCAGGCGGATGGGAGGGGGGATGTGAGTAATGTTGTGCCTAGTCTAGGCGGATAGTGTGACAGCCACCCTTCACGACTGGTTAGGTGGCGGGATCCGGTCAGGACGCCGACCTTTGACGTCGGGTAAGGCACGGGAGTACACACAGGAGGGGAGGGCGGATGAAGGATAGGGCGGACAGGAGCCGTCAGGTGCAGAACTGCCGGCCATGGTGTCGTGGGCACGGACGCTCGGGGGGAGGAAGGGTTGGTGCGCTTATGGAAGGGGGCATATGTCAAGGACACAGGTGTGGGGACAGACTCACCGCGACAGGAGTGGGATGTCGACGGGGCTGCATTTACTGGGGCCTCAGAAGGGCAAACAGCGGGGTCGTTAGGGGTGACTGCCAGGGGAGAAAAGGAAGGCGAAGGAGTGGCGAAGAAGGAGGGAAAAGAGAGTCATGACATACCGGTTAAAAAATTGTCGTACATGGGAATCACAAAACCATTCGGGGCCCATCTTACTTTGGCCACCAAAGAAAAAATTTGGAAGGGCAAATATGTCGACATGCTGAGGCTGTTACATAGAGAGCTTACAGCAAAGGAGGGGTCGAAAGAAGAGGCGATAGAGCTAGCTAAGAGGCCGAGGGTGTCCATGACCATTATGAATTGGTCGGCAGCTTTTCTGATCTTTGCCAGCGTGTACTGTGAGAAGTACCCCGAGAGGTCTGTGACATTGTTCAAGTACATGGACGTGGTCAGGCGGGCACAGGTCACATACGGAGGGTATGCGTGGTCACATTACGATGCGGAGTTTTGGGCTCGGTTGGCTTGGGATCCGGAGGCAAAATGAGGGGAGATAGACTCGGACTTGTACCAGCAGACCATAGTGGGGGCAAGATTGGGAAAATGATATATACAGCAAGCGGTCTCCCTCTCACTCCTCGCCACTTTCCGAACCGCCCCACCCGCGGGGGGGTAGGGTCGGCGGTGCCATGGGAGCATGCTGGGATTTTAACAAAGGCACATGTGCAAGGCAATACTGCAAGTTTCGGCATAAATGTTCCAAGTGTGCAGGAAAGCATCCCGTGGTGCAATGCTGGGGGACAGGAGGTGGGGGACAGGGTCAACTGTCCAACCAGGCTGGGCAGCAGCCGACAGGGGGAATGGGCGGAAGGGGAGGACAGGGGATTTTGGGCAAAGGCTCATACTCCCATTAAACAGGGCTGTCTGGAAGAATGTTTGGCGTCCTATCCACGGACCGAGGATGCAGCACTGTTGCAACGGGGTTTTTAGGAGGGGTTCCGGCTGGGCTATGAGAGTCAAAGGGCAGCTAGTTGGGCTGAGAATCTGAAGTCCGCTAAGTCGCAGGGTCCGGTGGTGCGGGAAAAATTGTTGAAAGAGGTCCGGGAAGGGCGCATGGCGGGTCCTTTCAGGAGTAGCCCCATTCGGGACCTGATCATCTCTGCTTGCCAAAAAGAAGGCGACAGTCAGGGAGGTACAGGTCCTGCTGGGACACCTGAATTTTGCATGCAGGGTGGTGCGAGCGGCGTGCACGTTTTGCAGACGGTTGGGTTTGTCTTTGGCTGGTTTGACCCTCCCGCACCACCATATGCACCACCATATGCGCCTGTTGGTAGGCACTAAGGAGGACCTGCGCATGTGGTGGACCTTTTTGGAACACTTTAACGGCATTCCCATGGCACTTCCTGTAGACTGGAAATGGGATGTTACCATCTTTTCGGACGCGGCAGGGGCAGGAGGTTTTGGCCCCCACTGGCAGGGGCGATGGTGCGCAGGAGAATGGCCACCACATTGGGAAAACGGGGGGAGGACTATTGCGTTTATGGAGCTCTTTCCACTGGTGGTGGCCGTGACAATGTGGGCTTGGGATTTGGTGCACAGGAAGGTGATGTTTAAGGTGGACAATATGTCGGTTGTGCAGGTTGTGAACAGGCAATCAGCCAGGGACTCTCAAGTGCTCAAGTTGTTGAGGGTTTTTGTGCTGCGATGTTTGGAGCATGATATTTTGTTTCAAGCCAGACATGTGCCAGGAGTGGACAATGACATTGCCGACTCTTTGTCTCATTCACAGTGGCAGAGTTTCCATGGGCTAGCCACGGAGGCGGACGAGGTCAGGACGCCGGTTCCAGTGGGGATGTGGTCTGTAGGAGACAGAGGGTCGTTCAGTTGGTAAGAGGGTCGCTGGGCCCATCCACTTGGAAGGCATACGAACAGGCATGGTGGGAATTCCTTTACAGTGGCGTGACGCGGCAGGGGCAGCACTGGGTGCGGGAGGAGCAGGTGGTCCAATTCATTTTGACCATGATTGACAAGGGTCTGTCCAGAGTGACGATAGCGGGCAAATTGTCGGCTATAGCTTTCATGGGGAAATTGTGGTGGGGTTATCGGCCTTTGGCGTGGGGAATTGGGTACTCGACTACTGGAAGGCTGGGCGCGAGAGAGAGGTAGCAGACCTCAGCAGAGGAGCCCCCTATCAGTCGATATTCTGGCCGGCTTGATTCGGCTTTTGCCCCTGGTATGCCGCAATACGGAAGAGGTGGTTTTGTTTTCCACGTTAATGTTGTGGATGTACTTCGGGGTCTTTCGGGTTTCAGAGTTGTTGGGTGCGAGGGGGACAAGAGGGGTCAGTGGGGGAAGTTGAATTGCGGGTGGACCAGGTGGCGGTACAGCTCAAGCGTTCTAAGACGGACCAGCGGGGTTTGGGGAAATGGGTGGTCATGGAACCGGTGGTGGACAAGGCAGTGTGCCCCGCGGCCTGGGGGGAGAGGTTGGCCGGGGGGTTGGAGCGGGATGACAGGGAGGTTTTTCAGCGCAAAGGGGGCAGCAGGGTGTCAGCGTCTCCGCTGCTTTGGGTTTTGAGGCGAGCCCTCCAGGGATTGGGGGAAGATCCTGGGCAATATGGGACTCATTTGTTCCACATCGGTGCGGCCACGGACGCAGGCAAGAAGGGATGGAGGAAGGAAGACATAATGCGCTTGGGGCGTTGGAAATCGGATTGCATTAAAACATACATCCGATTGAGGGGCCCTGGGGAGAGGGGCGCATGATGTTCATTTCCTTCCTCATATATGTGTCTTTGCAGGTGCGGTGGCGGGGCCTGCTGCGGCGGAGTTGTCCATCTTCATTGTAGGACACTCGTTTGTAAAAAAAGGGCTGAACGTTATGAGTGTGGGAAAGGAAATGCTTTGAATCTGGGATTGGACTTGCAGTTGTTTCGGTGTCATGCGGGGGAAAGGACATATGCGATGGCATGAGTTTTTCCCAGTTTTAAGCGGGCGATCAGAGGTGGGATTTGCCCGGATGTTTTGCTTATTCACTTGGGGGAGAATGACCTGGTGCAGTGTAAGGGTTTGTCCCTGTTAAAACAGATGAAGAGGGATTTATTAGAGATCAAACAGCAGTGGTCAGGTTGTTACGTGGTCTGGTCGGAGTTTATTCCCAGGAGACACTGGAGGGGAGCGGAGCGGCCAGCCGCGATAGATAAAGTGAGGAGGAAGATCAACCAGGACATGCGTTTGTTTTGTGACCGGGAAGGTATTGGGAGAATGGAGCAGCCGGAGCTGCGATATGCGGCAGTCTACTTTTTTAGAGAGGATGGGGTGCACTTGTCCCGGTACGGAATGGAGTTGTATATCATTCAGATCAAAGAAGTTTTGGACAGGGTATTGGACATTCGTAGATATCCGAGGCGACAGGGTTCCTAGTTGGGGGGTCAGAAAAGTCTGGGGGCCAGAATTTTCCGAATGGCATTTTTTCCTGGGTAATAGTTGGTAGGTATGCTTACAGTTACAGTTTATTGGTTGGGAAAGGTCGCTCTGGGAGCACGCAGGAAGGGGAAGTAGCATAGGAAGGTTACATAGATAACTAGGTTAGGAGAGGTTAAGAAGTTGCAAGTTTTGGGGGTTTATAAATGGTTGCAAAGGGTAAACTTTAGGGGAAAGGGTGGGGGGTAAGGTAGGCGGAAAATATTTAGTGAGGTTTAGTTTTGTACGGCACAGGCCAAGGAATTTGTTTGTGAGGTGCACCTGTCTTCAATAAAGCGACCAACAAGCTGGTCTGCGGTCTGTGTTGCACCCCCCTGTTGGCTCAAAGTGTTTGTGCAAGTTCCGGGGGAGTGAAATACGGAGAGTGGAGCACGGGTGGAATGGAAAGACTACTGACGTGATGGATTCTGATCTGTGCCGTGCTCATTGCTACCCCGCTGATTAAAATGAAAACACAGGTTTCCGCTGAAAATGCGGTTTTCCTCATAGGTTTTGCGAGGAGTGGTGAAAGAAAGTTAAAAAGAGTTCTCGTAAATACCAAGAGCGGAGCACGGGTGGAATGGAAAGACTACTGACGTGATGGATTCTGATCTGTGTCGTGCTCACTGTTACCGCGCTGATTAAAATGAAAATGGGGTTTTACTCTGAAATTGCAGTTTTCCTCATCGGTTTTGCGAGGAGTGGTGGAAGAAAGTGAAAAAGAGTTCTCCCGTACAGCAACTGAAGGGGAATGTGTAAGGAAACTGTGATTGGCCGGTGCACCTGAGCCTTGAAAGGACGTGAGGTGGGGCCAAATTGAATGAGTAAGGAGGCACCAAACAAAGGCGACATCGGAGGGAGCCAATGGTAAGTAGGAGGCAGCATAGACGTGGCGATATTGATGACAAAAGGGCTTGCAGACAGGGCATGCGCGCTGATGCTCGACCTAAAAAAGTAACTCAATGCAGCACATTGCACTGCCTAGCATTACTGTGTATCAGGGCGGTGTCCCATGTGTGGTGCATGGGTGTTCCCGTGCATCCACCCATGGATTCTGAGGGAAATCTGTCTCTGTCAATTCATCTGGATATGGATTTGTGCATTAATTTTTTGCCTGTGTGAGTCTGGGAGAAATATCTTTATTTCTTCCCATTATTTCCTCTTTGCTCATGTGGTGCATTCTGCTCTCTCCAGGTGACGCAGATCTGCTCTCTCCAGGTGACTCCATATGGCACAGCATCTTTGCTTGCTGCGCTGCACCACTTTACGCACTGTAAAGTAATTAACCATGTAATAGTTTGGACTGCTTTGTATCATTTTGCATGACTTTACCCTGGGGCAAACCCTTATCGAATGTTGCCCTACGTTTCTTTTGAGCATGCTCAGCTGTCAAATTAAAAAAAATAAGGTCGTTTTTATGAGCAATGTTATTAGGGCAGGAATTCTGACTGTCTCATTCACTTTGCCAGAGGGACCCTAGGAAGGTGTGGGCTCTGGGCAATTGTCCACTTTACCCATGCTTTAAAACATCTCTGCATGCAGGCTATGACCTCTGACAATGCACGAAAACTAGCCTACCTGCCATGAAGAGCTGAACTGAGCTTGTTCAGAAGAGTCACCTAATCCATAGAAGAAAGCCAATGTTCAGCTAATTGAAAGGAACCATGTGGAAGACATCGAAGGAATGAGTGACTGGCAGCCATGCCTTTCCATCTCAGGCGATCCCCGTCGTTGACCCAATTTCAGAAGGATCTCAAGACCCCGCTATTCGACTGAACCGCTTCGCCCAGTCGGACCTGCAGCCCCCTCCCACCAGCGCCTTGAGACCTTCACGGGTGAGTAGTCAAGCTTAACAAGTACTGATTAATTGACCCAGAACAAACATGTTGTCATCTGGGTCCAGGAACTGTCGGAGCACATTGATCATAATAAAGGGCGAGCCTGCATTGCAGATGAAGCGTCCCTTTATTTGTGAGGCACTTGACTTAACTCCTTATTGTCTATAGAGAACTGGAAAAAAAATGACTATGACCCCAGCTGTGCAGTCACCTTTCAGTGGCTGGAGGAGGTCACCTTAATTCCAGCACTACTGAATTTATCTGCCAATTCTATATAAAAGCCACAAATGGTCTGTATCTTCCTGCTGGACTCTGAGCCTTCTGCACTGGGGGTAGCAACATCTCTTCAGGCTCCGGCCTTTCAGATTCCATGCTAGCTGATCCCAGGACTTCTCCCCCATTCCTGTAGCGCTTCATCATGCTCTCCAGTTTCAAGGCAGTAGGGCACATCTGCTCCAGAGGTCATTTCTTCAGTATATTTTTTCCAAGCTCAAATTCAAGTAATGACAGTTTATTTATCAGATAGGAATTCAGTTTGTACATGTCACACACATTTGGCAGTTTTGTACCTAAAGTCTACATCTGGGTCTAATGCTCCAAGTGCAGACTATTACAGTGAAAAGCTTTTAGGGCAACTTGCCAGCCTAAATAAGTTTAGCGTTTGGCACCGGTTTGGTTGATAGTCTCCCTCTTATTGTCCATGAATCAGTGGTCTTTAGATTTGTATTTGCTAAAAGACTATGACAGGGGCGGCTCCCTTGCAATGGCGGAGGAGTGTCACCCCACTGGCTCCGAGCCAGCAGTTGAAAAATCAAACAATAACCTAGATCATTTGATTTTTAATTTGCCGGCTCTGAGCAAGAGTGTTCAGAGTGGGGCAGACCCGAGGCATGGGAGGGGCGAGGAGGAGTGTTATGGGCACTCTCTAAGTGCGCATATGAGTTTGGCCGGCAGTCTCAGGTCGGCCAAACACATATGCACACTTTCGGTTTCGCCAGCCGCTCTGCATTAAACAGCCAGGCTATGGAAACCCCACAGACTCGCTGGTCTGAGCGGAGTGTCTTTTGAGCCCAATCAGACTGATCCCCGTGCTTCTCTCATAGCATGAGAGCAGCTTGGGCATTGCACTGGGAGTCTGTACCAATGTATGCTGGGAGCCAGGGACCAGGAAGAGAACACGGTGGTGTGACGTGACTCAACGCGGTAGGCTGCAGCAGCTCCAGGTGAGTGGTTTTTTATGTTTATTCCTAACACCCCCACCCGCTCCCCCTCCCGTGCTCCTCTGCACTTACTCCACCCTCCTCACCACCTCTTCATTGTGCCGGCTGCCCCTGGACTGGAATAGGTTTTGTCCAAGCTTACTTGGAGAACACATCAAGAGGAAGAGAGTTAACTTCCTGATGAAAGTCTGAAAGTCGATAATAGATTGATCTTGCCGTAGTAAAGGGCTCTCATGTAATGCCCACTTAAGAGAGGTAAATTATTTTCATACTGTGGCAGAGATCTGTCTAGGTCGCCTAAAAATATGTATTACTATTGTTACCTAAAGTGTAAACAGATTCTGAGTTTTCTAGCCCCACACCACCTCCTGGAGTAAACATTGAGTATTGGAACAAGTAAAGATATAGTAGGTGTAGTGGTCCATTCCCTCCTCAAAAATATTTTCTAATTCAGTGTTCCATAGACAATCACTGGGAAGCAATAACTAAAACACTGCTGTCAGAAACTGAAACTATAGGAAACTTCGACTATTGTAGAATGGAGTTAGAGTTTAATCTGCAGTAGGACCGTTTTTTTGCCCTGGTGAAATTTAGACCAACATTCTGTTTTTAATTTCTCAACAAAAAAAGAACTTGAGAGTTCTCAGCTACAGAGATAATTGAACCTTCGAGCCTCAGAAATTGATTAGCTGAAGGCTGATGAAAGTTTCCTGAAAATAAGTTGTATTTGATACACAAGTCGCACTAGAATTTGCAAATCTCATAAATAAACTGTCTAAAACATTAATTTGGCACAAATATACCCTCTTTTGGCAGCAGCCCCTCCAAGATATGTGAAACAAGTCCAGCCATGATGACATTCTCCTTATTTGGGCTTTCTAATTGCTGGCTGCTTGCCCCCAGAGATTTGATTGTGAGACACTATTCATGGATGTTAATTTGGCTCCCTGAAATAAACCAGGATCCTGAAAGTTGATCTGCATTCACAAATCTGCATTTTGAGTCACTATAGAGTGAAACAAAACATGGACCATGGCCACCCATCTGTGGTGGACTTGCATTGTAAAACAAAGGCTGCTACTTTGGTCACTTGTTGGTAGTCATAGACTGGATCTGCTTGTTGCTCCAACCTTTTTTTGGCACGTTGAGTACAAAAATACTTATGAATTTATATATCCTCATAAATGAATACATTTTACAGAACGATATAAAAAGCTTTCCTGAAAATATAGAGAAAATTGATTTTTATACTTTTATGTACACATGCTGACATATATACATACATAGGTACAGACCTGCCCAATATTTAAAAAGGCTGAGATGGTTTTACAATCCAATAATAGTGCCATCTTTGAGAACAAATCTGTAAAGTAACTCATTAGAAAGTGCATAGTACTGGATTTTGAAACATGCGTTATTATAACCCCACATAATTAAACTATATTTATTCCTCTAATATTAACCGATATTTAGTTAGTGTAATCTTCACTATACACCAGGGTGTCCAATGTCCGGCCAAATCTGATTTCATCTCCCAGTTTTTTTCAGAACCCAGCTCTTTTGCATAAGTGGAATCCGAATGCTCCAAATCAATTTCCTCAGATGTAGGGAATCTGGTAGTTGGGTGCACATGATTTAGCAATGCAATAAGGCTAAGAGAATTTTGGGAAGGGCTATTGAGGTGTATGTGGGATTCTCTCAGAGCAGAGCTTAACCCGATGTGAACTTGATTCTCCTGGGGTGTCCTAAACATTTGGGAATCCATTCAAGATCAGCTCACATTTGGTGGTCTATCGCCATGACGCTGGTACATTGGAGATTATTGCCCATTGGAGATCGTCTGAACCGTGAGAAACTCAGGAGTAGCGGACAAGCTAAATAGTGTGTTCACTACAGAAAGTTTCTACGTGACGTGGATAGGAAAGGGGAGGACATTTTTTAAAATCTGGATGTACGCTATGCACTTTATAAATTAATGATACGGGGAAAGCATTTTAATTTATTGACTGTTTCAGATATCGATTGTATACAATGGTCAAGAAGTTAAGACAAATGAAATGTTTTACTTCCTCTTAATCCTGTATGAATTATATTAGTTGAAAGATGATCAGGTTTTATAACTATTTGTAACAGAAAATGGAACTAAAAATAAAAACAAAAAGATTTTAAAACATGCTTTAGTACATTGCCACAGAATTAAATAATATTGATTCTTTTGAAATTCACTAATATTTAGGTAGTTTATCTTCACTATACACCAGGGCGTCAAATGGCTGACTAAATTTAATTTCCTCTCCAGTCAATATTGGATTGAACATCAGTTCTTGTCCACATTTCTCATTCTAACATTGTAACAGGGTTTCTGCATAGCAATTGCAGTAATTTCACCGTCATATGTTCTCTGGTCCTAGGGGAAAAGGTGCCCTTCCTTTACCTAGCTATTCCTCTCCTGACTGTGAAGGTGCAAAGGTGCAAAGGTAGAATAGATAATCCTCTCTCGGCAGCTTTGCTTTAGATAATAAGGGCAGTCCGAAAGGGTATTCTTAGATTTAGACTATAACCCACTGCCTGACTTATTCAAAAGATTCTGAAGGGAAAGACACTTGTACATCATATGACTCCATGTGCCCATCTGATTATTTGAATATTGATAGTTAAACATAGGATTCACATCTGGCAACCATGAGGGAATTCTAATCAGCAGATAATGCAATCTAAAAAAGATGCAATAATGCAATTGTTTGGATCCTGGCACATTGGGATGTCCCAATGGACTTGACAAACTACAATGTGTCGCTCCATGGAGGGAACACATTGGACTACTTAAGAGACTCAATTTGATTAGTCATCCCCTCTCGAATCTGAGGTTAAACTGGGAAACTACGAATTTTAAATATTTAGGTGGTCAAGGTGATGAATGACAAAGAGGCCTAATACACACTAAATATGAGTAGATTGTTGACAGGGCTCAGACAATCAGTGTAATTTTGAAAGACATTGTCATGTTATGTTAAGAATATCTTTGGTAACAATGGTCTTCCTCACGAGGTGCCATTATATCCTGCAGAATTCTGAGTAGCCCTTCCCATTCAGTATGTTTTGGACCTGGAGAGACTGGTGAGATTATTGGTATGGGCAGAGAAAATTAGTTGAGTCAAAGTAACTAAATTGAATCTCCTTTGGCTAAAAGTTGGTCTTGGCGATCTATTTCTTTATTAAGCTCAATCACATTTACAACATGTGATACACTGGTACAACCACAACGGTAAGTGGTAAAAGAACCTGCTTGCAGCGGCAGCCACTATAAACAAAGGGTGGTGAGGCGGGTGGTGTCGCGTGGGAGGCGTCACACGGGAGTAGAAAAACTATTGAAAAAACCTTACCTTTTGCCACTGCCCTGTCCAATCTGATGCTGCAGAGCAGTGCGGGGATTAGTCTGAACGGGCAGGAAAGCCACCCTGCTTAGACCAGGGAGTCTGTGAGGGTTTCTCCAGCCTGGCTGCTCACAGCAGCTGGGCTGCAGAAAACATAAATGCGCATGTGTGTTTTGGTCGGCCTGAGACGGCTGGCCTAACACACATGAGCACTTAGGGAGTGGAGTGCACTAGCACTCCTCCTCCCCCCTCTCATTCCTTCAGCCCCACCAATCCAAACACTGCTGGCTAAGAGCTGATTAATGTAAAATAAAACATGCAAGAACATCTTTTTATTTTACATTTGCTGGCTCTGAGCCAGGCAGTGGGGCGACGATCCTCTGACATATCAGAGGAGCCGCCACTGCCTACTTGAGGGAACAATAAAGGCAAACACTTTCCCTGCAGCCTTTAAGCTGGGTTATAACTCACGGGGCGGGTCCTCCTAAGGGAAGGAGGAGCGCCGCCCCACCTGCTGCAAGAGCAGCAGGTAAAAACAAAGAATAAAATAAAATTGCCATGTCATTTTAATTGCCTCCGGCTTGTGCTGTGTACAGTGCGAGCATGAGGGCAGGGGTGAGGCTAATTTGTGCACATTCAGGATGACTACTACCTCTGCAGTGTGCATGTCAGATTGGCCAAATTTTCTTGTGATGCCAGCCCAACTTGCGCACTGCAGACCCAGCAACTCCAGAGCTGTGAAACATCCGGGGGATTGCTGGCACAGGCATCCAACCTTAAATTGAGCGCTGGGTTAGCCTGCGCCAAACAATCCTGGAGCTGCTCTCATGCTGAAAACATCTTCAGGATTTTTTGAATTTGCTTCCACTTGACAGGAGGGAAATCTTTTCATTTTCTTTACTGCCGCTGCTTGTCAGATTCCGAGACAAACCAGATGAGAATCAGCCTTGTGGAGAGTTTTGAGGCATCATGCTCACCATATTTTTATGATGCCAGCCGCCACTGATACCTCATCAAAAAGCTTCACATAGTTGGTTCGGCAAACTGAGAGAGAGCCAGACTCCCTGACGTTGAACAATGGAAAAAGGATGTAGTCAAATGGCCCGTTGCATACAAGATGCGTATGAACAATATGACAGAGGATGAGAAGTTGACAGAAGACCTAGCTGATTGGGTTGAAGTTTTGGCAAAATTATTAAACCCTCCTAATAACAGACCATCATGAAGAAAAAGGAGAAAAAGTATAAAGAACACAAAAAGGTCAGTTGGTTTAGATCACGCCAAAGTGGGTGGGCATATGTGATTAGAAAAATGTCACATGATGCATTGCAATTGTTTTGTTTGTTACAACTGAAAACTTAATAAAATGAACTTTGAAAATAAAATAATAGAATTATCTATATCACTGGACTACACAGGAGGATTCAACCTAATATTTCTCTTCATCAGGCAGAATCCAGCCTTTATGGAACAAAGTGTGACACATTTTTACCTGCTAACTCTGCTTCTTTTTTTCCCAACCAGATGAATTGAATTATGGATGAAAGTTAAAAAGCCCTTTGGACAGGAAAAATGGAAATGATTGAAAAAAGTAAATATTGAGGGAGCGTTATTCTTTTGAGAATGCTAACTCTTCTGATAAGTGTAAACAAAAGTCTATTCCAGGATCTGAATTGATTCTTAATCTGTACTAGAGGGGGGGTGGGCGGTTGTAACTTAACTCATCCAATTCGCCAACATCAGTGCTGGTTCCTATGCACTACACAGGTCAGTTATTGTTAAATTTGTGTTTAGCTCTAAAAGCATGACATTGGGAACAGCCTTAAATAATACAAAAACAATGCTATTAGAAAGATTAATTGAGTGGCCTAAAATGAAGGAAAATTGATGTAAGAAATTTAGAGCACGTTATACACTTAAAAGTACACGTGAAAGGTGTCAAGTGCATCTTTACTATGCTCCCAGTTAGGAGGGAATAGCCACAAGGACAAAACACTTATTGTTTGTCTTGTAGCTCTTTATTGAAGGTGACAATTTATGTAGGCATGGATAAGCAGGGCACTAAACCCACCCTATCATCAGGGCAGGGAAAAGTGCCAAGATAGGATATCCAGAAGAAAATCTAAAGGTAAATCTGGATGCAAGGAGCAAGAAGCAGGGACAAAAATAAGAGAAAGTGGGTAATGGACGTGACAAAAAATAAAGAATCACCCATAAAAGCCACCATTATAGATGAAACAAACATGAACTGTCATCACAGGAAAAGCAAGTAATCACTGGATAGACCATCATCTTGGCAAAGTGATTTCATAAGGCATGGTCATACCTCTCTCTTGCAACAGATGGAGTTGACTAGGCGCACAATGAAGAAACTTAACTTTGGTATCTTTTCTCTGATGCATGACTCTGCAGTCCGGTCCCCTCTCAACACCACCAACACTCCATGCAAGTCGCACAGCAACCCTCAAGGGGACCTAAAAAAAAAAAATCTATGCAGTCTAAGCCAAAAAGACGCCTTGTTGCCTATCAGGATGGAGTCCAGATGCAAAGTAGGTGCACACTTTCGTTTCTCAACATTCTCTCCTCCGGGTAGGTTGATGTAGCAACATTTGGAAGTCATCTGTGTCTAGAACCAAATTGTGTTGTTCTGTGTTCATATAAATAAGTAAATAACTAGAATAGCCATCAGGAATAGCTGGTGAAGACTAACTCTCTCTCAGATACAGGGATAATATAAACTACCCATGGATCTCTCATGCCATTGTGAATTACATTAACAACATTGTGATAACATTCCTAGCACCTCTCATTGCCACAGTCATGGTAACTGCTCCATTCCTGGTGGCCAAAGATCAGACGTGCCCTTCTCCTGCTCCCAGGTGGGAGAACAGTAAGAAGTATGAGATTTCTTCTATAGGCGCCCCCCCAAGGTACAAGACCCTTCAGCTCCTTAAGTCCCTCACTGATGAGTAGTCGCGCGATACAAACTCCTGATTGATTGATTGTAAATAACAGATATTGCTTAGAATTTCTTTCTGGAAAATGTAGGGTGCTCTACCTTAGCTTTACTTCAGTCCCGTGGGTCCAAGACCTATCCCCTGGTCAGTAAACTGGAGTGCCACCCAGTGCCGCAGAACAAACCGCCTGGGGCTGGTAGACCTAACTCATGAGAACTGCAGTACACTGCCCGCTAACTGCCTTTATAGGAATGGGCGGGTCCTGATGCGGTGGCTCCTCCCCATCCTCTGCCTTCATAACTGTAGAGAAGAGGCGTTTACATGGGTAGCCAAGTGACTTGCCAGCTACTAGGTCATCCCCACCCCCCCCCCCCCCCCAGTGCCAGGCTTTCGCGCCCCCTGAACCCTGCAACTCCTCATGAATGGAAAAGCTCGGCTGTTGTAGTGCAGTGTTTTGACATATGCATTTTTCTCATTTTCTCTTTTTTTTGCCGCAGATGCTGGCTTTCTTCTCCTCGTGTATACTTGTCATGAATCTTTCACAGAAAATTATCAATTACTTTTGGTATGGTATATTTAAACCTCTTCCAGGCGAATAATTTTAGTAAATCATTAAAATCATTGCATACATTGTATGTAAATGATCAGAAATGTTGAACATAAAGGAGTCTAACTCATAACATTTGCATGGGTTATTGCTTTAAATTCAGCTGCATATGGAATCGGTCCAACAGATACCTTTGATTATTTTGGTTCATTTACAAGGGGTCTAACTCCATGCACCTGCTCAGTGGCTCCACATCCTTTGTTTTGAAATAAAAAAATATACTGCTGGCATGGAAGAGGCTTGAAAATTGGCTTGAATACAAAGCGTCCCTTATCACTTTATGCCCAATTGCTTGTTACAAAAAGAGGCAGTGATAGTTCCAAGTATCTCACTGGAGACAAGCTCCTGGCATTCTTAGTGCAAATGGGGCTAACTTGTAACGCGGGTGGCACCACACACAGCTGCTTTGAGCATTGGCACATCCAAGATGGTGTCAGCAAAATGTAAACACCAGCTGGTTGTTATGTAAATACAGGCTGCATTTTTCAACTACCTGGTTCTCAAAATGTTACTAAACTGGATGACCTGTTTACATGTAAAATTGTAAGAGCAAAAACCAGTGGAAAAAAAACCAAGCATTTGCAATGCAATAGGTCTCGCAATTGTGAGATTTTGACCTAATGGCATTGTAAATGACAATGCCATTTATGTATGTGTTTAAAAAACACCTGCAATATTAAAAGTCAGTGTCATTTACAATAGCAATTGGTCAAAGTTTCTAAAACGTGAGACCTATTTCCTTGCAAATGCTTGTTGTTTACAATCAATCAATCAATCAATCAGGGGTTTGTATAGCGCAAGCTACTTACCCGGAAACGGGTCTCAAGGCGCTGAGGGAGAGAAGTCAGGTGGGGTAAAGAGGAGGGGGTTTCCGCAGATCCTGGAGGTTCACTGAGTTCCATCAAAAAGCCAGGTCTTGAGGTTCTTTAGGAACTTGTGGAGCGATGCAGTCTCTCGGAGGTGGAGAGGGAGGGAGTTCCATGCCTTGGTGGTGAGGAGAGTGAAGGAGCGCCCTCCTATTCGGCTTTTCTTGATGCGAGGCACTGTTGCAAGTGAGAGCTGGGCTGAGTGGAGAGAGCACTGGGGAGCGTGGAACAAGAGTCGGTGGTTCAGGTTGGTAGGTCCGGTGATGTGGAGGGCCTTGTGTGCGTGGGTGAGTACCTTGAAGGTGATTCTCTTCCACGACGGGGTGCCAGTGTAGGGTCCGTAGGTGTTGGCTGATGTGGCAGTGGCGCAGTAGGTTGGGGACTAGTCTGGCAGTGGCGTTCTGGACATTCTGGAGTTTACGGGTGAGGTTCTTGTTGATCCCGGCGTAGAGTGCGTTGCCATAGTCCAGTCTGCTACTGATGAGGGCGTGTGTGACAGTTTTCCTGTGTTCGGGGGGATCCACTTGAAGGTCTTGCGGAGTTGGCAGAGGGTGTGGTAGCAGGAGAAGGTGATGGGGTTGACCTGGCGTTCCATTTTGAGTTCAGAGTTCAGTGTGCAGGATGATTCAGAAAGTTGCATGCATGGTCCATGGGGGTCCCCGAGGGCGGGGGACCACCAGGTGTCATTCCAGACCTCAGGGTGTGGGCCCATGATGAGTATCTCGTTTTCCCATGTTGAGTTGAAGGCAGCTGTTCTTCATCCATTCTGTCTTGAAAGTTGCGTTTGGTGATGTTGGGTTCGTTGGATAGGGAGAGGATGAGTTGTGTGTCATCTGCGTACTGTGTGATGTTGAGTCTGTGTTCTCTGACGATGGATGCGAGCGGGGCCTTGTAGATGTTGAACAGGGTTGGAGTGATGGAGGATCCTTGTGGGACTCCACAGGTGGTTGGAGTCGGTTCTGAGAGGAATGGGAGGAGTCTGACTCATTGTGTTCTGACGGAGAGGAAAGAGAGGATCCAGTCGAGGGCCTTGTTCCGGATTCCAGCGTCTTGGAGTCTGCGGGTTAGGGTGCGGTGGGAGACAGTGTCAAAGGCTGTGGAGAGGTCAAGGAGGATGAGTGCCACAGTCTCTCCTCTGTCAAGGAGGGCGCGGATGTCGTCTGCTGCTGTGAGGAGTGTGGTTTTGGTGCTGTGGTTCTTCCTGAAGCCTGATTGGGATGAGTCGAGGATGAACTTTGATGTAGGTGGCAAGTTGGCTTTTGACGGCTTTTTCCATGACTTTGGCCGGATAAGGAACAAGGGAGATCGGTCTGAAATTCATGAGGTTGGTGGGGTCCACTGATGGTTTCTTCAGGAGAGGGTTGATCTTGGCGTGATTCCAGTCGTCGGGGAAGGAGGCAGTCTCAAAGGAGCGGTTGATGATACGTTGAAGTTTGGGGGCGATGTTGTCTGCGACTTTGCGGTAGATGTGGTGGGGGAAGGGGTTCATGGGGGCCTCGGAATAAGTGGTCTTCATTATCCTCAGAGTGTCTTCGATGCTGAGGGCGATCCAACTGTCAAGTGTTGGTTGCGTGCTGCTGGGAGTGGTGGGAGGGGGTTCCTCGTGGGGGTTGTTGTCTTCGAAGTTGTCATAGATGGACTTGATTTTGTGATGGAAGAAAGCATTGAGAGTCTTGCAGAGGTCCTGGGAGGGCGTAATGTCTGTGGACTCACTTTTGGGATGATGCCGAAGAGTTCCTTGCTGTTGGTGGAGATTTTGTCCTGAAGTGCTTTCTTCCTGGAGAGTCTGATGAGCTTGTGCTGGGCAGCAGTAGCTGTTTTGAAGTTGTCGAGGTTAGTCGGGGTTCTGGAGCTCCTCCACAGTTTTTCGCATCGTCTGCAGGTGCTTCTGGAGTCTCGAAGTTCGGTGGAAAACCAGCTGGCTTTCTTGGTCTCCTTGCAGAGTGAAATCGGTGGAGGTGATGGCATGTGGCGTGATGTCAGTGATGGAGTTGGAGAAAGGAGCGCAGGGTCCGGGGGAGTCTATAGATGAGGGTGCCTTGGGAGGTGAGGGATGGGTTAGTCTGAATCTTGAAATGGAGGTGTTCCATCAGGTCTGTTGTCCCGTCGAAATAGGTGCTCAGCTGAAGATTGGTCTTGCGGGCGAAGGTAATGCCTCCTACGGGGCATTTGGGGTGAACCTTCCAGGTGAGCTTGTATCCTTCAGGGATGGTGATCGCGATGTCTGGGCCGGAGGCGGCATTTGTCCAGGATTTAGTGAGGAAGGAGATGTCCGTGGTGGTGCTGTCAAGGAGGTCTCAGATTTCCTTGGCGTTTCTATGGAGGGAACCGACGTTGAGGAGGATGCATCTCAGTGTTTGGTGTGCGATTGAGTTGTTGCTGGAGGGAGGTGGAGGGTCCTGGGTCTTGGTGAAGTTGAAGGAATGGTGGCAGTGACAGCAGGGGAAGGGTCCATGGGTGTCGAGAGGTGAGAAGAGCGTGTGTGTCCTGGCGGGGTCTGTGAATCCCCAGGGTCCGGGTCAAGGACGTACAAATCTTGGGTTGAATATTCCGGATTGCTTAAATGCCAGAATGGAGCTGGCGTGTAAATCGCGCAGCCAGCAAGTCCGGTTGAGGGGTAAAGGAGGGACTACTCTGGAGCTAATCCGGTTGTGGGACGAGTTAAGCGTCCAAGGCAGGACATACTTCAGCCACCTTGGCTTCCTCGCAGGACATCAAGCTGTTTTCTATAATTACGCCTCGCCCTGACCCAATCTTGAACCGTAGTGACTGGGCCTGCACCATTGATTGTTCTCCTCCTTGGCTGGACTTTGCCCGCCACTCTTGACGCATTCGTACCCTTCCAAGCACTATTGTTCCAACTTGTGACCATTGTCCTGATGATGGCCTGAAATCAATCAGGTCGAAACGCCGTAGCACAGAACTTTGGTGCAGTTGTGGTCAATTCATTGATCCTAAAATTTAAAACAACATTTGTACATAATTTCATGTTTTCATTGACCACTTTGTTAGTAGTTCCTAATTTTCTCGCTGTTCCTGTCACACTCTTGTGTCACTGAGCTGTCACCCATCTCCAAACACGCATAGTGCTCACTTGTGTGTTATGGTCACCATACAATTAAATGTACTGTAGTGCTACTATAACTACTGAACAATAATAATTGCTTCTTTTCACCTTCTTCCGTTGTGGTCTCCTTCCTTTTTCCCTTCGTCCTCCATGATTTACATTATTGTATTTAACTGCCCTTGTTATATGATTTTCTCTTTCTTTTGTAGCATAAATAACACCAAACTGGTAACATATCTTCACAGAAGAAGTGTAAATATATTGCTGGAACAAAAACAGACCTGCCTTGTACCACTTGTTGTTGTGTGTTTGTTTCCTTTGTAGTGAAAATAACACCAGGCTGATGAATTATCTTCCATGTAAGCGTGTAACTAAATTAAAGAAAGAGAACAATAAGCATGCAAAGGGCTAAGGATTGGCCCAACAAATCCATTTGGAAATGAATGTGAAGTCTGTGTATGTAAATGTCAGAAACTAATCTTAATGACTTTACACTAATTGATGATGGAGAGTTTGAATTACATGTATTCCACGTGCTGCTGCATCACTCTTGCTCCTGTATTCTCCTAGCTTTTCCCGTGTTTGTGTGTGCCTTCTTGCTTTACACTCATTTTCACTGCTTTCTTCTTGCTTTCCCCCCATTTTCTTTGTGCCTTCTCCTTGCTTGGCCTTTGTTTTCACTGCTCTCTCCTTGCTTTTTCCAAGTTTTTTCTGTGACTTCTCCTTATGTTTCCCTTGTTTTCACTGCTTTCTCCTTGCTTTTTCCCTCATGGTGCTCCTGCATGCTGCCTGTTATTTCCCACCTCCCGCCTAGCCCCGCTCAATGCCTCCCAGTGCCCCCACTCCTCTGAGGACCTACTTAATGGTGGCTGTAGCATGACCCTAATGAGCAGGTTATAGGCCCAACTCTCCCCGTGCTGCTGCACCGCCATTGCTCTTGTCTTCGCCTTGCTTTCCCTCCCATTTTTTGAGTGCCTCCTTCTGCCTTTCCCTCGTTTTTCACAGTTTTCTCCTTGCTTTTCCCCCAGTTTTTTGTATGCCTTCTCCTTGCCTTTTCCTAATTATCGCTGCTTTCTCCATGCTTTATCCCCTGTTTTTTGTGTGCCTACTCCTTGCCTTTCCCTCATTTTTCACAGAATTTTCTTTGCTTTCTCCCCTGTTTTTCGTGCCTTCTTGTTGCTTTTCCCTCATTTTTATTGATTTCTCTCTGATTTTCCCCATTTTTTGTGTTCCTTCTCTTTGCTTTCCCCTCATTTTCACTGTGTTCTCCTTTTTCCTCATTTTCACTGGTTTCTTCTTGCATTACCCTCATAGTCTATGTGCCTTCTCTTTGATTTTCCCTCATTTTTCACTGCTTTCACCTTGCGTTTTATCCTGTTTTTTGTATGCCTTCTCCTTTCTTTCCCCTCATTTTCACTGCTTTCTCCTTGATTTTCCCCCTGTTTTTTGTGTTCCTTCTCTTTGCTTTTCCCTTGTTTTCACTGCTTTCTACTTGCTTTTTCCAAGTTTTTTCTATGACTTCTCCTTATGTTTCCCTTGTTTTCACTGCTTTCTCCTTGCTTTTTCCCTCATGGTGCTCCTGCATGCTACCGGTTATTTCCCACCTCCCGCCTAGCCCCGCTCAATGCCTCCCAGCGCCCCCACTCCTCTGAGGACCTACTTAATGGTGGCTGTAGCATGACCGCAATGAGCAGGTTATAGGCCCAGCTCTACCGTGCTGCTGCACCAGCATTGCTCTTGTCTTCGCCTTGCTTTCCCTCCCATTTTTTGAGTCCCTCCTTCTGCCTTTCCCTCGTTTTTCACTGTTTTCTCCTTGCTTTTCTCCCTGTTTTTTGTATGCCTTCTCCTTGCCTTTTCCTAATTATCGCTGCTTTCTCCATGCTTTATCCCCTATTTTTTGTGTGACTACTCCTTGCCTTTCCCTCATTTTCACAGAATTTTCTTTGCTTTCTCCCCTGTTTTTTGTGCCTTCTTGTTGCTTTTCCCTCAGTTTCATTGCTTTCTCTCTGATTTCCCCCCATTTTTGTGTTCCTTCTCCTTGCTTTTCCCTCATTTTCACTGTGTTCTCCTTTATCCTCATTTTCACTGGTTTCTTTTTGCTTTACCCTCATATTCTATGTGCCTTCTCCTTGATTTTCCCTCATTTTTCACTGCTTTCACCTTGCGTCTTCCCTGTTTTTTGTATGCCTTCTCCTTTCTTTTCCCTGATTTTTACTGCTTTCTCCTTGCTTTTCCCCTACTTTTTGTGTGCCATCTCCTTGCTTTTCACCTGTTTTCGCTGCTTTCTCCTTGCTTTTCCCCCTGTTTTTTGTGTTCCTTCTCTTTGCTTTTCCCTTGTTTTAACTGCTTTCTCTTTGCTTTCCCCCCTGTTTTTCTGGGTGCCTTCTCGTTGCTTTTCCCTCATTTTCATTAGTTGTCCTTGATTTTCTCCCCATTTTTGTGCATCATCTCCTTGATTTTCCCTCGTTTTCACTGCTTTCTCCTTTTTCCTCATTTTCGCTTGTTTCTCCTTGCTTTTCCCCCATTTTTGTGTTTCTTCTCCTTGCTTTTCCTTCGTTTTTCACTGCTTTCTCCTTGCTTGTCCCCATTTTTTTGTATGCCTTCTGTAATAATGTAAAATACGATTCAGACAGGCAATATATGTTCAAGACCAAGACTCTTTATTCTTACCCCAACCATCGGCAAGCACTGCCAACCGTCAATCTCCCGAATGCTCACTTCATGCACACTCCATGTTCCAACATGGAATAAAGCTACATCACACTTCTTCCCTCTTATAAATAACATAAACTTTGGCGAAAACCCCAAACCCCATTTACCCTTATAACCAAGGAGAAAAACACAAGAAGAAAAAAAAGCATAACATAAGAACCTGCAAAATGATAATTATTTTCTTACAAAGTCCATAAGAAATGATGGGGTTTTGCATATCCTCACGCTTTTCCTGGTATTCCCAGTACGTCTCAACTGTGACAGAACACCAGGGGATGAGTTGGCCTCAGAAGAACTATTGTCTGCAGGTAGAACTTGAACTACCCGGCTGTGATTCCAGATTTTCCCATCATTGGTTTTCACTGCATTTTTGAACAATTTATCTACCTCCTTCACGTCCGTGATTTTAGACTAGTCTTGACAGCCCACAGGTGCTTTAACCTTGACGTTGTCTCCTACCTGGAATCCAATTGTCTTTGCACACTTATGGGAATCAAAATACCTCTTTCTTTTCTGTTGCTAAAACCACTCCTTCTCCCTACATTGACCATTGCCATTATCTTTCACCCCTTTATCAAGCACCATCCACCCAGGACAAAACTTAGTATTGGGAGATCTCCCTCTGAACAACTCAACCGGAGTCTCACCAGTTGAGGTATAAGGTGTGAATCTGTAAGCTAAAATTCTGTTTTGCAGCTCCTTTCTCCGGTTCAAACTATTCACACTTGCCAACTGTATTCCCTCCTTCAGAGTTTTGTTCAACCTCTCAATAGCACCATTAGTTTCTGGATGATAGAGAGAAGTTTTCTTGTGACAAATCCCACAACCTTCCAGATATTGCTCCATTTCTTGTGAACAAAACTGTGGACCATTGTCCAACAACATGAATCTAGGAACCTTTCTCATTTGAAAACCTCATCTAAAAACGTTATCACACTTTGAGAAGTAATGTCACGCACACAACTCACTTCAACCCACCTGGATTATAGACCTAGTAATACAATCAAAAACAATGTCTGATGTTCACCGTGCAAAGGTCCAACAATATCTATAGCTACCTCTTCCCAAGGACACATAGGTAATTCCCTGCAAACTATAGGTGAATGTCTCGATGAACAAGGTGCACACTCACGCACAATACGTTCCACCATTAGATGCAAACCTGCCCACCAAAAGTCTTTGCGAATGTGTTCTATGGTTTTTGAAATTCCCATGTGTCCTTCATGAGCCATTTGAATGATGGTGTTCCATAAACACACAGGGGGAATTAATCTGGTGCCCCTTGTTGACAGACCATTACTGACAGCTAGTTCATCACTCAACAACGACCAGGGTTTCTCAAGCTTGTCCACCTTGTCCAACTAATCAGCTCAAACACCTTAATTAGCTCAGAATCCTTCCGTAACTCCTCCTTCCACTCTTCCTCCTTGATTGCCTCCAAAGTGATCTCACACAATTTTACATTAAGCTCACCCATGACATCCATATCATCCTTACAAACCTCTGAGTCCACCATGCCAACAAGACATGAAAGACAATCTGTCGTAACATTAGTTGCACCCGCAATATACTCCATAGAAAAGTCAAAATCTTGCAGAGAAATGACCGACCTCCTTATCCTTGAAGAAATCGAATCCAAACCCTTCCTATCAAATATTTCCTTCAAAGACTTAAGATCTGACCTGACTATGAAAGAGGTGCCCCATACATTTTCTTGAATTTGTTTAATGCCCAGAAAATAGCAAGTGCCTCCTTCTCAATAACTGAGTAGTTTACTTCAGCACCTCTTAAACATCTTGAAGCACGGGCAATAATATATTTGGAACCTTTCCTTTTTTGAACAAGCAGAGCACCCAAACCTTTATTGCTTGCAGCAGTGACAATGTACGTGACATCACCCAGTACAAAAGTCTGAAGATCAGGGGCAAGTGTCAGCTCAGCCTTTATCCTTGCAAACTCTTTCTTACACTCATCATCCCACACAAACTCGACTTTCTTACACAACAAACTTCTGAGAGGATTAGTTTTGTCTGCAAAATTATTGACGAATTTGCTGTAAAACTCATCCATTCCTAAAAAAGAGGCTAACTCTTCCTTAGAACATGGTTCTTTCAGCTGAGTTATGGTGTCGACTAATTCCTTTTTTGGCTTGACACTACAGCCTGAAATGTGAAGCCCCAGATAGTCAACCTCAGTCACTCCAAATTTGCACTTGTCACGATGTAAAGTTAACCCTGCCATTAATAGCCTCTCTAACACATTCACAACCCTGTCATCATGCTCTTCAACTGTCCTCCCATAAATCAACAAGTCATCCTGGTAACACCAAACATCAGCAATCCCTCTGACAATATCATTCATGAACATTTGGAAGACTAATCGTAACGGCATATGTAGGAACTTGAAAGCCTCCAAAGGAGTTATGAACACCGTCAAATCTTGAGAAGATTTATCCAAAAGGCACCTGATGATATGCAGAGGCTAGGTCCAGAGTTGTAAAATAACCAGCCCCATCCAACGCTGACATCATTTCATCAATATTGGGAAGTGGGAATTTGTCTACCACCAACTCCCTATTGAGTGCTCGAAGGTCCACACAAAGCCGAATCTCATCATTACTCTACTTGGCCACCACAATTGGATCCAACCACTCTGTTGCGTCCACAGGCTCAATCACCCCAGAATCAATTAAAGTACTAATTTCCTTCTGTACAGCATCTTGCACACTTAATGGAATCCTCCTCACCTTAGCTACGACTGGCTTGGCACCTAACTTCAATTTAATGCAATGACTATAGCCTTTCAACCGTCCCAGTTTATCCTTAAACAGATCTTCAAATAACAAAAAAAAATTGTTACCAGCATTCTTTATTACTTTTATTTGAACCGGGGGATTGGCATTTGGGTTGACGTACCTGGTGCGTCCAACTCAGCAAATTACCACCTTTGTCAGTCACATAAACATTTGCATCCACATACCTTCCATTGCACTCCACACAAGTCTGAAAATATCCTAAAATTTTAATTGGCGTCTCACAATAACCTGTTGGTCTCACATTTGACTGTAATAACTTGATCTTACCACAAAACTCATACACATCCTTTCAGATCAAGGTAAGATGAGAACAAGAATCAAATTTAATTTTGAGATTAGTGTCACCAATGTTGACCCACTCTGAAGGATGTTCCACACACACTCATTCACCTGATATATAACTTCATTAATTTCTCTTTTGGTCCTACTTCTAAAGTGTTTTTTTAAAATGGCCTCTCTGTCCGCAAAAATTGCATACAACTTTGATAGCTGGACACAAATTGGCATTGGCCTTATGACCAAACTTGCAACAGCGAAAACATGTTCCCTGAAATTCAGTCACTCATTTAGTCTCATCCTCTACACTCTTATTGTTGACAGGAGCAGACTTCTGCTTGACTAGACATACCGCCTCTTCCACTTTGTCAGCACATGCAGATTGTTTGCCCACCTTAGTCTGTTCATTCACGCACTTTAGCATGTGTTCAACATGTTTGGCAATCACCATAACCTCATACAGGAGTAGCTCATCTTTAAGCCATAACTCTTCCCTTATGCTATCACTGGAACATTTCAGAACAACCTGATTATGTATTCTTTCTTCAAGCAACGCACCAAATTTGCAGCTTGCCGCCAACTTTCTTAAACTAGTCGCAAACTCTTCTACAGTCACTTCTTTCCCTTGCTCCCTCAACCCAAAATCATATCTTTCCATTTTCTTGCTCACTTTTGGTAGAAAATGAAGATCGAGCTGCATGATACACATCTCATACTCATTCAATCCTCTTTGGACAGAAGCACTCAATTGTGGCAAACTTTCAAAAATCTCCTGCCCCTCTCCTCCCAAACAGTGAAGCAACAGCGCCTGCATACATTCTGCACTTAGATTTGTGCCATATACCCTGGCATATTTTAAAAATTCCCAATTTTGCCACTTCACAGGTGGTTCCCCTGGACTTGTCATAAAAAATTGGGGAGCTGTAACATTCTGCATGTTTTACAATTTTCTTAAAAAATGACTTTCCCACAGCAAAATAGATTTAAATATATATATCTTCTTGCTTTTCCCTGATTTTCCCTGCTTTCTCCTTGCATTTTCACCTTCTTTTAGTGTGCCTTCACCTTGCTTTTGCCTAATTTCCACTACTTTCGCCATGCTTTTCCCCCATTTTTTGGGCAACCCCTCCACGCAACTCCAGACCATCACCCCCCTTCCTGAATTTCTGAGGACCCTCAAGACCGGCTGTTCAAATGAGCCTCTGGGACCTGCAAGCGCCTGGATACCCTGTCGGGTGATTAGCCGTGCTTTACAAATCTTGATTAATTCATTGATTGAAGGTTCGGGGGCCACTTAGCCAAGCATATAATAATGGTCACAAGATCTGAATGAGTGGGCCTGAGGAAACAAACTCGGGAGGGTGATTTTATCATCGTCAACTTTGACCAACCCAACTGGGCCAGGCAGTTCATTAGCCAGGCTGCGCAGAATAGCTACTGAACATCTAGTATTGAAGTACTTCCAGTGGGCTTTTTCTACCCCCCCCCCCCAGGCAATGAGAGAGTGAATTTGAACCCCTTAAATGGTATGGGGATGCCGAATACGTTGACCCTATTCCACTCCAGAACAGGTTTAGTCCTTTAAGCTATCTGGAATGCAATGACTGACTATATAGTATTAGTGACTCTACACCCCTTATATATGGTTCAGTTGAAGTCTATGTTCTTAGATTTATCCCCACAGGTACCCCCTCAAAGGATTGTCATCTGAATAGTTTAAGTAGGAATGTGTCTGGTTTAGTTAATAAGCAATCAGATGTTAAATGGTTGATTTTTTAAAGGGGATTTAATATTATGGGGTTGAAAGAACTGCGGGACACTTGCATGACCATCTATATACACGGTTACTCCTTCTTTTATCTCCCTGCCACCCCGTCAGCCAGTGGTGGAGCGAGGGGTGGTTTAATTACCTTGAAGTCTTTGGACATCCACTGTAAAATGGCACAGGTTCATATGGGTTCTCAGCTTCTCCTTGCCATTACGCTCACAATTGTTTCCTCACTTAGCCTTTTAGTTATACATTTGTATAGTTCTTACTCACTGGGATGATTGTGCTGGGGATTTTAATATTCATCCATGCCCTGAGTTTTGTTTAAGGGGGCGAGCATTTGGCTGTACAGGGAAATCCCCATTTTGAACATACAGGGGGACAATATAATGGTGGATAATAATTTTTAACTTTTAATTTACTATAAAAATGGAACTAAAGCGGGTCTAGATGTCCCTACGTTTGTTGGACAGGTATTAATTCAACGGTGGATTACATTTTGGTCTCATCTCACCTAGCCCATCCCACACTACAGAATGGGGCAATGCGGAGCCAATTTAGTGATCACAATCCTTTGTGTTTAAAACTTGATGGTGACCAGTGAAAGAACACAAAACATAATAATGGCCTGGTTTGTCAAGCCAATGTACCGGGGTGAAGATTGAAATGGGCTAAGGTGGTCCAAGCAAATTGTATGGCCAATTTAGATCTGAACTTTGGTCACAATAGTTTAATTGTTTGGGGGCCTCTTCTACACCTAGTGATATATTGCTCACTTTTTGTAGAAAATGTGAGTTCATTCAGGGGTCCCTCAGTTTAGAAAAGAGTAAAATTGGCGGGTATTGCGTCTATGCCAACATGGTTCGACCACACCTGTTCCCAAGCCCACCATCAATTGCTTATATCCTTAAAAAAACATATAATACCAAGGAAGTGGCAATGTGCAGAAAACTTCATAAGACTGCTGCAGCCAATAGGAAAAAGTTCATTCAGCAGGACGCGTGGGACCAACTTCTCCAGGTTAACATCTTAAAGATCAGTGCCTATTTCTGTGCGATGGTTAACTACCTTTATTTCTCCAAGGCTATAAATAACAGCATGGAGTGTCATTCTTCCCCTAAAGCTTGGGTAGGGAATTTTCAGGGGATTGATGAGTTTAATATGGCTGAAGATACTGGGGCGAGTCTGGGGTTAGAGGTGGGTAATTCAAATTAAAGTAGCAATTGGTAGCATGACTAAAAATTAAATGCCAGGCCAGGATGGGATTGTGGCTGACCTTTTTAACAATGAGGCAGAGAAATGGGCAAAATTCTGACCAAAGTGCTGAATGCCGCAGTGGAGGAGGGTATCCCACTAAATTGGTCCAGGTCAATTATTGTGCCGATCTTTAAAAAAGTGGCAAGAAATGATCCGCACTGTTATTTTCCCATTTCTTTAATAGACTCAATGGTTAAGATCATGGGATGGGTCATCTTCTCCAGGTTGTATGCTTGGCTGGAGGAAAATATAGTCTTGAGTGATCTACAATTTAGTTTCAGAGTGGGTAGAAGAACCGTGGACCAGTGCTTACATTTATAGTTGGTAATTGATAAATATACCATCGCAAAAAAGGGCCATCGGTATTTGGCATTTGGCATTTATGGGAATCCTGTTGAGATGGTGAACAGGACTAAACTATGGTCCATCCTGATAAATATGGGCCTAGACAAAGAGATAGTGTACTTCGTGCACGATTTGCACCATGACCTGGATGAGTTAATATACAGCCAAGATGGAAACATCACAGCTCCTTTGAAAGTTTAGCATGGGGTTAGGCAGAAAAGATTATTGGCCCTTTTTATAAATATTATTTACCCTTCATAAAAATAATTTGGGAGAGACTCTCCACGTAGCCTACCCAAATACCCCCTGAGCAGGTTCATACAACATTCCAGCACTTTTTTATGCCAACGACGCGGTCCTGGGTGGGCTGGATCTATGCACTAATTTGACAACATTACTTATTATGGTGGTGGGGAAAGGTGGGCGGTAAGTGGGCGAGAGCACATAGTGTGGAGGGGACCCAGATTACCACGGTTAAGGCTTTTCCATATTTAGGGGTCTTAGTTGATGAGAAGGGCTCATGGGCGACTCTTCTAAAGGCTAAAAGGAATGTTCTGGCCAGGTCAGTTGCCACTGGGTTTGATGTGCTGGCTGACTGGGGGCAAAACCTCATAAAGCCCTAATCCTATTCTATCAATCAAAATGCATTTCCCTGGATTCTTATAGGAGTGACATTTGGGGCTATAACAAGACCACTGAACTTCAAACAATTGAGAATACATTTTTGAGATGCTTTTAGGCTGTACCCCAATCTACAGCTTTTTTTGAGGGCCATAAGGAGCTAGGTGTGGGATATAGTTCTGATTTTCTGTTAATCTGTCCTCTGTTAAAATGGATTACAATCTGGATCAACCCTAAACTGGAGTTAAATATGTTAATTCTGAGGGACTGTGTGCTTTTGGATAGAGTCAAACTAATTGCTTGGATGAATTATATTAGATTTACCTGTCGGGAACAGGGTCGCTCTGAACTCTATGGCCATCTTAAAAGCATAAGAAGTGTGAACTTGACCTGGGTTAAAAAACATTTTTGTGCCAGAGTTCAGGCCTCTAGGGAATGTAGGGATCTAACAAAATCCTCAGTCCGTGCATACATGATAATTTGAGTTTATGGAACCCAATATTTCCTTTGTCACTAATCCCCATCATCCCTTTCTATTTACTCGACTGAGGTTGAACCAACTGCTTAAGTTTCTATAGAATCCATTAGGTTGGAATAAAGTTGACAATTTAGCCGCATGCAGAAGTTACAATTTTTCGTACCAGGACACCTTGCATTTCGTCCTGTTCCGTGATTTTTAGTGCACTCCCTGAAGGAAATGTATTCTTCCATTATAACTTACTAAGGCTACACCCGCATTTATTTTTTTGCAAATGCTACCTAATGAATATGTTTGTTTTAATGTAGCAAGGTTTTTAAAGATTTCAGTCAGGATCAGAAAAATAAGGGTTGTGACTGCTATATTGTCCACTATAAGTATTTCTGCTATTTCTTTAATGCCCTGTTAGCCTCTGTATCATTTTTATGCTTTTATATATAGTCTTACAATATTTGTTTTTTTTTTAATTAGTTGGCACAGTGTTTAGTGTTGTGAATTTTGACTAGTATGATGAATTTTACCTTGATTAATTGTTTATGTGCTAGCTCATATTGTGGAATTTAACTTTAGATATGATTTGTTATTATTGTACTGTGTGTATCTTTTATGGTTTTAATTAACTGTTTGAATATTATTTTGACTAACTGATATGTGAATATATATTTTAGTCTTTCATTTGTGATGTGTTTGATAATGTTTTCAACCTTGTTGAAGGTAGCAATGTTTAATTGCATGCCACCTACCTCTTAGTGTGGCTCAATTAAGGAAAACTGATAGACAAAACCCAACACTGCATCAGTAATACATAAGGGTTTCATTCTTTCTCTGACATGTCTAACTAAGTGCTTTGTGCTGGATTACATTTAAGTTTTCCTTGAGGGGGCAGACATTTGTCTTTGTAAAATCTACATAACTTAGTGCAATGTGCTATACACGTGGATAAGCATTAAAGCTTCTTAGATGAGGTAGTAAGAACCTTAAAAATGCTGCTGTTCTTCAGGCAAATAATGTGTTTCTTTCTACAGTTTCACATCCTCAGATTGCATGCTATTTCAAATTCCCTCAGCACACTATGTTTTCAAAACCCTGCATGAAAAGTTGACCTTGATCTAAAACCATCCATTGTTCTCTTTCCTTTCTTCCTATCAAGCTATCTTCTCCTTGACCTTCATCTTCTGCATGCCTCCTCTCTTTGAATGTAGCCTACCCTAACTCACATGTCCACACCTTATCCCATAGATAACAACCTATCTTTCTCCGAAACCATAGCCGAGATTTACAAGGGTTGAATTGTTTGCCAACCCTCCGATTCGGGAAATCACAGGGTTTGCGAATGCTAAAACTCTTCCTCTAGTGTACTAAACTCATTTAGCGATTTTGAAAAGCTATTCTGAATTGCTAAATGTGTTTACAACTGATTAGCAAATCGCAGTGTGTGTGGCGTGTGTTTAAGACCTACCTTCCAAATTGCAATATGACACCCTGTGTATCGATGGTATCTGACTGCAATTCTCAAACCATTGATAAGTTACCGACTTCCAAGTTGGGGTGGTAACTCATTTGCAAACTGAAGGGTTCCCAATTCGATCCCTTCGCTTTTGTGAATTGGTATCAAACTTTCAGACAGAGTAGAGGCCACTGCCAAACCACACTGAACCACTTAAACATTTCTTAAAACAGGTCTCTTTCATTTAAGGAACTTGGGCTGCTTTAAATTTGTTTTCTTTATTTGAAAGCAATCACAGGCATGGTGGTTTGCAGACCCTTGTGGCTGCATCCCTAGGATTGTGCCCAATCAGTGATTCACAATTTCCAACCTACATAATGATTATTAATTACTGTGATTCCTTTTTTTTTACAAGCGAACCTACTAGTACATGTCAGTTTCAAATATAAGTTAATGGCTGCAAAAGTAAATGTGCTATTTATGACCAGTTTTGGCTACCAGCTTTTTAGTACGTCTGTCAATCTGTTCTTGTAAATTAACAAGAACTAATCTCCTGTAGTTTATCTATTCACACAAACCTGAGCATGAACTATCTAACAACCACACTTAACACCTTTTAATTTTACCTACCACAAGAAAACCAGAGTAAATGAATGGAATGGTTTCCTCAAACGCACAGACTAATCCCAATAACTAAATCAACCAACAGTCAACAATAACCAATAACCACTTGATTAACTACTAACCTTGGGTTCCAGAATAGCGTGCCATCTGCTGTCAACTGCTTCAACACCTCATATGGGGTAATAAACATTATATAAATACAATTACAATAAAATGCTAACGAATCATAACTTCAGCAGCCAATCATTTGTAACAAGTGACATGCAAGATCACAGTGGGATCACTGACAGAATATTGGAAACAAAAATATCGTGTGGACAGAATATCGTGTAAAAATTATGGAGGACCAAAATACTGAGAAGGTAAGTGCAAACAGGTAAGCACAGATTTGCTATTCTTAACTCCACATCCTATTACCTCTATGTCTATATTGTCAAGGTACATATATATGGAGTTTTATATATAGTACAACTTTGCATACTGATAGACCCTTACCTTCACAATATTTTTGTCCTCAATATTCTTGACATGATATTTTTTCCATGCAATAGGCTTTCTGTGATATTTTGTCTAAACACCCCACAGTGCTCAAGGGACATAGAGGACTTCCTATAGCATGAAAGATTTGACGAGAGGGAGCCCAAACAGCGTCTAAAAATATACTGTCACTTCACAGAATTAGTGCTTGAGAGCCCGTTGTGGACCATGCTCCAACTCCTCTCATTAGCCTCTCATTATCTCTGGGAAAGAAGGCTGGCTGTTCTAGTCCCACTGCAGGAAGGAACAGTGCATTGTTTAACAAATAAAAGCATTTCTTTCACTGGTGAACGGTACAGGAGCAAACAAATGGGCTCCTCCATCATTCACCCATGAAAGAACAATGTTTTGTGTTTCTTGGACCGGACAGAGCTGCTGATTCCTATTTCTTGTCTCTTAGGCTTAGCTGTCAAGAGGTCCACGTAATCAAATCCTGCAATATTAGCCTGAGCCAGGTTGTGTTCTGGTACATGTAGCTTTGTTTAAAAATTGAAAATCACAACATGTCAGTCACAAACACTTTATTTAGTTAATTAAAACCATAACAGCATACTAAAAAAAACAGTTGCATACACACAATAAAATATGATCAACAAACAGAATCAATCCCATAATGATGTAAAATCCATGTCACAAACTGTACATAATTAAAATATTTTTAAAAGACGAATAAATTGACAAAGCATAAAAATCATCAGCCAAATTCACATTCAATTCATTTTAAGTTAAAACAAGATAAAATTAATGCTTCAAGTGATACAACCCTCTTTTATCCATCAACTAGATTTACATTAATTTCATTTTAGGTTGAAACAAAGAGGGAGTTGATGTGTCAAGTCATGCGGTCCCTCGTTTTTTTCCTTTCTCTGACGGCCGCCACCAGAAAACTGACAACATTAAAAGTTACCCATGAATAATTCAACATTTGCAGATATATTAAGGCTGGCCTAGCCTGCAAGAAACCTTTGCCCTTTAAAATTGGTCATATAAAACGTTTGCAAATGTGCAAATAATGCTCACAAAACAAAGTGCAAGGAATCTTGAGTGGAGCAGTTATCACAAGTACAGGGACCCAAGTCCTCTGCCTTTCTCCAGCCTTGCGGTTCGTCCAGAAGAAAGTGCAAATAGTTGAGCCTAAATCTTGTTAAGAGAAAATGATAATAGGGCTTAGTGACTGTCTCTAGATAAGGCTCCAAAGAGTGATTCGTTTTTTACTACTTGATAAGCCCATACTGTCAATTTCATCAGTTCTCTGGCATCTCTTTCTATTTGCACCATGCGTAAAAAATATATCATAACCCACAACAAATCTTTCTCAAGTAATTTATCTGGCTCATTGAATAACTCAGGATATCCTAGTTGTGTTGCTGTCCTTTTGACATGAGTCAACCAGGGGATACTACTTGCTCTATCTAGCATCAGACAATCACGTATGATTTCCCCGTTTATTTCTAGATCAGGATTTGTACGGATTGAAATCATCTTGAGTAAGGGGGCCAGTTTGAACAAATCTGACATAAAGCTAATGCCAGTTTCTTGATGAATAATAAAAGAAGGTGTTGACTGTGGTACTGAAAGCAAATTTCTCCAAAAATTTATGTTCGACTATTTGTAGATTTTTAAAATCCTTAAAGCCCCAACTTTCAGCGCCATAGCATGAAATTGAAATACATTTTGCACTATATATATTTAACATTGCTCGTAGAGGGTACGTCCCTAGCCTGCGCACAAAATCGAGCACTGCCACTGTTGAACAGGCCATGGCATTTCTCTTAGCTTTCCTTTGTGGTACTCATGTGTTCGTTGTCAAACAAGACACCAAGGTACGAAAATGTCATATCCTGGTTATTATGTTACCTTCACAGTAATGTGTTTTGGGTTTTCTTGATTTGGCGCCCATGATCATTGTGTGGGATTTAGAAAAATTTACGTTAAGATCCCGTGCCCCCATAAAGTCAGCAAAAGTGCTCAGGAGACACTGAAGACCAACCGCTGTGCGGGCTAAAAGAGTGGCATCATCCGCATACAAAAGTGTTGGTATCAGGTGTTTCCCAACACGTGGGATGTCTTTAGTGGCACTACCCAGGACTGAATCTAACTTGTTAATATAGAGGGTAAACAGCAAGGGTGCAAAGATACAGCCCTGCCTAACTCCTCTGATGAAGTGTATCCCCTGTGTCTGATTGACCCCTTGGTCAAACCTTATTGTAGTCGTAAGGTCCCTATGTAAATCAGAGAAAAAATATACAATGTTCTTGTCCATACCCAATGTAAGTAGTAGGTCCCAAAGTTTGGATCTGTTCACACGGTCAAAGGCCGAGGATAGATCCATAAAGGCCAGGTGTAGGGTCCCTTTCTTTACAATAGTATATTTGCCTGCTAGTAAATGCAGGTTAAGACACTGATCCATTGCACTCCTGCCTCTCCGGAAACCGTATTGCAGGTTGGACAAAGCATCACACTCATCTGTCCACTCTGTCAATTTACTAAGGATCACTCTGCCTAACACTTTAACCACAGAGTCAATCAATGATATAGGCCTATAACATTGTGGGTCTCCCCTATGCCCTTTTTTAAAAACTGGGACAATAATTGACCTTGACCATGATCTCGACAGCCCAGATCAACACGCCATGTTAAAAACGTGAGCTAGTATTTTAGACCATAGCATTACATTAATTTTACAAAGGTCAGCCGGGACCCCATGTGGTCCAGGAGCTTTATTGCTTGTCATCTGGGTAATAGCCACGGCCACTTCATTTTCAGAAAAGGTCCGATTATAAGCATTCGGTCATAAGTAATGTACTTGTCGAGCCCTGATCCACCTGGTCCCCATAGATGTGTTTAAAGTGGTTGAACCACTGCTCCTCTGGTATATTACTTTCCACAATCGTGCTGCTAAGGCCAGAGAAAAAAGGTTTGTTAACTATTTCCCAAAATGTAGCACCGTTCTGTATAACATTGACAGACACCAAGGGGCATATCAGCAACACCCGGCGATAATTATCGCTCGGCGCTCTTAGCATGAGGATAATTATCGCCGGGTAACGTGGATTTTTATCGCTGAGATAGCGTGCTATTAAGAACGCTTTATCGCGATAAAAATTCTCACGCTAACTGCCTAACGTAAGATTATCGCTGGAAACCCAGCGATAATCTCACGCAATGTGGCGTTAGCTTGTTGATAGGGACTCACAAACGTAGCCATGATATCCACCTTCCATAGGATATCATGGCTAAGTCAGTCCTGAAGCAGGCATAAGGAAAGTAGCGATAACAGGGGTTATGGCTACTTTTCCTGCCGCTATGCTTCATAGCGTGGGGCTTGATGATAGGTCAGGAGATAGGCTTAGCGACATTTCTCCTGTCATGTCAGGTCAGGAACGCCCACTTTGCATCTCATTAGAGATGCAAAGCTGGGCGTTAGGAATCCCCACGCTAAAGCAAGGTTTCACGCGTTAGCGTGGCCTTGCTAATTAGGCGATAAAATTATCGCCACTTTTCGGCCGAACACAGCCGCAAAAGCGGCGATAATTTTTTATCGCCAGCTTGTAAATATGCCCCCAAATCGTTCCAGAGTTCCTTTTTGATTTCTATTTTACGAGTGCCTCGGGCCTGCTCATAGGCTTTCCTTAAGGTAGCTATTAAGATTTTATCTTGGCGTTTTTGTTTTAGCGCTGATAGTAGGTTTTGGTGGGCTGCTGAACAGTTATAATCAAACCACCTCTCACCACTATTCGGAAAATCTCTGTTAGAATGTGTGAGTGAACTGGTCACCTGCTTACATATCCTTTCATAAGCTAACAGGATTTCAGCGTCCATTCGCCTGCTCTCTTGGGCATAAATCTATTTCATTCCCAACAGTATCCAATAGATCTTTTAAGAAGAAGTCTGGGGCTACTTTACACTATTTAAGTCTGCAGCCTTGATCCATCATTTTTAAATTCGGAGCTAAGGCAATCCTATCATTTTTCTGTGTGTCTTTGAAACACCCTGATATCATAAAATATACAGGGTTATGGTCACTGAAATGTGACCATGAGGCAGCATAAGCAGATATCAAGGGTAACAAGGCTGAGTTAGTAAATATATAATCAATTGTTGTATTCACTCCTCTTTCCTTAAAGGAAGGGATACCGGGTTCTTCATTCATGTGGTCGGGATACAACAATCCAAATTCTGCTAAGGTATCCTCTCGATAGCTACCTTTTTCTGTGTGTTCAAAAGGTATCTCTTGATGGTTACCTGGGCCAAGATTATCAGAGAACTGGCAATTCTTTTTACACAAATGTATATTAAAATTACCCAATAAAATAACCGAATAAGGTGAGGTTTGTTTTTCCCTATATGAATCTAAACAGTGATTCAAACTACATAAATGTTCATTCACATGAGATTTTTCAAATGAATTATAGAAATTAACTACAAGTGCTTTAGGTGCATTGATGGGCTTAATCTGTACCACAAGGCAATTTTCAAACCCAATGTCCAGTTTACGATGGTTACCTCCAACCATTTAAGAGATTAAGGTTATTAAACCACCTTTTGGTCTACCAGCTACGGAAGACCGCGCGGGCTCGCAGTAAGTTGTACACCCATTTAGCCAGAAATTGTTCTCAGTTTCCCATGTTTCTTGGAGCGCCACCACATCATGCTCTCTTATCAAATCAAGCCACCTGACATCATCTCTCTTGTTCTTTATCTCCGCTACATTCCAGCCGAGTACCTTGGAAGTTTCCTTTACTTTAGCTACCTCCCCCATTCTTGGGCTCATAGTGGCAAAATTCTGATTAACCATAGGTGAACGATGCGTGGGCAAATCATTTATTAGTCAATCATTATTATCTAACTGAATCAAGGGAAGAAATCTATTCGCTATTTCAAGGTCATTTCCTACTACCCCCTCTCTGGTTACTTCAGCTGAATTTGGGTGGGTTGTGGGTAAATGAAAGGGGCTTGGAAGAAGGAGATGACCATCCCAGTTCTTAAATCTGGTACCTGACCCATTGATGGCTAGCCCTGGGAGGCGTCTGAACATTGATCTGGAGTCTATGGTGTGATTCTCCATTACTGGGCGATAGAAATAACCAAGGGGGAGCTCTTTTATGCCACCTAAACCTTGGTTACTTCCTCCTCAAAAGAGCCAACCAGCTACATTCATCTGGTTGAAATTTACTACAATACAATCCTCCTCTTCAGGCTTTGCACCCCAACCAACCCAAGTGACCCCCCTGACCATTATAACGCATGATGATGCTCTAGCCCCCCCCCATTTGATAGTTTCATACACCAAAACTTTACGCATAAACTCTTCTGTGGTTTCCCTTGTATTAACTTTAAGGGGTGGCACCCCTACTAGCACTGCTACTAGAGGGGTAGCTTCCGGTGGTAGGTGTAAACTATGTCTATGACCCTCCCAAAGTGAGGGGGGGTTACTAGACTCTCTCATGAAGGAAGATTCTGGCTGCGGGTTGGATCTCGTATGGTTTGTAATGGCCACCGCCTGTCTTGTATCTTGATTTTTCCCTAGCTTACCAATGTCTGACTTTAAGGGCCCAGAATGTTGGACATTGTTTTGCACTCCCCTCTTGGATACTACCATATGCACGTGAGAGACATTTTGTGTATTACTAGGAATGTTTTGCATGTTATGCATCACATTGTTCCCACCTATCCTAAGATTGGAGTTCCTCAGCTCGGTTAGCTGAGTCTCTATTTTTAAAAGCTTTGCCATCATGCCTTCTAAAAAATTCTTAACACATGTGGTCAAATCCTCCTTAAATGTCCCAAGTAGTGACTCCAATCGAAATAGGACAAGGTCTCCTTCTTCTGCATTAATGTTCATGATCGGCCGATCTTCTCTGGCCAAAGATCCTTCACCCCCTTCTGAGCTGGAGAATCCGTTGCAATCGAACCCTGCTTCATGCCCCTTTTCTCCCTTTTTTTGTTAGGAGTCATAACCGAGACAGGAGGTCTATTTGCAAACAGCCTACTCCCCTTTTTAAGCATCGGACCATGTAAAAGGATCAAAGAACTTTACATGACCGGGGTAGGTGCGCCCTCTTCCACAACTATGTCAATATCATTTTCTGTGCCTGAACTTACATGTTGTGATACTGCTGAAGGACGGATATTAGTGGATACAGGCTCACCCCCCAGGGCAAATTGTTCCTCTACATTATTAATTTCGTCAGTCAGTGCCCCCACTGCTGTAGTTAGATATGATATAATCGGGGCACAACTACGCGGCAACTTTGCTTTTGCTTTAACCCCGTCAGTGCAGGAAGGCATTTTGCGCTTACCCATTATGTGTTCAGGGCGAAAGAGGGGTGGCCCAGCCCAGCCTCTGTCAGTCGCTGATGGGCGCAGACGGGCCCGCCCTTGGGCCAGGCTTTGCCCGGGCATGCCTGTGCACGTCCCACACTGCAGGAGTGTTGAGACCTTTTTCAGCGCCTCCGGGTGCAGCTGTAGTTTGTCGGCGGCCTCGCACCACAAAGGATGCTGGGAAGTGGGGTTCTCTGCCCCCGGTTGCCTTGGTTTGCTGCCCCACACTGCAGGAATGTTGAGCCCTTTTTCAGCGCCTCCTATTGCAGCTGGAGATAGTCTGCAGCCTTGCACTGCAAAGGATGCTGGGCAGTGTGGTTCTCTGCCCCACAGTTGCCTCGGTTTGCCGTCCCGCGCTGCTTGAGTGTGGAGCCCTTCTTCAGCACCCCCGGACGCAGCTGGAGATCGATGGAGGTCTCGCGCCGCAAAGGTTGGTGGGCAGTGTAGTTCTCTGCCCTCCGGTTGCCTCGATTTGCCATCACAAACTCACCATGGAACTGGGTAAAGGACGGTGCACCACCGAGTGCTGGACAATGCACGTTTATCACAACTTGTTTGTTGGCTAAAAAGCAGGAGCAGACAACGACTAGGGCAAATTAAAGCGCAGAGTAAATGTTTTTTTTTTTAAATTCAACTTTACCAAATCTTTGTCGGTCGACTCCCCCCCACCCAATCCCCTTGCCCTTACCTGCACGGGCCGCTCCTGCTAAAAAGGCAGGATCAGCAGAAGATGTTACACATATTATGGGGCCGTTTGTTAATTATTTAATGAATTTCGAGAAGAATGAGAAAGAGCTCCATATATTGGGTACTGTGATGAATTAAGTCAATCAGCCTGCAGTCTTGTCCCTTCAGTGACTTAAATTATCCTTATTTTGTACAGAAAGGAGCACTTTCACCCCTACTTAAAAACAGAGAGAGAGAATGCAGTTTGTTAAACCCTTAATACTATAGACCGCTGCGATGATTGTGATTGGTGAGTGAAAGAGCGGAGGAAGCAGGGAGAGTGGGTAAGAGTGGGAAGGATGAAAGAGGGTGATACTAATCCAAGTATTCCCCATTTTTAAATACTCACCCATATAGTCTTTTAGCCCTTCAAACCTTTTTAAAAAATACAGAAGGAACTTGCCTAGTGATTGCGGTGTTAAAGGCTCTCGGGCTTCCATGGGAAGATTTCAGATGTTGTTGTACTTTTCCGTTAAGTGTTTTCGTGGGAAATCTCATTCTTTTTCTAGTTATGTTTTTTAGGTTATTCATGCCTTTATTGCACTGTTGGCCAGAGTACTGTGAGTTTTGCTTTCTTGAAGTGTGCCCTTTACCCGTGCACTTCCCCCAGCTTTCTTATAATCTGTGAGTAATGGAACCACAATAGGAATATTGTCAACTCTTTAAGATCCCATCCCACAGTTCTGTCCCATCCACATATGTTTACTAACCCTCTCACCCCTTAATATTGTCGCAACCCATTCCTTTACTGACCTTCATATTAATACTGTCCTGTGGCTACAGTTCACTTTGCCTACACCTCATATCATTACAACCGCTGTTGGGCTAATAGTATTAAGACATTGGCAGACGCAGTGATCTAAAATGATGCAAAACCCACGCTACTGCCTAAAAAGTCTGAACTCTAGCTAGAAGTTGTTATCAAACAAGAAAGTGAAAGGCAGTACAATGTTGGATGCATGCAAACTAAAGCAACAAAGACAAACATTTTGAGTATTTGTATGGAAAAACATACAATCCAGCACCTTCTGCATTCGCCAGGATCATTTTCAGCCCTGAGGTCTTGCTTGTTGCATTCCACCGATAGCAGACATGAGGAATTCCAAGAAACAGAAGGTGGAAGAAGTTGACAGTGAGTAGATACAATGTTGATTCTAGACAATATGTGCCAAGTGAGTAAATTATTAATGCACTTCAGGACTAGAGTTCTTTCAGTCAATGAAGTTGAAAAGGTAAGAGTGCCCCAAAAGGAATGCCTCCAACTTGTAGCCTGCAACATTCTCATAGCCACTTCTCTGGCAGAATTGTAAAACCATTGCCTCGAATAAATACGAGTGTCAGTGTTGCAACCATGCTATTAAACAACACTCCCTTTTAGTTAAGCCTCAGGCTCAGGATACTACTCTTCAGGACATTAAAAATTCCTTAACAACAGAAATCACACAGTGCGGATACTGTTCTGGATAAGCCAGCATGGCATCCAATATGGTGATGCTAGATTCAGTAAATCTAATAGTGGTATTTTTGTTCACATCCTCGTAAATGCCCTATGGGAACTTGCTGATGATGACAGATATATTTCTATCAAGTTAACCTCAAACCATGACTCACAAGTCTGACATACCATTTTCTCATGACCCTATTCAAACTGTTACTGTTATTCAGCATAAAGACATGATAGTTTTTTCATTAATTAAAAAATAAATCCAACAAGAGAATGTACAGCTGTAAGAGGCTTCCTTGTGGTTCAGGGCTGACTGAGACTACGAAAAGGAAGCTGAAACAATGCCAAGGCAGAGGAAGACACAAACACAATGCTTCAGTATAGGAGGGGGATCCAGAGACCAAACTGTGATCCAAGGGTTCAACCAACTGACTATCACCAGCTAAATAGTTAAAAAAATCTTAGGCTGTTAATGGTGGTAATAATGGAACAGTTAAAGGGCAGTGGGGAGGGAGGTATAAGTTGCATAACTCAAACAACACAAAAAACTTCTGAAGGAATAGTTTTTTCTTTCAATCCTGCATTAGGTGATTGCTGGAATAGATCGATCATGGCAATCATTTAAAACTAAAAAAATCAAGCAAAACAAAACAATAGAAAATAATAAATAGTAAGAGGTGTTCTCAATGCTGGGATTCTAATAGAATGTTTTTCTATATTAATCTAAGCGTACAATCCTTGAAAGCCATTAACATATATAAATAAAAAGCACTTACAAATTTCTTGTAGGGTTACATAGACATTTGTTTCACAACAAGGTCTTAAAGTATTTCCATGAGTGTTTTCAGAGAAAAGAACTTACATTATTGAGGACAAACACTCAACCAAATAAAAACAACTCTATGCCTAGAATAAATGTGGTATTTTTATTTAAATTGTAAAGGTTGATGGGCAAGGTATGGCTCTTAATCAAATGGAGAGGCCAGAGGCAGTTTCTTTTAAAAAGCAAGTTAATAGGCCAAATCGACTCCTGCACTTTGCTTTTAGCCGATTGTTCAGTATCCCTTACCACAGCAATTCAATACACCTGTTAACTCATTATTTATGTATTTGTTGGGACTGTGACCCTACTGTTGGATTTCTGAACAGTCCCTTGCACCTGTGTTCAATCATGTAATTTAACATGCTTTTAGTGATGAAATATTTGAGGTCATGGGTAAGACATAACAGGATCACTAGTTATAGTTAGTTCAGTAAGCTACAAATGTTGAATTTTAGTGGTTTTTAGTTAGGTTTTTACCTTATCCCAACACATAGCTATAACATTACTTTATATTAGGTGCTTTCAGTGAATTTCTAGGGTTTTTTTTATCGCAAGCTAAAACCTTATCACCATACCTAAATTTAATGGCACCTCAACCTTTGTTTTTTTCAGTGAATTTCTGAGTTTTTTTTCATATGTACAGTAAGATCTTATTACCATACTTTACTGTAAAGGCACTGTAATCTGTGGTTTCATCAGTGAATTTTTAGTGTTTTTTAAACATAAAGTAAGATCTTATTACCATACCTAACTATAACATGACTTTAACATTTGTTTTTTTCATGGATTTTCTGTTTTTTCTTCATCATATTCACCCAACTGAGCACAGCTTTGAGCAATGTGCTGCAGTGGTTTGGCCACAGGGCCCAGCACACAACAGCCAGGCCAGGTCCAGCACACAACCCCGTGCATTCAACCCCCCCAGCACATGGCCTTCATTTTGATTTATGTTGTTTTACAGATTTTAACTACCCTCTTGTACTTTTATTACATTTTTAAAAACGTTAAAAAACTTTTTTATTAATTATTAATTTTTTTTACCCAAGTCTTGTGTTCTATTTTCATGGCCCTTGTATAAGTTCACCTATGACCTTCATCACATGCCACACAACTTTATAATAGTGTCTGCAGTATATCCTGAAATGTTGCATGTTGCCATCATTTTCTTGCTCCATATGTTCCAGCACTTCTTCCGGAGCAATTTGTTCTCTTTCTATGACTCACTTGCACCTGCTCTGCTGTTTGGGTGCATTGCCCTCAGTTGCTTCCACATTCCAGTGATTCCCATTAAATACTGGTCAATCCTCCCTTTCTGGAGCACCTTCTGGCCCAAATGGCATGTAGCCTCCTCCATACTATTTTTTTTGTGCCAGCTAGAAGGTTGAAAAAATGCCACACCAGTCATTCCTTTGCTAGCCTTGCTTCTTGTGGTGCTGCAGAAGTGCTTGGAAGAATACTGGTTTTATTATCTTCATGTGGTGTACTTTGCATATGGGTTAGTGAATGATGCAGTTGTTGTCTACTGCTCTCCAGTTTTAGCTGAGGACATGATGGCTTCAGATTACATTTCCTGGAAACTCTCTGTTAAACCCTGTGTTAAACACTAATCCATTAACGTTGTTTTTTTGGGTAGTGTCTCATGAATAGCCAATAACGTGGCTGTTTTCATTTTTTGTTTTTTTTACTCTCATAGGGTACCACAGTGCTCCAAGAAGAACTTATAAAAACAATAAGAAGGCCTCACAGTGGTCGCACATAGGGTTTTCTTCTTGTTATGGGTCCAATGGGAGTCTTGTGGGACCCGGTACTTAAAAAAACAATTTTGTACACTGTGAAGGGAGAAGTTTATTTAAACTTTAAGACTAGAGGATACCTCGCTGCCCCAAATAAAGAAGGGCTCTTGAAGATTTTAGTGGCATTTGTGAGTTTTGAAATCTCTATGTACCTCAGTACCTGAAATTGATACTGCAATACCTGTTACTCAGAATGAAGCACTATTTCATTGGCTAATGCAATTAGTTTGATGTAGTCCCATGAAGGAGCCACCCTCTTTGTGTTAGGGTGGCACTAGAGAAGACTTACATGTTTAGCAGTGCCTCCTAGCTTTTTTTGGTTGTTCCACCATTTTTTAGGACTATACTTCAAAAATGGCATCACCACGAGAGGATAGGGAAGAACAGTCCGAGGAACAGTACATCAAGCTACTGACCACACAAGACCCATTATGTGAGAATTGTTTACAATTCCAGAAGGGCAGAAGAAAAAGCACAAATCACCATGAGCAAGATCTGTCAAGGGAATTCTCCAGAGGAATGAAGTATTGGTTGTTGCACACTTCTCTGTTTTAGATAAAAAAATATTGATAATCAAATGCTGGTCAATACTGCTGTATATACAGAGTGCAGGTCAGGAATGAGGTAGCCCGCCTCATATGAACTACTTGCTAAATCGTAAGTGTAACGGTGCACTTGACCCTGACCGCACAGCCTAAATAGGGCATTCCAACAAAATTGTAGAATTTTAACCAGTTATAAGCTCATATGTGATTTTCAAAAATGCATTCAAACATCAAAATATCATTTTAATATTTTTATTCTCTGCGGATTTCACTCCGCTGATGCATAATCATGATTTATGATACATCAATTTACTTAAATGACTGCGTATACAACCTTAACAATTCATGTTTTTAGTGAACAATCTATGGACAGAATCCTTCTTCTCTCACATGATGCTCCCAATGCATTTCGGGACGTGGTACCAGACACCACCCAGTAAGACCACTTTCATTGCGTCCCACTCCGTCACCCTGCTACCATTGCTGTTCCACTCATGCTCAAAGTATTGGGAGAGGGCTTCCATTAGAGATCCCTTAAAGGCCTAATTGGAGAGGGAGTCAATATGAAGCCGCCATAAGGGTACCCTAGGTCTTTGCCTGTCTAGAGAATATGCACCCATCAATGGTAAATGGTCTATGATATAGCTCGCCAGATATTGCGCATCCAGTACCCTATATGCTGCCATTGCAGGTATAAAGAAATAATCTAGGCGACTTTAAGTATCAGCTGCCGGGGTATGACAGGAATAGGTGAGTGAATGTGGGTGTCGCAGGCGCCAAACATCCACGAGAGTCAAGCTCGTCAGAGTCTGTTTAAAAGCCGATGTCATGCGGGACGCAGTGTTATCTCGTGGTGGAGGCCTATCCATTTGGCCGTCCTTTACGCATTTAAAGTCTCCTGCTAGGGTAACCTCTGTTGTCAGGGAAACTTGAGCAACTGCAGTACCAAGGAAGGCACCATCATCCAAACTGGGTGCATAAACATTGACAAAACAAAGGTCGTGGGCATCTAGTGTACCCTCCAATACAACATACATACTCTTTCTATCCAGGGCTACATGTGTGCTCTTAAATGGTACTCCAGGAGCTACCCATAGAGGACCCCCTGGCATAGCCAGAATAAGATGTGGCATATACCTGCCCCATCCATCATCTCCTCTTACATTTAATAAATCCACCCCAAAGGTGCGTTTCCTGAATGAAGGCCACCACTAACTCATGCCTGTGGAGATAAGCATGCCCTCTAATTCTTTTCTGTGGGCTGTTCCAACCCTTCACATTCCAGGTCAACAGTTTAGTGACAGCCGATTGATTGATACAGAGCAATCCGCCACAACCCTTTCATCCTCAGAAGGTGGGTGAAGTACTGTTAATTGCTCCCTTTGTGTGGGGAGGCCTTTTTCCTGCTACTGAAATATAATTAACTGGGTACAGCAGGGTGAAAAAAGGCCTGGGCTCTGATCATGAGCTGAGCCAGGGCACTATGGCAATTCTGGATGACCTATAAGGTGTGCATATATCATTTTGGAAATTGCAGAATTATTTTCCTGCACAGGTTATGCCCCAATTCGAAATGTCAATGGTCTCTGTAAGCCGAAGGGAAGCAAAACTGTACTCCAAAGTAGTTCTCTACCTATGTATATAATAAAGTGTTACTACAGACAAAACAGGAAATCACACTGATTTTCCCTATTAGTGTACACTAACACTATAAGGCCTACCCCAGGTCAATAGTTAATCCTACAGAGTCCCCATTGCACCAGGCTACTTGTGCGCAGTTAAGGGGCAGCACAGAACTGTAATTTCCCATGTGCAGCCTGCATGTGCAAGCACACGCGTGTGCACACATGTTCACGTGTAACCAGACAAGGGCCTCTTACCCTTTCTGCATTACAGGGGCCTCATCTTATAAGGTGGACTCTGGTGGTAAATACACATAGTCTATTTGCCATGTGATTACCATGGGTGAGACACATGTTGTGAGACTCACCCACAGTAAAAAGTCCAAAACCGGGTGATCAAACAAGCAAAAAATCCAGGCAAAGTGAATCGGCAGATCTCAATTGCAACATAGGGGAGTGGGCTTTTTAGGGCTGGTATATACAACTATGATATTCTGTACAACTAGCAGAGCATTCCACTCCATACGGTTAGACTATCCTAACTGATAAACAAATAGTAGCTTATTTACAAGCCCCTTGCGCTGACAGTATGTCACTTTTTTTGACATACCGTTGGCGCAGTGTGGTGCTCCATAATTTCATGGCCATGTAAAGGCACATTTTGTGGCATTTTTCGGCCTTGCAAATATGGCCCCTTCTCACGTAGCACTTTGCGTGAAAGAGGTGTGCCATGGGTGTTGTTGTGGGTGTTCAAAAGCCATCTGAAATCCTGGATGGAGGTGAATGTGTTAACGTATCAGAGCGCAATCTCTTTTGTAGTGACTGTGACGAGTGGGTTCTTTCTTGTTGTCTTCTGGTGACAGCAGTGTCCATTGTTCTCCCTTTTAAATAGCCTAAGTATGCAAATGCTCAAAATCCATAGCACCACTCACACACCTACTACAGTCATACACAGGCAGTCACACACCCGCTCACAGACCCATACAGCCACTCACAAACCTACTCACTGAACAAAACAGCCATTCACATACTCTCAAAGGTTACAGGTTACAGCTAGGAAATGCAATTTTTAAAAAATAGTAGCAATTCAGTAAAAATTCCAAAGACTACAGAGTTTGTTAGAGTTAGGAAATAAAGGTTTTAAAAAACATAGGCATTCACTGAAAAAACAAAAGGTTAAAGGCTCATTATAGTTAGGAAATAGAACATTAAAAAACCTTAGAAATTCACTGACAATACCACAGGTTACAGGGATGTTATAATTAGGAAAATAAACTTAAAACAACCTTAGAAATTCACTGAAAAATGAATGGTTACAGGGACGTTATAGTTAGGCTCATATATTTTATCCATACAAAAACCATAGAAACTCAGCAGTTTTGTTTACCTGAGCTAACTATAACCTATGCCTCCGCAATGCACTGCTTATGATCTCACATATTACATCACTCATGACATGGTCAGTGACATCACTCATGACATCTCTGATGACATCTCAACTCTCATACACCCACTCCTACTTCCACACAACCAATCACATACCCATTCACAGACCCACACAAGTATTCACACACCCATTCACTCAGACAGCCACTCACACAACCACTAACTCACCATACAGCCACTCATATACTGAGTCAGTCACCCATATAACTACTCACACACCTACTCACTCACCCATAGTTACTCACGCATCCAATCACTTACACATACAGATATCAACACATGTAGTCAGTCATCTATACAGTCACAAGCACACACTCACCCATACAGCCATTGTCACATTCACTCACTCACCCATACAGTCACTCACATACCCACTCACGCACCCCTATACCACTTATGTACCGACTCACTCACCCGTATAGCCACTCACACACCTCATCACTCACCTATACAGCCTCTCACATACCCAACCACTCACCCTTATACCTCTTATACAGCCTCTCACTCACCTACACAACCACAAACACAGTGACCCACTCACCCATACACCCACTCACACACCCACCCACTCACACCAGTACATCCACTCACTCTCCCATCCAACCACTCACATACCCACAAAGCCACTCAGACACCTACTCACACATGGTTATACACAGTCACATAGCTACTCACATAATATATGTCACAAATAGTATCACTCATTAGTAGCACACAAAGTATACTAATTTAACTTTTGTAGTATCTTACTACATATCTTTAACACTCAGAAACCTTTAGGTTTTCAGTGGCCAGGCCCTCTTTTTCCTCTACTCTTCAAACGCGCCTCCTGGCTCACTCCTATTTGGGGGATTTGAGGTTTTTAAGCAGTGTATTGCGGGGGGCAAGTTATAGTTAACGCAGGTAACTATAACTGCTGAATTTCTCTCTATATATATATATCCATTTTCCCTTACTTCTGCCTGTGGCTGCGCTCATGAACAGAGGGCATGTTGGTGTTGGAGCAATCTCTGCGTAAATACTAGATCAATTCTCACTTCTCACATCATCCATGAAGGATTGCCAACACTCTGGAGTCTTGTGCAGTTATTTTATTAAAGTGCTACCATGATCCGTTTTGACAGCCCTGTAGCCTTGATCACACTGAGAGCCACTATCTTTGATCCGTGATTTAGAATGCATACTCATTACATAATATTACACATCAATAACATCATTTACGAAAGTGCTTCCGCTATTGCTTCACGATCTAGATAAAAGCAAATAAATACCTAATTGCTTGGATACATTGGACTCGAAATATCAACTGGATAACTTGTCAGAGTTTATCTGTACTTCAAAATGCATACAAATTACACCATGATAGACATAAATAACATACTTTACAAAAAATATTTGTGCTGCTACATTTTGCTCTGAATAAAACTGGATAAATACATTATAACTTGAATACCTATAACTCTGGGTTTCATTCAGCAATTCTACATTTTATTTGGTATTCAGACCACATTGAGCCCCAGTGGGCTAACATTCCAGTGTTGCTATCACTCTTTCCAATGTTCCTAAACCCTGAACTTAAATATCACAAAGCAGACAAGTCTATAGTGTTTTCTACTATAAAATTGCTAGATAGTCATCTGTTTCCTATTGTTTCAATCTCCTACTATCCAATCCTAAAGTGACCACTTACAAAACCCTGGAAGTGCCCATTATTATTAAAACTTTAAAAACTTTAACTCAAGAGTTGTAACTGATCCCATTCACCCCTCAATAGTTAAAAGAAATTGATGGCAGGATTAGAGATGTGTATGCAAATCCTCCTCTATGTTCAATCCCATGGGGGTCTTAGTATTCAGCTCAATACTATATCTGGACTCCAATTGTCTAAGGATTCTTTCTCTATTGACCCCTCTATTGCTTCAGGGTACAGCATTGATTACAAAGTACATCAAAACGTTGTTATTGTGTTTCCCTTCACAGTGTTGGGCAACTGGATGAAGTCGTATCCTTGTTTTTGAGAGCTCTTATGTGTTGTGAGACTCTTTAATACATTGGTAGAATTCCCAATACATACCATTACGGGGACATTTTAGGATATGTACTGCATTCCCAGGGTTACAGTGATATTTCCCTGTTACTATCTTCCAAGTATTAAGAAAGGGTGACTCATACTCCATTGAATTAACTTCATAGTGGTAGGCTTTTAATTTACTACCCTTACTAAAGCCTTTACTTTCTCCCAACCACGTCCTATATAAATATATATAAGATACATACACAATAAAACCATAAAAGATATAAACAATTCAATAACAAAAAATATAATCTTAATTTAGGTAATAAATAAAATATTAAAAATTCAAAACCCCCAAAAACTCATTTACTAAAAATACACTAAATATTAAAATAAACGTCAGAATAAAAAGAAATAGTATAACATATAAAAAACAAAAAAATTATTCTTTAAAGTCTATTTAACCAATATTATGAAAGCTTTTAGAGACTACAAATGTTTAATATACTATTCCCACTCTAATTTATAGAACAGTAGGTGAGATTTACTATTCCTACTCCAGTCAGTAAAACAGCAGGGAAAGTGTTGGATTTTCAGAGGAGTTAAATTTACTTTTCACACTCCACATTGCGCAACAGTATGGAAAGTGTTAGACTTCGGAGGGGTAAAATGTTGTATTCAATCAATCACTCAATTGCGTGTTTGTTAAGCGTGACTACTCACCCGCAACGGTCTCAAGGTGCTGGTTCCAGTCCATCAAGGAGAGGGTCTGTCGAAAGCCAAGTTTTGAGGTTTCTCGTGAAGATGAGGAGTGATGTTGTTTGTCTGAGGTAGAGCGGTAGGGCGTTCCAGGTTCTGGCCGCGAGGAATGAGAAGGAGCGGCCTCCCGATCTGGTCTTACTCCAGTCTGTACAACAGTAGTAGGGTGACCAGAATTTTAAAGCCAAAAACCGGGACATTTCACAAAAATAGAAGAAGGACAACATAATGACAGCGCTACTCAGCAGAGAATTACAGAACTGGCAGTAACAACATTAATAAAATGCAATTTTTGAACTAGGTAGCTTGCCTGTTGATTAAATTGCTTTCATGAAACAACTGTTAACTATCCCTGCTTTGTAAAACATAAATAGAACCTCCTGCCGTTTTCAGTCGACCCTCTCTAAAAACCGGGACATGAGCTAAATTTCCCGAAATCAGCCGGGGCAGCTGGTGAAAAACTGGGACCGTCCGGGCAAATCCAGGACGCCTGGTCACCCTAAACAGTAGGGAAAGTGTTGGACTTGGGAAGGGTTAAACTTACTGTTCCCACTGCAACAGCGCAACAGTAGGGAAAGTATTGAACTTCAGAGGGGAAAATTTGACTATTTTATCTCCAATCTGTGCAACAGTAGGGAAAGCATTGGACTTCAGAGGGGTTAAATTTACTATTCTAACTCCAATTAGGACAACAGTAGGGAAAGTGTTGTATTTTAAAGGGATATGATTTACTATTCCCACTCCAGTCTATGCAACACTAGGGAAGTGTTGGATTTTGGAAGGCTGAAACTTACTATTCCCACTCCATCTGCACAACAGAAGGGAAAGTGTTGAACTGCAAAGAGTGTAATTTTATTTTTTCTACTGCATTCAATGCAAGAGATGGCAAAGTGCTTCACTTTAAACACATTACATATATGGGTAACCCTATGAAGGTAGAAAAAATGTAATTAATATAAAAATCCTTAATTAACATGAATATATATATTCCCTAAAAAAAACATAGGTTTCAGGGACGTTATAGTTAGTTGGACATTTTACTCGTACAAAACCAGAGAAATTCATCCATTATAGTTAGTTGACTTAACTATAACTCGTGTCCCCCGCAATGTACTGCTGATGACGTCACATATTACATCATTCATGACATGGTCAGTGACATCACTGATGACATCTCAAATGACATCACTGATGACATCATCCAGTGACTGTCATCAGGGGATGATTTAGTAGATGCATGACTGACTGTATAAGTGAGTGATTAAAGTGTCTTACTGAATGCATGGGTTAGTGAGTAAACTATGTGAATGTCTGTATTAGTCTGTCAGTTAATGTGTAAGCGGCTGCATGGGTTGGTGAGTAGTTACATGAGTGTCTATATGGGTTATTGATTGGTTGTCTGAGTATCTGAATGGGTGCCTGAGTGTTTGTGTGGGTGAGTGGGGTGGTGTGGCTCTGTGCATAGATGTGTGAGTGGGTGTTTCACTGGGTGTATGAGTTCAAGAGTGCATCTGTGAAGGTCTGTATGGCTGGGTGAGTGTGTGTATGGGTGTGTTGGTGAGTGAATGGATGTCTCAGTGGTACATGTGTTAGTAACTACATATGTGAAAGGCAGTATATGTGAGTGTTGGAGTATATAAGTGACTATATGTGAGAGTGGCTGTATGGATGAGTGTGTGCTTGTGTCAGTGATTGTAGAAGAGAGTAAGTATGTGTTAGTATCTGTATGAATAAGTGAAGTGGTGTGTATAACTGTATGCTATGTTATGTTACCCATTTTTATATAGCGCATAGCTGCCTCAGCGAGGAGGCGCCCCGGCGCTGGTAGCAGTATCAGTAAGGAAACCAGGGACTGAGCCACAGGAAAAAGATAGGTTTTAGCATCCTTTCGGAATGTCAGCAGGCTATCCAGACACCGAATCTGATAAGGTAGGGAGTTCCACAATTTGGCCGCTAAACAGCAAAAGGACCGTCCCCCAGCTCGGAGACACTTCACTCGAGGCACCGTAACCAAATGTTGTCCCGCAGAGCGTAGCTGGCGTGTAGGTATATACGGTATCAACAAATTAGACAAGATCTCAGGGGGTGAAAGTTTAAGAATCTTAAAAGTCAAACAAAGGGTTATAAATTCGATCCTTTTGGTCATAGGCAACCAATGCAGACGTCGAATAGCCCCCGTCGCAGAGCAACTTCTAGGAAGCCTTAGCAAGACCCGAGCTGCCGCATTCTGGACTCGCTGCAGACAAATCACCTCTTCCTTGTTAACCCCTGGAAGGAGCGAATTTGCATAGTCCAGTCTGGACAGAATAGCCGCCTGAACTATCATCTGGCGGGTAGAAAAAACCCCAGCAAGGGCCTTAGTACCCGAAGCAGGCCAAAGCACGTGCCTGCTACTTTCTTCGTGCGCTCCTGAAACCTGAGAGAGGAATCCATCCATATCCCGAGATTTTCTACTACCGGCTTGGGGGTGGGAGCACTACCCAGGGTCTTTGACAACCATTGCTCACTCCAAAGTCCCTGATCTCTCCCCACCAACAACACCTCAGACTTATTGGCGTTGAGCTGAAGACAGTTGGTGGTCATCCACTCCGCAACAGCTGCCAGGCCGCTCAGAAATCTGGAGGCGCCCCGCGTAGGGTCGTCGGAGAGGGCCACCACCAACTGCGTATCATCGGCATACGAGACCATTGTCCATGGCCACAGCGGCTAGGGGTTGCACGTACAGATTGAACAGGACGGGGCTCAGGGAACACCCTGCCCGATGGACTGGGCGCGGGAGAGAAAGGGGGGGCATATACTTGGAATGTTCTGTCCGACAGGAAGGATCTAAACCATTCCAAGCCTGCGCCAACAACCCCAGCCTCCTCCAGACGATGTAAAAGGATCCAGTGGGAGACCATGTCGAACGCGGCACTAAGGTCATGCAGTATCAGGGCCGCGGTGTGCCCAACATCCAGAATGGACCGCAGATGTTCGATCACAGCTAGGAGAGCAGTTTCCGTGCTGTGACCAGGGTGGAAGCCATTCTGGGACAGATCCAAGAAGCCACTATTATTCAAGAAGCACGTGAGGATGTTATTAGTATGTGCCGCAGCGATTTTAGCTACCCACGGCAACAATTATATAGTGTGGAAATTTTCGAATTTTGCTGGATCAAGAGTGGGTTTCTTGAGTAGAGGAACCACCCTTGCCAGCTTCCAGGGAGATGTTAATTACCTGGCACTATGGTTCAAGAAGCACAGGTAGGGACTCCCTGAACTGGGCCGGCTTCAGAGGATCTGTCGGGGAGCCAGATTTAACTTTCCTACTTAACAAAAGAAACTCATCCTGAGTGATGGGAGGAATGGCTGCCAGAGTATGAATAGGGGAAGGGCCGTGCGAAACAGCCAGACCAATAATGTCCACCGGGAAAGATCTATAAATGGCTTCCACCTTTTTAACAAAAAAAGTAGCCAGGTCCTCACACTGCTGCCCAGACGTAATCACAGAGGTAGAGGAATCTTTCCTGCTTTTAAGGTCATTAAGTATTTTAAAAATGCATTTAGCTGGATTGTTACTGGCCTTACTGTCATTGGTGAAATGAGCCACCCTTGCAGAGCTTATGGCCTTATGGTAGCTCTTGATCGCACCTTGGTAGCATTTTTTGGCCCCAAGGTCATAGTCCCTTCTCCAGACCCGTTCCAGTCTCTTACAGAATTTACGCATGGTGGCCAAAGAGTCATTGAACCACGGATTTGAATTAGAACAACGGCCCTTAGACCATTTGGCTGGGATCAGGGTGTCTAATGCATGTAGAATCCAGTCACAAAGTGTTTTATATGTATAGGTTAGTAAATAGGAGTGTGATTGATTCTTTGCATGACTGATTAGGTGTGTGAGTAACTCTATGGATGAGCGGTGGTGTGTGAGTGTCTGTATAGGTGAATGAGTGCACACGATAGTGCTATGTTGATGAGTGACTGCATGTATGAGTAACTGTATGGGTGAATGAGTGGGTGTGTGTGTAGACCTAGGATTCAGTGAGTGGGTATGTAGTAACTGGTATTGGTGTGTTTATGGTTTCAAAAATGGTAGTCTGCATTTTAGAGTGGGCGTTTCAAAGGTTATATTAGGGTGTGAGGAGGTGCATCAGATTATCACGTGGATGATGTAATCAGTGATGTCATCAGTGATGTCATTTGAGAGGTCATCAGTGATGTCATCAGTGATGTCACTGACCATGTCATGAATGATGTAATGTGTGTCATCAGCAGTGCATTGCGGGGGCGCGAGTTATAGTTAGCTCAACTAACTATAATAGCCAAATTTCTCTGGTTTTGTACGAGTGAAATGTCCAACTAACTATAATGTCCCTAAAACCTATGGTTTTTTCAGTGAATTTCAAAAGTTTTTTAAATGCTAATTTCTAACTATAACGTCTCTGAAACCTGTTTTTTTCAGTGAATTTCAAAGGTTTTTTAAATGCTAATTTCTAACTATAATGTCCATGAAACCTATAGTTTTTTGTATATATATATTAAACAAATGTTAAGAATAATTTATACTCATTTTTTTATTTTTTTTATTATTATAAAGAAGTCGCACACCCTGCGCGACTCTACTCGATCGGTGCGCGCACCTTGCTAGCACGCATTTTAGAAGTCGCGCTGGGGTCGCGACTTCGGCGTGATTTGAAAAGTATGAAGTTTCATTAAAGAAATTATCAATAAAAGTTTTGGTTAGAGTGTTGGACTAATTTAATTTAGAAATCTACTTATAAACTATTTTTTTCAGTGTACTATTAACGATTCGAAATTTCATGACAGCGTGACGTAGGTGTGAATGGCGCGCGACCCCTTTCTGCATGCATTTTTGGGGTATCGCCGGGATCGCGCAGGTGTCGCGACTCCGGTGTATTTTCAAAGTCTGAATTATTACTATTGAAAGTTAGAATGATCATATTGGAATAAACACTTTTATTACTATCCCTTTTAAATTATTGTATAAACATTTATTTATAGTTCATAATTATGTATACAATATTTTCCGGATGCACGCACCCTACGCGACTTCATGTCAGCAGGAAAAGAAAGAATCTGATTGGTTTAAATCATTTTCATTCTGTAAGAGGGAAGATCCATCCTTGTGACATTCCTCCTATTATTTGGCTATCTTGGTGACAAGACCTGCTGCTTGTTGCTCTGTACTTTTTTTCAAATTTTGTGTGTTTGTTGATTTTGTATCTACATTATGGCATCCAGTCATGCAGACATCGATCCATGGATGTGAAGGAGCACGATATTGTGGAACCTGTGAAAAAGAAGAAGGAGAGTGTTGTGTGGGCCTTTTTTACGGTGCCAGAGGGCGAGAAGAAAGTCAACGCCCGCAAGGTACCCTGCATGATCTGTAAACGGATTTTATCAAGGGGCTCAGACAAAAAATACTCATGCGGGACCAGCAGCAAGAAGAAGCACCTTGAGACTCTCCACCCTGTTCACTTGGCTAGCGAAGAGAAGAGTAGATAACTGAACGAAGTGGCAGAGCAAGACCTGAATTCCCCTTCTACCTCTTCTCAGCAAGTTCCTCCAGCACCAAGGCCCCATATCATCCCTGAACTCTTTGAAGTGGCCATAGTCTGCAAAAAGTGCGACACCAAACTCTGCATTGCGGAGCAGTGCATGGGCATTGTGACGAGTGCCAAGAAAGCACATAAATGTAAATTTTTTCTATAATGTGCTTTTGTTTTTGTTAAACAGCTCATTTGCTGTATTGAATTTTGTTCTGTTTAAAAAATAATCAAAAACACACAAAAAAGAAAAAAAGGTTACAAAAATACATTTATTTTTAAATTGTTCCAAAAAAAAAAAAGTTCTTACGCAACAACATCTACTGGTTAAAAAAAGGAAAATTACCTGAGTGATTGCATGAGTGCAAGCATACCGTGTGGGTGATTGGAGAAGTGCAAGGGTACTGCATGGTTATTTTATGAGTATTTGGGTAGTGGCGGAGTGATTGAATGAGTGTATGAATAATGGCTGGGTGATTGAAGGAGTGCATTAGAAGTGTATGGGTGATTGAAGTAGTGTATATGTAGTGCCTGGGTGATTCCATGAGTGCATGGGTAGTGTATGGGTGATTGGAGTATTCTATAAATAGTGCCTGGGTGATTGCATGAATGCATGGGTAGTGGCTGGGTGATTGGAAGAGTGCCTGGGTAGTGCCTGGGTGATTTCATAAGTGCTTGGGTAATGTTTCTGTTATTGCATGAGTACATGGGTAGTGCTTGGGTGATTGGAAAAGTGCATTTGTAGTGCCTGGGTGATTTTAAAAGTGCTTGGGTAGTGGGGATTGATTTCATGAGTGCTTGGTTACTAACTGGGTGATTGGAGAATTGCATGGGTACTGCATGTGTGATTGCAGAAGTGCATGGGTAATGCTTGGTTTATTGCATGAGTACATGGGTAGTGTTTGGATGATTGAAAGAGTATATGGGTAGTGTCTGGGTGACTGCATGAGTGCATGGATAGTGCCTGGGTGATTGGAGCTCTGCATGGCTAATGCCTGGGTAATAGAAGGAGTGAATAAGTAGTGTCTGTGTGATCTTATAAGTTCATGGTTAATGCCTGGGTGATTGCATGAGAGCAGAGGTAATGTATGGCTGATTGGAATCATTCATGGGTAATGCTTGAGTATTTGCATGAGTGTATGGGTAATGCTTGGGTGATTGCATGAGTGCATGTGTAGTTCCTGGGTGATTGGAGAAGTGCATGGCTACTGGCTGGGTAATTGAAGGAGTGAATGAGTAGTGGCTGGATAATTAGAAGAGTGCACGGGTAGTGTATGGGTGATTGGAATAGTGCATGGGTAGTGCCTGGATTATTGCATAAGTGCATGAGTAGTGCCTGGGTGATAGCAGGAGTACATGTGTAGTGCCTTCATGATTTTCTAAGTGCATAGGTATTGCTTGGTTGATTTTACAATTGCATGCTTAATGCCTTGGTAATTACATGAGTTTATAGGTAATGTCTGGATGATTGCTTCAATACATGGTTAGTGCCTGGGTCATTGCATGAGGACATGGGTACTGCCTGGATGATTAGAAGACTGCAAGGTTAGTGTATGGTGATTTTTTAAGTGCTTGGGTATTATCAGTCTGATTGGGTAAGTACATGGTAATAGCTAGTTGATTGTAGGAGTGCATGGGGTACTGCATGGGTGATTACAGCCGTATATGGGTAGTGCCTGGATTATTGCATAAGTGCATGAGTAGTGCCTGGGTGATAGCAGGAGTACATCTGCATGATTTTGTAAGTGCATGGGTTTCTCTTGGTTGATTTTACAAGTGCATACTTAATACCTGGGTAATTACATGAGTTTATAGGTAATGTCAGGATGATTGCTTGAATACATGGTTATTGCCTGGGTCATTGAATGAGTACATTACTACTGCCTGGATGATTAATGGGCTGCAAGGATAGTGCATGGTGATTTTATAAGTACTTAGGTAGCAGTGTAATGATTGGGTAAGTACATGGTACTGGCTGGGTGATTGTAGGAGTGCATGAGGTAGTGCATGGGTGATTGGAACAATACATGGGTAGTGCCTGAGTTATTGCATAGGTGGATAAGTAGTACCTGGGTGATTGGAGGGGTACATGGGTGGTGCTAGGGTGATTTTTTAAGTGCATGAGTATTGCTTGGATGATTCCATGAATACATTGTTAGTACTCAGGTGATTGTATAAGTGGAGGAGAAATATCTGCATAGTTGAATGACTGCATAGGTAATAGATGGGTTATTGTAACATTCTACAAGTAATGTGTGGGTGATTTTAGAGCTGAATGGGTACTACCACATTGAATAAAGGTGTATGTTGGTACTGTATAGGTGATTTTGAAAGTACAGAGGATATATTTCAGAGATTGAAGAAGAGCATGTTTTCTGGTAAAGGAATTTGATGAATGAGATAATTCAGTTAAAAAAATGAAGGACTGCAATAAAAGTGACTGTAAATCTTAATGCATAACATTATGCTTATTACATTACTATATCTTACCTACTTTATTGAAGTAGATATGAAACTCATTGAAACAATTTAGCAGTTTTATTATAATCAAAATTTAAAAAGAGAAGAAAAAATAATGTTATTGCATATAATATTATAGTTTGAAGAAAACAACATAATTTTAGAATTACCTAACATATTCAGTTTGCCTTTTTTGCTGCTTTCAGATTCTATTGAATTTTACTATACACAGTGATTTCAATCTTGGTTATCATGTAACAGCGGGCAAAAAAAATACAATCAATAAGATTGTTAAAAAAACCAAATCTGTGTCAAAATATTAATAACAAAATCAACTATCTGTTTGTATTTTCAACAATAAACACTCTCATTAACATTGTATACAATATAAAGATCAAATATATGAATTGCTTCTTTCAAAAACAATTTTCTAAATGCAATATCAAAAACAGAAACGAAAATTCAAACAGAAATTGTTGACATCTTCCCAATAGACTGAATGATGTTTCCGTAATCATTTGCATTGAAAATATTAAAAATAAACTTGTTAATTGAACTTTACATCTTCCCAATAGGCCGAAAGATGTTTTCAAAACTTTGGCACCAAAAATATCAGATATGAATTTGGTAATTCATTAGGCAACCGACATTTGAATTCCAAGTGGACATCATTACAATGTTTCCATCCTTTATTGCATTTTAAATACACAGTATAGTGTCCAGATGTTGTAGAAGGTCCATCGTGGAAAATAATACCCACTGCTTTAAAAGTTCTTCCTGAAATTGACAGTTGACTTGCCACAAATTTTTTGGTTTCCAATTTTCTTCCATCTGCTCTACAACGTTGTAGCATTAAAATGACATATTGTCTAAATCTTTCTATAAATAATGTTGATAACATTTCAGATTTGCAGAGAGTACATTGCATATTTTGATTAGCTGATTTTACTATTTTGTTAAAAGACACTGTTTTGCAATCTGGTATTGGCAAATATATGAATCGTTCAGTGTCTATTTCAGTGGTAGAAGAAAATTAACAGTCTTCACATTTATGATCCCATCTGTAACATAGTCCAAACAGATTTTCAATTTGTAGTCCTTCACCTTCCAATACTGCAAGCATAAACATAAGAATTTCTTGAACATCTAGCTGTACATTAAGTGTAAATTGTGAAGAACCAGAACATATATCCAGAAGATGCCGAATGCCAGAGGCAGTTTGGATTTTAGTTTTATCGGTTGTCAATTTTTCAAAAATATAATGCAACAAAGAATACAATCTTTTTTCTCGATTCTCCATAATTTGTTGATGAAGATTTTCTAGAAAAAATCCGACGTTCACAATTACATTGGTATAGCAGTTGATACCTCAACTATTTTCTAACTGATATCCTACAATATCATCAACAGTGTCCATTTTCATTTTCTTTGGAGCCTTAACATTCTCTTGATTTTTTTTCTTCTTTCCAACCTCACTACAGAGTTTCCCATATGTTCGTTTTGGACATACTACACGCTTTTCATATATACGGGATATTCACCTAAGTTGGGAACATACAGTCTTCTTAACTGATTATACTCTTTTACACAATTTGCATCTGCACTAATCTTTCTCTCATCAAAATCAATCAAATATAATCCAGATAATGTTCTTACTCGAGCCAATGCAACAAATACCATGCCCTCTTTAAACACTGTACTTCCAATGTTTACCAAAGCACTGTCTACACTTAAACCTTGAGATTTATGAATGATCACCCCATATGCTAAAGAAAGAGGAAACTGTTTTCTATGAACATACAAGTCTTTAACAAGCAAAAAAGAAATCTGTTTTACCGCTTCAATCTGATCAAATTTAATCTTCAAAAATTCAATTCCATCTCTATTTGGATAGTTAACAAAATCAACAACTTTCCCCACTGCTCCATTTACTAAACCTTTTTCCACATCCAAATTGCGCCGTAAAATTATCCGATAGTTTTCACATACATATAAATTGTTTTCTAAACCAGCAGTCTTATATATAGATTTTTCCAAAGAATCCAATTTTGATTTTAATTTTTCTGACAAAATAATAATAATTCCTTCGTGTTCTACTTTATCAATGGCTTCCATTTTCATTATTTGTTGTTTTTCCAGCTTCAAAAGTTCTTGATTGAATGTAGAACACTCTTGCAGTGTTGGCATTAGCCAAATTACAGATTTATTTTCTGCAATTGTTTTGTATGTTATTTCCGGAGCAACATTTTCATTTGGAAACCAGTTTTATAAGTAAATCTTCTTTACCATGTTTTGTCAATACACCAATTCTTACATCTTAAAGAATGCTTCCATAATGTTCATCACTTGCTTGTCGCATATTCTTAATAAGTTCTTTATATTCAAAATGAGACCAAATGTTTATATTTCCAATACTTCCCAAAGATTTCCTGGTATCTTCATGCACAAGTGTTTTAAAAACCGGTTGCCCTTTTACAGGAGTAAGTTGCAGTAGGTCGCCGAATACAATCATATGTTTTCATCCAAATAAGACATCATAATCTGTTTTAAAAATCTGCTGTATTCTTAAATGTACAAAGGCAAGCATTAAGTTTGAGACCAAGCTCACCTCATCAATTATCAGAAGTTTAATTTTCTTTAGTACTCTTGAAACTTCATAACAAGCTTCTCCAGATAGCTTGTGATATTCCAACTTGTTTTCATGTTCAGCTGGTAGCATCAGTAAACGATGTTATGTAATCCCTTCAATGTTGTGTGCTTCTAACCCAGTTGGAGCGGTTACAATACAAGATAAATGTGATTCAGTGGTTTTCTGTAGATAACTGGTCAACTTTAATTAAGAAACATTTTCCTGTACCAGCTTGACCACTGATATACATTTGAATAGGTTTTAATGATGTGCAGTGGCATTCTTTTTTTCATGAAGTAAACCATGGTCTATCTGGCGTGTAAATTGTTGATATCTTTCTTTCTATTCAATATTTAGTTGTTCTTCCAAGTTTCCCAACTCCATAATATCCTGTTGAGCTTGATGCATTGCCATTTCTACTTCACTCATGGTGATTGCTGCCTCATTTTCAAGAATTGGTTCTCCTAGTGGATCTTGACTCAGTGGAGCAGAACTTTGACTATCTTGAGTACTGTCTCTAGCAATTTAAGCTGCAATAGTAGTTTCTTGTTCAATCTCTTCATTCAACATTTGTAGATATTTTGGAAAAACTGTGCATTCAATGCTATCTTTACATGCATTAAAAGAATATTCATAGCACTTAAATCTCCAAGTAATTCCGTTTCAGAATGCCAAGGCATGAAGAGTTGCAGAAGTGTTAAATAGAAAAATTCCCTTTTATCTGGAGTATCACAACTGAGTTTCCTGTGATTAATGAGATTTCCTTTGGTATGTTTCACCAAACATCCATCACATCCAATGACTGCATATTTTTCTTCATTTATATTTTCTGTAATATTTCTCTTAAAGCTGTAATATTGCAGTACTTCACAGAGACATATGTTTCAAGATGTGGACTTCTTTTAGGATAGTATGTATCCAACATGTTTGTTTTAACAATATCTGTACTTTCCGGTTCATTTAATGCTAAGTATTCAATTTCTTGTACAGATTTCAATACTCGATTTTGTGTTGCAGCAAGACCTAGACTTACCCAAATGATTCCTCTTGACTTTGAATATAAACTTGCAGATGTCAACCGATCCGAACATTCGTAGGATTCAATTTCTCGATGGGAAAGCATCTTGAAACTAAAGCTGTACAATTTGTTACTAAGAGTCTTCTCTTGTGCAATTTCTTTCCACATTTCTTTTCAGATTTTGTTATGTATGACGTAACATAGCGAGCAACAGCAATCAAATTATCTGCAACATACTGGATATCCATATTTACATTCCACATCATCAAAATTACTGTATTGTAATCATTAATATACTTTGAACGTTCACTTCTTTTTATATTGTATGTATTTTTGGGAGATTTTCGAGTTATAGTATGCCTCATTGCTGTTATGCAACTGTTGACTCTTCCTTTGGAAATTACTGGACGTGGGAATCCAAATCGACATTTTGTATAAAAGATTTCCTTTGACTTGTATTTCCATCGACAATATTTCCCACATCGATGAGCTTGAAACCATTACACTTGTTGTCTTAAGGTATTTTCTTCTCCTGTTTTTGGAATACCACATGTAACGTAGTCTTCAATGAAAGATAAAACTGTCTCATCAGAATTAGTTCCTAATATAGGTGTATCCTTGATCCATAAAAGCATATGTATATGAGGAACACCTCTAGCTTGTTACTCCTTTCTCCAAGATAAATCAATAACGTCTCCAAGAGGTGGGTTCTTTTTATTGCAGATAAAAGACATCATAGCTTCAAACCTATGATTAAAATATCTGCACACATTTACAGGATCCAAAGAACACAGTTCTCCAGGTGTATCGAATTCAATGTTTTTAATATTTGAATTTGCTTCTCTTTTTTCTTCAAGAACATACCTGAAACCTCATTGCCAATAGCTAAATGGCATATTGATGGCAAATCATTTTCGGAGGAGATCTTATCATTTAATAACGGGACCATTTGTTGTAAAAAAACTGCCCAATAGTACAATTGTAAATTTGGTGCTGCCCACCCACCTCTATCCTGGGGAAGTGTTAAATATTTTAGTGACCGCCTAATTTTCTGAAATTGCCATACAAAATTAGAGAACATTGTCTCCATTTTCCGGCTAATAGGCCCTGGTATTTCCAATGGAATGGACCGAAATAAGTATAATATTTTTGGGAAAACCTTCAATTTTAAAACATTAATCCTCCCCACAATAGTTAACTGAATTTTATCTATCCGCCTTAAATCTTTCCCAATTTCGTCTAATGTTTTATCAAGGTTATTTGTCCATATTTTATCTAAATCAGCTTCTATCTTTACCCCCAAATAGGTTGCGAATTCAGTTTGTCGTTGATCTAAAATATTACATTTCTTAGAGCAAATAATTTGTGTCTTGCTAAGTAAGTATCCAGATCTATTTCCAAATTCCTCCGCCATCTTTTCAATTTCTTTTATTGCTAACTCTGGATCGGACGTCGTAATGGCTATATCGTCTGCATAGGCCAGTACTTTCGTTTCATACCCATTAGTTTTCATAGGTCTGATATTGACATTTCTTAATAGTTGTTCAATGAAGGGGTCTAGATAGATGGCAAAAAGAATCGGAGAACATGGACATCTTTGTCTTGTTCCTCTAGCTATTTTTATGGTTGTTGAGGTATTGCCCATGATCTGTAATTTAGCTATTGGGTTATAATATAGCTGTTAAAAGTCGTGGTCCAAACCCCCATGCCAATAGAGCATCCCATAAGTATTGCCAGGCCACGCAGTCGAAAGCCTTCTCGGCATCTAAAAAAATTATAGCTGTTTTTTCTTCGTTGGCCTCAGCGATATCCAATAGCGATATTACCCCTCTAATATGATCTGTAGTTCCACGGCCTGGGATGAAGTCGTGTTGCCATGGCGAAACTAGCTGAGCAATCCCCTTCTGTAACCGATTTGCGAAGATTTTGGAGTAGAGCTTTGCATCCGAATTTATTAATGCAATCGGTCTATATGAGTACAGTAACTCTGGCGATTTATCCTTTTTTGGGAAAACGACAATATCAGTCTCTCGCCATGAAATAGGTAGTATGACTCGATACTGTACATCTAGAAATAAATCCAGTATTAATGGAGCGAGTTCTGACTGAAGCAGTTTATATATTTCAATTGGGATTTTATCAGGGCCACAAGCTTTCCCATGAGATAGCGAAGCTATTGCAATCAATATTTCTTCCATTTTAAATTCCTCTTCTAATTTTAATTTGGCTCCCTGCTCAACCTTCCTCATCTCTGTACCCCTTATCTCACTGTTCTGTATGGTTGCCCCATTCTTATCCTCTTGATATAGCTTTTGATAAAATTGCTTAAAAACCTCAATAATTTCCTTCGTATTTGTCTCCAGTAAGCCCTCGGTATTCCGTATTTGTGCTATATTATTTCTAATCGTTCTCTGCCGAGTACGAAGAGCCAATAGTTTCCCTGCCTTCTCACCATACTTATACATTTCTTTTTGGTATATTTGGTATGTTTGAGCTACTTGCACCTGGAAATGTTTATTTATTTCACCTTTGACAACGGCAATTTTAGTCCATAGTTCATTCAATATCCTCTGTTCAGCATGTGTAATCTGTTTAGTATGATCTGTCTCTAACTGTGCAAGTTCTGTCATTAAATCATTAATCATGTTTTGTTTCTGTTTTTTCTGATGTCCGGCATATTTTATCGTTTCCCCACGTAATCTTGCTTTATACGCATCCCATACCATAATCCTTGAAGCACTGTATCTATTCATTTCAAAATATTCTTTTGTCCAGCTTTTTATATAGCCTTTATATGTTTCATCAACTAATAATTTACGGTCAAATGTCCCTTGCCGTATATCCTGATTTTTACATTGTTGCTAATCTATTTTTAATATCAATGGATTGTGGTCAGAGAAAATTTGTGGCATTTTCTTAATTTCCATATTTTCAAATAATGGAGTAGAGACCATAAAATAATCTAAGCGTACATATTTCTTGTGTGGGTGCGAATAGTATGTATATCCCGGATCATTAAAATGCTGATATACCCAGGCATCAGTTAGCCTATATGAATCTTGACAAGCTTTTATCGCCCGGTAAACCTGTGGCTTCCTTCCTTGATACTGATACTGAGTAAAGGATGACCGCACATTATCTTTATGTATATTAAAATCTCCACAGATTATGAAAGGAGTCGACCAGGTTGCTAGCTCTACTTCTAAATCTGCCCAAATTTTCGGGTCATCTTGATTAGAGCCATACACCATAGCTATTGTTAACCCCGTTTCTATTGTGACAATGGCCCATCTACCCCCCTTATCTGCCAAAATACGTTTTGCAGGTCCTATATTATATCGCAAATATATCGCCACTCCTCTTATTGTTGTCGTCTGTGTAGAGCATATTGTCATTTCATATCCTTTTATCTGCAATTGTTTTTTTATTAGCCCATGAAATATGCATTTCCTGTAGACATATAACTTCTGGATTCCAGAATCGTAAAATTTCAAAAACCCTTTCTCTTTTCTTCCTACTGATCAATCCTCCCACATTTACTGAACACACCCTAACTTTACCCATAGCGTTTCCCTCTAATTATTTATTTCATGTAATCTACCATCTCTTTTAACATATTTATTCTATCTCTCCCTCCTTTATCTGCTCTGCCCTGCTTAAGTTTTTCCCCTCTTTTCACTGCCTTCCCAACCCCCCCTCTCCCCCACCCTGTCTGACCCTTGCCCCCCCTCCCTTCCCCTTGGAAGTTTCAAGACCTAGGTCTGGCATTAGATGGATACAAAGGCATATCCCCCGATCCGTCCCGCCCCTCCTTCTTGTAATGCAAATATCTTACAATTTCCCTTAAGTTTTCAAGGGACATAATACTCTGGTTAACTCCTACATTTCCAGATCATTGATTTATGGTAATCAATCATGTATTCCCTCCTCTCTTATTTCTTTAATTCATCTAAAAATTCTTTAGCCTTAACCTCCGAAGTAAAAAATCAGGATCTATCCCCAATCACAACTTTTAGTTTGGCCGGATTCATAAGATAGGCCTGGGCACCATTCTCTTGAAATATATGTATCATTTGTTGCAGGCGCCATCGCCTCTCTACAGTAACATGGCAAATCAGGATGTGTAAAAAGCTCAAGCCCCTCAATCTCACATTTCTTGTCTGGCCCCACTTTCTCAAATATGGCCTGTCTAAGAAGATAGTTCCCGAAATATACCAATACAGCTCCAGGCTTTTCATCATTTTGTGTGTGCTTCTTAACATTTAACGGAATTCGGTGAGCTCTCTGGATTTCTTGTGACCAGTTCCAGCCTGTAAGCTCGGGGTAGGCTTTAGCCAATATATCGATCATAAAGAGACGTAAATCTGCCCCCCCCTATCCTCTGGTATGCCCAAAAATCTTAAATTGTTCCTGCGCTGGGGATTTTCTTGTTCCTCAATTTTCCATTGGATATCTTCCAGTCTTGCCTCTTGTGCTTCAACTTGTTTTTGGGCTGCCATAACATCCGTTTCCAAATTTTCTTTTTCTCATCTCCAACATTGTAAGTCTATCTGAGATTTCTCCACAAATTTTAGCAATTTTACGGACTGAGTTTGAATCTTACGTATGGCTGTTTGTGTCTGCTTATTTTCCTGTTTACTTTCCTCCCGATGAGCCAATACAGTTTTCAATATAGTGTTCATCGTTGTATTTAAGTTGTTTCCCAGCCCTGACATCTGATCTCCAGTAAGTTGAGTTGTGGGCGTATAATCCCACTACAATTCGTGTCTTTTGTGTCTTTCCTGATATGGGAGAGTAGGCGTCTGGCTGCCCTTCCTTCTGATTGTAGCAGAGTCCTGCCCAATAGCATCTGATTTGTTTCCCAAATCGCTCTCTTCCTCAGTTGAGCTCGAAATCATAGATGATTCCTCAATTGAAGTTGTTCCATCGGCAAGAGAAAAAAAGGGCTCTGACATTTCTTTCTCAATATCTATTATATGCTGCCTTTTATTAGCTATTAGCTGGCCCTCAGTTAATTTGTTAATCGTGGGTCCTTGTCTTTGTTGCCTAGAACTTCCTGATGGTTTCTTATTCCAATATTTAAAGGTAGTCTTATTTCTAAATATTTTCCCCCCTTCTTTCACTTTTTGATGCTATCATACTGATATTTGAATCCTTTACCTGTTCCTTCTCTCTTACATCCGTGCCGGAGCATTCAGTTCGTAGTGCTATTGTTTCTGGGTCAGCTTGTACCTCACCTTCAGTCCCAGCAGTATCATTATTTACAATGTTATTCATTTGAACTGCCCGAGCTAAGATGTTATTCAGCCGGTCTAGTATGCCTGCTTGTTGAGCACCCTCCCCAGTATCAGCTGTCATTACAGTATCCAGAGTCTCCAAACTCGAAATTTTATTTGATAAACCCCCTCCTGCACCCGTCTGACCTGTTCAGCCTGTTCTGCTTGCTCAGCCTGGATTGATGGAGGTTCAGCTGCCAGGTTGATCAGCGTTTGGGGCGTAGCGTCTCTGGCAAGATCTTTTTGAGTTCCAATTCCAGCCCTTCGCTGTCTTGCTGAATTTGAGCTATCAAACTAGTGGCAGCAGTCGTTTCTTTTTTCCTGAAAGCAGCTCCACAATCGTCGGGCCGGTCCTAAGCTGGCAATCCACCTCGGCTTTTCCCATTTGCCTTTTTTCCTTGTGGGATCTTTTCGATTCACCGTCTGCCCGCGGCGTCCTTGTTGCCGTGAAGCTCCCGGCATTGTCCCATCCATCGTCAGCGTCTCCACCGGCGGACTTTGAGCAACCGCTGCTGCCTCCCTCGCGTCAATACTGCCGCCGCCGCTACGGGACCCTTCGGCTTCATGTCAGCCTGGGTATCTCCGATACAACAGCTCCGGCAAGTCCCCGGCTGCTGCACTCCACAGGTACGTCTCAGTGGGTCTAGCGTTACCCCTAGAGATTTTGCTGCCCTTCAAGAAATCAGGAAAGCAAGATGGCGGGAGGCTGAGGCAGCGCTGAGGCACCGCTTACAAAGCTAATCTCCCGATCTAGAACCCTGCTCCAAAGGTGTACAAAATGTGTCCACGATGTTAAAAGAAATTGCTGATGCAATACTGGATCTATTACAAGATAATTCCTGTCAGTGCACCCCTCCTTGCTCCGCGATATTAAGGCAGCAGATAAGGAATTTGAATTTGCTTCTCGAAGAAATTCAAGTAAATCGTCCCATGAGTATTCAGCACTGCTTAGAGTAACAAACCATGTAAGGGTTCCTAAGTTCCTTAACATACATTTAAGTTCTTCATGACGACGATTCCAATACTCATTAGTACCCCATTGACACGCCATCAAATTAATCAATTGAGATTCTAAATGATCGTCTCTCTGTTGTACATTTTGTCCATGAACTCCTTTGTAGGAACATGTTGAAGATGAATTCCTGTTTTTAATATGTGGTTCACTGCATATGAAAGTCCAGACAAGTCACTTTCAAACAACAGATTAAATATATATGGAATACATTGTCTAAATCTTGGATCTTCTGAGCACAATCTTGTTGTACGATATTGTGAAGCTGGAATCTGCATGGGTCGTTCATCATATCATCCACCTTTTCCAGTGGGGAAGAGCTGTGGAAAACAACGGGCTTCTAAACTTCTTTCCCAAACACTCATAGCAGTTCCATTCCCTGTCTTTATTTGGAATAATTCAATAGTATTTCCAATCACTTCCTTTGAATGTAAAGGATGTACACTATAATGTTCATAGATTTCTTCACTCCTGGAGATGTCCACCTTTTCAATTTGGCCACTTGAAATTTTGCTATCATCTCCTAAAACTATTTCTTTTTCTTCCACATATACATGTTTGTAATAAAGTTTATTTTTTTATGAGATATAACGTAGCCTTTTGAACTTTGGTGACATCTACTAACTCTTGCCATATTTTCCTACTCTTTGTTGGAACACCATTAACTAGAATAACTACAGGTTCGGTTTCCTCTCTGTCTATACCAATAGTTTCAATATTTTTCTTTAAATTTAAAAGTAAATACACAACTCTTCCTTTTAAGCCTCTTTGTAAATCTGATGGCGGCAGCTTACCTGTTTTAGGCTCCATACGAACAATAGCCTGAAATGGGTGCACAGATTGAATCAGAATGGACTCATACGTATTTAAATCTACCTGTTCTGCAGGAATAGCTTCCAACTCTAGGTTATTATGTACAGCTCTAGCTGGCATTTTGTTCTCTTCTAATTTGCTGTAACAATATTTACAAATACGTTGATCAATACCCAACTCAAAATCACCTTCAACAAACAAATAAGTACTAAATTCCTCCCACATATCATTGTTTTCCTTTTCACTTTTTAAATACAGATCAACATTCCGAGTTTGATTTCTATAGTGAGTACGTCAACAACAAATACAAACATAGTTTGGTTTTTCACAACAAATGACCTTAAACTTTGTAATTTATTTTACAAACTTCTCAGTAGTACTATCTTCCACTTCCTCTTCAACACCTACACTTATCAAACTCTCACTTTGTGTACACTCTTCTCCAGTACTGAAGAAACGAAACTCAATATCATCACAAACTTTTTTTACATCCGATACTGTCTCATGCAAAAGAGCAGTGTTTATTTCACTTAAAAATAATGCAGGACTTTTTACATAGTACAATCTTCTTACAAACTTCTGCATTGCAGAGTGATGTACTGCTAACATTCTTAAATGATGAAAAACACTTGACACACTTTTCTAGAAAGACAAGCCAGAAAATGAACTTGCAATCCAGTATTTTTTCTCACTTTACAAGGATCTAGTCCTTGCAACATCTTAATCTTTTGTTCAATACTTTTTTTAGTATACTCTCGTAAGAAATTTCATAAAATATCAATAGACTCCTCTCGTATACTACAAATACTACTACAATCCCATGTATACACTGGGGATTGAGAATGTCTCCCTTGAACTTCTTCAGCTATCACTTCTTCCACATTTTTAGGAACCATGTTTTCTTTTTCAATTGCACAACCGTTCTTCACTTCATAAGCACGACCACTAGTATCAACTGCGTGAACTAATGCATTGCTTTGAAAATAGCTCTCTTCATTAAAAAAAGGTTCCTGACTAGAACTGTGCTTCCATTCACCCCAAAATGCTTTACAAAAGTTAGTTATGTTAATTAGACTTTTCCTTTTCCTTTTGCCCTTCATAGAATGCATTGGTTTATCTAATGTTCGCATTCTCTTTAAAACTAAAATGAACAATTTTCTTTTCAATTCAAAAGCCTTTTTGACTATACTTTTAATCTGTTTTTTCTTTTTTATAAAATGCAGATCTTCTTTTATCTTTCTTGCCATCTTTCAATAAATGTTGTAGTACTCTACTTTTATACATACGTTTCCTTATATCATGATATTGTTTCATCCTTCGTTCTAGAACTATTATTTCTATTTTCTGCATTTTGAAAACCCTTTCCAGTCCTTGAAAGTCTTTTAATAAATTATTTTGTTCTCTTACCGCAAGACTTTTTCTTTTTTGCCACATGTTGTAGTTCATCTAATTCCTGCTTTTGTCTTTCCTTTAAATAGTACTGTTTCTTTTCCGTTTTTTTTGTCATGGTAAATTTTTCTTATTAATAATGAAGAATATCTGTAAAAAAATTATATTATTAAAATAATTCTATAGAAATACTCTTATCTATTACTAAAGAAACACCTTCTATTTAAAAGCTACAAACAAATGCATATATGTTTTTTTGAATATGGTCACAATTACACATGAGCTGCAAAATAAGTGAAGAGGGGTACAGAATAAACATATGCAGCAGTAATGTCTAGTGCCTGCATCATTGTAAGAATGCATGACAACTACTTTGGTGTTTTTATAAATGCATGAGAGGGGTGCAGAAATTTGCAAAAGAGATGGAGAAAGAAGCAACAGTAGTGTAAAAGAAGGATCAGAGGTGAAAAAGAGGCAATGAGGTACAGAAAGAGGCAAGAGAACTGCAGAAAGAGGCAATAAAGTTGCAGAAACAAGCAAAAGAGGTACAGAAAGAGGGAACAGGTGGGCACAGTGAAGCAAGAGAGGTGCAGAAAGAGGGAAGAAGGGTGCAGAAAAAGGGAAGAGGGACGGAGAAATTTAAAACAAAGGTGCATGAAGAAGACAAAGCAGTATAGATAGAACCAACATAGGTTTACAAAGAGGAAAGAGGGCTACATAAAAAGGCAAGTGAAGTGCAGAATGAAGCAAAAGAGGTTCAAAAAGATCTAACAGAACTGTACAAAGAGACAACAGGAGTGCAGAAAGATGTGCAGAATGAGGCAAGAGGGTTACAGAAAGAGGCAGATGGGGTGCAGAAAGAGGAACAGAACTTCAGAAAGAAACAACAGAGGTTTTAAAAGATGCACAAAGGATGCAGAAACAGACAAGACAGGTGAACAAACTAGGAACAGAGGTACAGAAAGAGGCAAAAGTGGTGCAGAAACAGGAAATAGAGGTGTAGAAAGAGGCAAGAGAGTTCCACAAACAGGGGTGCTGAACCAGTTATAGGGGTGCGGAAAGAAGCAAGTGAGGTACAGAAATGAGAGACGAGAAGTGCAGAAAAAGAAACAAACATAGACAAAGAAGTAATAGAAATGAAGAAAGAGGCAACAGAGATGTAGAGAAAAGCATCAGTTGCTTGCACACAATTAGTACCAATTTAACACCCACATTTAGCAACAACTAATAGATGACCATTCCATGCTTGCAAAGGGCCTTCCACCACGCTGTACCACTTGTCACTACATTTTTGTTAACGTTTGACCATTTGAGCTAAAAACAAGGATTTTTGTTGTTCAAATATGCAGATTAGAATACAGATGATGAATTTTGTGCCTAATGCAGATAATGTATAATTATACAATAGTTGGTCCAGCCAAACACTCGTACAATTCCAGTGGGCGTGCTCATACCTGTGACTAGGTTCACAAGTACTCCTCAATGATTCTCCCCATATTCATTAAAGCACACATACACATGTGTCTACCTTTCCAAATCATCATGATATGTAAAAAAAAACTATATATATACAATATTTCTGAAATATAGTAAAACCTAGAAACTGAGACATGTACTAGATCTGCCTGAGTGATTCCAAAACTCCGTAGGTAGTGCTTGGGTGATTGTATGAGATCAAGGGTAGTCACTGGATAATTGCAGGAGAAGATGGATAGTTACTAGCTAATTGCAAACATACACACTGACTGCATGGATAAGTGTATAAATAGCACCTGAAGGGATTGATAAGTAATTGAGTACTGCCTAGGTGAATAGATGAATGCAAGAGAAGGCCATGGGTGATTCTACGACTGCAAGGATAGTCTGAAGGTTATTACACGACTGCATAGGTACAGCCTGCTTGATTGCATGACTGTAGTGAAAGTACATACCTAGACCCTGGTTAATGACATGCTTGCAAGGCTAATTTCTGGATGATTTCTGAAGTACATAGCAAGTGAGTGGATGATTTTATAAGTTCATGAGTACCGGCTGGATGCCTAGTGAACTATTAAGATGCTGCCTGACTGATTACAGGAGTGCAAAGGTTGTGAGTGGGGGATTTCAAAACTCCATGAGTACTGATTGACTGATTACATAAGTACAAGAAAAGTGTGTATGTGATTGAAAGAGTACAAAGGGATTAAAGAGTACGTGGGTAACATCTCGGCAGTGGCACAACTACAGGGATACTGTCTGGGGATTTACATGACTACATAGCAAGTGGTTGGGTGATTTTATATGTACTTCTTGTATAGTTGCAGGACAACTGAGGTAGAGCCTGAGTAAATAAAAGGCTCCAAAAGTAGTGCCTGGATGATTTCCTAACAGCATAACTACTGGCAGAGTGATTACAAGAGTAGAAAGATAGTGCCTCCGTGATTGAAGGAGTGCAACAGTAGTGCCTGTGTGATTATATAACTACATGAGTTATGCCTTAGTGATTGCATAACTGCATAGATAGTGCCTAAATGGTTGCATAAATGCAACAGTGCAACAGCAATGGCTGAGTGATTACAGCACTGCATATGTAGTGCCTGCATCATTTTAAGACTGTATGGCAAGTACTTGGGTGTTTTTATAAGTGCATGACTGTTGGGCCTAGCCAAATATAAAGTAGCACACTATAACATAACTCAACTAAAAGTGTCCCCATATTGTTACAAGCACACATACATATGTGAACAAAAGAACGGTACGGCTGACCAATGTTGAGCACATCAAATTCAAAATCAATATACAAATTTTTGATAGGTGCAAGAACACGTCCGGAGCAGGCCGTACTTATGCTCTACTGGAAACCAGATATACAAACTTTTTTTACAAAAGGACGGTGCACCAAAGAAAAGTCTTTTCGAATACTCCAATTTTTGTTCTTTTATTCCTAGTCAACTTTTTAGAGATATCAGACTCAGCCAACGCGTTTCGTTCTTTACGAACTTCGTCAGGGCTGTAAATTAATATAAATACAAACATATATATATATAAAAACACATTGTGTACAACATAAAACACAACATACTACATTATTCCTAATACATAAAAATGTTACATTACTATACATTCATATACAAATAAAAAGAAAAAGAAAAACATGTAACACAAACTTTACGTGTAGATACATCACAAACAATATTCAGTGTTTTGACACATTAATCAAATACATATACGAAACAAGAGTTAAATAGTTTAAGCCGCCACATGTCTGTCTTGCCTAGGTATGCATATGGTCCAACACCTAAGATAGAGCATCCAGTTTGAGGTTAGTAAATCAATGGCCTCGTCTATAGAGGACCTAAGAAGTTATGAAGGTAGTGTCTATTATAAGTGCTAAGTATTTGAAATTCATAAGACTACCACCCGCATTTAAAAAGGTTTATATGCCAATTCTTACCATAAATAGTAGTTTAGAAACGACCTCCAGGACTTTCAAAGGATGGTCAACTTCCAATTGGCATAATTGTTCAAAAGAATTTTTATGTGACCTAGTAAAGGTGAATTGTAAAATTATTATGACCAATCGTGGGCATGATGAATTAAAGTAAAAGAAAAGGCACGAAGAACGAGAGACTCCGATAGAAAAGCAAGAATAATCTTACCTCTCAAAGTAGTTGATAGGTGCATATACAGATAAGATCCTATGTACACCACCGATTAGTTCAATTATAGACCGGACTCTCAGTTAGTCCATAGGAAACGTTAGTGGTAATAAGTCAACACTGTTGTTGTATATTTAATACCAATGTGTGGGCTCCATTTTCTAAAGGACAAAATGGAGAATATCATGAGCACCCATTCCAAATCTCACACCACAACATTATTCTCTAACCCACTGTCACCGGATTAACCATGAGTCAGTGATCAATTACTGCACATTCGTGGAAATTACGGGGGCTATTATTTATGACATTCAATGTCTCCCGCCGTAAATTTATCTACAATACGTAAAAAATACTGTCGTATAAAGTATCTATTTTAAAAGACAATACTCGGTTCCTAATATTCCTAAAAAGCGATAATACACATTATACATATACATAATACATATCTCTTTTAATATAATAAGTACCACAATGAGTTGACTTGTAGGCTTAATTTGGTCCTCAGGGTGGGAATTTGGGTGACATTTTAGGTGTAATATGGGCTGAATCTAATTAACGCACGTTTCGATTATAGCAACTTTATTCTACTGAATCCGTGCAAGTAATTACTGATGGCTCTCACTTCAGTATGATATAAGAGAAGGATTTTTATGATGGTATCTTTCTGAAAGGGATGCCCTTAGTTTAAAGTATGTTGTGTATTATCGCTTTTTAGGAATATTAGGAACCGAGTATTGTCTTTTACAATAGATACTTTTTACGTATTGTAGATAAATTGAGAGTGAATGTATAGTAATGTAACATTTTTATGTATTAGGAATAATGTATTATGTTGTGTTTTATGTTGTACACAATGTGTTTTTATATATATATATGTTTGTATTGATATTCATTTACAGCCCTGACGAAGTTCGTAAAGAACGAAACGCGTTGGCTGAGTCTGATATCTCTAAAAAGTTGACTAAGAATAAAAGAACAAAAATTGGAGTATTCGAAAAGACTTTTCTTTGGTGCACCGTCCTTTTGCAAAAAAGCACACATACATATGTGTCTACCTTTCTAAATCATCATGATATGTAAAAGAAATATATATACAATATTTCTGAAATATAGTAAAACCTAGAAACTGGAACATGTACTTGATCTGTCTGAGTGATTCCAAAACTCTGTAGGTAGAGCTTGGGTGATTGTATGAGAGCAAGGGTAGTCACTGGATAATTGCAGGAGAAGATGGATAGTGACTAGCTAATTGCAATCTAAACTCAGTTAAAAACAGCAATTTAACGACAAAAATAATCGTAGCGATTGATGTCTGATTTTCATGTCCATAGAAGAACAATGTGGCACAATTACAATTGACTATTGTGTTCTACGCGCGTTTCGGCACTGGAAAGTGCCTTCGTCAGGAAAAGGCCACAATAAATCGGCGGTGAATTCTGTAAAAGAATATTTCATGTAAGTGGTTCTATCTATTGATAAATACAAAGCCGCTATATAGCGTGCAATGATAATATTTATGTTTGCAGTTAACTAAGATTGTTAGGGCGGTGAAAATATCAAAGATTAAGAAAAGAAATTGTAAGAATATCTCTTAAGTTATACAGAACAAGGACGTTTTTTTGTATGTAGGCAAGACAGTAAAGAGAAAAAAGTAGATGGATGGAGACCATGAAAAAACAGGGGAAACGATTAGTCATGTGTTTATGTGACGTGAGTGGTGATGAAAAAGAGAGAGCCATGACCAAAGTTATTTGGTGTGGAACTTCACCACTGAGTGAACCTTACGTGTCTCTAATTGTGAAAACAATTTATAAGAAGTTTTTTAACCCTATTTTTAATGTGGAGCTGACCAGGCTGCATCTAATGATTGTGCAGCGTGATTTCTGCTTAAGGTGTTGGACTGAAAAGATGAAAGCATAACCTTTGTTAGAATCTGCTGTGAGGTAGCATCATACTATTATATTTATTCGCAATGATGTATACCTTGGTGGAGATAACTTCAGATACAGGATTTTATTTTGCAGTGACGTCAAGTTCACTCTGATGCTGGCGTGAGATACTTTAAAACTATGCTCCCATGATGGTGGTTTAATACTAGAAGAAAAATAAACTTTTAAATGACTATTATGTTAATGGTAGGATATGAAGACCATAGTGCTATAAAAATGGGTTGTAGGAATTGTACTACTAGTGAACACTATAGTCAATTCTATTCATTTATATTTAACTTGATTCTAGACTTGATGTCTCCGTTAGTTCTATAGTGTACTGCTCAGTAGGAAGTTCCGTGAGTAATAACCTACTTTGTGATACTCCTATATCTAAATTAAATACAGGGTTAATTAATAAGAAAGCAAGATGAGGTCATATACTTGCATCACGTTGTGTGGGATGATTCTCAAAACAAATGATTCTGAATCATAAAAAAAGTCAAAAAAGATAATGTCAAATTGCTATTGCATACTTCCTATGCTAAAAGACAATTAGTGTACAATTGTGAAAGCAACCTCAGGGTGTACGACATGTGTTAGAAATGAAGTCAGTACTGAGGCACACACACATCGGTTAAATTTAAAAACAAAGGACTAATCAACGATTGGGCAAGGATTGTCTTGATCAATGATTTTCAGAACAAATTCTCTGAAGTTTATACAGTTCTAAAAATCTGTAGGGTTTTCGTTTTATTATCGACGTGTAAGAAGAATTCCCCATGCAGCAAAGGAGTTATGAATCAATTCCAAGTCGGCCTACACCCACTGATTTGTATTTTCAAAAAACAACATTTGCGGTAAGTTAATTGTGGGCCTGCCACCGTAAAGAACCTGGTCACATGGTGCCTGCATGTGTCTGTTATGGGTTAATGATGCCAGGCATACAGTTTAATATCTGCGGGTCAGGAGGATTCACAGTTAAACATGACGATTAATTAGTTCCATAATAGCCTGCCCGTAAATGATAAGTGCATGTGTTTTTAAGGCAATGACTTACTTAATGCCTGAACATAATGCTCGCATGTGTATTTAAAGCTGTGAACTACTTAGTTGTATGTTTCAAGAAAGAAATAACAGGATAATTGGAGGTGCAGTGACTAAATTTTAAAACCGAAACAATTGAGCATTCGGTCAAAAGGTGCCTGCATGTTTTGGTTGTTGAATAACAAAAGTAAGCAGTTTTAGTGTCCGCGGGTCAGTTAAAAATGAGAACTTAATACATTCTGAAATGGCCTGCCCATACCTGATACATTTATATGTTGTAAAAGCGGTAACTTACTTTGTTGGTTATGTTCAATCACCGGATGATAGATTCCTCCTCACGCCAAAACTGTGCGTGGGGACTAACCGGAACTGACAAGATTTCCGCATTATAGTCAGTGGAAACTGGTCACATGCTATATGACAGCCATTCAGGCATGGTGTCAACAACAACTTTATTAAATTGTCAATATGTAACACGCTGCTATGGTAACTTGGTGAAAGAGCTAAACTAAACAAATGGCACTTCATCTTTTTATTCAGAGAATGTTCTATAGGCATCTGCAGCGTCTATAAGGTGGAATATCGGGCATGAAGTGATATCAATAGTCACTTTGTGCTTCTTGAGATATCGAAGATACAGAGGAATATGTATTTGAGAATGCCATGAAATTAATTATACACATTTAACTGCTCTAACAGATATGGACAGTAAAGAATGTGTGCAAATTGGGTAATCATGTCTGGCTATTCAGACATGAATGGGGGCTATCAAAAATAGCTGTACAAATCTGTGATAGGTCTATTTTCTATTGGTGTAGGTGCCTGTACTGGAATAGACACCCTTGAATAGGCTAAAATGATATAGAGATTCAGTTCATTTGTTGTACATCTCTAGTACATTAGGAATATAATATTTAAATAGTGTGTGATGAATAAAGCAATCCTCATTACCTGTGACCACGGATATCTCAGATACATAAGAGATGTGATGTTTTGTGAAAGTTGGAACCAGAGGCGGCAGTGTAACTAAGGAGATTAGATGGTGTTTTATTAGCATGGCAATCTTCAGTATCTGTAGCCAAGGATATCTGGATTAAAAAGAGCAAGCTAAGTAGAAGACCAAAAAGTTAACCGGTGTTATAATGTACTGCTTGTTCTCACGGGATTTCCTGATTTAAGCATCGTGAAAATGTGTCCAAGGTAAAGATCCAGAACACTTCTCTTCTTTTCCTTATTGTTTCAGAGTCTGTACCTGGTTTATCATTGATTTTTTCCAAAATGAGCCACTCTATCTGTTAATGGCTATGTCCGACATCTAAGTAGTGCTTCACTAAAGAAGCACTGGTCTTTTTTGTACGGATTTCTGAATGATGTTCTGTCAGTCTGGTTGCCAGTGTTCTTGACGTTTCCCCTACATATCCCATTTTGCAGGGACATAATAAGAGATAGACAATATTTTTTGTCTTGCTGTTGGTAAAAGATTTCATGATTATTGTATGGGAATTATAATCAAATGTCTTTGTTATTATTGCATTGTCACAGGCCTTACATTGTGAACATTTATTATTACCTACTAGTGGAGTAGAGTTATCTAAAGTTAATTGGAGTGATGGTTTCTCATTGTTCATGCGGGAATGTACAATTTGATCTTTTAGATTTTTGTTACGCCTGTGAGCAAACATGGGACGCTGTAATATGTCATGCTCCTCCAAGTTGACATTTAAAATGTGCCAGTTTGCACATACTGCTTGTCGCACTTTCTCATTATCCCGTTGAAACGCGTCAAAAACACAACAGTCAATTGTAATTGTGCCACATTGTTCTTCTATGGACATGAAAATCAGACATCAATCGCTACAATTATTTTTGTCATTAAACTGCTGTTTTCAACTGAGTTTAGATTGTGTGAGATGTATGACTGCAGATATGAATGGAATAGTATGGCTGAATGTCTTAATGTTGAAATGATCATCAATAAAATATATTTTGTACTTCTTTAAGAATAACAGTACTTGTTGGTTATGTCTTTCAATATGTTTTTCAGTTAAACTGTAATATATTTGTATTGTTATTGTTGCCTTAACCCCTTCAGTGCCCATGACGAGCTGGACTCGTCATGGGCCGCGGTGGCGCTGTGCCCATGACGAGTCCAGCTCGTCATAGACCCCGCCCGCTAATACAACGGCCGGCACAGGGCGGGGAAAGGGGCGGGCACTGAAGGGGTTAAGTATTTACATTGAGTTATTGAGCCCTGTCTTAAGGAACTATACCTCATTAGCAGGGGGCCTCTGTCTTCACATTATATGAGTGCAAACATACACATTGACTGCATGGATATTAAATAGCACCTGAAGGGTTTGATGAGTCATTGAGTACTGCCTAGATGAATAGATGAATGCAAGTGAAGGGCATGGGTGATTCTACGACTGCAAGGATTGTGTGTAGGTTATTACATGACTGCATAGGTACAGCCTGCATGATTGCATGACTGTAGGGAAAGTACATAACTAGACCCTGGATAATAACATGCTTTCAAGGTTAATTTCTGGAGAATTACTGAAGTACATAGCAAGTGAGTGGATGATTTTATAAGTTCATGAGTACCGGCTGGATGCCTAGTGAACTATTAAGATGCTGCCTGACCGATTACAGGAGTGCAAAGGTAGTGCTTGGTTGATTTAAAACTACATGAGTACTGATTAACTGATTACATAAGTACAAGAAAAGTGCGTATGTGATTGAAAGAGTACAAAGGGATTAAAGGAGTACATGGAAAAAACCTTGGCGACTGCATGACTGCAGGGATAATGTCTGGAGATTTACATGACTACATAGCAAGTGACTGGGTGATTTTATAAGTACAAGTGTACTCATTGAGTGATTGCAGGACTGCTGAGGTGAGTCTGAGTAAATAAAAGACTCCAAAAGTAGTGCCTGGTGATTTCATAACAGCTTGACTACTGGCTGAGTGATTACAAGAGTAGAAAGGTAGTGCCTCCGTGATTCAAGGAGTGCAACAGTAGTGCCTGAGTAATTATATAACAACATGAGTATACCTTAGTGATTGCATAAGTGCATAGATAGTGCCTAAATGATTGCATCAGTACAACAGTAATGGCTGAGTGATTAAGGTACTGCATATGTAGTGCCTGCATTATTGTGAGAGTCCATAATGAGTACTTGTGTATTGGGCCTAGCCAAATATAAAGCAGCAGACAATTACATGACTCATCTATAAGTCTCTCCATATTGTTAAACGCAAGCATACATATATCGGTACATCTTCAAATCATCATAATATCTAAAACAAACATGTATACAATATTTCTGGAATATAGTGAAACCTAGTAACTGAAGCATATAATAGATCTGCTTGAGTGATTGCCCAACTCCATGGGTAATGCTTGGGTGATTGTATGAGTGCAAAGGTAGTCACTGGATAATTGGCAGATCCCTTTTTAAATCCAGATATCTCCAACGAAGATCCATCAAACGATTGTATAGTTGTTAACTGTGTTTCAAATACAGGTTACAGTGTCGTTACATGGAATATCGCAGGATTAAATAGTAAATTGGGCTCCCCTTTTTGGAGGGATTTTATTACTATAGGGTATGACATAATTTGTCTCCAGGAAACCTGGTGTGAAGAACCCATCTTTGTTGAGGGCTATTTAGCACACAGCCTGAATGCAGTGAGCTCAACTGCTGGCAGAGCCAAAGGAGGCCTTTTGCTTTTAATATCAACTAAATTAAATTCCTGTAAAATTAAAAGTTGTGTATCAGTGGACGTTTATTCTCAGGTATTATGCCTAGAGTTTGACAAAGGTAAAGATTTGCTACTGATCAATTTTTATAATAATGTATTCACTGCTGACAGAGGTATAATCTTGACCCAGCTAGAAAAGGAAATTGAGAGGACACAGGCATTATCAGGTCACCAGTCGATCATACTCTGGTTAGGTGATTTCAACATAAGCCCTTGCCCACTTGCCACGAGTAATTTATGTGGATTAAGAAGGGAATGTGGAAATATGGAGAAAACCGATTGTTTACACTTCCCACATTGTGCTTATGGCACTGCCCTAAATACGATGCTAGCCAAGTTTGACTTGGATATGTTAAGCTGCACGAAAAATAGTGCAAATACAAATTGCCCAACTTTCACTGGAAGAGGCGCTAAATCCTACATTGACCACATTTTACTTTCTAATGATAGTGCTTATTCTAATCTGTGTGTTAATGAGCAAATTTTAAGTGACCATAATAGCATTTCTTTATCAGTGCATTGTTGGGGTAATAAACATACGGATACTAAAAATTGTATTAATCATGTCGAGGCAGTAAGACCTAATGGGTTTAGGATCAAATGGACAAAGATTGTCCCACGCAAATTGTTGGAGGAGGTATTAAGGAAATGTAACAAGGAGGTAAATTATTGTCTTGATGACGAGGTGCATTCGCATATTGTACTCAATCACCTACTTACAATTAATGAAACAATCGATAACCTACTCACGAAAACATATAAAGGGAAAAAAGAAACCAACGCGGGCTGGTTTGACAAAAGCTGTACTCAGGCTCTTCATGCCTTAAAACAAGCTTTGAGCTCCAAACCCCGAAATTCCACAACTATTAAACACTGCCGCGTTGATTATAAAACATCACTTATTAAGAGGAAAAGAACCGTACAAGAGGAGGCCTGGAACAATCTCAACCTTGCAGCAGATACAAACGATAGTAAATTATATTGGGATACCATAAATAGTCCCTTTCTGAAAAACGATATAGTGCCTGAAATAACCTCTCATGTAGACTGTAAATCGTGGATGCATCACTTTTTAAATATTTTTAATCCGGATAGGTTAATTTTAGATTCCCCTCAGGAAAATGACTATACTTGGCCTAGATTACCCCTGGTTATCAGCCTGGACGAGGTCTACGAGGGTCTAAGCAACAGTAAAGGTGGCCAAGCACCCGGCCCAGATGGGGTCCCGCTGGATTTATATAAATCCGAGTTACATCTGTGGGCCCCCATTCTGACCAGATTTTTCAATGCAACAGTGGAGGGACAGATACCAATTTCTTGGGGTCAGTCTATAATTATTCCCCTTTTTAAGAAAGGCTCCAAGTCTGAGGCATGCAACTATCGCCCAATTTCCCTACTGGATGCGTCGATAAAAATCATGAGTAGAATAATTTTAAAAAGACTTGAGACCTGGGCCAAGGATAATTCGATCATATCAAAGGCACAATATGGATTTAGAAAAGGTCTGGGGACGTTGGAGCAGTGCGTTAATCTTGACCTCCTCATACATAAATATACTGTTGCAAAGGATGGCAATCTGTTCCTCTGTTTCGCAGACCTGAGTAGTGCCTTTGATCTTGTAGACCACAATATTCTATGGGACACCCTGTTAGAACTCGGTGCCCCCAAAGAGTGTGTATATTTTTTGGCACGGCTTTACTCCGGTCTTTCATGTAAAGTTCGTTATGGTCCTCAGGGGGAATGTACACCCTTTTTTAAAGTTGCTAGAGGGATTTGTCAGGGCTGCGTCTTGGCACCGTTTTTATTCTCTTTATTTATTAATCAAATTGACTCGATTTTAAGTAAATTGCCATCAGATGCCCCTATGATTGACGGAAGTGTTACCCCAATGTTATTATATGCAGATGACGCTGTTCTTTTATCACGAACACAGAATGGTTTACAACGTCTCATAGATAGATTCGTGCTATTTATTAATGACAGGAAACTGGTAGTCAATAAAACTAAGACCTTTGCTATGACCTGTGGAAAGAAGGTGAAATCAAAATCCACCTTCTATATTGATAAAGACAAGATACAATTGGTCAACAGTTTCTGTTATTTGGGGATATCATTCTCTGGAGACGGGAAATGGACTAAAGAGGACGAGAACGTGAGAATGAAGATGAACAGAAATACCAGTAGTATTTTTAGATTTGCAGCTAAATTAGGGCAAAGGAGGATAAAAGATATGTTGGCTATCTACAAAGCTAGGTGAATTTCATCAGCATTGTATGGGGCAGGTGTATGGGGCCACCATCCTGTTAACCTTTTACAGAATGATGAAAATAAGTTTTTGAAGAAATTGTTATGTGCCCCCCCCCCTCAGTTCCAAATTTGCTAACTCACATGGAAGCCGGTATCGACTTCATTATGGACCTAGCTGCATTACGCCCATTATTACTCTGGCGCTCCATTTGGTCAAAAACAGAGACAATATTTACACAAACAATTATTAAAGACTGTTTGAACCTTGATAATTTATCACGTATACCATGGCTGAGCTATATTTATTACTGGTTTAATGTTTTATTTGATTTCAATATTCGTCTGAACCCAGAAGCAGCTGCACTGATACCAAAGAAAGATATAAAATTAAAGTTTCTAGCATATAAGAACGCGGCTAGAGAGAGTCAGTCCAGTAATTTAATAACTGTTGCTTCTTACCTTGGTTTGAACCTTAGGAGAGGTTTTCAGACATATCTTGCGACTGTGACTTATAATTCTCACCGATTTGTCCTAACCCGCTTAAGGCTGGGGATTGTGCACCATTTGGGTGCCGATTACGATCCGGTAAAAACCGGGTACGAACCGTCGGTCGGAGCGTTTTCCCCGTCCGACTCGTACCCGGTCGTAACACTTTACAAACATGGAATTACGATTCGCACGGAAACACCATTTCCGTACGAATCGTAAAAAACACCGACCGACAAAAACATACATACGAATGTGATCCGGGAATGCTGCGACGTGACGTCCGGACGCTTTCAGGCAGCGTTTCACGACCCAGGAATTACGATTCGAACCGACAGCAGTCCGGACGGCAATATTTTCACGGCACCCAAAAAGTGCCGGAAAAGCGAAGTACGGCGCGAATCGACCAGAGTAGGTGGCCCGGTACGCACCGTACCCCCCCCAGCCCCCGTACGTACGCACCGTACCCCCCCCCAGCCCCAGTACGTACGCACCGTACCCCCCCAGCCCCCGTACGTACGCACCGTACCCCCCCAGCCCCCGTACGTACGCACCGTACCCCCCCCAGCCCCCGTACGTACGCGCCGACCCCCCCCTGCCCCCGTACGTACGCGCCGAACCCCCCCCGTACGTACGCGCCGACTCCCCGTGTATGTACAGCCGTGTACGTTCGAGTCGAACCCCCCCGTGTACGTTCGAGTCGGACCCCCCTGTGTACGTTCGAGTCGAACCCCCCTGTATGTACACCCGTGTACGTTCGAGTCGTACCCCCACCCGTGTATGTACGGTGCGAACCCCCCGTGTACGTTCGAGTCGAACCCCCCCGTGTACGTTCGAGTCGAACCCCCCCGTGTACGTTCGAGTCGAACCCCCCCGTGTACGTTCGAGTCGAACCCCCCTGTGTACGTTCGAGTCGAACCCCCCTGTATGTACACCCGTGTACGTTCGAGTCATACCCCCACCCGTGTATGTACGGTGCGAACCCCCGTGTACGTTCGAGTCGAACCCCCCCGTGTACGTTCGAGTCGAACCCCCCCGTGTACGTTCGAGTCGAACCCCCCGTGTACGTTCGAGTCGAACCCCCCTGTGTACGTTCGAGTCGAACCCCCCTGTATGTACACCCGTGTACGTTCGAGTCGTACCCCCACCCGTGTATGTACGGTGCGAACCCCCCGTGTACGTTCGAGTCGAACCCCCCCGTGTACGTTCGAGTCGAACCCCCCGTGTACGTTCGAGTCGAACCCCCCCGTGTACGTTCGAGTCGAACCCCCCTGTGTACGTTCGAGTCGAACCCCCCTGTGTACGTTCGAGTCGAACCCCCCTGTGTACGTTCGAGTCGAACCCCCTCGTGTACGTTCGAGTCGAACCCCCCTGTATGTACACCCGTGTACGTTCGAGTCGAACCCCCCCGTGTACGTTCGAGTCGAACCCCCCGTGTACGTTCGAGTCGAACCCCCCGTGTACGTTCGAGTCGAACCCCCCTGTGTACGTTCGAGTCGAACCCCGCTGTATGTACACCCGTGTACGTTCGAGTCGTACCCCCACCCGTGTATGTACGGTGCGAACCCCCCGTGTACGTTCGAGTCGAACCCCCCCGTGTACGTTCGAGTCGAACCCCCCCGTGTACGTTCGAGTCGAACCCCCCTGTGTACGTTCGAGTCGAACCCCCCTGTATGTACACCCGTGTACGTTCGAGTCGTACCCCCACCCGTGTATGTACGGTGCAAACCCCCCGTGTACGTTCGAGTCAAACCCCCCCGTGTACGTTCGAGTCGAACCCCCCCGTGTACGTTCGAGTTGAACCCCCCCGTGTACGTTCGAGTCGAACCCCCCTGTGTACGTTCGAGTCGAACCCCCCCGTGTACATTCGAGTCGAACCCCCCCGTGTACGTTCGAGTCGAACTCCCCCGTGTACGTTCGAGTCGAACCCCCCTGTGTACGTTCGAGTCGAACCCCCCTGTATGTACACCCGTGTACGTTCGAGTCGTACCCCCACCCGTGTATGTACGGTGCGTACCCCCGACTCAAACGTACACGGGGGGGTTCGACTCGAACGTACACGGGGGGGTTCGACTCGAACGTACACGGGGGGGTTCGACTCGAACGTACACGGGGGTTCGCACCGTACATACACGGGTGGGGGTATGACTCGAACGTACACGGGTGTACATACAGGGGGGGTTGGCGCGTACATACGGGGGCTGGGGGGGGTCGGCGCGTATGCGGGCACGTCTCCATGGTTGCTATGGGAGTTCGGTGCGGACGGTGTTTTTTCCATCCGGTTGTAACCTCGGACGCACGGGATGGATCGTGATTCCTCGGTCGGACTTCACCTTTCACATTTGTACGGTCAATCGTACGAGGACGTGTCGGACACATTTTCCGACCCAAGGACATGTGGGGAATGATTCCCAATGCGGTTCGTATGGACTTTTTACCATGCGAATCGTGATTGCCAGTTCGTACGGCACTTGTACGATTCGTATGGTAAAAAGACCGGATACGAGTCGCACGGGGAAATTTTTTACCGGATCGTAATCGGCACCTCAGTCTCATTCCCGCATATGAAGATTAAACCTAATACACTGTGTCCTTGTGATAACATTTCAAAACAAAGCTGCTGTCACTTTTTATTGTTCTGCAAATTCTATTGTTATTTTAGGAAGTTTTATCTTAAACCTATCTTTTTAAAATATAAGGTTCGGTCCACCAAATCTGCAATGAGGCTCTTAATAACTCTGGAAAGCCCTGATATCTGTTTTTTTGTAGCATCATATGTGCTAAAATGTATAAATATTAGGAAGTCTATAGTTTGCTCTGTCTAGCCCCAATCACCTTATGTACTTTGCACATTTATGTTTCGCTAAGACTTTCTTTATGTACTTTTAAAGTTCGAGATGATTCTGGATGTGCATCGCATTGCTGTTATTATTCTTATACATAGCATTTTGTGCATATTTGTAACGCACTAGACACTTTATGCGGAAACTGCAACCTGCCAAATAACATTGAGGATGCTTTGTTAGCAACTCCCAGGCTTAATTCTGAACTGTTTAAGGAAGCACACTGCACTTTAATAATGACCTTTTACACAGTCTTCTGTAATGTTCAGCGTATAAGATATTTAAGTTTGCTATGTATTTCATGTGTTTTATGTTTTTCGTTCTGCTTATATGGTTGTATTTTACATACCGAATAAAGCTTTTGAACTTGTAATAGAGGATGAAAAGAGATTGGCTACTTGCATAAGTGCTGAAAATAGACATTGAGTGCACAGATAAGTGTATAAATACAATCTGAAGGCATAGATTAGTCATTACGTATTACCTAGTTTAATTGATAAGTGCAACATGCCTGCAAGGGTAATATCTGATGGATTACTTTTGAGCTACATCTTCGCCATTCTATCTAAAAATATGCTGCATGATTCAACTATACTTTTCTACAGACTTAAAAAAAGAAGGCTAATTAACAATACCTTATATGAGTATCTATTAAAACACACTTTTATCTGCATCTTCACCTTTCTATCTAAAATTATGCGTTATCATTCAACTATACCTTTGTACAGACTAGAAAAAGAAGCCTAATTAACAACACCTTATATGAGCATCTTTCAAACCACACTTTTATGCTACATTTTCACCTTTTTACCTAAAATTATGCGGCATCATTAAACTATACCTTAGTACAGACTAGAAAAAAGAAGCCTAATTAGTAATACCTTAAGTGAGCATCCTTCAAAGCACACTTTTGTGGTGCATCTTCACCATTCTAGCTAAAATTATTTGGCATCATTTAACTATACCTTTGTACAGACTAGAAAAAAGAACCCTAACTAATAACATCTTATATGAACATCTTTCAAACTACACATTTGTGCTGCATCTTCACCAAACTATCTAAAATTATACGGCATCATTCAACTATACCTTTGTACGGACTACAAAAAAGAAGCCTAATTAATAACACCTTATATGAACATCTTTTCAAACTACACATTTGTGCTGCATCTTCACCAAACTATCTAAAATTATGCGGCATCATTCAACTATACCTTTGTACAGACTAGAAAAAAGAAGCCTAATTAATAACACCTTATAAGAACATTGCGCCCCCGCTGGTAACTCTCTACCTACGGGTTTTTTATTCTGCCAAGGGTACCTCTTCATTAAAAACCTTTTTTCTGGCAACTCTTAGTCAGTTTTAATACGCACTGCACGCACGCACAACTCCCCACATAAGACCTTTTACCCACACACCCACATGCACCCATCGGCAGCTCTCTAAAAAGATCTCTGCCAAAGAGACCCTTTGGGGGACCCGTAGGGCATTGCACCGCCAGCCCGACGAGGAGCAACAGCCCGATGATGAAGCATGACCTCCCTCGGGGTGTGTGAGGGCAACAAGAGACATTTTGCATCTCTCCCCATCCCTACCACGAGGGCCCTGACCTGGTACGCTTCTCTCTCTCTCTTTTTTCCTGTCCTCTCATTCTTTTGTTTTGCGTGTTGACTCTTTGCCCCCTTTTTTCATTAACTTATTATTCTTGTGGACCATTAACAGGCTCCCGGTCCCCCCCGCTCCTATTTTGAATTAACATATTAACCCTTGCCAACTGACTTCTAAAAGTGTCCAAACAGTTTCTACATTTTCTTGGAAGTCGCAACTCCATCGTGCACCACCGCGATGGAGTCACAAATTTATACGGGAGTTCAAAAAGATATAACAAATAAATTTAACACTAGTTTTTTTTATAACACACCACTTCTAAAGATAGGAACGACTTGGGAAATATCATTGTAATAACATATTACTAATATACAAAATACAATTTCACATTTTAAATTCACAGTTAAATTTCAAGCCTTCCCCCATTCTGCTTGATGCCAGTTTCCATAGTAACAGTTGATGGAACACTCAACTTAACTTACAGGTCACAAGTTCAACATATTTTCCGCATTTGGCGGCCAAACTCTGGAACTCGCTCCCGCTACACATTCGAAGTACGGACATATCTGGCCTTCCGTAAGGCTATTAAAATTCACCTATTCCCTCTGACCTAGGATCTGCCTTCATCTGCAGCCTCCCATCCTTTCCTCTGCCAGTCAGCGCTGGGACACCCCTTTGCAGGGGCAGCTATGCGCTATATAAAACCTTGTAACATAACATTACATTTTCAAGTTCACCACACAATGTTGCAAATGCCAACAGCAGGTGTGGTTGACTTTGCAAAATATGATCTTATCCTTTCTATTGTACCTTTCAAACATTTTTTACTAACCAATAGGAAACATGCTTTTTTTAAAGTAAAATGCACGCTATTTTTGAATTTATAATGTTCTTAAACAGCCAATCAACTCTCTACTTTTTAAAAAAAACTGCATCTTGTCCACCATTTTACATACCTCTCATTCTACCAACTGACTACCTCAGCTACAGACATCTTTTCATTACTTCCAGACGTCCCTTTAAGATGCTTTCAGAGTAGATTGTTGGGCACAGCTATGTTTTCTGGTGTAAAAGGTATGCTGAATGCAGAGATATTGACAAAGACCTAGCTTTACAAAATGTGGATATTAAATGGATTGCACAGAGAGGATTAAAGTGGCACCAATTGATGCCTTTGGTTAAAACCTTTTTGCATCTCCAACCCCCTGACCTCATGATTGTGCACTGTGGTGGCAATGACCTAGGCACATTGACTGGGATAGGTCTGGAAATGCTAATGAAAGACACCTTTGCACAATTGATATTGCTTTTACCTTGAACTGTCTTTGTATACTCTTACATATCTGAAAGACAGAAATGGAAGTGGTCAAATCAATTTTGCCCACAGATTGAGAAAGCTAGAAAAAATGTCAATAAAGCTGTTTCTGCTTACCTCAGAGACCAAAGCATGGTCTCCATATAAAACAACAATCTACGTTTTGATATGGATTGCATCTACAGTAGTAAATTTCACAGATCAGGGAAACAGAGTATTTCTCAACAACCTAAAGCTTTGCATCGGCACTTACATGTAGCTACAACAAAGTAACAATGAAAACAAGGGCTCTTTTTAGAGCCACCCTATAACATAATACTGCATATAATTTTTTTTAACGCATACTTTCTTTAAAACAATTTGGGGGGGATTCGCGCACCAAGCGCGAATTCAGCACACAAAAGCACAAACTCAATGTACTACAACACAACACACTTTTCAACTTTAAATATTAATTGTTAATTTTATATATTTTTAACAACTCTATCAATTGTAATCTTGTCATTAACTTCAAGCACAATACCTCTTTAAAAAAACTTCACAAACACAACACTACCTTCTATATTATATACTACTTAATTATTTATTTAAGGTGAATTCGCGAATCCATCGCGATTACACAGGGGGGCCGCGCTGAGCGGCGTGCTGGAGTCGCGACTTCAAGCTTGATCGAAAAAAAATCTGATCCATTTCCATTATTTCGTATTCGCCCCGGGGACCCCATCTCCCGGGGCATGGCCTCTTTTTTAAATAAAAATTAAATAGGGGAGGGGGGCACGTGTCCCCTCTCCCCAGGCCGATTTCGGCCCCGGGGACCCTACCCCCCAGGGCCCGACCATTTATATTTTTATGAATAAAGAGGAGGGGGCTGAGTGGCCCCCCTCCCAGCCACTTCTGGCCCTGGAGACCCGCCCAAGGAATTCACTTGAAACATTATAAATGCACTTGGATTAACATATTAACTTTCCCATTCCAACATGGATGACACTATGACTGTCACTTACGACTTTTTACATTGAATCCATCTTTACTTTCTGTATTTTCCCTATGTATGTCAGCTTGTCCCACAATTCAGTGTGTGAGCAAACCTGCTGTGTCAGGCGAAACGCGTAACTGAAAATAAACTAACTGCTTTTGGAACAAACCCTTGAGTGATCGCTTCATTAGAATCTTGGAGAATATATATATTCTCAGCTACGCAAGCGGCAAAAACAGGAACAATGAAAAGCGCCGGGCAAGGCGCCGTCAAAACCGCAAGCAGAAACGGTGGCAGCAAAAAATCAAACAGGGGATGGAAACGCAGATAACCAGCACTAATCCAGCCACCAATAAGACTGTAGTCAACCTAACTAATATCAATCTTACACAGGAGGAAACCAACATCCTTGCACTAGGGTTATCATACAGCCCTAAGGCGGATTTCAAATATTCAGAGACAAGGATTGATATTTACAAGTTTGTGCGTAAATTGAAACTGCGCAAATTCTTTGCCTTCCAAGGAATGCACCTGAGGAACAATCACAGGGCTTGGTTGACGCTGGCAATGAACACAATAATCTTGATGCTGGAAATGTGGATTTGATGAGGGATTTACAACAGCTTCAAAATGAGCAAGCAGGAGTCATGGGAGATGTGAGTTGTACACCTCTGAGTAAATCAATGAATTAAACTCCCTTTAGACCTAAATCCACCTTTTATCCCCTCATGTTGAAAGATAATCTGGATTCATTCAGTGAAAAGGTTGCGACAGATCTTAAGAGCCTGTATTCTATGACGGCCAGGGCACCGAGGAAACACAGTAAACATGACAATCAGTATTTCCAACTTATGCAGAAACTAAGAACTAACAATAATGTCATAGTGCGACAATCGGACAAGGGCGGAAATGTGGTCCTATGGCCCAGGGACCAGTACATGGAAGAAGCCCTTGCTCACCTCAATAACCGTAACTGCATAAATTGAGTTCTCACCAAATGATGAATGCAGCACGTCAGGACAGTTACAGTAAGTTACTAGCTTGGAAATCGGCAGGTTTGATTTCAATGGATGAATTCAGATTTCTGAAAGTTGACCACCCTATTGCTCCAGTTATTTATTTCATCCCGAAAATACATAAAAGAATGGACAGGCCCCCTGGTAGGCCGATCATCTCAGCCAGGGGTAGCCTGTTGGAGAATGTGTCAAAGTATGTTGATCACTTTCTACAAGAACATGTGAAAAGTCTCCCATCTTATATACAGGACACTGGGGACTTTCTGAGGAAGGTGGTCAATGTTCCATGGAGTCAAGATCTGTTACTCATCTCTATGGATGTCAAGACCCTTTACACCAGTATTCAAAATTTGGATGGGGTCAGGGCCTGTGAATACTATCTTTAAACCGTAGAGCCATGGGAATGTACTCTCATAATCAGATGTTGCTTACTATGATTTCTATGTGTTTAGAGAACAACTACTTTCTGTTCCAACATCAGGTATACCAGCAAACGCGTGGGGTGGCCATGGGGGCTTGTTTTTCTCCCAGTTACGCATGTTTGCATATGGGTTACTGGGAGGAGAGGGTCCTCATGGCCAAATACCACGCAACTATGGAATCCAGTATCATCTGCTGGTACAGATTTATTGATGATTTGTTTTTGATATGGCGGGGGGATGAGTGTAGTGCCCGACAGTTCCTTGAAGCAATTAACATTAATGATTTGAACCTGCAGTTTACTTTTGAAATCAGCAATAAGTCAGTCTTCTTTTTAGATGTTGAAATATTTGTTTGCAATAACCAACTTCAAACTAGACTACACAGAAAGGACACTGCGGGGAACACAGTGCTACATGCATTTAGCCATCACCCACAACATTTGATCAACAGTATCCCCTTTGGTGAAATGCTAAGAATGCGACGTATCTGTAGCACTGAGGCTGACTTTTTCAAAGCACAATGTGATTGCAGGGACCGATTCAGGGAGAGAGGGTATTCTGAATCTATACTCTCTAGAGCAGTGCTGAAAGTTAATAACATAACCAGAATTATGGCACTGGCGCCAAAAGCAACCCCATTACACGATCCAATAGTTGCCACCACTGAGGATACACGGATTATACTAACATTTAGTGCACAACATAAATCTGTGCACAAAATTATTAACAACAATTGGTCATTAATCCGTGCTGACCCAGTGTTAGTTAATCAACTATCGAAGAAACACAAGATTGCTTTTAGGAAAGCACGCTCAATGAGCAATTTGCTGGTGAGCAGCAGTCCTGAACTAAGTCAGTCTAAATCCTGGTTAACAGCAAGAAAAGGGTTTCTTCGCTGCAATTCTTGCAAATCATGCAGACATGGAGTGAACTGTAGAACATATTTGACTCCATTCCTTCCAGAACCTGTCCCAATCTCCAAATATCTCAACTGTAAGACGGATTTTGCGGTGTATGTGCTGGAGTGCTCCTGTGGCCTGCGGTACGTCGGTAGTACCAAACTGCAGGTTCATAAGCGGGTACTCCAGCACATGCGAGCAATTACCAATAAGGACTTGACTTACCCGGTGGCACGCCACTTTAAGGAGCACCACGCCAGTAAACTGGAGGCTTTCAGTTACTGGGTGGTGGACTCAATTCCCACGTTGAGAAGGGGAGGCAACCGGGAGGTCGCACTCAGGAGATTGGAAACCGAGTATATTCTAGAGTTGGATAGCAAGAGTCCCCGAGGATTGAATTCGAGCGAGGACTTTTACACTCATTTATAGACTGGTCATTTATTACTTAAACATTGTGTGCAGGATCATAGAACTTTAACAAGTTCTAGTTATATGCTGCTATTTCCCTGTTTTGTAAGTAACACTAAATTTTAACAAAGTTTTTTACACTCACTTTTTGCACATAGGGATTATGTCTTCATTTTTTTAATAAATTGTACTGTATATTTATTAACAATAGATGTCACGGATGTGACTTCTAGTTATGGATATGCACACTTGCACGAATTTGCACAATTTGCACAGTCACTTTATTACAGCAAGGGTTTCAATAGAAGGGCCCCGTGTGGGCCGTATTACGAAAAAAGCAACCTGTCTTGTTTACATAATCTAATTGGGAAGAACTACTTCCTTCTCTTTATTTTTGAATGGAAACTTTGAAAAACAATTATTATGGTGATATTAAATTGCATTATGCAGATCAATAGGTTAAATCTAACGACCTATACGCCATGTATGTTTTTACAATGAGCATTTGTTTATTTCTATCTTTTTTAAACAAAATTTCCCCGTTTTTAATAATGCAGCTGTAAACTGTATTAGGCTGGAAATACAATGTATTTATACAGTAATTACAAATGCGTGGGGTAGAGCTCTGTGAAGACAGACTAGCATTGAACATGTTGCGTGATTGTCTATTTCTATGATTTATTCCTTGTTGCACATGTGACTCACCCAAGCGAATATAATTGGTAAACCCGTTGTGTTGCGCATCATGTGACCAAGGCCTGTGACGGGCTGAAACGCGTAATGGCGGCGGTGGTGTCTTTTATATTTAAATAAATTATTGGATTCTTTCACCGCACCTTAGGTCTGCTTCCGCTTTTTGAGGACAGCTCTTCAGCTTGTCAGATGGAGTTTTCTTGTATATATATATATATATATATATATTATCTACTGGCGGTCGCCAGTAGATAGTTATAGTTAGGACCGTGTTTCCATAGGAAATCCGCAACATTCTATTTGGAATAACTTTGGCGCCGGTCGACGAATCCTCGCGAAATTTTCAAAACTAATGGGGCGCTATGCTCCGCTCCTACCCTGAAAGTCTCAGGGGGATTCGTCAATCGGGGGCTGAGAAAAAAGGGGGGTTCCAAAACGCGTTTTCCCCATGCATTTTTCCATAGGACCTTTAGACACAGCTACAGCCCGAATGGCTGAACAGAATTACTTGTAATTTGGCAGAGAGGTAGTCCGCAGGTCAAGGAAGTGCCTTTTGTAGGTCTGGTGTAAATCTGTTCAGTAGTTCCTGAGAAAATAGCATTTAAATCAATATATATATCTGTGGCAGCGCTCCGTGCGCTTACCGTGCGCTTACGGTAAGCTTACCGTACGCGTACGGTGCCGTGCGCGAGCTCAAATCTGATTGGTTGTCACATGACTGTAAACATTCGAATCGGACGAAATCAGGAAGTGTCGGCCGCCATTTCGTGTGTTTCACACAGAAAAAAAAAGGGAGATATCGTGAAAAGGGGGCAAGGAAGAGAGTTACAGACCCCCTAACATTTGAAAGGGGGTCAAAGAAGGACACAAAATTACGAAAAAAACATTTATTAATTTTTAAAAAAAATCGCGGAGTACGCGTACGGTAAGCTTACCGTACGCGTACGGTAGAGAAAAAAAATAAAAAATTAAATAAAATTCAGAATTTAAGTGTTTAGATATTAGGGGGCTCTAAAAAGAGCCGTTGTGTTAATGAAGTGATTTTTTAGTGGTACCTACAAGTAAGTACCGATGCAGAGTCTAAGGTTCAAGAGGAAGACTCTGTTCCCTTCATCAGTGAAGTGTACACCATCTCCTCTATAAATGTCTTGCATGTCGTAACGCAGGTTGTTGTGGTAAATGGAACCCATACCATAGTCTCGGAGGAAAGCAGAAACAGATTTGTTGACGTGTTTCCTAGCTTTCTCAATCTGTGGACAAAAATGATTGGACCAGTTCCATTTTTGCCTTTGGCATATGTTAGAATACGCAAAGGCAGTTTTAGGGAAAAGTGAAAACAGTTGTGCAAAGGTGTCCTTCATAAGCATTTCCAGACCTACCCCAGTCAAAGTGCCTAGGTCATTGCCACCACAGTGCACTATTATGAGGTCAGGGTGTTGGATTTGCATGAAGGATTTCACCAATGGCATCAATTGGTGCCACTTTAACCCTCTCTGACCAATCCATTTAATGTCTACATTTGGCAAAGCTAGGTCTCTCACCATACCTGTTTTCTCTGCATACTTTTCACTCCAGAAGACATAGCTGTGCCCTACAATCCACACTGTGAACATCTTCCAAGGAGATCTGGATGCACTCAGGAGGTGTATTTCAGTAGAATGGGAAAAAGAAATGAAAGACAGTTTGGAAATGGAGGCATACATATTTTTTTAAAATAAAAAGAACTCATTGGCTGTTTCATACCATTCTACACTAAAAACTAGGCTGTATGTGTCAATTTATAGAAGCATGTTTTGTATTGGTACAGAAAAATGTGTTACCAAAGAACAGTACTATGGATTTGCTGTTAGGTTAGAAAAGTCAAGCACTCTTGCTGTTTGGAAATGAAACATTGTGTGGTGAACTTCTGACCTAACTCCACACAGCAGTGTTCCATGAGCTGTTGCTATGGTAGCAGGCAGAAGTCAAGTTGGGGGAAGGGTACTTTTGGAAAAGGGTTGGTTTTCATCCAAAAGAAATGTGTGATTACATTTGAAAAAAAGGGGGAAGCACTGAGATTTGAAATTAACATGTATATGTGTGGAAAAAGAGAGGGAAACATTGCCATTATCTGGTTCTGCTGAGAGGAGAGAGGTGTACAGAACAGAGATCCTGGCTCTGGCTCTTGCTCTTTGGAAATGAAACATTGTGTGGTGAACTTCTGACCTAACTCCACACAGCAGTGTTCCATGAGCTGTTGCTATGGTAGCAGGAAGAAGTCAAGTTGGGGGAAGGGTACTTTTGGAAAAGGGTTGGTTTTCATCCAATAGAAATGTGTGATTACATTTGAAAAAAAGGGGGAAGCAGTGAGATTTGAAATTAACATGTATATGTGTGGAAAAGGAGAGGGAAACATTGCCATTATCTGTTTCTGCTGAGAGGAGAGAGGTGTACAGAACAGAGATCCTGGCTCTGATAATCTGCTGTTTGAGTGCCACATTTCTTTCACAACTAACTAATTTTAAAGGTGAGTTATGAGTTTGAGAGGGGATGTATGTGGTAAATTAAGAAATGAATAATAGAATTGGAATTCCTTTTGTTGAAGTTGTGTTTATCATTTTTTATTTTGGGAGAAATTTAAATGTAAGGAACATGTAAAATATTATGGACTATGTTTTCACCATAAATTAAGGTGTACTGGTATAAATGAGGAATACTGTTTTCTAATTAAATTTTTGGGTGGGTAAGGTAAGTCAGAAATTTGATGATCCCTTTTTTCCACTTCTCCTCAAACAGATTTTCAGTATTTCGTTATTAATCCCTCAAGGAACTTGTAATGTGGTAATTGTTTTTTAGTGTTTTTAAAAAAAAATAATAATAATAATACGCTTACCGTACGCGTACGGTAAAAAAAAAAAAAAAGTTTTTAAGAAAAAATTTAAAAAAGTTGAGAGGTAAGGTTGGCTCTTAAAAGAGCCGTTGTGTTCATGCAGGGACAGAGGAAAGGAAGAATGGGAATATTAGCTGGTAGGACAAATGTGCTGGTCTATTCTGTTGTTAATTAGGGGAAGACTGGTCTCCCCACGAATAATTAGACCATGGCAATTTGAGCACCGCATTGTAACCCTCGCAAATCGATGGTTAGTTTCCAGAGGACCAGAAAAAGGTGAATCTGCCCCCACAGATGAAGGGCTCAGCTGAGCTGCCGAAGATGGACTCGGCTGAGCTGCTGTGGATGTGCTTGCACGACTTACTGAAGGGTTTCCTCTAGTATGTCGAGCATGTGTCCTAGGGTGTACATCCTCAAGGTGTCTTAACATAGTGTGATTCCCGAAGGAATACTTCTTGTTAGGATTACCTGTAGAAAGTACACGCTGGCACAGCTTGCAAGTCACTAAAGCAGCATTTACTTTTTTCTCGCCCTCAGGAAAAGTAAAATACTCCCATATAAAAGAGCTCTTCTGTTTCCTCTTTCTCTGCCTGATGGTGGTGCTGCTAGCCTCACTCTCAGAAGAGGAGTGCTGGTCTGCCATTGTATCCCAAAGACAACTCAGCTCCTTCTCCTAAGGGATCACAAGCAGAAATGAGGGGAATGGGTGTGGTGTAGGAGAGTTCTAGAACTGAAACTACTTTAAACCAATCAAAAGTTTTGTTTCTTGATCACATGACCCACCGTGCGCGTACGTTATGCTTACGGAGCGCTTACGGAGCGCTTACGGTAAAAGTACGCATGCGCGTAAAAAAGACACGCGCACGCGCGCATGCGCATAACAGGCACGCCCCAACACTTCCGCGTAACGTGCGCGTGTAGCGTATGCGCTTACGCGCCGCGTACACAGTACGCACGGCTACGTAAATTGCGTAACCATACGCAAAAAGAGTAGAAATATTACGTACATTACGCAAACCGTACGCTTACCGTAAGCTTACTGTACGCGTACGTAAAAAAAAAAAACAAATGGAAAAAAAGAATTACTATGTTATACTAATATATCTTACCTGTTTGGTAAAAAAAAAAATGAGAAAAAATAATATATTGCAGAATTTTTAAAATTTAAGCATAGTGTTTAAAGAGAATATAAAGTAAAAAAAAAAAATGTAAAAAACCTTGCAAATAAAAAAAAAAAATCACACGTTTAGTATAAGATTTTGTATTTAAAAAACCATACAAAATCAATGAAAAAACCATGGGTTTCACACACGTTATAGGTAAGAATTAGCATTTAAAAAACCATACAAATTCACTGAAAAAACCATGGGTTTCACACATGTTATAGTTAGGAATTAGCATTTAAAAAACCTTGCAAATTCAGTGAACAAACCATGGGTTTCACACACGTTATAGTTAGGAATTAGCATTTAAAAAACCTTGCAAATTCAGTGAAAAAACCATAGGTTTCACACACGTTATAGTTAGCTGGACATTTCATTCGTAAAAAACCAATGAAATTCCACGTTATAGTTAGTGCAGGCAACTATAACTCACGCGACCGCAATCCTCTGTTGATGCTAATACTGTATCTTTAGCTATACATATATTACAAATTTTTATTTTTCATAAAGACACATATGTCATCAGTGATGTAATATCTGACATCATCAGCAGAGGATTGCGGTCGCGTGAGTTATAGTTGCCTGCACTAACTATAACGTGGAATTTCATTGGTTTTTTACGAGTGAAATGTCCAGCTAACTATAATGTGTGTGAAACCCATGGTTTTTTCACTGAATATATATATATATATATATATATATATTCACTGAAAAAACATAGGTTTCAGGGGTGTTATAGTTAGCTGGACATTTCCCTCGTACAAAACCCTAGAAACTCCCCTGTTATAGTTAGTTCAGCTAACTATAACTCACGCCCCCGCAATGCACTGCTGATGATGTCACATATTACATCACTCATGACATGGTCAGTGACATCACTGATGACATCACTGATGACATCTCAAATGACATTACTGATGAAATCACTGATGACGTCATCCAGTGACTGTGTGTTTCTGTAAAGTTTAAATATGTTTTATATATTTATAGTGAAAGGCCTGTGGAAGAATGAGTGGGTGTACAAGTGTGTGAATGGATGATTTTCTAGGTGCGTAACTGACTCTATAAGTGAGTCATTATGGTGTCGATTCCGATCCTGTAAAACCTGGGTACGAATGGTCGTACGGAGCGTTTTTTCCGTCCGACACGTACCCCGGAAATACCATTTCCGTACGAGTCGTGAAAAACTCCGACCGGCAACAAAATACATACAAATCTGATTCTGGACGGCGCATACGCGATGTCCGGACGAAGTCAGGCAGCGTTCTACGGACCAGCAAGTACGATTCGTGCCGACGTCACTCCGCACGGAGCAGTTTTTACGGGAGCCAAAAACTGCCGGGAAATTGAGGACGACGTGAACAAGGAGCCCCGGTACGCGACGGACAGCGATGGACCCCAACCTACGCATCATCCCAGCACTCATAGCCTACCACCTCGTGTACAGAAACCGACGCAGACGCCGCAGAAGGTCAGAACAACCCCCAGGGGCAAAGGGGGGTGTGTGTGTGTGTGCAAGGGGCAGGAAACATAACCCACACCCCACAAATTACTAAAATATCCTGCACATCAATTACCTCCGTGGACTGGTCACTTCGGGGGGCGTGTCCACCAATCCCACGTCCCGCCACAACGGAAGTGGACGCGTACCCGTCACCACCACAATGGTTGTACGGGACGTACCCACGCCCCCCAGAGCGTGGGTACGGACCGTACCACGCCTACCCCTACGTCACACCAACAATGGCGGTACGGCCCATAGCCACGTCCCAAAGGCATGGGTACGGGCTACGAGCCGTACCCACGCGCTGATGGCCTGGGTACGGCCCGTACCCCTACGGCACCCCAACTTTGGGGGTGCGGCCCGTACCCATGCCTTTGGGACGTGGCTACGGGCCACACCCCCAAAGTTGGTGTTCCATAGGGGTACGGGCCGTACCCAGGCCATCAGCGCGTGGGTACGGCACTTACCACGCCTACCCCTACGTCACACCAACAATGGCGGGACGGCCCGTAGCCACGTCCCAAAGGCATGGGTACGGGCCGCACCCCCAAAGTTGGGGTGCCGTAGGGGTAGGGGCCGTACCCAGGCCATCAGCGCGTGGGTACGGCTCGTAGCACGACAGTGGACAGATACATAGGGGTGTGTGCCTATCACTCCCAGCAGTGCCCAGACATATGAGGGGTGGGTGCCTATCACTCACAGCAGTGCCCAGACATATGAGGGGTGGGTGCCTATCACACACAGCAGTGGCCAGACATATGAGGGGTGGGTGCCTATCACTCCCAGCAGTGCCCAGACATATGAGGGGTGGGTGCCGATCACTCCCAGCAGTGGCCAGACATATGAGGGGTGGGTGCCTATCACTCCCAGCAGTGCCGAGACAAATGAGGGGTAGGTGTAGAGGACCCCCAGCAGTGGACAGACACATGGGGGTGGGTGCAGAGGACCCCCAGCAGTGGACAGAGACATGGGGGTGTGTACATCACCCTCCGATGATCAAAACTCCATGGGTGCATGAAGGCATCCACAATGTGCGACAATGTTGAGAGTGCCATGACAACACATCACTGACAGCAGTGTCTCACTCCCATGAGGATGGATGTCCTTCCCCCACTGCATGACACACCACATGTGGGTGTGATGACAAATCACACATGCATACCCACCCCTGGCGGAGGCAGCACAATACACACACTGAGACCATGCAACAAGACTGTATCCTCATGTCAAACACCACTAAACTAAGAGAGCCTAAGGGAACACACACTGTCACCCACATTTCAGGAATGATAGGAATGTACAGGTGCCGGGGCAGCCAACAAGTTGTAGCCTCCCATGGAAGAAAAAGGGTGGAGTACACACAGATACAATGCCCACAATTGTCAGTCAGGTGCCCAAATACCCTGCAGAACACGTAACACATGTGTGGGAGGCAGGGAGTACACACATGCATAGTGCGGAAAAGGGAAAATATCCACATGAAGTCATGTCAATATACTCCATACACAAGTACAGTGTCCAGCAAGGATGCCACAAACGATGCAGGTGGAGACATTGCAGAGCATGCATGGCCAAAGTCGAAGGGATGTGTCACACACCGAGGAAATGTTGACACAGCTCAGCACAACAATTGGGAAACACCCTGCAGGGAAGATGTCAGGTGCCACAGAGGAAGGAACACACCTTGGGACAATGTCACCATGCAGTAAGAGCGAACATGGCCTACGAATATATGCAGACACCTTGTGACGGCATGCAGATACCAGGGTCCACCCCATGAGCAGCACACTACAACATTTCCCAGACACCCAACACATAATCACCACCCCAACTCAGGGAGCAGCAGCACCAACAGCAATACCAGAAAAGCTATAGTGTGCAAAGGAAAAACGAAAAACCACATTCAGCATTTCGAAGAAAATTAGCTACAGTACACTATTCACCAAGCCCATAGGCCACGCCAGATGCGAAGTCCTGGGGGGGACACGTTGGGACGCGTCTCCCCTAGCTTGCCTACACAGTGCACTGTACCATATCATCCACAGAAGGGGGGGCATCATGTGGGGGGGAAGAACCAGGCACCGCAGAGACAGGAGGGGCACGGGTAGGTGTCATGGGTGCAGAGACGGACGACTCCACCACAGAGGGTGGGGCAGCGCCAAAGGAGGAGGTCAGTATGGCGCTGCACACAGCCGCAAGCTCTTCCAGTGTCTCCCCTGCACCCGAAGGAACCACAGACCCCAAGGAGGGGGGGGGGTCGGAGGGATGGGTCCCAGAGCAACTGGGGGAGTGTGTGGACAGGGGGGGGGGAATCAACTAACCTGCCCGGGGATTCCCTCTAACGCTTGCGGGGTGGTGTCACACTGGGGCTGAGGGACGGACTGGCCATGAAGGACTCTCTGTCTGACTGTTGGGCAGGAGAGCCAAGGGGAGTGGTTTTGGAGGTAGTGGGTCGTGATGACTGCGGACTCCTACTGTGACAGCGTGGCTGCTGTTTGCCCCCCGACCCAGTGCCTGTGCCTTCTCCCCCCTGTGTGTGCGTGACAGGAGGTGTGCACTTGGCCTTCCCTGGTGGTGTGCTGCCTGTGTCTGGTGGGGTGCGTGCATGGGGACGTCTGGGTGTGTATGGGACAGGCATGGGAGTGGGAAGTGCGGATGGTGCCGGGGTAGGGGGGGGATGGAGCGCTGCAGGAGACCCACTGCTGCCGTCAGTGACGAGTCTATGGACCTCAGCAACATCCGTTGGTCAGACATCGCTGATGACATGGCCTCCATGTACGACACCATCCGTGTCAGCAGTCTGGTGTGGCCATGGAGGACATGCAGCAGCGATGTCTGACCAACCTGCAACTGGCGCTGAATGTCCACAGACTCTGCATTAACAGCAGCATGGGAGACAGGGGCAGGGGGTGCGGTGCCTGGAAGGAGACATGTTTGGTGTACCACAAACTCCCCTCAGAACCCTGAACCCCTTATCCGACTAGCTTAGTGTCCCATTCGTAAGCCGAGGTTGAGCTCGGCGGTCCCAATGTATAGACAACCCAGAACAAGCGCATGACAATATTCTCAGGAATGGTGGGAATCAGACATACCTGTTCATCATTATTCTCAGATCAGTCCACAACAGAAGAGACACAGACACGGTAAAGTTGAAAGAGTTCATTCAATGAACCTCGCGTCCTAAGATGCAGTACTGTGGCTAACATAAGCAGACAAATGGTTACGTTCAGAAGCATCAGCATTGTTGCAATATCATATACAATGAAAGGAGCAATCATAAGAAAATGACAGTGGAAACAGCAACCTTCCTGTCGCCAGTAAACCAATAGTAGTATCATTCGACTAATAGAAGGTCTCTAGGCTTGAACGGGGGACCCCCCACCGTACAGATCAGCTCAGTGGAATCACATCGCAGGATCATCTAGTCTCATCTCCTGCGAAAGTCCTCCATCACAATGAAACTAAAACGTACTGCACTGCAATATGGCAAGCACTCGTCTATCAGGTATCTGCAGCCGCGTGCATGTAATGGCTAAATAGTGGGACGATCAACCTGCACACAACAACATGCACCGTCTAGTCACCCAGACTGTTTGTGTACACAATGTACAGTACAAGCTCGCTGCTAACTGTGAAGGGTGTCAAACAACAGACAGTCCTCATGTGAAGCAAACTCGAGTAGGCATTTTAAAATTAATAACACGCAACTACAGTGTTGCGTGCAAAAGCAGCAAAATTGGCAAGATGGCTTACAAACAACTAACGCGGTGGTGCCAACTTAGCATTGTACATAGGGAGATAGGAATCATCACTACACCCCCCCTTGTTCGTACCACTAACCACTAGGGGCGCTAATTCGAGAACGCAGAGTTCAAGTTTGATAGAACGGAACCAAGGGCATGAACTGGAAGTCCATAGAAGGGAAGCAAAAAGTCAGAAAAGAAATGTCAATTATGAACGAAGTTGCAGGGAAATTAACCATGTAAAAGGGGAAAAAATATAACATCGATGGAAACACCATGAAATGAGCAGGGCTAAAGTCACTCCATCAAGGTATAAGCACAATAAGTTGCAACAGCTTCCAAGAGGAAATCATTTGAACGTTCCGCAAAATTATCTGCCATCCAGTTCAGCAGGGGGAAAGAACACACATGTTCCTCTACAATCGGGGCATCCAGCACCATTTGTGGACAACAGGTGGGGACATCAAGATAACTTCTGGATAAGAATTCAGTTGCAGCCGTTCCGATGCCCCAATTCCCTAGGACTCCATGTGCTGCAGCACTGGCCATAATCCTGACGCCAGAACAGTCCAACTCATGAGCCACTAAGGGGCTCATCAGTCGATCATAATCCGGGTCAGGAGACACCGAGTTAGACAGGCACAAATCCAGAGCCCATTCGAATGGACAATCTAGGCAATGAAAGACAGGTTGCACGCAGGTAAAGAAGGGAAACCGGAAGGACAATCCATAGGCACTGCTTAAGGTCACCAGCGGCAGAGTGTCGTAGAATTCAAGCATCTGTTTCCGAAGATGGAGCAGCCGGTGCATGCTGTCTTGTAACGCAAGTTGTGAAGCCACAGCGTAGTACGCAGATCAATAATAGCACCCCAGCTACAAGGGCGAGAAGCAAAGGGAGACCTCCGAAGACGCTAGAAAAAATCGAATGATGAAATGCGGGGATCACACCAAACAGAGTTTGGAAGGAGGTCACGAGCCCGAAGCCCACAATTTAGAAAAAAAATCCAGGCCACTTGTTGACGAGGCATGAAAGATAGTCTGAATCCGAGTCCCAAATATGTAGTGGGAGGTCAGTGTTCAAAAGCGCTTGCACCTCTGTGCGTGTGTGAGCTACGTGAAGGACAAATGTTTCTCGGGATGAAGTCAACACGACTTGTTTTTGAGACAATAGAGCCCTTATTCTGCTCATCTTGTTGAACTCAGCTTTCAAGGTTGGAATGGTAGGCCAGATGGATACATCTGGCCGGCCATGCGGGGGTGGGAAAAGGACGTAATGACAGAAAACCACTCGTAGGGATACAGTCACGATGTGAGGATTTCCCGGAAGCATCCCACAGAAAGCTTCATCATTGAATAGCACATAATTACCGTTAGCAAGCAGCGTACAAGACGGGGTCATAACTGGCACACAAATCCCTTTCAGAATAGAAGCTAAATCATGAGCGTGCATTTGACAAGCACCATGCAATTGAATGTGCCTACACACCACAGAATGACCTGGAGTGGAAGTGCACCCTTCACCTTTTAAATACACCTCCTTGCCGTCTCTCACGCACCTGTTGTCGCCTAGCACGGACACAAGGGACCCGAGCAAGTGGGAGGACGGTGATTGGACTGGAGGGTGCGGCGAGAGATGGAGTGCTGCTTTCAGCTCTGGGAGCAGTCTCCGTCCCCTCTGGGAGCTCTGCCTCGGACCCGGCAGCGTCATAGTCGGTGTTGGGACTGGACAGGTCCTCCGCCTGACTCCCCTCGGCCTCCGTGCCACTTGCTGCGCCAGACTCCCCAGCATTGGTGGCCCCGGTGCTGGATACCTCCCCCACGTCCGTGCCAGTGTCTCCCTCGGTTTCCCCCGACAATGCTGTGGGCAAGGTGACAGGAAATGATCAGACACCTGTATACATATGACACATGAGTCCAAACTACATAGGACACAGCGCATAGCATGAACAGCAACATGAGTAACATCTACAATACTACAAACATATGTAGGCCCTGCACCACACAGTTGGTTTACCCACCATGCCACTGGGAAAGAATGGGGAGCATGACACAACAGCAAATTACTTGATATCAATTGATACAGAGGTGCTACTCTCTGGGGACAGTCGAGCACTGCATCACTGGCATGGCACAGTCACCTACACCCGCAACTATCCCCTGATGCCAGGACACAGATAATGACACCTGAGATGTAACTACCGGCATTGCACGATGTGACTATGTCATGTGTGTGTCATGTGTTTCCATGAGCTTGCTGTAGTTGTTCCGTGACATGCATCTGCAGTTGCTGCATCCAACATGTGTGTGCGTGTCGATGGGCATGGCACACTATTACGCACACCAGGCCACATGTGGAATCAGACGTAACGGGTGTATGTATGCATCGCACATGGACTTGCGAGACAAGGACATATCTGCGTAGTCTCAATGTATGTGTGATCATTCCTGACATGTACCCCTTCATGGCAAGGTGTGTGGACTGTCCTATTTCAAGGACATGTGACCTGTGCCTCTAGTGTTCCGCAACCGGTCTGTATGATGAAACATCCTTCTTATGCACATATGTGGATGTCTGTCACTCCTGTAATGCGTCTGCCTGTTCACTTACACTGGCCCACAGCTAGTTCCATGGCATGTCATGTTGACCTTGAGCACCCACGTGTGTAGCTGACTGTTGGTAGGGGTGTCACCTGGCTGGCATACGTGTCCTGGATGCATTGCACAGTACAGACTCTGTAAGTAGCATATGTGTATTAGCTGTTGAACATGTGCTCAGTTAATTGACAGTGGTGTAGTGCTGTACTCAATCTTCGTTATTCCTTCCAAATTTCTGCAGGGCACCGCCTCTCCCCCGACCAATGCCAGACTTGGAACGTGACTGTATACGCCGCTACCGCTTCTCCCAACCGTTGATTGACAACTTGACCACAAGGCTGTAACCACACCTCCAACCGCTACACAGGTATTCTACTGCACTGACACCCAAGATGAAGGTGATGGCAACCCTACATTTCTTTGCCACGGGTACGTTTCAATTGACCCTAGCTGATGTAGGTGGCATGTCCCAGACCATGTTCAGCCGTGTCCTGCATGATGTGTTAGAGGCCATGTTGTTACACCTGGATGAATTCATTCATTTTCCAACTCGTGAGCAGTTGACAGGTGTCAAGGGTGAGTTCTATGCCCTGGGAGGGATGCCCCATGTCATTGGGGATATTGATGGGACACATGTGGCTTTGGTACCACCACACGCACAGGAGGTAGCCTTCCATAACCACAAACATTACCACTCCATCAATGCCCTTGTGGTATGTCTTGCTAACATGATGATATCCCATGTCTGTGCCCGTTTTCCAGGATCAGCACACGATGCCTACATCATGAGGCGTAGCAGGGTGCCTGAAATGATGCTGCAGCTGCGCAACGAACGTGCATGTCTTGTTGGTGGGTATACTCTGTTAGTCCTGTATTTAGCGGTATCTTAATATCTTACTGCTTCTCCTGACCCACTTCTGTCCATGATGTTTCCATGTAGGGGACGCTGGCTATCCCAACATGCCATGGCTGATGACGCCTCTCCGCAACCCCAGAACAGCCGCAGAACACCGGTACAACGACACCCATGGGCAGACGAGGCGCGTGATTGAGAGGACGTTTGGACTCCTGAAGAGCAGATTCCGGTGCCTCCACAAGACCGGCGGCGCACTCCCATATGCCCCGGTGAAGTACTGCAAAATCGTGGAGGATGAAGGGCTCTGGCACGGGGCAAGTGAGGATGAGGATGAGGACATCCGGAGTCAGCTGATCCGCAACTTCTTCTCATGATGGTGAGTCCCTGTGTCTGAGTGTGTACGCTTAGAGCCTTGTGTGGCATGTGTTGCAATGTGTGTGTCGAGCTGACTGTGTGCTAAGTGACTTGGAGGTGTGTTCTGATGTGTCATTCAAGTGATGATGTCATTCCCCAAATTTTTGCGGGTACACAAAATTCATTATTAGCATGGTGACAACATCAATCCTGTAGAGTGCATGTACATGTCTGCGGATTACTAGCTCTTCGCTGACTTGTTGTGTTTCTGTCCTCCCCAGGTTCCTGCAGCTGTCGTCTGCTCATGTCATCATTGCATTCCTGCTATTCCTCATGAGTATTGCAACGTATGCACAGACATGGTGAAAAGTAATTTTGGGTAAGGAGTGCAGCAAGGCGTTTTGTGGGTGGTAGGTGTTTGTGATATGTGGGGACTGCTCCTGTGCATGTTATGTTACCATGCATACATGTCGACTCACCATGGGCCACGTGACGTGTTGCATGGCTCCCATGAATTGATAGTCACCCTTCCTGACAGTCATCTGTCATGGATTGTGGATTCTGATGAAGGCATCAATGTGTGTATAACATCCCTCAGGAACATACGGGATGCTAATGGTGGACATGGTGTGGGACATCCCCATATGAGGCTCAATGGGGAATTGTAGAATCTCCGTCTGCAGCAAGGGGTGTGAGGCTCAACCCCTTCACTTGTGTGCCAGCTCAGTAGGATTTACCACATCTGTGTGTTGCAGGGGGTGTCCAGTGTAGGTCACACATGGTCAGCCGAATGACCTGTGATTCTGTTCCAATGGATGCAATTCCATTAGTGTGAGGCTGAGTAATAAAGGTGTTCGTCACACTCCAAGGTGCCTCATCTCTGTCAATGCAGGTCTCTTGCCACTTTGCATGCGGCATCTCTGGCATACTTGCTGTAGATAATGCATAGGAGTCCATGTGTAGTTTAGCGACATGCATGCAGCTGCTCATGGATTAGGCTCCCTATTGGGCATGAAGTACATGGTTGTGTATGTTTTTTAGCAAGGTCGACCACACAATGGGCCATCACCAGCTGCTGAGGGTGTGTCTCCTGTGCGCAGGTCGCCGTTCAGTTTCCTGATCCGGTGTACTGGCTCTTTGGTGATTGTGCATGCATTGTCTCTGGGTTTGCCATGTGACAATGGACACTCCTTACTTTACACACGCGCCTGTTGCAGTTGTCCTTCTGACATCCTAGTCTTTGTGTGCAAAATGGGGCATTTTGCAGGGAGATGGTGCCTGCTGCTGCGGGCCCTGCACAAGCACCTAGTGGCCACACACACAAGATGGTGTGCATCATGTTTGGCTCGCTCACATATGCCATGCTAGTCCACAGCATCTGTAGCTCATGCTGCAATGCCCTCTGCATTATGCACATGATCCACAGATAGATCCACTCCAAATTACGACAGACCATCCCCCAGGTCCATGACAACATCCGTGTCAAATACTGCCCTGCCCTCTACGGAGCAAGTACATCCAAACTCCCAGGAAACTGGTCCACTTCCAGGGGGCATCTGCACACCTCAGCTTCCACACCCTGTGCCCCAGCCACCTCACCGTCCACCATAGATAGCTGCAATGGATCACTGTCTGCTGCAGGATGACCTCCACACTCCCCACCCACACTCAGGAGGCAGTCCACAACCCCGACCCCAAACTAACCTTGTACGTCTGTCATCCTAGATCCCGTTGGTCCATCTCCGTGCATCCAACCTTGCCCTGGGCACCGTTCTTCACATCCACCGTACTCCAGCATACAGGACATTGTTCTCCCACCTGGCCACACATACCTGGGACTCCCTCCCCGGGAACCACCACATGAGCCATGACCTCTACGCCTTGATGATAATCTCCCAAATAGGTCTGTCCGCACAGTTTAGCAAGCCCCCCCTCAGCAGCCAGAAGCCATCACAGGTGAGTGTTGTGCTCCATGCCTACATTGAATGATACCTTGTGACCCATGTGTGTCCTGTACCAGACTCTGATCCCAGGGTATGGATGGCTGGAGTTAGTTCAACACTTAGGCATAGTTAGACATTTCCAAACACATATGTCGTTGAATAATGCAAAATGACAGCAACATTTCAACACTTAGGCATAGTTAGACATTTCCAAACACATATGTCGTTGAATAATGCAAAATGACAGCAACATCTCATGTGCAGAACAATATGAATTTATTTTTGGTGGGGTGAGTCTTTTGGTAGATGTGCTAAGGTGCTCTACCGGGGGAATAGAATCCAAAGTTCACAGGGGGAGATGGCATCCTTGTCAGTTGGAGTCATCAGAGTCCAGACCACAGTGTTGGTCATCATTGGTCAGACTGTGACCAGCAAGTCCATGTGGCAGAGAATGTCATTAGGTGAGGTGCTGCTGTTGCGCCAGAGGGCCAGGTGCCAGGCCAGGTGACCTGGGAGATGGGGATGGTCCGCTGACTCTCACGGTCTTTTCTGTGGACGACCCACCTTCCTCCAGGGACCCTCAGATGCAGGCCTTGATGATGCTAGGGACGCTCCGTCAGATGAATCCTCCTCCTCCTCCTCCCTCCCTGTGTCTGGTGCTGGTCTACGCCTGGTGGCACAGGGAGGGTTTACCAGACTTTGGGCGATCTGACGGAGTGATTGGCTCACATCCCTGTGCACCGCCAGGAGCTCAGCCAGTCTTGCCTCCATCCGTCCTTGGTGTTGTTGATGACTGGCATGATGCTCGACCTGCAGGTTCTTTATCTCATCGAGGGTCCCCTGCAACCCGGAAAGTCTGGACACGACCTGGTCCATGCCTCTGGTGTCACACCGGTATGAGTCCAGGATGTTGCGTATGTGTGACTTACCGGGGTCCTGAGCTGGCTGGTCAGGTTCGCGCCTCCGCCTGCCTCCACTCCCACCACCCCTGCCCACACGAGCCTGGCCTGCCGTTGTGGGCACTTCGGGTCTACGGGACCCCTGAGGGATGGCATTTGCAGGGTTGTCTGCCTCCGCCTGGGTGCCCGCAGAACCTTGTCCCTCCTGGTCAGACTGGCTGTGTTGTTCAGTGCGAGCAGGGCTCCTGGGTATCTCCTGGGATGTGGCAGGAATGGGAGTGGGGGTTGGCACAGGTGTACCTGACGCAGGTGCTGCAGGGGCTTGAACACCAAAGGGGCCAGGTTGGTCGGGGTCATCCACGGAGTGGTGAGAGTCGTCGCTGCCGGTGGGATCGTCTTCACGCGGTGCCTGGGACTGTGATTCTTCCCCCCCCAGTGTTGGGGGGAGATCGTTGACGTTGCCCTGTGTGTGAGAGAGAGACCATGTTAATGCTGTTTCATGCAACATCCATGTTTCATACATATTCAAGTTGACACAGTTCCCCCAGGTAGTTGGATGTCCCTAGCATTCCTCTCAGTGTCCACTTGGGGATGGGTATGTTGCGGGGGACAGATAGGGTGACCAACCGTCCGTAAATTTCACGGACAGTCCGTAATTTTGGCCGTCTGTCCGTTGTCCGTGAAGGATTCTTTAACGGACTCCATTTGTCCGTAATTTTAACCGGGCACCGATCTCACCACCCTACAGCCGGCCCAGCTTCGAACCACCTCCCTGCTTGACTCCGATGCTGTTGAGGTCGGGTGTAACAGACGCCGATGCAGTACCACAGGTCAGATACCCAGCAGCATTGGAGAGGCACAGCGGGGTGGCAACCCTCACTCCTTCGCCCTTGATGAGCTGTTAAGAGGTGTTTGAATGTGACTGAGAGGGGGGGCTGCAGCTTCAGGAGCAGGGGCATCTGTTCAGATGCAAACAGCCCTGAATGTCATGTCTCTGCTATTTAGAGGGGCCTCACACATTCCCTTTCTGCCCAGGGCCCCAAACACCCTAGAACCGGCCCTGATTACACAGAGGCAGCACGTGGTTCTCTTCACAGAGCTTAATAACTGTCACTAAATTGTAAGCAAACCTGGTTCTTCAAACATGCAGTCTATAATGTAATAAAATAAAGACATGGCACAATCGCACCCACACTGATTAACAAAGTATGGAGGACAATCAGTTCTCTTGAAGTATCTCCTTTAAGTACTGTACATCACAGTGGGGGATGGCAAAACTAACATTTTAGAAAGAGAGCCTGTCGTCTTGTTGTCTTGTCCAGGAGGGGATGAGGAGCCCTACCCAACCCTGGAAGAGACCCAGATGATACTTCATGCCCACCCCTGTGCCCACCCTGGTGGATCTTGTTCCCCCTCCTGTGATGGTTCCTGCCCCCCCAGTGATGGCTCCTGTCCCTCCATGTAGTGGCTCCTGCCCCCACCCCGCCTGTGATGGCTCCTGTCCTCCCCCCTGTGGTGGATCCTGTCTCTGCCCTGGGTGGTTTCTGTCCCAATCCTGGAATGGCTCCTGCAGCGAGGGTGAAGTTCTTGATAGGCCTCTTCTCAAAAAGGCTCAGCTCAAAATTAATATGAAAAGGTGAGCGAGTGAGTAAGTGAAGGGATGAGTGGATGGTTGGATGAATTAGTGAAAGGGTGAATGGATGAATGAAAGATTGACTAGATGGATAATGAAAGAGTATGGTTGGATTGATGAGTGAGTGGAAGGATGGATGAGAGAAAAGGTAAATAGCTGGATGTATGGGTCGAAGGGTAGCTGGATGGGTAAAAGGGTTGATGGATGTGTGAAAGGATGGATGCGTGAAAGGATGGATGAGTGAAAAGGTGGATGATGAGTGAGTGGGTGGATGGATGAGTGAAATGATGGATGAATTGATAAGTGCAAGGGTGAATGGATGGACGGATGAGTGAAAGGGTGGATGTAAGGATGGATGAGTGAGTGCAAGGGAGGGTAGGTGGACAAAAGGATGAATAGATGAGTAAAGGAGTGGGGCCGTTGCCACGATCTTTGCCACTTGCACCAGCGTCTCTGCACCTACCTGCTGTGCCCTGTGGTTCCTGGGGCAGTCTTTCCTGCTTGGCCTCTGCTTCTCCCTCCCGCCTTCGCAGGACAACGCGACCGCCGTGTGGGGGGAGAGCTTTGGGACCACATTTCCCAGGATACCTTGCATCCCGGAAGCGCTGCACTTTCGCGCCCGAAGGCGCTACAAAACAGACCCCGCCCTCGGCAGAGCAGGGGCCGTTGCCACGATCTTTGCCACTTGCACCAGCGTCTCTGCACCTACCTGCTGTGCCCTGTGGTTCCTGGGGCAGTCTTTCCTGCTTGACCTCTGCTTCTCCCTCCCGCCGTCGCCGGACAACGCGACCGCCGTGTGGGGGGAGAGCTTTGGGACCACATTTCCCAGGATACCTTGCATCCCGGAAGCGCTGCACTTTCGCGCCCGAAGGCGCTACAAAACAGACCCCGCCCTCGGCAGAGCGGGGGCCGTTGCCACGATCTTTGCCACTTGCACCAGCGTCTCTGCACCTACCTGCTGTGCCCAGTGGTTCCTGGGGCAGTCTTTCCTGCTTGGCCTCTGCTTCTCCCTCCCGCCGTCGCTGGACAACGCGACCGCCGTGTGGGGGGAGAGCTTTGGGACCACATTTCCCAGGATACCTTGCATCCCGGAAGCGCTGCACTTTCGCGCCCAAAGGCGCTACAAAACAGACCCCTCCCTCGGCAGAGCGGGGGCCGTTGCCACGATCTTTGCCACTTGCACCAGCGTCTCTGCACCTACCTGCTGTGCCCTGTGGTTCCTGGGGCAGTCTTTCCTGCTTGGCCTCTGCTTCTCCCTCCCGCCTTCGCAGGACAATGCGACCGCCGTGTGGGGGGAGAGCTTTGGGACCACATTTCCCAGGATACCTTGCATCCCGGAAGCGCTGCACTTTCGCGCCCGAAGGCGCTACAAAACAGACCCCGCCCTCGGCAGAGCGGGGGCCGTTGCCACGATCTTTGCCACTTGCACCAGCGTCTCTGCACCTACCTGCTGTGCCCTGTGGTTCCTGGGGCAGTCTTTCCTGCTTGACCTCTGCTTCTCCCTCCCGCCGTCGCCGGACAACGCGACCGCCGTGTGGGGGGAGAGCTTTGGGACCACATTTCCCAGGATACCTTGCATCCCGGAAGCGCTGCACTTTCGCGCCCGAAGGCGCTACAAAACAGACCCCGCCCTCGGCAGAGCGGGGGCCGTTGCCACGATCTTTGCCACTTGCACCAGCGTCTCTGCACCTACCTGCTGTGCCCAGTGGTTCCTGGGGCAGTCTTTCCTGCTTGGCCTCTGCTTCTCCCTCCCGCCGTCGCTGGACAACGCGACCGCCGTGTGGGGGGAGAGCTTTGGGACCACATTTCCCAGGATACCTTGCATCCCGGAAGCGCTGCACTTTCGCGCCCGAAGGCGCTACAAAACAGACCCCTCCCTCGGCAGAGCGGGGGCCGTTGCCACGATCTTTGCCACTTGCACCAGCGTCTCTGCACCTACCTGCTGTGCCCTGTGGTTCCTGGGGCAGTCTTTCCTGCTTGGCCTCTGCTTCTCCCTTCTGCCGTCGCCGGACAACGCGACCGCCGTGTGGGGGGAGAGCTTTGGGACCACATTTCCCAGGATACCTTGCATCCCGGAAGCGCTGCACTTTCGCGCCCGAAGGCGCTACAAAACAGACCCTGCACCCTGCGTCGCGGGACCGCGCGCGGGCTAAGCCCGGGCAAAGGGCGGGCCGTCTGTAGCCATCCGGGGTCGCAGGAGGTCGGGCCGGGCAACCCCCCCTGCCCCAAACGAGGTGTGGGTCTAGCTGCAAGCGAACTCTACTTATGTGAGTATATTACATACTGTGGTTGGGAATTATTCAGTGTTGTGTAGCATACCTGGATACACATTGAAAATGGGGAAAAGACCACCACCCGTGCCTAAATCCACTCACAAGCAGCCAACTTCATCACTCACTGCCACTACCCCCACTCCATTGCCTAGTCTGACCGCTATTGATAAAATGCTCCAGAAGACAATTGGCGTTGTGGCTTCTGCAATTCAAAATACCGAAAGACGTCTCTCGCTTTCATCGAGCCTGCCACCACCTTTGTTGCAGGACAATTCACTGGACTCCCTGCTTGCTACATCGCATATAACATCTTATGCGGGGCTACCAGGTACAGACTCCAACAAGAACTGCATAATTGTGGACACAGTATCCCCTAATCATTGCTTGATGGACAATAGACTTTCGCTAACCCCTACTATGCTAAGATCAAGTGCTAATAAGAGCGCTGACTCCATTCCATCCCTAGTTAACGAGCAGGCACATTCGGATGGTATAGAACTATGCACAGATACTGATGTGTCGATTATAGATAGGGAGAAAAGTGATAGCATACCAATGCGAACAAGGGGACAGAAAGCAAGAAAACAAAAAGCAAAGCGAAAAGGGAAACAAATAGAGCCAGTAGTAAATAAACGCAGAGACAATGGTGGATGCCACCAATTGCGGAGGCCTCTTACCCCTGTAGAGCAAAATGATGGTAATAGCGAAGTCCATCTTAGCAAGAAGGATGAACAAATCATACTAACTAATGCAATGGTGGGGAACGAAGGATTCTGGGGGAGAATGGAGACCCTGATAACTACCCTCTTGGGACCTATTAATCAACAAGTCCTTAATATTGATAAGAGGTTGAGGGCATTAGATGATCATGTGTTAAAACTAGGCACAGGGCGTAACTTTACAACTACACCGCACCCTGGGACAATTAACACCAACACAGACAAATCACAATACACTAAGGTTAACAAGAAAAGTATAGTGCACATCAATGCCTCTCCCCTAACACCTAAACTGAGCACAAGTAAAGATCTATCAAACTCGGAACTTCCATATAACCAGGCATCTAACATTAAAACAACTAAGGCAGTTAGTTCTGGAGGAGGGGATCAAACCACTGCTAGAAGCAACAGGGTATTAACGACACAAGTGAATGAAGCTGATCAACACCCCCCGATCGCTAAGCCGGATATAATTGAAGTGATTAACACGAGACAGATCCCGGCCCGCATTAGTTTACCTCCAGAGTGTGGAGCATATGTCTTGGTCTTAGCCAATGTCCCAAAATTGAGGGAAAACCAAGAGGAAAACCATATAAGTTTAAGAAATAGAACTCTCCATTGGCTTTCTGCAAATTGTAATTTTCCAATGGAAGGAGCAGGGGAGATTATCCATACCCAAAGAGTAGGGTGGGTGGGCCCATTGAGAAAAAAGTTTGAAGGGGATTGTATAATTATAAATTTTAGATCCCCACAATGGGTACAATCTACACTCTCAAAAGCCCCATCGCCCTCACCCTGGGAATTCAATACTACTCTGCTTCCTCTTGGGTATTTTTACAGACATTTAATTGATTTTAATCCTAATCCTGGGTTTAACTCTCTAGTAGATCAACTCGGTATGAACCATAACATTATTAATGGCTATGGATACCCTCACCAGGATCTTAATTGTAATCCTAGGAATGGTCGTTTAATAGGCCATCGGACTCCACTGCATCAAATGCCATATTTACCTCTTCCCACTCCCTCTTATCTCAATCCAAGGGAGAGACCTTATGAAAGGCCCAAGCTAAATCCTAATATGCCCCAGAATGAGCCAAGGTACATATATAATATACCAACGCATAATCGATTTGAATATGCTTTCTCCAACTTGGAATGTCAGGATTGACTGGGGAAAAGAGATAGAGGGAGTGAGGACGTACCTATCATTACCAGGGAAAACCCTCATTATATACAAACTAATGAAATTGAGTTAACGGTACCATATGTTGCTCCAGTTATATCCCCAGCTATACATGAGAATATAATTACCCTACCAATCCAACTTAAGCAGCTTAGCGGGTATAATATCTCTTGTATTCCAAGACGTTCTAAATTGTCAATTCTTAGCTGGAATGTCGCTGGGTTGGAACCAAGATTGCTTGACCCTCAATGGATCAAGCTACTGGACGATAAAGATATCGTGATGTTCCAGGAGACATGGTCTGTTAGCAATTTATTTATTGAGGGTTACCACTGCTTCAGCGTAACTTCAAGTAAGCCTATTTTTGGCTGCGCAGTGGGAGGATTATTCATAGGTATTAGTACATTGATGGGAGGTACTATCAAAGATCTATCAGAAGGAAATCCGAATATCCAGGTTCTTGAGTTGAAACAAAAATCCAGGATTTATATAATTAACTTTTATAATAATGACTTTCACTCCACACCCAATACAAACTATATAGCACTCTCTAAGACCTTACGGAAATTGGAAACAAATCTGGAATCTGAGGAGGAGATAGGGATTCTAATCGGGGGGGACTTTAATGCCAAATTTATAAAGAAATGTTGGGCTAAAGACATTAATAATATTTCAGACCAAGCTGAAAAAAGGGGGTTTGAATTGGAAAAGATACCAAGCGAGCACACCCTTAGCAATGCCATGGAAGTGTGCCAATCACCTGGCATGGATTATGTCCCTATGTTTAGGGGGAGAGATTGTTGCTCAACTATTGACTTTATTTTTATATCCCCCGATTTAGTGGATCGCGTGTTGGAATCCAAGGTAATAAAGACATCATTTGGCGACCATAATCCCCTCACAGTCACTCTGCAATTAGGCTCCGGCCCTGTATATGCGAAATTTAATGGTGCAAGAGACATTACACCATCTGGTGATGGCCTGCGGCTAAAATGGAGGGGAATTGATAGCGGAGCTATTTTAGAAAATGTGCGGAACGATTATGCTGAATAAATTAACTCTTGTTTACTCTTAAATGGAAATAATATTAGAATAATCACTGATTTTGGCAAACTATGTCTAGTAATTAAAAAACTGTTGTCAGTCCCATTGCCAAAGACAGTGAAAGAACCAAGATGGTTTGATTCTACCTGTTCTACGGCAAACAGGGAATTACGTAAGGCACTGTCTTCCAAACCAAGGTGCCCACTAGAGGTACAGTTGGCCAGGAAAAATTATAAATTAAAAACAACTGAAAGGAAGGCCGCACTGCTGACAGAACAGTGGGAAACACTGGTCGAAAGCGCTAACTTGAAGAGCAGCGGCCCCTTTTGGTCAGCTGTTAGGAAGACGCGAGACATGGGGAAACATTTATCTCCAATCAGCTGTAACATAACTAGCAGTAGCTGGGAGGCCCATTTCGCTAAAATATATGCTACTCCTTCTAAAGAAGTAAATATTTCTACTTCGGAGGAGCCATGTAGCCTCAAGATTGACCTGTTTGAGGTAGTTACAGCTATCAAAGAGAGCCTTGGCAACAAGGCCCCCGGTCCCGATGGACTTCCTATAGATATTATCAAACATAACACGGATTTATGGGCACCAATTCTTCTTAATGTTTTTAACAGCTTACCTATGGTGTCTATGCCTGAAACTTGGGCCACTAGTACCATAGTTCCCATTTTTAAGAAGGGCGACAGGTCAGACCCAGCTAACTATCGTCCAATCTCGCTCTTGGATAATACTTTAAAAATCCTTGGACGAGTCATTTATAATAGGATGATAGAGTGGACTGAAGACACAGACTTATTGGACTCGTCCCAGATGGGATTTAGGAGTGGCGTGGGCACGGTGGAGCAATGTTTAAACTTAAAATTGATTGTTGATAAGTATAACGTTGCTCGATCAAGTCCAATCTATCTTGCATTTATGGACCTTTCGTCCGCATTTGACCTAGTTAATAGATCCAAATTATGGCTTATGCTTTCTAACTATGGTCTGGATGAAGCTCTTGTAAATTTTTTGCCCTTCCTTCATACTGATCTCAAAGCACAAGTTAGGATCGGATCCGGTGGTGACATGTCTGGACCCATAAAAATAGGCAGGGGGGTTAGGCAGGGGTGCGTTTTAGCACCTCTACTATTTATTATTTATATTAACGGTCTTGCCAAAGCTTTGAAACAAGTGACGAGAGATGTTCCAATTATTCAGGGGAACCCATTACCAATTTTATTATACGCAGACGATGCGGTCCTTATGGGCCGCACTCCTAATGCTCTTCGTTTGCTTGTTGGAGCATTCGTCCAACACATGGAGACATTAGATCTGCGAGTACATTTTAAAAAATCTTTTATTATGTCTTGTGGACCTGGGAAAAGGAAGCTTAATACTATAAATGTAGGCTCGGATAAATTAGAATCCGTAACCTCTTTTCCGTATTTAGGGTTGGTTTTCGCTGCGAACGGCTCATGGAGTGGGCATTCTGCCCACGCCATGGGTAAGTTCTCGAAAGCCACCAATTCTATACTGAGCCTCCCACGCCCGAAGAAAATAGGTGCCACCAGAGCTATTTTAAATTTTTTTAAATTACAGTGCATTCCTGTAGCCACGTATGGGGCAGAGGTCTGGGGTTCGGGGAGAAACCCAGGGATTCAGCGTGAGGAAAATCGCTTTTGTAGGAAAATATTGGGCGCACCTTTCTCCGCTTCTGAATTCATTTGTCATAAAGAATTCAATCTCCCCTATGTCTGTGACTTTATTAGAGCTAGACCAGCCCTATTCTGGATTAGGATCTGGATAAACAACTCAGCGAACTTAACAAAAAGCATTATAAAAGATTGCCTAAAATGTGAACACGGCATGCTAATACCTTGGTTAGCTGAAGTTTCTAATACATTGTGTGCCGTGGATAAAGGCAACCTTTTTTCAGAACCAACTAGAATTGAGGCTAAAGATAAGGTTGTGGTTAAACAAGCACTTTATGCACTTTTTAACTTAGAAAGAATGGGGAGGGAGTCACTCAAATCTTCTGTTGTCACATACATGGGGAATGATTTGTGTAGGTATCCACTACCATCCTACCTCACTCTCCCCATGTCTAATTGGGAACGATCCTTGCTCTTTCGTTTAAGGGCAGGTTCTGTAAAATTCTTGTTGGCTTTCCCTTTGGGAAATTGTTTTTTAACTCCCTATTTTAGAAAATTAAGACCCCTTTCTTTGGGGGGATCCTGTTCATTATTATTTTCCCTGGATACAGATGAATTAATCTTCCGCACTAGCACTTTTCTGAGATTAATAGTACGCGTACGTAAAATGATGGAAAATCCTTGAAAATTGTCTTATGAGAGTTGCATTTCTGAAAATGAATTGTTTTGATTGTGGTGTTTTTATGGATTGTATTATTGTATAAATGAATTGTTTTTGTTGCACTTTTATGGATTTTATGAAACCCGAATAAAAGGTCTTTTGAATTGAATTGAATTGAGTGAAGGAGTGAAAGGATAAATGGATGAGAGAAAGGATGGATGAGTGATAGGGTCAATGGATGGATTCATGAGTGGATTGGTAGATTGATGGATGGGTGGATGGATGGAAGGACGGATGGCTAAGTGAAAGTGTCGATGGAGAGAGAAAGGGAGGATGGATGGATGACTGAAAGGGTGGATGGGTGGAAGAATGAGTGACTGGGTGGATGAATGAGTAAGTGAAAGGATGGCTGGATGGGTGAAAGGGTAAATGACTGGATGGATGAGTGAATGGATGGATGGGTAGAAGAGTGGATGGATGAGTGTACAGATGGATAGGGTGAAAGGGTGGATGGATCATGGATGGATGAGTGAAAGGATGGATGAAAGGATGGATGGGTGAAATGATAGATGGAAGGATACATGATGGATAGGTTTGCAAATGGTTGAATATGTTTGGATATGGCTGGGCTTACATATATACTATTGCGCGACCTCCTCTGATGTGTCTGTAAAACTTACCTATTGTCCTGAAGTTTTGTCCTGAATTTTGACCTCCTGTCCTGAATTTGTGTCCTGAATTTTGACCCTTTGTCCTGAATTTTTACACTCACCGTCCTGAATTTGTAGATAGTTGGCTGAACATTTCAGCATGCATTGAAGATATAGAAATGTGGAGAAATTAAAACAATTCTCCTTGTTGTGCTTTCCTACACCAATTTTAGAATGGTGCACCATTCACACACATATCGAGATTCATGATTTCTGATAAATCTAGACATGTGTCTTGTTCTATGAGTATTTGGTGCAATCATGCACAACAACACTTATAGAACACCCTTTCAACACAAAGTGGTCTACATGATGAGGTTGTATTTAAATGGAGTATAAAAAGTGCACAGAGTGCCTTTTCCTCTCTTTGTAAATATGAAAGAGTATCTTACACAATAACTATGTTACAAAATGTGACATTTTTCCGTTTTTAAAATTCCTTGCGAATGATAAAAGGTAAGCACAGAGTTTTGACTGCAAAGATGTTCAAAGAAGAATGATTGAAATAATTGCGGTCCTTCAATAGCTAAAATGGGAAATATTATGAACCCCTCAAATCTCTTTTTTTGCAGGTCACATGATATCTGATTATGGTCAGATTTCAAAACTACATAGGTATAAACAGAGTGTTTTTAGAAACATGTTACAACTTTATAGCTTCTTGCAGACCTCCTCATTCTGCATATTGAGACTTAGTTAAACTTACCTTCACAGTAATAGGATTAAAAAATGGTACACATTTTTTTTACATTTTCATTCCAATCTAAATTCATTAAAAAATAGCTTATTTTAAAATTTTGGATCTGTGAAAGAAAAGGAAAAAAAAAATATAACATGTAATAATACATTTTTTACAACACAGCATAATTTTTTTGCCTTTTTTGCTGTTCTCAGAATATATTAAATTTCACTAAAAATAGTGATTTCAATTGTACTCATCACTTAACCTCTTCTGTGCCCATGACGAGATAGTCTCGTCATGGAGCACGGTTGCGCTGTGCCCATGACGAGACTATCTCGTCATGAACCCCGCCCGCTAATGTAACGGCCGGCACAGGAGGGGGAAAGGGCGGGGCACTGAAGGGGCTAACAGCGGGCAAAAAAAAACAATCCTAAAGATTGTTAAAAAAACAACAACATGCTATTCTCAAACAAAAAAACAAGATACAAATCACAGATCTATAAAATGCATACAGCTAACAAAATTTTATAAGTGTAACTTACAAAAACTGTAAATATTGTCGCTTTAAAATATTCACCGAATCTAAGGATGAATTTTTGAAGGATGCACCACGCCCACAACATTTTCCTTCAGTGGTGTGGAAATTTTTTACTTTTCTCGAGGGGCAAACAAAGAACAATGCCACATTCGTCACGCGCAAGATTTGCAAAAGATTTCTGTTACGAGGGGATCCTAATAAAAAATACTTGCGGCACGGCAAGTATGATTAAACACCTAAGGACCCTTCATCCAAACAATCTTGCATGAGAAGAGTGCAAACGGATGAGAAACACTCCTGTTCTGTATCTGTAAAAAAGAATCACAAATAAATGTATATTAATAACTTTCAAATTTATACTATTCCATTACTGTACAAACACATTTTATATAAAAACTGACTAAGAAACTATAGCCCTGAACCACAAGTGTGACGATGGTTAAAACACTACATGCATAGCGCATACTACTTTGAAGCAGTTCATTCCCTAAAGCCTACCTCACTTAAAGACTACATGCTAACTGACTAAATGATTACAGTACTATAAGGAGACACACTGGGCGAGTGACAGGGTATTTGCTAGAAGTGTATGAATACTAACTAGGGAATTGAAGGTGTGAAAGATAACTGTGTAGGTGATTAGAGGAGTGCATCCATACTGGATAGGCATTTAAAGCAGTCCATGTGCTAAGGCCTGGCTCACTGCATGAGTACTTGGGTACTGACTGAATGATTAGAGTACAGCAAGGAGAGTGCCTAGGTGAATTTATAAGTGGTAGGCTTTTTGCACAGGGAATAGATTAGTACATGGTACTGAATGGGTCACTAGAGGAGTGCAAAGGGAGTGACAGGATGTTTGCTGGACTGTATGGATACTGACTAGGGAATTGAAAGTGTGAAAGACAAGTGTCTAGGTGGTTAGAAGACTGCATACATAGTGGATAGAGGTTTGAAACAGTCCATGTGCTCAGGGCATGAATACTTAGGCACTGACTGAATGATTAGAGTACTGCAAAGATAGTATCTTGGTGAATTTATAAGTGTTTGGGTTTTGACACAGTGAATGGATTAGTACATGGTGCTGAATGGGTCACTAGAGGACTGCAAAGGGAGTTACAGGGTGTTTCCTGGAAGTGTATGGATACTGACTAGCGAATTGAAAATGTGAAAGACAAGTGTATAGTATGTTAGAAGACTGCATGCATACTGCATAGACATTTGAAACAATCTATGTGGTAATGTATGGTTCACAACATGAGTACTTGGAAACTGACTAAATCATCAGACTACTGCTAGGTTAGTGCCTGGGTAAAACTTTTAAATTTTCAGTTCTGGCACAGTGAAGAGAATAGTACATGGTACTGCACTTTAGTGTTAAACCCAGAGTCATTTTATCAATGCATAAGCAAAGAATAGCTTCTAAAGCTACTAAAACTTGACAACATGACCGATTTTAAAACAGTTATCTGTCATCAAATACACTATGTTACTAAATGCTTCTCTCACAATCATTACCCATATGTACACAGACTCACAGTGTGATTTTAGAGAAGTAACACTATCCCTAGCAGTTTACCAAAACTCATTCACTAGTCTAGAAGAGGTAATGGTACTGCACACAATCTACATATTTAAGTACAGCACATTAGTGTCAAAGCATGACTCATTTAATCAACGCATAAGCAAAAACTGGCTTCTAATGCTACTAAAACTTGACAACATGACAGGTTTTAAAAGAGTTATCTGTCAGCAAATACATGATGTTACCAAATGCTTCTCTCACAGTGGTTCCCAAATGCACACAGACTCACAGTGTGATTCTAGACAACAACCACTATACCTAGGAGTTTACCAAAAATCATTCACTACTGTGGAAGTGGTAAGGGAACTGCACACAATCTACATATTTCAGGACTGCACTTTTGTGTCAAAGCCTAACTCATTTAATCAACGCATAAGCAAAGACTGGCTTCTAATGCTACTAAAACTTGACAACATGACAGGTTTTAAAAAAGTTATCTATCAGAAAATACACAATGTTACCAAATGCTTCTCTCACAGTGGTTCCCAAATACACACTAACTCACAGTGTGATTCTAGACAAGCACCACTATCCCTAGGAGTTTACCAAAACTCATTCACTACAGTGCAAGTGGTACGAGAACTGCACACAATCTACATATTTCAGGACTGCACTTTTGTGTCAAAGCCTGACTCATTTAATCAAAGCATAAGCAAAAACTGCCTTCTAACGCTACTAAAACTTGACAACAAGACAGGCTTTAAAACAGTTATCTGTCAGCAAATACATGATATTACCACATACTTCTCTCACAGTGGTTCCCAAATGCACACAGACTCACGGTGTGATTATAGACAAGCAACACTATCCCTAGCAGCTTACCAAAACTCATTCACTACTGTACAAGGGGTAAGGAGACTACACACAATCTACATATTAAAGTACAGCACATTAGTGTCAAAGCATGACTTATTTTATCAATGCAGACTGGCTTCTAATGCTACTAAAACTTGACAACATGACAGGTTTTAAAACAGTTATCTGTCAGCAAATACACGATGTTACCAAATGCTTCTCTCACAGTGGTTCCCAAATGGGTTCAGTGACTTAATATCGAGAGACAAAATATCGACTACACAAAATATCGACGCCAAAATATAGAAAGACAGAATATCGACTCCCTATCTACAAACAGGTAAGTACTAAAATATCGATTCCAAAATATTGAATGTTAAAATATAGTTAGCTAAAATATCGAATTTTTTAAATGTATTAAAAATAATATAAAAGTAATTAAATATTAAAAACAATTAAATAAAACATACATAATATAATATAAAAAAGCTTAAAATGTAAACATAATAAAAGTAATGTAAAAAAAGTAGAGATTTTGTTGGATAGTGAGAGCGTAAAAATTACTATTCCCACTCCAGTGAGTGCAAAAGTAGGGAAAGCGTTGGATAGCGTAGAGGTAAAAAGTACTATTCCCACTCCAGTGAGTGCAACAGTAGGGAAAACTGTGGATAGCGTAGGGGTAAAAATTACTATTCCCACTCCAAAGAGTGCAACAGTAAGGAAAGCGTTGGATAGCGGGAGGATAACATTTACTATTCCCACTCCAGAGAGTGCAACAGTAGGGAAAGCGTTGGATAGCGTAGGGGTACAAATTACTATTCCCACTCCAGTGAGTGCAACAGTAGGGAAAGCGTTGGATAGCGTAGGGGTACAAATTACTATTCCCACTCCAGTGAATGCAACAGTAGGGAAAACGCTGGATAGTGTAGGGGTAAAAATTACTATTCCCACTCCAAAGAGTGTAACAGTAGGGAAAGCGTTGGTTAGCAGGAGGGTAAAAATTACTTTTCCCACTCCAGTGAGTGCAACAGTAGGGAAAGCGTTGGATAGCGTAGGGGTAAAAATTACTATTCCCACTCCAGTGAGAGCAACAGTAAGGAAAACGTTGGATAGCGTAGGGGTAAAAATTACTATTCCCACTCCAAAGAGTGCAACAGTAGGGAAATTGTTGGATAGCGGGAGGAAAAAATTTACTATTCCCACTCCAGAGAGTGCAACAGTAGGGAAAGCGTTGGATAGCAAGAAGGGAAAAATTACTATTCCCACTCCAGTGAGTGCAACAGTAGGGAAAGCGTTGGATAGCGTAGGGGTGCAAATTACTATTCCCATTCCAGTGAATGCAACAGTAGGGAAAATGCTGGATAGTGTAGGGGTAAAAATTACTATTCCTATTCCAAAGAGTGTAACAGTAGGGAAAGCGTTGGATAGCAGGAGGGTAAAATGTACTATTCCCACTCCAGTGAGTGCAACAGTAGAGAAAGCGTTGGATAGCGTAGGGGTAAAAATTACTATTCCCACTCCAGTAGGGAAAGTAAAGATTTATTTTTAAAATAAGATTACATTAATTATCAATACCAATCAAAAGTTAATTAAAAATAATTACCAATTTATAACAATTAATTACCATTGAAAAAAATTAATTAGCAATTAATAAGAATTAATTACCAATTAATACAAATTAATTACCAATTAATAATTAATCATCAATTATCAATACACATAAAAAAAATATTATTTACTTTATTACAATTAATTTACTTCCCACCCAATTCCCCTATAAACCCACAACCCACTCCCAATAATAAAAACTACAATTAACAATATTATCAATTAATCAATTAATAAAAATAATTTTGCTATTAATAAAAATTAATTAACAATCCATACAAATTATTTACCCATTAATACAAATTAATTACCAATCAATAATTAATTATCAATTAATTATCAATACACATAAATACAAAAATAATTATTTACTTTATTACTATTAAATTACTTCCCACCCAATTCCCCTAGAAACCCACAACCCGCTTCTAATAATAAAAAATACAATTAACATAATTATCAATTAATCAATTAATATAAATTAATTACCAGCTAATAAAAATTAATTACCAATTAATAATTAATTATCAATCAATTAATTATCAAAACATATAAATATAATTAATATTTAATTAAGCATAATTAAATTACTTCCCACCCTATTCCCCTATAAACCCACAACCCTCTACGGAATTAAATTACGCAAAAATGTAATTACATAACATTCATTAGTTTAAATAATTTAAACATACATTACAAAAATAATACATAATTTTAACACATATACTACCATACATTACACTAATTTTTTTTCGATATTATGGTAATCTATATTTTAAAATTCGATATTATGGAATTCTATATTTTTAAATTCTATATTGTGGAAATCGATATTTTGTACCCCAATTTCGATATTCTGACCTATCTATATTTTGATAATTCGATATTCTGTCCACTCTATATTTAAACTTCGATATTCTGGGCAGTCGATATTTTGGAATCGATATTTCGGGTGTTCACCTCCCAAATGCACACATACTCACTGTGTGATTCTAGACAAACAACACTATCCATTGCACTATACCAAAACACATTTCTTCATCTAGAAGAAGTACTATATTTTAGTATAGAAACATAACATAACTAATTTCACAAATTCATAAACAATGACTGGTTTCTAATTCTACCAAAATATAAAAAGAGCACGGTTATCTGTCTGCAAACACATGAAAAACACAAATGCTTATCACAGAATGGTTTCTACATGCACACACACTGTCAATAAGATTGTAGAGAAAAAAAAGTACTCCCTACACTTTAGCAGGAGAAATACATTAGTCTGATTAAAATCAAAATACTCTACATACATCCCCTCACAATTACATAACTCACCTTTCAAGTTGTTTTGTAGATTAAGAAGTATATCAGTCACACTCCAGATTTTCTTTTACAGAATCTCTGCACTGTGCACAAAGAATGGAAAAGTTTCCCTTTCATTTTCCACACATATACATGTAAACATCAAATCACAATCCTTCACACATACACTCAAAAGCAAACACACATTTCTATTGGTTAAACATTTCAACCCTTTCCAACTGAAATACATTTCAACCCTTCCCCCAATCTGCCTTCTGCCTCTTACCATAGAAACAGGTCATGAAACACTGAACTGAGCACACAGGTCACAAGTTCAGCACACAATGTTGCTAAACAAGACGGGAAGTGTGCTTGACTTTTCAACATATCAGCTTATCATATATAATGTTCCTTACAATCTGTTTTTGTTAACCAATAAGAATCATACCTTTAACAAACAGAAATATACACCCTACCTTTCAGTGTAGAAAGTAGTCATACAACCAATGATTTCTTGTCTTTTTAAAAAAAAAAAAATCAGTGGATCCGCGCACCCAACGCGAGAGAATCCGTGCACCCAACGCGATAGGATGTGCGCAACGTGCGTGCATTTTGCCGTTTAAAAAAAATAAGGGGGGCCCCAGGGGGTCCTTCTGGGACCCCCTAAGCACCTCTAGAGGGTCAGAGTATTTCCATTTTCCCCCCTTTATATGTTTTTCACACTTATTCCCCTTGCTTCTTCAGCCTCGCTTCTACCGAGGCAGAAAATGGCCGCCAACAGTTCCTGGTTTCGAATGTAGATAGACACTCGACAGCCAATTAGCATTCAGCGCGCGATCGGGAGGGTGCGCGCTTGGTTCGGGGAGGATGCGCTTACGGTGCAGGTAGGGTCCGCGGATCCTCCCCGGCCACAGATATTTATGTACTTTTAACTCTAATTTTCTCAGGAACTACTGAACGGATTCACACCATTTATGCAAAAGGCACAAGTCTGAACTAAGGACTATCTCTTTGCCAAATTTGGTGTCATTCCGTTCAGCGGTTCGGGCTGTAGCTGCGACTACAGATCCTATGGGAAATTGCATGGTGAAAATGTGTTTTGGGACCCCCCTTTTATCTCAGCCCCCACTTGATGAATCACCACGAAACGTTCAGGGTAGGAGCGGAGCGGAGCTGGCCAAAAGTTTGGAAAGTTTCGCGAAGATGCGTCAACCGGCGCCAGACTTATTGGGAATAGAATGTTGCGAATTTCCTATGGAAAATAGGTCCTAACTATAACTATCTACTGGCAACCGCCAGTAGATAATACATATATATATATATATAAATCCGCAACATTCTATTTTGAATAACTTTGGCGCCGGTCGACGAATCCTCGCGAATTTTTCAAAATAGGTGGGGCGCTCCGCTCCGCTCCGCTCCTACACTGAAAGTCTCGGGGGGATTCGTCAAGCGGGGGCTGAGATAAAAGGGGGGTCCCAAAACGCGTTTTTCCCATGCATTTTTCCATAGGACCTTTAGACAGGGCTACAGCCCGAACGGCTGAACAGAATTACTAGAAATTTGGCAGAGAGGTAGTCCTCAGGTCAAGGAAGTGCCTTTTGTAGGTTTGGTGTAAATCTGTTCAGTAGATTCTGAGAAAATAGCCTTTAAATCAATATATATATCTGAGCCAGCTTACGGTGCGCTTACGGTACGCTTACCGTACGCGTACGGTGGCGTGCGCGAGCGCGATTCTGATTGGCTCTTAGATCTTAGTAAACATTCGAATCGGCCGAAACCAGGAAGCGGCGGCCGCCATTTTCTCTCTCGCACTGAGAGTGATTTCTAAAATATAAAGCCCAAAAACATGTAAAGGAGCTGTTTAGACAGCTCCCACACACATACGCATGTTGAGGGAGTCCCCAAAGATCCCCCAAGGCCAAAAACGGATTTTTTATTTTTTCGGTAATTTCGCCGATTACGCTTACCGTACGCGTACGGTAAAAAATTATAAAAAAAAAAAAAATTATCCACACTCTCTCCACCCTGTGTGCAATTGTTGCCTGAAGGGCACCAATTGTGCATGGCTTATCAGTATTGAGATAAACTAAAATATTTTAAAAAAAAATATAAAAAAAAAAAATTATCCACACTCTCTCCCCCACGCGTGCAAACGGTGCCCGAAGGGCACCATTTGTGCATGGCTTATAAAACATATGAGAAATTAAAATATTACCTTTCAAAATGAAGTGCATCATATGTCCTCCATGTGCGCACGGTGCGCGAAGCGCATCGTGCGTACATGGCCCATCTAGCGTAACGTGGGCACGCGGTGCGCGTAGCGCACCGCGTGCCCACCGTGCGTGCATGGCACTAACTGCGTAAAGTGGGCGCGCGGTGCGCGAAGCGCACCGCGTGCTCACTGTGCGCGCACGGTGCGAGAAGCGCACCGTGCGCGCACGGAACGAACTGCGTTAAGTGGGCACGCACGCCACGAATGGCGTAAAGTAACTTAGCATTTAAAAAACCGTACAAATTCACTGAAAAAACCATAGGTTTCACACACGTTATAGTTAGGAATTAGCATTTAAAAAACCTTGCAAATTCACTGAAAAAACCATAGGTTTCACACATGTTATAGTTAGCTGGACATTTTACTGATAAAAAACCAATGAAATTCCCCCGTTATAGTTACTGTAGGCAACTATAACTCACGCGACCGTAATCCTCTGCTGATGACATATGTGTCTTTATGAAAAAAAAATATTTGTAATATATGTATAGCTAAAATTTAATGGAAGAAGACATGGGCAAATAAGTGTCTAAATACAGTATTAGCATCAGCAGAGGATTACGGTTGCGTGAGTTATAGTTGCCTACAGTAACTATAACGGGGGAATTTCATTGGTTTTTTATCAGTAAAATGTCCAGCTAACTATAACATGTGTGAAACCTATGGTTTTTTCAGTGAATTTGCAAGGTTTTTTAAATGCTAATTCCTAACTATAACGTGTGTGAAACCTATGGTTTTTTCAGTGAATATATATATATATGTATATATATATATATATATATATATATATATGCCACAAACCTCACTTTGCTGTCTTCTTAAAAACAAACGAGGGTAGACCCGGTTTGGTGCAAATATATTTATTCCAACACACCACCAGTCGCCATGACGCGTTTCGGCAGATGTATTTCAGACAATTTATCAATATACATATTTGCTTTTCAATACAATAATTAATTATCAGTTCATAGATAATTGTTATTAATTTTAATCATTTAACTGCCCACCTGATACTCCAACGAACCTAGCAGCCCACAACCAAAATGTAAGCAAAATTATAAAATATTTCACAATTAACATATTTAGAATTCAATTAAATAATTAATTTACAAATAATAATAATAGTTGATTCATTATGATCTAATTAGCATCCCATCATATACCCCTACAAACCCAGTGGCCACAACTACAGTATAAGTGAAATAAATCAGTATTACATAATATATATTATTAATGATAAATTAAAGGATTAAGGGCCAGATGTACAGCCATTGAATATTGCGACAAATTGCGAGTTGCAAAATCCAATGTACAACAGTGTCTCAGACACTGTTTGCAATTCCCAATGGGGTCGCAAATTGCATGCCTCATGAATATTAATGAGGCTGTTGCAATTTGTGACCCCATTGGTAATGGCTAGCACTCCCAGGGATGGTGGCCTGCTGGGGTCAGCAGACCACCATGTTGGGGACTGCTTTGTCAATAAAGCAGTTTTTTTTAAATGCAGCCCATTTTCCTTAAGGGAAAATGATATACATTTGAAAAAGAAAAATTAAACTTTTCTGTTTCATTTTTTAAGGGCAGGCAGTGGTCCCTGGGACCACTGCCTGCTCTTGAAAATTATTTGCGCACCCATTTACAAAGGGGAAGGGGTCCCCTGGGGACCCCTTCCCGTTTGCGAATGGTTCACCACCTACTTGATGTAGGTGGTAATCTGTGAGTTTTTTGTGACCGCAAGTGCGGTCTCAAAACACTGATATATGGCATTTGCACTCACTATTAGGAAGGGACGCCCTTGGTACACCTCATCCTAATATCCAGTCGCTAACCCTATTTTGCGAGTCGCTAATAGATTAACGACTCGCAAAATAGGGTTAGTACATTGTGCATCTGGCCCTAATTTACAAAAAACTATTTAATTGTTAATTATGTATTACTTAATTAACTTCCCACCCTAGACCCCTACAAATCTAGCATCCCACAACTAAAATATAATTAAAATAAATCAGTATTCCATATTTTACATAATTAAAAATCAATTAAATGATTAATTAGAAATTATTAATTAATTGTTAATTTCTTAATTAACTACCCACCTGATAATCCTATTAAAAATCAATTAGAAAGCTAGTTAAAAATTAATAAAAAATTGTTAATTCATTGTTACTTAATTAACTTCCCAACCTACACCCTTATAAAGAGCAGCCCACAACAAAAATTTAAGTAAAATACATATTACATAAATTACAAATTAAAAGTCAATTAAATGATTAATTATCAATTATTAATAAATTTCTCATTATTTCTTAATTAGCTACCTTCCCGATGCTCCTACAAACCAGACAACCAACTACAACAACATAAATCATTTTTAATAATTCAAGAAAAAATTTGTAGGCAATTTAAAGTACAAGCTATGTACAAAAAAAATTACATAACCAATAATAACGCACAAAATTATCAAATCAACTAAAAACATATTAAAATAATTAAAAACTATATTTTTAACAACTACAATACTGAAAAACAATCTTAAAAACATCGATATTCTTCTGATATACCTCTTCAACATCTGTGTTGGCGCTGAAAGGCTGAACACCACAATACTGGAATTTGAGAGAGCGGGAGGCCTGTGAGTCAATTGTACAAAGCCTTACGTTTTTCCTCTCTGTTGGGATGAGCCCCCCTAGAAATATAGTTAGGTGGCACTACTCTAAATTGGGCGGGGGAAATGACCTAATGCCTAGGAGTCCAGCTCTACCAGTCACAGGCTGACCTTTTTGCGGGAACCTGAAACAGGCACTCATGTTCCTTAAATCCCAGACTCAGTCCTGGAAGCGACTGCCTCTAGCCCTTCATGGAAAAATCACCCTCTCTAAAATGGTGGTCCTTCCCTGCCTCTTACAATATTTTTCGACACCATGCTAGGGGAGTTGCTATGGGATGATTAGTATCACTGAGTAGCTCTCAGTAAACTTCAATTACTGGTGGGACAGGGCGGGCTGGGTGCCCCCTCCATTGAATCATACTATTTGCTGGCACAGCTCTGGTGGATATCACACTGGGTGGTAGAAGGAAATTTATATGAAACCGCCACGGACTAAGGCCCTTTGTTGGTTACTGTTCTCCGTCAGGTCTTGCTGCCATCCGTCAAACTCCCCCGGTCACTGCATGCCTAGGTTGCCTGCAAATGCCTTGCCCGAGTATTTCAACTGACACAACATGTCTGCCATATGCCCCCAAGATCCCCCTCCAAGGGCTACCTTGGTTTCCAGATGACTTCCTGTCAGAGGACCTAAACACCTGGCTCAACAGATCAACTGAAACAATGGGAGACCTATTTAAAGACCAGCATCTGATGACATTTGGCCAATTATGTGTTGTGCAGAGAACATAGAAACAGCAAAAGGTCATTGATTGTTTATGAGCAGTAAGGGACACCTTCCTGCACATAAACAATCATTAAAACAAATTACTTTTTGCAACTTCTATGTGTGCTGCTTTAACCAGCACATATAGAAGTTACAAAACGCCATTTCAGATCTTCCCCTGCACAATGGTGCAAGGGTGTCTGCGTTGGCGCTAGGCGGCTAAATTAGCGCCAGCTCAGGGGGAAACATAGGGCTGCACCACATCCTTGTAAATACGGTGCAGCACTGCATTTTTAAAGTGGGGGAGCACGGCGTTTAGATAAGGAGGCTAATGTCGGGCTCCACCACTTCCTCGTAAATATGCACTTATGTACCTGAAAATGTTTTCTTATGACTGCTGTTACAAATTCCTGCAGCAAATGAGTCCCTTGAAAACATCCTTTCCATTTGTTTGTATTACATTTTTAAACTGTTTCGAGTCTGAGTGTAGTTCATGACAGTTTTCACTGGGCTTTAAAATAAGAACCTAATCATTCTAACAGATTTACAATATTATTTATTTTAAAATATGCTTTAATTCTTCATTATAAGGCAGCTGTTTATAAATTATGCAGATCAACATTTGTATAGCAAATAAATATATACATTTTAAATGTGTGTTATAATTTCTTTATATTTATTTATTCAGATAAATGTACCTACTGACAAGAGGAAGTGGAAAAACTAAAAAGGAAAGATTAAACAGTAACCAGTATGAAGGGTGCCACCACCCATTGGAACACAAATATATCCATTTTAAATTACTTCCTGTCCAAGACATTTAAACTCCCACTCCCATACAAAGGCAAGGGTCAAAAAAACATTTGAAGTTACCAAAATTGAGAAGGTGTTAAATGAAGATCAGGATGGGTAGCTTGAGTAAACAGATATTGGAAGAGGATGATGGACTTAGATGCAGATCTCTCTTTGGTACTGGCAGGCCTTTTATTCCCCTGAGCTCTTCTTCAGTGAGCTGGAGCCCTTGGACACTGTTTTTGAAAGCTCAGAGCTGCTGTCACTTTCCCCAGCTCCTCAAGATTATTTGCAACAAGCATGAGGAGGCTTCTCAAGAGATGGAAAGCGAGGGAGGGAAAAGGAATTTGGAAAGAAAGTGACAAGAGAGGGAGAAGAAAGAGAGGAGAGAAGGTGAGAGAGAAGGTAGATGGAAAGAGAGAGACTACAGAAGGAGATGATGGGAGCAGGGCTTGTTTGAACATCTTTGACAGAGGTACTTCTGGTTCCCCAGTTTGGCCCTGATATCTCCCAGTGGTGGCTACTACTTAAAGGTGATGGGGGGGTTGTGTGGGGCATGAAAAAAAAAACACTTACCTGTCTGTCAGCCTCTCGGTTCTCTTCGCCCGCTTCCAGGACTCCGGGGACAGGAAGCACCCATTCTTCCAGACTCCCTAGCCAATCACGATGTTGCTGATAACAGCATTGTGATTGGTCTGTGCTCCGTGGTTCGGTGTTCAGATGAGGACTGGGAGTCTGGGCATGTTCTCCACCCAGGCTGTGCAACACAGCCCTATGGAGAACATGCTAAGTGTGCATGACTGTTGGGTCCGCCTAATAAGGCCAGCCAAACTGTCATGCGCACTTACAGAGTTCCACTACTCCTCCCCCTGCTCCTCTAATACAGCCCAGCCCGGCCCGCCCTGCACCGCCCCTAACCAACTGAGCAACGACTGGGAAAAAATGATAATAACAATGTTTTATAATCATTTTATTTTTCCGTTTTCACCTGCTCACAGAGCAGTGGGGCGACGCTCTTCCTTCTAGTGGAGTAGCCGTCCAAGATCTCTTTCACTAACTCTCATTCAACCCCTTTAAAATGCATCATGCCATAAATGACTAAACTGCTGTACTACCCCTAGTAATATTTCAAACCAACTGGATTTAAATCGTCATAAACATCTCAATGTTCATTTACTTCAGCTTGCTCCACAGGAAAGGCCTTAAATTCAACAGTTGCTATTCTAGTAAACAAGAGTACCTCACATTTGTCTTGAATAAAGAATATTAATACTCTGCTTGTTCATTAGGACCTCAACGTTGAAGCTACAGAAGAACAATAGGGCATATACTGACAGCCTGCTGCTGGTGTTGGAAATTAAGGTTTCACTCAGCATCCCAGACTTTTTCCTGAAGTGGCTGAGAAAGATATTTGAGGAAAGATATTTGAGAATTTATAGAAAATATATGTACCCTTATTTAGCTTTCCAGCTCATTAATCGTATTTTCTATGGCAAAAGGAAACCCATAGTTTTATTTATTTAGTGCAGTCTCCTCCATAGGATATTTTAAAAATCCTAAAGCTCTTATTCCAACAACATGGTGTTAAGAAGGGTCTACCTTTGTCATGAATATAGAATGTTAGTGTTTTAGTGGTTCTAGTACAACTCTGTGGTGGAGCTGCGCTAGAATACTGGGGAAACAAATGACAGCTGCTGCTGCTGTTTGGAATTACATGGAAGTACATGTTTAACTCAGCATGTCGGACATTTATCTCAAAGGGATGGTAAGAGATTCGTGAATTTCTAGAAAATGTGCACTCATTTGAGCTTTTGAAGCAGCTTTCATAATTTCTATGAGAAAAGAAGATTTCTCTCAAACATGGTTCATCAAATCCCAGCAGAAGATCAGGATTTTTCACAGGTTAAAATCATCTTAAAATCGGTTCAGGGGCTTTGACAACCATTAGCCCTCAGCAGTGGGCTGTAATGCTATATAATGCAATTGATGGTGCGGAGTTCACAGGACTTACTTGTTCATCCATTTGTCACCTGAGAACCCCTCCTCACTCATCTGTGAAAAAGTAATCATTGAACCTGCACTTGAATTTATGTGGCTGAAACGTTTGGGGGCTTATTTTGATGTCTGGTGGATTTGCTTCCACCTGACACCGACTTGGTCCTGGGACCGACCAACACCAGGTCGGCTGTCCCGACCGACTCATTTCAATGCGACAAAACACTGTTCGGTCGCATGCTCCCCTTCTTCAATGGGAGCTTGTGTTATGGACGTAAACTGGTCGTAACACAAACTCCCGTTGAGAAAAGGGAGGTGCCATTCATTCCTGCACCCCATGACAGGCGCCACTAAGTGCCTGCCACAAGGTGCAGGAATCAACAGGGGGCACCATAGATGCCCCCGCGGCCTCCAACCAGAGGCCATGCATCAAAGGGAGCCCTGCTAGGGGGCCTCAAACATGCTTTCTGACATGGTTTCCATGTCAGACAGGCCGTGATGGAAACCATGCCAGAAACCGTGCGTCATAATCTCAAGGGCGGAAAGGCCCGCCTTTGAGATTACTAGCCGGCTTCCGACTGGCGGATGGGCTGTTCAACAACTGTTGGAAGTCAGCCGGAATGACCAGCTGGTTAACTTTCTGACCGCCTCCATCATAATGAGTCGGTCAGAAAGTAAACCAAGGGGCCCATTCAATGCGGCTCTGATCGCTGGTCAGACCTTTACGGGCCCCATCATAATTGGCCCCTTGATGTGTAACCAGCAGCACAATTCTGCAGTTCACTAATAAGCAGTACACTTGTCTGACTTACTTGCACTTATGTTTATTCATTTTGCCTTGATTGTCCCTTCTGTTTTTAGCATTTCTCTACCACAGTTAAAGAAAAGGAGATCAGCTGCTTACACATTCACTTACATGTTTATGTTCGTGTTTTGGCCGCAATGTACTGGAAAGATGTTCAATTAAAACAAACACATTTCTGCAATCGCCTGAAATTTATTCTGTCTTTATATCATTTCTGCTGCCATAGAAATGTGTATTAACAACAGGAGCGTCTGCATCTGGGGGACATGTTTACATGGTAAGTGGTGCAATTTAGCTCTTGCTGTGATAGGAAACAAAGAAACGATTCCAATTTTAGTACATTTTGAAATTGTCCTTTTTTTCTCAAGGTCATTACAAACTGGGGAGATAATAGTGTGTAACTATTTATGCAACGAGAACATATTCAACAATGTAGCAGATAGGTGACAAGGGGTGGCTGACGTTCGCAGACTTACAAGGTCAATATGACATGTTGCAGGGGGCATTTTTTACATTATCAACAGATTAGGTCCATCTTGACATGGCGGATCCCCTGCCCTTGGGATTTAGCGAATGTGAGCCCATTAGAGTATCAAGCACTGGCCCCCTGCTCTGCGGACACACTATCTTCCAGCTGTATTCCGCATTCCTCAGCAATAACCAGGCCCGCTACGGAGGTTAGGAGAGAGGTGGGATGAAAACCTGGGTGGATTGGAGGATGATGAGTGGCTGAGGCCTGTAAATACCCCGGGGAGGTTGTCATCCGAGCGGGGTTCCGGCTCATTCAATATAAACAGTTCCCCAGGGCATACTTTATTCGCACAAGGGTCTAAGGGGCATATTATCAAGGGCTAGCAATATTTTTATCACCGCGTTTGCGTCCATTTTCGGACGAATGACGACGATAAAAATATCGCTTTATTTACAAAAGCACGCTAACGCGTGTTTAATGGGATTAGCGCTGGCTTCAACATCGCATCGCCTTGCATTGCTAATGAGATGCAAAGGAGGCGTGTCCCGTGAAACAACATGGGATATTATCGCTAACCCAGCTTCTCTCTATTTACAAGTGTATCGCTAACATGCATAGCGATTTTAAAATCAGCGCTAAACAGGTATTTCGACGGTTTGTAACGCCTGCTATTTTTCTTACTAAGCCATATCTATAATGAGAGGTGGATTGTTATGCTGAGTCCACGTCTCCCTATCTACAAGGTTTTCCCTAACGTGGTTTTCTATCGCTGGAATTCTGGCGATATTGACTCTTTTCCGCCACTTTTGCCTGGATTTCTATCGCCTAGGCGATACACGTTGGTAATAGTGGGCTAACCGGGCGATAGATTTCGGCGATAGTCGGCGTTAAAATTTTACACGCTATTTGCGGCCAGCAATAAATATCGCTGCCGCTTGATGATAAGCCCCTGCGTTAGTGGGATGAGTGTCTCGGACCGCTGACTGAGGGGCTGTGGGCAGTGGGGAACGCTACTTCACATGCTCTGTGAGTTTCTAAGAGTGAGGGCCTTCTGGGAGGGGGTTCAATGCAGGCTCTCAGGCCTGCCTGGGTATCTGGGGGGAGGTGACCCTATACAGGTACACACTTTTGCTCTGTAATATGGCGCTTGCAGTAGCAAGGAGCGACGTGATGAGACACTGGGTTAGTGCACAGATCTGGACAATGAGGGACTGGGAATCCAATATGAAGTGGTGCTGGCAGGCAAAGGAGTCAATATACTGGGCAAGGAGCTGCCCCTGGAACTTCACGAAGATATGAGGCTGTTGGTCTGAGGCAAACGGAGAATGATGGAGCTTCAGGGGAGGGGAGTCCTGGGAATGACTGGGATCTGTGAGGGCCTGGAACTATGACATTTACGAACTGAGGACCCAATTCGCAAAGGTAAACTTACACCTTAAGTCCAAGTTTAGATCTGAAGTGTAAGGTTACACCTAAAGTCTAACTTTAGACTTGAAGTCTAAGGGCCCGATTCACAAACGTAAACTTAGACCTGAAGTCTAAGTTTAGACCGTTATACAGGAGGTAGTTCGCACCTAGATCTTGATGACCAGTGGCAGGAGGGGCCCAATGATGAAGCATGCCACTTTTGGGGGGTGAGGGCTTTCCCCCTGTTAAGAATGAGATTCAAACACAATGAACCTGATTCACAAAGGTAAACTTACACTTTTGTGTAAGTTTAGCTTTATTGGGGAAATTCATAAATTACGAGTTAACAGTAAGTTTATGACTGCATAGACTCCGCAGTCAGGGCAGAGAACTATGCACATAAAAAGATAGGACAGATAGGACAGATCTAACTAACTTTTTATGTGCAGTGTGTCCGCCATTAAAGGCAACGCCTTCACAGTTGTAAACAAAGTGTACTAAATGTGTTTACATCACAAATGAGTGCCAGTGCCCGTCACAGCACAAATAAACCTCTTTTGCCAGACACAAGTCTCTTGAGCTTCACCTCAATTGGAAGGTTTCTTTAGTTCATTGTCCTCTTGTGATTCTGGCTCTATTCTTTCTGATTTGGTCAAAGATTAAGACATGAAATTACTGACAAGTACTGGATGTATTATTAAATATGTATAAGGTGGAGGTTATTGCTGGGCTATTTGTCAGAGTTGTAGGAAGTGTGCTAACACTTGACAACAGTTGTGCTTGTTCAACAAATATAATATTCTATTACCATGTACAACATGCTAAGGTATTAGAATACCTTGTGAAAAAGAAACATGAGCTTGTGTAGCTCGGGCGCCTTGCGAGATGACAGTATCCTGAGCTTTCTATGTAACGACCGGGCAGCTCCTTCATTTTGTTTTTTTTTGTTGCAGCAGGACATTTCTTTGAGGGAAAATAGTTCTTTAATTTCATCAGAAACAAGTGAGCTGAATTTAGACATCTCATATAGATGTTCTTCTGCATCTAAAACTTTGAGCAACATTGTGAGGTGAAATGCGGCCGCCATTTCATATGTTTGAGTGCCATAATTTTCCCTCAGAACACAGAACAAAATGTGTTAATAAAATAATCCTCATGCCTCTTGGTCAAAGATGGATCTGCTCTTGAGGGGGCGCTAGAGGGCGCACGGCAAGATGACCGCACCTGTGTGAGGCTCTGCCCGGCTGAGCTAAAATCCGCCAATTATCCGCCTGGGATCCTGGCTATCTGGAACTCTGAGAGGGCGCATTGAATAGAATACCTCCTCCGGCATTGATTGCTGGGCTTACCTTGCCTTTTACCACCTGCTGCCACGATAGACATAATATTTTCGCTCCCGGCCGGGTAATGGCGGCACCCGCAGGGCCTTAAGGTCGGAGGCCTTTCCAGCTCTTAGCTAAGTCGGCGGCAGCACGTTCGGTGCCTGTGACTTCACCAGTGTTCCTGTTCTGGTTGCAGCGGACGGCTGCTCTAAGGACGCTGCAGCGGGCTCCGTATCCTCCAAGGAGCTCTGGCGGCAAAGTGCGACGAGAAGGCCCCCTGAGACTAGGAGCCGCTGCAAGAAGACTGACGGCAGAGGACAGCGTTTGAGCCCCCGGTGCTGGCGGTGGTGAGTGGGGATGTGGCGTGTGCTGGGCCTGCGTTCGTGGAGGTGGGGGAGGGCCTAGCGCAGTCCACAGCCTGGACTCTGCTGCTGGGTGCTGGGGTGCGCGAGCTGCCATAGAGACGTAGCTGGGCCGGGCCGCTGATTACTGTAATCCTGCATTGAAGGCCACCGGTGCTGCTTCCCCTTCACTTCCTCCGCATCAGCGTTTGCCTTGCTTGGGGAGATGCACACGGAGGTGAGGCAGTCCCAGGCAGGCGCTTGCTGCTGAATTTTGAAGGTTACCTACGGCAATAGTGACATTTTACATTTGCATACCCTACCTGGAGCTATTTTAACACGCATTCTGTTATTGCCTGCAACCTTGCTTAAGGGGTGAAGATAGCCTACATTGGTCCCGCAGAGGCAGCCTGGGACTTGATATTGAAATATGGCGCCTCTCTTCCCCGCCCAATAGAATATTGAGCTACTTGGTCCCCTGAATTTCGTGGCCCTGTGTATGGACTGGTGAGGGAAGCCCTGTACTACCCTTGTGATCTGGCTGCCTTCTCTGATCTAAGTGGCAGCCCTCCTCCTAATCCCTACTGCTGAGTGTGGCAGAGGGGCTGGCTACTTTTATCAGAGCAGCTAACAGATTACTTCCTTGTACTGCTGAGTGCCTCGGGGGTGCTGCTCCCTCCGTGTGCTGTAGAGAGCTCCCCCTGGCCGCTATCATGGGTCGGACAGACAAGTCGCAGCCTCGCCTCATGTTTGAGGCGTGTAAAGCTCCTAAGCCCTCATAAAGAGCAGCTTCAGACTCGGAGGCGGATGCCCCGGATGCAGGGCAATCCACACTGGAGGCCACACTTATTGCCATGCAGCGCAGCCTCCAGTCTATAGAGGGCACAATGGCATGATGGCGGCAGTTAACCAACTTCTTGATCATATGTCGTCCCAGCTAGAGAAACAGAATGCCCGCATGGGAGAGGTTGAGCAAAGGGTATCTGCCACGGAGGATGGGCTAAACGAAGTCACAAGGAAAACTTTGAACATGGAAAAGGTCCTCTCTCATCATGTTGATCATGTAGGAAAAATATCCATTCAGTGCAATGTCCCTCACAAACCATTTCTCCTGAAGACAGATGATGTCAAAACCTTTGATATATGTTAGCCAAACCTCAGTCAGTTTAGAGTGAATACCTGCTATGTTCCATGAAATAATTTTAAGTAGAGACTTATGGTGACCCAACCTCATGAGTTCGTTATTTTTAACTTGGTCAACTCTAATAGTGGGGAGACCTAGATCCTCCCTAGTTGTGATATCACTTAAAATTAAATTATGGCAAGGGGAACAATTTTTGCATTTGTCCCTGTTCATCCCACTAATGTTTATTTTATGGGAGGAGATTTCAAAAAGATCCACAGAATCCCTATTAGTGAATATATCAGTGTGAGCTCCTGTCCCTTGAGCTCTGTAAGGCAATCTCATTCTCACCGTAGCTGCTGGTGGACTAGGGCACTCAGTTAGTCAATCAATTTCAGTCCAGAAAGGACCTCAAAACGGTTATAATGGCTGAATTGAGGAGGCTGTGTAAACAGATGCGTGCTAGGGCCCACCCACAAGGACTGTTTTCTCATCATGTGTCCAGGATGTGGAGGGTAGAAAAAAAACCAAAGGATAAACCTCTATCGGCTTGCCATATGATTCTTTAAAATGCTTTAGGGCAAAGCGTACACACCATGCATTATTAAAATTAAGCACAACACAATTCCCTACCCCACAATTGATCATATGACCCAGCCAGCTCACTCTCCTGGCCATGATAATATTATCTGACCAATTTATCTTCGGCGAGATTACCTTAGAACACCAGTGGGTCGATTTGTTGATAAGACTTTACAGGTTTCTTCCTGACCAATAGCCAGACAGGGAACCCCCTTCAAGATCAAAGTAGACGGTGTGCATTCTGGTGGTAAATTTAACACGACTTTGGCACCCCTCCCACCCCTATGTTCTTGACCTATGTTATTAATATTTGCATGTCCTTGTGACAGACCCACCCCTATCTGTTGTGAGTGAACTTAATTGATTTGTGTCCCCCTACCCCGGCCTTATGTTCTTCCTAGCGATGTTCCTAACCATGATGGAATCTTGAGTTACTGAAACCGCAGTTTTGTTACTAACAATATTAGACGGTGGTTCTATGCGAGGAACCTGGCCGTTTACAGTAGATTTTGTGCTTGAGCAAATCAAGCAACTTGACGGGGCACTAGGAGTGATATCAATTATGTCAGACCTTCTTGCGCAAGCAATATTATCAGTCTGGTTTTTGGGATCCGAGTCATTACCTAGACCCATTAGAACTCGGGCAAGCTGTTCTTCAATGCTGGATAATCTAACTAGGATGGGTGTCAAAGCCTCTTGTACAATTCTACTGAATTTGTCTACATTGTTATCAACATTGTTATCCAGTTCATTTAATGCATTAATTGCATACAATGGGTGCCACTGGGTGCTCCAGGATGATAAACTGGAAGAAGGATTCTTTTGGAATAGGTGGTGGCTGATGAACAACACATGAAAAAGACTTGCATGGACAAAAAAACGTATATGGAAGACCTAGCCGAGTGGGTGGAGATGTTGGTGAATATATCCGATCAACCAAACAACAGACCACCCTGAGGGGAGTGGAGGTGTGGCTAAGGGAAGATAGTGTTTTAGTCCACTGAGAAGAGATTGAAGAGAAGAGATTGAGACCTATGACTAATATCAATAAGCAGATTAAAATAAAAAGTAGGGTTTGGTTGAACCATGGATTGCCCAGTCCATCTCTGCTAACAATATAACAAGCTGTGGCAGTTTGCGAGAGCAAAAAGAGTTGAGTCAGTCCGTGCCTGAGTATGTTAAGATCTAGTTAGGATCACTTCTTCAATACTGATCATTGGTAATGCAAAATGATGATGACACAATGCAAAGACCTTCATTCCATGTGTCCCTGTAATTTAAACTTGAACGTAATTAAGGTTTAGGCTTTTTGTAAAATTTTTGTACACCTCATATTTTTTTCATCTTGCAAATTTCCCCAGAAGACACGTAGTAAAATTTACACAGGAAAAATTGTGAGAAGAGGTAAAACCTGTGGTGATTGGGTGAACCAACTCAGCCACTACTGTTTATTCCAAGCAGGGAAACACAGAATGAGGCGCTAATTTCACCAGGTAAAAACATACTTTTATTGGTATTTGCAAAGTTAGAAGCTTGTCAATACAGCAATCTCGGAAGGATCCCAAAATGTTGCTGGGTATTATAAGGCTGGAGAAGAACTACTAGTTATGAGAACCCCTGGTGGCAAGTGTACGCTTTTCTCATTGAGAATAGGCATTATACAGCTCAGTTGCACTACACAATTTGAAGCAGAGAAATTTAATTACAGTATCTATAGTCCTCAATGTTGAGTAATCTATCGAGGCATCGTAATGAGGCCCTAAGCCAAGGCTTAGGGCCTCATTATGATGCCTGTCAGATCGTCTTCTAAGGTCCTGTCTGAGGCGGTCAGACAGCTGCGGTCTCGTTGGAAGCCGTTGGTCTGACCGCCAGATTATGGTGCAGGCATCCTGTACACCAACCGACCGCTGAAAGACTGGCAACTCTGACAGCCTTTCTCCGACCTCTGAGATGGCAGACACAGAAAAACAGCAACCATAGGGCAGTACTGGGATCTCCAACCGCCGTCCGGATTACGATGAGGCTTTCCTACGACCCAACTGTGGCGGTCTGACTGGCTGTTTCGAATCATCAGAAACAAATGATTAGGGTTGCATACTCACCCCAATCTGCTTTTCTCCAGCAGTCTCCTCCAGGTCACCACTACACCAGGGCAGCTGAACCCCGATAACTACGATCCTGTGGGTGCCAGTACCAGGTAAGTCGTTCTGCGGTATGTATCCCTATTGACTGGACTGTGCACATTCCACAGCACTCCAACAATGGGGTACACGGATTTCAAGGCAAATCCCCACATATTTCCTGCATGTGTGTATAATTAACGTGTTTTCAGTGACTTTTGTACCCATTTACAGCAACATATTCGGGGATATGTGCTCCGCTGTAGCTACGACCGCTGTGGTAGCATGGGTCACATCGTATCACGACAAGGGGAAGCTTCCCGGCCTCGGAGGTCAGAAAGGACTCGCGTGGAACTGGGTCAGACGGATCGGCATCGTAATGAGGCACTTAATTAGGGAAGAGTTCAAGGAAGAAGGCGGCAAAACATCTCTACTACAAATCGGTTTATGAGGCAAAGAACAAAGGGCCGAATTGATTACAAATTTGAGGAAATTTAGACACTTCTGATTTCTATAGACTTGATTATTCATTCTAGTCCACAGAAAGACGCATCAAAATTATAGATTTCCAAGTGTTCTCCTGCTGTCCCTCTGTTACCACTGAGATCAGACGAATTCCCAGGAAAAATATTGTTAAAATTAGCTTTTACACATTTGACTGTTGCTTTTTTTTATTCTGATGGTTAGAATATTTTTTTCTATGTGAGGATGCCCTTTTTTCTACCCCCCCATGAAATATGGGTGTGAGTCATTGGCATTACCATCCTGGAAAGTTAGGTCTACATTTTCTTTAATTCTTTCGAGTGTTTTCTGGAAATTAATGTCCATGAAACGTTTTTATTGAATACCCCAAAATATCAGATTTGTGGGTGTTCCAAGCACATTGCATGACTACCCTGTCAATACCATTACCCTGCCATCCTCTATTCCCACATCTACCGCTAAATTTAGTACAGGGCAAAATCGACCATGCTTGCAGGGTTTCCTGAGCCATTAGTGAAACTTGCCATCTGAAGAATTTGCAAATCTTGATCAAGATTTATGATGTTAAACTGCAAATTCAACTTTTGGACACCTAAGTGAACCGTAGATGGGCAAAATGATTTGTGCCTCAGTCATTAGGAAAAAATGACTTTCATAGTTAGTCTTTCTTGTTGCTTAAAGGTATGTGGAATTACTTTTGGATGCGAGTCACAGTCTCAAATAAATGGTTCAATGATATGCTCCCAGGCAGGAGTCACCGTTTGTTTGTAGATTAATTAAAAAACCTTTTTAATATGTTGTATCTTATTTGGCTTCTCCCGGACACAGATAAAGATCTCTGCCTTAGTGAGAAAGTGCAGTGTGGTGAAAACGGCCCCTTTGTTTATGGCCATCAGAGTCAAAGGACTCTGAGGGAGATTCACAAAGTCTGATGTCACCTAATTGTAACTTAGGCACTCAAAGAGCTTGATTCACGAGTGTAAATGCACATCTTGTTCACACGACAAATTGATTTACTCACAAGCAATTTTTCATTTGAATAAAACTTCTGATAGTGGAGAAAAGAGTGTGTTCCAAGTGGGAAGGTTTTTGCACACTCACAAACTAACATGTTTGTGGTTATTCATCAACATTTCTATGGCCTGATGCAGCATAAGTGTGCTGGCAAATTATTTTCACCCGCTTAGTCTACTCTCATTTACTCCTCTAACCGTACTAGGCCCTTTATGATTAGATTTCCAAATCAAATTAATTTACCACAAAGGCAATGATTCACTGATGAATCTTTCTTCTACTATAGATGGGGTGGAAATTAGGATGTTTAAACTCTATGTTAGCTGTCCAGTGAGGATCATTAATTGACAGTCAAATCCCAGGTTAGAAATCAGATTTAGGTACACCACTCTCAAGACCATACTGTAGATATGAAGAATAGCAACAGGAAATCCCAACCACCTAAAGAAGTTAAGATGAATAATATTATGTGTTGTAATCTTGGTCTGTTCTGCTTTCCCCCCCCCTTCCTTCCACTTGGTATCTTCCCCTCCTTCTGTCAACGTTCTATTGTAGCCTCCCTGGCACTGTTTGACAGAAAGGCTTTGGACATTGTTGGTGGTGTATTAATAAACTTGTGTCTTACCTTACAAGTTTCATTCTTCTCAACACTGGCGACGGACACTGCGTGGGGGCAGTACACCACCATCCCCAGCTGTCAGCATTTCTCTGTCCATCCTTTCGTGTGATGATTCCGGTATAAAGGATTTTCTTCTTCACCTACGCTCACAGATTTTTATCCTGTGTTCCTGTCAAGTGAGTTTTCCGCTCATTCAAGGTGATTGACTGCACTGGCCTGTCAGCTGCTCGCTGCCTGGCTGTTTCGTGACTGTGTGACTTCACCGGATTGATTGTTCGGAGTGTGCTCCTTGCTGCATCCCTGTTTTGTTGGCGCTGCCCCGGGTCGAATTCCTGTCATCTGCGCCTGTCCTTGGCTTTGGTCTGTCAGCTGGTCGCTGTCCGGTTGTTGGTGATTGTAAACACTCTCCACGAGTCTTTTTGCCTCACCGGATGCCCTGTCAGAGATGGGCTCTTTGCCGGCCTCCCTGCTTGGTTGGCGCTGCGCCGCTTCGTTCATCTCGTCCTTCAGTCGGTTGTGCAGCTCACCCGTTCCGGTTCCCCTTAGCGGGTTCTTGGTTTCCTGGGTGCAACCGAGTGTGAGCCTAGTGATTCTGGAGCAACGGGGGTGTTTCTGCCTCCCGCATCTCTCGACCAGATTCTCCCGTGTTCAAGGTCTTCTGAGGAAATTTCATCGTGAGAGCGCCTCGGGTGGTTTAATTTTCTCTTCAGCAGATTCCTCAGTTTAGTCAGAGGTCTTTTTGAAGAAAAAATATTTTATTCTGTTCCTCAGTTTCTACACATTCTTCTACGCTGATGGGCACAGCCTTTTCGCCTGTCATTGTGGAAATTCGCATTCATTTTATTCTGTTCCTCAATTTCTACACATTCTTCTACGCTGATGGGCACAGCCTTTTCGCCTGTCATTGTGGAAATTCGCATTCACTGGTTGGGTTGTGACATTGTTCTACACGCTGATAGGCACAGTTGTTTTTGCCTATTGTTTCTAGGAGGTGTATATATAAAAGAGTGAGTCTTTCTATCACATTGCATATGACTCTGAAACAAATCCTATCTCATGAGTGGCACCTTTTAGGTCATTCTTCCACTTTAGTAAGTGGTAATGCTTTCTTTGTCATTGTGAAAATTTCTATTATCATCCCTGGTCTTATTTTTGTTTCCTTCATATTTTGTCATATTTTTTCTCTTATTTCTAGGTGTGTGTTTTTCTAGTCAGGGTTTCCAGTATGGCTGCGTTACCTCCATCTTTTCTCAATGAAGAGGGGGATCCTGCCATATATTGGAAAGATTAGAGAGTCATATTTGAATCATACTTGATTGCGATAGGAGGAGAAAAATTTTCTAATTTCAGGAAACAACATATTTTGCTACATAATCTAGGAGTAGAGGGGAGGAAAATTTACAATAATTTGGAAGGACATGATACAGAGGATGAAGGAGGTAGTGATGGTTATTTCAATGTGTATTTGGCTACAATGAACAAGTTAGAGAAACAGTTTGGAAAAGCGATTAATGTTGTATTGGAGAGACATAAATTTTTCTCAAGGGTTCAAGGCAAGAGTGAAAAAGTTAAATCATACATTGCAGCTCTTAAGGGGTTATCTAATACTTGTGAGTTCGAAGGGTTAACTGATTCTCTCATCAGAGACCAGTTGGTCAGGTGTACGAATAACCATAAAATTCAAGAGAAACTGTTAACAGGTAATCCTGATCTTAAGCAAGCAGTTGATATAGCGTTAAGTGTTGAACACACAGCGGAATGCATAAATAGATTAATGTGGGGGATGATACTAAATGTCATGAAGTGAATGTTATTGTCAAGCAAGATAGATCAAAGGAAAAGGAGGTCAAACTAAAAAATGTGAGTACTTCAAGTGTCAAAATTAAATGTTACAGATGTGGTAATCCGGCACATTTGGCTAATAGTCCCTCTTGCCCTGCTAGGAGTGCTACATGCCATAATTGTGGCAAGAAAGGACACATAGCCAGGGTATGTAATAATAATTATATGACAGTTTCCTTGGTTGATTCAGAAAATGTACCAGAGGGTAATAAGTTGATTTTCCAGGTCGAAGACAAGGACAGTACAGTTAAGTTTCCGGTATGCACCATCACGGTAGACAACAAGTTGGTAAAAGTCTTCGCTGATTCATGCTCCCCATACACCTTGTTAGATGGCAAAGTATTTGAAGGGTTATTTCCTAACAAATTAGGAACTCTTGAAGAAGCTGATATTAAACCCAGAGGGTATGGGGGAGACCCTATCTCGTTGTTGGGGATGACTACCATGAGAATTGAGTATAAAGGCAGAAGCACAGTTGGGAAAATCTATGTGTCAGAGAAAGGATCCAATTTAATTGGTTGGAGACATCAAAAAGACCTGGGTATGAAGCTAGATCCCAACAGCACTGACCAAGTTCTTTTAGTGGATAGATCAGTGTGTGGACAAACCATCTGTGAAGAATTCCCGGAGGTTTTCACAAATAAATTAGGCCTACTTAAAAACTACCAACATTGCATTAAACTTAAAGACAAGGCTAAAGCCATCGCACATAAAGTGAGGCCTATTCCTCATTTAATGCATGAACCGTTACAAAAAGAACTAGACAGACTGCATGAGCTAGGGGTCATAGAACCCATTGAGTGTTCCCAATGGTTGTCTCCCATTGTTATCACGTCCAAGGCTGCCAGCAAGGATATTAGGCTTTGCATTGATCTTAGGGACTTAAACAAAGAAATTTGGGTAGATAGGCACCCGCTACCCAGAATACATGAAATTCTAACTTTAATCAAAGATGCCAGTCATTTTAGTGTCCTTGATTTATCATCAGCCTACCACCAGGTAGAGTTACATCCGGAGTGCAGACATCTAACCTCTTTTGTTACTCCGCTAGGGGCGTTTCAGTACCTCCGTATGCCTTTTGGGCTAGCCTCGGCGGCAGCTGCATTTCAAAGAATCATGCAGCATGTACTCAAGGAAGCTCCAGGCACGATGTGCTTTCAGGACGATATTTTGATATTTGGTAAAAATGAGTTTGAACACCATGACAGGTTGAGAAGTACCCTAAAGAAATTGAGCCAGGCAGGTCTTACCTTAAAAAGAGACAAATGCCAAAAAGGTGTAAAGTCTGTAGAATATTTAGGACACACCATTTCCAGTGAAGGTATCAAACCCAAAATGAACCTGGTGGAGGCAATTCTGGAAGCAGCTGCTCCCACTAATGTAGAGGAATTAAAATCCTTTTTAGGGTTATCCGAATATTACTCTAAGTTTATTCAAAATTATGCCAGCAGAGTAGAACCATTAAGGAATCTTCTCAAAAATAAAATGCCATTTGTATGGAATGAAAACTGCAAGGGAGCTTTTGCAGACATAAAAAATTGCATTACCCAAGCTCCTTTCTTGGGTCGATTTGATCCCACTAAAACTACTTACCTTTCCACGGATGCCAGTAATAAAGGGTTGGGAGCCAGTCTGACACAAAAAGTTGGGAATACTGTGCAAGTGATAGCATTTGCGTCCAGAACCTTAAAAGGAGCTGAACAAAACTACTCGGTCATTGAGAAGGAAGCTCTAGCTTGTTTTTGGGCGGCAAATCATTTTAAATTTTTTCTTTGGGGGATACCGTTTACCATCAAAACGGATCACAAACCACTCACATACGTATTCACTACCAAGGGGTCTATTAGGTTAACCCCGAGGATAGCTAAATGGATGATAGGTTTAGAAGGGTTCAATTTCAAAGTAGAATATGTACCTGGGAGAACAAATGTAATTGCTGACTTCCTTTCTCGCTCCCCTTTAAAAGTCATTGATGATGTGAAGGAGGACGGAAATGATGTAATAGTGTTAGAAGTAACAGGTTTAACTAAAGAAGAATGGGAAGAACAACAAGAACTAGACAATACATTGAAAACTGTAAAAGAATGCATCCACAAGGGTTGGCCAGAGCAAAAGAGTATGTTAACTGACCGGGTTGGAAAATTCTGGGAAGTGAGACATGAAATGGTTGAAATCAATGGAACTATACATAGGGGGGAGAAAATCGTACCCCCTGAAGGTATGAGGAACAAAATCATTACTCTAGCACATGTGGGTCATCTAGGGCGGAGTTTAACAAAAAACAAAGTAAGAGAAAGTTACTGGTGGCCTAGCATGGACAGAGAAGTAGAGGAAGTAGTAAAGAACTGTGAGAGCTGTGCCAAGAGTGACAAGACTCTGTCTACTAGGAAACCTCCTTTATCACCAGTGGATGTTCCTGACCGTCCATGTTCCAAACTGGCATTGGACATTATTGGGCCGTTAAATCTAAGACAAGCCTCAGACCGCTTTATCCTGGTCCTTATAGACTATCACTCAAGATGGGTAGTAACCAAATGGGTGAATATGATTGATACCAAGATCTTGATCCAGTTCTTAAGAGAAACTTTTTATGAAGAGGGTATTCCTGATGCCATTGTGACGGACAATGGAGTCCAGTTTACTTCAGAGTTGATGAAGGAATTTTTGTCTGACCTACGCATCAACCATTTGAAAACAGCGTTGTATTGTCCGAGAGCCAATGGTCTAGTGGAACGTATGAACAGGGTCATTAAAGAATGCATACAAAGAGCAGAGGCCACCGGCATTGCTGCCAAACAAGCACTACAAGAAATGATATGGTCGTACCGAACGGCACCCAACACTGTCACTCATATTTCTCCTTTTGTGTCTTTGAAAGGAAGGAAACCTAAAACTATTCTCACAGCAGGGTGGTTGTGTAATACCTACAACTGCAACATAGACAGGTTGAACATTGCAAGAAAAATTGAAAAGCAACAGGAGAAGTATAAGTTGAGGTATGACCAGAAAAAGAGCGTCAAAGTACCTTCAATGGGATCAGGTGATTGGGTCCGTATTGATTTACCACCTGCTAGAAGGAGGAATTTTTCTAGATTTTCGGAGCCTATCAAGATAGCAAGTGTTGGAAGAAATGTGGTCCATTTGGATAATGGACAAACATGGGGTATGGACAGAGTGGTAAAATGTAACCCTCCAAAAAGTGATGGAGGTATTTATGCACCTTTGTCTGGAAACCACAACAGTGTTCGCAGTTCTACAAGGAACACCACAAGTCCTGTTTGGCACAAAGACTATGTTATTACTTAATTGTTATTTCATTTTTTCTTTTCTCTGGTTGTTGCCTTGTGAAATTTCCTTTGCCCAGGGAGATGTGTTGTAATCTTGGTCTGTTCCGCTTTCCCCCCCCCTTCCTTCCACTTGGTATCTTCCCCTCCTTCTGTCAACGTTCTATTGTAGCCTCCCTGGCACTGTTTGACAGAAAGGCTTTGGACATTGTTGGTGGTGTCTTAATAAACTTGTGTCTTACCTTACAAGTTTCATTCTTCTCAACAATTATACAAACCAATAACTCTACAATAGCTACAGAAATTAAGAGATGTAACACCTGGCATTATGTCAGAACTTGCTGATTCTTCCTACAACGCATTTAAATCATTCATCACAGTCAAATGTAAGAATCAAGAGGAGTCAATAATAGACTCAGACAAAAGTTGAATAATTTGTTTACTGTATTAGGGATGCAAAATTCATCATAACCAGCATTTGCATAAGAAGTTCCGTTAAAAATATAATAACTTTGATAACAGTGCCAAGCCTTTAAGCATGCATTCAAATCACCAATAGCCACAGAGTTACAAGGTCCAACCACCAAATAGGCAGAAGGATAGTTCATAGTCTAACAGCTCAGATCCTTAGAGGATGGGAAGGGTTCAGTTAGAGTCCATTAAGGGTGAGTTGATTAGCATAACCAGAAATAAAGAAATGAGAAAGAGTTCCGCAGAGAAGGCTCGGTCCATATGCTACTGACTGTTGCATAGACCAGGCAGTCCAAAGTTATTAAAGAGTTACAAAAATCAAACAGCATAGCTTCCAGGTCTGGGATGCCCCTCCTTTGGGGTTTCTTCTTTTATATGTTATTTGGTAAAGTCCAATGGCGTGGCATCACACCACTATCGAAAGACCATCCAATGGCTTTAGTTACATCATGTCACCTAAGATGATTAAAACACTGAGCATGTTAGCCATGGGAAACTAAACTTTGCGAGTTTACACAGGCCTAACATTGGTAGAGAAGACATTGCAGCTTATGGTCATAGCTAAAATTCTATTCCCACAGGAATATTTTGCTGTGAACATTGGAAAAGGTATTGAAAATATGTCAGGAGACAGAAGTGTACAGGGCAAACAAGTTACATCACACTTGCAAAGAGTGATCCATTGGATTATATCAAGGGAAAGGTCAACACCAGAAAAAAGACATCTCGAAAAAGGCTTTTAAATTAGCATCCCACATTTAAAGGAAATAAACTTTTAACTTTACTTAAAATAGAATAATACTAAATCAATTCAAATAAGGAATGTATAAACTTTCACAAAATATTATTACACCGAATTAACTAATGTAAAAAATACCATATTTTACGTTATTCATATAAATGCACATTTTTCAGAAAACATATTTCTAATATCATTTGAAGGTTTTCTTAAATTAAAATGTCTTTACTATCATTCTATAAAATATCAAGGATGCACTTACACATTTTTGCAGTCTTTTCTAACTGGTGCACATTATCAAAAAGCATCAAAACGCTAGGCCACTTCACTTAGCAAAAAACTCCATTCATATAGATTAATAAGCATAAGTCATTAGTGCACTTTTGTTTATGTGTATTAATATTACCTTATGTGTGTTGTTTAAAGCATGCTTTTACGGTGCTTCTACTACACTTGTCTTTGTTTCATGTATCACTGCATCTATTGTGTGCAACATCCACTTTCAACCTTTCATGTTCTTTATGTATAAATGTGTCCTTTATTATGATTTTTAAAATCTCACTGGACCAAACTCCCTCTGATGCTGAACTAAACCATCACCTTATCTATCACATCAAATCTCGTCACAGATTATGGGTGAGTTCTCTTTAACCTCTTTCTTCTACTCTCCTCTAAAGATTTTAACTCCTCATAAAATTTGCATTGTGTGATCCTCCATTTCAAAATCAGCTCTTGTTCTTTTCACTCCACCATTCTTACTATTTTGATATTTGCAAAACTTTGGGGCATATTTTCTAGGAAGTGGCAGAGCGTGGTGTTAGCCTCCTTGGCTTACACAACTTGCAAGACGCAGGGCTGCACCGCATTTACAAGGATACAGTGCAGCCCTGCGTTTCCCCCTGTGCTGGCGCTAATTTTAGCTAGCTCTCTAGAGTCAATGCAGACACCCTTGCACCATAGTGGAAGGGTGCCTGCGTTGCAGAGGAATATTGTGTCCCTTCCTGCACATCAACAATCTTTAAATGGCGTTTTGTAACTTCTATGTGTACTGCTTAATGCAAATGACCCCATCTAAATTACCCCATTTGTGATCAATTTACCCAGGGAGACAGTTTTAGTCTCCTCTGAAGAAGATTATAAGAGCAGTAAAACTCTCTATTTACACTACTATCAGTCATAGAATTTTTCTCAGAATCTGGTAGGACGAGCAAAATGAAAAACTTAAAGGAAGCAGAGGAAGGTAGAAGTGAACTAAGGCAAGATTTACATCATCAGAATGATAGGTCATGCCAAATTGCATGCACAGATTATGTTAACAGCCTAAAAAGAGTTTTCTACTATATTTTATGGAAATTCTATGAAACAATTCACTGTTTTGTCACCGTGTGTACAACACCCAAATACCCATGTTGAGTTTTCTTTTTACTTGTCACACTATGAAAGTATTGAAAAGTTTCAGGTGTGCACCTATGTGCAAAGCTTGTGGCTTTCAATTTAATTTATGTGAAAATTGAACTGTGAAATGCACCCTTTGGCCACATTATTTCAAACGTTTTGAGGGGGAGAATCAACCCAAACATTCTTGAGAAATTTAAGGTTAAATGCCTCGCTTGCTCACATGGTTGCGTTTGTGGTGGTTTCTTACGCCTGATCACTTTGAAAATTCACTGATGTTTCACAACAGAGAGCCCGAATAAGAGGTGCTACCAGTACATGTTTCATTGCTCTTGGCACTTGAAAAGGGGGACATTCTATGATTGAGCAGAGCTCTACTTGGAGCTAAGTGAATGAGTTTACTTTTCATTCATTCATTCATAAAACTTTATTTCGGCTATTACGGCCATAAAAGTACATACATATACACAACCACTTAAAATTAATATCGAGAAAGAATTCAATGTCGTAAGAACCACTTATTATAAAATAGTACAAGCATAGATAGCAGTAATAATCACTCATTGGGAAACAGGGGAATAAAATGATAATCATCACTATGGGAAATATAATCAGTGCAACCCAATCATTAAAAATATGAATTAAACTAAAAAAGTGAGAAGGAAATTCACAGCCTATGTTTTTATATAAAACCTAGGTCACAATAGCAGCCAATTAAAAGCTGGTCTTAATAGATCTCATATCAGTTCTTTGATAAAGTATCTACGCTAAGAGGCTAGGTTTTTGCCAAAACTAGAGTCACAATAGTTGTCAAGTGGGAGCGGGTATTACTAATTCTCACATCGACTTTTCAATAGATACCTTCGCTTACACCACATTGCAAAAAGAAACTTAGGAATTGCAACAACAAAAACCGGGTTAGTATCAGATTTTAAAACCCTGTAGGATTCCTTATAATTTCTAATACCTAGGTTCCTACACAGTTGAGTAACCCACTTTAACCTTGCCCGCTTATATGCCAAGCAGAAGAACAACACATGAATTACAGTTTCCTCCTCTACTAGGCACCCCGGGCAAAGGTGGGTGGTAACACCTGTCCATTTGTTGGTTAGTGCATGGAGCGGCAGCGTCCCATATCTAAATTGCAAAAACAGTTTTTTTGCTGTTGGCGGTTGAATAAAATCCAACACCTGCTCTAATTTATATTGCTGTTTTATGTCCAGGAACCCATAGGTTAAACTAGAAGAGTTAGCGGTCTGTAAAATGCGGGACAATTTATACTCCTTCAGTACACAAACCAATGATTTTTTTGAAATGGCTGTGCATGACTCCTTTGGTGCGGACCATAGGTCCTCCCTTCCGATCGCACGGAATGAGTCTCTGATATAGGAGAACCACGGGATACTACCCGCCCCCAGAGTGGACATTACAGCCTTTAATTCCTCTCTATAATGTCCTAGCTCTGGCGTACTCCACAGCCGTCGCCAAAAAAGCAGTGAGCGTGAAGCAATTAGGTCTGCAATGGGAAGGATGCCCAAATCTATCCTTAGTGGCGTTAAAGGAGTACTTTTGGGCAAACACAAGATTTGTCTCATAAAATTATTTTCTGTTAAAGTGAGGGCATTAACTAAGCTATGTCCCCAAAGTTCGGCCCCATACATAGTTGCCCCCCTAGCTTGAACCTTGAAGATTTCTACAGGCGGGCTTATAACCTTTAGGGCGCAACTCTTATAAACCTTTAGAATCCCCCGACTGCCTGAATTAGCTTTAAATTAGCTTTATTGATTTGTGGTCCCCACCCCATTTTGTCATTTAGTGTGAGGCTCAAATAATCGAAGATGGGAACCCTTTCTAAAGGTCCATCGTCCAGTCTTGGGTGCGGACAGTTTATGGAGTCAGCGTGGAAGACCATATATTTTGTTTTCTTAATATTAACTACCAAATTCCTCCTTTTACAGAACTGACTAAATTCCTCTAATACACGCTGCATCCCCATAGGTGATTTCGAGAGGAGCAGGGTGTCATCCGCAAACATTAGGGCAGGGAATTTACGGTTGGCTAGTTTTGGGGAGTCAATGTCCTTAACGGCAAGAAGGTCTCCTATTAGCCCGTTGAGAAAGAGTGAGAAAAGGGTTGGTGCAAGCACACAATCCTGCCTCACCCCCTTTCCCACAGGGAAAGGAGCCGTTAATTTCCCATTCTTGCCAAACCTTACCCTAGCAAATGTTCTCTCGTGGAGGCATTTAAAATGGTGGCAGAGGTATGTTGGTACTCCGATATCCAGCAAGATTCCCCACAGCTGGTCACGATCCACCATGTCAAACGCCGATTTAAGATCCACAAATGTAAGGTAAAGACTACCACCCTCCAAAACTATATGCTTCCAATAGATCAGTTGAAGCCTAAACAACTGATCTATAGTAGATGTTTTACATCTGAAGCCTGCCTGTAAAGGAGTTAAAATATTAAGGTCTTCCATCCATTCCTGGAGTCTTCCTAATAAGACTCTAGCAAAAATCGTTTGAGTTACATCGATGAGGCTAATTGGCCTGTAGTTTGCCGGTTCTATGGGAGACCCTTTTTTATAGATAGGAATGATCTCTGCCCTGACCCACGTAGGGGGGATTGACATGCCATAAAGAATGGCATTAAATAATGTCTGGAGGTATGGGGCCCAAACAATCTGTTCATTTTTATACAGGTCCCCGTGGATTCTATCCAGCACAGGAGCTTTGTTTGGCAGTATTTTGGCTAAGGCAGATAATACCTCAGCCAAGGTACATGGAGGTATATCCCCAAGGGAATCAAAGGTATGACAGCAAACCAATATCCCACTCTCACTAGGTCCATTATAGGGGCTTGAATATAAATCTTTAAAATAAAGACGCCAGGCTTCCTCAGCAATATTAGGCTCGAGGGCAGACCTATTTTCCCGGTGTGGACTAAATTCCAGAAAGCTCTTGTGTCTATAACGTCCATAGCATTCTTAATGGCCTGCCATCTTTCCATTTCCCATTCAGATTTCGCAGCTAAAAGGATTTTTTTAAAAACACCCTTGCTTCCCTCATTTGCTTGCTAGCCCCCCTCAGGCTTGACAACAGGGCTCTGTTCGCATCCCTGCATGACCTATTGTACCAGGGGTTTTTATCTCTGCGATAGTTACTCTTGTTGGACTTACTGCTATAAAAAAAATCTGCCAGGCATGCAACCATATCAAGGTGGATTTTGCCTGGATCTTCATCGGATTCTAAATTAGCACTGCTTCCAGAGACAAGACTTGCTTTTTCCAACAAGGGAATAATGCTAGTATACATATCCGCCATTACTTCTGGAGCCTGGATTATTGAGCCCCAGCGTATTCTTCTCCCTCCTTCAACCACTATCAAATTGTCTAGTAGCAGATTTTCCAAGTCTTGCCCTACTTCCACTACATGGCTAACTAGGGTTACGACCAATGAATTGTGGTCGCTTTCATCACAGGGGAGGACAGAAAACTTTACAACCTTATGCCAAATTTCAACATTTATTAAAATATAATCAATTATTGTTGCCTGTCCAGTTCTATCGAAGGTGGGATGCCCAGGATTATCGTCAGGGAACCGACAATTACATGCCCTCAATGAATGGGTGAGGGTAAGAGAGGTTAATTGCAAGACTAGTGGGGTCCACCCCTTTATCGGGTACGCATTAGATGCAGGAATTGACCATAATGAATCCTCGTCACTAGTAATAGGTGTTAACAACCCGCTGAGGGGTTTAAAGTGACAATTAAAATCCCCACCAATTAAAAAATACGCTTCCTCAGACAGTATATTAAGAAGAACAGCCAAACAATCTAGCGTCGGATAAGTTTGACCATGCTTAACTGGACGAGAATAGACATTGATAATGGCCAGCTTTGGAAGGTTTCTATGGGTGAGAAAATACATAAAATGTCAGGTGAATGAGTGTCTATTCTCTTCACCATATAACCCAAATGGGTACCTACCCAAATACACAAACCCCCCGACGGTCTACTCCTTGGGCCCTTCACTGCCACTTCACAATATGCTACAAAGCCTACTCTATATAATGGTCTTACTGCCCAAGTTTCTTGAAATGAGCAAATCTCGTGGGAGTCTATGAAATCGCCCCAGTCGGGGGGATCCAATCAGGGCCATGTGATCTTGCTTCCAACTCATTCTCATAGGTCGCCTCATAAGATCCCCTGTTTATAACTTCTGGGGGCTCACAGTTGTTATCAGCAGTCCCTAATGTTTCAGAGTTTAGTGCCACCTCACTGGTTGTAGCAATACTATTCTTGGGTGCATCTAAGGATTTCCCCACCTCCCCACTGTTGCTAACTTTAGTGGTTTTGCTTGTCTCCTCATTCACCTTCTCATAGCTTAGGGCGGCCTGTTGGTTTGTTACCTCAGCCCCCCTACCCAAAGGACTATTACACGGCTGTTTATCCGTGATAAGTGGGCGAAAATCAGTGGGGGTCAGTCAATCCACCTGGTCTAAGACACTAAATCTATTGCAGAGGAGGATACTGGATGCAAAACAAATACCATCATTCACTCCTCTATTGAAGGCATTATCTAACTGGGCTCTCCCTTTCCAATTCTTGCCTGGATGTCCAAATTTAACCATGGTGGTTGGGGGAGGATAAAAATAACTTGAGTCAAAAGACTGAATACCAGTTTTTGTCTTTTGATAGGACCACTCGCATATGTGTTGGACCACCCGTCTGTCTCTAAAGTTAATAACAATACAATCGCCCGCTAAGTCCTTCACTCTTCGACCCACGCATCTTACTCTACTCTACGGGCAAACAAGATTTGACTTTGCACATTCGGCGGGAGAGGTCTATTGTTATTCAGCCAATGAATAGATTTATTTTTTAGTTCATTGTAAGATTCTACACTATCTTTGTCTAGTTCAGGCACCCCGGTCAGTACGACGACATATGGTGAGGAATCAGGGGGTAAATCAATAAATGGCAAAATATGCTTAGACTCACTAGGATTAGATCTTTCCTTTGGTCCTCCAAGCGATTTTTGTGCCAGACCCCCTCCCAAAGATTGCTGTACTGCTCTTTCACCACGGGGACAACCTGTTCTTCGTTGGGCCACTACACCGCTATAGGAGGTAGATCCGGATACAACACTCTCACTAAGTAAAGCATCTGTTGTGTTAGATGTAATTGAGGTAGGCAATGGGTGTTTGGAGACTACAGAATCCCGAGTTATATACGTCATCACTTTGTTAGCCTGGGCACTCCTCCCCAGACTACTCTTGATACAATCAAAATTAGTTACTGTAGACTGTTCAAGTTTTAACAATTTATCCTCAATTGATAACAACTTATCGAAAAAAGGCTGCATGGATGAGGTTATGAGGGCTCCTACTTTTAACCAAAATCCATCTTCAGATGAGGGCAAGAGAGAGTCATTAACAAAGGGGGGGGATTAAGGGCTTTTGGAGAGGTCCAGCATACAGTGCCCAAGCTACAATTCACAAAAAGGAGTATGCTGTTCCTCAAGGGTTAGATTGGTAAGAAAAAGAGAGATATATAAGTGAATGCATACCGAGAGGACAGTTATACCCATCACCTCCAACCAGTAAGGTGGGTCCTAAGGGGAATTCCCTATTTCGGAACTAGGGCCCTCACACACCCAGCCAGCTAGGTGTCATGCTTCATCATTGGGCCTGCTCCTCGTTGGGTTGGCGCTGCAATCCCCAACGGGCTCCCAATGAGGGGCTCTTTGGCGGAGATCTTTTGTTCCTTGCCAATTGGTGAGGTGTGAGTGAGGGGCCTAGAAAGTGTAGGTGTGTGTGAAGGGTGAAAGTTAAAACAGGTTAGGTAACCAATATAATTTTATTTAACTCTGGTTCCTACCTGATTAAAAGAAAAAGGAGAGGCGGTTTTGTCTGACATAATGAATCAGAACAAAGTGACACTCTACTCCAATGGGTCCGCAAGAGAGAGTCAACAGAACCCATAGATGAAGGGTTTAGTCAGAGAGAAGTTGCCTGGAGCGCTTCAGAACATATAGGGACTATGGTCACCTGGTCACTGTTCTTATTAATATTTTTAGGCACCTTTGAGCTTTTTCCCCTCTGTACGCCCCCTCCTCGCTTCCTCTTAGTGGCCATGCCTGATGTGAGGTTCGTTGGTTGGGGCAAAATTTTAGGTGCGAGCCTTTTGGTTGTACGGGTAGCAGTGCCGCTATCAGTGCATGACGGGGGTGTATCCGTAAATGAAACAGAAGGGCCAAGCTCCTGAACCGTAGGTGTATTCACAGGTTCCCGAGGCATTAGGCTACTACTTTGCTCCAAATCCCCAAAGTCAGTTTCTGTGGGTGTGGGCTGCCCTGGAGAATGTGCCAACATTAGTCCCCCCAAAGATGACCTTTTGGAAAATACCGGATCCAATGAGAGACGGCGCTCGGTTAATGCAATCTCATGCACCAACACTGACGTTGCTCTTGTTATGAACTGGTCAAGAGTCCCAGTACAGTAAACAGTCCCACCCATTACAGCTTTCTTCCCCTTCCCTTCGTGCACAGACATCGCAAGCTAAGTATAGCACTATAATTTCCACTAAGTGTCGCTCCTCTCATCGGCAGTTAACAAGAGCAATTAAACCGTATGGCTGACCTTGCGTTGCTGGGGATGTCAGAGGCCCAGTCTCTGCTGATCTCCAATAGGCTCAAACGGGCCCGCCCTTGGCCCGGGCTTCGCCGCGAGAACCTATGAGTGTCTTTAAGCGTCTTTAAGTGCCTCCTAGCGCTTCCACGTGATGACTGGCGCCACAGTGGGGGCACTGAAGGTTGTAGTTTTCGGCCCCCGTAGTGCTCGTGGGTGGCGGGAGCTTAGCGGGAGGTCCCGGAACTAAACAGGATTCTTTGTCTGTGACAACTCTGAGCTTTTTCCAGGTGCCTGTCCAGAGCAGCAGGCAATGACTCGATCGAGAAGAAGGCGTCACAGGCAGGAATTATATATATATATGTGTAACTCCAACCAATTTAAATGAATGCTTTCATATTCACAAAAAGTCTTCAAAATCTTTTGTTGCTCAGGCAACGAGGAAGAATTCACACAAAAAATGAGTCTTTAAATGTCCGATTCACTTGCAGGTTTTCAGAGATTAAAATAACTACCAAGCGTCTTACCGCAATAGCTTCTTTCAAATAAATAAACTGGTTACCGCATTTCCCGCGTTTACTTTTATTAGGTGGGCTGCCTCTGCCATACAGAAACCATGTCATTTGCTAAAGAGCTCTTTGTGGTCCATTTGTTGGGCCATACAAAGCGAGTACAGTGGCTGTAAGGTAGGAGTAAAATAATCTTTGCAATGTGCAGACTTTTTTTGGGGGGTGCTTTATATAGCTTGAACTCGACCCAAAGGTATCAGAGCGCTTGACATGAGCACCAGGGGCCATATTTGCAAGCCCCTATCATCACAGAAACGTCACTTTTAGTGACGTTCCTGTGGCGATACAGGCTTAGCCTTATTTACAAGGCAGCGAGTTAACTTTGCCTTGTAAAAAAAAGCACCCCTTCATGCTATACTTAGCATGTAAGGGGCAGGCAATGGGTGTTGTGGTGGGCATTCCACCGCAACGCCCATTGATTTTGACGCTGCCCATATTTTCAAGGGCGGTGTAAATATGGAGCAGGGCCAAAATTAAGACCAGAGAAACCCTGGTCTTACCCTGGCGTAACAAAGAGAAATGTTTAATTTCTCCTCGTTTTTGCTGTTTCCATGTGGGTAGCATTGTGCAGCACACATGGAAACAGCAAAACACCATTGATTATTTATGTGCAGGAAGGCACCCCTTCCTGCACATAAACAATCATTAAAAAAATAAGCTTTGTAACTTCTGTCTGGTCCATTAAGCAGCACACATAGAAGTTTTAGAAAGCCATTTCAGACTGTTTATGTGCAGGAAGGGACACAGTTATATTACAGACCGACACATTCGTTTTGTTAGGCACAGGGAGATTAAGTGATTTGCTCAGAACCACAGGATGTTGAGCGTCCCTGCCGAGACTTGAACTCACTTCACCAGCTTTGAGGTAGACTGTTGTAGCCATGAGGCCACATCCTCTCCCCAAGATGGCTGGAAAATTATTGAGATGACACTAGCAAGTTTCCATTGCTGTTGTCACTTGTGGTACCACTGTTACACCATTCATCATCATTCATATAACTTTATTCAATCATCAAGATCATAAAAGTGCATTAAAACAACATAAAATCAACAAATGTGATGTCATAAAAGACCATAGAGAATAAAAGCTGCAGGGTTAAAAATGTGGTCAGTTATGTCATCGTCTCTCTGTGCATACTGCAACACTCCGGTTCTGTAACAGCACTTTAAAATATGTGATTTGTATGGCATGGATTGGGCATTGGCTCTATATCTTTAGTCCTTAAGGGAGGTACCTAAGGAGCAGCCTGATCGTCAATACCTTAGGGTGGTGTTTATTTTATTAGTATTATGTATCAACCCCTTGGTAACAATCTCTTTACAATCTCAAAGTCTGTCTTCCGTTGTGATTGATTGCTGACCAGTCGCTGTGTATTAATATAGCCTTAGAGCCCGCCGCAGCTGGCTCTACCGGCAATTATAGACCAGTGCCAAAGTTAAAGGCCAGAGCTAAAGGCGACGGCCTTTAACAAGGGAGGAGGCCTTTAATTGCCGGTAGAGCCTGCTACCGAGGCTCTAAGGCTATTAGAACATTTCACCTCTAGAGGGCAGAATGTTCTTATTTGTAAAACAAAGGCCTCACGATGCCCGAGAGGATTGAAATCCCCTAGGGATCCGTGAGGTCTTTGTTAAAAATTGGAATGTTAATGCTCCAGGCTTCTACCGTCCCCAGACCACTTTATTGTTTTCAATGGAGCGTTCAACATTCCAATGTTCTAACTCGCATTACAATGTCAATTTCCAAAATGTTTTTCAAGTGAACTTTTGACTTTCCCTCCGGTACTCTTATAGAATTATTAATGCTGAAATTACAATAATATATGCAGCTTGTATAGGTTGCTTTGAGATGCTCACTATGAGTGGTTAAAAATATAAGAGCATCTAGACAGCAAGCATGTTTGAATGATAGCATCATGTTCAACATTTCCTCTAAAGTACAACATTGAATCATTAATGTAACTTTAAAGCTGTCACTCAAAAGAATGAAACAGACAGTGCAAACAATAACATGTCATGCAACTTTCCAAGAGCTGTCGAGCTGTTCTCTTTTTTTTCTAGTTAACTTCCTGTCTGACATCTCCACCTTTCTCTTACAGGGTGCACCTTTAGGGCTTGAATCCCATTGCAAGTGAAGTCTTTGGCAGTACCTATTAATTTATGTTGGTGGTTGAAGGGGGTGAGCACAGGCACTCATTTTTAGGGACCAAGACTAATATTTAGTCATAAGGTCTTAACCCCTTGAGTGCCCCGCCCTTTCCCCGCCCTGTGCCGGGCGTTTCATTAGCGGGCGGGGTTTATGACGAGCTGGACTCGTCATGGGCACAGCGCAACCGCGGCCCATGACGAGTCCAGCTCGTCATGGGCACTCAAGAGGTTAACCCAGAGTGAGAGCGAGAGGCATATAATGGAGAAAGAAGGAGGAAGACAAACATAGAGAAACGACGGCAAAGGGACAAAGTGGAGTTGAAAATCAACCTGCAAGAGTGAGAGCCTGGGTTTGTAGGGTGGTGGAAGAAAGAGGCATGAGGTGCAATCAAGACTAGGCAGCCTAGATATGTGGAACCTGGTATTTGGTAGTGCCAAAGGTGGCTACTATTAAAAACTTTGGCCCTTTTTTCGTTTTTTTTTTTACAAATTAAGCACTGTAGTTTTGATCACACTGTAAGTGTGTGTGCCAACCACTGCAGATTACTTAACAATGGCTGTGACGTATTTTCCTATCACTGGTTAACTATAGCCCTGCTTATCTGTCTGAAAGGTGAGTGGTCAACCCCAGTATCAATGCAAAAAAAGCTTCAAGGAAGTGATATGAGAGGGAGGGCAAATATACTGGGTTATTTACTAATACGGTTTGAAATACTTTATTTCTGCCAAAGGCCATAAAAGTTTCAGACATAAAGAATTTTTCAGTTGTGTATACTCATCATGTTATATACACATATTAAATACTTATTAGATATGAGCTACTTTTCATCATGCAATGTGTATAAAATCCATGATGAAATCATCATAGTTGCAAATTAGAAACAATATTTACAGGTCGCTAAGTACTTCAGTGCATCCCCCTGTTGTATATATATTTAAAATCGGCTGGCAGTCTAAATAATGCAATAAAAATAGCAAATCAGTAATAAAAAATCAAAGTGCTATTCCAGGTAAAGTGCATTGTTTGTTGCAGCGTCACAGTTTTAGTCCCATTTTGTTTCTTACAGTGCCCACTGCAAACAGATATCGTGATAGGACAAATATTGCATATGGTGCGGTACTGGTTGCCAACACCCTAGTGCATCTTAGTGCTTCCTAAATCCCAGAGTGTTGCACTGGGGGCGTATCCCTTTCTTCCTTGCCCCAGTACACGCTGTACAAAAAAACAAGACGTGTGCTATATTTTCAATTGGCCTTGAGGTGGATAAGGGGCATAAAGTGCAAGTGCTAGCCCACTTCGCCCCCCAATTTGCTGTGTAGCTCTTAATCAGCAAGGTACCATATCTTAATTTCAGGTACACAATTCTGGCAAAGTGTGGCTAAACATGATCAAGGAATTTTTCAAAGCTTGGCTAAGGTTTTACAGCAAGAAAATGGGTTGTTAACCTTCCCAGACTTGGGTTACAATGAAGGGCATTCAGAATGTATGACCAATAGGTTATTTTCAATATGTTTTTACAGCTTAGTATTAGGTTATGCGGTTCAGTCCAGTATAAACTGAGGCCTTATTCTGTGAGCCATTTCTTAACATATCTTAGCCGAGGAAAGGTGAGACAGCTATCAATGGCTAAGAGTTCTCTTGCGCCCTCTCGATATACAGCTAACTCTGGTGTTATCCACAGGCATACCCAGTAAGCAGTGGTCGAAGTGTTGCAATATGTCCTCTGCACTTCGTGTTTACATCATGGAACATTGGGATGAGTGGATAATTCACTAATATTTTATTCAGGTGGTCCTGTGGCATAACGTGGCGCAATTCATCGCAAAGCATTGAGTCTATTTAGTTGCCATTGAAAAGGCCCATAGGCACAGTGCCAAAGAGTGCAGTTGAATGCAAGTGTTTGTGTCAAGCTTAGTAAATCCAGGCCACAATGTCATCCACTTGTAATAGTATATACCATTTGTGTGGAGTAACTTATGCCTCGGATACGAGTTAAGGGGAATAATATATTCCAAAAAGGTTTTAGCGGGATTAAGTAGAGAAAATAATAGAAGTGGTGTTAATGGAATCACCTACCGCACAACTTTGCTGCAGTATGAACCCGAGAATAAGAAAAGTGAGGTTGAATGTTATTGAAGTGGTGTGGCATCATGAACTAAAAGTGAAAGAACATAAATGTATCTGTGCGTTAAGTGAACAGAACATGTGGGTAATGGTTTGTGGAAAGGCCTTTAATAGTGTCCTTGGTGGATTGATTTTAGATCAGCTGTCAAGCAGCATATTATCCTCCATGGTAGTGTAAAATGTGGCTTCTGGCTTTGAATGAACATGGCATACTTACATCATTGTTAATATATTGTCTAATGGCCAAAATATAGGCAACAGGGAAGATAAATTGCTCTATGATATTGGGTGATGATTGGATTCGTAAGAGCTCTGATAGGTATGCCGACACCTGTGATTATCCCTTTATTCTAACTATGCCATTTTAGTTCCAGCAATCCTTTTGTCCATATTGAGTTGTCTAATTCACTGTTATGAACGTTTAAGGGATACACGTTACCACTAGTGACCATGTCCAACCTATGCACTGATACTCCTCAACGTCTCTGCAACCTTCAACAGGGTGGACTGCAACATAGTCTATCACAGGCTGGTGTCTTCCTGTAGAACTGGCAGATAAGCATTCTAGTAGTTCACCCCATTTTCAGTAAGTTCAAAAGGCTGATGCCAAGATCCTTCTTTTCCAAGACCAACAAAGCCTCAAGGGGTGTATTATCCTCACTGTCACCTACTCTTTTCTGTGCCTATACAATCCACCCGATAACCATTCTCTGAAACCATAATGCAGCATGCATTATGTATCCCATTGCTACCCAGATCCACAAGTCAATTGCAGAAGCTCTGGATGATCGCCAAGGTAAACTGGAGTGCCTAACAAATATCTAAGATTTGACAGCCCTCAATTAGCTTTTATTCAATGTCTCAACAAAGAGAATATTTTGAACATGTTGTTCACTGCTGAGATTATCCATTTAAAACAGTACACGGAATTTACTTTGACATCACTATGCATCTGTTTGACTGGCCTCACTACAGCTGCAGCACCTGATCAACTCAATATGAATGAGTTGGATCCAGAATCTAGATGTCGCCATTGACACCAAGCTCGCGGGCATTCTATCAATCAGGGGGTTTATAAAGCGCGCTACTCACCCATGAGGGTCTCAAGGCGCTAGAGGATAAAAGTCTGACCAAGAATGTGTGCTTCAGCCTTCTTCCCTATCGTTGAATATGGTATTTCCTGCTGACACACCACTATCAGACTCATTTGCAGTGGCACTTTCCATGATTGACTAGCATAATGTTTGGCCACGGAGGTCTATGACCCAAAACTATTGGGGAGAACCAACAGGCAAAGAAGTATGTAACTCACCTAACCCTAGGATTTAATGTAAAAAACACATCATAGCAGTGCTGATGTCCCTCAGCAAATGACTGGTTAATTAGAGGGAACATAAAAAAAAACTATGCAGTTTTGAGGTATGCCTTTCCCCCTGTCTTACATAGCTACGGCTCCCATCCCATACAACCAGACCCCTAAAGCCGTCCTCCAAAAATAATTCCCTGCTCCAACCTTGTAGAATCAGATGGTTTGAGATCTCAAAACACCCTCTGACCTGTCCTTCTATTACCCTTGTGCCTTCAGACATACTTCAGAAAATAATGATCAGGCTGAAGACCTCCCTCTTTGCTTCTCTTTCACTATTGTTCTCTTTCTCTATTGTAGTGCTGCACTTGGGATGCTTATGTGACCAATTATTCTCTAATCAAGAATCTATGCACATCCATCAAAGTGAATACTTACACAAGCACATCCAAACAGCAATTTATTTATAGGTCTTAGCACAGGACAGCTATCTTGAAGCAGAAAGCATCACTAAAGAGAAGTGTAAACTATACTTTTCATTTGTAACCAGACCACTTCAATCTTTACAACCCACACCTCGAAGATCGCTTTAAGAGTCTAACATGCTTGCAATTGTACGGTAGCCTAACTGGGCCAAACAAAGTGAACATGTCAGAAACCCTCTAGAATGGAGGGGAATTAGCAGTTCCTTTGCGAGGCTCATCCCTATGACATCTTGCTTTTTAAGTTGCCTTGTATTCCTTTTTTATTTTCTCTGTAGTGTTTTACTATATCCAGATTGTTGATGGTCCATAGTTCTTTCTTCTGCTGTATTAGACAGGTTTTTCCCGGTTAAAGTATACATGTCTTTAAAGGTATAGTCCTATTTTATCCTGCAGTTTTAAGTATCTGGTTTAGTATGTCTTTACAGACTCTGGAAGCACCTCTTTCTATTAAGAAATATATTTGCAGAACAATACTGTACAATATATATGTATTATGTAGGTGTATCACTAGGACACACTGAAAAATGTAAGAAATCCGACCTTAAAAAAAGGACGAATTCGATTTTTTAAATGCCTAAGCACTCTGAAATCACTTCTATTTTAAGAACAGCATCTGAAGTGTAACATGAAATTGCATAAATAAAGACATCAACCCTTTTCATGATAAAACAAAAAAAATTATGTTATTATTTTCACCCTATTTAAATTACAATGAAATATTTAAGGATTATGTCATGCTGGCGACAAGCTCTCATCCTCATGGCCGCCTGACAGAATGGCAAAGACAAATATATTGTGAGGCCACAAAATCGTGGCAAAAATATCAAGGACAAGACTGTAGAGAAAGGTAAGTGCACCTTGGTAAGAGTGAACAGGTAAGTATAGATTTCTCAAGTCTACATCCACACACTTTAGAGATATTTATAATATATATATTATATATATATAGATATATATATATATATATATATATATATATATATATATATATACAGGGCCCGATTCACAGAATTAACTTAAGACAAAATGCTAAACTTACTACTTTGTGGTATTCACAGAATGCACTTACTACTTTTGGTATTCACAGAATGGATTTACGACTACTAACTTTACGTCCGCACTCGGGCCGGAAATTCTGGCCCGGAGGCAGGGCTTCCGGCCCAGAGGCGGAGCTTCCGGCCCGGAGGTGGAGATTTCGGCCATGAATAAATCTCCGCCACCGGCCGGAATCCCCACCTCCGGCCCGGAAGCTCCGCCTCTGGCCCGGAAGCCCCGCCTCCGGGCCGGAAGCTCCGCCTCCAGGCCGGAAACTCCGCCTCCGGGCCCTGATTTCCGGCCCGAGTTCGGACTTAAAGTTAAATGTGTATGTGTCTTGTAAAGCGCACTGCTGCCCTGAGGCGTCGTGGCGCTGTAGACCGCTGGGGAACCCGTCCTGGCTATCCCTGTGAGATGGTCCCTCCTCGGTATCTCGAAGGTGAAACCAGGCATCCCCGGTGAATGTGGGGGGCCGTTGTGGAGATGAGGCAAGCTAATGCCCAGAGTTGCCGAGTGTGTTCCTGGTTAGAGTAGGTACCGAGGCGAGAATTATCGAGTCCGTTTTGACCCTGGTCCACGACCCTGCCGCGTCGGGAATTGAACCCTGGTCCCTGGCCGATTCTCTGCTTGCGGATCTGCCGCCTCTAACTAGTGAGCCACACCTCTCCTTAGTTAGTTAGTAGTCGTAAATCCATTCTGTGAATACCAAAAGTAGTAAGTGCATTCTGTGAATACCAAAAGTAGTAAGTGCATTCTGTGAATACCAAAAGTAGTAAGTTTAGGATTTTGTCTTAAGTTGATTCTGTGAATCGGGCCCATATTATCTACTGGCGGTCGCCAGTAGATAGTTATAGTTAGGATCGTGTTTCCATAGGAAATCTCAAAATTCTATTTTGAATAACTTTGGCGCCGGTTGACGAATCCTCGCGAAATTTTCAAAACAAATGGGGCGCTCCGCTCAGCTCCTACCCTGAAAGTCTCGGGGTGATTCGTCAAGCGGGGGCCGAGAAAAAAGGGGGGTCCCAAAATGCGTTTTCCCCATGCATTTTTCCATAGGACCTTTAGTCAAAGGTACAGCCCGAACGGCTGAACAGAATTACTTGAAATTCGACAGAGAGGTAGTCCTCAGGTCAGGGAAGTGCCTTTTGCAGGTCTGGTGTCAATCTGTTCAGTATTTCCTGAGAAAATAGCATTTAAAAGCATATAAATATCTATACGCGCGCACCGTGCGCGCACATGCGCGCACGGTGCCGAGCGCGAGCGAAATTCTGATTGGTTGTTAGATGTCGGTAAACATTCGAATCGGTCAAAATCAGGAAGTGTCGGCCGCCATTTTGTCTCTCGCACTGAAAAGGAAAGGGGGAAAAAAGGTGGAAAACGTGAAAAGGGGGCAGGGAAGAGAGTTCCTGACCCCCTAGCCTTTGTCACGCAGCGCACCGTGCGCCCCAAGCATTTAAAAAAACGTACAAATTCACTTAAAAAACCATAGGTTTCACACACGTTATAATTAGGAATTAGCATTTAAAAAACCTTGCAAATTCACTTAAAAAACCATAGGTTTCACACATGTTATAGTTAGCTGGACATTTCCCTCGTAAAAAACCAATGAACTTCCCCCGTTATAGTTAGTGCAGGCAACTATAACTCACGCGACCGCAATCCTCTGCTGATGATGTCAGAAATTACATCACTGATGACATATGTGTCTTTCTGAAAAATAAATATTTGTAATATATGTATAGCTAAAGATTAATGGAAGAAGACATGGGTAAATAGGTGTCTAAATACAGTGATGTAATATCTGACGTCATCAGCAGAGGATTGCGGTCGCGTGAGTTATAGTTGCCTGCACTAACTATAACGGGGGAGTTTCATTGGTTTTTTACGAGGGAAATGTCCAGCTAGCTATAACATGTGTGAAACCTATGGTTTTTTAAGTGAATATATATATATATATATATATATATATATATATATATATATATATATATATATATATTCACTGAAAAAACCATAGGTTTCACACACGTTATAGTTAGGAATTAGCATTTAAAAAACCTTGCAAATTCACTGAAAAAACCATAGGTTTCACACATGTTATAGTTAGCGGAAATTTTACTGATAAAAAACCAATGAAATTGCCCCGTTATAGTTAGTGCTGGCAACTATAACTCACGCGACCGCAATCCTCTGCTGATGCTAATACTGTATTTAGACACTTATTTGCCCATGTCTTCTTCCATACATTTTTAGCTATACATATATTACAAATATTTTTTTTTCATAAAGACACATATGTCATCAGCAGAAGATTGCGGTCGCGTGAGTTATAGTTGCCAGCACTAACTATAACGGGGCAATTTCATTGGTTTTTTATCAGTAAAATTTCCGCTAACTATAACATGTGTGAAACCTATGGTTTTTTCAGTGAATTTGCAAGGTTTTTTAAATGCTAATTCCTAACTATAACGTGTGTGAAACCTATGGTTTTTTCAGTGAATTTGTACGGTTTTTTAAATGCTAAGTGACTTTACGCCATTCGTGGCGTGCGCGCCCACTTAACGCAGTTCGTTCCGTGCGCGCACGGTGAGCACGCGGTGCGCTTCGCGCACCGTGCACCCACTTTACGCAGTTAGTGCCGTGCCCACGTTACGCTAGATGGGCCATGTACGCACGATGCGCTTCGCGCACCGTGCGCACATGGAGGACATATTATGCGCTTCCTTGTGATAGGTAATCTGTTGAAATTTTTTGGGAAATTTCTGTGCTCTGATAAGCCATGCACAAATGGTGGCCTTCGGCCACCATTTGCACAAGGGGTGGAGAAAGTGTGGATAGTGTTTTTTTTATTTTTATTTTTTTACCGTACGCTTACGGTAAGCGTACGGTAAGCGTACCCCGCGAAATTGCCGAAAAAAAAATAATGCCGTTTTTGCTCTTGGGGGATGTTTGGGGACTCCCTCAACATGACTATGTGAGAGGGAGTTGTCAAAACATCCCCGTAACATGTTTTTGGCCATCATGTTTGATACATAACACTCAGTGCGGTAGACAAAATGGCGGACGCCGCTTCCTGGTTTCTGCCGATTCGAATGTTTACTAAGATCTAAGAGCCAATCAGAATCGCGCTCGCGCACGCCACCGTACGCTTACCGTAAGCGTACGGTAAGCGTACCGTAAGCGGGCTCAGATATATATATTGATTTAAAGGCTATTTTCTCAGAATCTACTGAACAGATTTACACCAAACCTACAAAAGGCACTTCCTTGACCTAGGGACTACCTCTCTGCCAAATTTCTAGTAATTCTGTTCAGCCGTTCGGGCTGTAGCTCGTTCTAAAGGTCCTATGGAAAAATGTATGGGAAAAACGCGTTTTGGGACCCCCCTTTTATCTCAGCCCCCGCTTGACGAATCCCCCCGAGACTTTCAGGGTAGGAGCGGAGCGTAGCGCCCCACCTATTTTGAGAAATTCGCGAGGATTCGTCGACCGGCGCCAAAGTTATTCAAAATAGAATGTTGAGGTTTTCCTATGGAAACGTGGTCCTAACTATAACTACCTACTGGCGACCGCCAGTAGGTAATATATATATATATATATATATATATATATATATATATATTACTGCTTGCAAACTCCTCTCCCCTTTCGGAAAAGAGAATAGCACTCACAGAGTTGGGTTTTGCCAATTTCTTTATTTTCAGATAGCTCCTTCTTCAGTGTTTACATTTCACACTGAGAGGCGCCGTCTTAAGTATTGTAATTCTGGGCATTGAAACAGAAGAAGGGGGCTCCTTTCACTCAATCTCAGTGAGCGCCATATTATAATGGTGTAATTCACGGGGGATTGAAAACTTTCAAACATATATGTGTATATTCAGTTCAACAAATTGCATTAGAAACCCCATCGTTTCACCAATTATTTTGCTGTATATCGGCGAATGCATTAAAAATCAATATTTCATGTAATACTCGTCAAATTGCATTAGAAACCACATCGTTTCACCAATTATTTTGCCGTATATCGGCAAATGCATTAAAATTCAATATTTCATGTAATACTTGTGTTCATTTAAAATTCTTTTTTTTCGCTAGTATATCTATCTACGCATTATTCGAATGTGGTGAATTTTCTCCAATTTCATCACCTGATCTCAAATCTCGCCGTGTATCGGCTGGTTACCTTCAATGATGCCCCTTTCCCCTGTACTGTACATAATTAATTTCTCGATCTTAAATTAAGCCATATAGCGCCTACCTTCTAACTGCCCATCAACGCATAATTTGTTGAAAAGATAAACAAATTAAATTAATTATTTAAAGACACAAATTCAGACAGTTCAAGTACCCAAATGTACTGCTAACTCCTTCCCGCTGTTTAGCCCCTTTGGGGTCTTGGTTTGTAAGTCGATAATATATCGAGACTCCAATCACCTTAATCTCAGTACCCTATCTCCCCCTCTGATGGCGCCTCTCAGTGTGAAATGTAAACACTGAAAAAGGAGCTATCCAAAACGAGTTTGTTGCGCTGAAAATAAAGAAATTGGAAAAACCCAACTCCATGAGTGCTATTCTCTTTTCCGGAAGGGGAGAGGAGTTTGTGAGCAATAACATAACGTGGAGGCACCGCCGCGTAAGAAGCACCCGTTCCAAGAGTGATCCGCCTGAAGGTGCAGAGAAGCAAAAATATATATATATATATATATATAACTCAAATGACATTACTGATGACATCATCCAGTGACTGTGTGTTTCTGTAAAATGTAAATATTTTATATAAATATATATATATATAAATCAAACAAATCGTCCTTGCGGGGGGAGCACTGTTTAGCTGGTGCCGGTGGTGAGGAAAGGACAATCCTCACAATTTGTATCAGAAAACAAGTTTTTGAAGAATCAAAATGCCGCACTCTTCCTGGACATTAGTATGAGTTTAATAACTTTCTCTTCACCTACGCGTTTCGAACTGAAACAGTTCTTGGTCACGGCAGTGACCAAGAACTGTTTCAGTTCGAAACGCGTAGGTGGAGAGAAAGTTATTAAACTCGTACTAATGTCCAGGAAGAGTGCGGCATTTTGATTCTTCAAAAACTTGTCTACTGATATATATATATATATATTTATATATAGATATGCCAAGGTGTATTGAAAAATGAGTGGGTGTATTAGTGTCTGAATGGATGATTTAGTAGGTGCGTGACTGACTATAAGTGAGTGATTAAGCGTGTCTTACTGAATGCTTGGGTTAGTGACTGAACTGTATGAATGTCTGTATTAGTCTGTCAGTTGGTGTGTAAGCGGCTGAACGGGTTGGTGAGTAGCTACATGAGAGCCTATATGGTTATTGATTGGTTGTCTGAGTGTTTGTGTGGGTGGGTGACTCTGTGCATAGATGTGTGAGTAGGTGATTCACTAGGTGTATGAGTCCACGAGTACATCTGTGAAGGGCTGTATAGGTGGGTGAATGTGTGTATGGGTGTGTTGGTGAGTGAATGGATGCCTCAGTGGTACATGTGTGAGTAACTCCATACGTGATAGGCAGTATATGTGAGTGTTGAAGTGTATAAATGACTATATGTGAGAGTGAGTGATTGTGAGAGTGCCTGTATGGATGAGTGTGTGCTTTTATCAGTGATTGTATAAGAGAGTAAGTATGTGTTACTATCTGTATGAATAAATGAGGTGGTGTGTGTATAACTGTATAGGTGAGTGAATGGGCGTGTGATTGATTCTTTGCATGACTGACTAGGTGGGTGAGTAACTCTGTGGGAGAGTGGCAGTGAGTGAGTGTCTGTATAGGAGTATGAGTGCATATGATAGTGCTGTATTGATGAGTGCCTGAATGTATGAGTGACTGTATGGGTGAATGAGTGGATGTGTGTGTAGATCTAGGAATTAGTGAGTGGGTATGCAGTAACTGGTATTGGTGTGTCTATGGTTTTGAAAATGGTAGTCTTTATTTTAGAGTGGATGTAGCAAAGGTTATATTAGGGTATGAGGAGGTCCATCAGATTATCACGTGGATGATGTCATTGGTGATGTCATCAGTGATGCCATTTGAGATGTCATCAGTGATGTCACTGACCTTGTCATGAATGATGTAATATGTGATGTCAGAAGCAGTGCATTGCGGGGGCGCAAGTTATAGTTAGCTTAACTAACTATAATGGCCGAATTTCTCTGGTTTTGTAGGAGTGAAATGTCCAACTAACTATAACGTCCCTGAAACCTGTGGTTTTTTCAATGAATTTCTAAGGTTTTTCAAATGCTATTTTCTAACTATAAAGTCCCTGAAACCTATGGTTTTTTCAGTGAATTTCAAAGGTTTTTAAATGTAAATTTTTAACTATCATGTCCCTGAAACCTGTAGTTTTTACAGTGAATTTCAAAGGTTTTTTAAATGCTAATTTGTAACTATGCCTACAGAGGTAGGACATGTGCAGAAAGAGGAAGAAAGGTGCAGAAAGAAGCAAGAGAAATGCAGAAAGAGGCAACGGAAGTCCAGAAAGACGAAGAAAGGTGCAGAAAGAAGCAAGAGATGTGCACAAGAAACCAACAGAGGAGCAGAAAGTGGCCTAATTCCAAAGTCATCCTGTGCCCACAACTTTTTACTGATGGGTACTGGTGGTAACTGACTCTGACTAACCAGGCCTAGAGCCAGTGCTATGCTAAAAGACTCTTAGAATACAGTGAAAACATCTACATACACTAGGGAAAACTATGTGTTGGGCTACCCCTGTGATTGGCATGACCTCCTCTGTAAGGCCCTAGTACATAATAGGGCAGGGAGATTAAAGCTACCTGTAAGTCAGAGGTGCAGAAAGATGCTTCTTTAAGTAGTAGTCACGTTTGCAGAGTGGTAGAGAAAGGGTGCTGGGGCTCCGACCAGCGCTCTTGAATTCCACTGCATAGGACTTAGAGGAGGTACCAAGAGGGCTTCTTGGCCCCCAAAGTCCCTCAGGAGTAAATTGGACTTCATCCCCCACCCCGTCGTCTGCCAGGAGGAGCATTTACAGAGTGGTGGAGAAAGGGGGGCATGTCCTCCTTAGACATCTTAGCAATCCCACTGTGTGGGACTTACTGCAGGTAACAAGAGGGATAGTTGGCCCCCAAGGACAACCTTGGGGGTCAACTACCCCTCCTATTACCTCCAGTAAGTCCCACACAGCAGGATTGCTAAGTTCTCATAGCAGCCACGCCCCCTTTGCCCACCACTGTGCAAACGTGCTCCCTGGCACGTTCTTGGATGGTATTGAAGTTCCCTTCACTGCTGGGGGTCCTTTGGGCCCAACTAGCCTACCTCTTACCTCCAGTAAGCCCCACACAGTGGGATTGCTGAGAGGTGGAAAAAGGCCCCCTTTCCCCACCACTCTGCAAACACACCTCCTGGCGCGTTCTAAGTTGGGGTATTAAGTCCCCTTCATTCCTGAGGGTCCCTGGGAGCCAACTAGCCCACCAGGTACCTCCAGTAAGCGCCACACACCTGTATTGCTGAGAGTGGTCCGAGGCCACGCCCCCTTTTTACACCACTCTGCAAACGCGACTCCTGGTGCGCTGCTGCTTGGGGGATGAAGTCCACTTGTGTCCTGAGGACCTCAAATAATCAAATAAAGCCCAGGGGAGGTGGCGGTCCCCAGAGCTTGGGAGGGGGGCCTGGGAGCCCCCCCACATCTAATTAAAGAAGCCCCGGGGAGGTGGCAGTCCTCAGGGCTGCGAGGGCCCCCACAGGCTCCCGCTATTTAATTTTGGAATTGCCCCGGTGACCTGGCCTACCTGAGGACTCCCACGCTTCATTTTTTAAAATATTTCTTAGCAGGATTCGCGCACCCAGAGTGAATTCTGCTGATTTGGAAAAAAAATGCTTTTTTGGACCCCCGTGGGGCCTTGTGGGACCCCTGAGGCCTAAGGGGCCAGGGTGTTTCTACCCTGCCCCTTTTCTTGTTTTTAATCTTTTTGTCACCCTTTGTCTTGTGACTTTGTTACCGAGTCACAAGATAGCTGACAACACTTCCTGGTTTGGAGTGTTGGCAGCCAATCAGAGTGAAGCTCATGCCCAGGAGGGTTCGCGAACTCTCCTCTGTGCTCAGATATCAATATTTTTATTTCTTGAATTTCTCCGGAACTACTGAACAGATTTACAGCATTGTAAAAAAAGGCCTCTTTCTGAACCAAGGGCTACCTTTTTACCAAATTAGGTGCAATTCCGTTCAGCAGTTTGGGCTGTAACCTGATTTAATTTTCTTATGGAAATTAACATTGGAAAACATATTTTGGGACCCCCCTTTTTCTCGGCCCCCACTAGACGAATCACCCCGAAGCTTTAAAGACAGGAGCTGACCTGAGTGAACAATTAGTTTTGAACATTTTGTGAAGATTCGTCAAACGGCGCCAAAGATATTGGCAAAAGAAAAAACGCTTTTTGAATAGAAACGAGGTCCTAACTATAACTACCTACTGGCGACCGCCAATAGGTAAGATATATATATATATATATTATATAGTCAAGGTTCATATATGTGGAGTTAAGCATTGTAAAACTTTGCTTACTCATTGAATCGTACCTACATGGCATTCCTCACCATGATAGTCTTACCACAGAGTTTGGTCACACAATATTTTCTCTTCGATATTTCTGTCAATCACCCACCCCCACTTCAGTAAATGGGAGATTAAGAGAATCTTTCCAACATTTTCGCCTCTATAGTACATTAATACCTGAAATGATCAATCAACAGCTGAAAGTTGACCAACTGACTTTTGCACAATGTCTGCATCTGGTTTGCATCATGTATGATGTGTCTTTCAGTTTTAATCCGTTTGAGAAGGAAACAATATTTTTGGGTAAAAATCTCACAAATTATTGCACAGATGATGGATTCACTGATGAGTGTGACAATCCCATGATAACACTGAAAATATCATAGCAGCAGAATCGCAGAATTCCAGTGGCCTAAAATTCTAATGCAACATTCATTATAAAACATACAAACAACATTAAATGACTAGCTCCTGTTCTCTCTTCCAGCATTCTCATAAAGTATACAAAAAAGTATTAGATGGAATGCTTGAATTAATATAAGCCACTGGTAATTACCTGGGCCGCATCCCAGTCCACTGTTATTTTGCACACTGTGTCACCTCAGTTTAGACCGGGCTATAATAAAATCAATCGTGACCCTTCTCCAATGAGAATAGTCCAGTCCGAACTACCAGGCTAAATCCTCCCTGAACATACTCACACACTCTACATTTACCTCATTACACCTTATCGGCATAGAAAACATGGCAGATGGAACTGGCCTCACGTTTGGGGAAGATGAAATCGACAGGATCCTGGCAGCAATCAATCCATTTGAAGGACTAAGCAGTACTGACCCGGACCCAAGTAGTACGGATTGGGATGAACTAACAAATTTGAGAAGAACACAGATCAAAACCGCACTACATGGCCTGTTTATGACAGAGTACCTGAGGGCCAATGCGGCACCACAGGGCCTGATTGTCCGTAAGAAACCTTTTATTTTTCAAAATGATAAAGTATTTAAAAAGGATTGGTCACTCATCTCGTGGCACTGCACCAGAGATTCGTTAGTTTTGATCATAAAAACAGCCACGAGAATAGCACAAGAACTAAAAATTGACATCCAAAAATTAGAGGTGCAACTGAAGTCCTACCAATCCCACTCCGTCCTAAAAAAACGTCTGGAGGAACTTAATCAGCAAATGACAGAATTTGAGGTCACACTCAAGCAAAGCAAATTCACCAAACTAAAAAAGGCCAAGGAACGTTTCACCCAAGAGAGGGCCTACCCTTACACGAGGGATGACTACGTATCAAAAGACTACAACAGCGACCAGGACAGCGACGCTTCAGACAACAGTTCTAATGGATCAAACTCCAGCAGGAGGAACTCCTTCAAGAACCAGAGAGGAGGCCAACAGTACCAAAGACCATACAATCCAAGGCAGAGAGGATGGGGAGGCTACCAAGGCCCCCCGGCCTTTCAACAGTACCAATACAGTCCTACACCGATGGGGGGCCCTTTTCAACAATGGGCACCAGATTATGATTACAACTTCTACAGGCCGCCACCTTTTTTTAGGATCACGCCCGGGACCCCGACGGGGCAAGAACAGGAGAGGCAACAACGTACATTGGACAATGGGAGAAACAGAAGACCCGCGCATCTTGACGAGGAGCATGACGGGCTCACACAGCAACCAAGCGTCCACCAGCAAGAGGGGCAGCTAGTGGTGAATATAACAATGCATGAATTAACGGAGACCTAGAAGAGAATCCTGGAAAAAGGCCTGGGATTTGTACCCACCAACCGAGTGGACACATTCAAGGTCCACATTGAGATGCAAGAATTCATGAGGAAATTGAAGCTACAAGCCTTCTTCAAAGATAAAGAGACCCCCACCTCTGCATCCGCAGACACAGGCCTCAGATTGGAATCGACATTCACCCCACCAGATTCTACCCTACCGTTCAAACTCTTGGCATTTGAGAAAGCAGTGATGATGGACCTTGGAAAGCTGACTACAGGGAACCACACTACCTTTCACAATACCACTAAAATGGAAAAAGAAGCCATACAACAACTATCAAGCAACAAAGACATCACTATAAAACCCACCGACAAGGGAGGGGCAATGGTGATACAGCAAACATCAGCCTACGACAAGGAATGTAAGATACTTCTGGGAGACTGGAGGAACTACACCATCCTACAGGATGACCCCACACAAGCCTTACGGGTCAGGATCACGGGAATGGTGGAAGAAGCTTTAGCACACGACTGGGTGTCCAAGAAGGAAGCCGATTTTCTGATCCAGAAATCACCTAGGACGCCCTATTTCTACACCATTCCCAAGACACACAAGGACCTGGAACACCCACCAGGTAGACCTATAGTCTCGGGCATAGGCTCTACTTTGAAACCTCTGTCCAAATTCGCAGATGCCTTCTTGCGCCCCCTGGTTCAAATGACTGACACCTACTTAAGGGATACAAAACCGGTACTACAGTTACTACGAAATCAGACCTTCGACCCTGAGAGACAGATGCTCCTGGGCCTTGATGTGGAAAGCCTGTACACCAGCTTGCCCCATGACGAGGCATCATTGAGGAGGTCCTTTTGTCCAACCCATGGGAGTACCAGACACCAAAGAGTCTAGTAATGGAATGCATTTCCCTGGCACTCATGAAGAACTTCTTTCTCTATGGGACCACTCTCTACTTACAGCAGCATGGGACCAGCATGGGGAGCACTTTTGCTCCCAGCCTAGCTGGTCTCTGTGTCCATCATCTGGAGAGTAGCAAAATTCTCCATCAGGATAACCCTTTCAGGCATAACATCAAGACCTGGAAGCGGTACATTGATGACGTGCTGGTCATCTGGGAGGGTGACACCCAATCGATTGGGCACTTCATGGAGTGGCTCAACCTACAAAATCCCTACCTTAAATTCACTAGCACAGCATCCCGTGACCAACTGGTTTTCTTGGATTTCAATATCTACCCTGAAGACGGTTTATTGAGGACAACCACACACTTCAAACCAACGTCAAAGAATCGTCTGCTGCTGTACGACAGCTTACATCTACGCCACCTACGCGACAATCTTCCCTATGGGCAGTTTCTTCGCCTCAGGATAAACTGCACAAGTCTCACTGACTACAAAAGACAAGCCTCAGACCTGAAAACAAAACTCTCCAATCGAAAGTACCCGGCACCAATCAGAGACAGGGCCATGAAAAGGGCACGCAATAATAACAGGGAAGCCCTTTTGGAAGATAAAGTTCACGAAGATTCCGACGCCAGACCAATTTGCGTGACTACTTACAACACCCATTCAAACATGATTTCTAAGATTGTGAACAAACATTGGAGAACCCTCGTCTGTGGTGACCTACACCTGGAGAAACCTTTGTTCCCACACAAAAGAGGCAGGAACCTCAAGGACATGTTGGTCTACACACGGCAACGTACAGGCACAGCAACACATACGAACAATCCCACACTAGAACCGGTCCAGGGCCACCACCCCTGTGACAATTGTAGCACATGCCACCTGACAAAAAAGAGTAGATGGGTAAAATTCAGGAATGGCAGAACTTGGGAGCAAAGAAAGTTCACCAATTGTAACAGCCGCCACGTCGTTTACATGATTACGTGCCCCTGCGGGCTTGAATACATTGGCATGACGTCTCGACCAACCAAAATCAGAATCGTAGAGCACAAAAGTAATGTTCGATGTAAAAAGAGCACTGCTAAAATGTCTTCTCACTACCTGTCTGAAACCCACACAGTAGATGACCTGCAGTGGATGATCATAGAACAGTTACCATCAGAGACTGGCTTATTGGAGAAGGAACAACGTTGGGTCTTTCGCCTGGGCACGGATACCATTGGTCTCAATGATAATATCCCTTGGAATCAGCTCACCTAAATAATCAGACATGCTATGGGTGACAAAACGTGACCGGGGTGTCAGAATAACACCCACCCCTGGATTTAGCGTTCCACCTCACACCCCTCAGCCACGAGTATCTATCCGGACCTAGTGGACGTTGTGCTGATTAGCATTATATGATTCCCAACCTTCCTGTTATTTACTACCGTGAGTGAACAAACCAGCTTGATAATCACCTATGAAGGCTGGTAGCATGAACTCATGCTCACATTTCTACAGTTAGCAAATAAACACTGACCTTTAGTGAACAACACGACTGTATTTTAAGGAACCAGCGTGATATTCATCTGTGGATGCTGGTCATATGACCTCCAATCTACATGTGTGTGGACCCCCTTGGTTTTATTGATATACATCTTGCCCTCAAAATAGACCTTTACTATGCTCCTTTTTCACAACTCAACGAGCTTGAATTTTTACGGTAGTGAGAGACCTGAACATTGCGCAACCGCATTATCCCTCAGAGGTTAGCAGTCTAGTTTTTTAACCAATACCGCTATACGCATGCGATTCCGAGCAGGTGCACATGCTAAGCGCAGCCGCTGTGTGTGTTACGATGCAACCTTCCCCCCAGGCAGGTCTGGGTTCCCGGTTTCGGCACTCCTGTACCGAGGCTCACTTACGACACTTAGATTTTGTCACATAACCTTCCAGGTTGGGCGGTAACTACGAGGCAATTATAGAGAGTATTTATACTGCACCTTCCTGACTCCTCATTCACCACGGAGCCGCGGAAGGGACTTTTGTAGCAGGTAGTACCACTACGCTTGTAAGTACGGCATAGCCACTTTGACAGCAGTATAACGGTGACCATAACTTAGTGAGTATCTCCAACAGCGCTGACCTTTGGCATTTATCCTTACAGAGTGCCATTGAGCACGGAGTCCCCTCCGTTTTCTTCACAGGCTCATGATGCCATTGGCTTCGTTTTAGCAAGTATGCATTCTACCGTTTCTTTATCCCACTTGATTTGTCTATACCATCACTATGGAGGTACTACAGCGACCATGTGGACCTAAATAGAGTGTGTGATTTATGTTATATGTTTGTTGTGTCCAGTATTTGTCTTTATTTTTTACAGGGCACAGACACTACACTGAGAGGCTGATAATTATGTCTTGACACCATATGAGTCACCTTTTGCAGGTCACGATCTCCATTCATGAGTGCCGCCTTGAATTTCTTTTTGTATTTCTTGTGTTCTTTTTACAGATTGAATTTGAAATTATCACTTTATGCCAGGCCAAGTACCATAGTAGGCACACTAGGCTTTATTCTACACATAAATAGTATTTATGTTTGAGCAGTATTACACTGTCACATGTGAGTAGGGTAGGGATCTGTGCACCCGTCCTGAAGAAGAAGCTTTAGGCTTCGAAACATGTTGACGCACCCAGGAGGTTATGTACATTAATTACACAATACCTCCACCACACCTGTTTTAACAATACCAGCACGGAGGTATATTAGAATTCTTTGTAGCCCTCACATGCCAGGTATTTTTTAACACTCACTTACCATTCAATTCTGACCCTACCTTTCACTACCCTCACACACCACACATAACGATCACATCAGTGCTCCCGCGTATTCGCTGGTTAGTAGCACGCCGCGTTCCGTAGAGGTACACGAAGACCCCTATGATGAAGCATGACACCAAGGGCCCTTTTGGTGTGTGAGGGGTATTTAAAGAACACTATGTGCATCCCACCATTGTAGGAGACACATCCCTTTTCCAGACCTTACTATACAGTCTTTTCACCTATCTTACATGGGTGGATTCTTTTTGTTTATTAAATCCTCCCTGAAACAGAACACAAACAACCATGGACCAGGCTAGGCCTATTTCCTGTGCTCACTGTGCCTCTGGAACTAAGCTATGCCCAGCTGATGAGCCCTAAAACGGGTGTAACCGGTCTTGGGTTGCTAGTGGTCCTTTTCAGGGAGGACCTGGCCCTGCAATTCGGGCGAGATTGCTCGCGTGAGAGCAGGGTCAAGGCAGATTTGCATATGGCTGGGTCCAAACTGAGGTGGCATGGTGAGCAAAAACTATGGCTTGGGATCCGACCCCAGTCATTGCCTATGACTGAGAATAATTCAAGCATTCCATCCATCACATTGTTTTTGTTGCCCTGAGGCTAAAGCATAAGTATTCCCTGCATCTACCCTCTATTTACTACAACAGTAAAAAAAAAAAACAGATGCACCCCCAAATCCTCCTGATTTGGTATTCAATTTCAAATTCTGAATTTGGCAGGTCTCTAGGATACCTTTTCTCCCAGGAACTTTAGTAGGACAAGCTAATCACCACCGAATAGCTCATGAATAGTCATAGAACTGGGAATATTTAACCATCTCAAAATATAAGGAATGTCTATATGACCTACTTTAGAGCTTGGTTGGAATTGAAAATCCTCCAGTTTCTGGACAAAATTCCGAATACAGAGCAGCACCCACCTGCTGAATCTTCTCCACCAGAAGGATAAAATTGTGATCCACTGGATTCTACTTTCTTCTCTTTATTTCTAGATTCCTCCAGAAATTTAAGGGTTTTAATTCTCCTCCTAACTTTTAATGAGGCCGGTAGGTTGCAGTGGCAAATGTATAGCACCTTTGAAGGCTGAGCCACCTAATTACCATATTTGGTCATTGAAATGGGTTTCTTGGCAATGGGAAACCACTACTCAAGAATCCTCTATAACTGCATTAATTTACTGTGCTTGTTTAGCATTGATCTGTAGCATACCAAGCCAGACGTGCAATTGACACCTGCCTTCAACTGCTCTTAAGATCACAAGTAACATTAATTTGGCGACCTCCTTCACGACATCGTCCCTGTGCCACAGCAGGTGTGTAGAGGAGCCGGAGACTCCTTCTACATCAATATCCCATCATTCCAGGCCGCCGCAATTTCATCGGCAGATCAAATTTAATGAGATGCAAAAGAGAAGGAGCAGGCTCGCGGGATGTCAAAACAAGCCAGGAGAGTTAAATGGAACATACCTGTACTGCTGATCTGAGACAAAAGATACATGAGCAAATGTAGCGTCTGGCTTCCTACATAAAAGCGCACTCTCTTAAAATAAATTGAAATAATAATTTGATTGGGGTAGATTTTTCTCAAAGACAACCTGGAAATACATCTGGACACAATCGCAAGCAAAGGAATTTCAGCCAACACGTGCTCAATTTGTAAAAAAGAAGAAAAGAAAAAAACAATATGTATATATTTATATATATATTAGAAATAAATAAAATAAGTGTCTTTGCTGTTGCCCAATGCTGGGATTGTCGAATACCAAAGGTGTCTAGTATTGAGATCACCTCATGCCCTTTTCATCCACCACCCTAAACTTTCTGCCTGTTATCCACTTTGTTCATGTCCTTTTCATCCCTACTTTCTCTCCTCGTCACTGTTTTTCCATCTTTCTGCTTCTGTCTCCGTTTTCTGCCTTTCTTTCTCTTGTTCTGGATCAGTTTGTTTAAAGTTAATTCCTGGTACCCATAAATGTGTGCTGATGACAACCACCTGCACAAATTAAGCACACTGCTTTTGCGTTTAATTTGAGTCAAATAATTTCTCCCCTCTCCATCACACACTTTCAGATGCATTAAAATGGCGTGCATGCACATGAGGTCAATTCAGCAAAATGACACAGGTGTAAGTGATATAAACCCTTTGACTCCTGGTGATATCATAAGTTTGACCTGCCTGCTTGTTCACACTAAGCTCCTCAACAGACTCTTTTTTGCTCGGTCTAAGTGAAGGACGAGGATTGGCAGCTATACAAAGCAAACAAATGCCCCGTGGAAAAAAGGCCAGACATCCTTTCGAGCTGTGATTGTTTTCATCCGAATTTCTCACTAAGCGCCTGGAGGAGCCTTGGGTCTAGCTCAGCATTGGATTATGTGGTAAAAGGGCAGTGATGGCTGCCGTCTGGTTTGACACAAATTAGTGCTGATGTAGATACACAGGGACATATTTACAAGGAGATATCGCCCCCAGAATGTCACTTTTAGTGACGTTCTGGTGGCGATATCCCCTTCTCCTTATTTACTAAGCGGCATTAACGTGGCATAACACTGCCTTGTAAATAAGGTCCCTTTTCATTCTTCACTTCTTAGCGTGAAAGGGGCGTGCAATGGGTGTTGCAGTGGACGTTCCACTGCAACACCCATTGCTTTTTGGCGCTGTCCCATATTTACAAGGATGGGGCAGCGCCAAAAGCTAGGACCAGGTAAAACCTGGTCTTAGACTAGCTATACGAGGCTAATTTTTTTAGTTTTGTCCTCGTATTTTGCTTTTTGTATGTTTGCTGCATTCTGCAGCACACTTAGAAATAGCAAATCCCCTTTTAAGATTGTTTATGTGCAGGAAGGTGTCCCTTCCTGCACATAAACAATCACCCCTGCAGAGCAGGCACCCTTGCAACATGGCGCAAGGGTGCTTTTGCTGTCGCTAGGCAGCTTTTTTAGCACTAGGGGAAATGCAGGGGTATTTTTGTAAATACGGAGCATCCCTGCTTTTAAAACATGTCTAAGCAAAAGACACACAATTGATGGACGGAATGCAGAACAAATCAAAACATTCGCCCCCAGTCAAGAGATCTGGGTTAAATCCATCTTTCTTTTGCTCACTTTGCCACCCCAGTTTAGACCTGGCCATATGCAAATCAGTCTTGACCCTGTACCTCATGGGAACAGTCCAGCCTGAACTCCCAAGCCATGTCCTCCCTGGACTGGAAACAAGCATCCTAGGACCGGTTTCAGGGTTTCGCCTGGCAGTTCGGGCTGGACTGTTCCCATTGGGCACAGGGTCAAGAATGATTTGCGTATGGCTGGGTCCAAACTGGAATGGCATGGTGAGCAAAAAAACAATGGATTTAGGCCCAGATCTCTGTACTGGGGTGAATGTATGACATTGTTCTGCATTCTGTCCATCAACAGTTCTTTTTGCATTTGTCACCCCGAATGGGACGGGTATGCTCAGATGCGAGTCTCGTGCTCTCCATGCTACTGGAACCAAGCTATCCTGGCTGAAGAGGGGTGAAACCCTGAAACCGGTACTAGGATGCTTGTTTCCAGTCCAGGGAGGTCCTGGCCTGGCAGTTCGGGCTGGACTGTTCCCATTGAGCACAGAGTCAAGACTGATTTGCATATGGCCGAATGGCATGGTGAGCAAAAATACGATGGATTTAGTCCCAGATCTCTGTACGAGGGTGAATGTATGACATTGTTCTGCATTCTGTCCATCAACAGTTCTTTTTGCATTTAAAAGATGTCTAAGCACGGTGTTACCAATTTTAGAGTAATTTTTTATTGTAAATACCCCCTACAGTTGCTGTGTTCTGTTCTCCACCCAGGAAAACCTGTGAGAGCAATAAAGGAGCAAAAAAGAGCAAAGACGGTGGCGTCAGACCTAGCCACCCTCCACTATGAGAACTCCTGGGAAGCCACCAGTAGTGTCGATAATATACTCAAAGACCTGAGAATGCACCAGACTGTAGAGCCACTGAGCCCCAGGCATACCCCAAGCCGACAAATGATACATGCTCCTGATGGTATCCATCTGGGGAGTGTTTATCTAGAGAGATGAAAACCACAGACCACCATAATTGTTTGCCTAGTTTCCACTAGTTTCTGGCCCTTGCCCCTTTCCCGACAATCTGTACAATCTCTGTATTACATACGAGCCTCCTTCCCCTGTGGTGTTACCATAAAGATGAACAAAGGCCATTATCCCATAACTCTCCCAGGATCCGGATCATCAGTTCTCAGCTGTTGAGGAGATGCCAGAATTAGGTAGCCACATTGTAAGTTGTCCAGCAATTCAATCTTGCTGTCTAATTGAGGTGCCTTCAGGCAGGCAACCCTGCTCCAGTGATTCCATACATGTTCCGGTGGTTCTTTGGGCCTTCTCAACTACTTCCACGATCGGCATTCCCTTCATGCGCTCTCACGCGGAATTCCAACATAGAACAGTCATAGACCAACTTTCATTTTTTAACTTAAGCAGGAATTCTTCTCCTGTTGTTTATTCATCTTTCTCACTGTCAAATTGCGTGCTTGTTTCCCTGAGCTTAAATAAATTATTGCGGCCTGTTTTTTCTCTTTTTTTTCAAACAAATTTTATGTTTATTGCTTCGAAAGCAGAAACAACCACGACCCACCAACGCCAATGGATGTCTCCAGCCACAGACACTCAATCAGTGTAGTACTGCTAGTGCTGCCAGTCAGGTAGCCCCGGTCACTCACAGCAGAACAGCCAATCAAGATTGCCGGGAAGACCCGATCTGCTTCATTGATCCAAGGTCCTATGTCCTCCAGTGCAGGATATCCTACTGTCAGCGCCATGTCTGTGGCCCAGATCCCTACCAGGTGCCACCTGCATCCCCAGTTCTTTCCTCCTCAATCTCAGCTGAAGTATAACCAGTGCCCCCGGGCCTCTCACCACAATAAAGTGCAGAGTTTAATGTCGCTTGCTACCGCCTGCGCGATCTGCCAAAACATGTCGCCAGTCAGGGTAAGGGTGACTGCTGATGATTCCAGTCCCAAGAAATGCACATCATAGCTTATCTTGCTGCAGGTTGGGAGAACCCTTTGCTGTGCTCACAGACGTTCCTCTCTGGGGATCACTGGTTAGCTGTGTTATCTGGACAGGTGAAGTGTCATTTTAATAATTTTGGGGGTCTAGGCAAAACATATTTTGTGGGCTCCTATACGGAACAACTTTGAATTGTATTGCCCATTTTCTGCTAATTCAAGCCTGCATGATACCAAACAATTCTAAATGATGTTAATCTTTAACAGGGTCAACCAAACACAGGTGAAATATGTCTTGCCTGGAACCCCAGAAATCCTTAAGATGACACTATGTAGACAGAGTCAGAGGTAGAGGTGGGCAGAGAGGGAGGTCAAGATAGGAAAATAGAGTAGGCAGATGTCAGATAGAGAAAAGGTTCACTTTCCTAGGGGGCACTTGGGAGGTAGGGGCCCTGAGCAATTGCCCACTTTGCCACTCACACTCCCAGCGTTATCCATTAGCCAGGCTTGACTTTTTATCATCAGAGCTTCCAAGTGCTCATGCTCTCTAATACACAGGTTGTTAGTTAATATGATGTTCTGCTTATCCTTTTGTATGGCTGCCCTTATTACACTGGAAGTGGCTGGTCTTTGGATCACTATTCAACCCATCACCATGCATACGCCAAAGTCTGGCAAATACGCAGGAGCTGTTGAATTCAAGCAATGCTTGTTTTGAGAGGTCAGTTTTGATATAGCATGTGGATCTGAGGAACAGTCCATGATTTTGGCTGATGGAGGAGCTGAGTGTCAGTATTTCTGATCATGCCAATGTAGTCAACAGGCCATGGCTCTATCTCTGCTCATTTCTCGTTTTTCTGAGACTTTAATTGTGTTTTGGACAGTGTTGGATTGTCCTTTTACCATTATGTTGGGCTGCTCAGGTAAGTTGGTTTGGGAAATGGCACCTGCAGTCTTGCGATCTTTTTTCTTGGGCCTGTGAGACTTATCATGTGCGAGAAGATGATACTAAAATATCAGGCAATTTTGTGAGCTCCTACACCTCCCTCATAGTTCTATCTGGGTATACACAACCTGGAATGGGTCAACCCCAATCCAAATGGAGCCAGGTAGATCAATTAGCGGCATCGGATGCCATGATCCAGAGTCTTGAACATAGCATAGATAAGCAACGCAGAGCAGGGTTCTCGATTGATAAGGTGCTTTGGAGGGCTCTCGTTTCCGGGATCTTCTCTTGGAAATATACCTGACACTTTTATCCAATAGATAATGAATTACCTATTTCTTATATTATAGCAAAGAAGTCAAGAACCCTCAGGGATTACATCCTTCCATCTCTTCATTCTGGTACACGCCTGTCCATACTGTGTACTAGTTCCTCACTATGGCCTTTTTCTAGTATCTATTACTCCTCTGTTTTCTCAGGCGCATTCAGAGAGGTTTTAGCAACTTCCACATCATGTAGGACTTCCATTAAGCTCTGAATAGTGCCATGTATTAATGCATAGCACCCACCATACAATTGATCAACAAAAAAAAGGTAAAAAGACTACCTGTAGTCAGATGTGGATTGTTCATTAAACACTTGGCTGCTAACTAAGCCTTTCCTCCCGGCATCCTGGTGCTAAACCCTTTTTTGGATGTTTGAGGTGGTTTACACTTAAACCTTCATAATTTATTTCCAAAGGAACCCAGTGTTTGTAGATGTCCCTGGAGGGAAAAGAGAAATTAGCTAAAATACAGTTACATTTCAATGCTTTGGAAAAATGGGAAAAGGTGCTGTGTAAGAAAGAGTATGTTTTTACCCCCAAATATGGCATTAACAAAATGTTTTCTCTACTAAAATCACCCCCATTTCATTACAAATGCCAATAAAAAAAAAAAAATCACCACCATTTCCAGCTTTCAGTAACAAGCAGAGCTGTTTCAAAAAACATTTTTTACCACAGTTTTTGCATTGTTTTAAGAGGAAGTTAATTTTTTTATTTTTTATTTATTTCAGTTTGTTGTGGAAATAGGTGTATAACCCGTAGATGTTACCAGAACGCTAAATATTTCGGAAAAGGAGACAAAATGATGAATTCAGTAGGGAATCATTTGTGTAGATTTGTCAAGGTTTTCCCAAAAAGGTTATCATTCAAATAAAAAAAATGAGTAGAGAAAAAAAAAATATTTGTGACATTGTTTTTATTAGAAATTGTTTGCCAATATGGTTTATTTACAAAAACAAGATGTTCTCACTTGTGTAACCACATACAGCAGCTGTACAAACTGAGTAAAACAAGTCATCAACAAACACTTGCGCATTTTAACCTCAGGAGCTCTCAAATGGCCAAAACCAAAGTTTGCCAACAGTAGAAGTAAAAATATACGTCACATAATAGTTCACATCAGACCACCACAAAAAAGGAAAGCAAGAGAAACTGTACTTACTACCTGGGGCATGAGCCCTGTCACAGACCTTTACCCCTGTGGTTCATGCTCAGTCTGCCTTCTCACACAGCCAACAAAGACACTACAACCCACTAAAGATCTAGAATGAACTCTGAGACGCCACACAAACTGTAATTCAAGTCACATAATCTACATGATTACATGCCCCTGCAATCTAAAATATATCGGAATTACCTGTTGCAAAGCTAAACAACAAATAGGGGAGCATCGCAGCAATGTTAGACACCAGGATGAGCAACCATTACATAACCGAACAACACAATAGATGACCTACATTGAGTCATCTTAGAGACTCTAGATACTGTTCAAGAGAATGCAGAAAGCATCCTGTTCGAAAAAATTCCTTAATTGCGATTAGCAAATTGCGAAATCGCAATTAAGGAATACCTTCCCATTCATTCCTATGGGCCAGGAAGCCCATAGCAATGAATGGGAAGTCCTTCTCAATTTGCGAATCGCTATTTGCCAATCGCAAATTGAGAATATTTTCAAAGGTGCAAGGGTGTCATGATGACACCCTGATGCACCCCTGAAATCAGCATGTGTGCACATATGGTGCACATACATGCCCTAAGGGCATGTATGTGCACCACATGGCACTTTGAAATATGCAAAAAAGTGCATATTTCAAAGAAATCGCAACTTACCACCAACTTGAAGTTGGTGGTAATTTGCGATTTCTTAAGGAGAAATCGCACAACTTGGGTGCGTGTTACATTGCATTTAAGAAATCGCAATTTGCGATTTCTTAAATGCTTACGCAAACTTAAGAAATCGCAAATTTTGCGATTCCTTAAGATTGCGATTTTGTATTCGCAAACGCTGTTTTTTTGCGATTCGCAGCGTTTGCGAATACAAAATCCTTTGATACATATGCCCCCAGGTGCATTGGATCAATAGATATTCATATAAGCACCATCCACCTTTTTTAACCTTATCCCTCCCCTGTGAAAATAAAGACAATCTACACAGGAGAAAAGATATTTTTTATTTTTCATTTTACTGCACTTTTTCTCACTCATGAGTGTTGTACATCAGGCAGTCTCCCTCCTGGTAGAGGATAATGGAACACCTGTAAAACAGGACACTCAGGTGATAACCCAATGATGACTCATCCCACTTAATCAAACAAGTGGGGAATCAAGATATAACGCTGTCGTGCCATTGTGGCTTAGGGACTCCATTACAATTTTCCAAGAGAGTCTGGAAAACGAACTACGTTTTCATCCTGATTACCTAGAGAACAGGAATGCAGCATATCGTGATATCTATAGTGCATTCCTAGCATCTTCCTTTCATGCAAGGCAGCGTTGTTGTGTGTTGTGTTGCATGAAAAACGGATAAATATGACCTGTAGTGTTTTTTGTTAAAGTTTCAGGTAACAAAGGGTAGTAGGATCCATGCAAACCATACCACTCTGAACTCCCGTGGGTGTCTAGATTTCAGAAAGGTCTTGGTTTGGTAGGTTTCCTTGGAGGCCATCAACTGCTCAAGTAGAGATTCATACTGGTTGCATTTAGCACCTGCACTAGTATCTGGGTTCAGATGCTAATAACGCTATTGAAATATTAAACCCATGAATGCTGGAAGTGAGCGATAACGCCTTGTCAAGACAACAATCACTTTACAGTCCATTCACATGCCTTTCACCAGCCATACCCACTGCCATTCATACTGCTAGCCACGAACTCAACGCAACACAAGACTTGTATCAACATACCATACCACTGGCATTCATGGGCCCATCCCATTCATACACCACAGGACTGAAACACCAATCACACTGCCAATCAACCCACCATCAGCCAACTTGCATACAAGAACACCACCAGCAAACCAGCAAACCTCCACCAGACATGATGTTCGTGCCTCGACACGCTTCACAACATCCCAATGAAAGGAGACCTGGACCAAACTTTTACCACCATTTCCCTCGAAGTCCTGATTAAGAACATACACTTGCCAAGTGAACCTTTACTAATGCCTCTGTGTGGCAGTCATCTGAGGCTGAGGAAGACTTCTTTTTCTTGCACCTTTAGTGCACTCGCTGTGTTAAATCCAATTCCTTCCAGTGTTTATGTATGTGGGGGTGTCCAAGTATGCCTTGTTGCCCAGATTTCTCTGACTGTGTGAGCCTGTCTCCTTTCACAACTAGGATAAACATGTTGAAGCAGACTTTCCTAAATTCCCTAAGGAACACTCCCAATACTAGTAAGGGCTTTAGGATTTGTGACACAGGGTACTCTGTGACAACATGGCATACATCCTGTATGCCACTATGTGCCGTGCTTTCATTGTAATGCACTTGTCATACAACAGACAGAACATCTACCCCATTTTGATGGAGGATTAACATGGCAAGCAGATGACAAGCAAGCCTATTGTATTCCTGTTTACTAAAGTCAGTAAAACTCAGTGCCTGAAATCTACCATCACAATTCTTTTTGAACGCAGGATATGGCTGTCTTCAGTTTGTAAAAATAATGTCCCCAAGATGAAGATTGGTAGTGGAGAACATGGAAGCAGGCTGAATCTCTGTAGCAACTGGACTGAGCGCAAGTCAAGCTGTCTTACCCTCAAGTACTCATGTTTTCTTCTCTTCTCCAGTCCTTTTCTTGAGCAGTCATTTTTGGTGATCTTGGAGAATTCTTAGTCCACCGTGGCAGGGCTTGGGGGTTTTGCCTGCGGTGGACGATGGTGTATTGGTGCTGTGGGAGCCTCAGCGGGGTGACAAACTGGGCTGTGCATGAGGAGGGACACAATTTTGAATCTGGTCTGTGCCTTACCCACAATAGTAAGCTGGACCTGTTCAGCTGAGGCTCTGGCCAAGGATCGGCCTACCGCAGGAGGTTTCTTTTCCATGGGAAAGTGGCAGCACCATTACTGGTTCAGAAGGTTAATTCCGACTACAGAGAAGTCAAAGCCAAAGCAGGGAGCGCCATTATAGAAGTCACAGTAGTCTCAGCTGTGAGGACCGCAGCAAAAATATCATGGACAGCATGGAGGCAGCTTGTATGAGAAGGAATGAGCCACAAGTGGATGAGGCTGGGAGATACACTTGTTATATGTCAGTTGCTTTGGTCCCAGCTCCCATAATTGAACAGCCCACACCCATTGCATGAACGGAGGCAGATGATAAGAAGGGGATAGGGAGAAACTCTAGTAAGACTGCTTTGAACTCTCTGAGCATCCAAAACTCTCAGAAAACGGAGACCCTGCTTCATAACATTTCAAGCAGAGGAAAGCTGGCACCCAGTGCCCTTTGAAAAAGATGAGCAGTTATCACTTACGGTCAGTGCGCTTAGCAGACTTATCAACTGGGTGAGGGGGCAGACTGAATAGTTAAAAGGATGAAGGCAACAATGCTCGAAGGAATAGAGGCAGGAAATAGGGTGAGTGGTCAGCTCAGGGCCCCCTACATCGGGATAGGGATAAAGGCAGACAGACAAAGATGTCACTAGAACACTCTGCTTTCAGAAAGCCTGCTCTCTGTGCTACAGGCTGCAGCCTTCCTAAACCTACCCCATCCTTATGGACCTATTTCAAGATTATATGCCTGCTATTCATGTCTGTAGTTTATGTACAGTTAGATGTATGTTTCCTTGTGGCACATGAGGAGGATGAAGTGATCTCATGGCCAAGGATGGGGGAGGAGTGAACTTTACACATTCTATGTCAAATTGCCCCAATACCTTAAAAGCAAAGAAGTTGAACTTTAAAGACCCCTTGGTCCCTTGAGAGTGAGGACAGGAAACTGCAATGAGGGGGAATGGGGAGAAGCTGGCATTCCCCTCTCTAACAGGTTTGATGTCTTATCGCACCTCGCCAGTGGGGGTGGGGATGATGGTGAACCTGATATAGCGGCTACAGCGGCTGTAGCTGACCTCATTTTTTACCAGGCATCCAAGCCAAGGACCCAGATAAGGTGGGATCGAGAGTATACTGAGCGGTATTTCAGAGGAGATTAAAAGCAGGTTCGCCATCTCAGAATTAAACCAGAAAGACATTCACGAGTTGTGCCGGATGGTGAGGAAAAAGCTAGATGATCTGACTGAGAGAACTGCTATTTTAGAGAAGAAAGTGGCCAACACAAAGCTAACAGTGGAGAGAAATACCAGGGAGCTTTTATTATTAATAGAACAAGAAAAATGGACACAAGAAACGCTGGAGAGGCTGGAGAATCAGGAAAGAAGGAACAACATAAAAATCATGAGTGTACCAGAGAGCATTGAAGGGGCAGATATAAAGACATTTGTGATCAACTTAATTCAAGATGGGCTACTGAAAAGAAGAACAGATATCCTTCAGGGTGACCTGGCACGGGAAATACAGAGGGTCACAGGGATCCCTTCAGGCTCAATCCCAATAAAAGTAGGCCCAGGAAGACTCTTCAATTTCCGCAACTTCTTAGTGAAAGAAGCAATTCCTCAACCACTCTAAAAAACACATCATTTTTGTTAGAACTGGGGGTCTCTAGTTGGCAATGGCTTGCACCTTTGTCCAAATAGGGACCCTTGCTCCTAGTCAGAGTAAGGGGGCTACACTCCTAAACTAACCCCTGCTCAACCCTGTGGTAGCTTGGCAGGAGCAGGAAGGCTTATCTCAGAGGCAATGTGTAAAGCATTTGTGAACACATACAGTAATACCATGAAAACACTACAGATGGACACCACACAGGTTTTATAAATATAAGTATTCTTTACATAGACTTAAAACAAGACTCAAACGACAAAAATCAACAATACTGTAATCAGAAATAATACTTCAAGATGGTAGAATTCTCTTAAAAATAGGCTGTTCACCCAAACGCAGTTTTTAGCAACAGACAACCCCAACTGGAGTTATCACGAAGTCGAGGTCAAAGAAATCCCAAAGTACAGCACCGACCGCGAGGTGCGCGGTGTCGGGCCCGGAGTCAAAACTGACCCACAAAGAACAGTACCTTGGAAAAGTGAAAACAAAGACAGCTCGCAGCGTCGGGGAGATGCGGTGTCATTGGCGCTGTGCAGAGTTGGTTCCTTGCTTCGGGGGAGGCGACGCGTCGGATCCTCGATGCTTGCCCAAAGCAGGGGAGGCATCGGTTCTTTATAGGAGAGGAGGTGACTTCACGATGGCGCCCAAACCCCGGTTCCATACGATGTCATGATGTTGTGGATTCTTGACCACCCACGTCGAGGATCGGCTCCACAATGATGTCGGCTTTGGAGTCAATGTGGTACAGCAACAGGCGTCGGGCCTATGTCGCAAAGTCGGAGCAGCACTCACAGCTTATCGCAGGGTACGATGTCGCGTGCTGATGTCGATGTGTCACAGCGGCCGGCTGTGGGCCTATGTTGTAAGTCGGAGCAGCGCTCACAGCTTCGATGCAGATTACGGCGTCGCTCACCGGCGTCGGTGTTGCAATTTCCATATGTAACAGCCAGAACAGCAAGTTTTAGATGCAGGAAAGCAGAAGGGGTGAATTCTTTGTATCCCTGAGACTCAAATTCAAGCCCTTGGAGATTTACTGCAAAATGATGAAGGTTTCAATAAACGTATTTTCTCATTTCCTTGGCAATAACGAAACCACTGCAGGCCAACCACAGCAAACAACACACTGGCATATGGTTCTTCTCCATGGCAAAAGAAGTGATCTATAGTCCTGGGGTCTGGGCCCCAATATTTATAACAGTAAATCCTTTGCCCTCTGAAGGCAGAGGGTCCTGTACCTAGTCCAAACCAGTTCTGGGGGCATTCTGCCAGTGCACAACTTCTTCCTTTGTCAGTGTGGGCCAGGGTCATCAGACGCACCACAGGAGGTGAAACCAGCATTGTGGAAGGCAGGCCCAGCCCTATTCAGGCCCAGGTGCTACTCCTCCTACCACTCCCAATGCAGATAGGTCTATTCAGCCTTGTGCTGACTCACTCTGTCTCCTGGAGCCCCCTCAGTTCCCTGTAACTCACTATCCAGACATGGAATACACAACCTAGCAGAGGCAGGCTTGGATGATTAGGCAAGAAATTACATACTTTCTAAAAGTGGTATTTTCAAACACAGAATGTTAAAACCAACTTTACTAAAAGATGTATTTTATCATTCTGAGTTCAGTCATACTAAATTAGTTTTTTCTACCATGTTCCCTGGGTCAGTTAGGATTGTAATGTTATAATCAAACTGCCCATTCTGGCCAAAGTGCATGTCTCAGTCTGCATGTCAGAATTTTTTAATGAAATAGAAAAGGATTTGAGAAGTCACTCAAAATGTGCCCTCATTTTTCTTTCTGCAGCACTAATCATACTTTCTATGGCAAAATGAACCCCCTCATTTTGTTCCTTTTTTAATTAAATGTTTTAAGAGTTACCACTTTATTCCAATCAAGATGGCTTCAGGTGTGCAATACGTTTGTCATAAGTAGGACTTTTAGCGCTCTAGTTGTTCTTTAGAACACTCTGGGAAGCTGCAGTAGAACACAAAGGAATCAACTGACAGTCTCTGCCCTTGTTGGATGTACATGTTTTACTGAGAATGTCAGACTTCATTCTCACATGACTGAGAAAGATAATGTGAATTTACAGAAAATATGCTTTCAGTTTAGCTTATAGATCACCTTCCAAACTTCTGTGGGAAAAGCATGAGAAAATAGTTTTCTCTCAAACATGATTCATGATATCACAGCAGAAGGCTTTTTCACATGGTAAAATCACCTTAGAACGCACCACAATTCCTAAAATGAGTATGGTACCATCAACAAATGATTTATAATGTAACTAAAGTCTTAAAACCTTCTATTAACTGCAATGCTTTTTAATGAGGTGCTATCATGTATATTGGTCCCAAGATGGCTGCCAACACTTCTTGGATGAAGTGCTGACAGCCAATCAGATCTCACGATGAGATGTGTGGTTAGGCTCCGCCCAGATATATCTATCTTTTTAACTCAAATTTTCTCAGGAACTACTGAACAGATTTACACCATTTAAGCAAAAGGCACGAGTCTGCACTGAGGACTACCTCTGTGCCAAATTTGGTGTAATTCCGTAGCTGCGTCCAAAGGTCCTATGGGAAAATGCATGGGGAAAACGCGTTTTGGGACCCCCCTTTTTTAAACATTAGTTTTGTATTGTTTACTTAAAAATAGCCTGGTAGCCAGTCGGGCCCTGCACTTAGTTCACTTCATCGGCAATACAGGGGTCATATGTGGCATGAAATAGTACCGAAGCACATCATTTATGGTCATAATTTCCTAGCAGGGACAGGTTAAATGCATTGGTACCATCAAAACATTCTCTTTATTTTCTTTTTTGTATTAGTTCGGGGCAAGGTTATGCCTCATTTGACCTCTCCTATCATGTGATCAGAGTCTACTGGAAGCAACAGATGATCACATGCATCTGCAAGCACTTGGCCCTTTGCAAGCCAAGAGAGGTATCAGCTTTCCAGAGTTATCTAGCACATTTCCCTGTGAGCACAGAGAACAGGGGGAAGTGGGTGTTTAAAAAGGTTAAAAAAGAAAACACATACCTTCTTGCTGCTTTCTTGCCACATCTCTCCTCCGTAGTCCTTCGCTCCGGTGAGAACAGGAAGCACATCCAGGCTCCCCATAGCCAATAACAATGCTGCAGGTTTGTGATTGGTGTGAGCGCAGTGGTTCGGTGCTTAGTCTAGGAATTGGTGCCTGGGCATGTTCTCCACCCCAGGCTGCAGTACAGCATGGGTGGAGAACATACTAAGTGCGCATGAATGTTTGGCTGGCCGGAGACGGCTGGCCAAACATTTATGCACACTTACAGAATGTGCTCATCACTCCCCCTGCTCCTGTCGTCGGAGCAGCACCGCCCCACCGTGCAAAGCTGCCGCATCAGGAACAAATAAAATGATAATACCGTTGAGTTATTATCATTTTATTTTTCCTTTATTTCACTACTAAAAGGCAGTGAGGCGACGCTCCTCCGCCTTAGCTGAGGAGCCGCCACTGCACAAATTACCACAGTTTCTGCAGGGTGGTGGAGGGAGAAAGCACAAATTAGGGAAAAAACTTAAGTGAGAGATCCTTCTCTCACTTAAGCTTTTTTTCCTACTATGTTCCTATTTTAAACACGTATCTCATTTTCTTACCGTACACTGGTGTAGTTCACATTACCTCGATTATGCACGAGCTGGGATGCCAAGGCACATGTGATGATAGGCCACCCTAATCACAGGTCTCCTGCTCCCTCTGACAACTACCGACAATACACTATGATGCTTTGCAGGAGGGAAATCTGTGTTCACGGCTGAGAATCATATTCCGGAAGATACATAGTGCATTTAAAGTATGTTTTTTTATGTTCACACCAACTAATAGAAATTGCTTTAAAAAAACAAACACGTGATTTTCCATAAATCCAAAAACCTACTCTGTTTCGTTTCAGTCATAAGTACTGTTATATTTTTAGGTAACATTTAGCAAATACCTCCAACAGGTGGAACGTACAAACAGACACCTGCGTGACTTACAACACTTGTAAGTTATGCGAGCTTGGGTAAATCGGGCTCAATGTTCATGCTTGCTTCTTACTAGGTCAATTAAGGCAACCAATATAAAATGTCTCCTAAATGCAAAAGCATTTAAAAAGATGTTTCTTCTTTAAAGTGGGTAACTACATTGCAAATTATAACTACATTTAAACAGTTTTTAAACTAGAATCTTTTCACTGAAGTAATAAAATTATAGCCCCTGTACATCTCAGAAGACACCCCCTCTCTGCAAAATTACATGGTCTGAGAGTACAGTACGTGAACTGCTGCTTTTGACTGGCTTACAAAGGTCCCTTGCCTTGCAATAGGCATTTAAACTGTAAACATTAAAAAAGCAGGATGTGTTCTAATACTGTTTGTTAGGGAATTGCAACTGTTGCTTTTTTGTTTCCTCTTTTGAGCAATATGAGCCTTGGCCAACCAATAGTATACAGAAAAGGTTCTCTCAAAGACATCCTCGCTCCTTTGGGATCCCGCCAACCAAGAAATTTAGTCTAAGGGCGAAACTATGGTATCAGGTAAAATCACTTATAAAGCAATCTAACAGTAGGAAAATACAGTTATAACAGGGTGTGAAAGCAAAGATTACAGAAGCTTACAAATTACCGGAAAATCTAAATTTAATTTATCATCAAAAGAACAAAACAACTGGAAAACTGTAGCAAAATGTGATTTACTGCATAAAAGGGATGAGAAAAAGTGAGAGGTGCTACCTTGAAAGAACTTATTTGCTTTACCTTATGTCAAGAAGTGGTCACAGCCGCTCTTGCATCCAGAGCAACGAGCCAGTGAAAAACCCTTTGCACACTGAGGTATGAAGCTTTTTATGGGAAAAAAACTTGCCTGGCCATTCCATGTTGATCAGACGTTCGGCAGCTGTAGCCCAATAACCTGTTCTCTTTCTCTTGCCGGCATCCTCCTGCACTGGTCACGCCTTGCTCATAACAAGGCTTGTCTTCATTTTATACTGATCCAGGTGGGAAACAGCGTTTACAACGCTGTCTCCACAACCCGGTACCATTACAACACGGTTGCTACAACGACTGTGTTGTTATCACGCATGCCATTACATCGCTAGTCCTTTCTACGACTTGCTGTAGGGGGCGTCCTGGTGTTGGACTTAGAATCCAACACCTTACCAGCTGTTGCACAAACTGGCGTAGGAATGGTAAATAATACTATTCCTAAGTCCACCGCGCCCCCTACAGCAAGTCGTTGAAACAACTTGAGATGTAATGGTTTGCGTGGTTACTACGACCGCGTTGTAAAGGAATGCATGGGCAACGCATTTGTTGTAAACAGCTACATTCGATCCAGGTCAGTGGTATAGCAAGGGTTCCATGGGCCCTAGTGCACGCTAGGAAACTGGGCACAATAGACTGCTCTTTTGGTTCTAAAACACTGCAATAATTCGGGCTCAGTAGCGTAGGCCTCACAGGCCTACCCTACTGAACCCTATACTTGCAGCACCATTGATGGTTACTCCGATAATTCTGGTAATTCATTCAATTTAAAATCCTCCACTGCAGGTCTCTACTCTGTCCATTGCACAACTGGTTCTCTAACTGATAAAACCACTACCTACTACTTGATTTTTAGTCATTATATACAAGTAAAACAATTCTAAGATTAGTAAAATACTATTCTGGTGAAAATCAACTTCACCCAAAAACTATAAGTAATGAAAAAAATGAAATTGTTACAAAAATAAAATCAAAAGAATCTGGTGCCAGGCACAAATGGTATTTTTTTTAAGAAAATCTAAAACCCTAAAAAATAATGCCCATTCTTAAAATTCTGGTATTGAAATATAAATTAAATGAAATAAAAAAATAAAAAAATAACAGGGCTACAGGGATTGGGTTTCTATTTTTTCTGCTATAGAAGCTGTGATGAAGAAGACGGTAGGTTGCACAACAGATGAGCCAAAAAACAAAAAGCACGATAGAATAATGAAGAAAACTAGATAATGGGTCCCAGATGTTAAGTTGAAGGGATTGATATTTTAGAAAAGAGAAATTTAAGAAATGGAGTTCATTGCTATGATGCCCGGGAAGGGCATGGGGGATATGGCACTGTTATGGGCCAGGGAGAATATGAAAGGGAATTCAGGTGGCTACCCTTTTAAATGAAAAAAAGAACAAAATAACGAAAGTGGGCGGCGAAGGGGAAGAGTTGTTGAGTGAGGAATAAGATTATTAAGGGAAGAAGAAACCATGAACCGGCTGGCACAGCACTACGAATGTACGAAAAAGCAAAACATGAAATTGAGTCTTAGAGATGTAGGAAAAACATCTCAGATTATTTCATTTGTCAAACTAACATATTCACAGATAGAACATGTCTACCTGGTCAATAATACATCGTAGAAAATGTCAATGGATTAGATTTGGCAGGAAATGTTCATCACAGTACGATTTGTCATTGCTGTTTTTCATCTGAAATCGCATTTGAGCTTTTTTTTTTTTTTTTTTTTTTTTTTTTTTCTTTTTTTTTTTTTTTTTTTTTTGTCCTCATCTATGTCATGACTGCAAAGACCTAGCTGAACAAACAAGACAAAACGGGCTTGTGAGATAGAAGGCAAGCAGACTCAGTGATAAAACTGGTAAGGGATGGCTGCTGACCAAGGAGGGCCCAACCCTTGTGCAATTGCCAAACATACATATACAGCCCGGAGCCAAGATGTTAAGCCGGCAACTGCCAATACAGCCAGAACTGACCATTTGGGCAGGTGTGAGCTACGTAAAGCAGCAAAACGTGTCATGGCAAGATAATCATAGGACTGGGGGAAGAAAAAAAAAAAAAAAAAAAAAAAAACCCCCGCTACTTACACAATCCAATCTAGCAACAGCCAGAAAGCTCTTTTCCTAGGATTTCCAGACCTGGCCAAATCAAGTTTCGAGATTTGGAAAATTGATGAACACCAGTCAGATAAAGTAGGGGGATCAGCTTCTTTCCAACGCTTGCAAATTTCCCTACGTGCTGCCAACATACAGTAAAAGATAAGATTATTGACTGGAGTCTGAACCGAGTCCAGAATACCAAAGACTACTAGCTTAAGATCTATAATAACTGAAAAACCCAGAGAAGATGTAAGATTCTTGCCAATAGCGTCCCAGTAAGATGACAATTGGGGGCATTCAAAAAACATGTGGGGGTCAGAAGCGGATATAAGACCACATCGGGGACAAGACACCTGAGCGGCTCCAGAAAACTTAGACAGCCTCTGTGGGGAGTAGTATGCCCTATGTATAGTAAATAAGTGATTTCTTCTAAGCCAAGCTGGCTTAACTACGTCCCACATAACTGTGCAGGATTTTATCCAAAGATCATGCAGATTGCAGCTAGATATCACAGAGCCCCAGAGTTGTTCAGGTAGATTAAATTCCCCGTCAAGTTCCTCAAGTATTAAGTTATACCACAGGGAGATCTCCTTTAAGACAGGTGGTTTGTCCATTAGAAGAGATACCAGTTGACTACTGCCCCCAACAGGCAAATTCTTACAACGAGGATTTTGACTATGAAGAGCCTGTGCCCAGCTTGATATTTGAAGAAATTTAAATCTAGAAAAATTGGGACCTATTTTATTGCTCAAGAATTCCCAAGGAAGCAACACCCCATCAGTAAACAGGTGCCCCCAAACTGATATGCCTGCCTCTTTCAAAGGGGCTGATAGTACATCCTTCGACCAGGCCGGGGGCACCGGTAAATCCCAAATGGGTGCTCTATCTGAATAGTATCCCAAATTAATCGATGATCTGATGTTAAACCAAGTTTTGGCAAAACTCTGTAACACCTTGAGTTTAACCTTCTTAAAGTACTTGGGATCACCAAACTTAAATAAAAAACCGGACTGCCCAATTCCTTCCACCTCCAACATAGTGGAAAACATTGTCCCTATCCCCTGATCAGATGGCATTTTTAAAAGCATACGGGCATGGGATAACTGGAAAGCCCATGCGTAAATCTGTAGATCAGGTCCTGCTAGTCCCCCCTTCTCACGACGCCGCCGTATTTTTTTCCATGCAATCCTAACATTCTTTTTTTTCCAAATGAAAGAACTAATGTTGGCCTGTAACTTGGACAAAGAAAGTTTATCGAAATATAGTGGAATAGTATTAAATAAAAACGTGAATTTTGGCAGTATGGACATTTTGACCAGATTTGCACGTCCCAGAACTGACAGGGAGAGGTGTCCCCAAGCATCCATTAGTTTCCGACATTCCTTAGCAACCACAGATAGATTAGTAGACGCAATTAAATTGATGTCTTTAACAATTCTTAGCCCCAAATATCTCAAGCTTGTGCTAAATGGTACGGTGACTCCAGTCATATCAGTATTCCAAACCATAATTTCGGTTTTTGAGGCATTCACCTCGTACCCCGAAACATTCCCAAATTCAAGGGCTAGCTTAATGGCAGTGGGAAAGGCAGTATTGATATCTGATGTTAAGATCATAACGTCGTCCGCATACAGGGCCACCTTCCTCTCCCATGCTTTGAACTTAAAGGGCTTGATGGTATCATTATCCCGTAATAACTGAGCGAAGGGCTCAATATACAGATCGAAAAGCAAGGGAGAAAGAGGGCAGCCCTGCCGCGTTCCTCTTGTGATTTTAAAGGACTCGGATAGGCCCCCATTAACCAAAACAGATGCCGATGGACATTGATATAAGAGTCGTATGGCTCTGCAAAAACCTTCACCCACGTTGAACTTGGCCAAGGCTCCCGACAGGTACATCCAGTTGACTCTGTCGAATGCCTTGGTAGCGTCCAACGTGAGGATTGCAAATGGTAAAGAGTTAGCAGTAGCCATATCAATAGCTCCCACCAGATCATAGGTTAATTCAAATAGCTGGCGACCCTTTACAAAACCCTTCTGGTTAGGATGAAGAATGTCAGGGGCAACCTTACCCAGTCTCATAGCCAAGAGAGCGGCAAAGATTTTATAATCGGCATTAAGAATGGAAATTGGACGATATGATCCGCACTCTGAGGGGGGCTTGCCAGGCTTAAGTATTAAAGTGATAGAGGCGTTATTCCAGGAGCTGGGAGGAAGTGCCCCTTCCTGTAGTATTTGGTTGAACAGCAAAACCAGAAAAGGAGAAATCTCTTCCACCAGCTGCTTATATATTTCTACTGGTAGGCCATCTGGCCCTGCCGCCTTGCCACTCTTACATTTGAGCTTTATCACATTTTGCTCCACAGTTAAAAAATAGATGTCTTTTATTTGAAGGTCACTTTTTCGTTTTTTAAGTTGAATACTTTTTTTGAAAATGTAAATATCTGAGCCAAGACATTTATAAATTGGCCATGTTAAATAATTGTTATATTTTCATATAACCCAATACACATTTATGATACAACTTCAGCCCACATATTTTTAGATCAACATCATTGTACTAAAATGGAAATAACACAGCTATGCGTATGTTTTTGCCCCATAATATTTAGGATCCAGTTTGTTCTCAATTTAAATGTATGTAGCTGATTTCTGATATGTCATTTAATTATTATGTTAATAGTTATTGTGACTATGTTTTAAGCACTCACACATGCACATTTGAGCTATTTCATCAATTTAAATCTGTTTTGCAGTAGTGTTGAATAACACCTAACTTAATTCATAATGGATCGTGAAATGTATGGGAATAAGGAAAAAGGGCATTGGTCGCTGTAGCTGTACCAGAAAAATTGACCAAGAAGTGCTGATTATATTTAGGTCGTTCAAAGTTCAAATTTTACAAAAGCAGAATTTTGACCAGACGGAAAATTCTGCATGAGCAAATGATGCGGAAATGCGAATTTGCAACTTTAACTTTATTTAAATCTAGGATTTCTTCCCCATCCCTTAGACCGGTGGTTCTTAACCTGTGGTCAGGGACCCCTAGCGGTCCTTGAAGCCTGCTCAGGTAGTCCGCGACTGCTTAGAAAATTTTATAATATTACCAGATTTATAAAGTTTATATAAATAATGAAACAAAATGAACAATTGAAAATTTTAGAGCATTCTGTAAATGTGAAGGAATTTGAAATTGGAAGCTTAAAATTAAGGTAGTATCCTCTCATTGGTAGATGGGAAAATTTTCAGGATAGGAGCAGACCGGAGCTAACCAAAAGTTTGGAAAACTTCGTGAAGATTAGAATGTTGCGGATTTCCTATGGAAAATAGGTCCTAACTATAACTACCTACTGGCGACTGCCAGTAGGTAATATATATATATATATTCACTTAAAAAAACATAGGTTTCACACACGTTATAGTTAGGAATTAGCATTTAAAAAACCTTGCAAATTCACTGAAAAAAACATAGGTTTCACACATGTTATAGTTAGCTGGACATTTCACTCGTAAAAAATCAATGAAATTCCCCTGTTATAGTTAGTTCAGATAACTATAACTCGCGCGCCCGCAATCCACTGCTCATGACGTCACATGTTACATCACTCATGACATGGTCAGTGGCATCACTCATGACATCACTGATGACATCATCCTTGTGATAGAGTGGCGGTCGCGCGAGTTATAGTTATCTGAACTGACTATAATTGGGGAATTTCATTGGTTTTTAACGAGTGAAATGTCCAGCTAACTATAACATGTGTGAAACCTATGGTTTTTTCAGTGAATTTGCAAGGTTTTTTGAATGCTAATTCCTAACTATAACGTATGTGAAACCTATGATTTTTCAAGTGAATTTGTAAGGTTTTTTAAATGCTAAGTTATGTATGTATTATTATATTTTTATATATTTATTTTACAATAAACTACCTATGTATATAGTTATAGATTGACTGTATCCTGTAATATGGAATGGCTCGTTTAAAATGTTTTTTTTTTTTAAGGTTTTTCACCGTGCGCGCACGGTGCATGCACGGTGCGCGCACCCCGCGAATTTTTGGAAAAAAAATAAATGTTTTTTTCACCCTTCGGGGTCCTTCAGGGACCCCCTGACAAAGGCTAGGGGGTCAGGAACTCCCTACCCCGCCCCCTTTTCACGTTCTCCACTTTTCTTTTTCACTGTCACACACCAAACACACAAAATGGCGGCCGACACTTCCTGATTTTGACCGATTCGAATGTTGACCGACATGAATCCACCAATCAGAATTACGCTTGAGCACGGCACCGTGCGCATACCGTGCGCGTACGGTGCGCGCACTGTGCACGCTTATAGATATTTATGTGCTTTTAACTGAATTTTCTCAGGAACTACTGAACAGATTGACACCATATATGCAAAAGGCACATGCCTGACCTGAGGACTACCTCTTTGCGAAATTTCAAGTAATTCTGTTCAGCCGTTCGGGCTGTACCTTTGACTAAAGGTCCTATGGGAAAATGCAAGGGAAAAATGCGTTTTGGGACCCCCCTTTTTTCTCAGCTCCCGCTTGACGAATCACCCCGAGACTTTCAGGGTAGGAGCTGGGCGGAGCGCCCCATTAGTTTTGAAAATTTTACGAGGATTCGTCAACCGGCGCCAAAGTTATTCAAAATAGAATTTTCAGATTTCCTATGGAAACACGGTCCTAACTATAACTATCTACTGGCGACCGCCAGTAGATAATATATATATATATATTATTATTCTTTTTTTTTATATATTTTTTTTTTATATCCACAATACCCTTCTCTGACACCAAAAGGAGTCTGCATTCGAGACGTAAGTTTTAAAACCTTTTATTTTTAAGCTGACATGTCTTTAAGCAGCAAAGTTCAGAACGCGTTTCAGCGATCAGCCTTTGTCAACTGAATCAAGAGGTCAGTTGGTGTATTTGTGGTGTCAGCACGTGAGTCCAATCTAAAGAACATGGTAAAAATACTTAGATGCTCATAGTTCGTAAACGTATTCCCAATATTTGACTTGTGTCACCAATTCATTTCATATGAGCATAAAAGCAGCTCACAGTGCAAAATACGCAATGTTTAAAACCGGCATATTTCTTATATATATATATTTAGTGAGCGAGAGATAGATGTAGCTATCTATGCATGTATGAAATGTATATTGACAGTTACAAAGATAAAAACAATACAGATCGTAGGAATGTCAGTAACATGAACAGCTTTCTAGACATGCAGGCTAAGCTGCTGTAAATATATTATATGCTATGCCTACCTACCTACACACACACACACTTGCACACATACACACATACACACAAAATGTGGTGCATATGCACCCTATGCTCAGTATGCTTTGCCAAAAAGTGGATGGGCATATAGTCCAAAAACATTTATGCCACAGTGACAGGCACAGTGAGAAACTCAAGCTGCCTCAAATCCAGAGCTCTGAAATTGATCCCCATCCTGAGGGGCGGAGACACTTAGGGGCAGATTTATGAGGCCCATTGCGCCATCGGAACGTCACTTTTTGTGACGTTCCGTGGCGCAGAAGCCTGCGTGATATTTATCAGGCAGCACTGAGCCACTTTTTTTGGCTTAATGCTGCCTCATAAATATCAGTCCCTTTAACGCAGTGTTCTGCGTTAAAGGGGCGTGCAATGGGTGTTGCTGGGGGCGTTCCCAGCGCCAAAAGCTTCCGCCTCCCCAGGGGAGGCGTAAGGGAGGCGCAACGTGGAGAAATATCTTTATTTCTCCTCGTTTTTCCTTTTTCTATGTGTGCTGCATTCTGCAGCACCCATACAAAGAGGAAAAACCTCTTGTGATTATTTTTGTACAGAAAAGTTTCCCTTCCTGTACACAAATATTCATCTCCGCAACGCAGGCACCCTTGCACCATGGTGCAGAGGTGCCTGCGTTGGCGCAGGCAGCCCATTGTGCGCCGGCACAGGGGAAAAGGACAGGAATGCGCCGCATTTTATAGATACGGCACATCCCTGCCCTTTTCTTTTGCCGTAGGGAAGCGCAGCAGGAAGGCCTGCTGCGTTTCCCTACGGCAAAACCTCATAAATCTGCCCCTTAGTTCACAGCATCCACAATACTTTGGGTGGCATAAAACAGCACTGAAACAAACCATCTGGAAAAAACTAATGTTTTTAGGGAATGCTGAATGATGTAAACCATGAAAAGTTGAGCCTATATGGACATCCACCAACAACCTGATCGCTGACGGTCACTTAGTCAGGGCCAGACTGGCTACCGGGCATTTTTTGATGGGGTGGCAGGGTGGGGTCCAGGTTCACTGCTGAGTGGGCTGATTTTGTTACTGGGAGCTGCCAGAGCTTCTGAATGAACAATGCAAAACAAATAGCTTAAAAGCGTACTTTTTTAAACATTAGTTTTGTATAGTTTATTTAAAAAAAGCCTGGTAGCCAGTCGGGCCCTGCACTTAGTTCACTTCATCGGCAATACAGGGGACATATGTGGCATGAAATAGTACCGAAGCACATCATTTATGGTCATAATTTCCTAGCAGGGACAGGTTAAATGCATTGGTACCATCAAAACATTCTCTTTATTTTCTTTTTTGTATTAGTTCGGGGCAAGGTTATGCCTCATTTGACCTCTCCTATCATGTGATCAGAGTCTACTGGAAGCAACAGATGATCACATGCATCTGCAAGCACTTGGCCCTTTGCAAGCCAAGAGAGGTATCAGCTTTCCAGAGTTATCTAGCACATTTCCCTGTGAGCACAGAGAACAGGGGGAAGTGGGTGTTTAAAAAGGTTAAAAAAGAAAACACATACCTTCTTGCTGCTTTCTTGCCACATCTCTCCTCCGTAGTCCTTCGCGCCGGTGAGAACAGGAAGCACATCCAGGCTCCCCATAGCCAATAACAATGCTGCAGGTTTGTGATTGGTGTGAGCGCAGTGGTTCGGTGCTTAGCCTAGGAATGGGTACCTGGGCATGTTCTCCACCCCAGGCTGCAGTACAGCATGGGTGGAGAACATGCTAAGTGCGCATGAATGTTTGGCTGGCCGGAGACGGCTGGCCAAACATTTATGCACACTTACAGAATGTGCTCATCACTCCCCCTGCTCCTGTCGTCGGAGCAGCACCACCCCACCGTGCAAAGCTGCAGCATCAGGAACAAATAAAATGATAATAACGTTGAGTTATTATCATTTTATTTTTCCTTTATTTCACTGCTAAAAAGCAGTGAGGTGACGCTCCTCCGCCTTAGCGGAGGAGCCGCCACTGCACAAATTACCACAGTTTCTGCAGGGTGGGTGGAGGGAGAAAGCACAAATTAGGGAAAAAACTTAAGTTAGAGATCCTTCTCTCACTTAAGCTTTTTTCCCTAACATATTCCTATTTTAAACACGTATCTCATTTTCTTACCGTACACTGGTGTAGTTCACATTACCTCGATTATGCACGAACTGGGATACCAAGGCACTTGTGATGATAGGCCACCCCAATCATGGGCCTCCTGCCCCCTCCGACAACTACTGACCATACATTATGTTGCTTTGCAGGGAGGGAAACCTGTGTTCACGGCTGAGAATCATATTCCGGAAGTTACATTGTGCATTTGAAGTATGTTTTTTTATGTTCACACCAACTAATAGAAATTGTTTTAAAAAAACAAACACGTGATTTTCCGTAAAACCCAAAAACTTACTCTGTTTCGTGTCAGTCATAAGTTACTGTTATATTTTTAGGTAACATTTAGCAAATACCTCCAACAGGTGGAACGTACAAACAGACATAGGCGTGACTTACAACACTTGTAAGTTATGCGAGCTTTGGTAAATCGAGCACAATGTTCATGCCTGCTTCTTACTAGGTCAATTAAGGCAACCAATATAAAATGTCTCCTAAATGCAAAAGCATTTAAAAAGATGTTTCTTCTTTAAAGTGGGTAACTACATTGCAAATTATAACTACATTTAAACAGTTTTTAAACTAGAATCTTTTCACTGAAGTAATAAAATTATAGCCCCTGTACATCTCAGAAGACACCCCATCTATGCAAAATTACATGGTCTGAGAGTACAGTACGTGAACTGCTGCTTTTGACTGGCTTACAAAGGTCCCTTGCTTGCAATAGGCATTTAAACTGTACACATTAAAAAAGCAGGATGTGTTCTAATACTGTTTGATAGGGAATTGCAACTGTTGCTTTTTTGTTTCCTCTTTTGAGCAATATGAGCCTTGGCCAACCAATAGTATACAGAAAAGGTTCTCTCAAAGACATCCTCGCTCCTTTGGGATCCCGCCAACCACGAAATTTAGTCTAAGGACGAAACTATGGTATCAGGTAAAAATCACTTATAAAGCAATCAAACAGTAGGAAAATATAATTATAATAGGATGTGAATGCAAAAATTACAGAAGCTTACAAATCACTGGAAAAGCAAAATTAAATTTATCATCAAATGAACAAAATAACTGGAAAACTGTAGCAAAATGTGATTGCATAAAAGGGATGAGAAAAAGTGAGAGGTGTTACCTTGAAAGAACTTATTTGCTTTACCGTATGTCAAGAAATGGTCACAGCCGCTCTTGCATCCAGAGCAACGAGCCAGTGAAAAACTCTTGGCACACTGAGGTATGAAGCTTTTTATGCGAAAAAAACTTGCCTGGCCATTCCATGTTGATCAGACGTTCGGCAGCTGTAGCCCAATAACCTGCTTTCTTTCTCTTGCCGGCATCTTCCTGCACTGGTCACGCCTTGCTCATAACAAGGCTTGTCTTCATTTTATACTGATCCAGGTGGGAAACAGCGTTTACAACGCTGTCTCCACAACCCGGTACCATTACAACACGGTTGTTACAACGACTGTGTTGTTATCACGCATGCCATTACATCGCCAGTCCTTTCTACGACTTGCTGTAGGGGGCGTCCTGGTGTTGGACTTAGAATCCAACACCTTACCAGCTGTTGCACAAACTGGCGTAGGAATAGTAAATAATACTATTCCTAATTCCAGCGCGCCCCCTACAGCAAGTCGTTGAAACAACTTGAGCTGTAATGGTTTGCGTGGTTACTACGACCGCGTTGTAAAGGAATGCATGGACAACGCATTTGTTGTAAACAGCTACATTCGATCCAGGTCAGTGGTATAGCAAGGGTTCCATGGGCCCTAGTGCAGGCTAGGAAACTGGGCACAATAGACTGCTCTTTTGGTTCTAAAACACTGCAATAATTCGGGCTCAGTAGCGTAGGCCTCACAGGCCTACCCTACTGAACCCTATACTTGCAGCACTATTGATGGCTACTCCGATAATTGTGGTAATTCATTCAATTTAAAATCCTCCACTGCAGGTCTCTACTCTGTCCATTGCACAACTAGTTCTCTAAGTGATAAAACTACTACCTACTACTTGATTTTTAGTCATTATATACAAGTAAAACAATTCTAAGATTAGTAAAATACTATTCTGTTGAAAATCAACTTCACCCAAAAACGAAAATTAATGAAAAAAATGAAATTGTTACAAAAATAAAATAAAAAGAATCTGGTGCCAGGCAGAAATGGTATTTTTTTAAGAAAAACTAAAACCCTAAAAAATAATGCCCATTCTTAAAATTCTGGTATTGAAATATAAATTAAATGAAATAAAAATAAAGAAATACAAAAATAACAGGGTTACAGGGATTGGGTTTCTATTTGTTCTGCTATAGAAGCTGTGGTGAAGAAGACGGTAGGATGCACAACAGATGAGCCAAAAAACAAAAAGCAAGATACATTAATGAAGAAAACTGGATAATGGGTCCCAGATGTTAAGTTGAAGGGATTGATATTTTAGAAAAGAGAAATTTAGGAAATGGAGTTCATTGCTATGATGCCCGGGAAGGGCATGGGGGATATGGCACTGTTATTGGCCAGGGAGAATATGAGAGGGAATTCAGGTGGCTATCCTTTTAAATGACAAAAAGAGCAAAATAACGAAAGTGGGCGGCGATGGGGAAGAGTTGTTGAGTGAGGAATAAGATTATTAAGGGAAGAAGAGACCATGAACCGGGTGGCACAGCACTACGAATGTACGAAAAAGCAAAACATGAAATTGAGTCTTAGAGATGTAGGAAAAACATCTCAGATTATTTCATTTGTCAAACTAACATATTCACAGATAGAACATGTCTACCTGGTCAATAATACATCGTAGAAAATGTCAATGGATTATATTTGGCAGGAAATGTTCATCACAGTACAATTTGTCATTGCTGTTTTTCATCTGAAATCGCATTTGAGCTTTATCACATTTTGCTCCACAGTTAAAAAATAAATGTCTTTTAATTGAAGGTCACTTTTTCGTTTTTTAAGTTGAATACTTTTTTTGAAAATGTAAATGTCTGAGCCCAGACATTTATAAATTGGCCATGTTAAATAATTGTTATATTTTCATATAACCCAATACACATTTATGATACAACTTCAGCCCACATATTTTTAGATCAACATCATTGTACTAAAATGGAAATAACACAGTTTTGCGTATGTTTTTGCCCCATAATATTTAGGATCCAGTTTGTTCTCAATTTAAATGTATGTAGCTCATTTCTGATATCTCATGTAATTATTATGTTAATAGTTATTGTGACAATGTTTTAAGCACTCACGCATGCACATTTGAGCTATTTCATCAATTTAAATCTGTTTCGCAGTAGTGTTGAATAACACCTAACTTAATTCATAATGGATCGTGAAAAAATGTATGGGAATAAGGAAAAAGGGTATTGGTTGCTGTAGCTGTACCAGAAAAATTGACCAAGAAGTGCTGATTATATTTAGGTGGTTCAAAGTTCAAATTTTACAAAAGCAGAATTTTGACCAGACGGAAAATTCTGCATGAGCAAATGATGCGGAAATGCGAATTTGCAACTTTAACTTTATTTAAATCTAGGATTTCTTCCCCGTCCCTTAGACCGGTGGTTCTTAACCTGTGGTCAGGGACCCCCAGCGGTCCTTGAAGCCTGCTCAGGTAGTCCGCGACTGCTTAGAAAATTTTATAATATTACCAGATTTATAAAGTTTATATAAATAATGAAACAAAATGAACAATTGAAAATTTTAAAGCATTCTGTAAATGTGAAGGAATTTGAAATTGGAAGCCTAAAATTAAGGTAGTATCCTCTCATTGGTAGATGGGAGCAGTGCAAGTGCATCAAACAGAATATAGTACTGACAATGAGTGCCCTCAATTGAATTTAGGAAAGCTCCAACCTTCCCATTGAAGTGTAATTTTTTTAAATCTATTTGTGAAGGTAGTGGGTATCCACATAAGTCAAAAGGTTAAGAACCACTGCCTCAGACCATTTGCTTCCTTGGAAAGTCATTTAGTCCTACTCCTAACTTTGCAGGGGTACATCTGCATGCATTTCGTGTGTATGTGATCATGAACCTTGGAAGCTTTCTGGCTCATTGTATAACCCCCTAAAGAGACTCACGATCTTGCCCCTAACTCTTAACCTGTGTGAATGCTGCTGCTGGTATATTTTCTGCATGCTTAATGGCATGAAGATAAGATTTCACCAATTTTATTTCTGTGAAGCAGAATGTGAATTTTACCTTTGTAAATTGCTATTTTTGTGCACCTGAGTGGAATCTTGGTGTGCCACGTGTTTTTGAATCAGACCCATAGGGCCCGATTCACAGAACTAACTTAAGACAAAATCCTAAACTTACTACCATTTTGGTATTCACAGAAGGCACTTACTCATTTTGGTATTCACAGAAGGCACTTACTCACTTCGGTATTCACAGAAGTTAGGAGTCCTAACTTTAGGACTCCTAAATGCCTTCTGTGAATACCGAAAGTCTTAAAGTTAGGATTTTTCTCAGTTTAGGAGTAGTAAAGTTAGGACTCCTAACTTTACTATTCCTAAACTGAGAAAAATCCTAACTTTAAGACTTTCGGTATTCACAGAAGGCATTTATGAGTCCTAACGTTAGGAGTCCTAACTTTACTACTACTAAACTGAGAAAAATCTTAACTTTAAGACTTTCGGTATTCACAGAAGGCATTTAGGAGTCCTAAAGTTAGGAGTCCTAATTTTACTACTACTTAACTGAGAAAAATCCTAACTTTAAGCCTTTCGGTATTCACAGAAGGCATTTAAGAGTCCTAAAGTTAGGACTACTAACTTCTGTGAATACCAAAATGAGTAAGTGCCTTCTGTGAATACCAAAATGAGTAAGTGCTTTCTGTGAATACCAAAATGGTGGTAAGTTTAGGATTTTGTCTTAAGTTAGTTCTGTGAATCGGGCCCATAGTTTGTGTATCATTATAATTTAGTGTTTTTCCACCGGCTATTGACCAGTGCCATTTGGATCTATTAATAAAGTAGCATTAATATAAAGCTTGTTTACACACACTTTGAATGTGTGTAAACAGGGAATACTGCTTATTATATGGGACTAGACACATTCCATGTAGAGACATGACCTTGTTGAAGGTGCGAGGCTATTATTTCCTACTGCACGTAATTACGTAATTAGTTGTTTTGTAAACAACGGTAAAATAGTGGAACTGCGGAAAATACCTTACAAGCACATTTATTTGTCCTAGAATGAGTTAGCTTGTATACAACATTATTAATTTTGGATTATTGATTTTTGTTCTAGTTTGTCCCATGTTTGGGGTTCGTGGTGGATGCGGTGGTAATGGCGAATGTAAGAAGCCCTGCCTTTATTCTGTAACACCAATGACAATCTTAGGAGAGTCCCAAACAACAGTCCTGCGTTCACCACTTGATAGGGAACAGCACTTGCAGTTTGCTCAGATATAAATGTATCCAAGCGCTTTAGAGTAGGTGGATTGGTGGGTGGAAAGGTGACTGCTAAGTTAGAGGCAACAAGAAGATTGACAGGGTACAATAACTGAAAAAAGTGTATTTTAGAGTTTGCCTAAGGCCACTTAGAGCTCATAGTGATACAATAGCCAATACTGCTGGGCTGATAATCAAAATCTATCCTATCAAAAATGTTCATATCAGCGAGAAAAGCAATCATCACTTTTGATCCAAATATAATACTCGGTGAGAACATTTGATATACATGTAGCAAGGGCACTTAGCACTGGTTGAACCGGACGGTAAGTCCCAAGACTCAAACTGGAGCTTCTGAAATTTGCTCTCAAATTCTAGTAAGCCCTAGAGCTAAAACAGTACAAACTGTGCTTGTTTACATTTTAGAAGTAGTGTGTGGGTCGAAATTACCAGAACAGCACCGTACAGTGAATAGAATAAAGGAACATAGAGTTCCACTTGTGTAGGACTCGGCATCACAAATTGAAGAGGGTTCCTACATAGAATGTTTTTTCTAAACAGGAACTATTTGATGACACTTTATAAATTATTTTAAAAATAGATGTAATTAAATTTTTGGGAGTATTTTTGACCTATGGAGTTCTGTAGGATGCTCTCGTCGTAGAGTGGTGATGCATAGAGGGGCACGCACTGGGGGGAGAGCCCCTGCGGGTCCTCAACATTCACTTATGATGGAGCAGGCAAAGTGATTGGAAATCAAGTCACCATGCAACCATTTAAGGCACGAGCCTGTAGAGAGGCTCGTTCCTGAGGGCAATATGCTAACTGACTTGCATATGATTGCTAGGATATTATCTGCTGTAAGCAGTGAACATACTGGAAAAATGAATTAGACACTTTGATTTCTCCTGTCAGTGAGCCCTTAAGTATACTAGGCAAGACATTGTCTGGTGCAGGGTCGGATTGGTCACTCCCAAAAATAGTGTCCCACATTCTCAAATGATGAGTACTTTTTGTGTAAATTATATAGCGCGTGGTCGGTCTGAAGACATTGGAACAATTACCATGAGCACCAGCTACATTGCACAAAATCAAATTCATTTTCATTTTAGGTAGATTAAGTGATTTGCCCATTATCACTTGATGTTGAGCTGACACCAGAACTCAAACGCACTTCCCCAGTTCCAACGTCAGCAGCTCTGAGACCATAATGCTACATCCTATGTTTTTTTCCTCTGTGAAAGGTGCCCTCACAGCGTAGCCATTGCAAATACTTTCCCACTCTTCCATCACGGCCTAAAAAACACTGGGACGAGGTGACAACATCTGGCCCCAACGAGGCAACTTCTCTTACTAACCCCCTCCCCACCCTATTGTGGCCTTGGCGTATAACCTGGCCGGGGGGGGGGGGGGGTCAAGAAAAGCACACGGCTGATACTGCGACTCCAGGGAGGCTTAGGTGAGAATGCCCCCTCCTTGCGAGGCGCCTGCATTGTCACACCCTTCCAGCACCCGCCATGGCCTGAAAGTGATGGCCCAGCAGAGGACTGACACTGCTTCTGGGTTGGGCCAGCCACACGTGGCAGGGCGAGGTGAGAATGCCCTAAGGGACAGAAAAACACCTGGCCCTCAACCTCAGTTTGACAGCATGGCAGGGGAGTGCCCATGATACTGGAGACACTTCACAGTGTCCTGGCGGGTACCGGGGAAGATAGTAAGTTTCTGTGGGCTGGTTTATAGAGGCCCTCAAAAAACGGTTATCAGATTACCCTGAGGCACCAGTCCATCGTCCAATGCCCGACTACCTGCTTTCCCTATCCGACCCTGGTGAGCCCAGAACATTATACTGGTAATGAAGGTGATAAAGGTGAATTGGCGTGCTACATGCTCCGCTCCCTGTCCTGCTTACAGCACCGGTGCTGCATTGGTAAATCGATCATAGCCTCCTCGTCTTCTGAAGATGACAAGTCTGTTGCGTTGCTTGATTCTCACGTGAGCCTACTTTCGACGAGTAAGTCAGCTGTGACGGCTTACCCAAGGATGTCTCAGCCTCTCTCATTGTGGGTATCCTTGCCTTTTAGTCTGGCCGACACAAACAACCTATGCCACAGATGGTGCCCGTGGATCAAAGACTTCGGAATTTACACAGGAGTCCTAGGCCTTGAGAATGAAAGTAGACTGATGTGTGATCTCGAGATTGTGCTGGACCTGACACACAAGACATCATCTAACACATTTAAGACATCAACAATTTCTGATGCGATTATTTAAAACAGTAGTTTATGACCTATACGATGATTTAAAACAATAGTACATGAGCTACAGGATTATTGATTACAAAAGGTAATAGTTTCATTGGACAGTACAGAAGCATGGTAGGACGATTTACGCATTACTGTCAAGACTAAAAGAACGTGGGCAGCACTGTGATTTTGACAATTACAGCAGGCCCAGCGCCCAGACGGATCAGCAGTCCCCCCATCCCCTACCCCTCAGCGCCTTAAGACCCTCACAGGTGGGTAGTCACACTTTACAAACCCTGATTGATTGATTGATTGAGGGAAGAAACTCTGGGGCATATTCTAAAGGGGCTATCGCCGAGTTATCGTCACTTTAGCGCAGCCAAAGTCACTATAAAAATACAGCCCTATTCACCAGCTGCTGCTAACTGCCGGTACCACCAGTTTTCCGGCGATAGCTTCCTCAAAAAACATCGCCAACTGTCTCTAATGAGATGCAGAGTAGGCATTCCTGAGCAAAAAGCCGCAACAACACCACACCTCAGCATTCTTAAAGACCAGCCAGATCGGCGATAAGTACACAAAACATGCGATAAGGTGCATTAGCAGCAGGAAATTAACAGCTGCTCTGACCTGGTGCAAAGTCGGACGACAACCGGCACCAGACAAGGGAGCCCAGCCTGGAGCCACACCTGAAGAACAACAGATGCCATGGAGCCAACGATCATGCAGTTCGGAAACCCAAGAGGGCCACAACACCCACCGCCACCTACCCCCGTATCACCTCCCGACCCCCGGGGCCCCACACCGGGCACCCCCCACCTCCTCCGGACCAAGAGATTGCACATCAATGTCACGAAATCATGAACAAAATAATTCACCTGATGCCGCAGAATCACAACAACTAACAGTCATGTGAGTACAGAAAAAGCAGCATCAACCATACACCATTGAGAGTCCAAACAAAATATCACAATCAAATTTCGAACCAAACAACTAATTGGAAGAGTCATGTCGGGTCATCCCTAGACAATCCGTAAGTGACAGCCTGTAAGACAATATCTCAGATAAGAAGGTGTGTCAGGCACTCATCAAAGGACAGAGAGAGAGAAAGAGAGAGAGACTGAACACGGAGCGCAAGGACAATTGGGCCCTTGGCACATACATGCCAACTGTTGTGTGTGTCTCGTAATTGGTGCACCCAAAATCTAAGGCCTGGCAACAATTCCAGCGCGAAGGCCACATCAAAATTCACAAATGCAAGCAGTAGTCAGACTAAAATTAGGCATGGAAGCTCCTTTGTCTCAATACACAAGGCTGAAGGACATCCGAACCCCCAACCTTGGTCTCCAATGCGCCTGGCACCCCCTGAGTGAGGTACCATACCAGACTCTGGCGACTCCCACACCACTAACTGACCTAATGAAAGAGAGAATAAATATAAAGAGAGGTGTCCGACAAGGTTGCGTTTTGGCACCAACCCTTTTCTCTCTCTACGTAAATGACATCCCTGAAACCCTCTTGGGCTGCGAGCATGACTCTCCCAAGTTGTGTGGTCAAGCCGTTCCGGCCTTATTATTTGCGGATGACACGATTTTAATCTCCCAGACACCTAATGGACTACAAAATCTCTTGAATAAATTTCGGGCCTACTGCTTGGATAAAAATCTTGAAATTAATGCTTCCAAAACGAAAGTTATGACGATTAACCCCCACAGAGGGTCCAATAAAGTCTTTAATGTAAACAAGGAAAAGATTGAACAAGTGAATAATTTTAAATATTTGGGTATCACCCTCGACACTAAAATGAACTGGAAACCGCAAATAGAAAAATCGAGGTTAACACTAATACAAAATAAAGCCCCTATAATCAGGAAGTTTAAAAGTAGCCCTATTAAAGCAATATCACCTGCTATTGAACTTTTTAAATATAAAGTTCAATCAGCTACCCTATATGGGGCAGAACTATGGGGTCATGTACCACGAGATTCTTTTTCAGCCCAAGAAAACAGTTTTTTCAGGCAACTTTTAGCGATCCCGGGCTGTACCCCTCTTGTCCCGTTATTTTGGGATTTGAATATACGCCACTTGGACGATCAAGCTCATTTACGCCCATTACTGTACTGGGTGCGCCTGTGGTCAACTGATGAGCTTGCAGACTACAGAGATGCATTGAAGGAAATAATTCAAATAAAGAATGCTACTCAGTTGGTTTGGTTAGCGTATATTGAAAACTGGTTCACAAAGCTGGGCTTACGCAACTTTTGGACAGATCCTGATTCACTTACCAATTCTTCCAAATAATTGCTGAAGGACACATATTGGGATTATATTTATAATTCTGTATTACATAACCCCAAACTTGGACCATTGACCCTTAAATTTTTGAATTTTAAATGTGGAAGCAAATTCGAATATTTTATGGATGAAATTGAACCCCCTTTGGCTAAATCATTGTATTTAAAGTATCGCTATGGTATTTTGCAACTCAGTTCTAGAACATCTAAGTGGGCGCCCAATAATAATAATAATAAATCTGACCTGTGCAAATCGTGCAATATGGATGTAAAGGAGGATGAGACCCATGTCCTATTTATATGCCCTGCATATATGCGGCCAAGGATAAAATGGATCAAACCCATTTGTCTAAATTTGGGTCTTCGTCGTGTCCAGGATGGGGAAAGAATATTTAAGGGCGACACATCACAGAGGATAGTATTTAGCCTGAGTCGTTTTTTATTTAATGTTGCGATAATTAGGAAAAGGAATGGTCAAAAAATGTAATGGTATCATCACTAAGCCTGGTTCTTAAAAACTTTAAAAAAATTTTTACTCCTATTTTAAAAGGTTGGTAAACCTACAATGTGTATAAATTAATATTTAAAATTTTTTATATTGTATATTGTATTTATGTATGGATTATTTGCACCCACTAGAAATGCTGCACTTTGTCATAATGATTGTTTTCATATTGTACGGTACTCTTTTATGGTTATTATAACCGAAATAAAGAATTGAATGAATGAAAGAGCAACGTGTCCACACCCCACACACACTTGTCACTGCTTGAGCTACACCTGCATGGCAGGCCCCCAACACAACTGTAAAAAAGACAACCCATACATCCAAATGCCAAACACAAATACGACTCATTGCTTGGAGCTGTGGCATATCGTCCACAGAACTGCCGCCGGTCTGAGGAGTGCTGGTGGTACGAGACCAACTTACGCAATGGCAGGCAACCTCGAGCACATGCACAACCCCAGTCACGTGGAACTGTACCGTGCATGAATGCTGCATCTGTTTGGAACTCAGCCAATGGCAGTTCTGCTAATCAGTTACCGTCTGAGTTTCCACCTTGCGTACGTCACATGCATCCAGCCAAGGTGCCACTGTCGATCCTGCACATTCGAGTGGCCCATGGAGGTCTGCCTATCCAACACAACGGTAGCTGAACTGGATTATGACTTGTGTGTGCGCACCCTGTTGGCCCACGAACAGGAGTGCAACGGGAATACCCAGGCATGGGATGGCTTGATATGTGGTGTCTGTGCCGGCAGCAGTGGATGGGAGATTGCACAAGTCATCATGTGCAGTGACCACATCGAGGCGCTCCCCTATTGGGCTGTGTTGCGGATTGGTGAAACTGCGTGGTCGGAGCACATCTGTCCGAACCAGTTAATGGATTAACTCTCCCTCATGTTCCTTGAATTTGAGAACAACGTACTTCTGGAATTGATTGCCTATGAAGCAGCGCTCGCATTCATGGACGAGTAACTACCTTCCTGCAGCCACAACTGACTGACACCCAGAGCACAGGTCCCAACACTGTGTTGCATCGTGGAGGAATGGTCACATAAGCCAGAACAACAGTGGACATGTTTGCAGTCGCTCGGACTCAGAATGCATGTGCTTGCACCTATGCGTGTTGTCACACACCTGTGCAAGGTGCTGCAGCCCCATGGGCGGAGCTGCACAGCGTCGCCTGGCACCGTTCGTAAATCTGACATACTGCTGGAGGGAGAGTACACACATGGCAATGTAGCACGACATGTGACCCCTGCCCACTGTCAGCAAAGCACACAGTCGGCACAGTCCGGTGGAACAGCTCCATGCAGATCCCATGGGCTGTGAGTCGTGTCCCCTGACACGGGGCAATGAGCAGACGCCAAACATCACATGACTCAACCAGCAAGGCAAGGTCGGCTGAGACCATTGCCAACCATAAGGATATGTGTTCATTTTTGCTACCCCATTCCTTGCACTTCAACACATTCCCATTCTGCCTGTAAGTGTCTTAAGCATCTATCTGCCTGTTGTGTCCCATCACTTGCCCGTACTCACACGCACATGCTAATAAAGTCTACGCAACTTCACCAGTGTACTGTGATGAGTGTTGATTAGTTTGAGACATTGTGTGCCTCAATGAGCATTGTCCGTACACAGGGAGGGACAGACTGCCTCTGGTACATAGGTTGTGAATTCCTATTGGCAGCTCCGCCACTGTGAGCCATACATTGGGCCCGATTCACAAAACTAACTTAAGGCAAAATCCTCTACTTACTACCATTTTCGTATTCACAGAAGGCACTTACTCATTTTGGTATTCACAGAAGACACTTACTCACTTCGGTATTCACAGAAGTTAGGAGTCCTAACTTTAGGACTCCTAAATGCCTTCTGTTAATACCGAAAGTCTTAAAATTAGGATTTTTCTCAGTTTAGGAGTCCTAAAGTTAGGACTCCTAACTTTACTACTACTAAACTGAGAAAAATCCTAATTTTAAGGCTTTCGGTATTCACAGAAGGCATTTAGGAGTCCTAAAGTTAGGACTCCTAACTTTACTACTACTAAATTGCGAAAAATCCTAATTTTAAGACTTTCGGTATTCACAGAAGGCATTTAGGAGTCCTAAAGTTAGGAGTCCTAACTATACTACTACTAAACTGAGTAAAATCCTAATTTTAAGACTTTCGGTATTCACAGAAGGCATTTCGGAGTCCTAAAGTTAGGACTCCTAACTTCTGTGAATACCGAAATGAGTAAGTGCCTTCTGTGAATACCAAAATGAGTAAGTGCCTTCTGTGAATACCAAAATGGTAATAAGTTTAGGATTTTGTCTTAAGTTAGTTCTGTGAATCGAGCCCCTTGTGTTTGTGATAGTTGCTGGTAGATCTGTACCCTTACGTGTCTTCAGCAATGTGAGCATGGTGTCCAACTTCTTACCATGTAGATCAATATGATCCATTGAAACAGGCTGTGTCCACACTGATGTGTGTGAGTACGTCATGCGAAGAGATGTACTGTAGCCACATGCGATGGGGGACACTACTTCAGGCGGGCTACCTATTCTGACATTTACACACAGAGCCCTATATGATACATGGACGTGGGGCTATGTTGGGGGATGCAAGATTTTTGTTCATGTGCAATGAGGCCACAGCTAGTTCACACCTTCACATTCATCTAATTAGCCATGTGGGTCAGGCTCAAACATACGCATTGATGACATTTACCAGGGTGTACCTTTCAGTGCAATCAACGTCCCTACATTCATCCATACTTGTACACATGAGAGAACATAGACATGACACATCTGTGTGATTTTGAATGTTTTATTCACATTCTGGGGAGTCTCGGAGCCGGAGGGGTACATGGCCAGTACAAGCTCACATGACATGGTTGCCCAGTGGTGGCCCAACCAGAGTCGTTGGGGGGAATGCAAAGTTAATCGGAAGCGGAGAAATTCGCTCCACAGCCGGGTTTCTGTGTAATTGGTACAGGAGCAGATATGGCAGTCCATGTCGGGGTCTAGGTGAATGTCGCAGAGTGTTCTGGGGGACAGTGGGAGGTGGTGTTCCAGGACATGATGCATAGGGCTTAACCAGACAGAGACAGGCCATGTGGCGGGTACGGATGCTACTACATCCCTCCTCACACAGTCATTACCCTCCACATCTTACTCCTCTGAGACGTCTTCGGTGTCCGGTGTGTCAGGTGTGTGTGGTGGTGTTATGGCAGCATCACTGTGGGCCACTGACACATCAGGGTGCGAAGGTGATAGGGTTGCATCACTGTGTGCCAATGACACATCAGGGGGCGGAGATGTGTGTGTCGAAGTTCCAGCAGCAGTCATCTGGGACAGGCTCAGTGGCAGCAATGGCAAGTTGAGTATCTGCAAGGCCTGGAAGATCCCAGCTACATCTCGCTGGTGTTCAGCCGTGCCAGCCATCCTTCCAGCCTGCATCCGCTTCATGGTCTCCATTTTCCTCCTCATCTGTGCCAACTCCGTGCTGTCATCGCTGGAGCTTGTCTGACTCGACAGTTTTTGTACCTGAGTAATGGCCCCAGCGAGTTCAGCCAAGGATTGTCGGTGACCATGGTGCGGACAGGGGGTGTCCTTGAGGGACTGTACATGGTCCCTGATGGGACTCAGACACCCACGTATGGCATCGAGTTTGGCTGCCACAAGCTCGAAACCCACCCGCAGCTGATCTGCCAACTCCACCTGGCACGCTAACACACGGTGTTGGAATTCCATGTGTTGGTCGTGGGACTCCTGTGGGCCAGCCATGGTGGTGTGTGCTTCCTGCTGTGTGGTCTGTGCAGGGGATGGGGTCACCGCAATGCAGTCGGGCTGCCCTGCTTCTGCGGATGGTGTGCGGATGCTGTCCACGAGCAGTTGGAGGGTGTCTGGGCAAATGTGCAGGGTGTCCTCTTCATCATCACTGTAGAGATGTGTGATCTGCTCTGCAGGAGGTGTTGATTGTCCCTCTGCAATGTAACGGGGAGATGCAGGTTAACAGTGTGTTCCATGTATGTTGACGCATTGTACATGTTTACATACAGACTGCATGACAATGTACATTGTGACTGTTTTGGAGGAGCTGGCTATTTGATGGCAGACAGTGGACATTTCGACTACATGACGGATGTGAGGTTGTATTTGTACATTCTCATGTCACGGTGTCATGCAATGCCAGATGTGATTGGCCAGTTTCTACGCACAAGCGGCACCAGTTGTGTCCCCTGTTCTGTGGTGTAAATGTTGCACTTTGTACCACATTGTCGTCAATGTTGATGTGCTGTGATTGCTATGTGTGTGTGCTGCATTGTTGGCGAGTCTGCCCTGCAGCTCTGATTTGGCATCCCCTTATCCCTTTGAGTCGGTGTGTCTTTGACTTGTGTGCTTTTCGGGTGCTGTGATGTTTGCGACTTGGGTCATTTGTGCTCTTGGACACATTTGGTACACTTGAGCATTGTTTGTTTGCAGATGTGTTTTTGACGTCATGGGTTGTAGGTGCACGTGGATGTGTCAGAGTGTGACCTACTCCTTTACGGATGTGGTCCACACTCAGCCACCTCAGAGTTGTCTCATGCACCATGTCATGTATTATGAGTGCAGCCATGCTATCTGTCATGCAGTGTCACTGGCATAGTCCGTGTGGCTCATAGAGCCGCTGCTTTTCTGGAATCAGCACATGTGCATGGGTAGGTTGTGGCATTGGTGATATGGAGGGGGGTTCATTTGTGCGCATTGTGGACTGGGACCTACTTGGTGTTTCTATGTGTGCTGCAGTGTGCAAAGGGTGTCAGGGACGTGTTCCACACTCATTGTGGGTGTGCAGTGTGCTGCGCTTGATTGTGCATGTGCGCCAATGTACCCATCTCCCTCTGTCCCCCCAGTCCGTGGTCGTTACTCACCCTGTTGCTGTTGGGTCAAGTCATATCGATCTGTGTCCAGACCCCCAACTCCTTGCACCGTCTCCGCACTGATGACTGTGGCCACCATTTGCTACAGCACATCCAGCTCCTCCTGTGGCGCAGGAGTCCCACCTCCAGTCGCCTTTGCTGCGAGTTTCCCCTTGGTTTGGCTGTGCACTTCATGCCAGCGCCTCTAGACCTCCTCAAGTGACATCCTCGAGACTCCGACTGCATTCACTTTGGTGACGATGGACTGCCATATTTCTGTTTGTGTTGCCAATGCGACAGTGGAGGTGACGGACAGTTGTTGGTAGTGTTTGATCACCTCCGTGACGATGATCCAGTCTTCCTGCAGACTGAACCCCGTCTTCCTCTTCCTCTTCTCCTTGCCCGTTCCCAGGCACGGGGTTCCTGGCTGGTACTCCGTGGGGCATTTGGGGTTTGGGTTGTCCTCTGCACTCGGTCCGGGTGCATCCATGGTGCTACGCAGTTTGATTTGGTTTTGGTGTGGGTTTTTTTGTTGCTTTTATGGTGTATTTTCCCGCATGATGCGTGGGATTGCAGGCCTGTGGCTGGTTTTCCCTGATTTTTGTATCGCGCTTGGCATCATCGCAGCTTTTTTTGCGTACGTGTTTCGTATTTTGGCTGCTTCGCGTTGACTTTGTTGCGGATTTCTAACGCGTTATCATGAGCCTATCGCATGGTGCCGCCAGTTTGGGAATGCCGCGTTACCACAGTGTTGTTTTCCCGCGATAGACTGCGATGTGAAGAGTTGCGTTAAGCTACTTTTGCAGACGTTTTCACACGTTCTTGTGAATATCTCCCTCTGTGAACTCAAATCATAACCAGTTGTGAATCTGCATCCTTCCGACAGAAGTGGATGGTCTTTAGATCACAATTAAACCCGTCATCATCATTATGGCAAAGCCTGGCAAATAGACAGGAGCTGGTGAATTCAAGCAATGCTTGTTTTGAGAGGTCAGTTTTGATATAGCATGTGGATCTGAGGAATAGTCCATGATTTGGGCTGATGGAGGAGTTGAGTGTCAGTATTTCTGATCATGCCAATTTAGTCCAAAGGCCATGGCTCTATCTCTGCTAATTTCTCATTTTTCTGAGACTTTAAATGTGTTTTGGACAGTGTGGGATTGTCCTTTTACCATTATGTTGTGCTGCTAAGGTAAGTTGGTTTGGGAAATGCCACCTGCACACTTGAGATTTTTTTTCTTGGGCCTCTGAGACTTATCCAGTCCGAGAAGATGATACTAAAATATCAGGCAATTTGTGCTTCTCCAAACCTCCCTCATAGTTCTATCTGGGTATACACAACCTGGAATGGGTCAACCCCAATCCAAATGGCTATAAGGGCAGCCAAGTAGATCAATTAGCGGCATGGGATGCCATGATCCAGAGTCTTGAACATAGCATTGATTAGCAACGCAGAGCAGGATTCTCGGTTGATAAGGTGCTTTGGAGGACTCTAGTTTCCGGGATCTTCTCTTCGAAATATACCTGACACTTTTATCCAATAGATAATGAAATACCTATTTCTTATATTGTAGGAAAGTAGTCAAGAACCCTCAGGGATTACATCCTTCCATCTCTTCATTCCGGTACACGCCTGTCCATACTGTGTACTAGTTCCGCACTATGGCCTTTTTATAGTGTCTATTACTCCCATTTTTTCTCAGGCTCATTCAGAGAGGTTTTAGCAACTTCCAACTCATGTAAGACTTCTATTAAGATCTGAATAGTGCCATTTATTAATGGATAGCACCCACCATACAATTAATCAACAAAAGAAAGGTGAAAAGACTACCAGTAATCAGACGTGGATTGTTAATTAAACACTTGGCTGCTAACTAAGCCTTTCCTCCTGCCACCCTGGTGCTAAACCCTTTTTTGGATGTTTGAGGTGGTTTGCACTTAAACCTTCATAATTTCTTTCCAAAGGAACCCAGTGTTTGTAGATGTCCCTGCAGGGAAAAGAGAAAAGAGCCAAAATACAGCTACATTTCAATGCTTTGGAAAAATGGGAAAAAGTGCTGTGTAAGAAAGAGTATGTTTTTTCCCCCAAATATGGCATTAGTAAAAGGGTTTCTCTACTAAAATCACCACCTTTCCAGCTTTCAGGAACGAGCAGAGCTGTTTCAAAACCCATTTTTTACCACAGTTTTTGCAAAAATAGGAAGTTCATTTTCCTATTTTTTATTTATTTCAGTTGGTTGTGAAAATAGGTGTATAACCCAAATATGTCCCCAGAACACTAAACATTTCAGAAAAGGAGACAGAATTCTGAATTCAGTAGGGAATCATTTGTGTAGATTTGTCAAGGTTTTCCCTAAAATGTTATCATTCAAATAAAAAAAAAAAGAGTAGGGAAAAAAACCTTATTTGTGACATTGTTTTTTATTAGAAATTGTTTGCCAATATGGTTTGTTTACAAAAGCAAGATGTTCTCACTTGTGTAACCACATAAAGCAGCTGTACAAACTGAGTAAAACAAGTCATCAACAAACACTTGCGCATCTTAACCTCAGGAGCTCTCAAATGGCCAAAACCAAAGTTTGCCAACAGAAGAAGTAAACATATACGTCACATAATAGTTCACACCAGACCACCACAAACACAGGAAAGCAAGAGAAACTGTACTTACTACATGGGACATGAGCCCTGTCACAGACCTTTACCCCTGTGGTTCATGCTCAGTCTGCATCTCACACAGCCAACAAAGACACTACAACTCACTAAAGATCTAGAATGAACTCTGAGACGCCACACAAACTGTCATTCAAGTCACATTATCTACATGATTTCATGCCCCTGCAATCTAAAATATATATCAGAATGACTTGTCGCAAAGCTAAACAACGAATTTGGGGAGCATCGCAGCAATGCTAAATGCAAAAAACTGACCACCAGGATGAGCAACCATTACATAACCGAACAACACAATAGATGACCAACGTTGAGTCATCTTAGAAACTCTAGATACTGTTCAAGAGAATGCAGAAAGCATCCTGTTAGAAAAAGAACAGAGGTGGGTGTATTACCTGAGAACACTTGTTCGCCTATAACAAAATATCATCAGTGTAATGTAAGAACAGACACTACATGTTGAATTAGCCACAAAAATAAGTACTGCAAGTTATAAAGTATACCAGTGCATTCTCATCAGAAATTGGCAACCCATCTGAATGCAGAAAAACATCAAATAGCACATTTTTATATTCCTGAGGGAGGCAGTTCATTTTTATCATCCAGCAAATTTGAAGCAAACTACGTTACCCATAGGGCAGCGTTTTTAGACACACTTCTCCCCTCTGAACTCCGAAACCATTGTCAAACAATACTTGAAGTTTTCGGCAGTCTGAATACATATTTGCGACCACTCACCCCACACTATAATTGCATGAGAGCATTGTATAAAACTAACACGGCTCATTCAGTCTATACACCTACACTAGGCAAGCTCTTGCTGGGCAACATGGCCATACAAAATCTGGCCAATCCGATCACTTGACAGGCTATTAATAATCTAGTTCAGCCCACTGACCTCTCTTCCTGGGGCACAAATGACAGCAGGAGCACCTGCTGCAAGAATCCCACAAGTGAGGATTACAAGCCGCATTGCCGGCTTCACACAACTAAGACACCCTGCAAAGATCACAGGTAAAGCTATTTCTAACTAGCCACTCTCCTGGGGCCTGTACGCTGTACCATCACCTCCATAGTGGAACATTAGTGTACAACCGGCAGTACACGTCTAAACTTTATCCACTTAATAACCCGTTAGGTGCCCGTCCCCTAGTAGACGATTTGCACAATCTAACTCAGTAACAGTTGCAAGAGCAACACGTCTTTAATGTTCACGCTCGGTAGATAAACATCTTGTGATAAAATAATACCATACACCCCTTTTTTCCCTAGTACATATCAGACAGCTACCACTACCAGCCGTATTATGCCATACAACCAAATATAGTAAGGGAAGCAATTCTCTCTCCTGCATGCTGATTTAAGTACATTTTCTAAACCTGACAAGCCCTTGAGTAACCTGGGTGAAAATAAAATGCGCAAATATTGAATTATTAACTCTCTTTTGATATCTTCTTTTATCCTTCCCCTTTGGTTAATCCTCCACAGTCATAGACCAAATTGTGGCCTATAACCTCTTGTCAACTACATGCACAAACATAACCAGTTGATGAAGAAGGGTGAGCGAATCAACTTACCATTCCTTACTACTTACACAGCCTCCTGACATTCGAGACAGCGGAATCCTTTGGTCCTGAAGAAAGCCAACCGACCGATATGGGCAACATAGGCTGAAACATGTCGACAGATCTTTCACCAGGTGCATTGGATCAATAGATATCCATATAAGCACCATCTGCCTTTTTTTAACTTTATCCCTCCCCAGTGAAAATAAAGACAATCTACACAGGAGAGAAGATATTTCTAATGTTTTATTTTACTGCACTTTTTATCTTACTCACAACTGTCGTACAGCAGGCAGTCTCCCTCCTGGTGGAGGATAATGGAACACCTGGAGAATAGGGCACTCAGGTGCTATTACCCAATGATGACTCATCCCACTTAATCAAACAAGACGGGGAATCAAGATATAACGCTGTAGAGACAGTGTGGCTTAGGGTCTCCATTACAATTTTCCAAGAGACTCTGGAAAATGAACTACGTTTTCATCCTGATTACCTAGAGAACAGGATTGCAGCTTATCTTGATATCTATAGTGCATTCCTGGCATCTTCCTTTCAAGCAGGGCAGCGTTGTTGTGCGTTGTGTTGCATGGAAAACTGATACATATGACCAGTAGTGTTTTTTGTCAAAGTTTCAGGTAACAAAGGATAGGAGGATCCATGCAAGCCAGACCATCTAAACTCCCATGGGTGTCTAGATTTTAGAAAGGTCTTGGTTTGGTAGGTTTCCTTGGAGGCCATCAACTGCTCAAGTACAGATTCATACTGGTTGCATTTAGCACCTGCACCAGTATCTAGGTTCAAATAGCAAATGCTAATAAGGCTATCAAAATATTAAACCCATGAATGCTGGAAGTGAGCGATAAAGCCTTTCCAGGGCAACCATCACTTTACAGTCCATTCACATGCCTTTCACCAGCCATAACTACTGCCATTCATACTGCTAGCCACGGACCCAACTCAACACGAGACTTGCATCAACATACCATACCACTGGCAATTATGGGCCCAACCCATTCATACACCACAGGACTGAAATACCAATCACACTGCCAATCATCCCACCATCAGCCAACTTGCATACAAGCACACCACCAGCAAACCTCCACCAGACATGATATTCGTGCCTCGACAAGCTTCACAAGATCCCAATGAAAAGAAACCTAGACTAAACTTTTTCCACCATTTCTCTCTAAGTCCTGATGAAGAACATACACTTGCCAAGTGAACCTTTACTAATGCCAGTCATCTGAGGCTGAGGAAGACTTATTTTTCTTGCGCATTTAGTGCACTCGCTGTGTTAAATCCAATTCCTTCCAGTGTTTATGTATGTGGAGGTGTCCAAGTATGCCTTGTGACCCAGGTTTCTCTGACTGTGTGAGCCTGACTCCTTTTGCAACTACGATAAACATGCTGAAGCAGAATATTTCCCAAGGAACACTCCCAAAACTACTAAGGGCTTTAGGATTTGTGGTACAGGGTACTCTGTGACAATATGGCATACATCCTGTATACCGTTATGTGCAGTGCTTTCATTGTAATGCACTTGTCATACAACAGACAGAACATTCACCACATTTGGATGGAGGATTAACATGGCAAGCAGATGACAAGCAAGCCTATTGTATTCCTGTTTACTAAAGTCAGTAAAACTCAGTGCCTGAAATCTACCATCACAATTCCTTTTGAACGCAGGATATGGCTGTCTTCAGTTTGTCAAAATAATGTCCCCAAGATGGAGAATGGTAATGGGGAGCATGGAAGCGGGCTGAATCTCTGAAGCAACTCGACTGAGCGCACGTCAACCTGTCTTACCCTCAAGTACTCATGTTTTCTTCTCTTCTGCAGTCCTTTTCTTGAGCAGTCATCTTTTGGTGATCTTGGAGAATTCTTAGTCCACCGTGGCAGGGTTTGGGGGTTTTGTCTGCGGTGGACATAGGTGTATTGGTGCTGCGGGAGCCTCACCGGGGTGATGAATTGGGCTGTGCATGAGGAGGGACATAGTTTTGAATCTGGCCTGTGCCTTACCCACAATAGTAAGCTGGACCTGTTCAACTGAGACCCTGGCCAAGGATCGGCCAACCGTATGGAGGTTTCTTTTCCATGGGAAATTGACAGCACCATTACTGGTTCAGAAGGTTAATTCCGACTACAGAGAAGTCAAAGCCAAAGCAGGGAGCGCCATCATAAAAGTCACAGTAGTCTCAGCAGTGAGGACCGCAGCAAAGATATCATGGACAGAATGGAGGCAGATTGTATGAGAAGGATTGAGCCACAAGTGGATGAGGCTGGGAGATACACTTGTTATGTGTCAGTTGCTTTGGTCCCAGCTCCCTTAATTGAACAGCCCACACCCATTGCATGAACAGAGGCAGATGATAAGGGGTCAGTGAGAAACTCTAGTAAGACTGCTTTGAACTCTCTGAGCATCCAAAACTCCCAGAAAACAGAGGCCCTGCATCATAACATTTCAAGCAGAGGGAAGCTGGCACAGAGTGCCCTTCAAAAAACGATGAGCAGTTATCACTTAAGGTCAGCGGGCTTAGCAGATTTAGCAACTGGGGGGGCAGACTGAATAGTCAAAAGGATAAAGGCAAATAGGCTTGAAGGAATAGAGGCAGGAAGTAGGGTGAGTGGTCAGCTCAGGGCCCCCGTACATCGGGATAGAGATAAAGGCAGACAAACAAAGATTTCACTAGAACACTCTGCTTTAAGAAAGCATGCTCTCTGTGCAACAGGCCACAGCCTTCCTAAACCTACCCCATCCTTATGGACCTATTTCAAGATTATATGCTTGCTATTCATGTCTGTAGTTTATGTACGGTCAGATGTATGTTTCCTTGTGGCACATGAGGAGGATGAAGTGATCTCATGGCCAAGGATGGGGGAGAAGTGAACGTTACATATTCTATGTCAAATTGCCCCAATACCTTAAAAGCAAAGAAGTTGAACTTTAAAGACCCCTTGGTCCCTTGAGAGTGAGGAAAGAAAACTGCAATGAGGGGGAATGCGGAGAAGCTGGCATTCCCCTCTCTAACAGGTTTGATGTCTTATCGTACCTGGCCAGTGGGGGTTGGCATGATGGTGAACCTGATATAGCGGCTACAGCAGCTGTCGCTGACCTCGTTTTTTACCAGGCATCCAGGCCAGCCATTACAGGAGTCAGACAAGCGCCCAGATAAGGTGGGATCGAGAGGATACTGAGCGGTATCTCAGAGGAGATTAAAAGCAGGTTCGCCATCTCAGAATTAAACCAGAAAGACATTCACGAGTCATGCCAGATGGTGAGACAAAAGCTAGACAATCTGATTGAGAGAACTGCTATTTTAGAGAAGAATGTGGCCAACATAAAGCTAACAGTGGAGAGAAATACCAGGAAGCTTTCATTATTAACAGAACAAAAAAAATGAACACAAGAAACGCTGGAGAGGCTGGAGAATCACCCGAGAAGGAACAACATAAAAATCATGAGTGTACCAGAGAGCATTGAAGGGGCAGATATAAAGACATTTGTGTTCAACTTAATTCAAGATGGGCTACTGTAGAGAAGAACAGATATCCTTCAGGGTGACCTGGCACGGGAAATACAGAGGGTCACAGGGATCACTTCAGGCGCAGGAAGACCATTCAATTTTAACACCTTCTTAGTGAAAGAAGCAATTCCTCAACCACTCTAAAAAAACACGTAATTGTAATATAAAGATTTAACATGTAATATTAGGTCAGACTTTGTCAGGCCACTGAGAAAAGGCAATGGCAGCTAGGGAGGAAACTGTATGAACTAAAAAAAATTGGGAGCAAAGACCCAGCTGAGATTTCCCACACTGCTAAATGTTATGTGGAACAAAAATATGTGCATAATTAAGAGTGAGGAGGGAGCACATACGTTGATCCAGGAGATCAAAGCCACAAAAGATTAGAAATAGGATGCTTTAGTTTAGGGAGTTTGGAGACTAAAGTGAAGGCGAAATCAGAGGAGCACATTATTATGGCGAAAATAGTAAAGGGTATTGGTAGGTCATAGTTTGTTATTCCTTTTTAGTTTTGCAATAAAGTCTTGAGGAGAGTCCAGGGACCATCTACTTGCTAACTGTAGAGAATTGATTTAATGGAGTGTTCCCTAAAGTAGAGTTCTGTATGGGTGGGGGACATCAGGGGGAACATGGATAATAGTAGTATTACAGTTGGAGGGGGAGCCGTATAACATGTATAGGATACTTTGAGCCACATATGGATGACATAGCTCACCTTAGAAGAATTTTAGGGAGACATGTAGAATATTATATTTCAAAAATTTTTTAGGGGAGGCGATTCTAGTACACTTCTTAAGGAGTACCTAGATTGATCAATAAGTCCTCCACACTGTAATAACCCCCTAAGGTGGCAGCTGTAGTTAAAAAGATTATAGAAGATTTAGGTTTAGTATACATATGAACAGTGAGAAAGAGAAGATTTCTTTTTATTTCATACTCAGAAATATGGACATAGCTCACATATAGATTGCTGGTTGGTCGATAGTAGCTCATCAAGCCAAGTCAAAGCAGTTAAATGAATTCCATCCTTTCTCTCAGATGAGAGTTTAGTGGGTCTTGAGTTAGAATTGGGGAAGAAAACCAAAGTGCAGAGATGGACTATGGAAATTAGAGTTTTACTAAACTCCTCTCTGGTGCAAGAGCTAAATACAAATACAAATCTCTTCATGAGTATAAATGTGGGTAGATCGCTCATAAATATGGTGTGGGGTGCGTATAAGGCGTAAATTTCAGGGATCATGACTAAAAGTTCAAAGAAGCACTTTAGGGCAGACAAAGGCAGGGGAGTGTGAATTGGCCCTCTTAATGGAGAAATTAGAACTGCAGTTAACGGAGACAAGTTTGGCTACTGAACAGGAGATACTTGGATTTCAATTAGATAAGTGTAGAGAAAACAGTGCTAATTGAAAGTGCAGGAGAGATGTAAAGGCAGCAATTTGCAAAGTTGCAAACATGATGAGAGGTGTAGAAAAATCCTGGCTTAGAAAGTTAGGTCACAAAATGTTAGGAATATTAAGATAAGTATCCAATAGTGTTTGGACTCTGAGAGTTGCCTTGATAATGAAAGAATAATTTTTATCAGGCTCTATATAAGGAGCAAGTTGGTCTGAGAGACTAGGAGAGGGATGCCTAGCTTAATAATCTACAACTTGCCAGACTGAACCCCAAGGAACAGGAAGAACTAGCCCAAAAAATCTCAGAGGATGAGATCGGAGTAGCTATTGTGAAGGTTAAGGGAGGCAAAGCACCTGGCCCCTACGGTGTACCGGGGAAGTGTATAAGACTATAGTGGAGGAAGTACTCCCTGTGTGACATGTGCTATGCAATACTATTTCGAGTAAGGGCCAAGATCCTCCTCCTTCGTGGGGCGAAGCAACAACTGTGGTATTACTGAAATCAAACAAACCTCTGAATAGGTGCAAATCATATAGGCCAATATCTCTGTTAAGTGCAGACTACAGCATCTTTACTGAAATACTGGCAAATAAACTTGCAGGGGTAATGGTGAAGCTGGTAATGGCTGATCAGAAGGGCTTTGTGCCAGGTAGACAATTGAAGCAGTCATTGCATCAGATAATCGGAGCAATAGAGTTGGTCAGTTCTATTCAGGCTCTGTTAGCCCTAATAACCTGGGACACAGCTAAAGCTTTCGACCAAGTGAACTGGTAGTTCCTTTGGGGCTGTTTTAGAAAGTATGAGTTTCCCCGCAATATCTTTGGGGCAATTCATTGCTTGTATATTACGCCCTCTGCTAAAATATTGATAAATAATACGCTTACTGAAAAGGTCATGATAGGGAGAGGCATGCGGCACGGGTGCCTCTTTTGCCTATTCTAGTTCATTTGCTTGTTGAACCTTTAGCGGTGGCAATAAGGGCGGAAAAGAACATAGTTCCATTTGAATGCCACGGGTATCAGAAAAAGATTGCATTTTATGCAGACGATTTAATACACTTTACCACCCAACCTGAGGTAGCTATCCATACTTTTCAGGGCCTAGCCATTTAAATTGGGAATTCGGCAGGGTATGTCATTAATCAGGATAAGACCAAGTGTATGACTAACTTCAATAGGCCAGTATGAACTCAAATGAGATATCTAGGAGAGGATATATATCAGGATTTGGATTAAGGGCCTTATTACGATAAGGCCTGGAAAGCCTCCAACCGCAGGCGGTTTCAATTCAGACCGCCTAATTTCAATGTAGGCAGTTGGAATTGAAACTGGTCGGTCATTCCGGCTGGCTTCCGATGGGCTCAAGGAGCCCGTCGGCCAGTGGAGACCAGCCTGTAATTCCAATGGATGGCACTTCTATTATTGACCTTACGGTGCCCGGTTTACGACAGGCTTTCCATGCCAGGCTTTCTGAGATGGTAAGCCTGTCAGAAAGGGCTCCGGTTGGGGGTCAAAGGGGTGACCCCTTGTTAATCCCTGCATTGTGTGACAGGCACCTTGAGGTGCCTGCCACGTGGTGCTGGGATTAACATAATCTCCAATTTCTCTATGGGAGCTTGTGCTATGGCTGATTTATGGCCACAGCACAAGCTCCCATAGAGAAATGTGAGTAAGTGACCGCACCACGTGCTGTCACATTGTAATTGCGGTGTCGGGGCCACCGACCAGAGGTTGGTCAGTCGGTCCCGAGACCGCAACAGTGTTGATCGACATCGTAATCAGGCCCTTAGCGTCTTATAATAATTTTGGTAGACTTGCACTTGAGGTTAAGAAGTTACACGAGAAATTGCTGAACCTTTCCTTGACTATTTTTGGGAGAGTAAATTTAGTTAAGATGTGTATCGTTCCCAAACTGTTGTTTTATTCAACTGCATTCCATTATGGTTCACCCCGTGTCTCTCCAGAAGATTCAGAGTGACATGTTTAGTTTTATATGGGCGGGGAAGGGGGCGATGATACCCTGGAAAAGTGGGGCAGTTGTTTGTGGCAATGACCAATAGTTTATGAGTGCAAACATTTTTTTGTATATGTTTGGTGTGCCAATTTGTTTAAAAAAAGATCAGAATGAAGATTTTAATATCTGGGGCAATGGCTTGGTTTAAGATTAGAAGTAAATGGGCAATTGCATATTATTCAGGACAGGCACCAATATGGGAATTACCAGGGACACCTGAATGTTTAAAAGATGTCTTAAGAGCTCCACTTAGGTCAGCTAAGAGTGTAAAGTGGAGAGACCTCTTAGATGATAGTGGTCTAACAACATGGAGCAAAATATTTTGTAAAACTGGGGGCAGTTTGTCTAGGATTAAGTACATACAACTTGACTCATGGTACAGGTCATTAAGACAAGAAAGGGGCTGCTTGGATATGAAATTGGAAAGAGATTGGCATACTAGTGGAACACTAAAGAAAGAGGTGGTATGAACTGCTATGTGAGGTGGAGGAAAAGAGGAAAACATTGGCCTACCAGAAGTGGACTGTGTACTTGCCGAATTTAGATTTGGGATCAATATGTCAAGTATCCCTTGAGCTTTTATATGCAAGTGTCAGTCCAGCTATATTTAAAAGGAACTATCTTTTCACTGTCGCAGTGCTTATTGGACCCCCTAAAAAGATGGCAGATGGCCCAGTGCACAAGAGAATGCAAGTAAGACGTGTGGTCTGTTAAAAGCCCATAATCTACATTTGTTTATATTATGTCCTACTCTGAATGAATATTGGTAAGACATAAGTAAAATGATAAATACAGCACTTAGTTCCAAGTTTGAGGTAAGACCAACTATAAATATGTTTGGTTTCGATGAAAAGGTAGAGAGAGTGCAGAATCATCAAAGCTAGTTTTCTACCTCTTGGTTTGGGCCAGGCATTTGATATGCAAAATATGTGTCAATTTGGTTCCTCCCAACGTCAGAGAATGGACCTTGTTGATAAGGAAAATCAGCTCCTATGAGAGATTATGTTTTAGTGAAAAGAGAACTAAGTTTTGGTAACTGATAATTGACGCTATATTGTTGGGCAATGTCTGTAATAAGCTTGAAATGAGGTCAGCGGCCAGATCTGGAACTTGCAGCCCATTCCAAATGCCCTGAACTTGCAACCATTTCGGCAAGTCAAACAAAGATACGGTTGAACGTTTGCCAACTCAGACGTAAAATGTGGCTGACCACAAGGTCAAATCATAAGTTCAATGGTAATGAGGGTTAAAAAACCCACTAAACTTTCTTTCTCAAGGAATTTTTCAAAATTCAAATAAAATATTCAAGACATGATTTGAGGTACACTGGGGACTACAGTTTCCGATGTCTCACCTGCTTCCTTTTCTGGCCCAAATGTGACATCTCTCATATGGATGGTGTTTCTTCTCTGTTGGAGGATGAATTCCATCTAAGTATCACCTAAGCAACCTTGTCTAGTGCTCCCACTCATTTGTAATTTGTAACTGTTCCAGCTTCAACTGAAACAAAGGCTTACAGATGATTGCCTTCTCAAAGTCAAATAAGAGTGTCTGGTGTACAAGAGCAGAATTGCAATACACAATATTTGGATTGTCAGCGTCAATTTGCATCAGGTGCACAACCAACTTTTTATACCAGATGCAGGTCTTACATGCAGCATTGTAGGGCTGACATAGCTGGCCATGCTTATCAACCCCATCCTTGTATGTGTTGTTGTCCAGAATGTGATTAGGGTTCTGAACATCAGCCATCTGATCATTCCTGGAGGGTGAGAATTTTGTATTGTGATGTATGGTGGTCAAAAGTAACAGTTGCCTGCGATTTTGGAATTTGAGTGCTAGCATTTCTTCATTTTAGTTCCCATAAGAAGATGGCGGCCGGCTAAGGAGCCCGGTCGGACGCTCCGGAGCTCCGGACTAGATGAGGTGAGAGGAGACAGCGGATGTCTGCTTGGCAATTCACGCATTTGACATTGCATGGGCCGTAAGGTGGCAATGGCTGGGAAACACAGAAAGATGGAAAGTCGTCTGGCCTGACCTCCAGAAGGAATCGATTCCCTGGTAACCAGTAACGGTCAGACGGAGATCTCAAGAGGCGGTTGAGCGTGAAACAAGCACTAGGCAAAAGACTTTCTTACCCAGTTCAGAGCGTCCCTTGCACGGATTATGCGCGACGGCAGCCCAGCACTTCTCTCTGCTCTCGCTAACGAACCCCTGAGCTCCCTCGCTTCGGCATACACAGCGAGTTCCTCTGTCAGCGCTTGGACGGCAGCGCTTAACGCCTGGCGAAGCTATCGCCTAGCAACCGGGAGATTTTCCTTCCGGGTTGGGCAAAACAGAGCCGTGGCTTCAGCGGCTTCAGCGGTTTCACTCCCTCGGCGGCATCTCGACTTAATCTTAAATTCTACGCCCGGCTCCATAACAGAGGTAGTGAAGAGTATCTGGAGTTTTCAAGCCTGCATGCATCGAGCAGACAGCACACGCAGGGTGGCGGGAGAGCAGATTGAGCCTGTAGGAGGCCCCCAGAGCTCTAAACCTCTCGAGAGTGGTATCTCAGGGAAAACAAATAGTCGGTTTGAAATTTTGGAAAAAGCTGGAGGAAACAAAGGGTCCAAGGGGATAAGCTACTGTCTTAGAAGCAAGCAGTTTTTTGCAAAAAACCCTTTGAGCACCACGGATTCAGGCATCACTCCTCTCAACACAAAGAAAAAAACTAAAAAATTAAATGGCCTAGAGAGAAAATCACTCAAATTAACATCTAAAGAAGGAAATAGACCTAAGGTGCCTTACACTCCTACTGACTCAACCTCCCGAATAACTCCCTCGCTTAGGACCTTCTTCAAGCTACAAAAGGTCAATGGGCCAGGTGAGATAAACTTATCATCGGAGGCCTCTCCACTCTCTGATCCTGCAATGCCTTCTACGTCATCTTCATGTATAACTTCTCAGGGGTCGAGCCCACTGACATCAGCTGAGGCCATGGTCCCAAAAACTACTGTAGAAAGAGGAACCCATGGTACTCCAGTGACTCTCCTTATACCACGACCCCCCTCGATGCCCCCACAACGGGAAATGGCCCTGAATGGGGATGTAGCACCAGATGTTGACATTGAAACCGTATGTGAAGAAAGAGGGGGGGAAACAGGTGAGAAAGAAACTGAAAGGGAAGCGAGGCAAACAATAAATACGAGAGTGGAGGTTGAGGGCGAAGAGGAGGTCGGCATCCTCGAGAAGATAGGAGAATCCAACTCAGATAAAGTTCTAGCATTACTCCTGTCTGAAATTAAAAATAGATTCGACGTCTCGGAAAAAAATCAGTCAAAGATCCAAGATACTTGTGAAGCTCTGGACAGCAAACTAACCGCCCTCACAGGGAGAGTTACAGCAGTAGAATTGGAAGTGGAACTCCTCAATAAAGAAATCAAAACACATCAGAAGGATATCGATGTCTTAAAATCTAATGAATGCTCCTTAAAAGAGAAGATTGAGTCGCTGGAAAATCAATCCAGACGTAATAACCTAAGACTCTTGAATGTACCAGAAGGGGTAGAAAATGAGGATTTGTCCTTTCTTTGCTGGAAGAGAGCTTCCCTTGGGTCAAAGATGAGAACTTAGCAGAAGACATTCAAAGAGTACATCGGGATCCTTTTGGGAGAAACAAATTAAAAAAGAACCCGAGGAAAATCTTAGTAAACTTTAAATCCTACACCCTTAAAGAGAGACTACTGTCGGAGGCCTTGAAAAAAGGCAATCTCAGAAGTAACGACTGGGCATATAAAATACGCTCAGATATCTCAAAGGCCACGCAGGACAGACAATGGGAGCTAGGCATTCAGTTTGCCATAATAATCAAGGCCGAAGAAAAAATGGCCAATTATGTAAAGTCTAGTATTCTATCTTGGAATGTTAATGGCTTAAGAACACAAAAGCGGAGAAAAACTATATTCAAGTACCTTAAAAACTCGACATGCGAAATTTTAATTTTGCAAGAAACCCATCTGCTAAAGCAAGAATGGGAAGCTTTCACCAAAAATTTAAGGTGGATAGACACCTCAGTTTGCACAAACCAGACATGCAACATCAAAGGCGTGGCAATTATCTTTAAAAAATCCTTGAACATTAGAATAATCTCCTCGAGGGTAGATAACAAGGGAAGATGGGCAATAGCAGAAGTTATCCTACACCAAAAACCATTCACTATAGTGGGATACTATGGTCCCAATTTAGATGACCCTGAACCCCTCCAGAATCTATACACACAGCTTCTTGATTTCACATCACCCATAATCTGGGGGGGAGATTTCAACATTACTATTGATCCAAAAATAGACAGAACCCCAGTTAGAAAAGGCGTTTCTCTCCCGAAAATGAGAGAATGGTTGAGAACATCAATGAAAGATCTAGGGCTCAGGGATATTTGGAGCCTTAAAGGGGATCAATCAATAAGGTTTACTTTTCAAAATAAAAGATTGGGCCACTCTTCTAGAATTGACTTATTCCTCCTTGATAGTACTCTAGCCGCAAAGGTAGAAAAAGTGGAACATTTACCGGCACATCTCTCGGATCACTCAGCAGTTAAAATGGACTTGAAGTTAGAACAGTTATCCACCCACAAGAGATGGACGGTTGATAGATCCCTTTTTTTAGATCAAGCCTTTATAAACCAGCTAAAGCTAGAGACTACCCAGTTCTTTGATCAGAACAGTGAAGGAGTGAGTAGTCAGGTACTATGGGATACATACAAGGCTGTGGTGAGGGGTATTATCAAGAGTTTCGCTGATTATAAAAACAAAACGGCGAGACAACTGCTAAATAAATTAGAAGGAGAAATAAGAGCGATTGACACTCAGCTCCACAGGACCAACCCTGGTCCAATAACTAGGTCCCTTAACCAGGAGAGGAAGGAGAAAGAAACTTCCTCCTTCCTTAAGAAAAGTGGGAGACGAGTAAACTTGCCCATCATGAATATGGTGAAGGATGTGGTAAGCTACTCGCGTGGAAAATAAAATCGGATCAATCCAGAAATAAAATCAAAGAACTATTGGTAGGGAATCCCCCTGAGAAAACCTTAGACGAAACAATCTTTAAGGAGGAATTTGGGCAATTCTTTGGGGACCTCTACTCAGAAGACTGCTTTCCTACAAAAGCACAGATTGACAGGTACTTAGAAAATCTGATCCTCCCGAGTATCACCTCAGCCCAGAACATAGAGCTAAACGAAGAAATCTCCGAAGAGGAAGTCACTCAAGTATTAAAAGATCTTAAAAAAGCAAAAGCGGCAGGCCCAGATTCCATCCCAAATTAATTGTACATAGCTCTTCAGGAATCCCTATTACCTCACCTAACATCCCTCTTTAATGAGATCTTTGTGGAAAAAAAAACCAACCAGCCTCATGGAATGAAGCAACAATAACACTAATCTTAAAACCAGGGAAAAACTCTAGTAAATGTGAATCTTACAGACCTATATCTCTTTTAAAGTCTGATTATAAAATCTACACTCAGATTCTCACAAAGAGGTTGAGTAAATGCGCAGAGAGTATCATCCACGAAGACCAAAAAGGTTTCATAAAAGGTAGACAGTTACAAGACCTCACCCATCAACTCATTGGAGCAATAGATATCTCTGTCCAACATCAGAAATCCTGGAGTGGAATACTAGGAGTAACTCGCAGATGGTGAAATCAAAGATCAGATACCTTGGGTTGGATATAGTCAAGGATCTAGATGTACTTCCATAAATACATTTTAACAGAGTCTTAACAGAAGTAAGGAAACTCTTGAGAACATGGAGTGGACTTCCCTTAACATTTCTAGGTAGATCCAACATTATAAAGATGGCTATCCTCCCAAAATTCACCTTTATATTTAGTGCAATTCCCCTGGAATTTAACAAATCTTCCATACTAAAATTACAGGGTGAATTAAACGGTTTTATATGGAATTCCAAATGCCCGAGAATAGCCTGGAAAAAACTCAGAAGAACAAAATTCCAAGGTGGCATAGCAAGTCCAGACATATTAGAATATTGTAAGGCCTTCCAATTTAAGCATACTAGGATACTCTTACAAAATTACGAGGTATATCCACCACACCTACAAGCAATGGTAGACACAGGGGGACACTTCCTATACAAATTTGTCCACCAAAAAGTCTTCAAAAAGATTACATTGAAAATTCTCCTGTCGGCAGCTAAGCTATGGCTGCAAATCAGGAAAACCATAAAAATCCCCTATTATAGTCAATATGCTCCACTTTGGGATTCCCCCGGGACTCCGGATTGCCTCAAAGATCAACTGACCTTACCGTTAAGGAGAGCAGGTATCCTGAACTGGGGGGAACTAATTCTAAATGGCACACTAATTGGTTGGGACCTGTTGACTGATATTACAGAAGATCATCTATCAAAGTTCAAATACTACCAACTATCAAGCTGGATAAACTCAATAACAGAACCACTCAAGGGTAATCAGCAACTGGAACTCAAAATGCTTGGAGTTGGTCCCCAGAAAAAAGAAGTTTCATTGTGGTACTGGTCTCTAATAGCAGCGGGAGAAGAAAATTTTACGACTCCAGATTCGACCTGGGGAATCTCACTGCCGACCACAGATCTTCTGAACATATGGCACGTATCAATGGGGAAATGTTGGGGTATTATTCAGTCCGCCGCATTAAGGAGAAATCACATCTTCACCATTCACAGAGGCTATTGGACTCCAAAGAAACTTTCAAAGTTCAAAAGTCAACAACAAGTGAAAAAATGCCCAAAATGCGGTGAAGATAAGGCGGACGATATCCACATGTTCTGGCAGTGCCACCAGCTCGAAGACTTCTGGTTAAAAGTTGGTAAGACATTGACGGATCTCTTCGGCCAACAAATATCTGTAAGTATAGATCTAGTGTTTTTTGGGATCTATAAAACAGATGTAAATACAAGCAACCTAGGCTTAAAACAAGAGAATTTACTTTTTGTATTAATCCTTTTGGCACGTAGAGAAATATGTATTAACTGGGTTTGTACTACACCACCCAACCATTTAGACTGGTGGAAATCAATTGGTAGAGTGAACAAATTGGACAGAAGTGGAAGACCTAGAAAAAAATATAACTTTTGGGAAATATGGGAGCATTTTTATAATTCTTGTGACCAAAATCAAGTCCAATGATTTTATTCCTGGCAATACTCCAAACAATTAAGGGCTATCGGTCTCCTCCGTTGTGCCTAGGCGATAAACAAGTTTCCAGCTGCAAGGGAAAATTCTCCGCTGAAAAAACTCCGAGTTGTTGGACTAGCAAAATTGAAATGGCAGCACCGGTCTCCTATATCAAAACCTGGCACAAGTATTGCAAAATGAGGACTACAAAAAAAAAAAAAAAGAGTGTCTGGCTTCCAAGAGCAGAATAGCAATACACAATTTTCGGATTGTCAGCGTCAATTTGAATCAGGTGCACAACCAACTTCTTATATCAGATGCAGGTTTTACATGCAGCATTGTAGGGCTGACATAGCTGGTCATGCTTATCAACCCCATCCTTGTATCTGTTGTATTCCAGAATGTGATTAGGCTTCTGAACATCAGTCATCTGATCATTCCTGGAGAGTGAGAATTTTGTCTCATCATGTTTGGTGGTCAAAAGTAACACTTGCCTGTGACCTTGGAATTTGAGGGTTAGCATTTTTTAATTTCAGTTCCCATAAGTGGTTGCTCCACCGCTAAGGAGGAGGAGCGTGGCCCCACCGGTTTATAGCAGTGTAAATAAAGAACATATAAAATGATAATAACTGGTTGTTATTATCATTTGATGTTTCCCTGCTGCTGCAACTCTGCGGGTGGGGTGAGGTGGGGCTGCTCTGCCCTCAGAACAAGGTAGGGGAGGAGTGGTTTGCCCACTTCAAGTGTGGATGAGTGCTTCTTGGGCCGGCAAAACATTCATGCGCACTATGCATGTTCTCCATGCATGCTGCATTACAGCCTGGGTGGAGAACATGCCTAGGCCCCCAGTCTCTGGTTGAGCGCCGAACCACGGTGCTCAGTCCAATCACGACACTGCATTGAAATGTTGTGATTGGGCTATGGGGTGTCTGAATTTGTTCAGCATTCTGTCCATCAGTTGTTGTTTTTGCATTTGTCACTCTGAGTTGAACGGGTATGCCTAGACGTGGGTCCCATGCTCACCATACCACTGAAGTCAAGCTAGCCCAGAGGTCTTCAAACTTTTGGATGCCGAGACCCCCCTGTCAACATTTTGAGGCGTAAGGACCCCCTCTTGACAAAAATGTCTAAACCTGTTGACTAAATTGCGTGGGATGAAAATGTAAATGAGGTTATGTGATGCCGCGTATTTTGGGATAGCATTGCTTCATTATTTTGATATTTGTTACACACAGTAACGCTGAGGAAAGATTTCACCCAATCAGTACCCATTTATAACCAAAATACAGCAATTATCATCAGAAAGATTTCAAGTCAACCTTTGTGAAGGGCCTTCCACTCTGCAGCAATACGTGCTGCCACATTAGAAGCTCACCTGGCCCTGACCGGAAGAAGCAGGGGTCCCTTAAAACCCTGGCGGTTTTGTGTAGAGTTAAGCCTTTTACCCATGCAGCTTTCCTCTCACCCCCTCCCTTCCATCCCTCTCTCCTCTCCTAACCCCGGATTCCTCTCTCACTTTGCAGGTCATTTTCTTTCACCCCTTTTTACAACTTCTGAACTCTCCCCATTCAACCTCTCACTTCACCTTTAATCACCTCTTGCCATTCTGTCCTTTCACTGCCCTCATCTCTAACAGTCTCTCACATTTATCTCATGGCCTCTCTGGCCCTGTCACCTCCCGTGCCCCTCAGCACTTCTCATTCACCTCGTCTCTTCATTCAAATTTTTGTCTATTTGTATCTTACACCTCTCCAGTCCCCCCATTCCTCTTTCACATCTCCCCTTTGTTCTAACAGAAGCCCTCACCTTTGGATCACACTCACTTCTTGCGTGTCCACACTTCTCTTCGGCAATTCACATTTCTCCTCATCCCTGACCTCTTCAATCAAATTCTCTCACTCCCTTGCTGTCCTCTCTCATTTTGGGTGCGGATGCAAGTTCAGAATGGGATGACTGAATGTATGATTACTGATGGGCTTGTTTGAGTGAGTTGCATATTGAGTAGTGAGGGGGACAGGTGAGTGAAGTGTCACATGAGTGCAGGATGAGTAGTGTACTCGTGTGACTGCAGGTTGAGGTATAGTGTGAGCAGGACAAGTGCATTTTGAGAGCAGAGTGATCACTGTGAGTGCAGGGTGAGCGGGTGAATGGTGCAAGTGCATGGTGATCAGTGTAAGTGCATTGTGATCGCTGTGAGTGCAAGGTGAGTGGGTGAATGGTGCAAGTGCATGGTGATCAGTGTGAGTGCATTGTGATCGCTGTGAGTGCAAGGTGAGCGGGTGAATGGTGCAAGTGCATGGTGATCAGTGTGAGTCCATTGTGATCGCTGTGAGTGCAAGGTGAGCGGGTGAATGGTGCAAGTGCATGGTGATCAGTGTGAGTGCATTGTGATCGCTGTGAGTGCAAGGTGAGTGGGTGAATGGTGCAAGTGCATGGTGATCAGTGTGAGTGCATTGTGATCACTGTGAGTGCAGGGTGAGCGTGACAATGAAGGGCGAGAATGAGGAATGAGTTGTCTGAATATAGGGTGCATTCCCAGACCCATGAAGTAACTCAGCATGTTATTGACGGGGCGTAGACTTTAAGATCTAAGTTAAACTAGTGCGGCATTAATCGGGGATCGAGGGTGAAGGAAATAAATAATGTGCTGATCCTGCAACAAACTTCCAGTCCTATGGTTAGGGTTGCCAGCAGATTATTTTGGTGGCCCAGTCGGTACAAAAAAAAAAAAGTCACCTAAAGCGGTATTTTCAGCGCTTATCTGTGCATACTTCCCAGGGCCAGCTTTAGTGCTGGTGGTGCTCTGTGCGACCATGTTTGTTGGTGCCCCCCACAATGACCACCCCCACCACGGATTCTCTCACTAGCACCCTTTAACAGTGACCAAGTCTCCATAACCCCACACTCTCAGATGCATTGAATTAGTTATATAGTGCCACTCATACCAGTGTAGGGTGTCCGAGCACTTTGCATCACACACATATTACACAGAGACAATCAATCATAAGTGTGTAAATCAGTGTATAGGAAATGTTACATAAGCCAAAGGACTAAAAGTATAGGAGTCACATGTCAGCCATACTGGTAGGCAGTATAGTTCAAGAGTGCTTGGTGTGGAGAAGCACAAACTCAGAGTCGAAAAAGAAACAGCATAGTTGGGAGTTTCCTTTAATAATAAGAATTGATTTCTAGCCAAATTAACCCTTTTTGCAACATTAATCAATGGTCTAATAATGTATTCTTTGTAGTGTGCATGCTGTTCTAGGATGAAAGTTAATAGCTCACTATTCTCTATTAGGACTTTAAGTTATAAATTGCAAGTAACAAAAGGATGTCTCTTTTGAAAGCAGTAACCTGCTGATCTCTTCACATCATACGCACTCTGTAATCTACTTGGTACACGTTCTTTGCAGCAGGCATATTAACCCTCTGCACTAACTTCACCTAAGTCAAAACCTCAACTATACAAAATTCTGATCTCTCTCCAGGAAGATAATTAATCACACAAGTTATCTTGACATTTATGTGAGGCCTGGTAATTGCCGGGGAAAGAAACGCTGCAGCAGGTGCTTCAAAAGCACAATAAACTTTCACTCACGGCGCCCCCAGGAAGCCAACTTTGTATTCCTTTCCATGAAATGCATTCTCACACTACGGCAGTGAATGTAAAATCCAAATGTAAGGAATAGGCACAGTGGGGACCCAGGGGGTACTGGAACCAGCAAAAAAACCTAAGCCTCTGTAACCAGTTTACAAAGGCATGTTAAAATGCAAATGGTCTTTAAAGACCTGTGAAAAAACACGGGGGTGCCGGAGATAGGAATCCAGACACTGCCCAGCTGAGCCCCCAGCAGCTCAAGTTTCACTGCAGCAGCCCGGGCTGAGACACAGGACGGGGGAAGGGGGGGGGGGGGCTGAAGCCCTTGGGCCTGGGCAGAAGTGTGACTGGGAAGGCGCGACCCCCTTTGCATCACTCCACGGCCCCCCTGGGGGTCGCGCCCCACAGTTTGAAGACCCCTGAGCTAGCCTGACTGATGAGGGGTGCTACCCCAAAACTGATCCCAGGATGCTTGTTGCTGGTCCAGGGAGGACTTGGCCTGGCAGTTAAAGCTGGACTGTTCCCATGAGGAGCAGGGTCAAGACTGATTTGCATATGCCTGGGTCTAAACTGGAATGACATGGTGTGCAAAAAAGCAATGGATTTAAGTCCAGATCTCTGTACTGAGGGTGAATGTTTGACATTGTCCAGCATTCCATCCATCAATTGTTCTTTTTGCAATTAGCATTTCTTCGCAACATAAAGCACTTCATAGCCCTTTTACAAGATTCCTATCAATCAGCTCTACTGGAAACCCTATTCTGTCGCTCCTAATTGTACCCAAACAGGTGTGGCCATAGAAACAACTCCAAATGACTCACCCACAACCATGCTTTTCCCAGTCTATAAATTTCTTTGGAATGCCAGGCAAAGTGGTCCAGCACAGGCCAAGCTTTGAATAACCGATTGGAGCAAACATGAGGTCTGGGGGGCATGGGTGTTATCATTGAAATGCTGCATGCGCTGAAGAAACAAAAATTATCTCTACATATGGTAGCAGAGAGCAATGGTGTGTACCCCATTGGGTCACAAGACCAGTAAAAGGATGCTCTTAGCTTGTAAATAATGTCCTTCAGAGAGGTAGAACCCAAAACGTAATCAATTCTTCAACATTGGTTTGACTCAAACAGTGCACTGTTGAATGGGGCCATATCCTGTCTTGGTGCTGTTTACCCACTCACAGACCCACTCAAACACTCACAAACTCACTAAAACACCCATTCAGACACTCACACATCCACTCACTCATGCACGCACTCTCAGACCCACTCAGAGACTTGCACACCCAAGCACACACTCATTGAGACACTCACTCACACACCCATTAAGAAACTCATGCACTCACTCACACACACTCACTTTACTAGGTTACAGGTTACACTTAGGGGATAAAATTAGAAAACCTGCAAAATTCACTTAACAAACCAAAGGTTGCAGGGACGTTATAGTTAGGAAATTGGATTTTAAAAAAGCATACAAATTTTATGAAAAAAACAAAAGTTAGAGACACATTATTGTTCGGAAATTAAATTTAAAAAAACTTAGAAATTCACTGTTAAAAATGTTGGTTACAGGGACGTTAGAGAAAACTCATACAAAACCATTGAAATTCAGCAGTTCTACTTACCTGAACTAACTATAACGTAAGCATCTGCAATGCAATGCTTATGACCTCACATATTACATCACTCATGAACTGGTCAGTGACATCACTGATGACATCACCGATGACATCTCAAATGACATCACTGATGACATCATCTACAGAACCACTCACATACCCACTCACACCCCCATGGAGTGTCTCTTATACCCACCCCACTCCCACTCAAACCCTCACATACCCATTCACAGACCCATGCCAGTAAGTACTCACACAACCAATCACTCATCCATAGAGTGACTCACACATTCACTCACTCATATAGCCACTAACACACCCATTGACTCACTCATACAGCCACTCATGCACTCACACACCAACACAGTCACTCACACATCCAGTCAAACAGACATACAGACACTCACAAACCCACTCATACACCCTTATAGCCACTCACTCACACACCCACTCAATCACCCATACATACAGAAACTCACACATCCACACACTCACTGTACAGCCACTAACACTACCAGTCACTCACCAATACAGCTACTCACACATCCCCCTACACATACAGCCACTGACACAGCCACTCAATAATCCACATAACCACTTTCACACCTACAGAACCACTTACATACTCATTCACACATCCATACAACCACTTACACACACACTCACTTATTCTTACAGCCACTCACACAGACATTCACTGTCCAATTCAGCCACTTACATCCACTCACTTACCTTTACACTCAAACAGCTCTCCCTCACCCATACAACCACTCACACACCCACTCCCTCACCCATACAGCCACTCACACAGCCACCTAGCCACCCATACAGCCACTCACACACCCACTCACACACCTATGCAGGCATTCACATGGCCACTACCTGAGCCATACAGCTAATGACACACTCACTCTCCAATACTGCCACATCCACTCACACACTGAAACAGACAGTCACACAGCCACTCAGATGAGATATGTTAGTTAATAGTATGACTAATTACTAGTACCAAAAGAATATTAATTTAACTTATGCTGTAGCTTAGTATATATCTTTAAGTCTCAGAAACTTTTACGAAACACTTACACTCAGGGGATGAGAACATCAGTGATGTGTCACTGACCATGTCATGATTGATGTGATATGTGAGGTCATAAGCAGTGCATTGCAGGGGTGTAAGTTATAGTTTGGTCAGGTAACTATAACTGCTGACCTCAATGGTTTTGTATGAGTGAAATCTGAGCCTAACTACAATGTCCATTTACCCATCATTTTTCTCAGTGAACATATATATATATACACACATCTATACATATATATCTCTATATCTTTATCTATCTATCTATCTATCTATCTATCTATCTATCTATCTATCTATCTATCTATCTAACTATCTATATATATATATATATATATATATATATATATATATATATATATATATATATATTCACTTAAAAAACCATAGGTTTCACACATGTTATAGTTAGCTGGACATTTGTCACGCGACCGCAATCCTCTGCTGATGACATCAGATATTACATCACTGTATTTAGACACTTATTTACCCATGTCTTCTTCCATTAATCTTTAGATCTTTAGCTATAGATATATTACAAATATTTATTTTTCATAAAGACACATATGTCATCAGTGATGTAATATCTGACGTCATCAGCAGAGGATTGCGGTCGCGTGAGTTATAGTTGCCTGCACTAACTATAACGGGGGAATTTCATTGGTTTTTTACGAGTGAAATGTCCAGCTAACTATAACATGTGTGAAACCTATGGTTTTTAAGTGAATTTTCAAGATTTTTTAAATGCTAATTCGTAACTATAACGTGTGTGAAACCTATGGTTTTTTCAGTGAATTTGTACGTTTTTTTAAATGCTAAGTTATGTATTTATTTATTTATTTATTTTCAGGTTTTTCACCGTGCGCGCACTGTGCGCGCGGTTCGCCGTGCACGCAACGTGCGCGCTCCTCGCGAATTAAAAAAAAAATAAAAAATGTTTTTTTCGCCCTTGGGGGTCCTTCTGTGACCCCATGACCAAGGGTAGGGGGTCAGGAACTGTCCACTCTGCCCCCTTTTCACGTTCTCCACCTTTTTTTTTCACCCCCTCAGACTGCGAGAGACAAAATGGCGGCCAACACTTCCTGGTTTCGACCGATTCAAATGTTTACCGACATCTAACAACCATACGTGCGCGCGTATAGATATTGATATGCTTTTAAATGCTATTTTCTCAGGAAATACTGAACAGATTTACACCAGACCTGCAAAAGGCACTTCCTTGACCTTATGGCTACCTCTCTGCCAAATTTCACGTAATTCTGTTCAGCCGTTCGGGCTGTAGCTGCGACTAAAGGTCCTATGGAAAAATGCATGGGGAAAACGCATTTTGGGACCCCCCCTTTTTCTCGGCCCCCGCTTGACGAATCACACCGAGACTTTCAGGGTAGGAGTTGAATGGAGCGCCCCATTAGTTTAGAAAATTTTGCGAAGATTCGTCAACCGGCGCCAAAGTTATTCAAAATAGAATTTTGAGATTTCCTATGGAAACTAGGTTGTAACTATAACTATCTACTGGCGACCGCCAGTAGATAATATATATATATATATATATATATATATATATATATATATATATATATATATATACTTAGAGAGGGAGAGAGCGAGAGATAGCTGTAGCTATCTATGCATATATAATAAGTATACTAACAGTTACAAGCATAAAAAGAATACAGATAGTAGGAATGTCCGTAACATGAACAGTTTTCTAGACATGCAAGGTAAGCTGCTGTAAATATATTAAAAATGATGCCTACCTATGTACCTACACACACACACACACAGGCACTCATACACACAAAATGGTAATACAATTGGTGCATATGTGCCCTTTGCTCAGTATGCTCTACCAAAAATTGGATGAGCATATATTCTAAAAACATTTATGCCACAGTGACAGGCACAGTGAGAAACCCAAGCTGCCTCAAATCCAGAACTCTGAAATTGATCCCCATTCTGAGGGCCGGGAACACTTAGTTCACAGTATCCACAATACATGGGTGGCATAAAACAGTACTAAAACACACCATCTGTAAAAAACGAATGCTTTTAGGGAATGCTGAATGAACTAAAGCATGTAAAGTTTAGCCTATAAGGACATCCACCAACCACCTGACCACTAACGGCCACTTAGTCAGGGCCGGACTGGCTACAGGGTGTTTTTTGCTGGGGTGGAAGGGTGGACTCAAGGTTCACTGCTGAGGAGGCTGACTTTGTTACTGGGAGCTGCCGGAGCTTCTTAATGAACAATGCAAAACAAATAGCTTAAAAGCGTACTTTTTTAAACATTTGTTTAGCATTGTTTATTAAAATAAACCCTGGTAGCCAGTCGGGCCCTGCACTTAGCTCACTTCATCGGCAATACAGGGGTCATATGTGGCATGAAATAGTACTGAAGCAAACTTCTGACCATTCTATCCTAGCAGGGACATGTTAAATGCATTGGTACCATCAAAACATTCTTGAAGAAAGGTGTGGCTCTCGTTATTTTTTTTTTGTATTAGTGGGGGCAAGGTTATGCCTCATTTGACCTCTCCTATCATGTGATCAGAGTCTACTGGAAGCAACAGATAATCACATACATCTGCAAGCACCTGGCACTTTGCAAGCCAAGAGAGGTATCAGCTTTCCAGAGTTATTTCCTTTTTAGCACATTTCCCTGTGAGCACAGAGAACAGGAGGAACTGGGTATAAAAAAGGTTAAAAAAGAAAAAGCGTACCTTCTTGCTGCTTTCTTGCCACATCTCTCCTCCGTAGTCCCTCGGTTCAGTGAGAACAGGAAGCACACCCAGGCTCCCCATAGCCAATCACAATGCTACAGCGTTGTAATTGGTGTGAGCGCCGTGGCTCGGCACTTAATCAGGGTATGGTTGCCTGGGCATGTTCTCCACCCCAAGCTGCAGTACAGCATGGGTGGAGAACATGCCAAGTGCGCATGAAGGTTTGGCTGGCCGGAGATAGCTGGCCAAACATTTATGCGCACTTACAAAATGTGCTCATCACTCCTCCTGCTCCTGTCGTTGGAGCTGCACCGCCCCACCGTGCAAAGCTGCCGCATAAAGAACAAATAAAATGATAATAACGTTGAGTTATTATCATTTTTTTTTCCTTTATCTCACTACTAAAAAGCAGTGAGGCGACGCTCCTCCGCCTTAGCTGAGGAGCCGCCACTGCACAAATTACCACAGTTTCTGCAGGGTGGGTGGAGGGAGAAAGCACAATTTAAGGGAAAAAACCTTAAGTGAGAGATCCTTCTCTCACTTAGGCTTTTTTCCCTAATATGTTCCTATTTTAAACACGTATCTCATTTTCGTACCGTACACTGGTGTAGTTCACATTGCCTCGACTATGCACGTGCTGGAATACCAAAACAGGCACATGTGATGATAGGCCACCCTCATCACAGGCCTCCTGCCCCCGCCGACAACTACCGACCATACACTATGATGCCTTGCAGGGAGGGAAACCTGTGTTCACAGCCGAGAATCATATTCCGGAAGTTACATTGTGCGTTTGAAGTGTGTATTTTTATGTTCACAACAACTACTAGAAATTGTTTTGAAAAAAAACAGACACGTGATTTTCCGTAAAATCCAAAAACCTACTCTGTTCCTTATGTCCAACAGGTGGAACGTACAAACAGGCACAGGCGTGACTTACTACACTTGTAAGTTATGCGGGCTTTGGTAAATCGAGCACAATGTTCATGCCTGTTTCTTACTAGGTCAACTAAGGCAACCAAAACAAAATGTTTTCTAAATGCAAAAGCATTTAAAAAGATGTTTCTTCTTTAAAGTTGGTAACCACATTGCAAATTATAACTACATTTAAACAGTTTTTAAATTAGAATCTTTTCACTGAACTAACAAAATTATAGCCCCTGTACATCTCAGAAGACACCCCATCTCTGCAAAATTACATGGTCTGAGAGTACAGTACGTGAACTGCTGCTTTTGACTGGCTTACAAAGGTCCCTTGCTTGCAATAGGCATTTAAACTGTACACATTAAAAAAGCAGGATGTGTTCTAATACTGTTTGATAGGGAATTGCAACTGTTGCTTTTTTGTTTCCTCTTTTGAGCAATATGAGCCTTGGCCAACCAATAGTATACAGAAAAGGTTCTCGCAAAGACATCCTCGCTCCTTTGGGATCCCGCCAACCACGAAATTTAGTCTAAGGACGAAACTATGGTATCAGGTAAAAATATCTTATAAAGCAATCAAACAGTAGGAAAATACAGTTATAACAGGGTGTGAATGCAAAAATTACATGCTGGGTGTCTGGAGTCCCTCCCAGCCCAACTTGAAAGGATCAAAGAGCCGAGCGGCAGGAAACCCCAACACACCGCCCCCAGATGCCAAGACCCCCCTCTGTGAGGATGCCGGACTTCAAAGGGAAGAAGGCGTATAACAGGGGGTGCTGATGGGACTGGGGGAGAGAAGACCTGGAACTACGAGAGCCCTGCGAACCTGGTCGCGGCTCAACGAAACCGAAAAGAAGGACGCTACCTGATCCTTGGAAACCATCTGAGCCCTGCTGACGTCGTCGCGGCTCCCAAGAACACTAAGAGCACCGGAGCCCTGCTGAGAGACTCGCGGCTCCCCCACGACCCTAAGACCATCGGAGCCCTGCTGAGAGACTCGCGGCTCCCACCAACTCAAGACCGGCTGAGCCTGCCGAGTGAATCGCGGCTCCCCGAAGATCACCCGATCAACAGTTCCTTCCCGCCAGAGCCCTGCGGACGTGGTCGCGGCTTGAGAATACACTGGTCCGGCTCGACCCGAGACTGTACCGTGTCCCCCGGCTCGAGGATTGAGAGCTGTGCGAAGGATACTCGGCATTGACTTAGAACCTAGAACTGTCCCGCTACCCCAACCCCCCTGTGAAGGAATTACCAAGCTTGTTGTACCGACCAAAGACTACCTTGCGGATCATAAAGATCCAAAGAATCTTAGATAAAGATCTCCGTCTACTGAAACCTACTGTGTGTTGTCTCTTTGTCAAGTAGTGCAAGCTCAGCGCGTGCGATCCTAAAGTACGAGACCCCTTCCTGAAAGGGCCTCCCCGCCGGTGCTCGGCCTGGTTCTGGGAGAGGTGGGTCACGGGCTGGTCAGGAATGTGTTCTGTAACCCCAACAGTAGGCCTCACAGGCTATACTTGCAGCACCATTGCATCGCTGGTCCCCTGGCGAAGCCGTGTTGAGAGCTCGCCAGGTGAGACATTTCTAAACCCACAGGCTTTCTCGAATTTTAGTCGGGGCCAGAGGAGGGGGGGCTCGAACCGCTGCATACTGACTGCAGGTTAGTGGTCTAGTTGTTTAAACCGGGGCTATTTAGCCTGCACGCTGACGCGGACGCGCAGCGCTGGTCCCCTGGCGAAGCCGTGTTGAGAGCTCACCAGGTGAGACATTTCTAAACCCACAGGCTTTTTTTAACTTGCTCTTAATTTTTAACTTTGCACTCGTATTTTATCTTATTGTTATTTGGATTTGGGCATCTTATCTCAAATTTTAATCGGGGCCAGAGGAGGGGGGGCTCGAACCGCTGCATACTGACTGCAGGTTAGCGGTCTAGTTGTTTAAACCGGGGCTATTAAGCCCGCATGCTGACGTGGACGCGCAGCGGACGCGCGCATCGGGCGCGCCGCTGGAGCGCCAAAGGCGCTCCTAAGGCAAGCCCGTTTGCGCCCGTCCGCGCGCAGGCCGGGCCCAGGGCCAGTTTTCTTGGCCTTTCTGCCCCAAAACGCATAACAACAAGGAGTTACACGGTTTAAACCCAGCCAATGGTATGTTATGCCGTCCCTCCTTCCCCTTATACAGAAATGATAAAGACAGAGAGAGCTCTGTATGCTCCATATGCCAACTACAGGTTCCTCATATCTTTAATCTACCGGCACTTGGTCCCAATGCTCAGGTGGGTAATAAGCTGAATTCAAACAGCGGAGGTGCTTTAAAATGCATCCTGCTTAATGCAAGGTCTTTAGTCAAGCATAGTACGGAATGTGCACTATTGCTAGAGGACCTTCAGGTAAAACTGGCTTTCAACACTGAATCCTGGACAGACAGTGTGTCTGGTCCTGATATATTGAAGGCAACCCCGGCTGGGTATCATTGCCATACTCTGGATAGGCCTTGCAAAAGAGGTGGAGGGCTTGCTGTTATGTACCATGACTCTTTGCAGCCCAATTTTCTTACTATTTCCAATATCTCGTGCGAAGCCTTAGAATTCAATATTTATGCAGAGAATTGTAGAACCTTTAAAGGCATTCTACTTCACCGTCCACCAGGGCCGAAAACTGGTTTTCTCGAGACAGTAGGTCCCCTACTCGAAGATGGTCTCTGTCTGGAATCCTATACAGTACTGGGTGATTTTAATTTTCATTTAGAAAATCTCGGGGACCCTGACACTAATCGGCTGGAGCATACAATGGAGGCCGGCGGCCTCCAACAACTGGTGAAGCTTCCTACGCATATAAAAGGTCATACCCTTGATGGCATTTATACAAATAACCAAGAGCTTGTTGTCACCTCAGTCCTTCCCATATCTTGGTCAGATCATTCGGCCATTCAGTTCGAACTGAATGTCTGCAGAAATCTCCAACATAATAGTAGCCCTGTTCAGGAGTCTGTATCTAGAGCATGGGGGAAAGTGAATATTAACAAGCTCCACAATTCACTCAGCAGCTCTATGTGGCCCCTCCCTTCTGGAGTGGATAAGGCTGCGGTAGCGTACAACCACTGGCTTGCCTCCACTTGTAATCAATTAGCTCCTAGGAAACTCTGGATTCCTAAACGAGTGATACCGTCGGCCCTCTGGTATTCTGACGATCTGAGAGTTAAGAAACTGGATTGTAAATTACTTGAAAGGGCTTGGTGGAAGAACTACACTGAGCGAGACAAGAAAGTATATAAACAGAGTATCACTACTTACAAACATCTGTTATTGGAAGCAAAACAAAAGTTCTTCTCCACCCGAATAACATTGGCTAAGTCCAAATCAAAGGAACTTTTTAGTATCATTAAAAAATTGTCCACTCCAACCACTCCAAGGAGCCATTGCAGCTCACTATTCTGTGAGAATATTGCCACATTTTTTAAACATAAAGTTGAGATCATATTCTCCACTCTCACAAATATTGACAAGACAGCCCAGTCGAATGTTAATATGCTCAAGGTGTCCATCATCAATCCTCCCCTGGTTTTTGATCAATTCTTACCTTTGGAGATATCTAAGACAATCAAGCTCTTAACCTCGATTCGCTCAGGAGCCCCCAATGATCCTTGCCCAGCTTGGATTACCAAACAAGTGCCTGAAATCATTGGAAAGGCCCTCACCCCTTTGCTAAATAATGTTTTTTCCTTCGGAATTTTTCCGGGTATTTGGAAGCTGGCTTCTGTTCTTCCACTCCTGAAAAAACAGAATTTGGATCCTACGTATTCCAATAACTACAGGCCTATTTCTCGGCTCCCCTTCCCGGCCAAAATCCTGGAAAAGGAGATGAATATTCAACTCAGCGCCTTTCTTCATCGCAACAACTCACTGGACCCGTCACAATATGGGTTCAGGGCGGATCACAGCACGGAGTTGGCATTGCTGAAATCCACTGAGGAAATCAGAGAGGCCGTTGATGGAGGAGGTAGTGCAGTATTGATTTTACTGGACCTGTCGGCAGCCTTTGACAACGTCCATCATAAAATATTGATGGACCGATTGTCTGAGATTGGTGTCAAAGGCTCAGCATGGAAACTCTTACAATCTTTCCTCACCGACAGATCCCAAACGGTGGAGCTGTATGACCACACATCCAAACCTTTCACTCTTCCCTGCGGGGTGTCACAGGGCTCCTCTCTTAGCCCAACCCTTTTTAATGTCTATGTAGCACCCTTGGCAGGAGTTATTAGATCCTTTGGCTTCCAGCTCACCTGAAATAGTGTTGTCACTGGCTAAAGGAAATGAGAAAGAAACTGGGGAACAGCTTTCTGATTGCATGACGGCTATCTCCTACTGGATGTCCTCAAACTGTTTGAAGCTTAACTCTAACAAGACTGAGGTTTTGATATTTGGGGCCAATCCTTTAGTATGGACACCGGACTGGTGGCCGGTTGATCTGGGACCCTGCCCCTCACCCTCCAGGAAGGCCAAAAAGCTTGGGGTGTTGGTGGATAGCACACTTACTTTGGGTGATCAAATAAGCTCTGTGAGCTCGGCTTGCTTCATGATTCTTAGAATCATCAGGAAAATTAAGATTTTCCTGACTGAAAGCGACCTTATGACAGTAGGAATGGCCCTTGTAACATCGCAACAGTCTTTATTTGAACATACAAAAACAGCACATGTATAGGCTTCAGTTGGTCCAAAACGCTGCAGCTAGACTGCTGACTGGTACATCTAAATTTGTATCAGTAAAGGGAGAACTTAGGAGACTACATTGGCTGTCGATAAAACAAAGAGTCCGTTTTAAGGCCCTCTCCACTGTTTTTAAGGCCGTTAATGGTATCAGCCCTGAATTCCTCAATCAGCAATTTCATTGGTATGTACCGGGCAGATCACTTCGCTCTGCCAGTGCCAAATTAGTGCATATCCCTAAAGTCAGAAAACTTAATTGGGGCGGTAGGAGCTTTACTCTTTGTGCTTCTAAGGCCTGGAATGAGCTTCCTTTTTCCCTTAAAACGGCCCCAGACCGCTTGTCCTTTCACAAGGGCCTAAAGACATGGCTGTTCCTGCAACAGTCTTCCTCGACTTCCCCAGGTAATCAGTGCTTAGCGCCATGACACCCAAGGGTAATCACGCGTGCTATAAGTGCAAATAACATATCATAACATGGCTACTCTGATTATTCTGGTAAATCATTCAATTTAAAATCCTCCGCTGCAAGTCTCTGCTTTGTCTACTGCACAACTGGTTCTCTAACTGATAAACCCACTACCTACTACATGATTTTTAGACATTATATACAAGTAAAACAATTCTAAGATTAGTCAAATACTATTCTGGTGAAAATCAACTTCACCCAAACACTAAAATTAATGAAAAAAATGAAATTGTTACAGAAAGAAAATCAAAAGAATCTGGTGCCAGGCACAAATGGTATGTTTTTTAAGAAAAGCTAAAACCCTAAAAAATAACACTCATTCTTAAAATTCTGGTATCAAAACATAAATTAAATGAAATAAAAATAAATAAATAAATAAATAATACCAGTGTTACAGGGATTGGGTTTCTATATATTATGCTATAGAAGCTGTGATGAAGAAGACGGTAGGCTGCACAACAGATGAGCCAAAAAACAACAAGCATTTGCAATGCAATAGGTCTCGCATTTATAAGAGTTTGAGCTATTGGCATTGTATAATTACAATGCCTTTTATTTATGTTTTGGGTTAAAAGGCATTGTCATTTACAATGTCAGTAGCATAAACTCGCCAAAAAAAGCAGTGTGTGGAGTGCAGCAGTGTGTGGCGTGCAGCAGTGTGCGGCGTGCAGCAGTGTGCGGCATGCAGCAGTGTGCGGCGTGCAGCAGTGTGAGGCGTGCAGCAGTGTGCGGCGTGCAGCAGTGTGAGGCATGCAGCAGTGTGAGGCGTGCAGCAGTGTGCGGCGTGCAGCAGTGTGCGGCGTGCAGCAGTGTGTGGCATACAGCAGTGTTTTGTGTAGCAGTGTGAGGCATGCAGCACTGTGTGGCGTGCAGCGGCGTGCAGCAGTGTGCAGCGTGTAGCAGTGTGCGGCGTGCAGCAGTGTGCTGCGTGCAGCAGTGTCGTGCAGCATGCAGCAGTGAGTAATGCAGCAGTGTGCAGCAGTGTGTGGCGTGCAGCATTGTGCGGTGTGCAGCAGTGTGTGGCGTGCAGCAGTGTGTGGCGTGCAGCAGTGTTTCGTGTAGCATTGTGCGGCGTGCAGCAGTGTGTGGTGTGCAGCAGTGTGTGGCGTGCAGCAGTGTGTGGCGTGCAGCAGTGTGTGGTGTGCAGCGGAATGCAGCAGAGTGTGGCATGCAGCAGTGTGTGGCGTGCAGCAGTGTGTGGCGTGTAGCAGTGTGCGGCGTGCAGCAGTGTGCGGCGTGCAGCAGTGTGAGGCATGCAGCAGTGTGAGGCGTGCAGCAGTGAGTGGCGTGCAGCAGTTTGTGGCGTGCAGCAGTGTGTGGCGTGCAGCAGTGTGAGGCATGCAGCAGTCTGAGGCGTGCAGCAGTGTTTCCTGTACCAGTGTGAGGCGTGCAGCAGTGTGCGGTGTGCAGCAGTGTGCGGCGTGCAGCAGTGTGTGCCGTGCAGCAGTGTGTGGTGTGCAGCAGTGTTTCGTGTAGCATTGTGCGGAGTGCAGCAGTGTGTGGCGTGCAGCAGTGTGTGGCGTGCAGCAGTGTGTGGCATGCAGCAGTGTGCGGCATGCAGCAGTGTGCGGCGTGCAGCAGTGTGTGGCGTGCAGCAGTGTGTGGCATGCAGCAGTGTGTGGTGTGCAGCGGCATGCAGCAGTGTGTGGCGTGCAGCAGTGTGTGGCATGCAGCAGTGTGCGGCATGCAGCAGTGTGTGGCGTGCAGCAGTGTGTGTCGTGCAGCAGTGTGAGGCGTGCAGCAGTGTTTCGTGTAGCAGTGTGAGGCGTGAAGCAGTGTGCGGCGTGCAGCAGTGTGCGGTGTGCAGCAGTGTGTAATGCAGCAGTGTGTAATGCAGCAGTGTGTGGTGTGTGGTAGTGTGCGGCATGCAGCAGTGTGAGGCGTGCAGCAGTGTGAGGCATGCAGCAGTGTGTGACGTGCAGCAGTGTGAGGTGTGCAGCAGTGTGTGGCGTGCAGCAGTGTGCGGCATGCAGCAGTGTGTGGCGTGCAGCAGTGTTTTGTGTAGCAGTGTGAGGCATGCAGCGCTGTGTGGCGTGCAGCGGCGTGCAGCAGTGTGCTGCGTGCAGCAGTGTTGTGCAGCATGCAGCAGTGAGTAATGCAGCAGTGTGTGGCCTGCAGCAGTGTGTGGCGTGCAGCAGTGTGTGGCGTGCAGCGGCGTGCAGCAGTGTGAGGTGTGCAGCAGTGTGTGGCGTGCAGCAGTGTGCGGCATGCAGCAGTGTGTGGCATGCAGCAGTGTTTCGTGTAGCAGTGTGAGGCATGCAGCACTGTGTGGCGTGCAGCGGCGTGCAGCAGTGTGCGGCATGCAGCAGTGTGCTACGTGCAGCAGTGTCGTGCAGCATGCAGCAGTGAGTAATGCAGCAGTGTGTGGCCTGCAGCAGTGTGTGGCGTGCAGCAGTGTGTGCCGTGCAGCAGTGTGTGGTGTGCAGCAGTGTTTCGTGTAGCAGTGTGCGGCGTGCAGCAGTGTGCGGCATGCAGCAGTGTGTGGCGTGCAGCAGTGTGTGGCGTGCAGCGGCATGCAGCAGTGTGTGTTGTGCAGCAGTGTGTGGCGTGCAGCAGTGTGTGGCGTGTAGCAGTGTGCGGCGTGCAGCAGTGTGTGGCGTGCAGCAGTGTGAGGCGTGCAGCAGTGTGAGGCATGCAGCAGTGTGTGGCGTGCAGCAGTGTGCGGCATGCAGCAGTGTGAGGTGTGCAGCAGTGTGGCGTGCAGCAGTGTGTGGTGTGCAGCAGTGTGTGGCATGCAGCAGTGTGAGGTGTGCAGCAGTGTGGCGTGCAGCAGTGTGTGGCGTGCAGCAGTGTTAGGCGTGCAGCAGTGTGAGGCATGCAGCAGTGTTTCGTGTAGCAGTGTGAGGTGTGCAGCAGTGTGCGGCGTGCAGCAGTGTGTAATGCAGCAGTGTGTAATGCAGCAGTGTGCGCAGCAGTGTGTGGCGTGCGGTAGTGTGCGGCGTGCAGCAGTATGCGGCGTGCAGCAGTGTGTTGCGTGCAGCAGTGTGCGGTGTGCAGCAGTGTGTGGCGTGCAGCAGTGTTTCGTGTAGCAGTGTGAGGCATGTAGCACTGTGTGGCGTGTAGCGGCGTGCAGCAGTGTGCGGCGTGCAGCAGTGTGCGGCGTGCAGCAGTGTGCTGCATGCAGCAGTGAGTAATGCAGCAGTGTGCAGCAGTGTGTGGTGTGCAGCAGTGTGTGGCGTGCAGCAGTGTGTGCCGTGCAGCAGTGTGTGGCGTGCAGCAGTGTTTCGTGTAGCATTATGCGGCGTGCAGCAGTGTTTGGCGTGCAGCAGTGTGTGGCGTGCAGCAGTGTGTGGCGTGCAGCAGTGTGTGGCGTGCAGCAGTGTTTCGTGTAGCAGTGTGCGGCGTGCAGCAGTGTGCTGCGTGCAGCAGTGTGTGGCGTGCGGCAGTGTGTGGCATGCAGCAGTGTGTGGCGTGCAGCGGCATGCAGCAGTGTGTGGCGTGCAGCAGTGTGTGGCGTGCAGCAGTGTGTGGTGTGTAGCAGTGTGCGGCGTGCAGCAGTGTGCGGCGTGCAGCAGTGTGCAGCGTGCAGCAGTGTGTGGCGTGCAGAAGTGTGAGGCGTGCAGCAGTGTTTCGTGTAGCAGTGTGAGGCGTGCAGCAGTGTGTGGCATGCAGCAGTGTGCGGCATGCAGCAGTGTGTAATGCAGCAGTGTGTAATGCAGCAGTGTGCGCAGCAGTGTGTGGCGTGCGGAGTGTGCGGCGTGCAGCAGTGTGCGGCGTGCAGAAGTGTGCGGCATGCAGCAGTGTGTGGCATGCAGCAGTGTGTGGCGTGCAGCAGTGTGCGGCGTGGTTTGTAATCAACAAGAAAAGCGGACATCAAAGGAAGGGTGGGAGGGAACGAGCATATGGGGTGTGAGTTATAACGAAAGTTCTGGCGAAAGCAGTCTGCTGCTTTCAAGTCCGATGCCAGATGCCAGCTTCGCGCTTGAATGCAGCACATGCACTGGCCATAAACCGCATTCCTAAGGTCTTGTGCCCCTTACTAAATCTCTCTGAATGCGTGAGGCGGCGCACGCGCAGTAAGAAGCTGGTGGCAAATGGAATGCATGTGGTTGTGCGCGTAACCACCACCCGATCCGCCTGGGAAGCCTTCAGGAGCATTTTCGGAAGCCCCTACATAAGTCTCGCTGTGCGATCGCTTACGCGATAGCCAGGCGAGACCTAAAAAGGAAAATACAGTAATGAAGAATACTGGATATGGGGTCCCAGATGTTAAATTGAAGAGATTGATATTTAAAAAAAGGAGAAATTTAAGAAATGGAATTCATTGCTTTGATGCCCGGGAAGGGCAAGGGGGATATAGCATTATTATGAGCCAGGGAGAATATGAAAGGGAATTCAGGTGGCTACCCTTTTTAATGAAAAAAAAGCAAAATAACGGAAGTGGGCGGAGAGGGGGAAGAGTTGTTGAGTGAGGAAAAAGATTAATAAGGGAACAAGAGACCATGAACTGGGTGGCACAGCACTACATATGTAGGAAAAATCAAAACATGAGAGTGAGTCTTAGAGATGTATGAAAAACATCTCAGATTATTTCATTTGTCAAACTAATATATTCACAGATAGAACATTCTACGTGGTCAATAATACATCCTTGAAAATGTCAATGGATTATATTTGGCAGGAAATGTTCATCACAGTACGATTTGTCATTGCTGTTTTTTATCTGAAATCACATTTCAGCTTTATCACAATTTGATCCACAGTTGAAAAATAGCTATGTTTTATTTGAAGGTCACTTTTTCGTTTTTTAAGTTGAATATTTTTTTTTTAAATGTAAATGTGTGAGCCCAGACTTTTATAAATGGATCACGTTAAATAATTTTCATATTTCAATAAAAGACAATACAGATTTATGATACCACTTCATCCCCACACTCTGCTACTTCACACACTGGCGCTGACATTAGAACCCAGCAGTCTGAACCGGCAGTACCCTGTACAAATAGGTTTTTGCCCCTTCAGGACTCAATTGAGGATCACACTGGAGATGTGCCCTTACTGCCACCCCCATGTGTAGACACTGCCACCTCAGGACAAAAAGCAGAGCCTCAGAATACTCATTCCATTATAAACGCACTTAGAGCAGATATAGGCATTATGAGATCAATGCTAGAGGGCCTAACCACCTTAATTAAAACGTTATTGCAGACCACCTCACACCACAGTTCTTTAGCACAATGCTGCTTCCCACAGCTCTCCCAAAACACGCGTGTGATGCATGAACCAGTTCATCGCAGAAATAGCAATAGTAATACTTCTAACGTTCCAATCACGCACCATTCTGCTACCCCTACTGTACCTTCTAGAAGTCAATCTTCCTCTGATCATGCAGAAAGGAGAACAAGTAACCCTACTAACATCACACCTAACAGTCATAGAAACCTAGTTCCAGCACACGACCCACAAAGGAATTACAGGGCTACACAGCCACGACATGCTGAACCTCCCCCTTCAGCCCCCCCCCTTTAGCCCCTTTGGGTACCACATATCAAATGCAAGCTAAGAAAATCTATATGACTAACGCCCCAAAAATCAGCGTAAGAAGCGCATATGAGAGCGAAGACTCACTGATTATTAAAGTGATCCATTGGATCCGCCATGTCAGGGGTTGTCGATCTGTAATCAGAGAGGACATCCTTAGGGCACGGAGGTGTACCGGGCTTACCAACTCACTAGATTGTATTGAGGTTATATTTAAGAGAAGCTACCTAGCGGAAAAACATCCTTGCCCTGGAGTTTCGCACCTGTCCGCCAGATGGTTCCTCTATTCAATTTAGGCACACCCCAACATAAGAGCACGATATAACAGCAATTTTGCAACAATTAACGCATCAGCAGGTGACTCGACGCTCGAGGACAACGACTGACTACAGAATCTAGTTTCTCAACGCCCTGACCTTTCTACCATTGCCCTTAGCCCCAATGAAGCAGTCAGCCTCCTTGGAAATATGATTTCATGCAATACCTCATACCATGATGAGGATAGCCCCCAACACAGGGCAAGTGTAAGAAGACCTCCTATCTCTCCTCAAGACGAGACTAGTAGTGGACTGTCCATGCACTCATCTTCGCGCACACTAGTCCATTCATTAAACATCAATCCTATTTCAGCTGAATGCATTGCTTGTTGCCCCACATCACATCAACAATTAACGATTTTATCATGGAATGTGGCAGGACTTAATAGTAAAATCGCACTCCCTCATTGGAACCAACTAGTGGAAGGATTTGACATCTGCATCTTTCAAGAGACGTGGAGACTGGTCCTGCTGCATAAAGCTGGCTGCACTTGTTTGTATATACCTGCAACTTCTAATGGGAGGGGTCGTCCTTCTGGGGGCTTGATCATTTTGGTAAACATCATTCTCAACAGCCAAATCACTCCTCGAACTAGTTTGAATCCTGACATTTTGTGGTTAAGCATCAGGGGGCCAAGGGGTGGAACTACAATGAAACTCATTAATGTCTATGTGAGACAAAATGGCAGGCCCTCACCCACTATCTCAACATTGGAGTACTGCCTAGCTAACTGCCCACCCCACTCCAGAGTGGTGCTTGCAGGTGACTTTAACTGCACCTTTGAGCCCCTGGCCAAAGAAGACCTAGTGGGAACAGAAGAATGACAAGAGATGGGCAGTTCCTCAGCTAGAACTCCCCCCGATCAAGAAATGGTCTCAATAGGCACTCCAACTTAATGCCATCACTATGGAGTACGGCCTGAGGGCAGCCAATGGCAGGTCAGCATCAGACAAACACGATGCCAATACTTATAACAGAGTTGCTTGTCCATCTCGGATTGATTATATACTCCTTGATCTTAAGCTGTGGGGGGAACTGGTTGATATGATTGTGGGCACCAGCATAGAGAGTGACCATAACCCCCTATGCTTAACTCTAAAACCCTTATGGGAGGCACCTTATTACCAGCCGAACAACTTACCTTTGATAACCACCAGGGAGGTAGTAGTTCCCTCAAACTGTAAAAAATTCATGAAGTGGCAGAAGGTAATTCTGAACGACACAAAGATTGCTGGTATTAAATGCGATTTAGCCGCAGGAACACTCAAGCTTCAGGCCGCCATACATTGTGCATCTCAAATACTGGATGTTCCTAGGGCCCACTCGCATACTGTTAGCCGAATTGGTGCATATTTTCAAGTCCCCAACAGGAATACAAAAATTAGTAACAACATCGAGGACCCATACTCTTGGTTTACCAAAAGCTGTAGGCAAAAAAGGTCCATTTTAGTTGCAGCAATCAAAGAGAAGAACCAGCTGTCCATAATAGCTGCTAGAAAATCGTATAGGGCAGCCCAGTGTGAGGCCAAGATAGAATGGGACGAATCGCGCTGGCAAGATCTTAAAGATGCTTGCTCATCCAAAAATACTAACTTGTTCTGGAAGTTGGTTACCTGGGGAAGCAGATCAGGTGCAAGCCCACCTGAAAATTATATCACTGGCCAGGCGTGGTACGACCACTTTAGACAGGTTTATTCAGCACCAGAGGTCATCCAATCTGTGGAACTAGATAGTTTGAATGAGCCCCTTGTAGAAAATGAGTGCTTTAACCTGGCTGAGATAGAAGCTGCAATTCCCAAAATAGTACCCTCCAAAGCAGCGGACCCAGATGGCCTGCCAGGTGATTTTTTTTTGGCTGAACCAGCCAACTGGGCATGTTACATTTTACTTCTAGCAAACGCAATAGCAAATGGTGCTCTGATCTCAGATTTGTGGAAATCTGCAGAGGTGGTCCCAATTTATAAAAAGGGTGCTAGGGATGACCCCTCCAATTATAGACCAATCAACCGGATCAATGCTATGCAGAAGGTCTTTAGTCGAGCCCTTCTGCATAGGATACAAGCATGGACCGATGACGAAGCTGTCCTCTTCCAGTACCAGGCTGGGTTCAGATCCAAGACTGGGATGATGGACCAGGTGTTCAGACTTCTCCTTATCTACTGGAAGGTAGTAGAGATAGACAAAGGCAGTCTTTACCTCGCGTTTATTGACCTGAAGACTGCCTTTGACCTAGTCCCTAGATCTAAGCTGTGGACAACACTTGGATTGCTGGGTATTCCCCACCTCGTCCTTATATTGCTGATCCGACTACATGAGGGCAACTACGCCCAGGTCAGATGGGGGCCGCAAGGACAACTCACAGAGCGCATCCCTGTCAACAGAGGAGTCCGACAGGGCTAAGTTCTAGCTCCGACCCTATTTTCAATATATGTGAATGGGGTGGTCAGCTTTCTCCAGGAGATTTCCTCAGACTCACCTACCCTGGGGGTAATCAAGGTACCAACCTTGCTGTTTGCAGACGATACCCTGCTGATGTCCAAGACACCAGCAGGGTTACAACATCTACTTAACAGATTCCAACTTTTTTGTGATAATCGGGGGTTGGTCATAAATAACACGAAAACAAAATGTATGGCCTTTAATTGTCACAAGTCATACAGGGGCACCCCCCCAGTTGGATGGGGCACCCTTGGAGAAGGCTGACACCTTTGATTACTTTGATGTCAGACTTTCTGACAAAATGTTGTGGAAGCCTCCCCTAGCAAAGATGCTTCTGGGACATAAACGGGCGGCTGGAGTAATAGGAAAAGAACACCGCCTCTCACACACCAGGCCGGTAGCCCCCGCCCTTCAAGTCTACGAAACAAATGGCAGTCAGCGCTGCTCTCTATGGAGCAGAAATCTGGGCATTCGATAAGCTCGATGACCTCTGTAGATCCAAGCACACATTTTTCAGAGACTTGGTAATGTTACCCAAAAATGTCCTCCTTACTCCCCTAATGCTGGATATGGGTAGGTGGTCTTTTGGGGATAGAGCAAGATTGCGCCCACTGCTATTTTGGGCCCGCATTAGACAGAGCCCAGAGCTCCTCCCTTATGCCGAAGCCCTCACCGAAATAGTTTGTTTGGATGCTGGCGGCAAGATAGGATGGATCTCAAATGTCAAAAAAATGCTAACATCTATCGGCCTCCAAACTTATTGGGATAGCCAGGAATCCCTAGGGAGAGACAACCTCAATCGGCTTTATTAAGAATGGGCAGATCATCGGGAGAGTAGCAATTCTAGTGTGGGCAGATTAACAAAAGAGTTTCTCATGCATAAACAAACCTCGAGCCTTTTCTTGATATAATCCAGGTTCTGAGGACAGGAAGTTGTATATACACTTCAGATATGGAACTCTCCCTGTTCGTGAGGTGACTGCAAAGTGGCACTCCTGCAATGAGACTTTAAAAGGCTGTCCATGCTGTAACACCCAGATAGAAAGTGTTGCACACCTACTGTTTGCCTGTCTGGCATATAGAAATCCGCGGGTAAAGTGGATAAGATCGATCTGTCAGAAAATAGGCTCATGGGATTACCATGCAGCCATGTGCATCCTTAGGTCCGATTCCAGACCTCTTTTTGCTTGCTGTGTAGCAAAGTTTCTAGGCCAGGCGTGGCTTACCAGGTGGAAAGTCCTTTCGAGAGTAGCACAGCCACAACTTGATTGAAGCTGCAACATATATATGCAATAACCTTCAGTCCGCTTGGCCTACTCAATAATCCTCTTCCATGCATAAGCACTTTATTAGGTACTTTTAACGCCACCTTAGGGCAAATTTATAATGCCCGAGCATAATATTAAATGTCAATAACATTTAGATGGTTTGGTAACAAAATGAAATGTTATCCGTTTTTAACTTGCTGTTACTGCATATTCTTATTTGCAATATTAACTGCATGTTTTTATCTGATGAATTTATGTTTTAACACTTTGAATACAACAATTGTTTTAATATGGCTAGGACAAAATAGACTACTATGTTGTATTGTCTGTTTATATGTTGCATAGGGCATTGAGCGATTGCACTTGTTTTTTTTTTTATTAAATGTATTTCCTTAGCTTTTATGACATTACCTGTCGAATAAAGCTTTACAACAACAACAGTAAATACGGAGCATTCATAGTTTCGCAAGGAGGGCGCAGTGAAAAGTGTTGCATCACTGTTTTACCGCAGCGGTGCAACTCTTTCCATAAATGAGGCCCTTAGTGTCATGGTGCCATGCCCTTAGCAACGCCAGACAACCTGACCCATTCCAGGTGTCTAAGATTCCAACATGGGTGTGGAGAAAAGTAGCTGTAGCCATTTTCACTTCAGTAGCAACTGATCAACATTTACAGGTAGTCATTGAAATGCTCCAGATTTGCAAAAGTGATGGCCCAGCACATTGTCAGAAGTGGCCATTCCTGCACTAAACAAAATATTCTCGGGGCATATTATCAAGCACGGCGTAAAAATTATCGCCGCTTTAGTGGCAGAAAACTGCCGCTAAAGCGGCGATAATGGGCTTGATAATATGCCGCAGAGATTTACAATAGAAGCCCATGTTGACACCAGAACATGGGCTTCTATGGGAATTCTCAAGGGCATGTTATCAAGCCCATTATCGCCGCTTTAGCTGCAGTTTTCTGCCGCTAAAGCAGCGATAATTTTTATGCCGTTTCTTGATAATATACCTCCTCGTCTTTTGACATTCCCGCCTCTGTAAAGATCGATAATTTCCCGCCATTCTTTGGGAAAGAGTTCAAAGGCTTTTCCAGGAAACTAGGTTTCAAGCATTGCAAGGTCACACCATTGTGGCCCAAACACAATGGCCTCGTCGAGAGCTTCATTGCTACCTTAACAAACGATATTCAATTTGCAAATGTCACAAAACATCTATCCGAGGTACTCTCTTGACTCTACTTGACAAGAGAGACGCTCCTCATAACACCACGTCAGTGTCTCTGCCAAAGAGAATGTTTGGAAAAAGTATTCCTCACCACCATATCGCTAGAATATCCCATCAAATTCAACAAAGCGTCGTTAACGGCAATAGCAAAAAAAAAGAGTTAGGGGCCATATGTATGAAAATGTCCATTTGCGATTCTCAAATAGCGATTTTTTGCGAATCACTATTTCAGAATCGCAAAAGGCTATGTATGTAGGATTTGCAAACTTTTTTGTGAATCCTACATATTCCCTGATTGGGAATCGCAAACTGCGATTCGCAATTTAAGGAATACCTCCCTATTCATTCATTTGAGCCTAGAGACCCGTAGGAATGAATGGGAAGACATTCTCAATTTGCAATTCGCAATTAGAGAATCGCAAATTGAGAATGCAATTTCAAGGGTGCCAGGCTGTCAAAAGGACACCCTATTGCACCTCTGAAATGTGCATTTGTACACATGTGGCACACATACGTGCCCTAAGGGCTAGGGATGGCTACCCACTGTGGGCGATTTATCCCGAACTTGGCAACGATTGCCGAACCGCTCAGGCACCTCACAAAGAGCGACGTCCCGTGGCAGTGGGGATCGCGCGAGGACCAAGCATTTCAAGCCATCAAAATTGCGCTCCTCGACCAGACCACGCTCGTCTATTTCGACCCAGCCAAAAAGACTGAGCTGCTAGTTGACGCCAGCCCAGTAGGGCTCGGAGCTGTTCTCACCCAGGAACAAGAACCAGGGAGATGGGCGACACTGGCCTATGCAAGCAAAGCGCTCACAGCCACCGAGCAAAGATACTCCCAGATTGAGAGGGAAGCACTGGCCATAAAGTGGGGTTGCAGACACTTCCACCTATACATATGTGGACACCCGTTCACCGTTGTGACGGACCACCAGCCGCTAGTGCCCCTCTTCAAAGGGACAGCACCGCACCCCCCACCACGAATCGAGCGATGGCCCATCGGACTACAACAATATCACATGGACATAACTTACCGCCCAGGTGCCAAAAACCCAGCCGACTTCCTGTCTAGACACCCCGACAAAGAGGAACACAACCGTGCAGGGAGGGAAGAGGACGACGCCGCCGAAGCACACCTCGATTTCCTAGCTGCACTGACATGCCCCCAAGTGCTGACAATTCAGGAAATCATGCGGGCAGCTGAACATGACACCGTAATGACAAGGACACGAGAAGCTCTTCAAAGGGGGTCATGGACAAACTTCTTACAATCAGCCAATACGTGGACGGAGGATGAGAGGAGAGACATGCAGCAAATCTGGAGGGTGCGGAACGAGCTAAGCACCACCAGAGAGGGAGTCATTCTGAGAGGGGCCAGAATCGTCATACCGGCAACGCTGCGCAACCACGCCACACTCCTCGCCCATAAAGGGCATCAGGGGACCGAGAAGATGAAAGCCCGGATGAGAGAGAAGGTGTGGTTCCCCGGGATGGATAACGCAGTGGATGCCGTGGTGAGGGGCTGCCCGGCATGCCAAATGACGAGCGGCCCCGAACCGCCAGCACCCATTGTGACGGAAGAACCGGGAAGACATCCCTGGGACAAAGTCAGTGTAGACTTCGGGAGTCTCCCTGATGGGCGAGTGACCCTAGTAGTCATAGACAACTTCTCCAAATATCCCCTGGTAGAAGCACTACCATCCACAGCATTCGTATTCGTGGAGCCCGCACTCGAGAAGATGTTCAGTATGTTCGGGCGCCCCTCAGAACTGAAAAGCGACAATGGACCTCCGTTTCAGGGCCATGAGTTCCGAGAATTCCTCATGCGCCAGGGCATCCGACACCGGCGGATCACCCCGCAATGGCCCCAAGCCAACGGAGAGGTCGAACGCTTTATGCGGACATTAAATAAAGTCCTGCGGATAGCGAGCACTGAACACCAGGACCCAGAGCGAGAGATCCAACGGTTCCTTGGCGAATATCGGAGCACCCCTCACTGTTCCACCAACCAAGCCCCGTGGACCCTCATGCTCAAGGGAAATCGCCAGGATAGCCTCCCCACGGCCCCAGGGTGGGCCCCGCCACCATTTGAGGAAGAGCAAGCCCTACAACGGAGGACGCACCGGAATCAACAAGTAAGCCCGTCACGAGGTAGTCGAGAGCACGCCCTTGGGCCGGGAGATAATATCCTCATACGGAACCGGAGACCCGGCGGGAAATTCAAACCTCGGTATGAGCCCGGGAGTTGGAGAGTGGAGCAAAGACATGGGACAATGATAACAGCCAGACGAGGAGCGGAGGCGGCTACGCGCAACATCTCATGGTTCAAGCAGATCCCAGAAGACACCGAACATCACAGTGATTCCACAGAAGATGAGATGGACAATATCCTGGTCCCGGCAACGGAACCCCAGGTCAGGCACGAGTCAGCCCCCGGGGCTGAATGCCCTAACTCCGGAGCCAGCGGAGCGAATAGTGGTCTTCCCGCGGAATCTAATAACCGAGCGACCACCAGGTACGGACTCAGGGGAAACCCCCCGCCAAGCAGCCGTCTCAGAGACTTTGCCTGCCAAGTAAGTGAGTGGCTGTTGGTGCTCGAGTCCTGGTTTCGTCATCTAAGTTGGATAGGGATGTTACAGTTAGCGCTCTAGTGTTTCACGCTAGAGCGCGCATTAGGTTTGTGTTGTGCGTACGCCACGACGGTGGCGTACGCATATATATAATAAATGGGCGTGCCCTCTCGGCATTCGCACTGACACCATCCTGGCGTGTGGTCTCTGTGTCCCTGCCGCGTACCCGCTAGGCCGCGCTCCACATGCATAGCGCGATACTTAACAATGGGCACACAATCGCTTGCAACTCATCCCATTTCAGTGTTTTGTAAGGAAAAAAGTTGAGCTGGTGATGACAGGCAACATTCAGGCAGGATGATACCAGCTGCTCTGTGACACTTTATGCAGGAGGAGAAAATCCTAATGCCCGTGCAGGGCTTGCTACTGAACAAACTGTGGGCAATTTGCCACGTTCACCAAGCATTTCTCCCCATGTTTCATCCATACCCCCTTTCGCTATGTGTCCTCCCGTTTACAATGCCCCACATGAGATTGGTGCCACAATCACCCACTTGCCTATGCCCCAAAGAAGCATAAGACCTCCAGAACGCCTCATCACAATGATGGCTTAACTTTACATATGCAGTTGTAGGTGTATGTAGCATAGTGAGCGCTCCAGCCAGTGCATAATTTGAACTTGTGGTTTCCGATGCAATGCACCGGCACTTAATTGTTGGCACTGGCACTTATGACAGTCTGCCACATGGTGGTGCTGTCTAATTTTTGGAATGGCCACAACAACAGTTTTTAAACAATTCTACATATATTAACAATGATAAACACCTGTCACCCAAGCCATTCTTATAGATTTGGAGGTCTGGACTAGTCTGAATCGTTGCACTTGTAGAAGTGTCATGGTTAGTAGCTGTATTGGTATGGTTATTACCAGCGCTGGCAGAGGCAATAAATGCTGCCTCCTGACAAAGGGCCCTGGCACCTCTATTTTTTACAAATTAGTCACTGGCTCTCGCTACTCTCCAGATACCCCGCGCTGATAGGATGGCACGCGTGGGCGCTCGTGAACGAATCATGATGATTCGTTTACAATGAAGCTGGCAAGGTGATTCAAAGTCACGTGCCTCAGTCGAAAATAGTCAGGTCACCATGTGTGCGTCTGAGGCTCGCGTGCGTAGAAAACTTGCGCCTTAGACCATCATGTCGACTTATCTGCTAATGATTGCTCTGACGTTATCTGCTGCTCATGAATGTGGTGAACATACTAAGTAAAAGAATTCGATCCTTCCTCAATTCCTCTTGTCTGTGAGCAGTGGTCGAAGTGGGCGGGATCGGGATCGCCTGTCTTGATAATATGCCCCCTACGTCTTTTCTTTCTTGCCAGAGAAGGAAAGGACAGTGTCCACTTCTGCTCCGTCGCTGGCAGCTGATCCCCCCTCCCTTTCTTCCTCTTGAAAACCGTGACTTCAAGAAAGGACTCTCATCCTCTCTTTCCTCCTTTCGTGTATTTGCTCCCCTGTGAAACGGATCCAAAAAAGAAAAATACTTTTGCTGCAAGTGTTGTCTTTTTCTGACAGTATTCTATTCCAGAGTACAGATTCGGGACGTAGAGAAATGAATGGTTCAAAATATGAAAAATAAAGAAAAAACTAAATAAAGCATGACAGTGTTCCCAAAGCGGCCAGATTGAGTTTCCCAGTGAAGCGCTACTTTTGTTTGATCTTTTCCTTGAAAAAGCATTGTTTTCCCTGAATGAGGATGTGCACCATTCCTGGAGATACTGCAATGCCGGATTGATGGGTGGATTGGAAAACAAAATGCGTACCGCGGCTAGGTGTTCATGGATGTGGTCTTTTTACCATACTGCTTGCGTTTTGTAAGGACATAAGCAATGGACATTGAAGCGGGTCCCTTCCGGGCCCTGTAGTCATGTCCTTAACCTTTCAGGCACAATCACTCACTGATTTCTGAATAGTGAGTGTAAATGCATTAAGTTAACCATGTTGTTCCTGCTTACATTTCACATGCTTAACTTAATCTTGCATTCCCTATGAGTGTTTGCTTTTTTTCAGGATGTTGTTACGTTTTTTAGGCAGCATATTGCTCTTGTCTAGTGCGTAATTTGAATTGAGTCACATCCAGGTATTTCTAGCAGGGCACAATTGGGTTTTAGTTGAAGGCCATGCAAGTTTCTCTCAGTGGGGCAGTATGGTGTTCAGTGGGGGAGAGGATGTGGCACTATGGTCAGAGCTGCCGAATTGAAATTGGGGAACCGGGTATTCCTTCATGACCAGTCCACCAGTCCACTTAGTAACTTTTGATCCGTTTGAGCTATAAACAATTTATTAGTTCAAATTGTCAGATTATGTAGCAGATGTATTATGTGGCAAATATGCAGAGCCATAATTATTTAGAAAACTTTTGCAAACTAGGATATTTTTCCCATTTATGTTTGAACTGCTCTTGTGGAAAAAAGGGAGGAGAAGGGCTGATGACAGAAACTCCATGGATCAGAGCCAAATGGTTTGTGCTTCCACTTTTAAGCGTATTTGAGACATTCTGTGATTGGAAACATATCCCACTTTGTGATTGTATTTTAACCCCTTCAGCGCAGCGCGGATTTCCGCGCCGCGCTGAAGGTTCTGTGCACGGGCGGGGCCGTGACGGAGCGGTTCCGTCATGCGCACAGCGCAACCGACGTGCATGACGGAACCGCTCCGTCATGCGCGTCGAAGGGGTTAATGTCAGTAACTCATATTAAACCTTAAATAATTATGCGTATCCATTCATTGAATTAAATAACATAATAGGCTGTAACTAGTCAGTGAAATGTCAAACAAATACAAAAAATTGGGATGTTTTGCGCATTTTGGCCACACCTCTGACTCCGCCCACTGACCCAGTCCAGGGGTTATTCCCGCCCTCTGATTCTCCACCCACAGTTCCCCTACTTTTTTTACTCCACTTCGACCACTGTCCGTGAGACCTTAAGTGTATTGCGCAAGACAAGTCCTGGTGAACCCAGGACATTGCAGATGTCTAAGGTCTCAACATGGAATTCATGGGAAATCTGGATCTAATTGTGGACATTAGTGGTGCAAAATGAGAGATTAGTAGGGGCTTCCCACTTCTCCATGCCCCTTTATGCTGACACTCTGTTTTGTAAACTACTCCCCCTACGCCGTTGGCATGGAAAACTGTCTAATCTGTGGGGCTTTTTTGAATGTAGCTCTATTTTTGTGTTTTTATTTTTCCAAAGAAAATAATTCATATTACACATAGAGTATTATCCAGCAATTATTTTGAGAGATAATATTTCAGTAAAATTAAATGCTAAGTTATTGATTGTGAAAAAAATGCAACGTGGATACTAACTGCACATTTGCTATCCAGTAATAAAGCGATGTTCAATCATAGCTCGAACTATGGGGTCTATTAGGATGGCGGTCGGAAAACCATTCCAACCGCCGTGGTAGCAGAAATTAACCGTCCGCAGGTACCGCGGCAAAACCAGCAGTCTGATTAGATTCAACCGCCAGAAAAATATGACCACGGCGGAACGATGCCACGAAAGACCACTGGTAGCGTGCGGAGCAGGTGAAAATCCTTCCGCGGCGGTCGGATTTGCGGCGGAATAACCCAAAACCGCCGCAGGTCAGCGGAGTGACCGCACGTGAAATTAGGATACCATTGAGGTGACAGCAGAACGATCCGCTGTTTCCAAACGCCGCAATTGCAGCCATTGATGAATGCGAGAGCCGGTGAAAGGGCAATTGTATACCCACCGCCACGGTCGCTCCGGAACAGTTATGGCGGTGGACCAAAAAACCCAAAACAAGGCTACCAAGTGTACCAATTAACCTGGCTCAGCCTCAAAAAATCCCTAACACACCCAATGACACATCCCCATGGCAACTAAAAAAATACAAATCCCAAGTCAACCCACACAACACACCTGACAGCAATACTCCATTTTGACACACTCACATAGCTGAGTATAAAACCAGCCCCTTCCCTGACCAGAATCATTGCAATACTCCTCTACTGAAGGAATCAACCCTAAAGTACAAAGAAGAGGCAAATCACCACGCATCTCACCAGCACACCAACACACACACACCACACACATCACCACCACCACTCTCACACCTGCACCTTGAACCCATTTGCACATCACACACCATGTCACAGAAGAAAATGCCCAAATTCACTGACAATGAGTTTGTCAGTCATGGTAGATGAGGTAATCAGAATAGAACCAAATGTGTTTGGAAGCCTGGTCCAACAGACACCATTAGCCACCAGAACACAAATGTGGGGAAGGATAGTCAGCAAGGTCAATGCAGTAGGGACCGTCCCGCGCACCAAGAAGGAGACCTTGAATCGGTGGCATGACCTCAAGAGCAAGGTGAAAGAGAAGAACAACAAGAACCGTCAGCTGGCTCAGAGGACTGGCGGTGGCCCTCCCATTCCACTACAAACATTCACAGCATGGGAGAAGAAGGTGCTTGGAATACTGCATTCAGAGAGTCTCACAGGAATACCCGGGGGAGTGTAGGCTGGTAAGTACCATCAAATGTCTACCATCACACTGCTATCTACTGTCTTGCACAACTACAAAGCAACAGCTCCTAGGCCCAAATGCATTCATGTGCAACACACACTCCCCAACACATGTCTCTGGTATGCAATAGTCACTCCCTCTGATTCTCCCCAAAGGTAGCTAGCAATATTACCATGGGGGCATGTGTACAGGCAGCCAGCACTACAACTCCCACCAGGCCCCCCTGTCCCAAAGCTGAGCCGGATGAAACACCCCCCCACCCAAGAGCCATGTGTAACCATTCCCTTCCTCTGCTCCACAGGGAGCCAGACATCTTAACAGGGAGAAATGTCTGTGGATAGGTAACCAGCATTACAACCCCCACCAGGCACCCTTGTCCCACAGATGAGCAGGATGAAACACTCCACACACCCACAACCATGTGGTAGACATTGTATCAGACTCATAGGTAGGTAGCCATCTTAACAGGGAAGGGTGTTTGTGGGTGGGAGCCAGCACTGCAACTCCCACCAGGCCCCCCTGTCCCAAAGATGAGCCGGATGGTACACTCCACCCCCCACCATCAACCATGTGGCAGCTATTGTATTTCACTTTTCAAACTTACAGATAGGTAGCCATCTTATGCTCTCCTGCCCAACCCCTGAGCAGGATGGAGCACTCCCCCATCCAAAGCCATGTGTAACCTATTCCCTTCCTCTGCTTGACTTCACAGGGAGGCAGCCATCTCAACAGGGAGGGGTGTGTGGTGTGGATAGGCAGCCAGCACTACTACCCCCACCAGGCACCCTTGTCCCACAGCTCAGCAGGATGGAGCACTCCCCCCACCCAGAACCATGTGACAGACATTGCATTGCTCACCTTCATCGAACAGGTAGGTAGCCATCTTAACAGGGAAGGGTGTTTGTGGGTGGGAAGCCAGCACTACTACTCCCACCAGGCACCCTTGTCCCACAGCTCCGCAGGATGGAGCACTCCCCACACCCAGAAGCATGTGACAGACATTGCATTGCCCTCATCAAACTAACAGGTAGTTGGCCATCTTAACAGGGAATGGTGTTTGTGGGTGGGAGCCAGCACCACAACTCCCACCAGGCACCCCTGTCCCAAAGCTGAGCCGGATGGTACACTCCTTCCCCTCCCAAAACCATTTGGCAGTCATTGTATTTCACTCTTCAAACTTACAGGTAGGTAGCCATCTTATGCTCTCCTGTCCCACCCTTGAGCAGGATGGAACACTCCCCCATCCAAAAGCCTTGCTTAACCTATTCCCTTCCTCTGTTCCACTTCACAGGGAGGCAGCCATCTCTACAGGGAGGGGGGTGTGGATAGGCAGCCAGCATTACAACTCCCACCAGGCACCCTTGTTTCACAGCTCAGCAGGATGAAACATCCCCCCACCCAGAACCATGTGGCAGACATTGTATCGCTCACCTTCACCTAACAAGCAGATAGCCATCTCAACAGGGAGGGGTGTTTGTGGGTGGGAAGACTGCACTACAACTCCCACCAGGCCCCCTTGTCCCACAGTTCAGCAGTATGGAATTCTCTCCCCCAATCAGAAGCATGTGACAGACATTGCATTGCCCTCATAAAACTAACAGGTACGTAGCCATCCTAACAGGGAAGGGTGTTTGTGGGTGGGAGCCAACACTACAATTCCCACCAGGCCTCCCCTGTCCCACAGCTGAGCCGGATGGTACACACCACCACCCACCCACAACCATATAGCAGCAATTGTATTTCACTCTTCAAACTTACAGATAGGTAGCCATCTTATGCTCTTTTGTCCCACCCCTGAGCAGGATGGAACACTCCCCCATCCAAGAGCCATGTGTAACCTATTCCCTTCCTCTGGTCCACTTCACAGGGAGGCAGCCATCTCAACAGGGAGGGGGATGTGGATAGGCAGCCAGCACTACAACTCTCACCAGGCCCCCCTGTTCCAAAGCTGAGCCGGATGGTACACTCCACCCCACACTCAAAACCATGTGTCAGCCATTGCATTGCTCACTTCAAACTCACAGGTAGGTAGCCATCTCAACAGGGAGGGGTGTTTGTGGGTGGGAAGACTGCACTACAACTCCCACCAGGCCCCCTTGTCCCACAGCTCAGCAGGATGGAACACTCTCCCCACCCAGAAGCATGTGACAGACATTGCATTGCTCACTTTCATCTAACAGGTAGGTAGCCATCTTAACAGGGAAGGGTGTTTTGGGTGGTAAGACTGCACTACTACTCCCACCAGGCCCTCTTTTCCCACAGCTCAGCAGGATGGAGCATTCCCCCCACACCCAGAAACATATGTCAGCAATTCCCCTCAACTGTGTCACAGAACAGGTAGGTAGACAGTGCATACACCCTGCAATTCCTCTCAAAAAGCATGAAGCCATATGACCACACCAGCCCTCACATCCCACCCAACTTAGCATAGATCCAATACCCACTTCCAGTGTGCAGACAGCTAAGCGTTTGTAACTGTGACAGAAATCAAAGTTTGACTCACTAAATCACATGTTGAAGAAAATCAGGGCCCAATCATGCACAGCAGTGAATGCTATCTGTAAGTGCCATGGGGCCAGAGCATCAAGGCCCATATGAAAACAAAACAAGCAAGGTCAGTTGTAAAAAGAAAGCAAAGCACATGATATGACAGAGGTATGCATGAGATAACAATAACTAGTACATGCTCAGAATGAACGTCCTCCATGCAGAGTAAACAACAAAGACGCTTCACATAAAGTTGTTGTGCTGCTAGTCGTTAGATGACAACATGTCCTTGAAATCACACAATCTGTACGTGGAACATGTTCTCTATTGCCATGTCACACCATGGACAAGTAATGTATGTACTGCCACATCATGTCATGATGCTCAGTACCTTGCAGCCATACAATGTGATATCAATGCAAACTGTGTGGTGTATAACATGTAACAACCGAACATCTAACACCAAGTTTGTGGGGTGCACTTCAATGACCATTTCATCTCTGTGCAACAGGTGACCAAGAATTGACTGCTGCAGATGACGACACCAACCTGCAGAGTCAGTCTCCCCCCGGAACATGGACTCTCGAATGCAGACTCCCTAAATTCCTCAGATGCGGACCTCGCACCTGGCTCATCAGGACTGCCGGGGCGCACCAGGTCCCAGGACCCCACTGCCCCCACCACCACCTCAGCAACAACAACTGCGCTGACCCTTGCTGCAACGACCTGTGTGGCCTCAACCACCACCACCACCAGTGCTGCCTGCAACACTCTCCCTGCCTCAGAGGATACCCACACCACCCCACAATCTGAAGAGGGCAGGGAGAGTCAGCGGGTGTGTCGAGTGATGACGCCACAGGTCCCAGACAGCAGGTCAGGTGGGAGGGCAACTGGGTGACAAGTTCAACAGGACACTGGGGCTGAAGCCCTGGCAACATCGCCAGAGTTCTTGGGGCATATGAACAAACCCAGGGACAAGTGGGTCAGGTTCTGGAAGAAGTGCGTGAGGTCCACCTGCTGCTGCGGTCCATGGACACGCATATGGAGCAAATCAAGGACCTCTTGGGCCAGCTTGTGGGTGTTCTGAGGGACAGGCATGCGGCCCAAAGTACAGCTCAACCTCCCTCCAGTAGCCCGCAGGACGACAGTCCCACTCAACTGCGGCCACAGAGAGGGGTGAGCTGAAACAGGATGAGTCGTCAGACAGCGCTGAGCCTGCAGCAGAGGCCCCCACTACCAAACACTCAAGGGGCCGTCCAAGGAAAACCACGGTAGGATCACGTGGCAACACAGCAGCCAAACACCAGTCAAAGAGCCAGCCTCTCTCTTCACCTTGACATTGGCTTTGTTGACTATCCTTACCACACTGCCATGTTGATGGCAGGCGTCTGTTGGACTGTGTCACCACATCAATGTGGTGACTACTCTGTTGTCTTGTCTACCATCACTGACAACACATTGATTCACTTTGCACCTTTTTGTAAATAATCACTTCTCCGTCCCAAATAATCATTGTAAATAAACACTCTTTACACACCTATGTTTTTGTGTCAGCTCCATGTTTATCACAAGATGTACAATGTTGACTCTGATTCCAATGTACCAGAAGCAATGATTGTTTTGAGGCATTGAGAGGCTGAAGGGACCTAGAAAGACACAAAAGAACAACATTCACTTGTCAGGTGATGGCATCACAGCCAGTACACAACACTTGTTATCAAGGTACTCAAACCTGCACACATTACAATGAGCAACAATATCGACATAGACATCATGCAGCTGTGCATAACTACCTTGTGCCAGAAACATTAGCCCTCAGCACAGAGCCAACAACAGGCAGCAGTCAAAAAGCTCCCCTAGGCCTTTTCAACAACATCAAAAACAGCAGACAATGGCACCGTTGTACAATGTCACTCACCTTCAAGGGAAGTAGTGGTTGATGAGCTGTTGACGCAGGTCGACACCTTCCTCCTCTCCACTATTCTCGTCACTGGACATGTGTGGGTTTGCAGGTGGGGCATCTGTTGCTCATCATCGTCCAGGATCAGGGGTATCTCTTTGCGCAAGGCCCGCTTGTGGAGCATGCAGCATGCAACTACGATCTGACACACCTTTTGGCGAGAGTACATCAGTGCACCTCCGGTCCTGTCCAGGCACCGAAATGGAGACTTAAGAAGACCAAAAGAAAGCTTCACCACACGACGTGTCCTCCCATGGGCATCATTGTAGCGGACCTCACTCAGGGTCCTGGGATTCCTCAGTGGGCTCAGCAACCAAGGCCGGTTGGGATATGCAGAGTCAGCTATGTTATGTTATGTTATGTTATGTTATAGTAATTTTATAAAGTGCACAGCTACCCAACAAGGGTTTCCCAGCGCTGAGACTGACAGAGAAACTAGAGCAGTCAGACAATAAATGGAATTACGGAAACTGATTATTGGTCAAATAACCAGGTCTTGAGAAATTTTCGGAAGACCAGAAAAGACGGTTCAATGCGGAGTGCTATTGGGAGGGAATTCCAAAGCACTGGTCCAAGATAGGCAAAAGAGCGGCCACCCATTCTTTTAAGTTTGATGATGGGCACCATATATTTACCTTGGGTAGCTGAGCGAAGCATACGAGAGGGTAAATAGGGGTGCACCAAAGTTTGAAGATACTTAGGGGAAGAACCCGATTTAATTTTGTGCTTATAGCACAAGGCTTTAAACTTCACTCTGTTTCCAATCTTAAGCCAATGCAGATTATACAAAGCGCTTGAGGTAGAGGAATGTTTAGAGAGCAGGCAAAGCAGCCTGGCAGCTGAATTTTGCACCACTTGTAATTTCCGGGTGATCTCCTTATTAACACCTAGATACAGAACATTACAATAGTCCAGTCTCGAAGTCACGAGAGCCTGGACTAGGGTTTTTTAGGTGGACACAGGGAGCATCCAAATGATTTTTTAAAACCATTTTAGGATGGTAAAGCAAGTGGCGGCTACTTTTACCACCTGTTGTTTCATGGATAAATCGACATCGATCAAGACTCCCAAATTACGGACAGTCAGAGGGCTGAGGCGGGGCTCCCATCTCACATGGCCAATGTTGAGGGCCCCAAAGATCTTTATTCTTCCCTAAGATGAGGAGCTCGGTCTTATCGCCATTGAGCTTAAGGAGATTACTCTGCATCCACGATACAATATTCCTCAAGCCTGTCTGAAGCGCAGATGATCCACAACGCTGTCCAGAGGACAGGGAGAAGATGATCTGAGTATCATCGGCGTAGGAAAACAGGCAAAGTCCTGCTTCTTCTGCTATAATTGCCAAAGGTTTGGTGTAAAGATTGAAAAGAATAGGACTCAAAATAGAGCCTTGGGGCACTCCATAAGGAGAAGGATAGGTTTTAGAAATAGCTTTGGAAGAAAAAACTTGAAAGGTCCGCTTAGTAAGAAAAGATGCGAGCCAATCAAGGGCTGTGCCGGTGATACCAGAGGCCTGTAATATCTTTAGGAGCACAGTGTGGGACACCGTATCAAATGCAGCGCTCAGATCGAGCAAGATGAGAGCTACGGTGTCCCCAACATCCAAATGCTGCCGCAACAATTCTGAGACTCCGAGCAGAGTAGATTCCGTAGAAAAACCTGTTCGAAAACCCGATTGAGAAGGGTGAAGAAGATTCGATGAGTCTACAAAGTGTGTAAGTTGTTGATTAATGTGTCTTTCCAAGACTTAGGAATAAGTGGGAAGCAGGGAGATAGGCCTAAAATTAGACAACTGAGAAGGATCAGCACCGGCCTTTTTCAAAAGAGGAAGCACCATCGCATGCTTCCAATCAGAAGGCACAACAGCCTCCTGAATTGAAGCATTCAGCAGTTGCATAATAAGAAACAAAGAAGAGGAATCCAGCTGCTGCAACACAGATACCGGCATCAGATCACGGGGAGAACCTGATTTGATACCATTTAATTTTTTTTTGAAAGAGATAGTATCAAGAAGTGACCAGGCTTCCAAATTCAAAGGACTGCAAGCTTTATGATCAGGTTCAATCCGGTAAGGAGTTGAACTAGATGCTACTGTCCGAGTATTTTGTAGAACAGAGTAGATTTGTTCGACTTTGTCCACAAAATAGCTGGCAAGATTATCGCATTGTTGTTCATTGAGGGTAGGTGGAAGCGACTGCGTGTCAGAGCCCGCAAGTTTTTTTACTGTGCTAAACAATATGCAAGAACAATTTCCAGTATTAGAAACGGTCTGAGATACATAGACCTTTCTAGCCAAGTTACAATGGGCATGATATTGTTTTAAGGCTAATTTATAGTTTAACTTGGAATCCTCCTCCAGTTCCTTTCCAGAGCCTTACATTTAGTTTTTTCTAATCTCAATTGCTCTGTAAACCAAGGGGCAGGAGAACGGTGATTGAATGTCTTTTTTGTGGTTAGCGGAAGACAGTGTTCAACTGTATCTGATATCCATTCTTGTATCAGATTAGAAGACTGAGTTGAGACATGTGAGATGGCGGGAGCTAGGTGTGAGATACACAGAGCAATTTTGTACTATAACTATGGCAGAGGACAACATGTCACACATAAAGCATGCTACTTGACTCTGCGTACTCCCCCTCAATTCATGCACGCTCTGGATGCAGATTTGCCATCAGCTGTGGTACGATGCTGTTACGCAGGCTGTAGGAGTCATGGGCTGATCCCTGATTTTTGGCACAGACATGGGAGATTATCATATCCGCCTGGCATACCACTTGCACATTGATGGAATGGAAATGCTTCCTGTTCCTGTAGATGTGCTCACGTGCCTGTGGTGGAACCAGGCCAACATGTGTGCAGTCAATGGCACCAACAACATTAGGGATGTGGCCAAGGTCATAACATTCATCATTCACAGCTGCCAATGCATGTGTCCTGGGGAAATGGATGTAGCTGTCCTTATAGGTCATCATAGCGGACAGGACGTCACGTATCACCATGCTGAACATTGGTTGAGACATCCCACCTGCACTGGACACCGTGTACTGGAATGAACCAGTTGCAAAAAAATGCAGGGCAGCCATCACCTTACACGTTGGTGTCAAAGCAGTCGGATAGGTTCTGCGAGACCTCAGATGGGGCTCCAACTGACCACATAGGTCTTGAAGGGTAGGTTGATCCAAACATAATTTACGTATGAAGTCCTCATCCTCCATGTCCATTTGGTCGCCTCCTAGGTGAGATGAAAGGGGACACATGTCAATTCAATTTCCCTATGAGATGTGTCCAACATCTTACGTTTTGACTGACACAGCGCCAACCTTGACTGGCCTGAAACTACAGCTTACAGCACAAGTAACATGTAGGGACACCTTGATCTAAAGTAGTTGTACACTTGTCCGGTATTTACACAGTGAGTACCCCAAAACAGATTCAGACTACGTGAATGCCAAAAGGTACATTCCAACATCTTGTGTCACCAGCCCTGAGAGTAGTTGACACAGCACATGTGTGAAACAGCAACACTGCTGGCTTCTACGTAGCTGCTGTACCTGCCACACCTTCTTGCGTAAGTCAGACAGGGCACACATTAATAACACAATGAGCACAGTGTGTGCATAAAGATCAAGTATAAACATGATTTCGGGAATCTACAAATTGAAATAGGCACATTATGTAGTCAGACCTTCATTATTGTGTGTTGCTTGGACATCTCACACATTGACATGTGTACATATTTGAGAGTCCATCACACCACAGATCTATGTCCATGCACAACAATATCATAAGTGACATGTGAGGGAGTACATGCCAATGCATGTAATCATGTGCACTGACATGGTAGGTTTAGTCATCAGTGAGTTAAATGTCACACTAGCATTGAATGTAACTATCTGGTGGCATGATTCATAGTAAGAGTCTACTGTTCAATGTTGAGAACTGGCCATTGCCATTGCTACAGCATGATGTGTCCATAGGTGCCATAAGCGTGCACCGCCATGCAATCACGGTCATCGGCACCAATGTCAAGCTGCCAAATCGCGGTAGCGACCGCCTGGCCCCCACGGTTTGGCACCGCCGATTCCCATGCCCATTCAACCAATGGGAACCACAATCGCGGTAGTGATATACACAATTGAAAATGGCGGTTGGCCTGCTCCGCCACTGCAATCACGGCCATAGGCACCAATGTCAAGCTGCCAAGTCGCGGTAGCGACCGCCTGGCCCCCGCGGTGTGGCAACGCCAAAGCCCATGCCCATTCAACCAATGGGAACCGCAATCGCGGTAGTGATATACTCATTTGAAAATGGCGGATGGCGTGCTCCACCACCGCAATCATGGCCAGAGGCACCATTGTCAAGCTGCCAAATCGCACTAGCGACTGCCTGGCCCCCGCGGTGCTGCACCGCCAATGCCCATGCCCCTACAACCAAGGGGAACCGCAATCGCGGTAGACAAATGCACTTCTGAAAATTGCGGTAGGTGTGCTTTGCTACCGTGGGGCCGGTCATTGGGTGCAATTGAAAGATGTACGATCGCGGTACCGACTGTCTGGCCCCTGCAGTGTGTCACAGCCAATGCCCATGTCCATTCAACCAATCGGAACCGCAATCGCGGTAGACAAATGCACTTTTGAAAATCGCGGTAGGCTTGCTCCGCTACCGCGGTCCAGTCATTGGATGCAATTGAAAGATGCACGATTGTGGTACCGACCATCTGGCCCCTGCGGTGTGTCACCGCCAATGCCCATGCCCATTCAACCAATGGGAACCACAATCGCGGTAGACAAATGCACTTTTGAAAATCACGGTAGGGATGCTCCTCTACCGCGGGGCTGGTTATTGGATGCAATTGAAAGATGCACGATCGCGGTAGCGACCGCCTGGCCCCTGCGATGTGTCACCACCAATGCCCATGCCCATTCAACCAATGGGAACCGCAATCGCAGTAGACAAATGCCAGGCCAAGCGTACCACCAGAAAAAAAAGTCACACAGGAGCGCAAAGGCAAAAGCCCTTCAGGTGACACTCAGGGGCATAAAGCCATGAAGGCCTCAGGCTCACAAACAGCCAAATCAGCCCCATCCAAGGACATTCCCATCCCAAAAACTGCTCCCAAAGACAGGCAAACAGTTGCCGTGCCTGCTGTGAAGCTGGTGCTTGCAAAGAGCCCACAGAAACAGCTCTCTAAGGCAGATTCACCCACAACCCCAACTCCCACCCACACCTCTGTGAAGCTGGGACAGGAGGGCAATGTGGGGGGTTCACCTGGTCGACAGGGGATGGAGGGGAAAAGGCAAGGCCAGGCCAAGCATACCACCAGATTCAGCAGATCCCCAGAGGGAGGACCACCACCGGTACCTGATGCACCTTTGGTGGAGAGTGTGCCTGTTGTGCCCGCCCCACTTCCCACACCTACCAAGACAGTTCTTGGCTATCGAATCCCCAAGAAGTGGAGAGGTAGCCCTTCAACTTCACCCTCACACACTGTGTCTCACGCCAGCATGTCTCCACCTCCCCGTGCCACCACGCCACCCGGTCCAAGCAGCCATCCGGCTCCCAAAGCCACTGATGCCTCTACCTCAGCTGGTCCTCTCTCTCCCAGGTCCAGTCCTCCAACTGGCCGGACAATCAGCCACCTCCCAGTTCGACTAACAGCCAAGTCTGAGGTAAAGTCCCCCTCCCAAACCTATCTCTTCCACAGCGGTGCCTGGACTGCCCATTGTTATGCCCCTAGCTGTATTGCTTCCCATGGCAGTGTACGGTGTCACCCATTCCCTGTGCAGGTTCTCATGCACACATGTACCTCCTTTGAACTATGAACTGGCCACTGGCCTTGCTGTTGTCTATTTTGGATGGCCATTCCCTGTGCAGGTTCTCAGGCACACATGTACCTCCTTTGAACTATGGACTGGCCACTGGCCTTGCTGTTGTCTACTTAGGATGCCCATTCCCTGTGCAGGTTCTCATGCACACATGTGCCTCCTTTGAACTATGGACTGGCCATTGGCCTTGCTGTTTGTCACTTTGGATGCCCATTCCCTGTGCAGGTTCTCATGCACACATGTACCCCTTTTGAACTATGGAGTGGCCACTGGACTTGCTGTTGTCTACTTTGGATGCCCATTCCCTGTGCAGGTTCTCATGCACACATGTAACTCCTTTGAACTTTGGACTGGCCACTGGCCTTGCTGTTTGTCACTTTGGATGACCATTCCCTGTGCAGGTTCTCATGCACACATGTACCTCCTTTGAACTATGGACTGGCCACTGGCCTTGCTGTTATATACTTTGGATGCCCATTCCCTGTGCAGGTTCTCATGCACACATGTATCTCCTTTGAACTATGGACTGGCCACTGGCCTTGCTGTTATATACTTTGGATGCCCATTCCCTGTGCAGGTTCTCATGCACACATGTACCTCCTTTGAACTATGGACTGGCCACTGGCCTTGCTGTTGTCTAATTTTGATGCCTATCTCGGTGATATGTAATAAAGACAGTTACTCCTGTTGTCTGCTTTGTCAGTGTCCTTGCTAAATAAAAGTGTTTTCTGTATGGGTATGGTTGCATGTGACAGCTGCTCTGTATGCCACTTTAACATTGCCAATTGTTTGTTTTACTTTTTCAGAGTTTGCCAGTGGTAAAAGAAACTTTAGTTCTTCTTCACTCTGAGGCTTGATGGTGCAATGATGGGTGTTTGTGATGATCTACTGTTATCCGCCTCATCATATGGTCATGCTTTCTAAATTGTCATGTTATAATGCTATACCACAACAGAGGTGACTTCTATCCACAGGATTACTTGCGGGGTGGCCAGGGTCCATCATATCTGTGTGTTCTTTCTTGGTGTGTGTACAGCAGTGTTGATGTGTGTTCATCTTGTGATGGCCTGACTTCCTAGTCACATGCGTGCATTTGAATATATGAACTTGAGTGGTCATACAGTGTGAATGGACTGTTATTGTCAGTAGTGCTGATGTGTGTGTGCCCCTGCAATGCCAACTGCACACATTTATGACCTAGGAGATGAGTGCCTGTTTGTTTCAATTGTCTGCTATGTGCTTAAGATTGTGGGCACATGTAAGAGTTGTAGGTTGGGCACTGTGCAGTGTGTTGGTGTGTCCTTGCACTCCTGGGGGACACCTACTTGTTGTTGCTGCCAGCTGTGAGTAAGCAGAGTGTGTAAAAGCCAAGTCTGTGTTGTGGTTTGTTGATCAGCCATGTGTCTTGTTACTGTTTGTGCTCACTGTGCAGACTTGCTCAGCCACGCTGACATTATTTGTGAGTTTTCTCATGGATTGCTGTCACTTGACTCATTTTTGGCTCCAGTATGGTATGTTGTATGTGGAGTCATACCATCCCCTATTAGTGCTTCTGATGCCTACACATTGTGAGTGACTCCTCTATGTGTTTGTGTACAGTACACGCCTCACCTGCCCACTACTGATGTACACACCACTTCAATCGCATGTCTTCCACCCCTTGGCTTGCCAGTGTGTGAGTCTCCCCACCACTTCATTTGTTACACTATGCTTTGCGATGCTGACCTGTGCACAGGACCAATGTGCTACTCAGGACAGTTTCACAATTAGTTATGTGTTATTTTCTTATACTGGTTTGCTCTCATGGTTGCTCATGCGCAGTACAGATGTTTGGGCAGCACAGTCCTCTGGTCATGTTGTTTGCACCTGGGTGTCCCTGAGTTGTGCATCTCTGGGTGATGGGTAAGCTGTATGTGTGTTTGCTGAGGTACTGCTACCCTTCCTGAGTGTGATGTTCTCTGTGTGCTGTGATGATTTGTGTTGTGGGAGTATATGGTGTGGCACTCAGATGTGTGTGCTACTGATTTGGTTGGTGTGCACACACTGCTTGGTGTGCATGCAGTGCTGTCAGTGTGTGTATCCTTGTACTTGCTTGGTGTGCATTCCTATGATGTCCAGCTGAGTTTGCTATGTGATGGATTGGTATGTGGATCTGTTGTGTTTTTGTTGTGGATGTATGCAGTGTTTGGCCTGTGTTGGCTCTTTCTACTGACAGCTGCTACGTGTGTGTGATGTTCTATTTGCATGACGTTGCGTGTGAGTAGTTGTTGCTGTGTGATACATTCAGATGTGTGTTGCAGGTGTAGTGTGCATTACTTGTGTGTCTGTCACATGCAGCAAGGTGGATTATTGTTCCTGAGCTTGTTTTGAGTGCACATTGGTGGATTGTCCTCCTATTTTTGACCTGTCACTTGTAATGTGCATGCTTGTGGTACACTATGGCACCTTGTTCACTTGATGAGTGGTGTGGTGTCCCTGTCTGTGTTAGCTGATTTTCCCATTGATTCCAGTTAGTGTTCATGAATGATTTTTGAGGATGCACTTCTTGTTTGTGTTGCGGTATGGTGTTTGTGCATTTTTCCAGCATGACAATGTTGTGTATTCCTGTTCTGTCTAGGGTCACATTGCCTTTCAACTATTTGCCTGCCAATGTGTTGGCTTGTTGGACTTCTGTGGATGTTGTTTGTGAGCTTTGTGTTTGGCTATTGTTTTTGTGTCAGCATTGGTTCAGGCATCCCTGAGTGTGAGTGTGATGTTTGTGGATGCACCACAGGGAGTGTGATTGGTTGTCAGTGAACTCACAGGACACCATTTGCACCATTCTGTGTGTTTCACACAGGTGTTGAGTGTTGCAGGTGTGTGGTGGGTAGGTGAGGGGCATGTGTGAAGGTCCTACTTGTGTTTTACAGTCAGGGAGTGTGACAATGAGTCATGAGTGTTGTGCTGATGACATACACATGTCAAGTAAGTTGACACAGATGTGTGGCTGATCACTGTTTGACTTCAGACACTTCCTATCATTCCTGTGCCTATGCATGGCTTGCCTTGATGTCTCCCTGAGTTGTTGCACGGAGGTCACTTTGGTTTAATTTCACTCACTGTTCCACCCATGTCTGATTTGATGACCTAAGTGTGGTGTGATATGTTCCTTCTCTTGCATGTGATGTACAGATGCTATGTGGCTTGCTCCATGGCTTTCCAGCACTGTCCACTTCACATTTGTCTGGCCCATTTATTGTCCTCCTTTGCTCCAGACCTATGGTATGAGTATGTGGCTGTGTGTCAGTGTGGGGTGTTTGTGAGTGACTTGACAGGCAGTGTGAACAGTTCAGTGGATGTTCATATGCAGTGTGAGTCTTCATTTTGTAATTATACTCAGTTTGTTTCACATGAGTGGGAGGTGGGTGTGAGGAGGAGGGTTGTCCAGCCCCTGAGCTTCTGTGCAGGGTGTTCTTCTTCACCCCCACCATCCAAGACAGGCTGCCTTGTCCTTTGGTGTGTGAGGTGCAAGGTCTGGCTACACTTGGCAGATGAATTGTGCAGTGGGGGCACAGGAGGAGCACACAGCATGTTCCTAAATGTGTGTGGGAAGCGTAGTGTGTGAAGGGTGGCAGTGGAGCCCTGTGAATCTTTGTGAACTGCCCATGCTGGAGCCGGCCCTGCCTACTACATTGTGCACAGGTTTTCCCACGTCTTCACTACTGAGGTGACGTGACCGGGAGATAGCAGTGCTTTCACGGTTGATTTTGATTTTGATTTTCTGACAGGTAGAACATGTGTAGGTAGAGTGGGGGGTATGTTCCTGTCCCCACCAGAGTGTCTGATATGGGCAGGACCCGTATGTCAGCACAGGAGTTGTGTGGTGTGGTTGTGTGCGGAGCTGTGTATTTGCATACCTGCAGCGTTGTCCGCGTTGTCTGTGACAGTGCATTATTTGCTGGTAGTGGATGAGGTACAGCAGCAGAAAGGCTTGAAGAGCTGGATCCATTGCGGTCCGGGTGTAAGGGACTGAGAGTCTGGTTCCGCCCTCCGCTGTCGTGCTTCCACCGTCTCTAGGTGGGTGGATTCTCCACTGCAGTGTAATGGGCTGTTTGGGGCATCGTGATTTGTATGGCGGATGGGACGTCATTCCACATGGCGGTAGGTCTCTATTGGCTCCCTCTGCCGTGGTGGCAGGCACAAATTTCTGGCGGTTCATGTCACTCTGCAGGGGATGGAAAATGGGCTATGTTTGCCCATTGGAATATAGCGGATGCGAGGACCGCTGCTGGAGTGCGGAAAAGGTCATTTTCCGCCAGCACCGCAGTTGTGCTTCCGCCTACCATCCTAATGAGCCCCCATGGACAAGCTTCCAAAAATAAAAGAGGCTTTCGTTTAATTTGCAGTGAGTTTTTCAAAATAATTAAATGCAATTGTAAAATATCTCTTTACCCCATTGCGGATGCTGTGAAATGTATTAGGCTGTCAGACCACGAAGTTCACTGTTCAATGTATTTTTTACTGTCGGAACTGCAAATTTCCTAATTATTAAAAACTATTCATTACATATCCTTTACAAACATTTGTGAAATGAATAGTAACATTAATTTATCAAAAGCTCATTTCCATTTACTACAGTTGATAAGAACTTTCAAAATAGAGGCATTCCAAAAAGCAATAGTTTCATATCAGTGATACTCCCTTTTATGTTCGAAATTATTTTCACACTTCTTCTTTTTAAACGCCTTTTATACAAAGAGATACTGGAAAAAACACTGTCCTAGGTATTCCGTACATGCAAGGTTAGAGACGTTTTAAGGCATGGGCAAAGTGGGCTCTGGCCCAGGGCCCCAGCTCTTCAGGGGCCCCCTGATAGAGCCAGCTCTGTTCTGAGGAGAGAGTTGTGCCCTGATGAACACGAATAATTCTTAAACTTATTATTTTAAATACCATTTTTCTTTCATTTATCTTTAAAGTGGGTGATATGTTAGAGTCTATTACAGACATTTTGCAGAGAAAAGTTGTGCTTAGGGTTCATGCAAAATCCATAAAAAATTGTTTTGTTGAGATCGCAATCGGACCTCACACATGAGAAATAGGAGGGTGTCACAGAAATTGTTTGCAGTAATATTAGCGAGCTGCTGCTGTGCTACAATATTGAAAACGCACTTCACTATCTCTGAACATTAGTTGCAAACACATTAAACGCATTTAGGATTTGAAAAAGTGTGCCCGTGCACTGTCAGTGACCTGGCGAAAGAGCACATGAAAGAGCTGAAATTGAACCATAAATTCAAAACTGTTCTAAACAGGGGTCCCAAAAATAAATTTAGCCCAGGTCCCCCGAACTGCTTAAGATGTTTCTACTGTAGACTGGTCTACAGGGTAATCAGGCAGTGCCTGAAGGGCTGCTCTGAAAGATCAGTGTGTGGGCCGGTGTTTAGCAGTTGTAGGCTGGTATTACAGTTAATGTCCCTGATTTTACAATTTTTTTAGCTATCTGGAATGTAAATGGGGCCCACTTTTATTTTTCTGCCCTAGCCTGTTTTGTGTTCCAGTCCAACCATGATACATTGAAAGCTTCAGCATTCTGTCCATCATCTCCTTCTGTTTGCTTTGTTCACCCTTAGTTGGCTGGGTATGCCCAGATGTGGGTCCCTTGCTCACTTTGCCACTGGATTCAAGCTAGCCTGGCTGACGTGTGGTGTTACCCCGACACCAGTCCCTGGATGCTTGTTTCTGGTCCAGGGAAGACCTGGCTTGGAAGTTCGGGCTGGACTGTTCCCATGAGGCACAGGGTCAAGACTGATTTGCATATAGCTGGGTCTGAACTGGGATGTTGAAGTAAGCTAAAGAATGATGATGGATTCAACCCAGATCTGTGGCTGGGGTTGAGTGTCTAAAATGTTTCAGCGCTCCGTCCATCATCTCCTTGTGTTTACATGGAAAGCTTGACAGAGTTTACAGAAGGTGACACAGTGGCTGCTAAGTAAATAAGTTAAGGAAATCCTTTTTCGATGTCCACAAAATAGTGGTCTGTACACAGTAGCACAGGAATCATCACCTAAGACCCACAATGCATGACAACAATTGTAAATTGCAACAAGTGTAAGATAAACCCTCCCTTGGAAGTAATATGCATCAGTTAGTCTGCCTCCATTAGGCCTATGTACCATACCCGTTTGAAGAAAGAGTTGTATAGGAGTGGTGCTAAGTAAATACGTTAAGGAAATCCTTTTTCGATGTCCACAAAACAGTGGTCTGTACACAGTAGCACAGGAATCATCACCTAAGACCCACAATGCATGACAACAATTGTAAATTGCAACAAGTGTAAGATAAATCCTCTCTTGGAAGCAATATGCATCAGTTAGTCTGCCTCCATTAGGCCTATGTACCATACCCGTTTGAAGAAAGAGTTGTATAGGAGTGGTGTTAAGCAAAAGCTCACTTTTGTCTTTTGTATGACCTTTTGACCCAAATTAATTAAGATTATACATTTGCACTTGTGTGACTCACAGTGGTGCAAAGAGGTGATTTACTATACAATTTATGGACCTGTGAGCGCCGCTCCAAATTTGTCTGCATTTTGCTAGCACCATGCAAACATCTGTAAATTTGGGCCTTTGTTTGATCAGACAAAAGGACAGATTTATCTCACCTTTCTGCCAATGCGGCACCACAAAAAGTGGCGCAAACCAGTACAAAATCTTAAATTAGGATTTCCATTCCTGCACAGATCCAGAAAGTAGTCTTAAAGTAACGCAACGTAGCACTATGGTGCAAGGATTGGTGCAAGGCAGCCTAAAGTGCACCAGCGCAGGGGGAGAGAAAAACAACACCATATCTTAGTACATATTGCACTGTTGTGCTCTATCCCTGATACAACACATCACAGTAACTTTGTATGCTGGGCTGCATGAAGAGTTAGCAACTCTGCCCCTACAGTTCATCAACAAAAATGCAGCAAGATTAGCCCTTGAATTCAGACTCCAGTGGATTCCCATAGCTGCAATAATTTATTTTTAAAGTTTAACGTTTTTTTCATAGTGCAGTAACCAAGTATGACATTTTACCCAAATTTGCTCGCACAATGTTATCCTGTTATGTCCCTAAGGTCACTCCGCCCCTCAAACGCATTCCATCTAAGCATAGACAAATTCAGGAATGCAAATTAGGGGTCTTTTCCCCATGTTGGGAATTGAACTCAGCACAAAGCTCTGTAATTTCCAACATCTCATACTGTTCAGAAACAAGAAAAACCTGGTTTGTTGTTAAATGGAAATAAGGGTAATTTGTGCACATTTCTGTTCTTTGTGTCTTTCCTAAACATGTACCTTTCAGAAGTAATTTAGTGAGTTCAAATGTTGAGTATGTATTTGCTCTGTTGGAGAATAGCCACAATGGCCCTGATTACAATATCAGGCGGTCAGACCGTGGACTGATATCGCAGCGGTCAGGAGACTACCCAACAAGCAGTCGGCGGTCTGACTACCCAATTGTGAAAGGACCACTGTGCTGGAAGTTGGAAAGTGCTCTTTAACACTGCGGCTTGTGCTGCAGTCCAGGAAAAGGGCCACAGCACAAGTCACAGTGTTAAAGAGCACTTTGTGTACATTCATGCATGGATGTCCTTGAGGCACTACATGTGCCCCCAGGGCCACTTCGCAGTTGCCCACGAGGGACAGGGGCTCTGTTCGGGGCTCCCAACATCCCTTTCCAACCGCCTTTTCATGGCAGTGGGACTGCCATGGAAAGGCTGTCGGAAAGGAACATCGTAATCCTGATGGTGGTGCCTGCCTCGGCACTACCATCATTAGGGATTTCAATTCCAACCGCCGCCGCGTCGGGTTCAGTAGATCCTGTCACCTGTCGAAGGCAGCGGTCTGTCCCATGTCCAACAAGGGTCCAATCGCCTGCATCATAATGCGGCGGTCGGAACCCAAGGGCTGACGGGCGGGCAGACCGCGACTAATGGCTTGTCAGTGGCGGTCCGCCCAACATCGTAATTAGGCCCTTCGTTACATCTGGGTGGGATTTCACCAGATTTACACGGCACGTGCTTGCCCATTTCTTAGACACACCCCTGGAAACTTCCGCTAATTTCATTTAAAATTAAAACGTGGCAGAATAATTTACTCAAAAAGTTAATTACTCAGGTCCCTATCCCATTTATTGACACCTGCTTCTGGCTTTGCTAATCAACATTAAATTGCACAGGTGTAAGTTAGGACTTTTTCCAGTTGCAGAAATCGCTTATAAATTAGGCCTTTGGTATTGACTCATGTCCAGCACATTCTAGTGGTACACAGAAGGCATATCTCCCTCTGCCCTACCTGTAATGCTCATTCTAGAGACCTAGAGAGAGGGTCACACAGTATGCTTTAAGAAGATCTATTGAGTGAAAGACAAAGGGTCATCATTTTTCTGGATCGAAAGATGGTTTGGGTAGACTTTATGCAGCTCGGTTGCTTGATCCTTTTGTGGTGCTTTTCATGTCAATTGTTCTTTATCTCAAATGTCCCCTTTAAAGATGTGGTTTTATTAAAAACAACTGATAGCTGTGATCTACCAAAAATGATTTGCATATAAAAGCCTGATAACATCAACCCTTGAAAGAAATATACAAATCCCTTAAGCACAATTTAAGTATCAATTATTTTACCTCTGATGTAGCAAGAATAGATGTATCAAGAAGCCTGCTTCACCTCATATTTTGCAGCAACAGAAACAACTGACCCCAACCTCTAATCATCTCATGACTTCTTCTCAAAGGCTATGATGATTGGTCAACATAAGTCTTCATATAACACCCGAGAAACACTTTTAAATGCAACATCCTCATCAAAAAATTATTTTCTTATGCATGATATGATCATTAAATGTACATTGGGTGTAAATTGTTTTATGAATCTTGTATTTTGCTGCTATTCTGGCTAATCAGACCATGTCACTGAATCAAGAAATGTGGTGGTGTGTTCAGTATCAATCATAGTATGCTCCAACTAATACCCCAACGCAGTAGTACTTTTTAACATCAATCAGAGGAAAAATGTTCATCAGACTTTGCATTACCCACCCTAGGTCTTTGACCCTGACCCAGTTAAACAAATTTGATACTCAGAACCATTATTGACTCCAATTTATCAATGCATGCACTGTGACTAAAGGCAGCTTATGCCAGCTTTTGAGTAGCAGGAGACTGTTTACTTATTTGAAATGTACTCAAAGGGTTGTTGTACTAAATGGCTTTGTATCTTTCAAATTGATTATTACAATGGACTTTCCAAAAATGGAATCATGGCTAAGTTGTGCGGATGTGCAGGGCCCCAGGACCTCACATGCGCTGAGTGATGGCCCAAGGGGAACTGCTGCATTTGGTGCAATCATCTGACTAAGACAAGCGTGGACAACCAACAAGTACATATGGGCTTAAAGACAGCTGATTGGACTAGCTAATTGGTTTACTTTCAGCAGTGGCATAACGAAACTTGAGGGGATCCACCTGCAAAGTGTCCAGAGCGGCCTTCCTCCGGACTCACTCAAGAGCTCTCACGCCAGGGTACTGTGCAAGGGGGGCCCCCTGGTGCTTGCCCCCCCCCCTCACACTGCAGCGGCTGCAGGGGCCTTTGTTATGCCACTGACTTTTAGACTCAAACTGAATTATGGACTCAGTCTGGCACAGCAGCTCGAGTCCAGAGACTATTTGCAGAGAAGTGTCTACAGATATTCTTGATCTGACTGCATGGCCAACACACTTTCTCTGAAGCCCCACTAGTGCTCAAAAAGGGCATAACTTTCTCCAGCCAAAAATTAGTGATTAACTGTAAATTTCTTTTTTTTTTTTAAATCTGTTTATTAGGTTTTTGAAACAATAACAATAAAGCATGAGTACAGTAAGCAAAGCATGACATTGCAGATCTACACATTTATGGAATGAGACATATTACATATCTTAAAGCACATAACATCTGTACATTTATAGATGACCAGGCTATGGGTTCCGTTGTGCAATGTTGAGATCTATTCTCTGCTATAGATTATGTCTCAAATAGGTGTATGGAGGTTCAGGCAGGTGGGCGAGTCCTACAGGACAGGATGCGTTGTCTCCTTTATCTAGAGTCTTGTTTAGTCTGAGTCATTATGCTGCACAGTTCTGTCTGTTGTATCTTGATCCTCCGCCTCCGCTCTCAGGTAAGTCTTCAGTGGTTCCCATATGTCTCTGGGGCGGGACGAAGCTGGGAGAAGTTCAGCATATGTGGTGAGTTGGTCCCTACAGTATATTATGTCGGTCATCCATTCTTTGAATTTTGGGGCTCGTCCTCTACCCCTTCTGCATGCCAACCAGCATTTAGCGAGTAATAGTCCTAGTGAGATGAATTTCCTGCATGTCCAAGGCATGTCTGCTGTGTAGCCTAGCAAAGCTACCAAGGGGGACTTGAGGACGGTTAGGCCAGTCATTTTGGAGAGTGTCCCGAGTACCTCCTCCCAGTATTTGCCTACGGTCGGGCAGTGCCATGCAAGGTGGATGAAGTCTGCCTCCTCCCTCCTGCAGCACCAGCGGCGGTTGTCCTCCCTGAGGTTAAGCTTGTGTAGCTTGACTGGGGTATAATAAGTTATGTTCAAGAATTTAAAGTGAGTGTTGCGTAGTCTGCTGCTCGCAGTGAGGACCTCAGTTTGCAGGCAGCAGTATGTCCATTGTTCGTCTGTCAGTGGCTCCTCGAGATCTGTATCCCACTCCCCTGGAGTCCTGTGTGTGACCTGTATATATACTGGATATTGCATGTGCGGGCCCAGCTAATTTTAATATAGTTTGAAGGGTTTCACATACCGGTGGGTCAATCGGGAACCCAGGGACGTTTGACCGTATTTCGTGTCTTAAGCTTAAGTAAAGGAATATCTTGAACGGTGGTACCCTTCTGTTGAGTCTTGAATTGCCCCTCCCGGTAGAGGTCTCCCCACGTCTTAAGGATAATGCTTCTGGAGCATGTCTCGACACGCCCCTTCCTGTGTAACTGGTGCGCTAGGCAAGTACGGAAGCGGCACGAGTGGCGAGTACAGCTCTGGTTTTCCCACTATATTGGATAGCCTCTTCCAAGCATAATTCGTGTAGCTCACAGTGTGTAATTTGACTCCCTCCCTTGGGACTTTTGTGCCTAAAAAGGACTGAGGTGGTGTAGGTCTCATGTATCCCTGTTCAATGGCTAAGTGCGGCACAAATGGTGGGGGATTTAGCCAATATGCGACAAAGTGCGCCTGCGCGCTAAGATAGTACAGTTCCATATCAGGCGCTTTGAACCCGCCGCTAGAGAATGGTTGTGTCAAGACCTTCCTGCTCAATCTGGGCTGCTTACCTCCCCATGCTAGTTTACTAAGCAGGGATTGGATTGTATTAAAGAAAAGTCGGCCTGGGTGATATGGTATATTTACAAATAGATAAAGGAACTTAGGTAGAATTTTCATTTTCATTAATGCCTCTCTCTATCTGTCACTATTGATAGCGGCAGTTTTATCCATCTGTCTGTCCATGACCGGATAGTTTCTATTGTTGTGCCAACTCGTTGCATCTTTGTCTCTAGTATTGACCACCCCTAGATACTTGACTTCCTGCTCGCACCAGCTTAGCGGGTATTCTGGAATAAAGCGCGCAGTGTTTGGGGTGAGGGGGAAGAGCTGGGATTTGGTCCAATTCAATTTAATGCCATAAAAGTCACCAATATCTAAAGAACAATGGTTCAAGTGTGGCCTCTCTGGGTCACCCCTTTTGCTTTTGGACCTTGTAGGCCACACTTGAACCATTGTTCTTTAAATATTCCTTACCACCCCAAGGTTCACATATCGGGGTACCCTTGTCTCCCAAAACCCCAGATAAGTCACCAAAACATATAAATTCTCTGAGAATCGGATTTAGGCTAGTGCTTGGGTTTCAGCGGTAGAGGGTGATGTTGTCTGCATAGAGCGATATCAATAACTGGCGGGATGGGTATAGTATGGCGTGTTTCCTGTGGTGCTGTCTAATTTTTGAGGCCAGTGGTCGAATGGATAGGGCAAGCAACAAGGGGGATAATGGGCAGCCTTGTCTCGTGCCCCTAGTAATCGCGATCGGGTCAGAGTGTAGTCCATTGATTTGCACTATAGCTTCCGGCTTAGTGTAGAGCAGCCTTATCCACCCCAGAAATGGGCGGGGAGGCCCATTCTGCTCAGGATAGAGAACATATAGCCCCATTCAAGGGAATCAAATGCTTTCGTAGTGTCCAAGAAGATTCCCGCAGCCGAGTTGTCGGGGTCTATGTCGTGCAATAGTGCAAATGTGGTTCTGAGGTTGTGTGATGTGGCTCTTCCCGGGACAAACCCAGCTTGATCTGGAATAACCAGCCCTTCCATCAACAATAAAAGTCTGTTGGCTGTAACCTTGGCGAGGATTTTAGTGTTGCAATTAATAAGCGACAACGGTCTGTAGGAATCGCAATTGGTTGCCTCTTTACCAGGCTTGAGGAGCGATATTATTCTAGCCTGGCGCATCGATGGAGGAAGAAGGCCCATTTCTAAAGCCTCTTCAAAAACCTGCTTTAGTATTGGAACCAACAGGTCGATGTAGACCTTGTAAAAGTCGATAGGGAGCCCATCCGGCCCAGGCGCCTTGCCTGATCATAGCCACATTATAGCTTCACGAATTTCATCTTCCTCAAAGGCTGCTGACAGGAATTTTCGTCTGGAGTCATTTATCCAGCCCAGTGCAGTGTCCTCAAAGTAAGAGGCCACGTCAATGGTATCGCTTTCGCAGGAGTGGTAGAGCGCCGAATAGTGCTGAGAGAACAATTCTAATATCTCTTTGGTGTCAATATGCCTGATGCTCTTTTCGTCAACTATCTCCCGCACTTGATTTGCGAATCTGGGGACTCTGGTCACTTCTCCTAATGCCTTCCCTGGTCGTTCTCCCTCCCCAAACGCCCGTGCCACATAGTACTTCAAGCGGAATTTTGCTTCTCGCTCTGCCTCTTCATTGTATTCTAGGAGTAACTCCTTCATTTTTAAGGTGTGGCGAGGGTCGTTATCATGTGCGATAGTTTGTTCTGTCTGTTTGATATCTTTTTCTAATTTATGGAGGGTGCCTCTAATAGATTTCAGAATTTCCCTGCTTTTTGCTATGCACATCCCCCTCATTGTGACCTTAAAACCTTCGCACAGCATTGCCATCTCTTCCACACTAGCGATGTTCCATGGGAAATATTCCTCAATCTCCTGGCGAAGTTCTTCGCAGAATGCTGCATGTAATAGTGTCGTGGGTGGCAACCTCCATGACAGATATGGGGTCGCAGAACCTGGTGGATCTAGCCTATTTCGAGGATACGAGCCCATACATTGACAAAGAATTTGTGATCGTCAACATTGGGTGCATAGCAACATACCAGAGTAACTGTATGTTCTACGAGTCTTCCCCACATCATGCTATATCTGCCAGCTAAGTCTTGATATTGCCCTATTGGGCAGTAATCCACCCCTGCCTTGATCATTATGGCCGTGCCATGAGCATAGGTGGAATAGGAAGTAAAGCAGCTGTGCGCTGCCCATCTCCTCCCAAACGTGTTGGGTGCTCGAGGGTTGAGGTGGGTTTCCGGTAGCATGGCTACGTGGACCTTGTACCGATCTAAGTATCCTAGGACTGATCTCCTCTTGTGCGGGTCTCCAAGGCCCCATACATTCCATGTCAGGCATTGAATAGTTGTTCTCGTAACAAGCTCTCTAGTGCCCATTACCTCGCCCGTGGTGTAAATGTCCCATATATGTGCCTATCTTTAGTATGGCATGCGTAGTCATGTTTAAGAATTGCATAATTGCCACAGTGCATCTTCATTATAAGACATTGCGTTACTGCCCCATGAAACAGTTCCCAACAAAGCCCTCCCCCTCCCACACCTGTACCCAAACCACACAGGCGAAAGAACTCCCACCCTCCCAGCTACCAACCGGTCTAGGGTAAACGCGCATTTAGAAACAATGTTTAGACATAACAGTAGTTCTACAAGTGGTAGTAAGGAAGTAAAAACCATTGGGGAGTTTCCCGCTTGGGATATGCGCATGAGGGACCATCAGAGCACCTTGCAGTATTGCAGTATCGAGGGGGCCCGGGAGATAGCTATTAAATTGCAGTATTGAACAATTAGTAAAGTGATTGCATAAGCACCGACTATGAAAGGGTATAAGAGTCAACATCTGGTGATAAAAAGTTCTTGCGTAGTTCCGTAGTAGTCACTGCCTTACCGGATGACCTCCCCGATCACCGCCGTTCATCTCGGGGTGTGGGGTTAGAGTCGTATGTTGGATTTGAGAAAGTCCTGGGTTTGGTGCGGGGTGGGGAATATATGGACTTTGCGTCGGTGTTGGACTCGCCGTCTGGCGGGGTACATCATAGAGTATGGAAACCCCGCCTGTTGCAGCTTCTTTTTGATGGGGAGACATTTTTTCCTTGCCTCCTGCACCTGCAAGGTGAAATCTGGAAAGATCGATATTTTGTTGCCGTCAAAGCTTAAATCCGCTTTGTCCCTGGCGAGCCGCAGCGCCTCATTTTGTCTTTATAATTCAATAGCTGTGCAAAGATGGGGCGGGGGTGCCCCTGGTGGTGGTCTCGGGGTCAGTGAGCAGTGAGCCCTCTCCACAATGAGAACACGGGAGAGTGCATCAGCGCCGAAAAGGGTCAGCAACATTTTCTCCACATAGTCCTCCATACACCCAGTAGAGGTGGACTCGGCAACTCCAACGATTCACAGCTAATTCCTTCTGGATCTTGCCTCATGGTCTTCATTTTTGGCAGCTATGACCTTCAACAATTTCTGCTGAGGAGTCTTCACGGCTGAGATTCGTTGTTCCGCCTCTACAATGCGGCCATCGTGTTTGTCGAGCTTTTGGGTGATGAAGTCCATCCACAAGTTCATCGCGTCCATCTTAGTTTCAATGGATGTAAGGCTTTGACGCATTGTTAGCAGTAGTTCCTTGATGTCTGTATCTTGGGAAGAGTTTTCTGCTAAAGTTACCGAGTCTGTTTGGGCAGAAAAGGGTAGCTTGGATTGTCAGTAGTTTTTGCGCTGTGTACTTCTGTGCAGTGATTACTGCAATTTGCCGCTTACTGGGTGGTTGGAAAAGCCTTGTCACCTGCACAGTGCTCTAGGTGTGCAGTAGTCAGATCCCCGCTAGGGGTGGGCGGAATTTGCGTAATCGCGTTGCGCAAATCTCCGCGAAACGGTAAAAAATCTCCGCGAACACGCAGAAATTCCTCGAACACGCGGAATTGCTTGTTCGCGATGCTTTTTTCCTGTTCACAATCGCTGTTTGCATGCTCGGGGAGAAATATCTTGCGAACATGCATTTTGAGAACGCGAACAGGCAAAAAATTTCGCGAAGTCGCGGAAAGCAGAATTTTGGGCAATTTCGCGTTCTCCGCGGAACGCGAAATTACCCAAATTCCGCGAGCGGAACGGAATTTACCGCCCAGGCCTAATCCCCGCCCATCTGTGCAAGGTGATGGGGTCCCCCATGCTCTGATAAGCATGTATATCTCACGCAATCAGGTCACGGCCTGACTGCGCGAATGCTGTTTTCTCTGCGAAATTTGCAGCTGCTGGTCGTCCTGCGCAAAGTAGAAGTTGCCGATGGTTTCTCTGGTCATACCCAGCAGTTTCAGAGTCAGTTACTGCCTGGTAACCGCAGATGATTGTGGATATTGCTCCCGGGCTAACAGAGCCTCCCTAGGGTGCGCCCATCTTGTTTGCCGGCCCTCTAGCGCCCCCCATTACCTGTAAATTTCAAGAAACATGATATCAAAATGTAAGAGAAAAAAACGTGCAAAGATGCAAGACATATGATTGGAGTTAATAGTGAAACCATCTCTAGCATTCATTAGTAAGGGAAGAAGTTTACAACCAGCTTGGCACTTTCATTTGCACATTTGTCACAATGATTTAGGAGTATCACACTACCTTTGTTGTTACTTCAGCTCTTGTGAGTAACCGAGTATGGGATGTGTAAGGTCACAGAGTCTCTCAGATTCCCTTGCACTGTTTCTCTTAAAATATGGATGTTTTGTACCCTGACATCTATTTCAGTTGACATCATGATATTATTCTATGTTGACCCTAGAGCTAAAATAGTTACTGTGGGTAAACAGGTTATGAAACGGTGCATGCAACTCACCTTATCCCCTTACCCTCTTAACATGGCTAATACCTCCCGTAGAATTAAGTGGTTTCACCTGCCCTAAAAATCTTCCTCATCTTCCAGTGATGTATTCTGTAATTATTGTTGTGTTGTATTTTGTCATATTTGTTATGTTGTTGTGCTGTGTTGTTATTGTGGTTGTGTTCGGGCTAGCATTGTTTTTGCCTTATGTGGTGAGTTGCTGTGTTGTGTCATTTTTATTTTGTTCTGTTGTCTTTTGTTTTGTGTAATGTAATGCCATTGTCATTGTGATGTTGTTAATGTTGCATCGCACCTCAAATACAGTCCATCTGCAGTGTCAGTTTATAGTGCCTTATGAGGGTTATAGAGCTGTTTTAGGAATGGTAAAGCAGAGATAGAGGTAATGTGGTGCAATGGCTTGGCAATGCAGTGGTAAAGAGTAGTAATGTGGGTGCAGTTTGTTGGTTGGATTTGATAGTCAGTATCAGTATGATAGGTGGTATCAGCCATTTTGGCTGTCTGTTTATACATAGCTTTAGAAGGTCTAGGAGCGGCCATGCATTCTCCATATTCAAGACAGAGCTGTTGAACACGATTCTACTCTCTATTAAAGAAAGAGAGAGTTCAAGTGTATTCAACCATTAACTATAAGCACACCTGTGTTGGCATGCTTACCCCCACATTGCTCTTGCTTTACAGTTTCAATCAATCAATCAATCTGGGATTTGGAAAGCGCGCTACTCACCCGTGAGAGTCTCAAGGCGCTGGGGGGGATGAGCGTGCAGCACAGAGTCAGCCAAAGAGCCAGGTCTTGAGGCTCTTCCTGCAGGTGTGCAGAGTGGGGGAACGTCTGATGTTGACTGGAGCCCGTTCCAGGTGTTTGCTGCGATGTAGGAGAAAGTTCTTCAACCCGCTCTGGCTCTGTTGATGCGCAGGGTTTCCGCAAGGGTGAGGTCGGCAGAGCAGAGGCCTCTCTTGGGTACATGGAAGGAGACTCTTTCGTTGAGGTCTTGGGGTCCGGTGTTGTGGAGGGATTTGTAGGCATGAGTGAGTAGCTTGAAGGTTACTCTCTTCTTGACGGGGAGCCAGTGGAGGTCTCGAAGGTGTTGGGTGGTGGGTTCATGTCATGGGATTCCGAGGACGAGTCTGGCTGCGGTGTTCTGGATGGTCTGGAGTTTGCGGAGAAGGGATTTGTTGATTTCGGTGTAGAGGGCGTTTCCGTAGTCCAGTCTGCTTGTTATGAGTGCGTGGGTGATGGTCTTTCTGGATTTGAGAGGGATCAACTTGAAGGTCTTGCGAAGGATGAGGAGGGTGTTGAAGCAAGTGGAGGAGACAGCGTTGATCTGTCGGGTCATTGTGAGGGAGGAGTCGAGTATGATGCCGAGGTTCCGGGCGGGGTTCGTGGGAGTGGGGGGTTGCCGAGGGCGTTGGGCCACCAAGTGTTGTCCCATGCTGAGGAGGTGGTTCGGAGGATAAGAGCTTCAGACAGTTGCTGCTCATCCAGGATGCGATGTCCTTCATTCCTTCTTGGAAGGTGGTGTGGGGCTCCTTCGTGAGGGAGCGGAGGAGCTGGGTGTCGTCGGTGTAGGATACTATACTGAGTCCATGCTGTCTGACGATGGCAGTGAGGGGGCCTGTGTAGGCTGAGTGATGATCCTTAGGGTACTCAGCAGTTGATCTCTGTGGGTTCAGAGAGGAAAGGCGGGAGTCTGATTGTTTGGGTTCGGCCGGTGAGGAAGGACTGGATCCAGTCCAGGGCGGTTCCCTGTATGCCGGCGTCTTGGATTCTGGTGGTGAGTGCGCGGTGGGAGATGGTGTCAAAGGCTGCAGAGAGGTCTAGCAGGATGAGGGCTGCGGTGTGGCCCTGGTCGAGGAGAGTGCTGATGTCATCTGTGGCAACGAGGAGGGTGGTCTCAGTGCTGTAGTTGCTGCGGAATCCAGATTGAGAAGGGTCGAGGATTGAGTTATCTTCGCTGACATTCGTTAGCTGGATGTTGACAATCTTCTCAGTGACTTTAGCCACGAAGGGGAGGAGAGAGATGGGTCTGTAGTTTTTGAGGTCCGTCGGGTCTGCAGTGGGCTTCTTGAGGAGGGGCTTGACTTCTGCGCTTTTCCAGTCGTCGGGGAATGTGCCGGATTCAAAGGAGGCATTGATGGTGCGTCGTAGCTCGGGTGCTATGGAAGCGGCAGCTCTGTGGAAGATGTGTGGCGGGCAGGGGTCCGTGGAGGCTCCTGAGTGAATGCTCTTCATGATCGTGGCGGTGTCTTTGGTGGTGGCCGGGGTCCTGGCGGAGATGGTGGACTGGTTGGTGGTTTTTCTGGAGGAAGGAGTGGTTTCGGTGTCTGTTTGTTGAAGTTGTCGTAGAGGAAGTTAATTTTCAGATGGAAGTAGGAGCAGAGTTTGTTGCAGAGGTCCTGGGAGGGTGTGACATACAAGGCTTCGCTGGGGGGTTTGGGGAATTCCTGAATGAAGCTGAAAATGTTCCTTCGAGTTACTAGAGTTGGTGAGGATTTTGTTCTGGATGAAGGTCCTTTTGGTAGATCTGATGCATTGGTGGTATTCTGTCATGGCATTCTTGTTGGTGGTCCGGTCTTCCGGGGTTTTCTGTTTCTCCATAATTTCTCAAAACGTCTGCAGGTGTGTATGGATTTTTGGAGGTCAGTGGTGAACCAGGTGGCTTTCATGGGGCACCGTCTGTCGGGGTTACGGAGGGGGGCAAGCTTGTCTGCGCAGTTGCTGATCCATCTGTGTAGTTCGTTGGCTGCAGAGTTGATGTTGCTCGTGGTGGGAGTGGGATCATGGTTGAGGGTGGAGTTGAGGTACTCCTTGGTGACCCTGCTCCAGTTCCTTCTTGGAGGGTGAGGTGTAGGTTTGTGAGCGGTGGCTTTGTCAAAAGAGAAGTGTACGCAGTGGTGGTCCATCCAGGGGAGTTGCGTGGTGTGGCTGAAGTGAATGTTGTTCCCTCCTGCAAAGACGGGTTTGAGGGTGTGGCCTGACTTGTGGGTAGGGGTGGTGACGAGCTGTTTCAGTCCGATGTTGGTGAGGTTGTCCAGGAGGGCAGTGGAGTTGGGGTTGCTGAGGTTGTCGAGGTGGAAGTTAAGGTCTCCGAGTAGTATGTAGTCCATAGAGGTGATGGCGTGAGGCGTGAAGAGGTCGGTGATGGTTGTGGTGAATGCAATTTGTGGTCTGGGAGGTTTGTAGGTGAGGGTGCGCGTAGGGTCGTTCTGGGGCTGCTCTGGATCTGGAAATGGAGGTGTTCCATGAGGGGTGAGGAAACGTTCGTACTGGAGGTAGTGAGTCAGCGGGAGTTCTTGTGCTCAATGGCGAGTCCTCCTCCTCCTTCTTCTGGATCTTGTATCCGTTGGGGATGGCGGTAGCGATGTCGGCGGCGGAGGTGTTCAGTAGTGTAACTGTTTGCAGCAATACTTTGGTTGCATGAGCTAGTAAAGCACCACTATAGGGTAGAGTAATGATAGGGTGGCTATGTGGTACTGTGAGGTGGTGGTGTTTTATTCTGTTGTGACGAAGTATCTTGTGGTGAGCTATGAAGTAGTACCATTGTGGTGGGTGTTAGGGTACTGGATGTTAGTGCTGTGCTTTAAGGTATTATTTAGTGCAGTGGTGAGGTGGTTGTAATTAGCTGTGGGTGGAAGGGAACATCTGACCAGTGGTAGTAGTGCATTAGTGTAAAATTGGCATTATCGTGTTGACAGTTTGGTGGCACTGGATGGTAGTGCAGTGCAAGGCTGCTAAAGCCACTGAGGGATTAGTAATGGTGTGATGTGCAGTGATAGCATAACAGATTGTATGTAACAAAAAGGGTGATGGTTCATTGTAGTTCTGAGATATAATATGGTCCTTTCCTATGCCTCATGCACTGCAATGGAAGCACCCTTGGCAGGGCAATAGCACGTGATGAGCTAGAAGTACTCTTCTCGATCCCCATTTCAGAAACTAACCTTAATAGTCCTGGCACACAGCAAAAGCTGGCTGCCAGCAGACCTAAACAATGGTGCCAGAAACGAGTCAAATAATGCAGAGAACCATACTTGAGAACTAAGGGGGCTCTTTGTAAGTGTCACCAACCACAATAGTACTGTACATTCTGTACAATAAAGTCTTGATAAAAATTGTTGAGGCAACGGTAGTTTGGCCTGATTTATAGGTGATGAAACATAATCAAAACATTACACTGTGTTAATTAAAGAAGATAAGCTTTGCACAGTTTATTGGCCGTATCAACATTTAACACTATTTTATTAAATCAGTACACTGAGCATAGATTTGCTGTAGCATCTCTATCAAACAACATTATAGGGAATTGCTTAAATCACAGTCGTGGTATTTGTGAATATTTATGTGCACTCAGATTGGTCTTTGCAAAAAGGACAAGGGACTAAAGGCTCGATGAAATAAGGGATTTTACTGTAAAATAAATTCCTTTTTCTTTTTTGCTATACCCATTTTATGAGTTGATAAAGTGTTACCAACCCATAAAATGGGTTTAAAACTGGTTACCGATCTGCAATTTGGAATGGCCATTTTTTGAGCGTTCGTTCCAAGTTGAGAATCACTACCAAAAGAAAACGTGTACTCTTTGTATCCCTTCCCCTTTGTGAATCAGGGTGGCAACTTGGTGTGGAGTAGGCAATGGTCGATGGAACCACTGCCAACTCTCACTGAAGTTTTCCAAAATTTCCTTTAAGGAAATTGGATTGCTTTAAAAAGAAGATTTCAAATTTGAAATGCAGTACCATGGCCGGTAGCCTACTGCCCCTGTATGTCACAATCTTCGTGATTGTAGCCAATCATAAGGTGTTGCAAATTGTGACCTGCATAATTAATATTCATTAGGCAGGTCTTTCTGCAACTCCCCACAATTGCTTATGTTGCTAACAGACCTATTATAGCCTTATAGCCCGCAGTAGGGGCTATACCGGCCATTAAAGGCCCGCTGCATCGTTAAAGGCCCGAGCCGAAGGCGAGGGACTCTAACAAGACAGTGGGACTTTAAAAGCCGGTATAGCCTTGCTAGGAAGGGCTATAAGGCTATTAGAACATTCTGCCACTAGAGGGCAGAATGTTCTAACAAATAAAACAAAGCCTTCAGGGAGCCTGAGGGGATTGATATCCCCTGAGGCTCCCTGAAGCCTTTGTTCACAGCCACAGCTGTTAACAAAGAAACATTGGAATGTTGGAGCTCCGGGCTTATACCAGCCATTATAAGCCTGGAGCACTCTATTGTTTTCAATAGAGCTTCCAACATTCCAATGTTCTAATAGTACATAGGTCAGTTTGTAAAATTAGATATTGGTTGCAGAAAGTCTGGTAGAAATTTGCGACCACTTTTTGTGACCAGTACTTAGTACATCAAGTTCTATATAAGGTGTAGGAAGAACATGGTGCATGGGTGACACTGACTTCTGAACGAGAAATGATGGTGCAATGCCATCTTAAAAACATAAGAAATACAACAGTTGGCTCCATGAAGAGTGATGTATAGTGGTACCTTCTTCATGCATGGACAACGCCAGACAGCGCTTGGAGGACTGAGTCCTCTTCTAGCTCACTGGGCATGATGAGAAAAAACAACAGATCGAAAGAGTACAGCTCAAAGGCGGAAAATTGATAAATGGGTTGTCAGTTTGGAAATATGAGGAGAGATAAGCTATCCTGGACACATTTTGCCAAAACAAAGAAGAATGAGATGTTGTATGACAGCTCTGTTTAGGACTTTCAGAGCTAGAGACAGATGCAATCCATCAGATGTATTTGACTTCGGTGATAATGGAGATGTCCACTGGAAAAATCAATATGTATGCAGTATGTTCTGAATGGTGATTCCGGAAAGCAAAGGTAACCCCCGCTGAAACACAAACACCATGTAACCAAAATCATCAAGTGAAATATATTTCAGAATAAAATTAACAGAAAGACAGAAATGTAATATTTTGGAAAAGGAAAACGAAAATTCACAAAAGTCAGGAAAACATCAGTTTGTATCTCTGTAAGGAGACATAAATTTGGTTTCTTTACCAACGTGCACCTCACACTCTCTAAAAAGCGCTACAATGTATAAAAACATTCCTTTGGCAATGTAAAATATTTCAATATGAGCGATAACAAGCGCGTGTTCTAGGAGGACGTACACCTTACTCCTGGATTTGGTGTGAATTGTTCATGAATTTCCAGGAGTAGAGTTGCCTACTACACTTTCCGTGAGTAAACTTGTACTACTCCTGGAAGTTACTCACATAAAATACTTTGTGAACAAGAAATGGATGTTCAGGTGTAACTCACACTGAAGACAGGATGGAGAAGGATGCAACTACTAGGAAAAAGTAGTATGATGAAGTTTCATAATGCGGCTCAAGGTAGTGCCTTAGTGTGTGGTAGCTAAAGCAGCATTAATGCATTGCAGGTCTGCAGTCCTGATTGTAAGTGAAGAATCTTCTACCTCAGAAAGCACTATTTTGCAAGCTCTGCGTTTACACAGTTTACAATTCCAATTTGCTACTTCAACCAAATAGCATTTTTATGTAAAATAATTACAACCCAGAAACAATTAACTGGAAATTTCCCCGTTAGGTGTAAAATATTACAAACTATCTTGAAGTGGATAGACTACATTATGTTACCTAATTTACAGTTTGACAGATGTTTCACTTCTGTCATATCAGTGGTGGAACACACACCATATTTAGGGTATCATTTTTTGTTTGGCGGGTGGCCCGCTGCTTGTGTATCCCTTAATACAGCTAGAGATACTGATCTGCCAGGCAGGGTGTTTTTGATGAAAGTGCATCCAACAGTCCAGTGGATGCACTCTCATCACAAATCAATGCAGAGAGGGTCGCTTTGTTGAAATGTCCACTTGGCATTTTAGTCCTACTTTTCAGAAACAAATACCCAAAGCAAGTACTTATTTATGATAAGCAAAAAACTATGGGGCCTATTATGATGGCGAGCGGATCGCCACCGCCAGACCGGAGGTGATGATCCACCCGCCATAACTCCCCGCCCGACCGCCATTTACCCCCAGCCATATTAGCATGGCGGGGGTACCGCGGTGGATGGAAAGACCGTCCGCCGTTTTTCTGCCTGCAGGCAATCGTCACGATTGCCTGCCGGGCGGAAAAGGCCCACAATATGTTGGGGGCGCCCGGGGGGGTGGATGGCTGCACTGGGGGTACCTATGGTACCCTCCTTCATTGCCATACACAAGGTGGCAGGCACCGTGCAGTGCCTGTCATGTTGTGCACTGCAATGAACAACATTCACCTTTAACATTGCGGCGGGTGCTGTGCACAGCACTGCCCGCCGCAATGTTAAAGGCAAGAATGTGCTCGCCAGAATGGCGGGCACATCCTAATTGGCCCCGCGGGACCGCCGCACCTCTGGCGATTGGTCCCGTTTTTCATTACGGTGGTGGGTGGACACAGTCCGCCCGCCATCATAATGGGGCCCTATGTTCCTGACATGCAAGGAGTTTGGTTCTGCAAGGGGGGCTATTGTTAATTTTCAGTGCGTTTGGAGAATCTTGATGGCTGCCGAAAAGAGAGGAAATGTCTTTGTTTTTCCTTGTTACTTCCTCATTCAAAGAGGATTAATCAGCCTCAAAGGGTAGTTCCTGACAACAACTCAACCATTCTTGCACCATAATGCAATAGTGTCTGTGAAGGCGCTAGGCAGCTCGAGTCTACCAGCACTAGGAGAGAGCAGAGCTGAAAATATGGCTCTGTTCCATTCTCTTTCTCTTTAATACAACGCAACACAGGAACATCGCTTGCTGCGCTTACTGCATGAAGCATTAGTGAATATGTCCCCTAATGTCAGTGTTGAGATATCTCTGCAGTAGAAGGAGCTAGAGGGAAAGCATCTGTATTCCCATTGGCACCGATGAATGTACCTGTTTGCAATCCATGACTCGATCAATAATTCATGAAAATGCCAACATATGCCAATCCCTAAATATAATAAGATTGTGTCCACTTACACAAGACTTCTAATAATACCATCCTTTCCAATCTTTTAGCCACGTTAAAAGGACTTCTGCCATGTTTCCAAGAAGTAACATTTTAGTGCAAAACCCACCAATATTATGGCTATTTCCTCATCACAAGTGGACTGCAATTCACAATTCAGCTGGTAACAGTAGTAACTGGACAAATGAGGAACAATAAAAGAGACACAAAGGGGCCGATTCCGATCTCGGTCGGTAGGGCACCGAATCGGGTTCGGCATTAGCGAATCTGATTCGGAGGCTGATTTTCTGTCGGAGTCGTACACGGGTCCAGACGTCGAAGTACGATGCGAACAAGCGCGAAATCTCCTTCCGAATAGTTCCCGGCTCCGAACCGTTACGTACGACTCAGTCGCAAGCAAACCGTAGCGCGCAATGGAGACGTTTCATGACCGAGCTAGTACGATGCCCGATTCGGACAGCTGGATCGAGTCGGAGTGTCCGGCTCACGAAAGCTGCCAGAGTCAGGACTTCGGGTGTCCGCATCGGACCCCCTGCCACCCTCAGCCTTACGACTCGGGCACAGGGGGAGACCCATGGGTCTCCCCAACAAAGGCATGTACGGTGCGGATGGCACCGATGCGTACCCACTGTAGGGGGCACCCTTGTCCACGACGTACACATTCAGTCAATGGGAGCCCACGTACGCGTTGTACGACCGGCTCCGATTGACTTCTATGGGAGTCCGACCGAACCGAGTCCGACAGCATACGGCCGCATCGTACTCGTTTGGTCGGACTGCAGGATCCGGATCGGTCGGAAAACACCCCAGATCCGGCTCGGTCGGAGTGCTTTCCGACCCGGATCGAAATCGGCCCCAAAGCGGTTGATTACGATGTTGTCTGGAAAGGCTCCGAATGGCATTCAATTTGTCCAAATCCGATTCAGAACCCACCTTTCGGACCGACTCTGACACGTTTCCCAACGAGTGATTATGATGGCTGGAAAGCGTTCGATCTGTTCAACTCGGTTCCAAAAGGCTTTGGGAGCAACCGAGTCGGTCGGAGCTGAATCGTAGCGGTCTACAGAGCGCATTTCCAGCCAAGCAATTAGATGTCAGATTCGGGCAGCCTTTCCGAATCGGTTGTTCCGAAATGAATCAGCTGTTGGAATCTGACTTTGGGGGCCCCTTTTGTCAATGGGAGCCTGTGTTCTCGTTCAAAACACAGGCTCCCATTGAAGTCAATGGGAGTCCTACCAAATTGTATCCAGATGCATCAAAATCGCTCGATCAGACTCCCCGGATCAGAGTCGTTCGGAATGTATTCCGGAACCGATTTGGTCGGAATGCTTTCCTAACGACATCGCAATCGACCCCAAAAAGTGAAAGCAGGGTGCCTCCCACCTGGACATTTGGGGGAAACGGGGAATTACCTCAGAAATTGATTGTGGTAGCACGAATGCCTGCAGTAATTTTGCATTTTTATGCAATTTCCCAGGATGGCACTCGCAATACTGTGGTATCCCTACATCCCAGAATTATTAATATCTGGGGTAACCATATTTTCAAGTGTGCAAATACAGATTTTGCACCAGCTCCTTTGACATATTTACCGCTGATTTTACTTCTCATTTCTGCTGGCAGTGGTGGTGGATAGATAGATCTTTTTTTTATTTTGTAGAATTCAAAAAAGACAGGCAATTAATTTGTAGCTCTGTTTGGAATCCTTCAGTAAAACTAACTCAGTTTGAAGTATTGAAAATAAGTGTGTTTCTGAACTGTAAGCTTGCCTTTCCAATATATTCAATTGAAAAGAGAAGTAGTGTTCAGCTTCCCAATTCAGGCCATTATTAAGAGTGACCCATAAAATTCTGATCCCTACACAAACTACTGTTTATGAACGGGTTTGGAATAATAAGCTATACAGATTTTATGACACAGAGGAATTAAAGAGAATGATAAAGCCCAACATTCGGAGTTACATTTTGGCAAGTTAAACCTGCTAGAATTTAACATTTGAAAAATGCCTGGTACTACCAAAAACATGCTTATTTTCAATAACCACCAAAATTCACATAAAATTCCCCAAAAATCTTTTAGTGTATGTGGTATTTTTGAGATTGATAGATTCTGACTCCTGCAGAGTTTAATTTTATCAGGTGTGATCAATATTGTACTAAACACTTGATCATTCATAATGACTGCTTGGAACGTATTAAAAAGAAGAGACTCATATGAGGACAAAGAAATAAAATCCAAAAAACTAAACCATTTCAGGGGTGTTCCAAATAAACACTGCCTCAAAAATTTAATCTAACCAGAATATCATGGTCAAGATATTTCGACTACAAAAATACTGGGGGTAAAAATATTGACGTTTAAAATATTGTTTACTATAATATTGCATTTTTATATAGTTGTATTGTATTGTATAATGTTTTTATTCCATTCATGTTTTTGAGAAATTATTTGTAAATATTTGTAAACATTATTATAGTACCAATTGTTTTTGGGGGTGTTGGGTTTATGGGGGGATTGTGTGGGTAGTATTTTTACAACGATATATGATTTTGTTTAATGACCAATCAGGTGATTATTTATTATTTGTGATTATTACTTATCTGTTTACATGTTTATTCTTTTTAAATTGTAATAAATGTACATTTTGGATAGAGGGTTTATAGGGGGTTGGGTGGGCAATGTCTTTATTAAAATATTTCTGAATTGATAATAATTGATTAATGTATTAATCATGCAAATGTGTTTGTATTTGGAAAATATTTTTGTTTAATTAGGTGTAAGCTACACTGTTTATATGTGTTTTGGAAAAATCTTGTAATAGTTTTTATGGGTTGTGGGGGTGTTTTGGGGTTTTAGCTGTAGTTTTACTGTTAAAGTGTATATTAATTATTCATATGTATTTATATTTTACATTTGCTATGGTGCCATTTTTATTTTTTTGTTTCAGTTTTAGATAAAAAATGTATTTACTTATATTTTTAAAAGTGCAGTTTATTGTTAGGTTGGGTGGGAAGCATTCAAATAAAAATATATAATTTTGAACTGTAAACTATTTTTGGGGTTTTTAAAATAATTGGACATTATCATAGGATTTTTTTGTTTTTTGTTTTTAAGCGCAAGTACTGTTTATTTAAAAATATTAATAGAGTAGTTTGAATAGTATTTTAACAGTTCTGATCTACTTGTGCAATTTTAACACAATTTTTAATAATTTAAATAAAGAGAATTATTATATCAAAATTAGGTTTTTAAATGTTTTTATTTATAGTCCTAAATATATTAATTGTGCTTGTATTTTATTTGTATGTATGAAGTCTGACCCCAGTCTGGATTAGACTATGGTTAGAAAAGTAAATCTGGCCCTTTCTCCCATGCATGCACTTTTCACAGTTCTTGTTAGATCTCAGTCAGAATAGTAAATCTGACTCCCAGTTCAGTGCATGCACTTTCGCAAATGTTTCTTAGATTGGAATTAATAGTAAATCTGACTTCCTCAGTGTTTATTTGACTAGACTTAGCGCAACAAACATGTCCCCTCAATGCAAACCCTTTCCTCAGTGTTTGTTACTCTGGAGTTATAATAGTGAATCTGACCCCACCCCCAAATGTATTCTCTTTGCCCAATATTTATTAGATTAGAGTTAGGGTATGTCTCTCCTTAACTTGGATGCACTTTCCCCAGTGATTGTTATACTGGAGTTTGAATAGTTGATGATGATATTTTTGCACTTTCCTTGATATCTGTTAAACTGGATTTACAGTAGTATATCTGCCCCCACCCCACTAATATATTCATGTTTTTTTCTAATGTTGATGAGAACGTAACTAGAACAGAGTATGATTCTGGATTGGAGTTTGTTTGCTACATGTAACTGGATTTTTATTGTAAAACAAAATAGAGAATATTTAATTTAAAAGTACTTTTTCATTTATTTTATTTCTTTTTATTATAGTTCTACAGCAAAGTTTTCAAAGTATTTTCTATTTTGATGTGTTTTATTAGTATTTAAAAAAAATATTATTTCCTACTTTCAAAAATGATTTATAATGAGTTACGTAATGTAAAATAAGTTTTTGGTTTTGTTCCATGTATAAATAATATTATAATAATGTATTTTCTTATTTGGGTAATACTTCACTAAGGGGCATATGTATCAAACGATTTTTTAATCGCAAATGCTGCGATTCGCAAAATAACAGCATTTGCGATTAAAAAATCGGTAATCGGGATGTATGAGTCAAATCCCATCGCAAAATTAAGGAATTGCTAATTTAGCGATTTCTCAATTTTGCGTAAGCATTTAAGAAATCGCAAATTGCGATTTCTTAAATGATATGTAAAAAGCACCCAAGTTGTGCGAATTATCCTTAAGAAATCGCAAATTACCACCAACTTCCAGTTGGTGGTAATTTGCGATTTCCTTTCAAAATTCACTTTTTTGAATTTTACAAAGTGCAACGTGGCGCTCATACATGCCCTTAGGGCATGTATGTGCGCCATATGCACACACATGCTCATTTCAGGGGTGCATCAGGGTGTCATCATGACACCCTTGCACCTTTGAAATTATTCTCAAATTGCGATTAGCAAATTGCGAATCGCTATTTGAGAATTACTTCCCATTCATTCCTATGGGTCTCCATCGCAATTAAGGAATTTTAAGAAATCGTGAAAAGTTTGCAATTTTTTAAATACATCCCGTTTTGCAATTCTCAAATAGCGATTCTTTAAAAATCGTCATTTGGGAATCGCAAATGGTGATGTTGATACATATGCCCCCTAGATATGTAACTATAAAAAAGGGTTGTAAATGCCATTGATCACAGGGAAAATTAAGTCAAAAATCTCAGAAAGACGAAAGTTTATGTTGACTCTCTAGAAACTGCACCTAGTACATTCAGTTTGCAAGCAGAAGTCTGCAGCACATGCATTGAACTAGTATTGTTAAAGGATTGCTGAAAGTCCTTAGGTCACATCATTGCCTTTCCAAAAATGTGCTAAACCCTCAATTTCACTTCAATGTATAAATATAACGGTGTGTCAGATTCAATGGTGTAATAAAGTAAGAATGAATTTCTAGATGTACTAACACTTTGCACTGGGTTTGCATTACAAAACAGATGCAAACACCGTGCAAAATGTTGTGTTGAGATTTACTTGCTAATCCCACTCCTGGATTCCATTGGCATGTTGGCTAACATAACTTAAAGTAGCGCTATGCACTACTTTGCACCACTTTGAGTCAAGGTGGCTATCCATCGGGGGCACATCGTCGTTGCCATGCAACCACACATAAGTTTTGGTACAAATCTGTATCTACTAACAATAGTAGAGAGGGGTTTGTTGCAAAGGCGTATGCCTCCTCGAGGTAGGCATAACAGTGGAGCAAATTTTAAAGCTGTCCACATTTTCTATTTTTTGCATGTAATGTACAGGACACATTCAAAGTGCGAAAGTGTTAAAGCATAGTTTTGTGTTGGGAGGATACACTTCCATTACAAAACCTTTGCTAGACAGAAAGCACACAGCCTCGCACTCTGGTGGAAGGAAGTGTGTGTTAGCTTAAGGTAGTCAAAAGTGCAGCAGCGCAGGGAGAGACAAAAACAGAGCCATATCTTAGAAGATGCAGCACTCTTTTTTTCTCTCTCTTTGATGCAATGCAGCTCACCAACTTTGGTTATTGTGCTGCGTTGTGCCAAAAATATGTAAATCTGCCTCTAAATGTTCCTAGTAGGCTGCATGATTGGTCCCTTAACTCACACAGTGTCAAGCACTTTCAAATGATACAACTGTAGCTGAGGTCAGTAGTCCAGGAGGAGAGTGCTTAGTGCTTGTTGGGAACAGCAATGGTTTAAGAGACCTGGGAGATATACACGTAGTGGCTGATCTACAAGGAAGTGATGCAACGCGGCACCACAAGCTCTTTGGCTGCGCCACGCTGTGGCACTTCTGATGCACAGGGATGCAACATATTTACAAGAATATGTTGCATTGCTGTGCTTCTCCCTGCGCTGGCACACAAACTGCGGCCATGCGCTGGTGCAGGCACCCTTGCACCATGGTGCAAGGATACCTGCTTCGTGGGGAGATTGTTTTTGTGCAGGAAGGGGCACCTTCCTGCACAAAAACAATCACTACAGGCATTTTCCTCTTTCAATGCATGCTGTAGAATGCAGCACGCATTGAAAGAGGAAGAAATGAGGAGAAATGAAAACATTTCTCCTCGTTGCACCTCACTACGCCACCTCTAGGGTGGCGTAGCATTCAAACGCATCTCCAGATTTACGATTTCTCGTAACTATGGAGATGTGTCTTGTTCCATGGGTGTTGCGTGGGAACAGCCACAGCAACATCCATGGAACACCCATTCAACGCAAAGTGCTGCATGTGAAGGAGCAGTATTTACAACGAGAGGATAAGTCACGCACAGTGGCTTTTCCTCTCCTTGTAAATATGGAGGAGCCCCCTGCGGCACCAGTACGTCATGAAAAGGGACGTACTGGTGGCGCTGGGTGCTTGTAAATCTGCCCTGTATTTTCCTACTTTCTAGGATATGTCCTTGTGGGACATGGGGACGTCATACACCAGTCAAGTTACCAATACGCTAACTCATCAACTAGTTTATGGACTTCCTCTTGTTCATCTTGAATGGAAGTTAATTTCTGAATTGGGTCAGCACTGCTGGGGAATGCCACTGAGTTCCAGACTCATTTTGAAGCTTTTGTCAAGAGCGGCCTAACTCAACATGGATCACTCAGAAGACTGAAATAACAAATCACATTATCTACATTTTGTGAGCTGTGATCTATACAACTCTCGTGGTGTATACATGGGTCATCAATCCATCTAGGATAAACACCAGAACTGCTCCATAGAGAAAGTGACAGGCGGGTGGATAGAGCTAAGGGAGGTCTAAAAATGGAGCTTACACTACTTTAAAACAACGTTAACATTATTGCCGCTTTAGCTGCAGAAAACTGCAGCTAAAGCGGCGATAATGGGCTTGATAATATGCTGCAGAGAATTCCCATAGAAGTCCATGTTCTGGTGTCAACATGGGCTTCTATTGGAATTCTCTGCGGCATATTATCAAGCTCATTATCGCCGCTTTAGGGGCAGTTTTTTGCCGCTAAAGCGGCGCTAATTTTAACGCCGAGCTTGATAATATGCCCCAATGTTTTTTGGGGTGGCTGCTTCATTTCATAATGGGAGCACAAAAACGGCGACAAAGAATGGTAATGGGACATATCTGTATATTATCTACTCAGACCTGGTTCCTATCTTTGAACAAAACTCTACTCATAGTGTAATTCTTCTAGCACCAGTTTGTATTTGCTTGATGCTTGAAGTAGTGATAAATAACACTGTAAGCAAGACCTATACATAGGTTTTACATGAATTTATTAAGAAACAAATGCTATAAAAACAGGCAGGCAACAATGTCCCAAAAACCAAACCAAACCGTAGAAGCAGAACCCAGAGCTCAAAAGGAACGTGGGAGAAAATTCAATAAAATATAAGCTCCACAGTTTTCTTCACTTTTGCATGAATTCTGTTTTTATAATTCAGAGGGTCTTTATTGTGCTTTAACTTACTTTGCAACACCTATTGGATTGTCCAGGCTACCATCTTCATGTACTCGTGCGGCATTGTGGAGGAGAGAGAGAGAGAGAGTATTTATACATGCCAATGTTTTGAAACACAATAGATTGTGAAAAAAAGTCAGGTCAAATTATTTTCCCTATTGACTCACATTGAACCAGGGGCAATTTTAGGCAAGAGACAGATACAAATAAAGCATTTTTTGCCTTTAAAAGATCAGGGGCCATATGTAGGTGGCCTAACATTTACCACTTCATAAATACCAAATTTTACCGATTCGGTATTTATGAAGTGGTAAATGCTATGTAGGTAATCCATCGGTACTATTTACCGATTCGGAATGGGTCGGTAATTTAGAATCGGTATTTACCGATTCGGTAATGGTAACTGGCTTCCCATTGATTCCTATGGGCCAGGAGGCCCATAGGAATCAATGGGAAGCCAGTTACCATTACCGAATCGGTAAATACCGATTCGGTAATGGGGGGAGCACAATCAAGGGTGGCAGGGTGTCACAGTGACACGCTGTTGCACCCCTGATTCCTGCCTGTGTGCACATGTGGCACACATACATGCCCTAAGGGCATGTATGTCTGCCACATTGCACACTTCTAAGTGCAAAAAAATGCTTTTTCACAGCCATTCGTCATTTACCACCTACTTTTAGTTGGTGGTAAATAACGAATCCCCACAACACCCACACACTCCCCCTACATATCATTTCAGGATTCGGTATTTACCAAATCAGTAAAATTACCGAATCGGTAATTTTACCGATTCGGTAAATTACCGAATCCTGAAATGTGCCCCCTACATACCAAAAGCCTGAATACCGGTCGGTAACGGGATTTTTACCGAAAATCGGCCGTTACCGACCGGTATTGGGCTTTCTACATATGGCCCCAGGAGTGGTCTGCCAGAATTGGATCTCTTGGAATTTGTGAGTATTTAACAAGAGGAAAAAATTTCACGGATCAAGATTTAGCCTATGTAGCATGCAGTAAGCACAAATGGCAACATTTAGAGACAGAAAAAAGGGAGATTTTGAAAAAAGAAATCGAGGGATTTGTGTTCTCCATTAATGCATTGAAGTGGAGGCAAATTTATGTGACAGAAATCAAAATACACTTTCAGCATAAAAAATACAGAAGTCTCTTGTCTGATTGGGTGTTTTTGGCATGTAGGAGCTCTCGATAGAAACAGGTGAGTTTGAGCCTAATGCTAAAATACATGAAACCTAGAACAGTTGACATATGTTTCCCTCGTCACAAGACTATGGAACCTAATTACTTGACAGAAACCTGTTACTTTCAGCAAAAACATATTGAGCAGGTGGCAGCATTGTCTCCTGGAGGAAGCACAAGAAGTCCTTGAAGAGAAAATGTCATTCATGAATACAATACTATGTTCAATATTCTTCTGAAATACCACCTACAGTTGTCAATACTGAAAACGAGGTTATGTTGTGCAGAAATATGAAAATGTACTACCCTGAATAAAATGGCTCTAGACCAACTACAGAAATTAATAATTTCAAGCATAACCAAGGCTAAAGGACACTTTCAATCCATCAGAAGCAATTTACGTATTTGATTATATTACATGTGGGTACTCACAGTCATATATGGATATATTCAAACAATAACATTAAAGTGTAATATATGATTATGATTTCACAACCCACCCCACCCTCCTTTTTCCAGGAGGAAAATTATCCACAACAATTCAGTAGAAAAGAGGCTGATCACTATTTCATCTTCATTATCACTCTCCTCATCATCCTCAGTACCTCAGAAACAGCAGCCATAAAAGTATTGGAAGTGCTTTTATTTTTGCAAGCGTAGGATGATAAACATTATTCGTTTTGTTGCTATGTATAACAGAACCGCAGTTAAACAAAACTGCAATAGTAGATTAAAATATTTTCAATTTCCAGGGTCTACAGACTCCCCTCAGCCACGTACAGATGCTGGTGGACCTAAATTTGGCCCACTCTGTAACTGATGTATTTTCATGGCACTATCCTTAATGTTGTCTCTCTGCTCTTGTACGCCAAAGGATGTGTTGGGAAGATGGATACAACATTCAGTACCTACAATATCGAAACCTCCCACTTTGGTAACTAAGAGGTAATCTACTGCCATTTTGCTTTGAATTAGCATCTGGTCATAGGTATCTGCTTTCTTTGTTACTAATCCTAAAGCACTGAAAGAGAGAAAGGTACTGGTCCTTAATTATGCTGATGATCTGCAGCTTCTCCTCAGGGTTGATGGTACCAACGACTCCGTCATGGAATTCCAGGATACTATGCTGTTCATCCAAACTTGGATGGATATGAACCATCTGAAACTTAATCCTGGGAAAACGGAGATAGTCCTTACTGGGGATAGCTCTAAGCATTGGGGCCCCCAATATTGGCCTCCTGTGCTCGGTCCTCCTCCCATCCCCTCTAGCTCTGCCAAGACTTTGGGGGTACTTTTGGACAGCGGCCTATCCTTAAAAGCCCAGGTTCGAGCAGTGGTGTCCAAATGTTTCTACCAACTGCGTAAAATCAGGAAGATCCATCGTTTTCTCACTCATGAAGCTATGGTCCAAGCTATGATTTCTACGGTACTATCTCACTTGGACTACTCCAACTCGGTTTACTTGGGAATGCCGCATTATCTGCTCAAACGCCTTCAGCTGGTCCAAAACCAGGCAGCCCGACTTATATACCACCAACCTAAATGGCAACCGGCCTCGCTTCTCTTGAGGAAATTACATTGGCTTCCGGTGTCACGTCGCTGTGCGTTTAAAACCGGCTGCTTGATTTTTAAGGCCCTACACGGCACCAGCCCGGAATTCATTAACAACATTGTACTTAGGTACGCCCCTATCCGCCACCTAATATCCACCCATCTTTCCCTTCTTACTATTTCAAACTTCAAGAGGGCCCGTCTTGGAGGTCGCAGGTTTGCCATTCTTGCTCCCAAGCTGTGGAACTCTTTCCCTCTTGAGATCCGTACGTGCATTGACATCCTTTCATTCAGGAAACTCCTGAAAACCTGGCTGTTTAGTCAGGATTAGCTTTCGTTGCCGTGTCAAGCTGTCTGTCAGCGCCATGAAGCAAACCCGGCGTACGTGCGCTCTATAAATACACACTAACATTAACATTAACATTAACAGTAGAAAGCTTACTAAAGGATGGCATCAAAGTGTCTCATAGTGGGAACAATGTATCCCACAAAACAAGTCCGAGTTCAATCTAAGAGGCAGCCATGGTAGGCTCTTGACCCACGAACCAAATAGGCATCACCTCCTTGTTGGTGGCCCTTACGAAAAAACAGTCCATGAGGAAGACAGTACTGCTAAGTTATTACAAGACGAGTCACATCTGGCATTTTCTGGCTCATAGGACTGTTACATTTTTCAAGGTCTGGGTAGGAAGTGGGAGGAATGCTGTCAAACTCTGACAGTCAGTGCACATAGGGGCCGATTCCGATGGACAGTCGGACAGCTGTCCGTAGCCTTACCGTGCGACTGACGCGTTCCCGGAGCCGGTCCGTCCTGTCGAGTAAGTACGATACGCATAACTGCCAAAAACACGACCGACACGTAGGCTGTGAATCAAGCCCCATTCTCCGTCGGAGCCGTAACTCCTAAAGATGAACCGAGTCGCCCGGAAGCAGTATCCATGGCAGTTTCTGGCATGACAAGTATGATGCGTACTTCCTACGCGCCGGATGGGTCGTCACGCACGGGACGTCACAGCATTCGGAAAACAAGCATATCAGCTAAGATTCGCGCCACAAACCATTACATGGCTACGAGACGGACCTGCTTGCAGCGGGTACGAGACGGAGCAACAAGCAGCGTGTACGACACAAACTCATCATGAATCCCATCGCGCAGGTCATACCAGTACTCTACATCTATGACCGGGTAGGGGACCTGTTGCCCAGCACCCCTGCCACCCCCACTCACAGGGGACCTGTTGCCCATTATCCCTGCCACCTCCATTCACAGGGGACCTGTTGCCCATCACCCCAGCCACCCCCACCCATAGGGGACCTGTTGCCCAGCACCCCTGCCACCCCCAATCACAGGGGACCTGTTGCCCAGCACCCCTGCCACCCCCACTCACAGGGGACCTGTTGCCCATCACCCCTGCCACCCACAGCCATAGGGCTGATGTTGCCCATCACCTCTGCCACCCCCACTCACAGGGGACCTGTTGCCCATCACCCCTGCCACCCCCACCCATAGGGGACCTGTTGTCCAGCACCCCTGCCACCCCCACTCACAGGGGACCTGTTGCCCATCACCCCTGCCACCCCCACCCATAGGGCTTATGTTGCCCATCACCCCTGCCACCCCCAGCCATAGGGCTTATGTTGCCCATCACCCCTGCCACCCCCAGCCATAGGATGGGTGATGCGCACACATCCAGCATACTCCAACATCAGGTATGTCCGCAAAATACATCCCCCACAACATCATGACAACAGTGTGTAGTCTGTGACAAATGCCCACAACAGCACATGTGTGACCAACACATGAGTGTGACATACACAAGGCAAGCATCACCAAAGCATTGTGGCAATGTAAAAAGAACACCCCCTCACTGTGTAGAACCGAAGTTAAGTGGGGGCTCACAAAATGCCGCAGAAGTGGAGCATTGTGGTGATGGGGACCAAACCCTCCTCATCACAGTGACCAAAAGGTAAGTGTCATCATGGTCAAAGCTGCAAATAACAAACAGCATGTATGATCCCTGCTCCCAACACATCAACCACTTCTGGGGCAAACTAGTGGTTGTGTCCCATACACACAGAGATGTGGTGAGGCTAACAGTGCTGTGAAAACATAACACTCTCGGCCATGTGCATACAAGCACCACACATGGGGGCTGACAATGCATACAGCGCACAATGACACAACAGCAGAAGTGACCAAAACCAAGCATGCACACATCTCGAAAATAGACACACCAATCAAAACAACATGTGTAGACTGTAGGTGTCAGCTCACAAAATCACATTCCATGCCAGCAATGGCACCCAACAACCAGGATGAATGTGCACAATGATGTGAAATGACTCACAGGGACAGCATGCAAAATCACAGAAACAGCATCCAGACAAAGACCCACAACAGCAATACCAATGCACTGGTGCAAATGCACAAACACAAACAGGCAAACTCACACTGCACATCCGACACAACATGTGTGTGTGTGTTACAGTATGCCCAGGAAACTACACAACACATGAGGGGGGCTGAACCACAGTGACACAGATGTGGACACAGTGCCATACAAAAGTAAACCATCACTGGGACACCCTCAGTGGGCAATCAGGCATTGGGAGATGAGAGGGAGCACAACAGACACATGTGATACAAGCTGGAATGAACACCAACTAACACAGCAAGAGACTGACACACAACACCACTACCCCCAGGGGCCAGACAGTGGGGTGACACAAGCATGCATGACACCTCCATTGTGATGACAAAGGCAGATGTCGTACAAACTGAGAAACCCAGACATGTGTCCTGTGCCACAAACGTACATCACACATACACAAACACAAATCACTCAGCATGGCCCCTCATCCATGGACAAACGGGAGCTAGGGGACCATCCTTGCAAACATTCACATCAGTCCACCCTCAACACCACACACCCTGAACTGCAACAATGTGTATCTGTGAAGCCCACATGGACAGGTGACATTGCACATGCACCCTTGACAAACACAGGAATGTTGGCAGGGACTAAGGTGCACACATAAATCACACAAGGACTGTTTACAACCCTGGGGAATGACAGACATACTGCACAGTACGCGGTACATGGCCTTGACCTCAAAGCTCATGTAACCTTCAGAATCCCTGCCACAGTCCCAGGACAATGCAGATGCCAAGGAGAAACACAAGGCACACATGCTGACACCTGCCAGCATCGCAGCCGTGAACCCGACAAGTGGGAGCAGTCACACACACATACAAATGTCTCAATCACTGAAAACTACCACCTAGGAACAACTACATGATATTGCGAACAAACAAGTGCCTTGAGGAACCCTGACTGTGTCCCATCTGTGTCTGGCAACATCATCAGCACTCAGAACTGACAAATCCCAGTGATGATACACCAATTAACAGTAGTGTGTGATGCACCCACACATCTGGTAGCCCATTGGAAAAGTAGTGGGATGAACCCAGTACCACTCAGCAAGCATCAACAACAGGAACATATCAAGGGAACAATGTCTGTTTATGAACAGGGATGTGGACACACACACATGCTCATACAACACACACCATGGGCCCATGCCATGTCACTGGACAACACACTAACTTGAGGGGACACAACTCTTGTGGGAGCCCAGCTGTGCCAAACATATTCACCGCAAGCCCCACTCATGTCTGCAGAACACTTGGTCAGTCAGCCATCAGTTACCACACAATGAAGGCTCTGGTCACAACAGCCTGGGTACGTGAGTCTCCCCTAAGTCGTCTGCACATACCCAAAACATATGTCTAGCAAGTTGCACAGAGGCCCCAGTTGCTCCTATTACAATGATGACCACACCAGTAGGTCCAGTGTTGATGAGCACAAAGTATGTGGAAGTGACAAATTGGACAATGGGAAGCACATCATATGTGCAGGGGTGCAAGCCACAGATGTGACCATGCCAATGAAATGCTCGCAGAGAAAAGTCCACAAATAGTTGATCCTGACACACCCAGGTAGCTGCAAAGGATGACATGGGTACCCACCAGAATAGGATACATATCTCATGGACCACAGGGAGTACCTCACATCAACACATCAGTATTCAACATTGTAAACCAAGCATTACAGGTGCAAGGGCATGTAAAACAACATCAACATAATGTACAGCCAAATCAAGTTCACAGGGATAAAGAAAAAAGCTTTATTCAGCATATTAAAAGTGAAACGTCTGTTCTAACAAAAGGCCAATGGCCAGTCCATGTCCAAATGCAAAGGAGTGAACTATAGTGACAACTGTCACACCTTGCTTGCCTGCACTGCTAAGGACCGGGTCATCCCCTCGGAGGGGGATACATGGGGGCAGGCCAGGCACCACAGTGACAGAATCAGGGCGCAGCAGAAGGAGGCAGTGAAGAGGTGGTGGATGCAGGCAAGACACTTGCAACTGCAGTGGAGCTGACTGAAGTGGTGGGTGCTGTCACAACTGTGGGGCACAAGTCAGATGGGGTGGGTGCCGGCACAATTCCAGTGGGCAGGTCAGATGGAGTGGATTGGCTCACCACTGCAGTGCCCAAGTCAGATGGGGTGGTCGTGGACTCCAAAGCAGTGCCTACATCCATGAGCGGAATGAGGGACAGGTGAGGTCGGCAGGGGGGGGCACGGTCCCCACATCAGTGGCACCAACTGTCTGACCAGGTGTGGAGGAGCAAGTGCTAGGGGGGGATGGCCTTAGCATTTTGGGGATGGTGTATCTGTGTGTGGAGGAACCCAGGGCAGGGAGTGGCGGTGGAACCTCTGGAGTGGTGGCCTGGGGGATGGAGGATGGAGACTTAGCCTTGGAGCTGCGTGGTGGCGGGGGGGTCTTGCTCTTCTGGCGCCGAGGGGACTTGCGGGTGGACGTCTCGGTCTGACTGCACCTGGGGGAGGGTGTCCGGGTGTGAGGGGCACTCCCTTCTTCCCCTTGTAATCAGGATCTGCAGGGTCGGTGGGGAAGAGTCCAAGGTCACAGAGGAAGAGCTTCTGGGGGGATGGGGTTACAGGTGAGGCAAGGGAAGGGGGCTGGGAGGGAGAGGTCTCGGAGGACTGTGGAGTGGTTGTGGATGACTGTGTGTGTGTCAGCAAACCAGCCCCTGTGAGTGTGGAATCAGTCCCCTGTGCTTGCTTGTGTGCACGTCTAGAACTTGGTTTGGGGGTTTTGGTGCTTGGGACAGGTAGGGTGCTAGGAATCGTGGGTGGTGCAGTGGTAGTAGGGGTGCGGGACTGTTGGAGGAGGGACACTGCTGCCGTCCGGGAGGAGGCCATGGACTGATTGGTCCTCTGTAGGGCAGACATGCCCGAGGAAATGCCCTCCATGAATGACACCAGTTGTGTCAACAGACCTGTGTGTGCATGGAGGACCTTCAGCATCGACGTCTGCCCTACATGGATCTGTCGAAGTAAGTCCACAGACTCCTCACTCAGGGCAGCAGGGGACACCGGGGCAGGGGGTGCGGTGCCTGGCACAAAGGAGACATGCTCACGAACACGGGAGCCCACGGGGACCTCTGTGATGAGAGCCGATGGGAGGGGGGTCGTGGTGGTGGCGGTGGCGGGGAAGGAGACAGCCTCACTAGCTGGGGTTTGGTGGCTGCTGACACCCGCCTCCACAAGGGAGTCATCCTCAAAGCTGTTGTGGCCCTCAGCTAAGGGGGATGGTGCTGACGACTCCTCTGTGTGGCTCAACTCGCCCTCCGTGCCACTGGGTCCACCCGACTCCACTCCTTCTGTCCCTGTAAGGCTCTGTGGCTCCTCCTGGTCCGTGGAGCTGTCCCCTCCTGTGGCAGTGGATGTATCTGGATAGGAATAGGAAGTAACAGACCTACATCAGTCACCTGCACCGACTGCACACACCACAGTGAGTACATCACATCACAGGGCAAGCCCTAGCATCATCAGCTGAACACAGCTCAAAGTGCCAACACTGTCTAGGATAAGACCTTTGTCATTCTCAACATTAACCATGGCACACATATCCCTCCTTGACTTTCACATATATGTCCGTTGCATGTTGGATGCTAACACCCCAATGTGCCAACATGCACCACCCACACATTAGTTGTACATGCAAGTGAACATGTAGGAGTATGTCACTATACACACAGCACACCTATTGCTACTGACTCAGTACAGGTGTCCGGATGAAGGGATGGGCAGAGAATCATTTCACATGCTTGGGATGCATGCCAGCAACACACACTATGATGTACTCATGTCCTGATGGGCAATGCCACAATGGGGTGTATGCTGCACACTTGAACACAATGCAGGCTCACTCATAGCAAGTTAAATGCCATGGCACTGGGATGCCCTGAAAGTCAGTCAACACTGTCTCCTGTCACAGGGGCAGGGCATCCAGACAACAACAATATGCACTGACTCACAATCCTAGCTCAGGGGTAAAGCTAAATCTGCAGATGACCAGCGCACTTGCCCATCCCATGCAAACAACATATCCAGGACCCAGAAGACCCCACATCATGCAAATCATTCATATGAGTCTCAGCAAACACAAATCCCTGTACATTAACACATCACAGTCTGGCATGCATGTAACCCAGCTGCATGAAGGACACAGTTGCATACACCATTGTGCGCTGTCAGATGATCACACACCTATATGTCACACAGGTCTTGTCTCTCACAGTCACATCGCAGATGTCATGCTGACCCTCTGAATCATGGACACCCCAGTTGTACGTAGCAACAAGCCACACCCCAATGACACAGAGGCAGACACCTGAGGGCACATGTCACTAAGCACAACCTACATTTTCATACACAGGAGTGGGATTACAGAGTGTGACTAAATGCCCTTGAGGGGGCATGACTGGCCAGGACTAAGTAAAACAGTGTTTGACCCCGGACAGTAGTCAGGTGGCTAAGCAAGTGTGACATACTTGATATACATACTCCTGAGGCCCAAAAATTGGAGTCCCCTGCTGCATGGGTTTGTTTGGAATACCCCAGCCACATGTTGCGAGTCAGACCAGCAATTGGTACACATCTCAGGGGCACACACAGATCACATGTCAGATCTCAGGCATTGTGTAAACAATTGACCCACCCATGAAACACACAACAGATTCACGGGAACTGATGCTGACCGGTACCTGAAGCATAGCTGACTGCAGGGACAAAGTGCTCTAGTGACACAAGCAACAGACTGGAGGGGCCACACCTGTGGAACAGATGAGGAGGGTGCATCATACAAGTGAGGGACCTGAGTTTGGGACTACAAGACCTACGTAATGTGGAAGTGTGACCAGGACAAAAGACTGCTATTTGCATGTCAGACATAGTACACAGATCAGACATGGACTCACCCCCTTCCTGCTGCTGTCTGGCCTTCAGCTGCCTATCCAGGTCCGGGAAGACCACCGCCAGGATACGGAGCATGTGGGGAGTCAGGGTCCAGTGTCCACCCCTCCTGCGTGGAGGTGAAAGCTTCAGCTGGACTCTAGCTATCCTCCGGGTCCAGCCCCGAAGGTCCTGCCACCTCTTCTGGCAGTTGCGGATCCGGCACTCGTAGACCCCCACAGAACGAACAGCCCGGGCTATGGTCAGCCAGATCTTCTGCTTCTGGTGGGCATCAACCTGTGAGGAGGACAAAGTGAAAAGTACATTAACACACATGCCCCAATTTGTGCAGCACACATTTGGATATACATGTCATCATCACAAAGGGAAATAAATAACACAGGTAGTGCAACCATGGGGAAGGAAAACTCACATGCATGTCTGACATGTTAACAATGCCTGGATAGTTTAAGATTGCAAAATGCTCTTTAGCAGCAGGAAAACTATTAATTACATGTACATACACACTTTGGGGGATGAAAGTAGTCAGTGAGAATGCTTGCCACTGGTGTACACACTGCTAGTACTGCTAGTCAGACAACATGCATAATTAGGAGGCAGTGGACTGCACACTCACCTGCTCCTCTGGTGTCCCATAGAGCTTTCTGTACTCTGGAAGGAGCCCGTCCAGCAGGGCCTGGTTCTCCTCCTCAGTGAAATCTGGGGCCCTCTCCAGAACACGTGCCATAGCAGGAGCCAGAGGATGCATAGCCAACAGCAGTGGTAGCAGGGATGTGGTCCAGTAGCTTGTATTGCAGGCAAGTGAGCTCCCTGGGGGCCAGCCAGCCTTATAGCTGTGCTGCAGAGGCAGACTCTGTGCCATGTGTCCCAAGTGATAGGTCCAACACGGATGCATTCTATGAATCTGGCCAATCCATTTAAAAGTACGACTCGTAAACGCCTTCCGCATCGTTCAAATCTTCACCTTCATGGAACACTTGAAATTGCAACATTGTTGTAGGCATCCAACTGAATTTCCAGTGCACAACTCCTACAAGTTTTGAATCTGCATCCGTCTCCATGACAGTCCTGAGCCAATGGGTGCGCCCGGCTAGTTCAACTGACTGTACAACGCGTATTTTGAATATACACATGCACCCGTCTCCAGACGATTCAATGGCCAAGGCGTACGCCTGTCTCGGACCATGCCTGTCCGACGCGTATGCATGATAGTCACCCGCGTCCGACCTCAATGCATTCAATGACAAAGCGTACGCACGGCTCGGACATGACCCGTGCAATACGTACGCATTGTCACCCACGTCGGACCTCATTGCATTCAATGACAAAGCATACGCATGGCTCGGACATGACCTGTGCAATGCGTACGCATTGTCACCCGCGTCGGACCTCATTGCATTCAATGACAAAGCGTACGCACGGCTCGGACATGACCCGTGCAATGCGTACGCATTGTCACCCGCGTCGGACCTCATTGCATTCAATGACAAAGCTTACGCACGGCTCGGACATGACCCGTGCAATGCGTACGCATTTTCACCCGCGTCGGACTTCATTAGTGTGACTATTATACGGATGCAACACACATATACTGGCCATGGACACCTGCGCACACCTGCCACACTATAGCATTGCCACACAGTGTCCCATGGCATGTAAGGCTGCATTCCCTGGGTGTTGGGGGGGGGGGCACAGCTGTTTTTTTGGCTGGCACTTTGTGCAGCCACTCCCAGGCTGTGCACGTGTACATGGGGGCAGAATCCTTTGTGTGTTGTACACATTACCACTGTGATGTGCAATTGGACAGTAATGGGCATGAGTCAAGGCCACAGTGTCAGGTTGGATATGTTTAGGACATGTCACATACACCCTGAGTCCTGGGGGTGATGGCATGTACGTCACAGTGAGACCTGTAGCCACAATACTGATGTGCACACACAGTCTGTGTGCATGTTGTGTCTCAGATGTGTCTGATCACATGTTACCAATGGGTGACAGTCTCCACATCCATGTGGTATATGCATCAACCTTGATGGTGTGTGTGTCTAAGAGACGTACATGTAGGGCCGGCAGGAACAACAGTGGCCACTACCTGTGGGACTTACGCTTGCCTTGTGGTGTGTACGTGCTACGCCATGTCCATTGCTGTGTTGATGTGGCAATACAGAGAGCCTGGGTTTCTGCATGGCAAAGATCTGTGATGCCTGGGAGACACGAGGCCTCAATTGTCACTGGGGTTTGTTTTTTGAACGTTGCAGCGGCACATAGGTTGGGTGACACAGCCAGATGATTGGCCCATTGCACTACATGGGACTCATGTGGACATGTGGAATTGAGATGTGAGGTGGTGGTCTTGTAGGTGTGACATATGTGTCCATGCACAACAGCACACACCTCAGTACATTGTGTAATGTCATGAACTAGCATGTGATAGTGATGGTGGTCATGGCCACATGGGGAGATGTACTGACAATCTTCCTTTGTGCATCTCTGTGCTGCAGGCCACCAGCTGTCCATCGTCCGTTCCCAGACCTTGCAACCATGCAGGCACGCGACTGCATCAGACGGTACCGCTTCACCAGGCCACTGATTGCGGAGTTGGCGGAGCAGTTGGCGCCACATCGGCTACCTGGCCGGACATACCCTACAGCACTGACCCCAGAGGTGAAGGTGATGGCAGCTCTGCACTTCTTTGCTACTGGTACCTTCTAGTACACTGTGGCTACTGCTGGTGGTATGTCGCAAACGATGTTTAGTTGGGTGCTACGCGATGTCTTGGAGGGGATGTTGCAATTCCTTGACCTGTATATCAAGTTCCCGAGCCCAGATGAACTCCTTGAAATTAAGGATGCCTTTTATACATTGGGGAAGATGCTGAACGTCATCGGATCTATTGATGGGACACATGTTGCCCTGATACCACCACAGGCACATGAGCAGGCATACCGGAACAGGAAGCACTACCATTCGATCAATGCTCTGGTGGTCTGTCTTGCTGACATGTCGATCACACATCTGTGTGCACGGTTCCCTGGTTCGGCGCACAATGCCTACATTATGAGGAGTAGTCACATTGCAAGGCTGATGTCACAGATGCCAGCTCAGCGTGACTGGCTTCTCGGTGTGTACTGACTGTTTCTCATTGTGTGTGTTTATCACTGTTGTATTCCGCACTCCTACAAAACTTAGCTACTTGTTCATTTTTGTGTGTGTAGGTGACTCCGGATACCCCAACATGCCGTGGTTGCTCACACCCCTCAGGAACCCTGTGACACCAGCCGAGCTGCGCTACAATGAGACACATGGTAGGAGCAGGAGGGTGATTGAGCGGACATTCGGCCTCCTGAAAAGCCGCTTTCGCTCCCATATGAGCCTGCAAAGGTGTGCAAAATAATACTGGTCTGCTGCATGCTGCACAACATGGCGGTGCGGAAGGAGGTGCCTCTCATCCAGGATGACGATGACGTCGACCAACCTCCGGCACCTGTGGAGGATCCCGGCCTGGGCCAAGATGCCAGTGATAATGAAGATGATGGTGACGTCTGCTCCCAGCTCATCAACAACTTCTTCACCTGAATGTGAGTTTCCAGGGTTGTTATGTGAATGTATGGAGGTAGCCTGGAATGTGTTGAGCCAGCTCTGTTGCTGTCTGAGTGTATCTCGGTGCCTCTTGACTGGATGCGTGCTGTGATGTGTCCATTCAGCTGGTGTGTACTCCACAATAGGGTACTACTGCTAACTAGTGTTTGTGTAGGTGTTTGGCAACATGTTTTGTGCATGTGTATTGCATTTCTCTCCTGTTCTTCTGTGCTTTTGACTGTATCTTGTCTGTCCTTCCCAGGGTACTTTGCCTGTTGTGTGGTCAACACTGACACCCAACACCCAGAAGCCAACACCAGTGTGGAAGTTGACAATTCCCATCAACTGATGTACCCCACATCCCTGGACTTCCATTCTCCAACACATTGGGAGCGTGTGTCCACTGTTACGTAGAATTACCGTGCAACTAGTGTGGAATAAACGTGTTGCTGATGTGTAATGAACCTGTGCTACGCTTTGTTATGTGCGTTGTCTGTCTTCCCACATCTGAGTGACATCTGCTTACCTCACCTGTGGACTTGTTGCCACTGACTGGGCTTGGTGTTGTGTCTGTGCATGCCAATGGGTCAACATCATTGTGTGTGATGAGTAACATGGCCATGGTGAGTATGTTTTGTATTGCCATAGTAGTGTGTCTCCCTCAAATGTGTCACATCCCCATGACTCACCTTACGTTGGTCACATTGTTGCATAATTTGGCATGCACTGTGTTGTGTAGCAGATCAAAATCTCCCCGAACATGACAATTTGGAATCACAACAGAGGCAAGTATGGTGTACTGGTGAGTTTATTTATAAACACGTGTGAAGGAAGTGCACAGGATGGTGGGTGCTGTACAGTGGTTTGAGAATCCAAAGTTCACATTGGAGTTGGAAGTGCTGGTAGATGAAATGTCCAGAGTAAAGTCCACAGTCATCTGATACATTGGCCCAACATGAACCCTCCATGTCATGTGGGCGAGTTGTGTGCGATTGGACAAGGTGAACGGGTTGTGCACAAAGAACATTGTCCAGAACAGGTTTGGAGGCCCTGGGGGATGTGCTGGGACATCTGCCTCTCACATGTCCTTCTTCGGACGACCCCTCTTCTTCCGGGGGGGGGGAATTCTCATGTGCAGGCCTCTGCGGTGCAGGGGACTCTCCGCCAGAGTCCTCCTTCCTCCCTGTGGCACTGGCAGATGGTGTTGCGACAGATGTTGTGGGCACACAGGGGGGTGTGGACAGGTTGGTGTTGATCTGGCGGAGGCATTGTAGTATGTCCCAGTGCACCACAGTGATGTCATCCCACTTGGCCTCTATGCGGGCATGGTGGGCGACCTGCTCGTGTTGCATGTCCTTGAGGATCCCCACTACCTGGCCAAATCCTCCGGTGCTATCCTAGTACGCATCTAAGATGCGTGCCAGTTGGGGGTCATCATGCAGTCCAGACCCCTCTGCAAGGAGTGCCCTGTGCCTCCCGCCCCTCCCAGCACCCCTCTCCACACGGGCAGGACCAGCGGCGGTACGCACAGGTGACACTGGGAACCCTTGGGTGGTGTTGCTGGTGGTGTTGGCTGTAGCTTCCGGGGGTCCTGTGCTGTGGGTGTTGATTGTCCTTGGTCTGTCTGTGTTGGCGGGGGTGCTCTGTTGGTGTCCAGATGCTGGAGGCGTGGGTACAGGGGGGGCAGATGTTGATGCTGCTGGTGCTGCATGATGGCTCACACTGGAGGGGCCAGGTTGGTCGTCGTCATCCGAAGAGGACAGTGAGAGAGTCAGATCAGAGAGCTCAGTGTCCACCAGAGTCTGGGACTGGGTATCCTCGTCATTTGGTGCTGGGTGCCCAGCACCACCTGTGTTTGGAAGAAACACACAATGTGATTTATGTGTCTACATGCATCGGTGGTTCACAAACATGACATTTTCTACTTTTCGAACAGATGCCTGCCTGTACACTGCTTTTTCCCAGCTTGTCACAGACAGAGTTTGATGTTGTTGTTGGCCATTTACCAGCATGGCCTTGTGCTCCCCATGACAGAGCCCAGTGTCAGACATCTTGTCAGTCCCTTCCCACTCCCTGTGAGGTGCGTATGGCTCAGTTTGATCTTGCTGGGCCATGTGGGTGGGTGTAAGTTGTCTGTGACTGTGACTCCCATCATACTCTTAGCTACACCCCCCTTCCCAGTATGCCCATGCTTCCTCCCTCTTGTCTCTGCTTCCCTGTGAGGGGGTGTGACAGCAATGGCAAGATGGCTGACTGTGTAGTCCTGATGTATGATGTTGGCCATTTCCCAGCATGGCCTTGTGCTCCCCACAACAGAGCCCAGTGTCAGACATCTTGTCAGTCCCTTCCCACTCCCTGTGAGGTGAGTATGGTTCAGTTTGATCTTGCTGGGCCATGTGGGTGGGTGTAGGTTGTTTGTGACTGTGACTCCCATCATACTCTTGGCTACACCCCCCTTCCCAGCATGCCCATGCTTCCTCCCTCTTGACTCTGCTTCCCTGTGAGGGGGTGTGACAGCAATGGCAAGATGGCTGACTGTGTAGTCCTGATGTATGATGTTGGCCATTTCCCAGCATGGCCTTGTGCTCCCCACAACAGAGCCCAGTGTCAGACATCTTGTCAGTCCCTTCCCACTCCCTGTGAGGCGAGTATGGTTCAGTTTGATCTTGCTGGGCCATGTGGGTGGGTGTAGGTTGTCTGTGATTGTGACTCCCATCATACCCTTGGCTACACCCCCTTCCCAGCATGCCCATGCTTCCTCCCTCTTGACTCTGCTTCCCTGTGAGGGGGTGTGACAGCAATGGCAAGATGGCTGACTGTGTAGTCCTGATGTATGATGTTGGCCATTTCCCAGCATGGCCTTGTGCTCCCCACAACAGAGCCCAGTGTCAGACATCTTGTCAGTCCCTTCCCACTCCCTGTGAGGCGAGTATGGTTCAGTTTGATCTTGCTGGGCCATGTGGGTGGGTGTAGGTTGTCTGTGATTGTGACTCCCATCATACTCTTGGCTACACCCCCTGTGAAATCCTGGTGTTTGTTTGGCTACAAGACCCAAGTGAGCCCCTGTGCTTCACACAGCATTACCCAGTATGGGGTATCTTTTGCTGATATTTCACAGAGGTGTGAATCAATGCATTGTACCCGGTGAGTTGTGTGGAGTTTGTGTTGAGGGGGTGTGTGTCTCCACTTGCTGGTAAGTATGGTCAGAGCTGTCAGTCCTCCTTCCCACCCGGCCAGACATCCCACCACGAAACGTGCTTCCATTGTAGGGCATGCAAGTTGTCTTTCAGGATGTCAGTCAGTGGTGTCCTGCTTCTGATTTGCACACAAGCCCTAGCAGGGCCTTGTGCTCCCCACAGCAGGACCCAGTGTCAGCCATCTTGTCAGTCATTTTCCACTCCCTGTGATGTGGGCATGTTTCAGAGAGGTCTTCATGGGCCAATCAGGAGGGTGTGCATTATCTGCGACTACAGGACCCATCATGCTTTTGGCTACACTCACTTTACCTGCATCCCCACTATTCCTTCCTGACAGTCAGCTGCACTGTGAGGCGGTGTATTTGTGGTGTCAAACTGTCTGGCAGGGTCTATTTGGCTTAGTGCCACTGGCTTGCTTTATTTGTTTGTAGGTTGGTGCATGTCATGACACAGTCCCCAGTCACTATGAGATGGCAGGTATTGTGTGTGTCTGACTGGCATACACATCCTGGGCTGATTATCTATTGGTTAGTGTAGCTTTGCTTGGGGTGCATGGTTTCACTGTCCCCTTGCCACACAATCTTGGATATGTTGTTTGTGTACTCACCAGGCTCTGGGATGTCTGTTAGGCCATGGACGCGCTCTGGTGGTAGGATGTCCCGCACCTTCTCCTCCCAGGTGCTGATGGTGTGTTAGTTGTGTGATGGGTGAGTTGGGAGTGTGTCTATGGTTGCTGTGTACTGGTGTTTGCTGCTGGCTGTGTCTCCTGTTTGCAAGGGATGATCGTAGTGATTGTAGTCCTTTATATAGTTGGAGTTGTGGGTGTGTCTTTGTCCAATGTTTTTTTTTGGTATTTATTGGCTTTGTCATTGCTTGTTTGGTCCTTTTTTTGTCTTTTTTCCTTTGTGTTTTGTAGGAATGAAGGAGACGTTCATGTGACGGAAACGGGCTCTGCAGTTGTCTCGTGCGGGCTTCTCCGTCTCATTCACGCTGCCTGTCTTCTGTGTTTGGTACACGTCGTTCGCGGCGGTCTCTATTGCTTGTGTGCTGGGTTGTCTGTGCTTGTCGGTTGTGCGACTTGGTCTGGTTTTAGACGCATTGCATTGTACTGCGCTAATCGTACATCATGGGTACGGGTCGGCCGGGTTCATTCCAGGTTCGTGTCGGTCGGTGAATATCACGTCGGTTTTCCGGCCGGATCACTATTTTCCCTACGGCTCGGTCGTACGGCTTGTATTCCGTACGTGTCGGTTGTAATTCACACGCGTTGCATCGTACTGCACGGGTCGTAATGCGCTGGTCCGTGTCTGTTGGTATTCGGTCCGGGTCCGTGCCGGTCGATTTGTTTTGCTGCCGGAATCGGAATCGGCCTCATAGTAGAGAAAATTAAGGCAAGTGTCATTATTGCTGATAGGTACTCCATTCAAAGGAATGCTATCTCCCTGTATCAACAGGCATGAGTGTGCAAGGGGCGTGGCTACGGCAGCGATGGAAGAAGACGTGTCCGTGTGAAGCTCCAACGGAGGCTCCCCCCAAACGGGCTCCGTAGCTTGCTCCGGCTGCCGCGGACTGATGGGTCCTCGATCACTCCGGCTGCTGCGCACTAGGCGAGCCCGGGGATTGGCTCCGCCCACTAGGCCGCGAGGAGATGGCGTAGCGGCGAAAGGCACCTTCACCGATTAATGCAAGGGGTGAGGTAGGATCGGAGTCCCTGCCCCGCCGCACTGCCTGCCTGCCTGCCCTGGCCTCCTGCGACCCCTGACCGCAGTTGCTGCTGGCAGGATCGTGAACGCGTACACAGCGAGCTGCTGCTTCCTAGGTGCGACTGCGATATGTGACCCCCCCCCCCGCCGGGCGAAAAATGCTGGACTGCCCACGCATTTATGCTGGAGGGCTTGCACTGCACTGGCTGTTAGCGCGACAGCTGTGGGGAACGCCTGGCTGCCCCTGCACTACATCGAGGCGTGCAGTGGCCCCATCTGAACGGAGGTTACCTACGTTGCTGATTACTGTGAGGCTGAACCTGTGGGTGGCTGCTGCGTGCTACGTGGACTCCAGGGGGAAAGAGACAGCAGAAACGACTGCCAGCCCTGCTATCATTGGCATTGCCCTCCTGGCAGGCTCAATCGGAGCGAGCCACTGCTACTGGGCTGTTTACAGAGGCCTGAGGACCCATGCCCGCCTTGTCACTACCTCCCATGCTGCCACTACCGACACCGGCGTCCATGGCGTGGATATCTTACATCAACTGAGGTATTATGAGGAATGCAGTGCTGATGCCTCTGTGCATGGGATGTGGTGCTGCATGGTGAGGCGCGGGGCCTGTCCTGTCTGGTGCCTGGTGGCGGTGGCGCTTGGGATCTAGCGCGCCCCGCCATTTGACTATTATACTGGAATACCATACCATAGCCTTTGTGTTGACGGAGGGGCGAATATTGACACGAGGAGGCTCCTGCGCTGCTGGGTCACGCTCGGAGGACTCTGTGTGGGATGTCTGGGTGACCAGCGGATGTCCACGAACCGGAGTGAACCAGATACCTGCAAGACGCGGATGGTGGTTGTGTTGTGACGGAGACACCAGTGCGGGGCGGGAATGCACTATCGCCGGGGCCCCGGGCAGCGGAGCAGACACAGTTGCTGACCGCGACTTCCGAATACCACCGAGACCCCCGCTCGAGCCCTGACGCCATCGTCTTGAGATCCTGTCCTAAACGGAGCGGCACGGGTGTGTGGTCGCGGCGACCTATGTCGGGGGGCACCCGGGCACGGGCCGGAACGAGGGGTACACAGGCCCAACAGCCGCCGACTAAGTCCAAGACAGACAAAATGGCAAAGCAAGGACACGCTGATCAGACTGCGAACAAATTGGATGCGGTGCTGGCTGCAATGGAACTTATGGAAGAAACCCTCAATCAGACCCGTACTTCCTTGGAATCAAAGATCAACAGGGTTGCCATTGATCTCACTCATCTGCATGCTGACCATCGGAAACTAACGGACCGCACGACCGCCCTGGAGTCCGCGATTGCAGACATTAAACCGCAGGTGGCCCAGGCAGATAAACAAGTACAAGATTTGCTCGCCCGAGTGGAGTTTCTGGAGGACAGAGCCGAGGACGCGGAAGGACGGGCGCGCCGCAACAACGTGCGAATAGTAGGTGTGCCGGAAAGCTGGGAAGAAAAGGAGCCCACCGTGCACATGGAAAAATGGCTCAGAAGCCTGCTGCCGGAGGGAACACTCTCGCCTTACTTTGTCATAGAACGTGCGCATAGAGTACCGGCCAGACCTCCCCCCATGGTAGCGAATCCTCGGCCAATGCTCCTCCGACTTCTCAACTATCGAGACCGCGACTCAATCCTACAAGAAACCAGAGAGCTCCAAGAAATTCAAATAGATAATCATAAAATAAGGTTTTTCCCGGACTATACCATCCAGGTGCAGTTGCAGAGGTTTTCATTCATGGCAGTGAAAAAACATCTTCAGCAACACAACCTGAAATACTCCCTGCTTTTTCCAGCACGCTTGCGGGTCGTGGCAAATGACAAGACACACTTCTTTGCCACATCGGAAGAAGCGGAGGACTGGCTGGACACCTTCACTGCTGTGGGGCCTCGTGATGCCCCTGTGACGACGGCCCCATTGAGATTGAGGGGCCCCTTTCGCTGCCACCGGAGAGAGCGTAGGCCGGCGAGGATCCGGGCACCGCCCTCGCCTCCGGTGGGACCACAAACAGATTTGATTCTTAGCGGACAACGAGATGCCCTGCAGGCGGTAGCAGGAGATCAGTGGTTCTTTGGTGACCGAGGATGCATCCAGCTCCGGCCAGCGTGACCTGTCCAGTGATGATGAGAGAATATATGGCCTACAGGACTCACAGGAATCGACTGAGCAGCCGGACGTTACCCCCCAGACAGCCGATACAATTATAAAACATTGTATAATTTAATCCTATTCTGGACTGCGAACTGTGGTATTGTAATCTATACATGGGGGTATGCAGTCGCACACGGTATAGTCATGTGTAATAGTCCTGATGTGACTTTGAATATTGCATGCAATGGTGGGTAGTGTCACGCTGGGGGGGAGGAAGACGGGAACTGATCTTGGGTTTGATTGCGGCTGGGCAGACACTAACACCCAACGTCGGCCTGGTGGGTAATCCTGAGCCGGGTTACAAAGTTTTCTTTTATTATACTGTATTATGCCTGAAGGCGGGGAGCCTCTGAAACACGGGCCACATATTCCATAAGTTAATGGAACGAGAGACGTAGCGCATCCCCCTAGATTGGTTGTTACTGTTACCTCCATTAGGAGTTTGGGCGATTGCTGGTTACATCATCGCCCTTTTGGCATTCTCTTTGGTTTATTATTCAGTTTTGGTTTTATTATGAGATATCCTTTATTGTATGCTGTTCACACGTGTTGCATGATGCCTTGGGTCATTGAGCTTGGGGACTGGTACGTTGCTGGGTCCTTCACACTGCATAAGTTTGTTGCACTGCCGCGAATGAGATGCTACTCAACACATTATAAGAACTATGGCTACACTTAAAATAGGTACTTGGAATGTGCGGGGCATGCACACACCGTCACGTAGATACCAGATATACTCGTACCTCAAACGACATCACATACAGATAGCTCTTTTGCAAGAGACACATGTGGCCAAGTCAGAAATCCAACGATTACACCGCCGCTGGCGCGGTCAACTATATGCCACGGGGTATTCAGTCTACGCGCGAGGTGCACTAATCTGGGTGCGACCAGGGGTCCCACCTAAGGTCACACAAACATTAGTAGACACGGAAGGCAGATATTTAGTGATCAGGGGCTTATTATATGGCCGACAGGTGGTAATTGCATCAATATATGCTCCCAACACGGACCAGGCTCTTTTCTTTGACGATATGTCGCGCGTCCTGGCGCCATGGTATGATATTCCTATGCTCTTGGGGGGGGATTACAATTGTGTACTGGATGTCTCATTGGACAGCTCCTTTCCACCCCTTCCAGGTACAAATGTGCATGTAGCCATGAAGGCATTACACAGCTGGGCAAGGCAGTGGCATCTCAAGGACGTCTGGAGACACTGGAACCCCCATGACAGGGTGTATTCCTATTACTCTGGTGCTCATACGTTGCATGTCCGGATAGACCGCTGCATGCTCTCAGAAGGGTTGCTCCCACATGTATCTACAGTATACTATTTGGGCAGTACACATTCGGATCACTACCCGCATGTATTGGAATTATCCTGGGAATGCGCCCGACCGCCAATTCCTGCCTGGCGACTGCAGCCAGATGTAATATTTGACGCACCTTTCAGGAGTCTCCTAGCCGCCAATATTGCACAATATTTTGAAGAGAACACAGGCACAGCTGCAACACCTCAGGTTGAATGGGATGCATTTAAAGTAGTGGTCAGGGGCGATTGCCTAGGCATGCAAGCGAGTATGCGGAGACAATTAGAGACTAAACTTATGCACCTTGAAAATCAGCTGCTCCAAAGCGAGGGGGAGGCACTAGGAGGAGATGATAGGTCCTTGATGCAAATAAGAGGGGAACACTCCAGATTGCTGGACCGGCTTCGCAATCTGAATCATGCAGCACACTCAGCGCGCTCCCTTAGTGCGAGAGACAAACCGGGCAAGCTGATGTCGTGGCTGATAAGACAGGAGGCGACTACCCCACCCGTGATGTCTATACGAACCATACACGGTGACTACATTCCCAAAGAGATATACATGAAGCCTTTGTAGAACATTACTCCGCGGTATACAAGTCTTACCTCCTAGCTACATAAGCGGACATAAGAGAATTTCTCTCCGCCCTGATGCTTCTGCAATTGACAAACCATCAGCAGGAGGAATTGGGTGCTCCTTTGCTATCGGACGAACTGCGCGATAGTATTTTCTCCCTCTCAAATGGTAAATCTCCGGGTCCGGATGGACTGCCAGCTGAATTTTATAAAGCCTACTCAGACATATTAATACCGGAACTGTTGCGTATATACTCAGCGGCCCTAGAGGACTCGTCCCTCACGCTCACGCAAAATGAGGCACTGCTGGTCTCCCTCTTGAAGCCCGGCAGGGACCCCGAATTCCTTGGTTCTTATCGTCCACTGGCCCTATTGAACGCAGACTATAAAATACTTGCCTCCGCCCTAGCCAAACGAATAACCCCGTTCGTCCCAGCCATAGTCCACACTGATCAAAACGGCTTTGTCCCAACCAGAAGCACCTCTCTTAATATACGCAGATTATTCAGAGTTCAGAAGTATGCAACGAGGGACTGGCCACGGTCGGGCTGCTTAGTGCTGGATTTAGAAAAAGCCTTCGATCCATTGGAATGGCCCTATCTAGCGGCAGTGCTACGTAAATATGACCTAGGCGACGGGTACCTCAAACTGGTGCAATTACTATACCAGCGACCCATGGTACGGGTCCGCACAGGTAAACTCATATCTGACGCGATCAGGGTCAGACGTGGCACTAGGCAGGGATGCCCTTTATCACCGCTACTTTTCTCTCTTGCCATGGAGCCGTTGGCAGCCATGCTCCGGGAGAGCGGCGCGGACTGGGGTGTCCAACTCGATGATGGTTTGCATGCGGTGTCTCTATATTCGGATGATTTGCTGATATATATACGTGACTTGCATGCTATACCGCCGGTCATATCTGAGATATTCCATAACTTCGAGGCGGTGTCCGGCCTTAGGGTAAACTGGACTAAATCGTGAGCCTATCCTTTTCACGAGAATGTAGCCGTGACGGAGATAGTTGTTAACGGGACTATGCTTACTTGGTACGCGACCACGTTCAGATACCTCGGCATATATATTTACAGGTCACCGGTGGACATACTGGAGGTTAACCTGGTACGAGCTGTCACCTCCATAAGGGCACAGATCCAATTCTGGAAGACTCTGCCGCTAAATGTCATGGGCCGTATCACTCTAACCAAGATGATAATACTGCTGAGGCTGTTGTATTACTTTGCAAACCTCCCAGTGTATGTTCCGGTGCGAATGTTTAGGGAGCTAGAGGGATTAATACGGGGTCTAATCTGGAATGCGGGACGGCCCAGGATAGCATTGCAGAAGCTATATGCACCGCCGGAGAATGGGGGCTTAGCAGTTCCCCATTTAGAATGATATTACTTAGCGGCACAGCTACAATGGGTAGCCAAATGACTAAGTGGCAGGAACCTAACGGATACTGCCACCGCATCAGCGTCATGGACACAGATTCAGATCTATAGTCTATTTCATCCATTGGCGAAACTTCTCCGTCCGACACAGATACATTTAGAATTAGCCCATAGATGCTATCGAAGGAGCCTTCAACTCACAAAAGACGTCATTCCCTACGTCCCAATACTCCCACTTACTGGGACACCCAGAGGCAGGGATACTGTAACAGAAGAGGGTACTAGCGCCCTGGACCGCTGCAGGAGTGGAGACACTAGGAGACTTATTCGAGGATGGTGCCCTGCTGCCTTTTGCAGCCTTGTCGGCGGATACAGGATTGCCGTTGGGCCAGTTCCTCCTGCATGCAGCCATCATACGAACGCTGACTCTAACGTGGGGAGACTTGACTACTGAGCCGCCAATGCATCAGCTTATACAATACCTGTATGTGATGGGGGAGGGGTCGCATGTGGTTCACTGGCTGGTGCAGGCCCTACTCACGCATGTATTAAAGCCACCACAACGACTCCGTACGCGCTGGACTGAAGACAGGGGTAGGCCCTGGACTGAAAAAGAATGGGAACGTATCTTAGCTAGTGCCACACACATACCACACAACTCACGATTTAAACTCATACAAACATTCATACTACTTAGAGCGTATCTGTCGCCAGACAAGATAAATAACTATTTAAACGTTACTACCTCTGATTGCCCAAGATGACATTGCATAGGGGCTGACCTGCTACATATGCTGTGGTCCTGCCCATCACTCATGTCCTATTGGCACAAAGTAACGGAAACACTCACAAGCAGCACTGGCGCAGAGATACCGAATACGTGGGAGGTCTGCATATTGGGACTCTACAAACGATCAAAAGAAAATAAAGTGAGATCTCGGTTCCAAGACTTAGGCCTAATAACCGCCAAACGATTGATAACCAAGAGATGGAAACATAAAGACCCTCCAGAGGCACCCCATTTGTTGAAATCCCTAGAGGTCTGGGCGCAGGCGGAGAGCATTATTCTGCATAGGGAGGAAACGGCAGGACGGCGCAAATTCCCCATCGCGCAGGCCTGGGAGGAACTTTTAAACACCCTCATACAAAGTAATATTACGACACACACGCCTCCTACGCAGCAGGTGGAGGTGGATGCCTAACATGTAGTCTGGGTAGGAATGGGCGGGCTATGCATGCAAGACATCTAAGTCACAGCTGTCAAGTTCAGTAATGACCCCAAATTCCAACACGGAGATCCATAGACAAAACTCCAGATACGCGACACCTCATTGACTGTATGCCCACACACAACACAGGAAGAGCATCTCATATCCGCTGTGCACACATGACTCTTGGCACAACCCTACTCGGAAGGCGCAAAACCCGGCACATACACGTTCTGTTAGATAATTGACGTCTCTCATCCCCTTTTTATTTATTTATTTTCCTTTCGTTAGTTGTGGTTCAAATGTTGTAAGCAAAGATATCTTGTAATGCATTGAGATGGTAACTGTTTATCGCCCATGCACCAACGTTTACTGTGATTTTAAAGCAGCATTATGTATAAAGAGGTAGATGGACCCTGCCCCCCTGATAGGAGGTGACAGTCCGAATGAGATGCAGACTCCCACACCAACCGGTACATTTATGTTAACTCTTGCGCCACAGACACTACCTGTGCCATGGCTGTTAGATGGCAAATGCTCGGAACAGTATTAATAATGGCATAGCGAAAATGATTCTGTTACAGAATAAAGAAAAGAGGGGGGGGGTAAAAAACAGGGGTAAAAAGTGGAAAATGTAACACTGTTTAGCTTGGCTGTATTAGGTAAATTGAAAAATTTAATAAAGATATTTAAAAGAAACAAAAAAAACAGGCATGAGTGTGCAAATTCATACTGGGAAAATCGGGCTGTACAGAGGTGCTGTGGCTTTGTTTAGTGTTGTAAATGTTTATTAAGTAAGGAATACAAATGTTCAGCATGGATAAACGCCATCCAACAGTCAGATGTGACAACTTCATGTAGCAGCAATCAGGATGAGTTGATACATAACAATAAGAAGGAAGGAGGGGGTGGGGAAGTAGTCTTAAGGGGTGGGGTAGGAGACAATGTCCAAGGGCTGCTGGAGAGTGCTAATAAAAGCTCTTGAGTAATACCGAGGACCAAGAAGGAAGGATGATAGCCTGCAAGGAGAAGAATATTAAAGGCCTGGGTCGCTGACGCAAGGTTGGTCTCCAGGGGGCACATTCAACTGTACTCGTAGCGTCACGGGCTTTCGGATGGGGGCAGGGGATGATGAGCACCCTGAGTAAGAGGCTTCTCCTGTGTGGAGGGATGGTGAAACTAGCAAGTAGGTAGAGCGCCCAGAGTTGGGCGGTACAGGCAGCATGTGGGGCAGAGGTCTGGGTTGTGATGCAAAACAGGGAGGGAGGGAGGACTACCCTGCGGTCCTGCTGTCAGTGGTATATTCATATATTGCTGGGGAAATGGAACACAATGAAAGAGATACAGAGGAAAAAGGAAGAAAAGAAGACCGGGCTGGTGGGGCTGGTGGCCTCTTGTGCTGTCTCCATTGTAAGGGGGGGTGTGTCATGTCATTTGGTGGGTCTGCATGTCTGGGGGAGGGGGGAGGGAGAAGAGGTTGAGGAAAGGGAGGATTAGTGGAGGTGGAGGAGGGGAAGAGAGGGAGGGAGAAAAGGGACAAGGATGTGAAGTTGGGGCAGGGGGGCAGGAGAGGGGGTTGGGAGATGGGGTATGGTGTCCGTAATTGTCTAGTGGGAGGTGAGGATGGGGGAGGGGGAGAGACGGGGGAGGTGTGGGTTGGGGTGGCATAGGGTAGCGGTGGGGAGGTGAAGAAGTAGGGGTAAAAAGCAATATAATCCAAGTGGTAGTGAAGGTAAGGAGGGGAACGAAGGAGTGGGGGAGGTGAGTAAGTATTCTGTGTTACAATAGTAGTCAGTTGAATGGTTCAGTATGGCCCAACATAGTTCATGTGGGTTGGGGGCCTAGGGCACCTGGGTAGGGTTCCTGTCAGTGTTCTTGTCATAGAGGAAAGGTGCCCATGTCAGGAGGAATATTTCAGTCTGTTCCTGCAAATTGTAAATGGCGCATTTGTGCGAAGCTGTTTGGACCATGGCCACAAGCTCCTGTGATGGGGTGCTGACAACCTCCATAGTCGGAGAATACCTATCTTGGCTGTGGCCAGGGCTGTATGAAAGAGGCAGAGCTGTGAGCGAGAGAGTTCCAGTGAATTCCGTACATCATGGAGGAGAATAACTGAGGAGGTGAGTGGTAGTTGTAAAGGCATAGAGGCACTCAAGACTGATCCAACATGATGCAGAGACAGAATATCGACGTGCAAATATCGACAAGCCCAAATATCGAGCTAAGAATATCGTTGGTTTTAAATATCAAGGTAAGTAATATCAATGTTAAAAATATTGATTTTTTTGTATTTGTATCATTTTTTAAAATATTGATGTAGAAAATATCGATGTATAAAATATTAAAGTTACTAATATCGATGTTATTTTTTTATGTTATTATTTTTACTGTGTAATTTTTTTAATGTTATTTTTTGTAAATGTTTAATGATTTAATAATATTATTTTGTTTAAATAACTTATTTTGATTAATTTTCATACTTTTTAGGAGCGAAATGTTGGGTTTATAGGGGTTAAGGTTGGGTAGTATTTTAAAAATGTTGATAAAAAAGCACTATATTTTAATTTTTGTATATATTTTAGGAGCTGATGTTGGGTTTATAGGGGATAAGGGTGGGTAGTAATTTAAACATTTTGGGGGTATGATTTACGTTTAGAAATACTATAGAAATTTTTGATGCGGTAAATAGAGATTTTATGGTATTTAGTAATTTTTTAAGTGAAGAATGTGTGTTTCAAATAAAAAATAATTTTTTATATATTCGAATATTTCAGAAAATTAAAAAATTCGAAATTATAATTTCTGCGAAATTATAATTGTACATTCAGTAAATTCTAATTTATTAATAATCAGTTTTAATTTTTTTTAAATTAAAAAATATATATAATTTCAAAATGTCATAATGAAATTGAATTAAATATTTATTTGCCTAATCATTTAATAATGTTTTGGGGAAAATAGTATGAATGACTATTAATTATTTTTTAATAGTATTTGTGAAAAATGTATACAATTTTATAGAATTTTGGAAATAAATATTTAATTTAATGTAAATTTTATTTAATGAATTTTATTAAATAATTTTGAAAAAATGGGGGGCATTATTTATTATTTATTTAGAGTTCATTTTAATTTGGAGTTGGAATACTGAATAATTATGGTTTACTATCCAGCGCTTTCCTTGAGTTTATTTGGGTTTGGAGTTAGAATAGTAAATTATTATGGTTTACTATCCAGCGCTTTCCCTGAGTTTGGTTGGATTTGGAGTTAGAATAGTAAATTATTATGGTTTACTATCCAGCGCTTTCCCTGAGTTTAGTAGTTTTGGAGTTAGAATAGTAAATTGTTATGGTTTACTATCCAGCATTTTCCCTGAATTTAGTTGTTTTGGAGTTAGAATAGTAAATTATTATGATTTACTATCCAGCGCTTTCCCTGAGTTTAGTTGGGTTTGGAGTTAGAATAGTAAATTATTATGGTTTCCTATCCTGCGCTTTCACTGATTTTACATGGATTTGGGTTTGTAGTTGTAAATTATTGTTGTTTAGTATTTTGTAAGTTTATTTGTAAATTGTGCTAAGTTAATAGATGTATGTTATGCGAGGCCGGTCGCAGTGCTTGTCCATAAGTTGTGCCATAATAGGACCGGCTGGATTTTGATTAGGTCGGATAAATATGATAACCCAGTTCGGTGTGACAGATGTACGTGGCTGTACTATTCGGAACAGCTAAAAGATATCTTAAAACTGGTTCTCAACTTGCTGTAAGGACTCTACATTTGCATGCCCCAAATGCCAGCTCCATACATTGCTACTGAGGTACATTTGACTTTATAGATTGTTAGCAGATCATTAGTAGAACACTTTCCTAGTTTCCTGGCAAAGTTTATCAAAGCTCCTATGGCTTTAGCAAATAGCAGTTTTCTGGTGTTAATGGCTTTGACCCATGATCCCCTTCTTTCAAAAACGATTCCCAAGTATAAGAAATGATTGGCAAATTCAAGTTTTTGGTTGTTTATAAAGAGAAATGAAAAACGTAAAGGGTTATCAGTTCCTCTCTTATAGTCTCAATGGCATATACGTGAAAGGTGTCACTGCATGCCTAGAGATCTCTGTCGCTAAGGGATCTTAATTCCAGATTTTTAATGCCCTCACACACCTTTTTTAGGGGTGGCATGCTTCATCATAGGGCGCTCCTCGTCGGACCAGCGCTGCAATATCCAACGGGCCTGGTGGCTACTTTGGCAGAGTTCTTTTTATCTGTGAGAAGCCGTATGTGAAGTGTGTTCTTATGGGCAATCAATACTATGTGTGTGTTAACGTGACTAAGTGATATTAAAAAAGATTTCCAGGTCTGTAGAGAGAATTTATTCGGTACTAGAACTGGGTCTCAATAAAAACAGTGGTGCCAACAACAGGACTTAAGGTACCTAGGTGGCAGTTCTAGTGTGTTAGGTCAACATGTTTCGTGTCAAAAAAGCTCCAAGTTTGAGCGACACTTCTTCAGGACCTTGGGTGAGTAGTGACGAATCCCAATAGAGAACGTCACAAGGGATAAGCCTCCTCAGTCGGAGGATATAATAGGTTCACAGGTAGATCTCATCCCCACATACTGTAGGTTGCAGGGACACCTAATGAGGTAAATGCAGTTCTTTGTATTGCAATTTGTGTGTGATCTTTGAACCCACGTTTTTCCTTCCTCGAGGTTGAGTTCCTTGGTAGTCCTTGTAAGAGAGCACACTCCACATTGTCCACAGGGGTAGTGTCCCCGCACTGGTGTAGTGTCCTGATTATACGAGTACTACTCCTATCACATATGAATATACTGAGAGGCGGTTCGCCTCACCTGTATTGTCCATTCAACCGCTGAACTTTCATTGTTAGACGGATCACATATTTCTCCCATTCACTTGTGGCGCATTAATACTCTTATACTAAAGTGTGCTTTTCCTTTCCCTATGACTGCAGTTGGCTACCCGAATAAATTATTGGGTCGACTGTTCCCTCTCCCCCATGTGGCATAACCTTCTGCAACATTAAGGTAAGACCAGCACCACCTGTTGTGTAGTTGCTCATCGCTTAGGGGTTTTTACAAGTACGATTTGGCGTTTTGTTACTAGTTTGCTGGTATTTGCGTATGTTCTGACCTACGATTGGTTTTATTAAACCAATGTATTTTAATCTTATAGCTATTCTCCATCAGAATTTTTCTGTTCTTAAGGGTGGCTTCATCCACTATATGATTAAGATGAGTTTTGATGTACCATTTGATGATAATATTCTTCTTGGAAACTTGTGCCTTGTTTTAAGTATATCAGCTTATGTCACTTTCCTCCTTTCCCCCCCCTTTATTTGTCTCCCAATTTACATAGGTGGAAAGGTTGGGTTATGTCCTCTACAGGGATCTACCTGTGAACCTATTATATCCTCCGACTGAGGAGGCTTATCCCTTGTGACGTTCTCTATTGGGATTCGTCACTACTCACCCGAGGTCCTGAAGAAGTGTCGCTCAAACTTGGAGCTTTTTTGACACGAAACATGTTGACCTAACACACTCGAACTGCCACCTAGGTACCTTAAGTCCTGTTGTTGGCACCACTGTTTTTATTGAGACCCAGTTCTAGTACCGAGTAAATTCTCTCTACAGACCTGGAAATGTTTTTTAATATCACTTAGTCACGTTAACACACACATAGTATTGATTGCCCATAAGAACACACTTCACATACAGCTTCTCACAGATCAAAAGAACTCCGCCAAAGTAGCCACCAGGCCCGTTGGATATTGCAGCGCCGGTCCGACGAGGAGCGCCCTATGATGAAGCATGACACCCCTAAAAAAGGTGTGTGAGGGCATTAAAGATCTGGAATTAAGATCCCTTAGCGACAGAGATCTCTAGGCATGCAGTAACACCTTTCACGTATATGCCATTGAGACTATAAGAGAGGAACTGATAACCCTTTACGTTTTTCATTTGTATTTGAGGAGCACGGGTACAGGACCTCTATAAATATTAGCTCTTCAGTCCCCCCCTTTTTTGATTATTTGTTTATAAAGATAGCCCGATACTTAACGTTGAGCTTACTAAATTTCATAACAAATGTTTTAGTGATGATTACATTAAGGTCTAGACTGGACATGTAGGATACAAAGCTCAAAACAATGTTTTGCAGAACTATTTTTGTACGAGATGAATGAACAGCATTGTCTGCATGTCACAATGCTCCGATTGGCTGTTTGCCAATACTAGGTAGGTCCTGGCATTTCCTCGATAGGGTAGCACCCAAGCTATTTATGTATAGGGCAAAAAGGAAGGGGGCTAGCACGCATCCCTGCCTTACCCCCTTCCTCACAGGGAAGTTGTGACTGCGCTCACCAGCTTTCCCATAGCATACGCTTGCCTGTGCATCTTGATATGACTGTCATAAAAAATTAATAAGTGGCGTTTCCACCCACAAAGACTCTAATATACTCCATAATTTCTGGTGGCTAATAGAATCGAAGGCCTAACTCAGGTCAACAAAACACTAAAAAGGCTCCCGCATTTAGTCTGTATGTAGTTTCCCCATAATAGACTTAAGTTTAGGCCCTGTTCCACAGTACCTAATCCTTGACGGAATCCATACTGTAGCTCCGAGATTACACCAGTGTCCTCTGCCCACATCTGTAATCTATTTAAAATAACCCAGCCACTTTCCTGAAGGAATCCAAAAGTGATATAGGTCTATAACAGGCCAGGTTGTTGCTATCACCTTTTTTAAAATAGAGACAAGTATGGATTCCGTCCAGGTTGGAATGAAATCTTGAGTGCAGCAAGCTTTTAGGACCATAGTTAGTAATGGGCCCCACAACTGTATACTGTCGGGTCCGGAGGCTTTCCCTCCCACACTCGCTTTAATGGCTAATATCACCTCATCCACATTGAAATCAATACCAATTGTAAGGTAACTCATGGGGCCTATTCTAGGGTCCTCACAGTATTTTTTGTCTACATTGTCACAGTATAACCTGGAGAAGTGAGTCACCCATTGGTCCTCCCCAATCGCAATCTCAATACTAGGTATGTTTTTAGGGGCCAGAAACGGGGCATTCACAGCCTTCCAGAAGCCTTTTATGTGTTTTGTATCTGACGCTTGCTTGAGAGCCCGCCATAATTCAGTTCTTATGGCCTCTTTTCGTTCTCTAAGTGCCATTTTATATGCTGTTCTAGCCTTTTTTATATCTGCCCGATCTCTCATGGGCTTATGTAGGGCCGTTTTTAGAGCTACATGAGCTTTGCTGCAATATTAATAATAATAATCCCCTTTGTAAAGCGCCAACAATCACCCATAAGGGTCTCTAGGCGCTGGGGGCCGTCAGGAAGATTAAGCAAGCTATTAGCCCAGAGTCACATGGTGCTGGGCTAAGCTGCCGCCGGGGATTGAACCGTGATCCCCAGACTCCGGAGTCAGTCGCCCTGGCTGCAGCGCCACATCTCTTCCCCTAATTGGTATCGAACCAGCCTGTCTTGCTAGTAGGAGGTTTTTTAGGTTCTATTGATAAATTCTTTTGTATAGCTTGTGGAATCTTTTGAAAAGAAATAAAAGTACCAGCGTCCGCGGCAGTCTCATCAAGGCAGACCGCAAAATCTGTTTTACAACAGTTTAGGAGTAACTTGGTTAGCTTCAGTGTATCCACACCCACCATTTAATCATATATCCATTTGTTCTATTTATGACAATATCTTGTATGGGTTGGGTGGCCGTGTGTCTTTTGGATAACACTTTAGCCGGAAAATCTAAGGTTACGCTAATGGGAAAGTGATCACTAAAAACAGAAGTGTGAGTTTTAAAATTGTGTATTCTGTCAGCATATCTGTTTGAGATTAATACATAATCTATTTTTTACATAAGAACAACGGGGATTGAGGCAAGACAAAATTGCACCTATCTCTAGTGTATTTGTTATTCGAGAAAGTAAGGTGCTAGGGACCGGAGTTTTATAACCCCTAAAACTCCTAAGACACAGATGCCTCAATTTATCACAAGCAATATACAACGGTCCAGCACTCTTAATATTAGATAATATTATTTAAGTATAACACATTTCTTCAAAGTAATGGCAATTCAAAAGTATTGTTTCCATCAAGTTCTTTATTCATAACTTCGTTTTTTCAACACGATAAAAGACCGTAGCCAACGCATTTCAACCTCTATGACTTCTTCAGGGCTATAAATAACACATATATTTACAAAAATGTATATACAATATATACATATCTTAAACAGTACAAATCAATCATAGTACAAAAACATCTCCATTACTTTGAAACATTAAATTATCAACAGTTAACACACTGTAAATATCATATACTTATATCAATTGTTCAATCCAACAGGATGTATAGAATCATATTTCATGAATCGTATGCATTCTTTTATTTTGACATGATCTAAAAACTATTTTCTTTGAGAATTTTTTGAGTAACTCAAAATTTAAAAGTTTAAAAAAGTTTCAGTGGGTTTAATACATGTGCGGTCAAGTGGTTCATTTAGCAAAATTAGAAAAGTTAGCATTTCTTACCAAAAGGCACATTTACTTGCGGTCTGTACTGTAATTCAAAAAGTGCTTTGTCCCTTTCTTGATTCCATAAAATATGATTGTATCTAAAAAAAAATATATATTTTTTTTTTTTTAAGAAAGGGATTTTTATTAAAGAGATAATAAAGTCTATTTATAATATACTCAAGGGTAGAATTATTGATATTTCTTCAATTATTTATTGTGAAACGTACAGATATGTCCATACCTTCAGTTAAAGTGCACTGTTGCAATCCTAGTTATATATTCGATTGTTTCATTCCCATGGTAGATGGTCAGTCAATCTCAGCCACCCTCTGTGTTTCTTTTCCAAAAAGCTATTAAAGCAGATATAACAGAAGCTGATAGTATCTCTAAATGTATAGCGGTCAAATAGTCATTTGAATTTACATCATTACTTTCACTGTGAAGGAGCCCTTAATTAGGGATTTTCCATATTTGACATTTTATGACAAGCGTTCTTAAATGTTGAACGCTCTTTAAACATTTTCATTTAACATATATTTATCATACTATTTTGAATTATAAAATAAGCTAGGTTTCATGTTAGAAAATATAAAGTTCTCATTATTAACCTTAAAAAGCATTTCTGCCTCTTTCTAGACCACTTAAGGAATCAAGTCAGTGCTCCGATTCATAATATGCCGACAACCGCCATTATTTAACCTTCATCAAATTTAAAAATAGACAAAAGGAGAAACACTCCAATCACAGACAGTATCCCTGTATTCCTCGGCAGTAGATGCGGAAAAGGGTAACAGCGAAAACCCAAACTTTATGTTAGGAAACAAACCCATATTAGACCTGGTAAAGAGCACAGAATGTTTGCAAAGCTTTTCTTTAAACGTTCTATGAAACTACAAAGGTCCAAAGCCTAGCCTATTTCGCTAATGGCAGCTAAATGAAGCCAATTTATAGAGAGAAAATAACAGTGTCAAAGGGACACAAATTATAAACAGCATAATGGTCCCATATTTTAACAGCTAAAGTTTACCAATAATTTAAAAAACTTACTTTCAGGACTTCGATCATCCTACACAGTAGCATAGCGTCCGTCTCGATTATAAAACTGCCATTGTTGGCACAGTTTAAATAGCCCGCCAAACACTGTCAAAACTCAGGACATCTGTGTTCGACATAAAGGAAAGACTGACTTTCATACTCTAAGCCGTCGCCATATTTGAATGGACCGCAAAAAATATAAAGTCCATGTATCCTTATTCTTCATATTACACTATCTACCTTTGCTTATATGTTTTGATTCAAAATTGCATTACGCCCATGTAAATAACAATAATATATTTCTATACGGTCAAGTCCTATACAAATATCCAGGTCATCGTAAATAAAATCGGGTGCCATTTTGGAACAGGCAATGTGCACCGGGCGTCATGTTAGCGAAAAACCGGCGATTGTGAAAGCATAGATATATGTATGTCAGAATCCGACATGGCAAAGAGTCGCCATCTTAAAATGACTCACACGTAATAATGGAGACATATATGATCCATGTATCCTTAAAAGACATAGAAGACTTTATGTAAAAACGATGTATTAATGTGCCCAAAAATATATTCTGAGGTGAACCTCGCAACAAAGGAATGCAAGAATTTTTATGTTTTCTAAAGATTCAAATGCGAGCATGTCAAAAACTGTGCAATGTTTTACATTTGCGTTTCGTTATTCGATGCTGTGTCCATATTAATGTATGAGAAGAGCACCGGGCGCCGTATCAGCGAAAAAACAAGGATTGTGAAAAAAAAAATATATATATATATATATATATATATATGTGTGTGTCAGAATCCGATGTGGCAAAGAGGCGCCATCTTAGAATGACTCACACGTAATAAAGGAGACATATAGAATCCATGTATCCTTAAAAGACATAGATGAATCTATGATACTGAGCAGTATTTTCCTTAACCTTACTTTCTGCAAAAATGATGTATTAATGTCCCCAAAAATATATATTATTGTGTCATTCACCGTATATCCGGGTTAACGCATAACACAGCGTCATATAAGGGAAAAAAGTGAAAAAATACAAGTCACATAACCGTCGCGTCAAAATCAGATATAACGACCAAATCTTTATAGCATCAATGCAAATGAATTTTTCGATATTATCGATCTTTGTCACCTATCCAAAAGCTTCATAATTTAAATTAATGGTACAGCGATTTGCCTAAAAACGGCAATAATAGAGAACATCTTCTATAGTTTAAAGGAAAAATCACCGCCCACTCATTATGTGACAGTGATTCAGGCTAATGGTAAAACCAATGGTTCCCTATTTCACAGCTAAGGAAACTAGATTTTCACCCTTTATATATCTATATAGATCTCTTGTTATTGCTCACATGATATTTTATAAAAAATGATGAAGCTCAGTATTGGTATTTAGGCCTAATGCCGATGTCTGCAAACAGCATATCCAGCCTGCCTCAGCTCTCCTTAATATCGTCTCTCTATTTCCACCTCTTTCGGGTATTTTTATATGCTCTAAAGCATGGAACCATATACCTGTTTCTGAAGGGTGATACTCTTGTACATGTATAGCGATCGGGTACTTATCATCCTTGTTTTTAATAGCCCTTACATGCTCTTGAATCCTAATTTTTAGGCTTCGAATACTACTGCCTATATAGATTTTATCACATGCACACCCGATTGCATAAACCATGTGTGTTGAATTACAGTTAATAATTGTATTGATCGTGTATTCTTTCAAGCTGTTATATTTGAATTTAGTTTTCGTATTGCATCCAAATTTACAGATTATACATGAACCACAGACAAAAAAGCCAGGTGGTGTACAAGGTAGCCATGTTGATATTCTGTGGTCTGTATTTTTGACATAACTTGGGCAGAGTATTTTTTTAAAGGTTTCACCTCTTCGGTACACCACTTTAGGTTTTTTAGAGATCGTGCCAGATGGCATCTGGCCAGAGGTAAGCAGGTGCCAATTCTTGCGCAAGATGTTAGAAACATGGTCGCTGTACGCATTATACTTTGTTATAAAGAGAATTTCCTCAGAATTTTCCCTTTTGTTTTGTTTCCCTTGAGTGGTCATTAATGTGGTTTTCCGGTTCACTTGTAAAACCCTGGACTCTGCTTGATTTAAGCATTGATTAGTATATCCCCTTTCTCTAAAATTACGTTTGATGTTTTTAACATTTGCTTTGAAATTGCTTTCTTCACTACAATTACGTCGGGCTCTGATCATTTCCCCATATGGTATTGCATTAATCGTCGCCTTGGGGTCGGCACTCTCAGCGTGTAGGATGCTATTGCAGGCCCTAGGTTTTTTATGAATGTCGCTTTGTGTCTGATTCTTGGATATATACAGTTTTATGTCCAGAAAGTCTATTGATTCTTTCGAATAATTAATGGTCATCTTCACATTAAATCTGTTTTGATTGAGATACTCATGATATTTGAGCAACTCATCAACCCCTCCATTCCATATTAGCAGAACATCATCTATGTATCTACCATAGAATATAATGCTGTCGCTCCACTCTTGTGAGCCAGGCCCCCAGGCACCCGGTGCACATTGCCTGTTCCAAAATGGCGCCTGTTTTTTTGTTACAATGACCTGGATATTTGTATAGGACTTGACCGTATAGAAATATATTATTATTACATGGGCGTAATGCAATGTTGAATCAAAACATATCAGCAAAGGTAGATAGTGTAATATGAAGAATAAGGATACATGGACTTTATATTTTTTGCGGTCCATTCAAATATGGCGACCGCTTAGAGTATGAAAGTCAGTCTTTCCTTTATGTCGAACACAGCTGTCCTGAGTTTTGACAGTGTCTGGCGGGCTATTTAAACTGTGCCAACAATGGCAGTTTTATAATCGAGACGGACGCTACGCTACCGTGTAGGATGATCGAAGTCCTGAAAGTACGTTTTTTTAATTATTGGTAAAATTTAGCTGTTAAAATATGGGACCATTATCCTGTTTATAATTTGTGTCCCTTTGACACTGTTGTTTTTTCTCACTATCTAAGCGACTCTAGCAAATGGATCTATATAAAGTACAAGTCTATTATATATACTTTTCTGGAGAGATTGTTCTCTCTATAAATTGGCTTCATTTAGCTGCCTTTAGCGAAATAGAGTTTCGTGTATTCCGTGTTTTTGGCTGCCCATCTAAAGAGGGCGACTGCTTATTATGTGAAATCTATCTCTTTGTTTTAATGCTTAATACAGTGGTCCTAGGCTTTGGACCTTTGTAGTTTCATAGAACGTTTAAAGAAAAGCTTTGAGAACATTCTGTGCTCTTTACCAGGTCTAAAATGGGTTTGTTTCTGAACATAAAGTTTGGGTTTTCGCTGTTACCCTTTTCCGCATCTACGGCCGAGGAATACAGGGATATTGTCTGTGATTGGAGTGTTTCTCCTTTTGTCTATTTTCAGATTTGATGAAGGTTAAAAAATGGCGGTCGGTGGCATATTATGAATCGGAGCACTGACTTGATTCCTTAACTGCAGCCAAAGAACAAAGGGCAACCCCTAATAGCGTAATATGGGTAGAGACAAAGGGGAACAATGAAACCAAGCAACAACAGAGTAAACTCTACCCTTATAGTTGAGAGATGTACAGTGTATCATACATAAAATAAACAGAGAATGACACCCAAATCGGATTGAGGTAATATGGCATACAAACACTTGAAAACACCAAACTAAATAATACAACTCTTTTTTTATTTCCTTTGTTAATATCACTTTTTATAATACATAAATAGAATTTGTTGATTTTTTATACAAAAATGGTCACAATAAATGAAACACAAAGTACATTATAACAAAGTATAAATAAATAAAGGTGTTAAACACACACAATAAATATCTGGATTTTATACAAAAAGGAATATACCACAGAGTGGAGGACAAAAACAGGTTCCCAAACAGGGGAGAAAGGTGAAGGAATGTTTTTTGATCAGAAATACATACACTCAGATTCAAACAGCACTCAAACAACAACATTACATAATTCATCCAACAAAAGACCAAAAAAAACTCTCGTGGGCCCAACTCAAAGCAGTAACATCGGTAATCCCACGATATTCTGATGGTTATTCAGGATAAATGTCGAAACACTTATCTAGAGTACATAATCAATGGGAATGGAGAGGGCCTAACTAAACAACGCCGACGCGCGTTTCGGTGAGACAACTCCAACTCAGGAGTACCACCTTCTTCAGGGCGTAAGAAAAACAAACCCCCACAAAATGGGACCTGCGTTGGAATTGAAAAAGAAGATGTTCCGTGAAAAAATGTTCTAAGCCAATCTTCACTAAATTCCACAGGAGCTAAAGGTTCTAGGAGTAGCTCAATCAGGCAGATATTGGCAGGAAATGGATTAAACGCTGTCCCCACTTATCCCATTACTCTGTCCTATTTTCGGTTTGGTAAAAGGTGAACAAATCCAAAAAGAAGCCCTTCTGGGATCTGAGCCCAGATAGCTGTTCCACGAGCCCGCTTAGAAAGGCAAACAATCGCAGGATACAAACGGCGTTTTCAGGGTAGCAGGGTCATAAAGGTCCACGAGCCCGTTTCGAAAGGCAAACAGTCGCAGGATACAAGCGGCGTTTTCAAGATACCAGGGCCATAAATGTCATTTAACTTGATAATAAAGTTCAGTGTCGGAGCTCAATCGGCCATAATCCAAATGGCGCGAACCCCAGAAGAATGGTTGCGAGCTGTTTATTTTATGTATGATACACTGTACATCTCTCAACTATAAGGGTAGAGTTTACTCTGTTGTTGCTTTGATTCCTTAACTGGTCTAGAAAGAGGCAGAAATGCTTTTTAAGGTTAATAATGAGAACTTTATATTTTCTAACATGAAACCTAGCTTATTTTATAATTCAAAATAGTATGATAAATATATGTTAAATGAAAATGTTTAAAGAGCGTTCAACATTTAAGAACGCTTGTCATAAAATGTCAAATATGGAAAATCCCTAATTAAGGGCTCCTTCACAGTGAAAGTAATGATGTAAATTCAAATGACTATTTGACCGCTATACATTTAGAGATACTATCAGCTTCTGTTATATCTGCTTTAATAGCTTTTTGGAAAAGAAACACAAAGGATGGCTGAGATTGACTGACCATCTACCATGGGAATGAAACAATCGAATATATAACTAGGATTGCAACAGTGCACTTTAACTTAAGGTATGGACATATCTGTAGGTTTCACAATAAAAAATTGAAGAAATAATAATAATTCTACCCTTGAGTATATTATATATAGACTTTATTATCTCTTTAATAAAAATCCCTTTCTTCAAAAAAAATTTTTTTTAGATACAATCATATTTTATGGAATCAAGAAAGGGACAAAGTACTCTTTGAATTACAGTATAGACCGCAAGTAAATGTGCCTTTTGGTAAGAAATGCTAACTTTTCTAATTTTGCTAAATGAACCACTTGACCGCACATGTATTAAACCCACTGAAACTTTTTTAAACTTTTACATTTCGAGTTACTCAAACCACTCTCAAAGAAAATAGTTTTTAGATCATGTCAAAATAAAAGAATGCATATGATTAATGAAATATGATTCTATACATCTTGTTGGATTGAAAAATTGATATGAGTATATGAAATTTACAGTGTCTAAACTGATGATAATTTAATGTTTCAAAGTAATGGAGAAGTTTTTGTACTATGATTTATTTGTACTGTTTAAGATATGTATATATTGTATATTAATCTTTGTAAATATATGTGTTATTTGTAGCCCTGAAGAAGTCCGAGAGGACGAAACGCGTTGGCTACGGTCTTTTATCGTGTTGAAAAAACGAAGTTATGAATAAAGAACTTAATGGAAACAACACTTTTGAATTGCCATTACTTTGAAGAAATGTGTTATACTTAAAGAATATTATCTAATATTTATATTGCTTGTAATACATAATCAATAATTGAGCACAACCGACGACCATTAAATGTACTACTAAACGGTATAGGTGGTGAACATAGGTCATTGGCAAAGTCCAAGTCCATGGTGAATTTAATCTGATTTAGTTGGTCCCCAAGAAAGGAGTGCGTGAAATGAGAAATGTAATTCTCGTCATCAGGTGTTAAACCACAGTTACCTCCTTCAGCATAAGTGCAAGGGCCTATATTAAAATCCCCTCCCCAGATTATACAAAGATCCTTATTTGTTTTCTTTTGAATTTTGTCCAAGTCCTTCTGTATGTGCCTCAGGACTACCTCAGTTTGTAATACAGGAATGTTATTGTAGAAATTTAATAGAACGGTACAGTGAGAGTAATCAATGTGCATTTTTAAAACCTGATAATGGATATTAGAGTCTAGAAAGTCTACTTTTCTTACATTCATCCTATAGGAAATGTAGTTACAGAAACCACCCTTTTTTCTCCCGTGACTGCAAGGTGCAGCTGATGTAAAAAATGTTTTAAACCCATTAATATGCTGTGCGGTATCCACCCAGGTTTCTTGAATACATAGTATATCATAGCTATCTACAAATTCAAGCCATGTGTGTGTTTGTCAAGTCTATTCTGTTCTCGTTATTACAGAGCACAATGGTATCTCCCACAGCAACATTATTAAACTGAGCATCATCCTGTGGCCTTGGATTGTGATGGCTAGGACTAATATATGAATCTTTTATCATTCTTTGATCACTGTGATGGAATTCCTTGTAATCAATAGATATCAATTCTGAGCCGAAAAGATAGTTGACATTAATCCAGCTTTTGTCTACATGACTGTATGTGGTCTTAGTAAATCTATATCTTCCAGTGATGGAAGTATGTCGAATCCGTTCTGCACGGGTGAGCTAAATTGATGTAGGATTTTAGGATTTGTAAATCTCTGCTCTGAAAAATGCTGAGTTTGATTCATTGGAGGATAAAAATAACCAAGGGGCAATACATTTATTCCTCTATTTGTCACATAATCACTGCCAAGTCTACGCAGAAATTCACATATCAGTCTCGGTGTTCTGAATGTAAGAACTATGTAGTCGCCAGGAAGTGTTTTGTCCCTTCTCCCCACCCATCACACTCTTCTAGCCATCTTGAACTCACCAAACAGGGCCTCTGTTAGCCCGGTTTTTGTACCGAGCCAACAGAGAGCCTTGTTTCTCAGTGCCTCCCATGTTTCATCCACATGGGAAGAAGGTTGCAGTACATTCGCTAGTATTATGGTATATGGGGTGGCCTCTGGCGGCAGGTTTAAACTCAAGCCCTTCTTATCCATAGGTATTGCACTGGGTGGAGGCGGAGGCTGGTTTACTCTAAGCTTGTTATAGGCTGAGGCATTATTGTGATTGGTAGCGATTTTTCTCTTGTATCCTACAGATGCTTTAGCAAAGAAGAGGGTCACATGATATTATGCTCCTTGAGTTTGTAATGTGGTCAAACAAGTAAAACAGTGGTAGTAACGCGATAGCTACACAGTTCTAAGACAGCATGCCAAGTTAGACCACTCCCAAAGATTTTCACTTGTGTCCAAAAGAAATGGATGCTCTTATGACTTTGGGGTTATAGTTTGTGGCAGTCCAACGTTGTACTCAACACATCAGAAGCTTGAGGGACTCACCCAACTGTGCTAATGTTCTTCATGGAGATGTTGGTGATGTGGCCCAGCCCGGCCTCGTTCAGTCTAGGATGGGCTAAGACGAGCCTGTCTTGGCCTGGTCTTTGCCCAGGCCGAGCTCGGGCACGCCCTGCGAGCGTCCCGTGCTGCAGGACTGCTCACCAGGTTAAATAGCGCTCCTGCGCTCAATCAGTGATGCTGTTGTGGGCCCCTCCCCTCACCAGCAACAACCAAGGGAGCTGCTTAAAAGTGCTCCGTGCTCAGTTCAGGAGTCCTGGGACAGGGCTAGAGGGTAAAGTGCGATGTGCTCCTTGCCGATTCCTTCTACGTGACTCTGCTAGTGCAGCCCGCGCTGCGTGACTGCTCACCAGGTTAAATAGCGCTCCTGCGCTCAATCAGTGATGCCATTGTGGGCCCCTCCCCTCACCAGCAACAACCAAGGGAACTGCTTAAAAGTGCTCTGTGCTCAGTTCAGAAGTCCTGGGACAGGGGAAGAGGGTAAAGTGCGACGTGCTCCTTGCCGATTCCTTTGACGTGACTCTGCTTGTGCATATATTTTAATATACATTAAATATTATTTTATATTTTTTCAATAATATAATATGTAATGTATATTTACTGTATATTTTACATTTTTCTATGTTTATTTTAAACATTGGGAAACAATGTTGTTATATGTAAAATTATACATCTATATATATATATTTTTTTAAATCAATATTTTGCATTGTTGTCTATGGGTAGTTAGTCCTATTTTCATCTTAGTTATGCGACCATTTTGTTTTCTTTTTCAAACTTTTGTATCTATCTCTTTTGTTTTTAGGTCATTTTGGAAGACGTTGGGAGCTGCTTTTCGTCCGTGCGGGTAAATTTAGTTTTATATACTTTTAAGTTAGTTTTAAAGTAGGGGTAAGTTAGTAGCAGTGTAAATGTATTTGTTAGGGCGTTATTTAATCGTTTTCGGGGGAGTTAGGTATTGTTTTGGTAGTTAAGTGTTTTATGTATTTGGCTTAGTGTCGGATATATTTAGAATGCTATGTAGTTTTAGTTATGTGTTTATTACATGTATTTTTGTGTATTTTATGTTGATATTTGTTGTTGTGGGTTTGTATTTTTTTTGGGGGGTGGGTTTTGTTTTATTTTTCTTCACAGGTCCCCAGTTTGGTGCACGGATGGAGTTGTTTACGCTTTTTTTTTTTTTTTAAATAAATGTAAATGTGGTTTCGTGTTCGATTACAAGTTACTATGCATTTCCTTTTTTACAGGCTGTTGGAGCATTTTTTTATAAACTATTTTCAGGTATTTAAGGGTTTCCTTATTCAGAGGATTGCGGCGTTGGATTTCCTTTTTCTACAGTTGTATTTTTACATTTTTTGGGGGAGGGGTTCCTTATTTAATGGATTCATTTTTCCTTAGATTGGTGTGGAGTTTATTGTTTTTGAGGACATTCTACAGCTACATAACTGTAGGTAATTTTTAATTTATTGTTGTCGGTGGGAAATGTTTATTTTTTGTTTCTCTTCTTTTTTAATATCTATATTATGTCATATACATTTTTGTTATAGGTTACATTTCATGGCATAAGTATATTTATTAATTGAAAAAAAAGAGAACATCTTTGTTTTTATGATTTCTATGTTTAAAAAGTTTACTATTTGGTTTAATTTAAAGAATTGATTTTGCAATTATGTCTAGATATTCTAGACCTTGGGCATTTTGACATATCCTAGTTTTATGTTGGAGGTATTCATACATGGTTTTGGTTTGTTTGCTTCGTTTAGTTTCTATTTTGCTTAGAGATTGCTCTAGTCGGAGCTCTTGGTAGCTTTGTTCCTTTTTAATAGCTTCAATAAGTTTATGTGGTTAAATCATGTTTAGAATTTGGATACTTGTCTGCTGGGAACTTTTGCTTACTTCCCTTATTGTCTCTAGGGCATCTCTTACTTCCACTTCAGTCACATTGGGGGGATGGTTGTGTTCTCTAACATTCACTACATTTAAATCTATTGTAGTAGCTCTTCCATAGCAGGCATTGGCATAATATTTGCTACATTTCCAAGGAGTTTTATTTTCTATAACTTTTCCTTGGGTGTAAGTGTAACCCATGTAGCAAAGCATTAGTTCCCCCCTTTGAGATGTGATAAACTTCGCACCTTCTGCCATATAGAAATATGTGTTTCGTTAACATGCTATAGTGAATATTAATAGTGCTAGTATTATTAAAAATATAGAAAAAGTATTTACATTAGTGTTCTTTGGCTTTTGTTGATGGAACTATTTGCTGCTTGTTGTTTTTTCACAGTTTTATTTTCTGTTGTTGTAAAAGAAAAATGTTTATGTTAATTACACATGAAATATGTTTTTAATTGTTTTGTATTTTTTTATATTTAGTACTGAAACAAATAATACTTACTTCTTGTAGTTGATGATTTTGTGGATGTTCTTTGTAGGTGCAGTTTGTAAAAGCTGTGAAGAAAAACGCGTTTATTAGTTATGTTTTGTACTTTTGATATGTGTAAAAAATCAGATTTATTTACTTTCTTTATAGGTTAAGTATTACATTTATTGTTTATACTATTTACTATGTTGAGTATCGATATTATTTATAAATATTTTAGCAATATTTGTGACGTCTATATTAGGGTTCTCGATATTTTTGTTGTGTTTCATTATGATTTAATTTTTGTGATCTATATTTTTGTTGGTGATATTTTTGTACTCGATATTTATTCAGGCGATATTTTTTTATCGATATTTGTGTAATTTCTTGTTCAAGTATAGGGGGTCGATATCTGTGTGTACGATATATTTACCGCAATATTTTTGTAGTTCGGTGGTTTTGTCGTCGATATTTCATCAGTGATCCATCCAACATATGGCCAGAAGAGTTAGATCAAGGAACATTCACAGATATGTGTCATATTGCAATGGGTGTTTACGCATCTCCAGCAGTTCGTGTGTGGGAGGAGACCTGCTCTGTTCAATTTTGTTGGTGTCCATTGCCAGTCGTGTGATGTCTTAAAAAGTCAGAACTTCAGACGGGCCTCCCTTGTACCTCTGGCCAGGGCCTCTAGGATAGCTGCTTATTCATCGTCTTTGTATGTGGCTAGCAGGCGGACGTGCCATTTGGCACAAAGAGCTCATGAAAGGGGCTGCGAGAAAAGGTAGGATGAAAGTGTGCCGTATAGTCCTGATACACCCTTGTGTCTCCCCCATACATTCAGATAAGATATTACAGGTGAGGACTGTAGGGAACACAGGTGAGGGCCCAAACAACCCCTCAGGCAGTGTTGCAATTGCATGTAGCGCTAGGTTTGTTTCGGGTGAAGGACGAATTCCTCTCTCAACTGGTCAAATGATTTGAGGTCTCCACTTAGTAAGAGCTGGTCTAGAGTGTGGATACCCACTTCCCTCCATTGGGTGGGAAGGGTGCCGTGTTCCCGCTGGTGTAATAGTGCAGGCAGAGTGGTGGGTCCAGGTTACCGGCAAAAAAGGGTGTGGGGTGGGGGGCTGGGGTGTGTCAAGTAAGAGGAGGGGAGAGGGATGGGCGGGTCGAGTGTGCTTGGGAGAATGTCTCATGAACGACCTGTTTCTGTTGCCTCCAGGCCTAGCGGGGTTGAAATGCGAGTGGTGGTACCTCATGGGGTGGGGTGGAGGTGGAGGGAAGTGAGGGCTTGGTGCATATAATATGAATCAAACAAGGAGTACAATGATAATAATAATAATAAATGTAACGGTTAGTCATTAGAGCATTCAAGACTGATGAGGTGATACTCAGCTGTCTGATGGGCATCCTTGCCCTCAACCTTGCATCGACATGTTCGGTCGAATCCAGTACGGGACATCAGTGCAAGTCCCTTATCTATCCTTTTGTTGCAGAATTGGGCTTCAGAGGGGAGCAAGATTTGCCCCTGTTCTAGTCTTGGGTAAAGGCAGCCACTGACTGGAGGGCCTGCACTTTGTCTCAATGGACGCGGGCCACACTGTCATGTTCTCTGCCTCACTGCCTGGATCTGCTGTTGGCTCGCCACCTTCCGCCGGAGGTAAGGGGGGAGGCTCTGTGTTGTGGGTCAACCCAGATGATGTGCTGGGGGTATCCTTGTCCTGTGGTTGAGAACTGTCCAAAAAGAGGCGCAGATCCTCCAGTTCGTAGAAGTCTTTGAATATGCCATCCTTGGTGATCTGGAATCGTGCAGGCTCAAAAAGGCCATACTTAATGCCCATTTGGCGTAGACGCGGTCTGAAAGAGAGGAAGGCCTTGCAGCAGTCATTTTATCCCTAGAAAAATATCCTGCCATGCAGATTTCGTGCCCCTCATATGTGAGCGGGCCTTGAGAGCGTGCCACAGAAAGTAGTTGTCAAGCTTGCTCATGATGCAGAAAACAAGCAATGAGGGCTTGGGGCCGCACCGCAGGTCCTTGCGTGAAGGGCCAATGCAGTGAGCACATTGCATCTCTAATGGGGGCTCAAATGTGATGCCTGTGTGCTTTGGGAGGGTGTCTCTGAGAAAGATTTTAATGTTAGATCCCTCTATCAACTCTGGGAATCTGAATAATCGGACATTGTCCCTTCTGCTGAAATCGATCAGCTTACTGCGGAGGAAGAGAAGCTCTTGGTCTTTATCCAGCACGTTGTCTAGGTGGCCTTCCATCACCATTATCATCTGATCAAGCCACTCCATGCGGGTGTGGAATCCTGCAAGGATAGATATGTTAGCATCCATACGTTCCAGGCGGTGGCCTACTGCCGAAATTTCTTGCATTAGGCGATCCATGGTGTTGTCCTGGGCGGTGGCCGTGGGAGGCTGGGGTAGAGTCCTTGTGGGGGTAGGCCCCTTCGCAGCCTTGGTGTGCGGCTGTTTGAGAGCTTCCGTGAAGAGAAGCTGCCGTGCGGATTTGCCCATGGGCTTGTCAGCTGACATTCGCCCTTGGATGTTGAGGAGCACTTCGCTCTTTTGTGTTGCCGGTCCTGTCCCTAGTAGGGAATATTAGTCATGTTGACATCCAATGATCAGTGCCTCCCAGTTCTAGACTGTAGGGTGGTAGCACTGGTATGGCCGCTGGTGGCTATAGGACCTGTGTAAGGAGGGGAGAGCGCATCCTAGTGTTCCATGGGGAAAGGCTAGCAAAGGAGCAGTAAGGCCCAGACAGAAGTGAGGGCTCGGGCTCCTAGGTAGTTAGGAGCAAATGCTATACCGAGACTCCTTGACCCGGCTTCCTGGTGTCGAGGTATCAGGCAAACTGTGGGTAGTCAGGCAGAGTTCTTGGTTGCCCCATATATTCCCAGGTATGGTGCATTGCCCTCCTTGCTAACAAGCAGTGGGTTGGGGGTCCGCAGGCTATGGATGACTTAGAAAACGGTGGAGAGGACCTTATTTGCAGGCAGAGGAGCAGAAGGGCTGTGAGGTAGTCACAATCTGTTTTTTTCATGCAGCTAAGACAGGGTAGGGCACTCCAACCCCATGGCGGCAAGTGCATATAAGTTCAGTCTCCTCCTATTCATGCAGGTTATAGGGCCATGGACGATGGGGTCTACCACGTCTATCTGGGTAGGTCTGCCTGCAGTCCGGCTCTTCAGGTGGTACAATGGGTTTAGGGCTGAGGGTGGATGCTTAATAGCCTCCCGCTGAGCTGTGAATGTACCGCTGCCCGCCCAGGTGAGTCGAAGGAAGGTGCTACGATGCTATGATAGGTGCGGGTCCTGGCCTCTCCTCTGTCTCCTACACGTCCTATGCAGCAATGCTCCCTTCTGCCAATGGCGCAGGAAAGCGGGGGTAAGGTCCAGGGAATGTGGGGGATGTGTGAGGCACCCACCTATCTGCACCAGGCCGGGCCATTGTGCGGGCCTGAATCCAGGGTGTCGCTGTCTCGCGACTGCCGCGGACTTCAGTTCAAGGCTGCAGGTGAGCTTCAAAGCTGACCATGGAGCAGGTCGGGCTGTCACCAGTGCCACCATTGTTGTGAGGTGGCTCCACAGTTGCTGGTCAGGTCCGCGAGTCCTGAGTGCCCCGACGTGTCTACATCTTGTGTCGGGGGCACCGTAAGGGGTGGGATGCCGGTGGCTGAAGACGGCTTCCAGAGGGAGCGGCGAAGCTGTTGTGCGCGAGCAGAGGCTTTGTTTCTGCCTCAAGAATTCTCAGTTTCTCCGGCCATAAAAGGTTTGAGGCAGGCTAACAACTGTGGCATGGGGAGGTGGATACATTAAAAGGGAAGATGAGTTGTGGGACTCCTGCCGCACCGGGAAGGCACCTGTCTGCATCCGGGGCCTGGCTCTCAGCAGAGCTTCAAAATCAAGCAGCCATCTTCATTCGTGGCCAGATCACGCCCAAGGTACTGTGTTTTTGTAATGGGGACTAGTGCAATCACTGAATAAGGCACAGTATCAGTTAAATTAGAACTTAGCCCAATATTTTGAGATGCCTCAACAAGATTTGCAGCCACTTCTGTAGAACTTAAACATTGTGGGTTTCCATCTGCAAATGGTCCAGAATTTAGGAGTAATAAGCTCTGAGATTTTAATAATCTCCATGACTTTGTATCAACACTCCAATTGCAAATCCATTAAGTTCATGACAATATAAAGTAGTTTGACATAACCAGCGAGCCCTAAGTCAGGTCCAGAGGGTAGTGCCTCCTTAATTTTTACAAATGCATTTTCTATTTCATTTGACCACTGCAATGGTTCAGGGGTTCCTTTTCTGAGATAGCTCTGTAAAAGCTATGTTATTTCGATGTAGCCCAGGATCCACTGTCTGCAATGCTCAGCCATGCCCAGAAAGGCGATGTATCTTTACAACACTTATAAGGTGGACAGCTCATGAATGACTTTAACTCATTCAGAGGACAGGTGGTGGTTGCCAGGAGAGATTTTATGACCAAGGTATTGCACATGGGGAAGGCAGACTGTAATTTCCCCTTTGAAGCTTCATGCCCTTATATAGTCAATTCCGTGAGGAGATACATGGAGTCCTTGCAATTATCAAGAGTAACAGATGCCAAAAGCAGATTGTCACCCTACTGGACTAAAATAGAACCAGGGTAGAAATCAATGTATCTCGATCATTTTTCAGGGCCTGGAAAAAGATTGAAGAGGATTCTGTAAATTCTTCAGGAAGTCATGTTGCATAAGTTGAGAACTTTGGAATGTGAACAAAAAGAGATACTGTCTCTCGTCATATATGGAGATGGAGAAGAAAACAGAACAAAGGTCAACCATTGTAAACCATTAGATGCTTGTGGGGATGCGGGAAAGGATGGTGGCAGGTTTGGGGACCAAAGGATAGCTTGGAATAATCACATTATCATTGCCTCTAATGTTTTTTTTTTTTTTTAAAGATTTTATTGTGCATAAAAAGGGTTACAAACTCGGGCCTACAACCACCAGGGCCGGCCGCTAGTAGTCGAAGTGTTCCAGCATATCAGAAAACAATGACTGGCCCACAAGGGCTCCGCACTATCACAGTAGATCAGACTGCACATAAGGAAAATCAGAATACACACTTTTAATGTAAATAACAACAACAAAAAAAAAATACAAAAATACAACAAACAAGGCGAAACGACTTATAAAGGGCGGCGAACACCAGCCGGGGGAGTCAACACCCAACCACCCGAGGGCGGTCAATAAAAGAAGACCTGAGAGGGAGGGGGGGGGGCACGAGAGAACCAAATCTGTACTCCAAAGTACGAGATACACAAGGAACCCTCAAGGATCAGGGGGACAAGGCAACCCCGGACGTATCCACCAAAGGGGGAGCACAGATAGACCCACGATACGCGTTCCACTGCCCCCAAATTCTACCCCAAGCCCCCGGTTTACCACGAGCCACATACACCGTTTTCTCCCTGAACATGCACCAGTCCATGTTCTCCTTCCAGACGGACACGGTGGGAGGCCGCTGGGAACCCCAAAGCTGTGCAATATCTCTCTTTGCAATCATGTTCCCCAAGGCCGCCCACCGAGCCTGAGCCTCATTGCAGTCATTGGGCTCCCATACATTCAGCACACAACGACGCACCTCCGGCAGCAGAGCGACCCCGGTGACTCGTCTCATAATATCATGCACCCAACGCCAGTATTCCGCCACCTCGCGGCATTCCCATAGGATATGGAGAAAGGTAGCACTGAGCCCGCAGCCACGCTTACAGAGTCCGTCGTCTGAAAACCCCATCGAGACCAGGCGGGGGCCCGTCACATATACACGATGGAGAATCTTAAGCTGGACCAGGCGGAGACGGGCCGGGATGGCCACCTCCTTAGGGGATGACAGTGCAGTCTGCCAGTCCTCATCGTCCAGCTCCACCCCATCTCCCGTCCATGCCTCCCGAAGACGCACCAAGAGGTCAGCCCGATTGTTTATCAGTTTTTTGTAAATCAGGGAGATAGTACTGTCGGGGACGTGACCATCGAGTATGCGGTCCTCGAGAGGCGAAGTAGAAGGGACCGTGGTCTCCTCCCCAAAGACCGAAAGCAGGGCGTGCCGAACCTGTGCATAACGGAAGAACTCTCTGTCACTAAGCTCATACTCGCGCTGAAGCGCCGCGAAGGATTTAACCACACCTTTAACCCACAGGTCCCCCATTCTGCTGATGCCGATCGTATCCCAGCGCTCGAAGCCTTTCGTTGTCCAGAGGCTTCCCAAGCGGTCTGAGTCGAATAGAGGAGTGGCGCACGTTAAACGCTTACTCCAGCCCATCGCTACGTTAGCCGCCTTCCATACACGGACCGCAATCCTGGTAGGGCCCGTAAGCAGACCGCGAGTAAAGCGCTCGGTTATAGTTACCGCCGGGGAGCAGGAATTTATCCATCTCATATGCCGGGTTCGAACCAGGAGCGTACGTAGCATGATTAATGGCAGACAGCTGGGAGGCCCAATAGTACCGTCTAATATCAGGAAGCGCGATGCCCCCGTCATACCAGGAAAGAGTCAGCTTGGCCAAAGCGATACGCGATCGCCCGTCCCAAACCAGTCTCCTCTGCAAACTCTCCACCTCCCTAAAATAGGCCGCAGGAATGACATCGAAGGAGTTCTGGAGTGCATAAAGGAATCTGGGAAGGGACATCATTTTAAACAGCGCCGCGCGACCAAGCGGAGACAAGGGCAGCTTACACCACCGAGCCGTATCTGCCCTCAAACGCCGGAGTGGAGACAGGAGATTCTGCTCATAGCGGACCGCCGGATCCAACGAAACGTACACCCCCAGGTATTTAAAGCCGGACTGAGATATTTGGAGCGGAAGCCGAGGCGGCAAGAGAGGAAGACCACCAGAGATAGGATACACACAAGATTTGGACCAGTTGATTATCAGACCCGAGTTTTTCCCGAAGGAAGTAAGGACATCAAAGAGAACATTGAGCGACTTCCGCGGTGAGGTGAGATACAAGAGAATATCATCCGCGTACAATGAAACCCGATCCTCGAAGCCCGGGGCCCACCGGAGCCCTCTAATCGAGGGCTCCCAACGGAGCCAGGCAGCGAGCGGTTCCAGGGCGAGAGCAAAGAGCAGCGGGGACAACGGGCACCCCTGCCTAGTTCCCCTCCCGAGAGCGAAAGGCCGAGAAACCCGCCCATTTACAACCACCTGAGCCATTGGTCCAGCATAAAGGAGCTTCACCCAGCTAAGGAACCCCTCCCCAAAACCAAACTTCGCCAAGACGGCCCAAAGAAATGGCCATTCAATGGTATCAAAGGCCATCGTGGCGTCTAGGGAAACCAATATGGCCGGTTCAGCGAAGTACTCAGCCCTAGCGAGGACGCCGTGCAGACGCCGTAAGTTGAGAGCGGTATTACGATGTGGGATGAAGCCACATTGATCCGGATGTATCAAGTCACATATGACGCTCAGCAGGCGATTGGCGAGGACCTTAGCAAGGATTTTGGGTTCGGCATTTAGCAGGGAAATAGGCCTATAGGAGGCACAGCGGTCACGTGGCTTACCCTCCTTGGGAATCACCATTATAGTAGCCAGACGCTGGTCGTCAGGAAGGGAACCCCTCTCGAGCGATTCCTGAAACATATGACGGTGGAAAGGCGCGATTCTATCCGGGAGCAACTTATATAGTTCAATCGGCAGACCGTTGGGGCCCATAGCCTTACCCGAGCGGAGGGAGCGAATCGCAGTAGCTATCTCTTCGACAGACAAAGGGGCATCCATCAGCTCGCGGTCCTCGGCGGATAAGCCGGGCAGGGCAATATCCCGAAGCAGAAGACGAGAGTCGTCCTCATCTCTATCAGACACCGTGGAGTACACTGCACGGAGGTGGTCAGCAAAACACTCAACAATCTCACCAGGCTCAGTCACACACACTCCATCCGACACCCGAAGCTCCGGGACCACACGATTCACTCTCTCCTTCTTGTCCAACCAGGCAATCAGCTTACCCGCCTTGTCTCCGGCGTCATACAACCTACCCTGCTGCTCCCTATACATAGTCTTGGCAGCATCAGTGACGAGAGACTTATATTCAAACTGCTTCAGGCTGAGGGCATGCAGCCCCTCCGGGGTGACACCCGCCTCCAAGGCTGCCTCCAGCCCCGATATTTCAGTCTCCAGCGTCACAACCGCCTCTCTCTTAACCCTCTTGGCCTCCACTATCTGGGACAGGGCATGCCCGCGGAGCACTGCTTTGAAAGCTTCCCACAGGGACACCGAGGACAACACCGACCCCTCATTCTCAGAAAAATATTGATCAATCGACTTAATCAGGCTATCACGGATCTTGGGGTCTCGCAGGTACCAAGGGTTAATAGGAGCGATCCGCCCAGCGGACCGCGACCCGGTGTCAAAAAGCAACCACAGTGGGGAATGATCAGAAATACCCCTGGCCAGGTGTTTGACCTCTCGAATCCGAGTAGCCTGGGCCGCGGGCATAAGGAAATAATCCAGTCTGGAGAGACTCCCATGGGCCCCAGAGTGAAAGGTGTACTGACACTGTGTCGGATGCATTAACCTCCAACAGTCCACCAGACCGAAGGTCTCCAGGAGCCCGCCCAGCCACGCCTGGGCAGCAGGGAGGGCCCTGGGCGGATGACGGTCCAGGTCACCCGAGACAACCGAATTAAAGTCCCCACCCATAAGCAAAAGACTGTCAGGAAGCCCAAGCAACATACGACCCAAGTCTGAGAAGGTGGAGTTCTGGAGGCCCTGGGGAACATAGACCGAGATCAAGGAAAGGGACTGCCCCTCCCACCTCCCAGTCAGAGCCACATAGCGCCCTCTATCGTCTGGGACCACCCTGGTGATCTCCAACGGAAGTGAAGCTCGCAAGAGAATGCCCACCCCTCTCGAACCAGTGGTGAAACCAGAGTGGGCCACAAGTCGATATCCCCCCCTGTTCATAGCCCGACAAACATTGCCAACCAGATGGGTCTCCTGTAAGAACACCACATCAGGAGTCAGACGACGCAGATATTGCAGCACAACACCCCGTTTGATACGGTCCCCCAATCCATTGACGTTCCAAGACATCAATCTCAACCCGTCCCCCCCCATCCCCTCCAGTAGATCAAGGGCCCCCTAGCAAAGAGCTCAACACCCAAGGATGAACCATAGCCAATACTTCGACTTGAAAACAAAAAACACAAATCCAAACAACCCCACCCACCCACCAACCCCCCCCCAACTCCAACACCCCCCACCCTGCACCCCTGCGGTCCAAAAAACCACCTCAACTTGCAGTGTGCCTGTCGCCCTACAAACCCCATTCTACGAAAAGACCCCGGAGGAGGGAAGGGACCCGTCCCCGCCCGCTCCCCACACACAACATAGTGAAACAAAATGCACAAAAGAAGTAGAACCCAGCCGAACAGTACAACATGGCAGAGTCCGGGACCATAAGTCACTCCAAAGGAGACCCGCCACCCTCGGTACCGGCAGAGGGCCCAGTCCGGTCACCCCGGTCCGGCAGCGAATCCAACCAGTCACTCACAGTCGCAGGAGAGTCAAAAAAGGTAGTCCGATCTTCATGTTCCACTCGGAGCCTTGCAGGATAAAGCATAGAGTACTTGAGACCGAGGTCCCGGAGACGCCGCTTCACCCCCTGGAAGCCCATCCGCTGTTTCTGGACAAGTTGGGTGAAGTCCGGGAAAAAGTTAATGGACGAGTTCTCATGTCGGACCGGGCCATGGACCCGTGAGGCCTGCAGAATCGCGTCTCGGTCTCTGTAATGGAAAAGTCTCGCAACGATAGGCCTCGGGGGGGCACCCGGTCGCGGCCGGCCACCTGGGACTCGATGGGCCCGCTCCACAGCGAAAAACTTACTCAGGCCAGCGGGAGCAAGATGTTCGAGGATGAGCTCCTCGACCAGGAGATCAACCGGGCGGTTATCGGAGGTCTCCGGAACGCCTATGACGCGGATGTTATTGCGGCGGGCCCGTCCCTCGAAGTCTTCCAGCCGCCGGGCCATCAGATCATTGGCCGACTTGAGATCGCCGAGAGTGGCCTGCAGGTCCGACACGTCCGTACCAAGGGAGGACGTCCGCACATCCAGAGATTGAACCCTCTCGTTGGTCTTAGAGAGATCCGCCCGGATTAGCGTAATGTCAATGGCCACCGTATCGATTTTACGGGCCAAGGCCTCGTACTGCGTAGCGATGGTCTCTCTGATGCCCTTAATGGCGCCCATGATGTCCTGCAGGGACAGATCCGGAGAAACGGACGGGCCACCGCTGGTGTCCTCCGGGGGGACATTGGCCGTCCCGGGGGATCCTTTACCCTGAGTGTAGCGGTCCATGTTGTTCGTCTGGACCGGTCCCCCACGTAGGGATGTTTTGGTCTTACGCCTCTCGGGGTCTCCCTTGCCTCCCATGAGAGCCTCGATCGCCGAAGGGGACCACCGAGGAAGCGTCGAGGTGGCACAGGCCAGGCAGACGCGTGTCGCACCACAGGCCGCAATATGGCGGAGCGAAGGGACCACCGTCAATGAGCACACTGGCAGCAGACGAAGCCACCGGCATCAAGCAAGGCAAAATGAAAGCCCAGTCGCACCAAGCAAGTCCACAGTCCAGCCCCTCAAAGACCAAAAGTGAAACCGAAAGTGATGTGACGGCCACTGGCACAGCCCCGCTGCCGTTGTTGTTTAACTACGCCCCGGCTCCACAGATCACCCTCGCCTCGAGCACAGCCGTCGGGTGGGCCTCAAAAGTTCAAACCACCATAACTCCGGATTGCCAGGTCCGATTTGATTTCCGAAAGGAGTTTAGTGTTCAGCCAGCATTCGTCTCCCAGATTCCATCAACCAAGTCAGGATAGAGTCAGGATAAATTCCGAGGAGCAGCGAGGGTCCGGGGAGCCCTGTGCTCACGCGACCATCTTGGATGCGCGCTAGGCTCCTCTCTGCCTCTAATGTTTTATAAGGATCTGTATCTGTTGGTTTTCATCACCTAGTGTATGAGGAAGATGTGGGCATTTTATCAACCGACAAAAAGTACCAAACTCCTTGCTTTATCAAATCAGCTATTACAGAGCAGATCCTTTCCTCCGCCTCAAGGATCAATGCGTAATGGGGTTTTCTTGGTAGTTTTTTTTCTGATGGTCACCCTTCACCCTCACTGTTTTCTTTGATGATATGAATTTCGCATTATTGGCTCCTGTGACTCACGATGTAGATAGTGCCTTTGAAAGCAACGTAATTCAGGAGATATGACAGTTGTATTTGCATTACTTAGACAATTTGTGTTCTCACATCATAGAGTAAGACGGGAACACACCTTCCAAGTGCAAAATGTATACAATTTAGCTTAGAGAATATGTCCATGTCTAAAAGATTAGTTGGGGAAGTTGGGCTAAACACAAAGGAATTTTTATCTCTAATGGAGCCTACAGAATTGGATACGGGATCAATAATATAATGGGGAACGCGTTAGATGGAAATAACAACTACGTCTCTGGAGATAGCCAATAGAGGTGAAGTAGGGAATTCAGGGATTTTAGAGCTAAGCGGCTAGCACCTGTGTTAATAAGACAGGAAGTAGGCTCACTATTAATGACATTTTATAAAGGAATCTTTCTGACCTACCAGAATTGAGGCATTCATTGCAGAACCTCTCTGGTTGCCCTAAAATTCAGGATAAAAATTTTGAGTAATCTGATGAAACCCCAACTCATAAGGGGGGGTTGGTGCATTAGATACAATGTTGGAATAGTTCAGTTTCCAATCTACCAGCCTTCTGCAGGCAAAACATGACTTGTCAGCTGCCGTCCCGGGTCCTCTTTCAGACTCCTCCCTCAGTCTCTCCCAACTCTCCTTCCTCACTTTCCCTCCCCTTTGTTTCTCCCTTTGCAGGGCTCCTGCCCCATATCCTTAATGGTTACCTGCATATTCTTCAACTTCAATAACATCAATTTCAACTCTATATTTTATTTTTTCTCCCTTGGGGCACTAGGCATTGTTTAGTGACTTTCACCAACTTGACCAACTTCTCAATCTGCCATACAATGCAGATAGTTATTAACTGACTCCTAACAATCCATAACAATCCCTACACATAAGCAGCACATATAAATTCTTGGGCCATCTGTGTATGGTGGGCTGTACCCTTGTATCTCTCAAACACATCTTGAAGTCTGCCTAAAAAATCACCTTCACCCTTATTTTGCTTACAATTCAAGATCTTCGTCCAGTTGGTTTTCACAGAGCATGCATCTGTATTCACAATCAACATTTCATTTTCTATCATTTCTGTTGACAATTTTTGACCATGACACAATCTCCACCTGTCTTTCTCGCACATTACTCTCAGAACTGAGTGAGGTTTTAACGAATGCTAGTGAATTGTTTCTTAATATTTATTGAAACTCAAGGGACTGGACCATAATTCTATCCACTGCTTCTGAGCAATCCCCCAAGGGAGGAAGGATGGAGGAGGAAGGGCCCTCTTTATCAGCGCAGCTTGGATGAGAAAAAGGGAAACGCCTCCTAGAAAATTGTTCTGTCTCAAACTTTTGAGAGTAATAGTAGGGGGCTTTGTTCTCTGTAGTCTATATGTCCTTACCTAGACGTACCTTACTCTGGCCCTAGACTGATCCTCTGCAGTTGAATCAGCCTCTTGTCTGCTTGCTCATACCCCTCTACCGGGCGCTTTACTGTCAGTCAGTTGTGTCGCTGTGTTCACTTGAGCGTTGCCTCTTGGTGCTCCAGCCAATGGCATTTCCACAGGCGCTACTCTGTTTCCATGTGTGTAAGCGGCTGCAACTACAGCCCCTTCGACCGGCATGAGGAAATTGTCCAACAAATTGTCCTCCTGTGTGTCCTCACTCTCTTTCTCCTTCTCCTGTGGTTCACAGATCTATGGAAATAGATATGGTGGAAGTGTAGCAGTTGGAGCACAAGCCCTAACTCTGCCCCTAAGATGGGTGATATGGTATTCTAATTTCTCTTGGATATCTTCAAAACCTGGACTTGGGATTCATGCTTACGTTTGTGTGCCTCCTCATGCCATTGTATGAAGAGAGGCCATTTTTCACAATCTGTCTTGTTTTAGGGATTTTTTGTACGTAGTATGGGCAGAAGTTCCATTCAACCTGTGCTCGCTATGTTTAGATTTCGGGGCCCCCCTTCACTGTTTGATATTTAAGACAGGCACCTGGGTAACAGGGAAGTTGTCTGCTGACCTTGAACCTGCAGCTCATCCCAAGGAGGGAGGTAGTTAATGAGTGGGAACAACAGGTCAGGTTTCACTAAGTCATATTTAACTGATCTCAAGGAGGAGCTAGGGAAGGTATTGCGTTCTGACACCCAAAGACACCCTTGCGTCAATGAACCTTCAGGCTACACCTGGATGTAGGTTGCGAAGAATATCAGGACTGCTAGATCAGAGGGCCTCTTTCACTCACCGTTTATCCTTCAAGGATCTATGATTCAGGTCCTTTTGCTCTTGCCTATCTTCCTAGTTATCAGACTACTTCTATAGCCTGCACTCTCTAAACCATGGATTCACACTCTTTTTATGTTGATTGGACTACTCCCAATCCTACCTGCCCAGCCAACTTATTTTTCTGTCTTCTACCCAGACAACAATTGTGCACACCCTTTTACCAACATATTTACAGCCAATACAGGCCATGCAAGGCAAACAAGTGAACAAATATAAGCTAACCACAGTTAGACTTTACATAAATTTTGTTTCAGTCGGACTGATGTTTTTAGCCAATTCTCCATGACACTCACTGTCTGAGTTCTGCTTCTGATAATGATCAGTTTAGGGCCCGATTACTAGTTTAGTGGTCCATTGGACTGCCAAACCCGTGGAGGTAGTCTCTGGACCGACAGACTGGCGGTCCACCGGCTGTATTACGAGTATGGTAGTGGGACTGCCACAGGACCGCTACTACAGCTGAGATTTTCAACCCCATGACGGTGTCACAGCGGTCAGAGGCCATAATATGCTGCTGGTGCAGCTGCTGCACCGTCAAGCATATTATGAGTTTCCTCACCGCCACAGTTTTCATGGTGGTGAGCTCCCCATGAAAACTGTGGTGATGAGGAAACTAAGGGAACTCTACATTGCCCCTGGTGCCTCAGGGCCATGGGCAAGCATGCAGGGGGGCACATGGTGTCCCCCCATGTCTGCATGCATGCCCAGTTCCTGCATGGCATGGACTTAATAGTCCATGCCGTGCAGGAACCTACCTTCACGTTCCCATTGCAGTGCCTTTCTGAAGCTGCCAAACTGCCAAAGCACTGCCCCACAGACCAGGAGAAAACTTCTAATCTGGCGAGCTGTGTCAGTACGGCTTTGGCGGTGTAGCAGCGAGGTGCTGGCATGGTGGCACAGCCAGCTTCCACGCCGCCAAAGTTGTACTCAGGCCCTTATTCTGACATTTGCTCCTGATAATAGCGATCTCACCAATGGTATTTCTTCTATCGAATATAAAGCTCTTGAACAGTTCCTCATAATACCTAAACAAACTCACAACTATCCTTTTCTAATACCTAGACTCACTCACAGCTTTACTTCTGGCAATACATAGAAACAGTCACAACTCTGCTCTCACAATACCTAGGCTTATTCGTGGCTCTGCTACTGGCGAAACCTAAACTCACTCGTCGCTCTGCTTCTGGGAATAGCCAGGCTCATTCATGGTTCTGTTCCTGGTGATAGCCAGGCTCGATCATTGCTTTGCCCCTGGTAATACTCAGTTTAATTTACCTATCTCATTACATGAAACGTTGGTTCTCCATGTGCACTTATGATGAATATCTCAAGGGTGAGTTGAGAGATTCAGGAAAGGAGAAGTAAGAGGAACAGAAACAGCCACCAATCCTTACAGTTAAGCATTTTAAATGTCCTTCCGCATGATAAGGGGAGAGGGTGAGGAACAGAGAGAGATAAATAAACAAACCGAGAAAACAAGAAAGAAAAGTGCAGAGAGACAGGAACGGAATATAGGGAGGGAGAGGAAGAGACAAGGGAGAAAAATGGAAAGAGAGGAAGGAAAGAGGAGAGAGTATTTGTGGGTGTTGTTGGTGTGTGCGTGTGTGTGTGCGCGTGTGCGATGTGTACTAACTTTTCTGGATTATGTGTTAGGCTGGATTTTGGTCTGGCCTGTTGGAGGGGCCCTGGGCTCAATTGCACCCTGGCTTAGCTGGAACGTTCTATGGAATGAACTGAGCTGTTTGTTGGCACGGCTTTGTTGTGGAGATTCAGACAATAATTGCCCCTCGGAGCTGACCTCAGTGACAGGTTTTGGGCGGAGCAAGATAGTACTCTTTCTTAGTGTAGGCTTCAAAGTGAGCTCCACACTGTACTCTGTTCTCAGCACTCACTGAACTAGACTCTTGACAGAGATAGATGTAGCGTTGCTGCCCAGGGGCATTTGTCTCCTGATGCATGGTGGCAACCCTCTCGGTGCTTACACCTTCAGTGCTAGTGGAGAGAAAGCAAAGGGGAGAGAAGGAAGGCAGAAAATGCTACTTGAGGCTGATGGACTCCATGCATGTCACATTAATGTTTCGATTTTGTTCCTGTTATTAGCCATATTGGAGGTTCTACAAAGGTATAGAAGGTGTCACTGATTACTATGACACTAGGCTCCAAGTAGCTCCTTGGGGTGCTGCAGACAGAGGGGATTGTACGTTGTGACTTATAAACTTTGGATGATTGTACGTCAGAATATCCACTTCAGAAATATTGTGCTGAAAGAGTATTGATACCAAAATATTGTGGAGGTATTTCTATAGTGATAAGTACAGATTTACTCTTTATAACTACACATTCACCTACCTTCGAGATATATATGTCACCAAGGTACACGTATGTGGGGTTAGGTATAGGAAGCTGTCACAGGGTGGATATAGACACCTAATTACTTACCTCCAAGACAACAAGGCAATGTGGGTATGGATCGGCATGAAATGGACCTGTGCAAGAATACAAAAGAAGTAGAGAAAGGATGCAAGGAGGGAGCATTAGGAAAAGAAGAAGGACAAATGGAAAGAATAAGGAGAGGAACAGAGGGGAAAGGAAGAAGGCGTTTAGGGGCCTGATTCACAAAGGGCCTCCACACTCCTGGCAGAGGCCCCACAGTTGTGGGAGAGTCTCCTCACTCGGTGCAAAATCTTCGCAATGAGAATTCTCATTGTGGAGACTCCCCCATGACTGCGGGGCCTCCACCACAAGTGCTGAGGCCCTTTGTGAATCAAGGCCCAGAGTTTTTAAAGGAGAAAGTAAAGAAGGACTTTTACCCTACTCAGGAGGGCACATGTGCCATGTAAAGGAAGGATGTAGAAAATGGGACTTGTGAAGCGGACCTAAAAGAGTTGTTGAATGATGGAGAAGATGGGATGTCTTCAGGAGAACAGAGGGAACTGGCAACGTAGCCAGAACATGAAGCAGCAAGAGAGGGACCGCACTAGAGAATTTGAGATCCTGGAGGAAGAGACGCAAGAGGAGGCCGTGAGAGAGGAGAGGTTGTTCCCCTGTTCCTTCAGCAGGAAAGTTGACCATCCGTAACACGGCTTAATGACAGACAGGGGTGCAGGTAAGTACTTTGGGGCAAGGAAGAGGGGGGTGAGGCAAGAACAGGGAATTAATATGGGACACTGGCATTGTTCGCCTGCTTTTTCCTCCTGTGTTTATGTTTTGATTTTTTTCCACGAAATGGGAAAAGAAAAATAGAAACAACATAGGAAGAAGAGCATATCATACAAAAAGATCTGCACTCGTTATAAAAGAGGAAAAGACTGTAGAAGAAAGGCAATAAGAGAAGAAAAAACATTTTCAGTAAACAGCAGAAAAGGCAAGGAAAGGGGAAAGAATTATTTCTCAGGCAGGATAGAAGAGAATGATATTTCCTAAAAACGCCAGAATTAAACAAATTATTATTTATTTTTTTATTGGTATTGTTTTGCTTATGTTATCATGCATCCTTATCTGTGTTTACGTTGAGGGACCATTTCCTGGTGCAGGAAGACTGGCGTCCATTGAAGACTTTGCCAAGACTCTGGTAGGTAAGACATAACAATATGTACGAAGCTGGACGGATTTTTTATGACTGAACCCAAATTACATTTATGGCCAAACGGAATCATAAGAAAATAAAAACATGATGGATATGGTCTTGGAAAAATATCTCAGATTTACATGCAATTATTTTCACGGACAACACTTGGCTTCAAAAACACTGTACTTACTCATATATACCCTTTTGGTTGATACTTTAGCCGCCAATTTTTTTGCTATGATACATTTTTAGCACTATATTGAAAATTCGATATTTCAGTATGTACTACTCACCGACAATGCTTTGAAAATCAGGCTTTATATTCACGTGTAGCTCAGATCTAAATTAGCATTAAAACATGCAAAATAATAGAAACATATTTGTGAATCATGCCCTAAGTTTACATAACATCGTTACTGAAAAACTTTTGAGAAGTATTGCATGTCTGCAGCATATGTGACAATGGATGTCATAGCCCTTCACCCATCTTCCTGACCCCAGTCCATGTATAAGAAGTAAGCATCACCCTGAGGCAGATAACTGAATAATTCATAATGGGGAGGAGTTAGGCTGATTTCTATTTTCATCCTTGTATAAAAGCCTTTCTATTGTGTACTTACCAACGCCCCCTGTGCCCAAAACACTTTTCTCGGCCTAATGCCCCTCCTGTTGAGTTCCAAGCACAAACCTACATACACCGAATTCAATTGTCCTGTTAACCCTAGGTTAAAGATTGTAAGAAAGGTTAGACGGACCGGGAGGGTCGGCCGAGGTCAGGGGGAGAGGTCTCCGGGGAGAGCCGTCTCCAGCGATCGTACAGACAAGTAACTTCCCCCCCACAGACAGATACCACACAAGGATAAGATTCAGCGTTCTTTATAAGCACTTCTTAAGGTACGGTTGAATGGTACAAGGAGGTCTGGACTCAGGGGTCCCCTCGATTCAAGTCTCTCAAAGTAGGGAAGGGGGTAGCGGGACAGTCTGTTTACCAGTCAGGTAGTTCGGATGAGATGATGATTAGCTCACAATCCTCGAGCTTGGTGGATTAGCTGGTACGGGCCGCGGCAGCGCCAGCAGGTCCCGGTCGAGATGGTCGGTACACGGTCCGCGGCAGCGCCAGCAGGTCCCGGAAAGATGGTCGATGTACGGTCCGCGGCAGCGCCAGCAGGTCCCGGTGAGGATGGTCGTTACAACGGGCCGCGGCAGCGCCAGCAGGTCCCGATGAGGATAGATGTTGCAGAAGGCCGCGGCAGCGCCAGCAGGCAGGACGAGGGTTCGCAGGATAGGGCTACGGCAGCGCCAGTAGTCCGTCAAGGCTGAGTTCTCTCGGTGTCTCTCGACTCCAGGATACAACTGCCTTCCTGCTCCGGGGTTGCCCCAGTTATAGGGCAGGCGCCCTTTGATGTCCGGACCCTCGCACTTGGAGGTCGGAGGGCCCGGGATGAAGGTGTCCAGACACCCAGCAGGGGGTGGAGCCAGCGCCTGGGGGAGCTGGAGGCGATCGGCACCTGGCGGGGGAAGAGCTCTTGGCGCTTCGTTCTCCCATTGACCTGCCAAGTGGTCCGCTCACCTCCTGGGTGGATGGTGGTGCCGGGATGTCGGGGCCGGCCAGGCCCGGGGTTAGGGTCGGGGCGAGGCCACGCGGCCTCGTGGTGCAGGGCCCAAGATGGCGGCTTGACCCGGCCGGGGAAGCCGGTGGGGCTGGGGCCCGTGATGAGTAGAGGTCCGAGGGCAGAAGATCCGTCGGGAGACGGGGTGCAGGTGCTTTTCGTGGGTTATGCCTGGCGGGCCGGAGCTCGGGCCCTGTCGTGCGGGGAGGGAGCAAGCCCTTCGTGTGGCCTGTCCAACATGCGTCCCCCCCAGCTGAAGGCGGGGAGAATCACCCATCTCCTTGGGGACTCTCTTCGTCGAGGCGGAAAAAGCGGGACAGGCCATCCGCGTTGGCGTGGTCTTGGCCTGGTCGGTGCTCCACGGTGAAGTCCATTCCCTGCAGGGAAATGGACCAGCGCAAGAGTTTTGGGTTCTCCCCCCGCATCTGCATCAGCCACTGCAGGGGTCGATGGTCGGTTTGTACCCGGAAGTGGGTACCGAAGAGATAGGGCCGGAGCTTTTTGAGGGCCCACACCACTGCGAAGGCCTCCCTCTCGATGGTGCTCCAGCGCTGTTCTCGGGCCAGGAGACGTCGACTGATGAAGGCCACCGGCTGGTCATGACCTTCGGGGTTTAACTGAGAAAGAACGGCTCCGATGCCGTGGTCGGAGGCGTCGGTCTGTACCACGAATTCCCGACTGTAATCGGGGGCCTGGAGCACAGGGGCGGTGCACAGGGCGGCCTTCAGCTTCTCGAAGGCCGCTTGACAATCGGGGGTCCAGTTAATCCGCTTCGGTTGGTTCTTGGACGTGAGACCCGTGAGGGGCCCCACGATGCTGCCGTAGTCCTTCACGAACCGCCGGTAGTAGCCGGTGAGCCCCAAGAAGGCTCGGACCTCGGTCTGGGTGACGGGGGGCTGCCAGGACTGGATGGCAGCAATCTTAAGTTGCAGCGGGGCCACCAGCCCGCTTCCCACTTGGTGCCCAAGGTAGGTCACGGACCCCTGGCCAATTTGGCACTTGCCGGCCTTAATTGTGAGGCCGGCCCGCTGGAGGGCCTGTAGGACCTCTTGGAGGTGACGGAGGTGGTCGGACCAGTGGCGGCTGTATACAGCGATATCGTCCAGGTAGGCAGCGCTGAACTCTTCGAGCCCTGCCAAGACCTGGTTCACGAGGCGTTGAAACGTGGCGGGGGCATTCTTCATGCCGAAGGGCATGACCTTGAATTGGTAGTGGCCATCGGGGGTAGAGAGGGCTGACCGTTCCTGAGCCCTGGGTGTGAGGCCGACCTGCCAGTAGCCCGCTGTTAGGTCGAAGATACTAAGGTAGCGGGCGGCCCCCAGCCGGTCGATCAGCTCGTCTGCTCGGGGAATCGGATGAGCGTCGGTCCGGGTGACAGCGTTCAAGCCCCGGTAGTCGACGCAGAATCTCAGTTCAGGTGCGGTGCCGGGGGCAGCGGCTTTGGGAACCAATACAACCGGGCTGGCCCAGGGACTGTCCGAGGGCTCGATGACCCCGATTGTGAGCATCTTGGCCACTTCCTCCTGTATGCAGGCCCGTACCCGATCTGGTACGCGGTAGGCCCGGTGTCGGACAGGGGGACTGTCCCCGGTGTCCACGTCGTGCAAACACCAAGGGGTGACCCCGGGGGTGAGGGAGAACAGGGCAGCGAACTGCAGCAGGAGGTTCCGGCAGCCCTGGCGTTGCTCCGAAGTGAGGGCGTCAGAGAGCCGGACCCCGTCCACGGAGCCGTCATTCTCCTGAGTCTTCAGGAGATCCGGGAGGGGTTCAGAGTCTTCCTCTGCACCACTGTCCGTAGCCATCAGGAGGCTGAGTTCTGAGCGCACAAAGTGAGGTTTGAGTCGGTTGGTGTGGAGGACCCGAAGGGGGTTCCGGGAGGTCCCCATGTCGATGAGGTAAGTGACGGGGCTTTTGCGCTCGACCACTTTGAAGGGCCCCGTCCACTTATCTTGCAAGGCACATGGTTCGGTGGGGGACATCACCCATACTTGTTGACCAGGCTCGAACTCAACGGAGGAGGCATTGTGATCATACCACCTCTTCATGTCCTCCTGGCTGGCCTCGAGGTTCGCCTTGGCCATCTCCCTGAAGCGCCGGGTCTGATTGCGTAGGGCCAGGATGTATTTGAAGACGTCTGGAGGGGTCTTTAGGGGGGCCATCTCCCAACCTTCCTTGACTAGGCTGAGGGGCCCTCGCACAGGGTGCCCGTACAGGAGTTCGAAAGGGCTAAAGCCGAGGGACTTCTGGGGGACTTCTCGGTAGGCGAAGAGGAGGCACGGGAGTAGTACATCCCACTGGCGACGGAGGGGCTCTTCCAATCCCCCAATCATCCCCTTGAGAGTGCGGTTAAAACGCTCCACTAGTCCGTTCCCTTGGGGGTGATAAGGGGTCGTGAATCTGTATGTGACCCCGCATTGTTGCCAGAGGGACTTCATGTATTTGGAGATAAAGTTCGTGCCTCGGTCGCTGACGACTTCTCGGGGGAAGCCTACCCGGGAGAAGATCCCCATTAGGGCCCGGCCAACCACCGGAGCTGTCACGGTCCGTAGGGGCACCGCCTCGGGGTAGCGGGTGGCATGGTCCACCAGTACTAAGATGAACCTGTGTCCTTGTGCCGTGCGGGGGTCCAGAGGCCCCACAATGTCTATCCCCACCCTCTCGAATGGGGTGGTGACCACAGGGAAGGGTTGCAGAGGGGCTTGCAGCTTCCGACCACTCTTCCCGCTGGCTTGGCATGTGGGGCAAGATCGGCAGTGGTTCAGGACGTCGTTCCTCATTTTCGGCCAGAAAAAGTGGGTCACTAGGCGGCTGTACGTTTTGTCCTGGCCCAGGTGTCCAGCCAGGGGGACATCGTGGGCCAGGTCGAGCAGAAAGTCTCTGAAGCGGAGAGGTACCACCAGTACTCGACCGGCCCCCAGCTCGGCGATTCTTTGCTCGCTGTAGAGCAGGTCGTTATCCCAGTAGACCCAGTGAGTTCCGGTGGAGTCCCCTGCGTTCTGGGCACTGGCTTGTTGGCGGAGTCCCTCGAGGGAGGGACAGGTCTTTTGTTCCTGGCGGAACTGTTCTCGGGTGGGCCCCCCTTCTTGACACCACTGAGCCAGGTCAGGAAGGTCCTGGGGTGGCGCGTCCCCTTCGGTCGTCGGGTCTGGGAGGCTGGCCTCATCGTTGTCTTCTACTGGGGCGACCGGGGGCGGAGGTGCTGGCCATTCCGGTTCTTCTGATCGGGGGACGGCACGGGCGGCCATGGACCGGGTGGTTATGCAGGCCCAGTCCGGGAGGCCCAGCATCCCTAGGTGCTCTCTTCTCTCAACGGTGGCCAACGGGGAACTCTCGAGGTCATTCCCCAGGAGGCAGTCCACGGGGGCATCGTCCCGGACCGTCACCTTCAACAGGCCGGAGACCCCTCCCCATTCGAATGGGACGCAGGCCATTTGACACATACTCTCAGAGTTGTCTGCCGAGCGGACGGGGCAGAGAATGTTCGGCAGGATCTGTTCGGGCTTCACCAGGTGACAGCGGACGGCCGTCACACTGGCGCCTGTGTCACGCAAGGCCTCGGCTCGCTGTCCATTAATGGTCACCCACTGACCGTATTTCCTGGTGTTAGCGGGTAGGGGAGCCCGCGGGACCATGTCTCTTCCCCCTAAGCATGCCAGGACCATGGCGGCCGGTTCCCACTCTTGCTGGGCCGGCTCATACTCTTCTGGTTCCTCCGATAATCGCTCTTCCCCCAGGGCGGCGGCAGCTACCTGGCGGGGCTTGGGTGTTTGGTTCTGCGGGCAGCTCGGGTCATTGGCGTAGTGGCCGACTCGCTGGCATCGGTGGCACGTGACGTTGGCTCGGAACCCAGGACGCAACGGGGGGTTGCCCCGGCCGGCCGGAGGCGGGGTGCTGGCCACGGGTGTTGCTGGCAAGGCGTCTCTCCCTCGCCCCTGGCCCCCTCCTCCTCCCCGAGGACGGTGCTGGCCTTGGTTGCTTCTGTTCTGCTCGTGTGGCCCTTTCCGGCCCACTCGGGTGCTTTCCCATCGGTCAGCTTCGGCGGCGAGCTGCCGGGGGTCAGTCAGCTTACTGTCGAGGAGGTGCTGCCTGAGCTCGACGAAACAGTTGTTCGACAGGTGCTCCCATACCATAAGGTTAAAGAGTTGTTCGTAGGTGGTGACATGGCTCCCCTTGATCCAACCCTCGAAGGCACGGCTGAAATAGTTCACGTATTCTACCCAAGTTGTACCTGGGATCCGGGTGCAATCTCTGAACCTCTGGCGGTACATCTCGGGTGTGAGGCCGTAGCGGGTGAGGAGGGCAGCCTTCATGTGGTCGTAGGACGACATTTGGTGATCTGGGAGCTGCAGCAGGGCATCGCGACCCTCGTTGACGAACCTCCCCCATAGTCCGGCTCCCCAATCGCTCCGGTCGATCCGGTGGGAGGTCATGGCGATCTCGTAGGCTTTAAACCACTGTTGTATGTCGTCTTCTCGGACATACTCGCGAACAACATCCTTGGGGATGTGGACTTTTTTCTCGGTTGGCCCCGGGGTGTGCGGTCGCTCAGGCACCCCCAGTTCTTTACTCTGTTTCCGAAGTTCTATTTCCGCCAGTTGGCGCTCGTGTTCGAGTGTTATTCTCTTTTCCTCCAGCTCTCTCTGTCTCTGCTTTTCTTCTCGTTCTTCTCGGAGCCGCATGTGCTCTAGGTTGAGTTTCTGTTCGGCTAACGTGAGTTCCCCATCCATCTTGAGTCGTGCCATTTCCAACTCGTGCAATCTGGTTCTTTCTCTCTCTCGGATCTCCTCCTGCGAGAGGCCCGTTCCCCGCTCCTCGGGAGCCGTGGCGTTCCCCTCTGGTGCGACACTGTTTTGGTCGGAGGGTCCGGCGATCCCAGTTTCCGTCCACGACTCAAGGGCGTGCTTTAGATCCTCTTTGGTACTCAGGCCGGTGGTAGCAATGCCAAGTTCTATGCAGAATTGTTTCAGTTCGCGGTGGCTGTATTCTTCTAACTTATCCATTTGGAATTTCTCAGTGGAACCGCTATCTTTGGCTGACATCGTGGTTTTGTCGTGGGGTGAGCTACTCTCTGTACGATTACGCGTTGATTCGGATCGCGCCGCTGGCCACCAAAGTTAGAAAGGTTAGACGGACCGGGAGGGTCGGCCGAGGTCAGGGGGAGAGGTCTCCGGGGAGAGCCGTCTCCAGCGATCGTACAGACAAGTAACTTCCCCCCCACAGACAGATACCACACAAGGATAAGATTCAGCGTTCTTTATAAGCACTTCTTAAGGTACGGTTGAATGGTACAAGGAGGTCTGGACTCAGGGGTCCCCTCGATTCAAGTCTCTCAAAGTAGGGAAGGGGGTAGCGGGACAGTCTGTTTACCAGTCAGGTAGTTCGGATGAGATGATGATTAGCTCACAATCCTCGAGCTTGGTGGATTAGCTGGTACGGGCCGCGGCAGCGCCAGCAGGTCCCGGTCGAGATGGTCGGTACACGGTCCGCGGCAGCGCCAGCAGGTCCCGGAAAGATGGTCGATGTACGGTCCGCGGCAGCGCCAGCAGGTCCCGGTGAGGATGGTCATTACAACGGGCCGCGGCAGCGCCAGCAGGTCCCGACGAGGATAGATGTTGCAGAAGGCCGCGGCAGCGCCAGCAGGCAGGACGAGGGTTCGCAGGATAGGGCTACGGCAGCGCCAGTAGTCCGTCAAGGCTGAGTTCTCTCGGTGTCTCTCGACTCCAGGATACAACTGCCTTCCTGCTCCGGGGTTGCCCCAGTTATAGGGCAGGCGCCCTTTGATGTCCGGACCCTCGCACTTGGAGGTCGGAGGGCCCGGGATGAAGGTGTCCAGACACCCAGCAGGGGGTGGAGCCAGCGCCTGGGGGAGCTGGAGGCGATCGGCACCTGGCGGGGGAAGAGCTCTTGACGCTTCGTTCTCCCATTGACCTGCCAAGTGGTCCGCTCACCTCCTGGGTGGATGGTGGTGCCGGGATGTCGGGGCCGGCCAGGCCCGGGGTTAGGGTCGGGGCGAGGCCACGCGGCCTCGTGGTGCAGGGCCCAAGATGGCGGCTTGACCCGGCCGGGGAAGCCGGTGGGGCTGGGGCCCGTGATGAGTAGAGGTCCGAGGGCAGAAGATCCGTCGGGAGACGGGGTGCAGGTGCTTTTCGTGGGTTATGCCTGGCGGGCCGGAGCTCGGGCCCTGTCGTGCGGGGAGGGAGCAAGCCCTTCGTGTGGCCTGTCCAACAAAGATAAATAATTGGGACAGTACAGACAATAGAACTGAATTTTGTCAGTTTGGTATTTCGCCGCCTCAACCTATATTGTAACAGAGTGAGTCCACCCAAGCTGGCAGTAACACACTCTGCAGAGGTCTTCAAACTTTTCGTAGTCACGGGCTTTGGAACCTTTCGCTAATTCCTCATAGGATTGTCCAATACTACAGTGAGCATTCAGAGAAGGAGAAGTAACCGTCCTGTGTTTGTCCTACCTCGATGTTCATGCATGTGATACCAACCGTTCTTAGATGTTCTGAAGGTGCACATCCTGCAATTTGAGCTGGTGGTTGCAGGTCTGGCACACATTTTTGGGGACAGCGCTTATTTTTCCTCATCAGACTTTGACCCAGAGCAAGAGTGAGAGAAAAACCGTGACAAAGACATGAAGCAGGGATAAAAACAACTTGAACGAGTGAGATATAGGGGGGTAGAGATGAAAGAGGCACGAGGTGTAATTTGGATTGGGGAGCTTTGAGATTCTCCACACGACCCTCAATAGCTTCAGGGCAAAACTTGGAGCCCCAGCACTTATTATTTTATAAATAAGGAACTGCTCTGCACCAATCTTTTGGGTAAAATAGATAAATCAAAAAGAGGGCGCATTTCCAGAAAGGCCCGGTAGTCATTTTTTGTTCAAGAACCGAGAATAATAGTGTGATTGATCCTTATATGGGGGCGGTACACTATTAGCTCCCATTTCCAGATAAATAAACAAAACTTGATTTTTAAACTATGGGGAGCAGGGCAGCATTTGAGGGGGAAAAGCCATAAGAACAGTTGTGTTTTTTTTTTGTTTTTTAAAGCAACAACCCAATCTAACTTGAAGCAACGTTTTTTCTTCTTTATGCTTCATTACCAAAACCGTTGATGGGGCGTGAAAAACCAAGCACGAAACCTAAAAATATCCCGAAAACTATTCACTGGAAGCCAGCACTATCACAGTCTCTCAGCAGCGCTCCTTCCAGCACGAGCTGCGAAGCGCGCGCTACCCGGTCCCGGATCCAGCTCGTTCCTGGCTGAATTAACTAAACTGTCAAATTGAAATGCAGAATTCATTGAAAATAGAATACTCTAAATTGAATCTGCTACGAGATAGCAAGTAGCCAGCTGAGACTGCGGCAGTGAGCACGGTGATGATGTACGTAAAAGCCACTGCAAGGAACATGCTGGCACGGTCTGCGACGTGCTCTATCTAATTTAGGTAAGTGCACTTTCAGAGCTCTGGCACACGTCAGGATTTTGTGGTCAACTGCCAAACTCCTCATTTTTCGGATCAATTTGATATGGACGTCCAGTGTGAGTCAATTTTTTTTTTGCTTCTACTGGGAACTTAATGATTAAGTGTGCTGTCTGTTTTATGTTACTGTAAATGAAAAGCAAAGCAAAAGACCAGGAAAGGTAGTAGTTAAGTAATTAGGCTGATGTGAGCCTGTCTGCTGACGGTGTCGCGGTAATTCAGCTGTAGGCGCGTGTTGCAAGATGGCGGTGCTCGTGCGGTTTTCCGACAATCTGTCTCCCCCGCATGATATTGTGGGAAGGTGCCCAGTCTAGGCTGAACGCAAACCTGTTTTTCTCAGTCTACGTAATTTTTATGTCTGCTTCTGCTGTCTACCGAGCCCACACCTGCAGTTTTTGCAGTGATTTCACCTGGTAAACAAGAAAGGTCACAAAACAGGCCAGGTTCCAGGAATTTATATCTGGATGGGCCAAGGGTGGGTTAGAGTAGGCGAATGTGTGCGCACATTTTGACAGTTCTGGAGGTAGCCTGCAAGCGCTAAATTAACGTATTTTCGTCCAAAGTTGTACAAAGCATGTGGAGAGGTCTTTGAGAGTAACAGCTAATATCTATACTCGTTAGGCCCAACCCCCGTAATTTTCAACAGGCCAGGAGGCATCCATAAAAGCATCTGGATACCAAGCAGATTTTAATAGTTCAAGTTTAAGGAGGTCCCTGTAATCACAGCCAAGCCTCAGCCGCGTAACACAGGCCCCCGCATCCCTCACAGTGTGGGGGACCCCGAAGCTCCAGGGGGCGAACTCAGCACTGCACTTCGGCCGGGTATCTCCTGATAAGAGTCCGGAGGTGGCCCCTCCACGTACCTTGCAGGGGGGGCCCTCAATTATTGTTACGCCTCTGCCAAGTCTTTGCACCACGGCTGGACTGGGAACAGCAACCAGCCCTGACAATCTGCGTGACCTGTAGCGGGGTTGGGGGTTGCTAGTGAGAAGCACCGCTCCCGCTTTTGTTACAGGGGGAGGATATTGCAGCACTGCTGCAAAACCGGCCCCAGTAACAAAACCAGCCGCCACCCTTCTAGCTCACCAGGAAAACACCCGGGGTCCGCTACTGCCAGTCCAGCCCTGCTTTGCACTAGGAAGACTGGCTATTTACTCCTTGCAATTTGCCCAACACCTATGTCTTTGCACACGGTGATCTTTGTAACTGTTTATTTTCATGTCATTCTTTTGCTTTCATTGATAAAAAAGTTTTTGAAAAAACATAACACATTTGGAACAAAAGAAAGCAGTATTATTGATACATGAGAGCAGTTTTAATGTCTGGCAATTGTAAAATTGCTACTTGCAGTCATAGAGGTAACCTTTTGGGGAGTATCACACAGAGAGCCCGAGGTGCGCAACGGCCCTCTTTGTGCACCTCGGGGCACTATGGTGTTGCACAAGAGGGCTACTTGTGCAGCCCCTTCTGTCATACTGATCACCCTGGCACACATGTAGAGTCAGCGTTTTCTTCAGTGCGCATTCTCTAATTTTTATGGGAGCATGGCCCCATGCAAATGAGGGAATTACTTTGCCTCTGCACCCGCACCATATCATGGTGCGGGTGCACAAAAAGACCCTAGGATAACTACTGACAAAATGCCACAAACAGGTCTGTGTGCCTCCTCAAGCTAGCCTTCTGGAGGGTGCCAAGGGGCTACCATGGACCCTTGCATACATCGTGTTGCAGGCAGGTGCAGTCACTAACTGCATGTGCCTGCAAGGTAATCCCTCCTCTTTAAATTACAGGCAGCATGCCGCCAGCATTGTGAAACACGAGTTCTAAACTTATAAATAGCTATTCCATATTTCACTGAAAGCGCTGCCCTCAGGGCAAACACACCAAGATGATGGACGGAGCCCTGAAACATTTCAGATACTCACCCTCAGTCACAGATCTGGGTTGAATCTATCATCGTTCTTTACCTCACTTTGCCACCCAAGTTCACACCCGGCTATATGTAAATCAGCTTTTTTTTTTGAAGCCGTTTATTACAGAATCCAAAAAATATACAAAGATGGGCCTACAACCTCCAGGCCGGCCGCTAGCACACAGAAGGAGCATATAATACAGACAGTAGAACGCACGCTGCGGTAGAAGGAAATTCACAGTAGTTGAAAGAGGCGTTGGTAGCCACACCATCCGGACCCCACACAACGGCTTCATTTTTATATAAATAATCAACAAAAACACAAGCCCACAAGGCAACCGACAGTCAGAAATAACAGCATGTGCTCCCCTAGGGGGGGGACCCCGCTGACCCATAGGAATATCGAAGGGGGGAAAGGTCAGGACGGGGACTAAGTAGACTCACAGCCCAGCACCGGGAGGACAAACAGGCTAAGGAGACGGGGCCGGTGACGAATCAGGCAATAGCGGCGGGGTACAGATTCCCCCACGGTAGGCGTTCCAGGGGCCCCACACTTTCATCCATTTCCCAGGCTTACCTCTCGCAACATACACCACCTTTTCCCGAAACATACACCAGTCCATGTTGTCCTTCCACGCCGAGACGGTCGGCGACCTCTGGGAACCCCACAATTGCGCAATGTCACGTTTGGCTACCATATATCCCAGAGTCGCCCACCACGTCTGCGGCACTGAATAGTCGGTTGGCTCCCACACGTTCAAAAGGCATCTCCTCGCCTCAGGCAGCAGCTGCACATGCGTAACTACCTGCAAAACCTCATGCACACCACGCCAGAATCGCACCGCCTCCGGGCATTCCCACAAAATATGGAGAAAGGTCCCCAAAGAACCACACCCACGCTTGCACAACCCGTCCACAGCATAGCCCATACGCATCAGCCTCGGTCCCGTAACATAGACCCTATGGAGTATCTTGAGCTGGACGAAGCGAAGGCGGGCCGGTATGGCCACCTCTTTCGGGGAGGCCACCGCAGACACCCAGTCCTCGTCATCCAGCTCCAATCCGTCAGCCCCCCACGCCTCGCGAAGGCCAGTCAGCAGTCCCGAACGGTCATTAATGAGCTTTTTGTAAATTAATGAAATCGTGCCGTCCGGGACATGCCCATCTAGCACTCTATCCTCCAGAGGGGAGTACTCCGGGATGGATGCAACGTCCGGAAATACGGAGCACAACGCATGACGGATCTGCAGATATCGAAAATACTCCCTGTCCTGCAGCTGGAATTCTGTCTGCAGCACGTCGAACGTTTTGAATCCCCCCCTCGTCCAGAGATCGCCCACCCTGCTGATGCCTATCATGTCCCACTTCTCAAAGCCCTTCGAGGTCCACAAGGAGCCCAGCCTCTCGGATGCGTATAGTGGCGTCGCCCGGGTCAAGCGATCCTTCCACCCCATCGCCATGTTAGCCGCGTGCCACACTCGTACCATGACCCGCGTGGGGCCCGTCAGACGTGCGTCGAGCGAGCTCGAATAAAGCGCTCGATTATAGTCACCACCCGGCAATAACATTTTATCCATCTCAAAGGCAGGGTTGAGAGCGTGCCCGTAAAGGCCGTGATTGATCGCAGCCAGCTGGGAGGCCCAGTAATATCGCTTGATATCAGGGAGGGCGACCCCCCCGTCGTACCACGGGAGCGTCAGCTTCGCCAGGGCGATACGCGGCCTGCCCTCCCAGAACAGTCGGCGCTGCAAACTCTCCACCTCACGAAAGTAGCGCGCCGGGACAACGTCCATTGTATTCTGTAAAGCATACAGGAAGCGTGGCAGCGACATCATCTTAAACAATGCCGCCCGGCCGAGCGGCGAGAGCGGCAGGCGCCCCCAGCGCGTGACGTCCTCCTTCAGGCGCCGGAGGGGGGGAAGCAAGTTCTGTTTATATCGGGCCTCCGCGTCCAGGGTAATGAAGACACCCAGGTACTTAAATCCCCGCGGGGCGATCTGGATAGGACAACCCCTCGGAAGGATAGGATCCTCCCCCGTGAGAACATACACACACGATTTAGCCCAGTTGATGACCAGGCCGGAGTTGAGGCCAAATGAGTGCAATACATCAACCAGTACTATCAGTGATTCACGTGGGGAAGCCAAGTACAGGAGAATATCATCAGCGTATAGAGATACGCGGTCCTCATACTCGGGGGTCCATCGGAGACCACGGATAGAAGGATGCCACCGCAGCCACTCCGCCAGGGGCTCCAAAGCAAGCGCGAAAAGGAGCGGCGATAACGGGCAGCCCTGCCGCGTGCCCCTGCCCAGCTCAAACGGAGCCGACACTCTCCCGTTCACAACCACCTGCGCCAGCGGTCCAGAGTACAACAGTTTCACCCAACCGATGAATCCCGGGCCAAACCCGAACTTCGCGAGCGTCGCCCAGATATATGGCCACTCAAGTGTGTCAAACGCCATAGTGGCGTCCAGGGACGCCAAAATGGCCGGCTCCCGTATGAACGGGACATGTGCGAGCACCCCATGCAAGCGCCGCAGGTTAAGAGCAGTGTTGCGATGAGGAATAAAGCCGGACTGATCCTGGTGAATCAAATCGCACACCACGCCAATCAGCCGATTAGCCAACACCTTGGCGAGAATTTTGGGCTCTGCATTCAACAGCGAAATAGGCCGGTAGGATGTGACCCGGTCCCGCCGCCTCCCCTCCTTATGAATAACCACGATAGTAGCCAGGCGCTGGTCCAGCGGGAGGGAACCCGCCGAGCGGGCCGCAAGGAACATAGCACGGAGATGCGGCGCCAGCGTGTCCGGTCGCAGCTTGTACAATTCGATGGGAAGACCATTAGGACCCATTGCCTTGCCGGAAGCGACCGAACGTATGGCGAGGGCAATTTACTCAGAGGTCGGGGCGGCGTCCAACGACACCCTGTCCTCCTCCGAAAGGTAAGGCAGCGCGATATCTCTAAGCAGGGCATGGGAATCCTCTTCCGAGCGGGAGGACACCGGGGAATACACCCTACGGAAATAGTCTGCGAAGCAATCTACAATGTCTTCAGGTTCCGTGACACACACACCATCCGGCCTCTCAATCGACGGGACAACTCGACTCGCTCTCTCCTTTTTATACAGCCACGCAATCAATTTCCCAGCCTTATCACCCACATCATACAGTCTCCCCTGTTGCTCTCTACTGAGGCCCCTGGCCGCCTCCGTGACGAGGGCCTTATAGGCCGCCTGCTTGAGTCGGAGAACATGTAGTTTGTCATCCGTCACCCCACATTCGAGGTCACCCTCCAACTCAGTGATTTCAGTTTCAACACGGGTCACCTCCTCCCGCTCGCGCCTCCGGGAATAGGAAATAAGGGACAGGGCATCCCCCCGGATCACCGTCTTAAATGCCTCCCACAGCGATATCGCCGATGACACAGACCCCACATTATCGTCAAAATATCTCTTAAGGGACTTAACCAACTCTGCGCGAATGGTGGGGTCACGCAGGTACCAGGGATTAATCGGGACCACCCTACCCTCTCCCCTCGGGAGAATATCGAAGTGCAACAAGAGCGGGGAGTGGTCTGAAATACCCCGGGCTAAATGGCGCACCTCCCCGATCCTCCCCGCATGCGCCGCCGGGACCAGGACATAATCTAGCCTTGAGAGACTGCCATGGGCCCCGGAATGAAAGGTGTACTGTATCTGCGTGGGATGTTTCAAACGCCAACAATCCACCAGCCCCAAGGTGTCCAAGAGGCCAGACAACCACGCCTGGGCACGGGGGAGATCCCTAGGGGAGTGACGGTCCTCAGTTCCGGAAACCACAGCGTTAAAATCCCCCCCAACCACTAGAATCCCCTCCGGAAGGCCAAGGAGGAGGCGCCCCAGATCCGCAAAGGTGGTCGCCTGCAACCCTGGCGGGACATAAACAGAAACAAAGACAATCACTCTGCCCTCCATTCTACCCACCAGAACCGTGTAACGTCCCCTGTCATCATGGATCACCTCATCAACTTCCAGCGGGAGCGAGGTCTTGGCCATGATGCCCACACCCCTTGAACCAGACGTGAAGCCCGAATGGGCCAGAAGGCGGTAGCCCCGTCGGTTCATAGCACGAAAGGAGTTGCCAATGAGGTGCGTCTCCTGCAGAAAAACTATGTCTGGTGAAATTCGTTTCAAGAACTGCAGGACCACACCTCGTTTTATCCTGTCCCCCAGTCCATTAACGTTCCAGGACAAAAGACTCAGTCCCCTACCCCCCATCATAAACAAAAGCAATCATTCGTCCCCCCGAGAGCACTTTAGGAATAACACAACAATACTTTTGCCTTGTGGTGCAACTGAACAACACCCCACCTCAACCCAACCGCCCCAACAAAACTCCCCCCTCCCTGCACCCCTGCATGAGCCCAGACAGCCCCCCCAACTTGCAGTGTGCCTGTCACCCCTATATAATGGAAACTAGGTAAACCCCCTAGAGGAGGAAAGAGTACCCCTTCGAGACCCCGCACCACCTACAAAGGAGGAAGAACAAGTACAAACAACACGAAACCCTAAGCTTGGCCGAAAGTGGCCGCATCTTCGTCCAGAGTGAGTCCCAGTATCAGCACCTCAGTCCCGGTCCAGTGGGCCCTCTCCTCCCGCAGCCCCCCCCCCGCCATCCCGATCCCGACCCCCAGACAAAGTGTCCAGCCAGTCCCCGGCCGTTTCAGGACGGTCAAAAAAGTGAGTGCGACCATCTACCTCCACCCGCAGCCTGGCCGGGAAGAGCATGGCATACTTTAAGTTCATGTCCCGAAGCCGCCGCTTGACGCCCAGGAAGCTCAATCTCTGCTTCTGGACCGCTTGGGTGAAGTCCGGATAAAAGTTCACCTCCATGTTCTCCAGCTTAAGCGGCCCTTGCAGCCTGGAGGCTTGCAGAAACGCGTCCCTGTCCCGAAAATTGAAAATACGGGCAATAAGAGGCCGCGGAGGGGCTCCGATCTTCGGCCTTCCCCCGGGAACCCTATGAGCCCTCTCCACGGCAAAGAATTTACTCTGTCCCCGAGGCTGGAGATGGGTAGTGATCAGGTCCTCCACGAAAAGATCCGCCGCCGACTCCTCCCGTCCCTCAGGTACTCCGATGATGCGGATATTATTCCTCCGGGCCCGGCCCTCGGAATCCTCCAGGCGCCGATCCATGAGCGCACTCGCCTGACGAAGCCGGTTCACCTCCGTCTGAAGGGCCGCCACCTCAGTCGTGAGGCCCGATGCGGTGCGGGCCAAAGAATCGACACGGTCGTTAGTCTTCGAGAGATCCGCTCTCACCAGGTTGACATCAACGAGGACCGTGTCGATTTTATGGGCTAAGGTGTCAAACCACTGGCCCACCGAGGCCTTCATCTCAGCAATGGCGCCCATGACGTCCTGCAGGGTCAGATCTGTGGGCAAAGCCGGGGCATCCGGGGGGCACTCAGAGGACTTGTGCGGTCCACCGGGAGATCCCTTCGGGAGGGTGTAGCGGTCCATGACGTTGGCCTGATGTGCGGCGCCACGCCGGGTCGACTTGGCCTTCAACCGATCGCCATCTTGTTTCGTGGCCATCGTCGCGGGTCTCACACCCTCACCAGCCACGCAGTAAAAGGCCAGCAATCAAGGCCACGGACTCCAGGGGGTCACCCCAGGACGGCGGAGCGGGCCACAGCAGGCAGGCAGGCAGGGTCTCCCAGCGAGGCCACCCCAACACTAAGAGCGCCGCGATCCCACTTGCAAAGACGGCAAGGGGGGCGCGAAAGTGAAAGTGAAAGTGCGGGGTACGCGACTCGCCAGGCCCAGCCCGCCGTTGTTGTTCACTTTGCCACCGGGTCGCCCCCAAACGCGAGTCCGGGGTCAGGAGAGAAGCAGGCCGCAAACTTCAATCGGTGCTCACTCCGGCACCCGAGGTCCGATTCGAAAACGGGAAACGGGTACCACCTCGGCTCAGGTTCACCGACACAGTCCCCTCAACCGATACAGGATGAAGACAGGATAAACGTAGGAGGTTGCGGAGGTCCTCGGGAGCCTCGCACCTACGCGGCCATCTTGGTTGAGCGCTAGGCTCCTCCCCCTGCAAATCAGTTTTGACCCTGTTCCTTATGGGAACAGTCCAGCCCGAACTGCCAAGCTAGGTCTACCCTGGACTAGAAACAAGCATCCCGGGACCGGTTTCAGGGTAACACCCCTCATCAGCCAGGCTAACTTGAATGGACTGTTCCCATGAGGCACGGTGTCAAGACTGATTTGCATATGGATGGGTCTAAACTGGGATACTATACTATTTTTTCAATGTGTCAAAATAATATAACAGCCCTAATTACGATGTTGGGCGGACTTATGTCCCTTGTCACCATTGCGGAAAGGAACCACCCAACCTTAGGTTGGTGGTTCCGACCACGCTATTACGATGCAACCGCACATAGAGCAGTCAAAAACTTCCATTTCACAATGGAAGCTTGTGCGGCAGGTGTAAAGCGCCCGCAGCACAAGTTTCCATTGTGAAATGTAAGTTTGTAAACAGGCACCTCATGGATTCCCACACAGGTTTAAACTCTGACCGCCGTCATCCTACTACAGCGGTTGGACTTTAAACCTGCCATGTTGGGCGGAAAGCCTATCATCGCTGGTCGGAGGCTTTCCACCCAACATCGTAATCGGGCCCAATATATCTTTAGGAGTAATAATGAATATTAAATAAATGTTAATATTTGGTGATTTGGAAGATTTACTCAACCTAATTTTTTAAAAACAAATTCTAGGAGTGGGATGCCAGGGATAAAGGGTTTTGAGTGTGGAGTGCATTAATACATAGGTATTAATTTTAAAACTATTTAAGTACTTCTGATATAATACTAATCATTGAATACAATTTTTTGTTAATATTTTCAAAATACATTTTAGGCATGGGATGCTAGAGATTTAAGGGATTTGGTTGAGGAGTGAATGAATGTTCAAGCGTTCATTTTAATATTACTACAGTACTCATTATATAATAGAACTAATTACATTCAAATATAAGTATTTGTGAATTTTTTAAGCAGGATGCCAAGGTTATTGTGGATTGGAATGGGGAGTTTATCAATACTTAAATATTATCTTTAACATTTTTTAATAATTTATATTGCATGTTTTTAAATGAATCTTTTAAATTTAATTTAAAAGAAATTAAATTACAATTCTATTACTAATAAAATATTTCACACTATTAATCCATTTTATTTTATACTGTCTATGTACTTAATATTTTATTTATTTATTTATTTAACTTGTATAGCGCACAGATACCCCAACGGGGTGTCCCGGCGCTTGTGTGAGAGCGTATGCAGTACTATCTGTAAGGTAAAAATTTAACAGAATAGAAAAGTTTTCAGGGCTCTCCGAAAGGGAGGTTCGTCTCGAATGATCCTAATGTACAAGGGTAGGTTGTTCCAGTGGGAGGCAGTACATACTTGGAACGTTTTCCCCCCAGATCGAGCCTTTTTAGCCCTCGGGGTAAAAAGAAGATGTTGAGAGTTCGACCGGAGTGAACGAGTGTTTCTGTAAGGACGGAGGCATGAGGACAGGTGAGCAGAACCCTTCCCATTGATCGCACGGTGGGCAAGGGTGAGGGCCTTAAATTCCGACCTTTTATGAACTGGGAGCCAATGCAGCCTGAGTCGGTGGGGGGTGATGTGTTCTCTGAGGGGGAGGCCACAGACCAGACGGACAGCTGCATTTTGAACTGTTTGAAGACGCCTCTGAAGACCTCTGGATAATCCCAGATACAGGCCATTGGCATAGTCAAGATGGGAGGTGATTAAAGCCTGCACAATCGTTTTTCTGGTTTGGTTAGGGATGAAGTTGATGAATTTTTTCACCATCCTCATTTTAGAAAAGCAAGCCACAGATACAGACTGAATTTGTTTCTTGAAGGAAAGATCACTATCCCAAATGACTCCTAAGTTTTTGACGGAATCCTTAGGCAGAGGGGGGGCACTCAAATCGAGAGGCCACCACAAAGTAGGGTCCAATGGAGAGGGCTGGTGAAAAAATATAACTTCGGTTTTGCCAGCATTGAGCCGGAGGCAGTTGTTATCCATCCAGCTGGCAATGTTCCGAAGGCAATTTTTTAGTGGGTCAAAGGTAGACTCAGACGGGGAATCATATGAAAAAAGAAGCTGTATATCATCCGCATAAGATGTGGCCTGTATTCCAGATAGGGAGATGATCTCGGCCAGCGGGGAAAAATATACATTAAACAAGAGAGGGCTTAGTGAAGAGCCCTGAGGAACGCCCCACTTAAGGGGACGGCTGCTTGACGTAAAGGGGGGAGTGAATACAGCCTGAGTCCGATTGGACAGAAAGGAGGCAAGCCATTCCAAGGCCTTGCCCTGAACGCCTTTTGCCTGTAGACGATCGAGAAGGATAGGGTGAGAGACGGTGTCGAATGCTGCCGACAAGTCTAACAGCACCAACACCGCTCTAGAGCCCTCGTCAACTTTCCATCTGATAGCGTCAGCCATCTCCAAGAGGGCAGATTCGGTGCTATGACCCGACCTGAAGCCATGCTGGGAGATGTGGAAGGCACCACTCCTCTCTAAGAAACTAGACAATTGACCATGTACAAGTTTCTCCAGTACTTTGGCTGGGGCAGGGAGCAAGGAGATGGGGCGATAATTCGCTGGTTCAGAGGGGTCTGCGGTTGCCTTTTTGATGATGGGAACCAGTCTAGCGTGTTTCCAAGAGTCTGGAAAGATACCTGTTAGAAGAGAGTCATTCCAGATTTTGTTCAGTAAAGGATTGAGTAAAGGAGCAAGGGATTTATACTGCTTTGCTGGCCACGGGTCGAGGGGGGAGCCAGATTTGCACTTGAGTAATTCTGCCAGAGACTGTTCTAAGGAGATCACCTCAAATTTAGAAAAAACCTTATCAGGATTGGAGCTGATTGAACCTGATTTCAGTTGGGAAGGGGTGATGTTACTGGGAAAGGAGTTCTGAATGACCGCAATCTTGTCTTCAAAATAGCTTGAAAGATTGTCGCAGAGGGCCTGAGAGACCAGTGGTTGGCGCTTGAGGGCCATGGGGTCAGTAAAAGCTCTGACCGTGTCAAAAATGACTCTAGACGATCCCTTAGCTCGGGTGATTTTCTCCTCAAGGTGGGATCTTTTATGGTCAATATTTTGTTTAATATAATATTTTGTTTAATATAATATTATTATTTTGAATACTTTATATTTATCATTTTTTGACTTAACATTTTTAGATAAGAGAAAATATATTAACTGTAAAAATATTGTTTGGACAAAAAGCTATTACAAAATTAGCAATGAGTGATTTTGTTAAATTAATAATAATAGTGTTTAGTGCTTAAAAAAATTAAATTGTGAAAAACATATATAGTTTTGGGAAAAATAATTAATACAAAAATCAGTTTTATTTAACATGGGTATGTTTTATATATTTTATAAAATAATATTGATGCAACAAATCAGTAAAAAATGACACATATTATACAGAAGGAGACCGCAATAGCAAGTGAAGCACTGAAGGGAACTCCATCCCCCAGCGTCCATCACGGCCAGAATGACGCCAGCGCCTACGCCACAAAATCTTTGCTCCAGGAGGCGCTCAAAAGGGGCTCAGGTCTCCCGCAGCTCAGGAGACAGCAATAGCAAGTAAAGCAGTGAAGGGGACTCCATCCCCCAGCGTCCATCACGGCCAGAGTGATGCCAGCGCCTACGCCACAAGATCTTTGCACCAGGAGGCGCTCTAAAGGAACTCAGGTCTCCCACAGCGTGGGAGACCGCAATAGCAAGTGAAGCAGTGAAGCGGACTCCATCCCCCAGCGTCCATCATGGCCAGAGTGATGCCAGCGCCTACGCCACGAGATCATCGCGCCAGTAGGCGCTCAAAAAGGGCTCGGGTCTCCCGCAATAGCAAGTGAAGCAGTGAAGGGAACTCAATCCCTCAGCGTCCATCACGGCTAGAGTGACACCAGCGCCTACACCATGAGATCTTTGTACCAGGAGGTACTCAAAAGGGACTTGAGTCTCCCGCAGCACGGGGCACACGCGGGCATGGCCGTGCCAAGGGTGGGCCTGTCCACGTGCGATCGTGGCCGGGCTGGGTCAACTCCCTTGGTCCTATGTGAGCTGGATCAGTTGAAGCCAACCGTTGGAACTACTCGTGCCAAACACCTGAAAGGAGCACAGAGCACGGAATACGGAGGATAAGGAATTGATATACTGCTGGCCATTGGACGGTGTCCACAGATCTTGGATACGTGAGTACTTAGCCTTCCTTTTCTGGGACATCTTTTCACTCTGCCCACGAACTCGGAGGTGGGCTCACTGGAGAAGGGCATTATAGGGAAGAGGAAAACCGCACCCACGCAGGATTCAAATAGTGGAACCATTGACTCCTTCCTGATGAAAGCTGTGGTGGCAATTACTTTAGAAATAGATAAGACAGGCGACTCTCTCTAGACAAGGCGGGGTGGCATTTTCAGTGCTGGGGGAGACTATCGGCCCTGTGGCTGAAAAATCCCTAGAGGGAGCACCGGGACTAGGACAGGAGGGCCTGGGGGTCTCTAGCTATAGCCCTTGCCAAATTAACACAGCTTCTGGGCAGAACACTCGGATTAGGGTCTCGGCGGCCCCTGCTCATAGCTCCGAGGAGAGTGACCCCCTGCGCCAAAGAGACTAGGGAAAGTGAACAGGAAAACAGTTCCAGTAAAAAAGGGGAGGGCGCTGTTAGTGCGGATATTATTGACATTAAAGACACCAGAGCCTTTAACATCTTCTGTGCCCATGACGAGATGATCTCGTCATGGAGCACAGTCGTGCTGTGCCCATGACGAGACTATCTCGTCATGAACCCACCCACGGGGGAAGCGCCAGGCACAGGAGGGGGAAAAGGCCTGGCAGCGAAAGGGTTAAGGTACTATTGGCTCCCTTAAAGCACAATATTGTGGAAGCATTCACTGGTTTATTGAATAACTTTTGTAATGAAATTACTAAAGTTTTGAATGACACCAGAGCTACACTTGGTAATGTTGAAAATACCCTGGCTCCCCTTACTCAGGTCTCGCAGACGTTAGTTTCTCAGTATTAGGCTGCTCAACCATTAATTCCCCCTGCAGGGGCATAGATCCCTACCCAGACCCCTTCAGCTAGACCAAGCGCATTAGGGATTGTGACACAGGGGCAACCTACCTCGACCTCCTGTGACTCGCAATATTGGCCAGGCTTTCAGGGGGCACCAGTCACGGCAACAGGTAACTAACGTAGATATTCTAGCTACCCCAAATAGCCCTGACCTGCCAGTAATAGATCTAGTCCTGGTAGGGGTACCAGGCCTGAATAGTTCAAAGGACGAGTCCACCAACAATTGATTAACAAAGCAACTCACTGGTTATGTACACATGTGAGATTTAACATGGCTGATCACAGGCATATTTTGATGGCTAGGCGGGTGGCCAGGATCGATAAGACCAAGAAAACATTTAAAGGGTATAGCGTGATTGTCACGCTCAGACACCCAGAACTGGCACATAAGATCTTATATTACACCTCGCAATCATTCGCAGCTGATTCTGGGATCGAGCCCCTACCCTAGTGTTTTTTTTTATAGGCCACCTTTTAGCCCCACACAACCCCAACCTCTCATAGCTCAGGAGGGGGACTTCCAACTTCACTTAATAGAGGCATTTATCCCATGAGGGATTTAAACTACATAGACTGACAATGAGTGGGAGAGTACGGGCAAAGAGAATGATATTCTTGTTGAATCCCCTGTTGTACCCGATGTGATAGAGAAGACTAATCCAGGGCTAATAAAAGGTTCCTGTTACAAACATAGGGAACATAGTAATATGAGGCTTTGTGAACTAGGGAAGACCTCTACTGCCCCCTTTTTTAATCAGGGTGGGGACGGGGGGAGGGTGACTTAAATATAGTCTCCTGGAATGTGGCAGACTTAGCTAGTAAACTCATGGATGAGCAGTGGCTCCAATACCTCAGACATTGTAATATATTTTGTATACAGGAAATGTTGGAGCCAGTTAACAGAGTTTTTCTAGAGGGCCATTCATTTTTCCCCAGCTGAAAGGTCTAGATCAGGGAGAGCAAGGTGGGTGTATTTATATTTGTAGACCTCAGGGTCCACGGTAATATGAAGCCCGAGCTGTGGGACGTACAAGGGCTCACATTAACAAGCAAAACATAGCGATATGTCTTAATTAATTTTTATAATTCAAGACAACAACCCCAAGGATTGACTAGCCTTGATGAGTTAAGCGGATGCCTTGAGCATCTCCAGGGGGAAGGTCTGTCGCAGACTCAATTAATTTTAGTGGGAGATTTTAATTGCCACCTGTGCCCCAACCTAGTAGTGACTCATCGAGATTGGTCCGCTTGCATAATAAGTGAAGGATTGCACATGGAACATACTCAGGAAGGGCGGGACCTAAATGTCCTCCTAAATGCATATGCTTTATCACACACTTTGGATCTGCTAGCCATCCTTCTAGACTCACTGGTGCCCCTGAACTACAAAGGTAGAGGCTGTGCAACTTTTATTGATTTCATTTTTGTGTCCCCCACACTAAGAAGGATTATATCTTCCTTTAACATACAACATAGTAGTTTTAGTGACCACAATCCAGTGATTATGTCACTTGTAGCCCCTTTGAACCAACCTGTACCGCTGAGAATAACGCGGTGTAGGATCTCGTTACTGATCACGCAGGTGCTTAAGATGGTCTCAGGTCGATGTTAGCGCTTTTAATAAATCTTTTAATAAATCTCTTTTTAGTGTAAGTAATCACATCTTGAATTGTTTAGACTTGCAAGCTCAAGGGGAATAAATTATCCAAGCATTTACTGCTATAACTCAAGCATGGTTTGTTAACAGCTCCAGCACCCCCTCCAGCACAGATGACCGAAGATGGTTTGACGGGGAGTGTTCTTACTTCTTATGCCCTTAGAGCTCTTAAAAGGGCCCTAAACCAGACCCTGAGAGACAGTTGCTGGGTGGCGGACTGCGGAAGTAATTACTAGCATGCTGTCAAGAGGCGGAAGCATTTATTGAAAAGAAAAAGCTTGGGAGGACTTAATAGAGGCATGTGAGCAGAAGAATTGCACCCTTTTTTGGAGGGTCATTAATAACCCATGTTTCAAAGACCCAAATAAACCAGGGTTAAGTCACAATATGCTACCAGAACAATGCCTGATTCATTTTGAGGGGTTTATAATCATTGCCACAGGGAGGAACCTTCACAGGAATTAAACATTTACCATAGACTTGAACACATCACCTTTACCTTGGACAAGGTTAGAATGGGAATTGAGGGACTATCTCGAAATAAGGCTCCGGGACCACATGGGTTCTTGCCTGACCTTTTCCGCTCCAACACAGAGATATGGACCCCACTCCTCGTCAGGGTTTTAAATGCGGCAGCAGCAACAGTAATGCCGGCATCATGGTCTACTGCCACCGTGGTTCTGCTTTTCAAGAAGGGAGATAGAGACAGTCCACATTATTATCGCCCCATATTCCTTATTGATGTTACAGTGAAGGTTCTGGGCCGGGACTTACTGAACAGGTTGTCTGAATGGGCAGAGACTAATTAAATAATATCGGAAGTACAATATGGGTTCCGTGCTGGTAAGTCGACCTCAGATCAATGCCTAAATTTATATCTTATAATCGCCAAATATACAATAGCTAAACTCAGGCGCTGTTTCTGGGTTTTATGGACCTCACTGCGGCTTTCGACTGTGTGAACCATTGTAAACTCTGGAAATTGCTGGGAGAGCTTGAGGTTGATCCGGAAATAACCAACATCCTAATGACCTTGCATTTTAATACTACTGCAGTAATCAGATACACACGGGAGGGGAAAACCACCTATCATTTTAACTGCTCAAGCAGGGTCAGACAGGGTTGTATATTAGCGCCTTTCCTGTTCACACTATGGGGACGATTCCGATCCGGGTCGGAAGGGCACCGAACACGATCCGGCCGGAAAAACTACAAGCCGTACGCGTGTTTTCCGGCCAACTCGTACAGCTGTACAAGCGAGCAAGTACGATGAGAGCTACGTGAGATTCACCAACCGAGTCGTTTCCGGGTCCGAACCGCTCCGTACGTCTCGGTCGGAAGCTAACCGTGGCGTGCAATGGATGCGATTTACAACTGAGCCAGTACGATGCACGCGTCAGACAGCCTGTGCGAGCTGGAGTGTCCAGCTCGCAAAAGCTCCCGGAGTCGGACTTCGGGGTCCGCGTTGGACCCCCTAACACCTGCAGCCCTACGACTCGGACACAGGGGGAGACCTATGGGTCTCCCCAACACAGGCATGTACGGTGCGGATGGCACCGACGCGTACCCACTGTAGGGGGCGCACTTGTTCGAGACGTACCCATTCAGTCAATGGGAGCACATGTAAGTGTCGTACAACTGGCTCCCCTTGACTTCTATGGGAGTCCGACCGAACCGAGTCTGACAGCATACGTGCACATCGTACTCGGTCGGACTGTCGGGGTCGCATCGTACTCGCTCGGTCGGAAAACACTTTCTGACCCGGATCGGAATCGGCTCCTATATATTAATGGTCGTGATTCAGCCCTGATGGCCCTACAGGCTGATACCCCTAGGATAGGAACAAGACCAGTTTCGGTCTTGCTATATGCAAATGACGCGGTACTCCTTGCACGTACCCCGAAGGGCTTGCAACTTTTACTCTGTGGGTTTGTGTCTTTTATGGATACGATGAATTTGTCACCAAACCTAACCAAATCCTACATCATGGAAATTGGCAAGCAGAACAGGAGGCCCAACACATATAAAATAGGCACACAGAGTTTAATGAAAGTCCCAACCTTTTTAATTTATGAGAAATTGAGTTTTAAACATTTAGTGGAGGAGAAATGACTGGAAATGTCAAGGTCATTGGGAGCTATCGCAAATTATGCTCATAGATTAGGTAATTGGTCACTGGGGATAATTTTAAAGCTTTGTAACTCCTTTTTGTATGTCCAACGTTTTATATGGTAGCGAGGTATGGGGGTATAGGGTGGCTAACTATTTACAAACCACATAAAATAAATTCCTTAGGCGGATCTTGAAAGTTCCTCGTAGTACCTCGTGTACTCTGTGCATGAGGGAATCCTTCCTGTACATAAACAAACAAACCATGGCATTTTGCTTTTTGCACAGGGCAGCACACATCGAAAAGCAAATAATGCATTTCTCCTCGTTCTGCCAACTTAAGACCAGGGTTTTCCTGGTCTTAGTTTTGGCGCTGCCTCCTATGTACACCACCCTTGTACATAGGGGGCAGCATCAAATACAATGGGTGTTGTGGTGGAATCCCACCCACAACACCCACTGCACTCCCCTTTCACACTAACCATAGCGTGAAAGGGGTCCGTATGTACAAGGCAGCGTTAAGCGACATTAAGTGACTTAACGCTCCCTTGTACATAAGGCGCAGTCCCTATCGCCACCACAACGTCGGTAAAAGTGACGTTGTGGAGGCGATAGGGGCTTGTATACATACCCCCTTTGATTATAAATATTTTCTTTTTTTAATTTGCACGTCAGCCATTTTCTTCGATGTTTTTTGTTTTGTGGCGCTTTCTTTAGTTGGTAGATTACTGTGGTCAAGATCGGATGGACGCTGAAGCTGCAGTCTGGTAAGAACAAATACTTAATTTAGGTTACTTAATTTACTGCAAGGGGAGTTTAAGTGGAGTAGTTATGTTTTAGCTATGTCAGAAATATATATATATTTTGCTGTGTAATGCTGTTTACATCCTCATGCAGGTTATTAATGATTTGTCGAATGGTACTTCTAGTTTATTTGTTAACTAATTGGGCAATTTTTAAAATGTTCTTTACTTACATTAAGATTCCTTTATAATAAAAAAATAGGAATCTACTTTTTACATTTTTCGTTAAAAAAAATAATATATATATATATATATTCACTGAAAAAACCATAGGTTTCAGGCCTGATATAGTGAGGAATTCGCATTTAAAAAACCTTAGAAATTCACTGAAAAAAACAATAGGTTTCAAGGGTGTTATAGTTAGCTGGACATTTCACTCGAACAAAACCATTGAAATTCCCTAACTACATCTCGCGCGCCCGCAATCCACTGCTGATGATGTCACATATTACATCATTCATGACATGGTCAGTGACATCACTGATGACATCTCAAATGACATCACTGATGACATCACTGATTACATCATCCATGTGCCAATCAGATACACCTCATCATACACTAGTATAACCTTTCATCACTCACTGTAAAATAAGTATCACCTCAGGCCCCGCCCCCTACCTTCACCACTGTGCAAACGCGCCCTGTGGCGCGTTTTAAGTTGGGGGATTAAGTCCCCTTGAATCCTGAGGTCCCCTGGCGGCCAACTAGGCCACCAGATACATCAAGTAAGCGCCACGGAGCTGCGTTGCAAAGAGGTGTAAAAAGGGATGTGGCCTCCTTACATCTCTCTGCAACGCAGCCCCCTGGCGCATACTGGAGGTTCCTGGTGGGCTAGTTGGCCCCCAGGGACCCCCAGTATTCAAGGGGAATTAGTTCCCCCTCTGCAAACGCGCCAGGGAGTGCGTTTGCAGAGTGGTGTAAGGAGGGGGTGTGGCCTCCGGCCCGATCCTGTTTTTTTTTTCTTCTTTTTTTTTAGAAAGGTGGCTGTGTAGCCCTCCTTCTTTTTCTATTTTTTTGGCCCTGGGGACCCCATCCCCCAGGGCCTGCTCCCAATTTTTATTTATAAAAAAAAAACGCGAAGGGGGCCGCGTGGCCCCCCACCCGAGGCCATAATTTGCCCCGGGGACCCCATCCCCCGGGGCATGGGCCTTTTAAAAAAAAAAATGTATGGAGGGGGGCTGCCTAGCCCCTCTCCTCTGGCCACTTTAAGGCCCTGGGGACCCCATCCCCGGGGCCAGCCATTGCTTTTTTATTTTCATTTTTTTTAATGGTGGAGGGGGGCCACGTGGCCCCCCTCCAAGGCCACTTATGGCCCCGGGGACCCCATCCCCCGGGGCCTGGCCTCCGTTCGGGACGTGGGGGGGTCCCCAATCCCCCCATGGTCCCAGCCGGCTCCCCGCGTCCTGCGGGAGCCGGCATTGCTTTTCCACATGGTGAGCAGCTAACATGCTGCTCCCCAAGTGGAAAAGCAATCAGCTTTGCTTCATTGAAGCAAGAGCAGGTTTCCCTACTCTCGCTTCAATGAAGCAAAGCAGTTTGCAATGACAGGGCGGGAGCCGTGAGGCTCCCGCCCTGTCATTGCAAACTACTGTGTCCCGGGGGTGGGCACCCCGGGACACTGCAGGAGCCGGCCCTGGGGGGTGGTGGTCCCCAGGGCCTATACAAGGCTCCAGGAGGGGGGACGCGTGGCCCCCTCCCACATTGACAAGTTGCCCCGGGGGGTGGCGGTCCCCAGGGCTGGGGGGGCCTGAGAGCCCCCCCACCCCAAATTATTTTAAGCCCTGGGGGGTGGCGGTCCCCGGGGCTGGGGGGGCTGAGTGCGCCCCCACCTATGTTGAAGAAGCCCCGGGGGCTGGCGGTCCCCGGGGCTGGGGGGGCCGTGAGCCCCCGCATATACTATCTTCGAGCCCTGGGGGCTGGCGGTCCCCGGGGCAGTGTGGGGGGGATTGGGACCCCCCCACAGTTTTTTTTTAATTATGCCCCCGGGATTTGGCCCCCGGGGCCAATTAGCATATTCAGTGCAGAGCTCGCGCTGAATTTATTTTTTTGGGCCGAAATTCGCGCTGGTTGCGCGAATCTCGACGATTTTATTTTTTTTTAATTCTTTTTTTGGCCCTGGGGGTCCTTGTGGGACCCCCTGAGCAGGCCTAGGAGGTCAGGGTATTTCTACCCTGTCCCCTTTTTGTGTTTTTCGCGTTTGTTATATATATATATATATATATATATATATATATATATATATATATATATATATATATGTATATATATATATATATATTCAAGGCTCAGGCTTGGGTTTTGTCTCGTGAGGAGCACTCGAACATCAGCACGTGGCTCCAAGCACAGCCCCAGTTTCGAGGTACAGGAGAGTGTGTCAATCAATCCCTCTTCACAGTTCTGGCATCATTCTTCTGCCGACGCGTTTCGAAATTCTTTTCTTCTTCATGGGCTGATGATGGCAGAAATTCAGCACCTACCAGGTGGTGTCTCCAATTATGCACGATAGCGCGCCCTCTTATTGGCTGATCTGTAGGTGATGAATTTCTGAATTCAAGGGCAACCTTTGAGTATGGATATATATATATATATATATATATATATATATATATATATATATATATATATATTTATTTTTTCCTTAAATAAATTTAATGAGCGGTGGATAAACAAAGCAGTAGGGAGGTGTTACGTAGATTACTTAGCAATTACTGCTTTCCACAGCTTCTTTACTCTTTGTTAAACAGTTAATTTTTTTAAGATTTCCGGGTTTCTAGGGCTTGCACGTAAAAGAAATATTGGATTGCACGTAGTATTTGGTGAGAGGTTTCGTAATACCTCGCCAAGTTCTGAAAAAACTAAAGGTAACAAAAAATGTGGGTGAAATTAAAAATAGATGGTCTCGTCATGGAGCACAGCCGCGCTGTGCCCATGACGAGACCATCTCGTCATGAGGCATACCCTAGGGAATCCCTCTGGTGCCGGCACCAGAGGGATTCCCTTTTATTGTAAATAGCCTCGGGAGCTGGGGAAGAGCTTCCCCAGCTCCCGAGGCCCCCCCCCCCCCCTTTCACTGTAATGACGATCGGCGCGCACGTCGCGCCGACGTCATTACAGTGAAAGTGAAACTGAAATGAGCCAAGAGGCTCATTTCAGTTTTACTTTCTACGTGCTCAGGGGGCTATCTCAGCCCCCTGAGCACGTAGAAAGACGGGAGAGGTATCGTTGGAAAGGGGAGAATCTCCCCTTTCCAATGGTATCCCTCCCCAGTGGATCCTTGCTTGGGGATCTCCACAGGAGGGCGATCCCCAAGCAGGGATCCACCCACTAGACACCAGGGTGGGGAGAGCGGCCCCTTGGGCAAGGGCCATTGCTCCCCCCAAATAAATCTGGCCAAATTCAGTCTTTTTGCCCCCCCTGGGGGGCAGATGGGGGCAGTAGCCCCCAATCTGCTCCCCCGGGGGGGCAAAAAGCCCACTAGACACCAGGGATTTTTTTTTAAATTACAAAATTGGGGTGGGGGCTGCCCAAAACGGGCAGGCCCATGCCCCCACCCCACCCCCAATTAATACAGTCTTTCTGCCCCCCCGGGCAGCAGATGGGGCATTGGCCCCTAATCTGCCCCTTCGGGGGGGCAGAAAACCCACTAAAAACCAGGGATGAGTTTTTAGTTTTTTTTTAGGGTGGGGGCTGCCCGCAACTGGCATGCCAATGCCCCCACCCACCCGCCACCATTACAGCCTCTCTGCCCCCCTGGGGGGCAGATGGGGCATTGGCCCCCAATCTGCCCCCCCCGGGGGGGCAAAAAGCCCTCAGGACACCAGGGAAATAAAAAATTAAAAAAATAGGGTTGGGGGCTGCCCAAAACGGGCAGGCCCATGCCCCCACCCCACCCCCAATTACTACAGTCTTTCTGCCCACCCGGGGGGCAGATGGGGCATTGGCCCCTAATCTGCCCCTTCGGGGGGGGCAGAAAGCCCACTAAAAACCAGGGATTCGTTTTTAGGTTTTTTTTAGGGTGGGGGCTGCCCGCAACAGGCACGCCAATGCCCCTACCCTCCCCCCCCACAAAAATGACAGTCTTTCTGCCCCCCAGGAGGCAGATGGGAGCTGTAGCCCGGTGGCCGCCGAGCACCGGGCCAAAAACCCAGGTGACCCCCCTTGCAAAACCAGGTCGTTTTGAGGTAGGCAATTTTCATGTCGCCTCAATACGTTTTGGGGCCTTGCCTGTTGCGGGTACTTGGGCCTCCCACACGAGTGAGGCACCGTTTTTATCGGGAGACCTGGGGGAACACTGGGTGGTAGGAAATTTGTGTCAGCCCGGTGATGCCTCAACTTTCCCACACATAAATGTGTGAAAAATGTGATTTTTTCAGCTAAATTTGAGGTTTGCAGGGCATTCTGGGTAAGGAAACGTTGGGGGATCCACGCAAGCCATACCTCCCTGGAATCCCCCACGTGTCTAGTTTTCAGAAATGTGTAGGTTTGGTAGGTTCCCCTAGGTGGCCGCCGAGCACCGGGCCAAAAACCCAGGTGACCCCCCTTGCAAAACCAGGTCGTTTTGAGGTTGGCAATTTTCATGTTGCCTCACTGCGTTTTGGGCCCTTGCCTGTCGCGGGTACTTGGGCCTCCCACACAAGTGAGGCACCATTTTTACCGGGAGACCCGGGGGGACGCTGGGTGGTGGGAAATTTGAGTGAGCCCAGTGATGTCACAACTTTCCCACACAAAAATGTGTGAAAAATGTGATTTTTTCAGCTAAAATTGAGGTTTGCAGGGGATTCTGGGTAAGGAAACGTTGGGGGATCCACGCAAGCCATACCTCCCTGGAAGCCCCCAGGTGTCTAGTTTTCATAAATGTATGGGTTTGGTAGGTTTCCCTAGATGGCCGCCGAGCACCGGGTCAAAAACCCAAGTGACCCCCCTTGCAAAACCAGGTGGTTTTGAGATAGGCAATTTTGATGTCGCCTCACTGTGTTTTGGGCCCTTGCCTGTCGCGGGTACTTGGGCCTCCCATACAAGTGAGGCACCATTTTTACCGGGAGACCCGGGGGGACGCTGGGTTTTGGGAAATTTGAGTGAGCCCGGTGATGCCACAACTTTCCCACACAAAAATGTGTGAAAAACTTGATTTTTTCAGCTAAAATTGAGGTTTGCAGGGGATTCTGGGTAAGGAAACATTGGGGGATCCACGCAAGCCATGCCTCCCTGGAAGCACACGGGTGTCTAGTTTTCAAAAATGTATAGGTTTGCTAGGTTTCACAAGGTGCCCGCAGAGCTACGGTTCAAAAACTACAGCTAGACATTTTGCCAAAAAAGGGTCATTTTTCACTGCGAAATTGAGGTGTGACCACGTTGCGTTTTGCGCCGTTTCCTGTTGCGGGCACTAGGCCGACCCACACAAGTTAGGTACCGTTTTTCTCGTAAGACTTTGGGGAACGCGGGGTGGGTGGAAATTTGTGGAATCACGCAGATTCCGGAACTTTGCACCACAGAAATATGGGGAAAATGTGTTTTTTTTGTCAATTTTTTAGGTTTGCAAGGGATTCTGGGTAACAGACCCTGGTGTGAGGCAGTCAAGTCACCCAATCCTGGATTCCCCTGGGAGTCTAGTTTTCAAAAATGTATAGGTTTACTAGGTTTCCCAAGGTGCCCGCATAGCTAGGGTTCAAAAACTACAGCTAGACATTTTGCCAAAAAAGGGTCATTTTTCACTGCGAAATTGAGGTGTGACCACGTTGAGTTTTGCGCCGTTTCCTGTCGCGGGCACTAGGCCGACCCACACAAGTGAGGTACCGTTTTTCTCGTAAGACTTTGGGGAACGCGGGGTGGGTGGAAATTTGTGGAATCACGCAGATTCCGGAACTTTGCACCACAGAAATATGGGGAAAATGTGTTTTTTTTGTCAATTGTTTAGGTTTGCAAGGGATTCTGGGTAACAGACCCTGGTGGGAGGCAGTCAAGTCACCCCATCCTGGATTCCCCTGGGTGTCTAGTTTTCAAAAATGTATAGGTTTGCTAGGTTTCTCAAGGTGCCCGCAGATCTAGGGCTCAAAAACTACAGCTAGACATTTTGCCAAAAAAGGGTCATTTTTCACTGCGAAATTGAGGTGTGACCACGTTGCGTTTTGCGCCATTTCCTGACGCGGGCACTAGGCCGACCCACACAAGTGAGGTACCGTTTTTCTCGTAAGACTTTGGGGAACGCAGGGTGGGTGGAAATTTGTGGATCCACGCAGATTCCGGAACTTTGCACCACAGAAATGTGGGAAAAATGTGGGATTCTGGGTAACAGACCCTGGTGGGAGGCAGTCAAGTCACCCCATCCTGGATTCCCCTGGGTGTCTAGTTTTCAAAAATGTATAGGTTTGCTAGGTTTCCCAAGGTACCCGCAGAGCTAGGGTTCAAAAACTAGAGCTAGGCACTTTGCCAAAAAAGGGTAAATTTTTACTGCGATATTGAGTTGTGACCACGTTGCGTTTTGCGCCGTTTCCTGTAGCGGGCACTATGCCTACCCACACAAGTGAGGTACCATTTTTATCGGGAGACTTAGGGTAATTCAGATTTGTAAAGGAACTGTTATTATCTATTGACTTTCGATGCGTTTCTGCCTTCCAAATGAAAGATATTGTGTAAAAAAGAAGTCATTCTAAAAAATGACTGATAATTCTCATGCTAGTATGAGTATTCCCAATTTCAGAAATGTGCAAATATCTATTGTTTCTAAACTCTATATTTTGTTCCCATTTCAGAAATACATAGGTGTCTTTCATACCGATTTTTCCATGTACACATTTTTACAGAATAATTACTATATACCCGGTACATAATAAAAAACCATTGCAAGTTGCTGCTCAGTTTTTGGCTCTGGGTTCGTCGGGTTCTTGGTGAACCTACAAGTCCTATATATCCCCACAACCAGTAATGTCCAGCGGATGTAATGGTATATTGCTTTCAAAGAGCTGTGATAATTAGACGAAGTTACAGGTGAAAACGTTTACACAAAATGCTGTTTTTTTCAACTAATTTTCAATTTATCCTATATTTAACTGTTAGTTTCTGTAAAAAAACCTTGATGTATCTACACAAATGACCCCTTGCTGAATTCAGAATTTTGCCTTCTTTTTGACAATGTATAGCTTTCCAGGATCCATTGTTGCTTTTGTACCCATTTCTGCCATTAACTGGAAGGAGGTCAAAGCACAAAAAATAGCAAAAAAAGGCTATGTCCCAGAAAAATGCCAAAACTGTGTAAAAAATGTTGGGTTTCTGACAAAAGTCTGGTATCCCCGAAAAGCTGGGAAAATGGTGATTTCAACCCCACAAACCCTTTTTGATAACATTTGCAGGGAAAAACCCAGATGCTTTCATTTGCAGCCCGTTTTTCCCATTTTTACGAAAAAAAATAAAGTTGCTGTATTTTGGCTCATTTCTGTAACCCCTCTAGGAGAATCCACAAACCCAGAGTACCTTTAGAATCCCCATGATGTTGGAAGAAAAAGACGCAAATTTGGCGTGGATACCTTATGTGGTCAAAAAGTTACAGGGGCCTCAGCGCGCACTACCCCAAATAGCCAAAAAAGGGCGTGGCACAGGAGGGAAAAAGGCCTGGCAGCGAAAGGGTTAAGAAGAGTTGTTATTTAGCATTTAAGATGTTTTCATAATATTGTAATTAATTATTTTAGTATGTATCCTGGTTATTCTTTCCTCTCCACTTGGATATGCTTCTCCTAAGTCTGAAATTGAATTATATATTGCCACTAATAATTCTAAAGATAAGACGTTTGATTGTAATGTACCTATTAAGTGTTACAAAGAAAATATCAATGCTAGTTTGTTGAATGAATACCTGCCTGTTTCTGCTCCAGGGGAGGTGACCTGCAATCAACTATCCTTATCCTATGGACCAATCTACAGGGTCTTGATGTCAGCTCTTTGTGATCAAATCTTTCTTGAAATTAGTGATTCAAATGTAGATCTTCCATTAGAGAAATTGTCTAATATTGGATGCTTGGGTTCTATTGAAAAACATGTGAAGTAAATTACATCTATTAGCACTACTAACAAGTGTTTAGCAGGGACCGAAAGGGCAACGGCCCCCAACAATCACGTCTCACTCGCATCTCATTGCTTAAAATATTATCGCTTTTACATGTAACAAAACTATTTCACTTAACATTTGTTTACATGTAAAAGGTACAATATCACCTTGAACGAGAAGATGGCTCCCCTTGGCTGTATTGCGCATGTGTCAGGTGTGGGCTGTTATAGCCAGTCCTTTTACAGACACAATACATAGATGACATGCTGGACTAGCATCAGGCAGTGACGCATGTCAGATAATGGTGATTCGGGGCCCGTCAGTCATGTGTCCTTATGTCCCATCAGAAGCCATGATAAAGTAAAAAGGTCAGCCTTCCCTCCTATCTGAACTTCTGATTGAGCATAAGGGTACGAGCCTCACCGTGGAGCCTTGCATGCTCAATATCAAAGTAGGAAATCGACGTACAGAGGAAACTGTGTGCTGAGGACTACCTCAGGTAAGTTTCCACCTTGTGTGTATGAGTGAGAGCATGCTTATGTTGTTTATGTGCCTGTCTTCATGCGTGCACCAGTGTGTGTGTGTGTTTGTATGTGAGATGGTTCAGAATTTGACAAAAGATGTTTTCAAAGCTTACTTTCTCCTTAAGCTTACTTTATTCCAGAGGTGAATCTAAGGTAAAATTAAGTTGTTCAAACAAAAAAAAAGCACAGGCAATTTCTATATTATGATACAGTGTATGCAATATAAATGCAAGTGGGAAATTAGATACATGCTAAACAACATACATAACATCCTTTGTGCTCTACTTGTGTACATTAACTTCAGGAAACGTCTTCAGTTAGTTTATACTGTAGCTAGGATTTACAGTACAGTTGAAACCCAAAAGAGTATTTTTGTTCTTATCTATGATGGGAAAACTAACGCTAGTAACAGAACATGATTCCATGCAATAAAAGCAACAAGAAGACACCAATGGCATGACAAACAAGTTGTTTGCAGATAAATAATACCCAACAGCATTATTCAGAAGATATTGAGACATGCATTTTCAGTGCATGCAAGTTAGATTCCATTTTAAAGACAGGGCAGGTAAACACACACTTAAGGTTGAACTACAGATAGATTAGTCTATCTTTGTAAGTGGATTAGAATGAATCAATGATGTTAATTCTGCCTTGTCAAGTTGCATTTTTAATGCGATGCGTCTGCAAATATGCTCTCATCCATGACTTGAATGTACATTGCAGACTGTGCTGCCCATGAAAACAATCCACTCCAGGAGTCCACAAACTGGAGTGTGGGGGTAATTGTGTGACAGAACAGGAGATGTTTTGAGGGTTGGAGTGATTGGAGGACATAGTCATGATGGTGTGCAATGTCATGAGCTGCAGCACATTCAATTAAAGTCAGCCTACAGTCTGCTAGTGCATGTACATTGTTATTTTGGTTTTACAAACTCTTCTCCAAAGAAATTCCCAACAAGAAAAAAAGGTAGCAAATGGAATGTACGGTGATATAGCGGAGGGTATTGAACATATCTTGCAGCTATGTACATGTAGCCACATACGACAGTTCTTATGATTAGACAAATGCAATTACAAAATGTTATTTGAATTGTATTTATCTTATTTACTAATATTGCCGAGGATTCCCCATTGAAGGGTATGGAAATTAGGTTCCCCAAACAGATAAAGAAAATTAATACGTTTTGCCAAGTATGGCATTTTTACACGCAGGCACACACATTTCCCTGGCCAAAGGAGGGAACATGTGGCACAAATATAATTGAACACACTAAAAAACGTATAAAGACTATGGGCCTGATTAAGATGTTGGGCGGAAAGCCTCAGACCAGCTGTCAGAGGCTTTACGCCCAACATCACTGGTTTCGTTACAATCGCCGTATCAGGATGATGGCGGTCGAGTGAATCTTGCGGGGGGGATTCTGCTGGGATTCCGACAGGCTCAAGGAGCCCGTCAGATTGTCAGAAGCCACCTTAATCCCATAAGGACGGCGGAGCTAGCATCTGCTCCGCCATCGGGAGTATGATGGCACTTTCTGACAGCCTTTCCATGTTGGCCTTTCCGGCATGGAAAGGCTGTCAGAAAGTGACATTGGGGGCCCCTAGTAGGCCCCCTTCACCCCAGGCCCTCTGTTATGTGGCCTGTGGGGCACCTATGGTGTCCCCCTAAACATCCCTGCACTGTGTGCCTGCCACCTGGTGCAGGGATGTTCAAAAACATCGATTTCGCAATGGCAGTATGTACTACAGTCCTTTTCCACCCACCGCACAAGCTTCCATCAGGGCAGTTGCATCCAAATTGCGCGCTTGAAACTGCCGACCTATGGTCGGGCGGTTTCCAATCCACAACGTCCCCCCAACATCGTAATTAGGGCCTAAATATGCAGGACAAAAGATAGTCAATGTTAGAATTATGGGCAATATTCGAAGAAACTATAGCCCCACAATGCAGACAGCGAGCAAGCCGTCGGCACCGGAACCGCCATATGCAGGGATGGATGTACTCACACCAGCTCCCCCTGCATTAGGATATTCAAATCCAGCAATAGTAAAGGCCGACGAACTCCCCACCAAAACAAGGGCAGTTAGATCTAAGCCTGAGAAAACCAAAAGCAAGCAAACCCAGATGCCCCGGCGCAGCCCAAGTCCCTAGGGTAGGTCCCCAAAAGATCGACTCCACATCGACAACGCTCAACACTTGACACCTCAAAGGCAAACTAAAACACGCACTCCCACCGATTCAGGTAGGCATAAACGAGTGTCAGGAAAGTTTGTGGCAGTTCCCGATAGTGACTCAGGGACCTCGGGAGAGGAAGGGAGCTTCAGTCTCCTGGGAATCGATGCTGAGGGTGGGGCCAAAGTGTTTGCCCAGGTAGCCGAGGAGGAAACAGATGGTGAATTTGAAAGTGAAGCCATGTCAATAAAAGCTTATCTCAGAGCAAAACAGACAGGCTGGATGCCGTGAGGAAGAGAGGCTGAATCTGATGCCTGAGAGAGAAAATCGACCCAAAGGGACACCACAAAATGAGTGCAGCATAAGCTGCAAAAGACTGCCCTCGAGGGAGCATTGATGGCTGCAGCCATACCGATGTCGCCAGTCACAATGGGGACTCCACCACAAAATGTTAAAGGGTTCCAAACAGGTAGCCCAGGAATATGAATAGGTTATGGTGGTAGAGGCCACTGAGACTGGCCGCAACCAGAGCCTAGAGAGTGCTTCTATTGCGGTAGATGGGGTCACCTGGTAAAGGCATGCTGGCTACAAGCATACTGTGTGCAGCAAAAGCAACAGAGGCTAGGAAATAAGGGCTAGCCGCCACAAAACCCCACGAGACAGGATATGATTAATGTCCCTTCTCAGTACCGGAATTCGATGAATACAGTAGGATTTTCCTTTTGCTGGCTAGCTGATTTACAGCACCCGCTGGGATGCTAGACATTTTTTCTTTGTTTTCCCCCTCAATTCTGCACACCTGAGCCTCTGGGTGGCTTCCCGGGGAAATTATGGATCCACAGAGCATTCTCCTAATTTCAATATGAGCCCTCATTATCTACTGACAATATATCACTTCTGCCTGTGTCCCCATTTTATCCAATCATATGTCTGGCAGTTTACAGGCATTAGACCAGAGAGTCTACGGACCTCGTATCAGTGTCTTCTTATATTGAAGACCCAAATATCACCCTTCTGAATTACCCCCGTACTCCTGTTTCAATTGAGTCCTGATGTGGAGCATATTATTATAAAACACTGTCGACTATTGAGGTGGACCTGCTTTATTATGATCCATTTGTACAATATGGGGCTTAACTTTATGGAAATTGTGATACATGTATATTTCTGTACATTACACTTGTGAATCACACTCTGCTTGAGCACCAAGCAAATTTGTTCACATCAATGGACTGTGTTCTTTTTTGTTGTTTGAAATGTATTGACTTTTATGATAGATTATTAAATGCGAACAATCTTTTTTTTTAGCTACATAATTGATTGCTTTTTATTAGTGCCCAGTTTTAAGAGGGATGGCAGATATCTGGTCAATAGTGAATTCATTGCCCAGGAAAGGATGTAGGGAACTGGTGTCCCCAAAGTGGTATTGAGACTGTTTCTGAGAATATATCCATCAGATGTGATAGAATTGAAAAGGCATCTGTCAGATCTGCCATCCTTGATGTGGTTTTCCCCCTAAATGTTTGCCATCCATCCTCCTATTCTGCTGACTTCCTTTTTGCTGGCTTTAGGACTCTGCCCACTTTACCTCTGCTAACCAGTGCTAAAGTGCTTGTGCTCTCTCCCTAACAAATTGTACAATTGGCTTGTACCGAATAAGCATATTTAATTTACTTATAAGTCCCTAGTAAAGTGGCACTTTCTGTGCCCAGTGCCTGTAAATTAAATGCAACTAGTGGGCCTGCAGCACATGTCTCAGGTCTGCCAATGCAGCCTCTGAGTGCAGCTTTAACCTGAAATTTCGACCTGACAAACTAAACCTTTTGTCAGGCCCAAACCTTCCTTTTAAATTCATGTAAGTCACCCCTAGTGTGCATCCTGAACAGCCAAGAGGGAAGGGTGCTGTGTATTTAAAACGTGGGACGTACATTTTAGTTTTACATGTCCTGATAGTGAAAAACTCTTACTTTCGTATTACACCACTGCAAGACCTACCTCTCCCATAGGCTTTACATTGGAGTTACATTATTACATCTAATCATTGATCATTTCCAAATAGGAGCAGGTAACCAGTTCATGTTTCATGTCTTTGGAATTGTAATGTAAAATTGTCTCTCATGGTGAAGTTGGATTTTAAATTACAATTTTGAAAAGGCTTTTTTTTTAGAAAGCTGGCATTTTTTTGCCTTAGCCCTTTTGTGCCTGTAGCCTGTCTCTGGGTCACATGAGTGAATATAGCTGGCAGTTGGGCTTTTCTGTATTCCTCCTCGACAGCCACACACAATATTGATCTTAGGTGTGCCTGGATGGGCTGTTACTGGCAGGATGGAAGGGCAGAGCTGGGCACATCCCTATTTACACCTGCATAGGCTGTGTCCTGCCTTCACACAAAGGGCTACATACCCCCAGTAGTTAGTATGGAGCCAGGGCAGGGAAGACAGGAAGCATGTGGACATCAGAGGGAAACCTCTGGAAGCTTCCCCCTTCAAAGAAGGGTCCAGGTACAAATATTGGACCCAGGCACCAACTCTTCAATACACTTCTGGACCTGTGGATACTCTGCCAGGAAGAAGGACTTCTGTGCTGCTGAAAAGACTGCCACTATGCTGGACTGCTGCTTTGAAGGACAGTTGTCTTGCTTCAGGCTGCCCTCTTGCCTAGGTGAGATGGACTGTCCCTGCATCTGTTGAACCCAGGACCACAGAGTGACTCCAAGGGCTAGTTGGCTGGCCCCCTGACTAGAGCCTCAGGGACAGAAGGCTCGAATAATGTTGAACCCAGCACCTGGACTCCGCAATCTCTGGGTCCTACACTGCCAAGTGGTGCCAACCGAGTCCTGGATCCTTGGAAAAGGGCCTAAAGATGCTCTGCCAGCTCATCCGTGGTTTCAGCAGATCCGATACATCACCTGTGCTGCGCGACCCAGTCCCGAGCAGAACCAACGCAACGCGTCTGCTGCAAGGTTTCTCTCAGTGCAAAGAGTCCGTATTGACCTCGCAGCTCACCTCGTAACTGCCGATATGTGAAGCTTCCCCAACACAGGCCCTCACATTGCAAACCTCTCATCGACAGCAGTCTTTCCAACGATGCATGTTCTCGCATCACAGCCCTGCAGCTCATTGAAACCAATGCATCACATTGACATTCTCGACACCGGTCTTCGCATCACAAGCCCTCATCGAAAGGATACTCGACGATGATGGGGGACCTGGTATCGCAACCCCGCAGCACCTCGGAACTGACGTATCTCCTTGGCTGCATGACGCATCCTCGATGCAGGACCTGGCAACGCTCTGCAACTAAGATTTAAGGTACTCTTGTTCAGCAGGCCTAAATGGGTCCATGTAGCCAGACAGCACTCCATTGTAGACGACCTACACTTGTGACTTTTTCCCGGTCCGGTGCAACAATAGCGGACACTTTTGTGCTTTTTGGCACTAAACTCACTGAAATCTTTAAACTTGCATATCTCCGGTCTACAAATTGGAATTTTGTTGTTTTGATCTTGATTTTTTTATTAAAATGTACCCTATTTTTCTAAATTAGTGTGGGATTTTTCTCGAGCTGTGTTTTTACTTTAATACCATTTGAAGTGGTGCAAAAACACTTTATACATTGCCTCTAAGTTACGCCTGACTGTTCTGTGCCAAGCTATCAGAGGGTTAAGCACAGGTTAATTTGGGGTGTGCTTGTGCCTCACCCTGACAAGGATTATTGTTGCTGCTTGAGTAGGCTTTCAGCCCCCTCAACCAATAACCCAGTTTCTCATAGTATCCTGTTTGAAGCATAATGTGAAGATGTGAGCAGACTATAAAAGCAGAAACCCAGTATGAAATGTCACCATGAAGAAATGGATAGTGGAAGTTTCAACACATGTAACCATCGATTTTAAATTTTATAGTTTGCTGATGTGTAAAGATCCATCATCCTCAAAATGCATAGCAGAAAAGGGGAATATTGTCTCGCTTTCATATTGATCACAAACACTGTTAGATTTGAACAAACAGCACTAAGCTACAAGGTACGTCTATGCTGACCCAATCATACCTGTCCAAATCAAATCTTTTCCAATTATTATTTTGGATACTGGATAAACTACACATATTACAGTAAAATCTCATAATAATGTTTAAGCTCTACCTTGGAATTCATTCAATAACTATCAATCTGAAAAAGTGATCCTAAAAGTTGTAGATCTCTTCAATCCACTGCACACTGGCAAAGAGTAGCTGAGTATCCTCTTCAGCCTCAGTCTGCTCATTCTTAAACTTACACAACCAACTGGAAAGATGCTTCACAAATCTTCCCGCCTAAGTGATGAGTTTCTTTCTGGCAATGTGTAACAGTGTGTTTCTCTTTCTATGAAATTGAACAGTAACCCATCAACCCAACCAACTTATTCAAAAGCTCAGTCATACAAATCTGTGAAACAGAGTCTAAAATAAGAACTAAGGGCCAGATGTATCTACATTGTATTTTGCGAGTCCATAATAGCGAATTTTATCGATTTGCTATTATGGACTCGCAAAATGCAATGTATGTAGGATTTGCAAATAAAATTGCGATTCCTAAACATTCCTTATTTGTGGCTCGCAAATTGCGAGTCACAAATATGGAATGGCTTCCTGTTAATTTCTAGGAGCCTAGAGGCCCAATAGGTACTCGCAAATTGCGCATGCAATTTCAAGAGTGCAAGGGGGCCAAAAGAATACCCTGTTGCACCCCTGAAATATGTATTTGTGAACATGTGGATTTGCAAATTACCACCAACTACAAGTTGGTAATAATTTGCGATTCCTTAATGCTAAATCGCAATTTGCGATAGCTACAAGAATTGCATTTAGGGAATCACAAATTGCGATTCCCTAACTGCATTCGCAATTTAGGTAATCGCAAATAATTGCGAATACCCATATTGCAAATTCAAAAACGTTGATACTAATCGGCCTGTTTGCGAATGCTAAAAGCATTGATACATCTAGCCCTAAGGATGATATACCAGAGGACAAAAGCAGACAGTAGGCAATCAAAGAAATACACTCCTGTCAAACTTCATGTGAAACATATTGCAAAGTGCAAATAAATGGTACGGTGCCAAAATATTATGACCTGAATATTGCAAGACACAAATATTGTATCTTTAATAGCGTTTGCAGAGGAACTAGCAAACTTTCTGTAATTTCTTTCTATCAAACTTCTTTGCTGCATAACTATTAATCGCTATAGATCAGCAATAGCTTCTGACCATCATTTAGTATATGTAAAATCGATGCGAAAGAATTCTATGGTTTTTAGACTGATGAAGGTCATAATGTTAAAAAGACCACCAAAGGAGAGGTATGACTTTCTTTGGGGTGTGAATTTGATGCTAAGCTATTTTGAAAATGGGAGGTCTATTAAATATTGAAGTGTGAAGGAATTGAGTGTGAAACTGGCAACTTTGCTTTGTATAGTGTCTACTAGAAGGGTGTCAGTTGTTCTTGTGTTAGATATAAATAATAAATCATATGTTCCAGGAGGAGGTTGTTTTCAAAATACAAAGAGAACATAGACTATGTCTTCTTTAATTTTCTACCCTTGTTTTGAAACACATCTTAAATTGTGTGTGGCGTCTCGTTTAAGACAGTACAAGATTAGGATGAGTGAATACCAAACAGATGGTGAGAATCAATTGTTAAATTCTTATGTGAAACCTTTTAAGGCAGTGTCTACTGCTACAATAGCAAGATGGTTTTGTGTTGTGATGTGTGAGTCCCATATGGATATGTCGAAATTTGAAGGCCATTCAGTTAGAGAGTCAGTGGTAACAAAAACATTGCTAGAGCAGCGGGTTGTTCATGTGCATCTATTTTTGCAAACTTCTATAGGAAATCGATTGAAAATGTGTCTTGTGCTGCATTAAGGAGCTTTGAATGTGCATAACGGTAGCCTCCAGTCTTCACTTAAATGTAGAGTCTCCTAGAGCATTGGTAAGAGAATCTAGATTTCATTAAAGACACAAAGGCTAACCTTATCCCTCCCATGTGAATAAGAAAGAAAACATACTGGAAACTAAACATTGAAAGAGTATCTTTCTGTACATAATATAAGGTGGAATTATTTAAAAGAAACTTATTTGCAGATTATGGGATGAAAGTATTTATGGATTCTGTTATTATGTTGTTTATTCTTAGTTTTTTCAACAAATACATTATGAGAACTTTAAATTGAGATGGCTGTTTAGTAAAAAGAGCAGTGGCGTCCCCTCCATTAGGGCGCAGAAGCGCCGCCCCCACTTGCCACCACCCTAAAATAAAACGATAATTAAACCCGTTTTATTATCATTTTATTTTAATCCCATTGGTCTGCCCCTAGGGCTCTGACGAGTTTGGGGATGGGTCCAGAGGGAGGACACAGCTAGTGGGGGGTGGTAGTGCATTGCCTTCACTGCACATGAGGGTTTGGAAAGCCATCTCAGGCCAGCCAAACTCTTATGCTCAGTGAAGCTCTCTCCAGTCCCAGCTGCATTGCTGGGCCTGAAGAGGGCAGGCACAGGCTCCCAGTCTGCCTGGGAGCGCAAGTTGCCAGCGCTCATACCAATCCTGGTGCCGCTTTCATGCAGCATCAGGATTAGCCGCAGTGCAGTCTGGGAACCTGTGCCCAGATGCAGGAAGAGAGCGATGTGCGGGGGATGGTGGCATTAAGGTCATTTATTTTGTCCCCGAACCCCCCCCCCCCCCCCCACCCAGTCCCCACTACCTCTCACCACTTCCATCCTCCGGCCTGCCTTTCATTTTCCCTTCTAAAGACTGAAGCATGCTCTTGGGATTTGTTTCTTTGAAACAAAAAGAAATGGCGAGCGAGTCGCTGTGACACGGCGACCCATCACTGATTACATTGATGACAAAAGTGCTTCTCATGGATGTCATTTAGGGGTCGCATCTGCAACAACTAGCTTGTCCTTTGAGACCCCTGGCACTGCCGTTGCGACCCCTGGCCCCAGAGGAGGCAAAATCGGTGCCAGAAACACAGGGCCACCTCGTTCATATGAACATGGGTTGGGGCTCAACTTTACTTGTTTTTTGATAATTTCTTTACTACACAAATAGTACATAATATTATATTATTCACTCTTATAGTAATAAGAAAATGGAATACAATTAGTTGGAATATGACCCTCCCTGGCAGCTGAGGTAAGTAAAACAGCATTTAAATGTATGTTGTCTTGCAGGTGAGAATGTGTTTATGTGGGAGAGAGTTGTGTATGTGTGTATCTGTGTGCATATGTAAGCATGTGTGAATGAGAGCAAAGGTCAAATGGCATGTGATGTCACTTCAGCTACCCCCGGCCTTTTGGTGAATTGATCTTCATGGTGCTTCTGCTGTGTTTTCAATAGAACTTTACTCATAAAAGCCCCACCAGAGTAGAGGGGAACTAAATTATAGTGGACAGTCTACCTTGGGTTAGGCTGGCAGATCATCAGTCTCTGAAATACCATATTCTGGGAGTGGCCATACTCTCAGAATAAAGGCTATCTAGGTGTGTAAACTGAAATTTCATGCACAAATAGGGTCGCTCTGATTTGTCTTTGTTATTGTGCAACCGATCCCCGGAGAGCCCAACGCCTGTCATGTGTAACTATTCTTTACGAGTAAGTCCTGGAGGGCGCAGGTGCAAAGTTAGAAGGCTCATAAACATTGCCATTCATTCATCAAAATGCCTGGGGTAGAGGAAGTGACAACACATAACTTCCCATTGACTCAATGATACCACAGGAAGTGACATCATGTGATCTAACACTGAATCCGCCTTGGAAGTAATGTCTACTTTGCACTGATGTATACTTATTTGTGCCCCAGAGCTAGGAATTGAAGGCCTCAGTTCACAGAAGGAGCTGCCGTTTACCTGCTGTTCTGTTCTTGGCATTGCCTTTGCCAGCCTCTGAGACCAGAGAGTCGCAAAAGGAACTGCCAGGGGTCGCAAGCCAGGGGTCGCTGCGACTCCTAAATGACGACCAAGCTCATAGCTCTGCTTGGGCAACTTCCTGCAAACAATGCAAGCATTCTGTGATATCAGGAGGTAAATCCCTTTATTTACATATTTTTTTTAATTATACCTTTCAATTATAATTAACGTCTACAAGAGAGACGTCCCTCACGACTCCAACACTAGCTCATTCAAATTCAAAATTAGCTAATAAATAACATGTAAACAAAAAATGTCTCTCACATTATCTTTTGCTAAATACATGTGCAGAGTCCAAAGGTCTAGGTATCAATCATTTATGCTAACTTTATTATGTCTATACATGTGTATAATTTAATATCAAAATGCATATTCAAATCATGCATTTTAATGTATTTAAATATGTGATAACTGAAAATATGAATATTCAGCCTCGAAAAATGCCCCACTAGTGAAAACAAATCGACGACATTGTCGTGTAGGTGTCAATCAATACCACATTACGAAATAAAAATAAATATGTGTATAATCCTACATTGAGTTACATATTCATACCTTTTAATTTCCTTGTCAGGGAAGTGGCAGTGCTGCATATTTAACCTGCAGTATTTAATACTCTGTTTTGCTTCTGCATGCAGGGGTTCTTTCAATGTTTCACCTGCTCTTTATTTGTCTACTTATTTAGGCATTTGTACAGCTCTTGTTCAGCAAAAGGATTTTTGGTGCTGGGCAATTATTTGCAAAATAGCACGACAGCTCAGAGTTTATGGGAAAACAACTAAGGGCTTCATTTACGTGACGGTCCAGCAGCGCACACTGCAGGGCCATATCTTAAAGGCAACGCAAAGCCATATATATGAGATACTCCACATTCCTATCCTTTTCCCCAGCTCCGGGGCACAATGGGCTGCCATGCGCCAACGCTGACACCCATGCACCATGGTGCACGGGTGCCTTTGTTGAGAAGCTGATTTTGAGCAGGGAGGGACGTCCTCTTGACAAAATCAATCAACTCAAGCGATTTCCTGTTTCAATGTGTGCTGCCAGGCTTAAACAGCTGCCCTTCATTTCTCCACACCATGATGCAAATGAAATGCATATATAAGCTATAGGCCTAAGCCCGTACCTATAACCAAGTACCGTCTGGAGCAAAGTCTGATCAGCTGTGAGATCCCTGTGCTTAGTCGCCCTAATCCCCCACCAACAGTATGGAGAACGGTACGAAACTGGCACAAGACAGAAGATGCTAGTTTGAGGGAGGCACTACACAAGTCTGTGCTCCCAGGGAAATTATCTGTGGACCCGGATGTGGAATATGCAAAACTCGGGCGCAGGTTGGAGACAGCCATGGACATAGTGGCACCGGCATGGAGGGAAAAGATAAGGAATAGGGCGAAGGGCGCCCGTGGTACTCGGCGGAATTAAGAAGGGAAAAACAGGCCCGCCCACCAGTGTGAAAGGCACTGGCGGTATTCATACGAGCCAAAAGCCAGGGAGGAATATAGAGGAAAATTAGCTCTTTATAAAAGGTCTATCATTGCAACGAAATCTGCGTACTACAAATTGAAGATCAGGGAAGCCACATATTCACATATATTCAGAAAGAAACCTTCAATGTGCTTAAAGAGTTGAGCCAGAAAAAGGAACAGAGGTAGGTGGCTAATCTAGATGATTGCAATAAAATGCAGGATTTCTATTTATCCAAAGTCAAAGACATCCTCATTGAGATTGGGAACACTAGCCTAACCCTGTGCCCCCTCTCAGTGACAGATCAACCAGACTTCCAAGACGGAATGCTTGCAGGTTTTCTTGCTCTGGACTCAGAGGGCTTAGCACACATCATGGCCAAAGTGAAATCAGGCTCACCAGAAGACCTTTGTCCACCACGGGTGCTCAAAAAGGCCCTCCCTTTGATAGAGTCAGAGATCACTCTCCCTGTTAAACCTCTCTATGACATCGGGGAAGGTTCCTCTCAAACCTAAGGAAGCTATTGTGACCCCGCTGTTAAAAAGGCTGGGGCGGACACTAACAACCCGGAAAATTTCCGACCTATATCTAAACTTCCATTCCTGGCCAAAATACTTGAGCAGCATGTGCTTAGAGCACTGTCCTCCTTTTTGGAGACACATCATCTGCTTCATGTCCAACAAGCGGGCTTTAGGGCCCATAACAGTACAGAATTGGTAATGCTTTCAGCGCTGGATGAGCAGAGGCTTGCGGCAGATAAGAAGGAATCATCAGCTTTGATCCTTCTGGATCTCTCTGCTGCATTCGACACTGTGAACCATACCCAGCTCTCGGCCCGTGTTCGGCGGCTGGAAATCACTGGCAGAGTACTCCAATGGATCGCCTCTTTCCTGAAGGATCGGTCACAAAGAGTACAACTGGGGGAAAGCCTATCTAGGAAGGGCACCCTGCTATGTGGGGTTCCACAGGGCTGTGCGCTATCTATCCCCTCTGCTCTTCAACATTTACCTCCAGCCAATGGTTGAATCTCTGGCAAAACTGGACTGTCAGGTGCCGATGACACTCAGTTAGTCGTGAGGATTGACAGCTCTTCACTGAGACAGGCGAACGTGCAAAATATTCTCAGGTTAACCATGAATTGGATGACTAACAACTCACTGAAAGTGAACCCCAATAAGATGGAAGTACTCGCCATCACGACAGGGGTTAATCCCTGGTCTGATGCCTTCTGGCCACAGGATCTAGGCACAACTCCAACACCAGAGCCAGTGGTAAAGAGCCTGGGCATTAGATTGGACTCGAAGTTAACATTGAATAATCAGGTGACCTCCGTAGTGGGAAGCTGCATGAGTTTTATGAGGCAGTTTCGGAGACTGGTATCCCTGTTGTCTATCTCTACCTTGCGTACTGTGTTGTCGGCCTTAATTGTGCCGCGCCTGGACTACGGTAACGCAGAATATTTAGGGCTACCTGACTAGCTGCTGGGAAGACTTCAGGTGGTAATGAATGACGCAGCACTTTGATTTTTAAACTCCTGTAAAGAGCACATGCTACACCCATGTTACAACAACTGCACTGGCTCCCAATAAGGCAGAGGGTCAAGTTCAAGGGGCTGTGCATTGCACACAAGGCCCTTCATGGAGCAGCACCTGGTTATATCAAAGATCGTCTGAAGAAATATGTGCCAGGACGATGCCTCTGATCAGCTGAGGCAAGCATGCTGGCATGCCCACATTTTGATAAAAATACCTTGGGGGGGGCATGCTTTTTCAGTTGTGATTCCTCAGCTTTGGAATAAGCTCCCGGATAGCCTGCGTCGGGAAACATCCTTATTTCCATTTAGGAAGGGTCTTAAGACCTTCCTTTTTACTCAGGCATTCGGATAGGCTTATCCAGGGATGTGAAGTCTTGGGAAGCATGTTAAGTTCCAGGTTTAGTGTTTATTGTGCGCTTAGAGACCTGTGGTGATTTGGCACTATATAAATATAAAATAACAATAACAAGTGTGCTCACTGACGAAGACGGGTGAGTGCTCCAACTCGGTAATAACACACTATCTGGGTAGCCCTGAAGTATAAGGCCTCCATATATATTCCTTTGGTCCTGACGAAAGACATAGACCCGTAGAGTACCTAACTCCAAAGGACGCCAATTATGCGAGTCTGGATAATGACTAGTGTCAAAACAGAGAATGTCTGTTTTGTCAGAGTTCAATGTAAAGCAATTGTCATTCATCCACTCACAGACAGATTTCAGACTCAGTTTAAAAGAGTTGAAGGCCTCTGCATCATTGTCCTGAATGGACAGGATGAGCTGGGTATCACCAGCATAGGAAATCACCTGCAGGCCTCAAGATTCCACAAGGTTTGCCAGAGGCTCCAAGTAGACAATAAAAATGGTAGAACTAGAGGCCAAGCCCTGAGGTACTCCACAATCAAGTGGCTTCGCGGCAGAGGTAAAAGGGGAAATAAATACCATTTGAGACCTGCCCACAAGATGTAATTTGAGCCAGGCCATTGCTTGTCCTTGAACTCCAATACTCTTCTGCCTGGACTACCATCACTAAGGCATTCTGATCAAGATTGGCCTTTATGAACTCAAAGACATCAAACAAGGCAGACTCTGTGCTATACCCTGCCAGGTTGCATATCATGAAGGAGATGGTTTAACTTCAGAAAAAGAGTAAGTTGTCAATTGACCAATCTCTATGACAGTTCTGCTGCTCTGGGGAAGAGAGAGATTGGTCTGAAGTTACTGAGCACGTTGGAGTCAGCATGAGGTTTCTTTAGCAAGGGTCTGTTCCAACTTCTCGGTACTATGGCAGACTCCACGGAGGAATTCATCAACTTGTTCAGAATAGGATTAACAAGCAGCAAGAGTAATTTGAGAATTTCAGGAGGACAATGGTCAAGAGGTGATCCAGAATTACAATTTGCCAGCATAAAAACAGAGTCCTCCAAGGAAATAGATTCAAACTTTAGCAGCAGAGGACCAGACGAAAAACTCCCATCCAAAGTAGATGGTGGAGCACACTGAGTGGGGAACTGATCATAAAACTTTATCATTTTATTAAAAAAAAGTCAGAGAGCTCATCACGTAAATGAGATGAAGGTGTAAGATAGTTTTGAATAGCCCGGGGGTTAAAAAAGAATTTTCAACCCTAAAACGTTCCAGTGGTTTGTTCGAGGCAGAGGCAATAGCAGAGGAGATAAACTTCTCATGAGCCTTGCGGGAGGATCTACAAAAGTTCATCAAGACCTTTTTTGTGCAATATTTTCGCCTCCTTGTTATAGGATTTCCACTATGTACGCTCATGACATTTACATTGCGACCTTTCTGCTTTTAAGGCGTAGGAAAACAAGGTAGCAGACAATCTTGTTCTACTCTGAGATACATGTCTTATTGGGGCAATAAGATTTAAGGCTTCAGATAGCCAGTTATTCACATTTTCTAGCTCCAAATCAAAAGATCCTCGAAGCACTAAGGATATAGATTAGAGTGCCTCAGAAGAAAGTTGTTCCGAGATTTGGCACCAAGGTCGCAAGAGTTCTGAATGGCAGCTGATGGTTTTTGGGTAGGTTACTAAGAATATTAAAAGATAACAAGAAATGGTCATACCAATTTAACTTGTGGGCTGAACTCATAAGAACATTCTGGGAGTGAGAAAAAATTAGATCCAAAGTGTGTCTGGCCTTAGGAGTGGGGCTATTCACATGTTTTTCCAAATTTAATCCTTCTAAAGTAGACAAAAACTGTTTGACTACAGAACAACTTAATTCATCTATTCATCTATGTGTAGGTTAAAATTTCCTAACACTAAAAACTTTGGGTGAAGAATGGAGAGTTGTCCAACCAAATCCATGAATAAGCCATGAGAATCATTGGAACAGTTTGGAGGTCTATCAGTTAGGACCCCAGACACCGTAAAAAAGAGAACCAAAGCAATCGAGTAGGAAAGGACTTCTATGGTCCCAATATTTGTTAATTTATATTACACAAAAAAGTGTCCTAGTACACTACAGCCACACCACCACCCCATAAATCCATAATATATTGATTTAGGAACCCAGGCGGGATGGCTAATGCTATGCCAGGTGAACAGAAAAGTACTTTTATTGGCATTCACGCAACTAGAAAAACACGCATAATAATTCAAAGACGGCAATTCTTACAGGCACTAATGGTTGTAGTACCCATTGTTTTCACTTGTGTCACCAATGGTTATTTTTAATTTTTTTTATCTTACAGAGTTATATAGCGCGAACTTGACCCGAAGGTATCGGGTATCAGAGCGCTTTACATAGCACCAGTTGCATTACATGAGGACACATTCATTTTTTTTGTGTTAGGCACGGGGAGATTAAGTGATTTGCCCAGAATCACAGGCTGTTCAGTATCATTGCCTAGACTCAAACCCGGTTCCCCAGATTCGAGGTCGACTGCCCTAGCCGTTAGGCCAACTCCTCCCCCTCCTCTTAAGATACATTAACCCATTGCGCTGGATGTAGGGAATTTTTGGGGTACTCTGGGTAGACCCAGTTGCTCAGTTTTACTTTACAGTCACTGTTAAACCCCAATACCTTCCTTTTTCTCTCCCCCGTCTTCTCTGTTTTCAGTGTCACAGCAGCTGTCAGTCCATCTAAAGTTTATGTGTCTGGTTGAAGGCAGTGTGCACCTGTCGATGATGCTGTGAGCAGGGACGCTCTACTGTGGTGGTGTGCATCTTGCATAGCCCACCAAATAGACAGGAATTTGACTCTGCCTCTCTCGCAGACATGTTTGCTCACTTACCCCCCCCCCCCCCCGCACTGCCTGTGTCTGCCGATCAAGTCATTAGAGGAGGCTTCATTGAGATCGCAGGGCTTGTGGTCTTGCAGCTTGGGTTCTTCCCTGGGAACAGCCACAACCCACCAAGCAAACAATCTTGGTTCCCACCCTGGAATCACAGTGGTGATGCTTTCATGCAGGTGCTTGTAAGTCTTTCTTGTGTGTTTCTTGTATGCTTCATCCATAATGCAGGTTAGCTTCTTCCAGCACTTGAATACTTCATGGTGCCTCAGAACTCACCTTCTGATTCAGGTTGCAGTCAATCACCAATGATGGGGACATAACAAGGACTCCCCATAACTCACCAAGGCAGGTCTGTCCATTTAGCCAAGCGGCAGCGTCACTGCTCCTCACCTTCATAGCAGCTCCTTCTTGTGCAATGGCACCTCTAGCACCCTTCCTAAGCAGTTCATTACCCCAAAACCTGGAACTTTGAAGAGTCGTCGGAACTCCATTGGTGTGGGACCCCAGGCTTCAGGTCCGGAAATCTTGACCGGAAATTTCTGTCCCATCTTTATGTCCAATCCGCAAACAGATTTTGTGTATTCCATCAAATTAATTCTGTGGCCACTTCTGGGCAGTTCTACAAATAAAATCATCTCATGTTACTTCTCACCTGACAGCTTTACACGTCATTACTTCAAGCATGGGTGACTGTTGTCACATACCTAACGAGAGAGATCGCATGTTTTAGATGATTACTCGTGTTGCATTTATTAGTATTTAGTATTGATTTGATTTTTTTCTAATGTCATTCTTTCCCTTAAACTTTTTTCTTAAACTTGCCGAATTTATTGCGTTATTCTATTGACTTTCTAAGGTACACTTTTAAACATTGGTACATTTTGCACATTTTATGGTCCGAATATATGAGATCAAGTAATTGGCATTTTGCATTCAAATGAACTGCGAAATATTCTTCCAAGTGTTTTTTTGTCAATATCATATGAGATGAAAGCAATGTCTACATTTAATTTGCATGTTTCTGAAATTTTCTTAATGTTTTAAATATTGATTAGTTTGTTTTCTATCGTCTTGTACATTTCTTTTATGTACATTCTGTGCTTCTCACTATTGGTGGCTTTGTATCCTCACACAAGGTTTGAGAAAGGTTCCCATGCCTGATTTGAATTTTAATGCAAATTAAGCTCTTCTTTGCAGTTTAGTTCTCCTGAGGTGCGGATCTTTTTTGAGTGGCGTTGCTGTGTGCAGCAGCCTTCGCTTTGGGATGTAACGAAACAGAAATCAGAGAAAGAGTGAGAGAGAGAGAGAAAAGAAAGAGAAAGAGAGATAGAGGGGAGATAGACAATGAGACAGTGAGAGAAAGGGGGAGAGAACGTTTTTGCACACATCGGGAGACAAAAATGATATTCCTCCCATCGAAATGTGCGCTTGAGTAATGTTCTGTACTATGAGAAGAGCTATATTTCCAATGTACCCTCTAATACCAAGAGCACAGGCATTACAACCCTGTGCGCTTCATCTGTATTGTTAACACGGACTACTCAAGGCTGTTTTGGTGGGGCAATTGACTGTGTGTTTGCACAATAGGTGAGTTGTCATTTTGTGAAGGTTTATTGATTAACTTCATAGTAAACCAATGAAATGATCAAAGTTTGCAGTTGGCACTCTCCTTCCAGTATTGTCACTTTTCAAAGATTAGATCACAGAATGTATGCAGGTCCCTGCAGCCCCTGTGGTGCGGGGGAGTGGGGGGGGGGCATAAAGGTTCAGAGGCCCCATTCAGCCCACAGCCAATGAATATCTGTGAGATTTGTGAGACTCGGGAGTCCCTCTTCACATTCTGCAGGGGATGGGGGCATGATTTTGAGTGATGACACTGAACTAGATAATTAATTTTCAATTTAAATCCCACAGTTTAAACACGTCTGATTTGAGACATGTGACTTCTATTCTCTCCAAAACAGATATAATCTTTAATGCCTTATCTTCTGGTGCGATTCCTCTCTAGTGCTGAGCCCTTTTTTGGGGCAGTCCATAACATTTTTTCCACATAAGGTATCCTTGCCAAATTGGTGTCCTTTTTTCCAAATTCCTAAGATTTCTTAAGTTACAAAGGGTTTGTAGATTAACCCTGAGGAGAGCGAGATAAAAGCCCCAAAATTAGGGAAAATTAGAGATTTGGGGGAAAAATAGGATAAAGTGCTTCACAAAGAAGTGTGTGTTGTTTTACCTAAAAATCGCATCAAGAAAAGCTTTGCTGGACAAAAGTCACTATCTTCCCAGGCTTCATGAATATGTAGAGCTAAATCTAAAAACCTAATCCATTACCACAGTGTGAAACCCATGGACGATCTAGGAGTGCTATAGATTTCTGAAAAGAGAAAAAATGTTAAATTCAGCAAGGGGTCAGCTGTGTAGATCCCTCAATGTGTTCCCCAAAGATGTTGGTCGGACTATATCATATCGAGATGGAGTCCGGCCGACATGTAGTCGGCAGCTCCACCCGCCTCATAATGATCCGACCGCAGTGAAGGCAGTTGGAAACATGCATTTTTCAATTGTGGCTTGTGCTGTGGCCCAGTAAAGGGCCTCAGCACACACCACAATTAACTAAGGCATGTTTACAAGCATACCTGCACTGTGTGCCAGGCACCTCACGGTGCCTTGCACAGGGTGTATGGGTGTTTGGAGGGGCACCATGTGCGCCCCCTGGGCCCCATAGTGGAGGTTCAGGGGGGACAGGACCCTGCTTGAGACCCCCAAAGTTCTTTTCCACCTCCCATTTAATGGCAGATGGACCGCCATGAAAAGGCAGAGGGAAATGGACATTGTAATCCCATTGTAGGGATCACGGTCCCACTGCTGCTCTGACGGGCTCCTTGAGTCAGTCGTAAAAGCAGCGGACAGTCACTCCATCTAATGCCTCCGACCGCTGGCTCATTATCTGGTGGTCGGACCACTTCAGTAGATGTCGGTGGGTCCGACACCGGCAGCCTATCGGTGGCGGGCCCACTGACATCGAATGAGGTCCTATCTGTTGAACTAAAAAATGATTGAGAATAAGTAGGAAAAAACAGCAATTTGTGACAACAATTTCATCTGTAACTTTTTGTCATGATGGCCAATTTACAAAAGCAATATACCATTACATCTGCTACACACTTCTGGTTGAGGAGATATATAGGGTTTGTAGATCCTCCAAGAACCTGAAGTGCATAGAGCCAATAACTGAGCTGCACTGTACAATGATTTCTCATTGTGGACCGAGTGTAGAGCAATTCATATGGTGAAATATGTAAAGTGAAAAATGGATATTAAGGAAAACTATGTATTTCTGAAATGGGCACAAGACATGAAGTCTAGAAGTAGTGGTTATCTGTCCATCTCTGGGTTTTTGGGCACCCATACTAGCGTGTGAATCAGAGGCATTTTTTCAGAATTTCTACTTTTTAACACAGTGGCTTGCATTTGGAAGGCACAAATGAAGCAACATCTAATTGGTGATAACAAATGTTCTACTATTCTGTTCCCACATGGCTTCCAATAACAATGGTGCCTCACTTGTATGGGTAGGCCTAGCACCCACAGTAAGAAATGGGCCAGAACTCAACATGGATATATCACATTTCTCCACTCAAAACTGACCCTTTTTCCAAAGTGGGTGGCTGTGGTTTTGGGCCCTAGGTTAGCTTGCACCTAGAGAAACCTATTAACCTTCACATTTCTGAAAACTAGACACCTAGGGCAAACCAGGAAGGGGCGACTTGTGCGGCTCTAATGATTTTTTTTTACCCAGAAGCGTTTTCAAACCTCAAACTTAAGCTTAAAAAACACATTTCTGTAATGGTAAGTTCAGGAATTTGCAAGGAGCCACAAGCTTCCTTCCACCCAGCAGTCCCCCAAGTCACCTGATAAAAATGGTATCTCACTTGTGTGTGTAGGCCTAGTTCGTGCAACAGAAAATGTCCCAAATCACATTTTTCACTCAAAACTGACCCTTTTTTGTAAAGTGGGTAGCTGTGAATTGTGGGACCTAGTTCAGCCGGCACCTTGGGAAACTGTAGGGATGGAATGTTGGGCTTGCTGGCTCCCTACGTGGAATCAGGACCGGTGTTTGGAAGGAGGTTACGGGGTGGCAGTTGAGTGGAGGACAGATAGCAATAAACGTACCTGTGGTCTACTGCATATCTGGACATTCTTTCAGTGGTGACAATTGTTGTCCAGTGGTGCCTCTGCTTCTGTCATGCATGGAGCGACCTTTGTTGGTTGCCGGTTCTCCTGCCTGATTGGGACCGCCACACTGCCAGGTGGGTCCGATGTGCCCGTATTAATGGCAACCTTTGGAGACTTCTTTGGCTGCACATTTCATCCATATTGCTTTTTGGGCAAATTGCTAGGCTTTATAATTGAAAAGGTAACCTGTACGAAGTCACACCGAGACACTGCGCACATCATCGTACATCATTGTGCATGTCCAGCAGTCATTTTGAATGGTTGGGAAGTTCCCCAGAACAAGCAGAATCGCCTACAGAAACACTCGCATCGCGCGTACAATGTGTCGACCATCTTGGAAAAGGGTGAATCACCTACATCAATAGGTGTTGCTGAGGATTTGCCAGTTAACCTGCCTGCGTTACATCTTGGTGACAGGCACACCAAAAAGGAAATAAATGAGAATTCTGCCTGCACCCTACCCCGGTGGCAGGCACACCAGTTAAGCACATTGTCCAGCAATTGTCTACTTGCACAGCATGTGTAATTGTACTATATTCATGTCTGCATCCTGATTCTGGTCAGCATCTGCACCAATTATAAGCACACCCAGGGTGAAATACACTGTGTCTTAACCTGCATTTTGGAGCATAAACCCACCCATTAGTCACCTCATGGATACAATACTAGTGCCAGCACCATTTCTGCAAGTACCAGGAATTCCTCCATTAAATTGGCAGCAATTGAAAGAAATCTTTGAAGTCTATTTGGAGGCAATTGATGGGGATACATTCACCTCCAAAAAGAAGAAGGCGCTTTTAGTATACAATTTAGATAAAGGCTGGAATATTTTGCAAACTCTACCATTAGAAATTGTGAGTGTTTTTACATTGGGTGGGGAGGATGGTGATTCTTCTACGGTGATTGGTGAATATGCGTCCATTATTAGCACATCAGACAAACGTTTCAATCCAAAGAAAAACATTGTTCTTGAATGCCACAAGTTTCTTCAACACTCCCAATTTCCAAGATAATCGATTGACGATTTTGTTGCAGCTTTCAGAACAGTGGTTGAAACATGTAACTGTAGGGAATTCAAGGATGAAATCATTAGAGATAAATTGATAGAAAGAAATAGTAACAAGAAAGTTCAGGAAAAACTTCTATAAACTGAGGATCCTGATTTAGAGTCAGCATTGAAGCTGGCAAGGAGTATTGAACATTCACAAATCTGTGTGGAAGAAATGAAAGAGTGTACCAAACCCGTTGAGGTGAAACATCTTAATGCCAAATCAAATACTCAGCAACTTACAAAAGGAACTAGTGCTGGTTCTCTCCGCAATGCTGAAGGATGCTCATCTAAATCTAGGAGTGAGAATGTTGAGAAGAGTGAATGCACATGTATCCACTGTGGCAGCAGGTCCCATCTGGGCAATGCCAGATTTTGCTCAGCATTGAATCAAATGTGTTTTTAGTGCGGCAAGAAAGGTCATTTTGCACGCGTGTGCAGAGCAAATATTAGGCAACAGCCTACTCCCATGCAGTCTATCAAGAGCATTGAGCAGTATCTCTGTTACTCTGTTCTAATGTTATCCTCAACAAGCCAAGGAGAGAGTGGAGTTGTGGAGATGTCATCTATGGAGGAGTCACTTAAAAGGAAGCCTCTGTCTTGTATAATTTCCGTGAACAAGAGAGATATGAAATTCTTGGCGGACTCTAGTACTCCTTTCACATTGTTGAATGAAAGGGATTTTGGTGAAATTGAAGACATGGTTGTGCATGAATCTCGCATTTGAATTTTCGCATATGAGGGCAAAAGAGTGGAAGTTTAAATGCCGATTTACAGTTTAAAGGGAAAAAATGCTGTGGAACACGTATACATTGTCAAGGATTGTGCCAACGTGTTAGGTTGGGATGAACAAGGAGAACTGGAATTATTTTAGACCCCAACCATCCTGACATGGTACTGTCCAAACAAAAAGGTGATAAGATGTTTTGTACTCATTCATTGACTGGTTTTTCTAATTCCAGACAGGTCAACCAGATAGAAGTTGGAGAACGGGTCAAAGGCTACCACAAGGTTTTTAGTGAACAGTTGGGGTAGCTTAAAGGTTTCCAGCACTGCATAATTTTAAAACATAACGCAAAGGTTTTAGCTCACAAGGTGTGCAAGGTACCACATGAAGAATTAAAGCTTGAATTGAAAAAACTGTGTTCTGCTGGCATAATAGAACTTATTGAAGGTTTGAAATGGTTGGCACCCATTGTACTTGCATGTAAAGCGGATAAGTCTATGAGACTTTGTTTGGATCTTAGGGATCTCAAGGGTGTCATATTTTTCCAGGATGACATCCTAATATTTGGGGAATTGGAGGCAGAACATGACAGCAGGGGGAAGGTGGTGCTAGACATTATCAAAGCCAGTGGATTGACTCTAAAGAAAGGGAAATGTAAATTTTCACAAGAAGGTGTTGATTATTTGAGTCATCATGTATCTGGGAAGGGAACTGAACCGAAAGTAAAACTTATTGATGCCATTCAATGTGCGTCTAAAGCAAAGAACAAGGACCAGCTTTGTTCATTTCTCTGGCTGGTGGAGTACTACTCCAAATTTGTAAAACAATTTTCAGATACGACTGCTGGTTTGCGCAGTCTCCTTTTTTTTTTTGTCCTCATATTGCCAGCTCTCAGGTTGAGACTCTTCCTATCTCTCTATACTGATTGTGATGACCATCAGAGAGAGGAAGGAGTACTACATTATGGAGAGTGCCGTTTCTGATACCCGTCCCCATTTCTCTGTACCGCCCTTGAGAATAAACACTGGGAACTTCAGAGCCGCCGGCACGTTGGCTTAATCATTGGACCCGCTTGTTTTTTCTTTCCATTCCATCAATAAAGTCCAGACCTTATCTCTACTCCCTGAGCCACAGGCCATATCTGATTCACTTGTTACTATGATGCTTTTTAAAAGTTCAGCAAAGGATGGGGGGTCCTCAGACTTCCACTTCTTGCATATCTCATGCCTTGCAAGTAAAATCACATAAAAGATAAGTTTTGGGAGCAACATCTTTCCCTACCTCTTCCTCTTGCGAGAGCTCAAAGAACACCAAACAAGGGCTTACCTTGATTTGTTTACCTCCGAACTCTCCCAAAACATTGCAGACCTCTGACCAGAATTTCGTGATTTTTTGGCATTCCAGGAACATATGCCTGTCATCGGCACCTTCTATCTTACATCTTGGGCAGCAGTATTTATTACCTGTAACCTTTGTTAACTCCATCGGAGACCAGTAAACTCTGTGAGCAGTAAATAAATGGTTACTCTTAAATGAGGCTGGTTTTACAACTGCTCGTAACATATAAAATGATTTTGCCCAGCTGATTTCAACATCCTCCTCATTAAGCTCCTCACTCCATAATTTCCTTACATCGGCCTCAAGCGTATCTTCTGCATCTAAAAAGGCCCAATACCAGTAGATTTCCTTCTCCCAATGCTCTGTTCTTGTTATCTGGTCTAACTTAGGATCTTTCTCTTCCTGTGCCCAATGTTGTGCAGCCCACCAGGAGCCCAATTGGTAATATTTAAACCCTGTAAGGTTTCCTTTGGTCCGATTACTAAGGGTCTCCCAGCTCACTAGATTTCCCTCTTTCATAAGGTCTGCCCAATAGTGAAAACCCCCATCTTTTAGCGGTTGACTCAATTGATCTTTCAAACATGTAGGGGTCCCCGGTGATTCCCAAATTGGTGCCCTCATAGAATAGTAAGGAATTTTCATTTGTTTCAGAATATACAGCCATGTTCTTAATGCCGTACTCAGAATCTTTAATCTAACCTTTTTGAAACATTTTGGGTCACCATATTTAAATAAAAAATGTTGTTGGCCTTGACCCACCTCTCCAAGCATTGCTGTAAACAATACACCCAGAGATGACCCATCTGGCTTGTTTGTTAACATACGGAATTTATTTAAATGGAAAGCGTAACAATACACAAGCAGGTCTGGTAACGCCAACCCCCCAGCCCCCAGTTTCCTTCTCAATTTCTTCCACCCTATCCTTGAACCCTTAGATGCCCAAACAAAACTGCCAATTTTCCCCTGTAATTTAGCTATATCTTCTTTTTTAAAAGACAAAGGGATTGAATTAAAAAGAAACGTAATTTTGGGGAGTATAACCATTTTTATAAGGTTTACCCTACCATAGATGTTTACCGGCAGGTTCACCCACCTCAACAGTGTAGATGAAATCTCCCGACTTACTTTCTTCCAATTTTCTCTTGGAATATCTTCCAATTTCTGTGTAATAATTACCCCCAAATATCGCATTCTTGTTTTCGCTTCCTGAATGTCTGTTTACTGATTCCACTACATAATCTCAGTTGTATCTATATTGACTTTATATCCTGAGATTAAGCCAAAACACTCAGCAGCTTTTCTCATCAGATTAGGTATTGCCTCTTTTGGGTTAATTGTGTATAAAATCAAATCATCTGCATAAAGTCCCAATTTCACATTAAACCCATTAAATGTAAAGGGGCAAATCGTGGTGTCTGCTCTAATGGAAATAGCCGGGGGCTCTATATATAAGTTAAACAAAAGTGGAGACAATGGGCATCCCTGTCTTGTGCATCTTGTTATGCTGAACCAATTCGATAATTCACCATTAGTCAATACATTGGCTCTGGGGCTCTGATATAAGTTTTTCACCTCCACCAAATTCTCTAGGAAATTAAACCCTTTGAGAACTTCCCACATATATCTCCAATTAACTTGATCAAATGCTTTAGCAGCATCTACTGCTACTACTGTCAAGGGTATTTTCCGTACTTCAGCATTATCAAGCTCGTTTAATTGCCTACCTGGGATAAAGCCCCTTTGATCAAGATGCACAACCTCTTTTATCATCTTGGCCACACGTGCTGCTAGGATACCCGAATAGATCTTATAGTCAACGTTTAAAAGAGATATCGGTCTATAGGAATCGACTTTCTGTGGATCTTTATTGGGTTTGAGTATTAAGGTGATCGTGGCTTCTGACCATGAGCTAGGAATGTTCTCTCCCGAGACATATAATCTATTACATAATGACGCAAATATAGGTACTACTATATCTAGCAGTGATATGTATACCTCCATCGGTATGCCATCTGGCCCTGCAGCTTTCCCCTTAGCCATTTTTCTACACTGTTTCTTCACCTCCTCTTCTGTTATCTCCTTTCCTAGAGATCTTTTCTGTTCTTCAGCTAACTGTGGGAGGTTTTCCTGCATTAACCATTCATTGATACTCTGTAGGTCTGGAAATACAGTTTCTTGATACACTCATAAACCCTCTAGCTTCCCTCAATATGTCCGCATTCGCACAGACCTCCTCCCCTGATTCCCTACTTTTTAAGCTCTTTATTATGTTTCTTGCTCTGTCTACTTTACTTTTCCAGGCCAACAGAGAACCACATTTTTCACCATAAGCAAAATGTTGAAGTTTGCTTACCTTCCATTTCTCAAGTAGATTTTTATCCAGCTTGGCCTGGAATTTGGCCTGTAGATCCTCTAGATCCTTGACCAGGGCAGGGATATTACTTGTGCCTTCCAGGGAGGCTTTCTGTAAAGCTTTCTCTTTCATCTTGATCTCCCTAGTTCTACTATCTTCATCCTGTTTTGCAATCTTTCTTTTCCCCCCGATTATAGACCTCAAAATTCCTCTTAGATAAGCTTTAAAAGCATCCCAGACCGCTTGCTCATTTGTAGAGCCATATTCATCCGAAAATATTCTTCAATTTTCTGCTTCAAATCTCTTATAGCGTCTTCATCTAATAGAATTGTCCTATCTAACGTCCATCTCCTTTGCCCCTCACTTTGATGGATGTCCAGAGACATTATCACTGCTGAATGGTCAGATAGAATTGAAGGGAATGCGATACTGTTTCTATATCTGCGTAAAAAGCTTGGTCTACGAGTAAGTAATCAATGCGAGAGTGATGTCTATATTTTTTGCTGTAATACGTGAATTCTCTTGTCTCTCCATTGTTACTGCGCCAAATATCTACCAAATTAAATTCTTTTATCACGTTTTTCAGTTTGGCAAATGCTCTTGGGCGAACAACATATTTTACCCTTGACGTTCTATCTAAATCTTTGTTTAAGACCAAGTTAAAATCTCCTCCTAGAATTATAGGAGTACCTGTTTGTAGTAGACACGCTTCAAGCTTTGCTAAGGGCCCTTGGTTATCCTCATTAGGTCCATAATACGCTGCACATATCAAGGGCTTATCCTGTACCAAAATATTGGCCACTATCCACCTTCCTGTATCATCTGTTTCATATTTTACCACCCTGATTCCTGAGTTATTTCTAATAATAATTGCCACTCCTCTTGTGATCCCCCTTTGATCTGAACACCTCACCTCCTGCACCCAACTCAGCTTAGAAAAGCAATTTCTGCATTCCTGCCTCTCTAAATGTGTCTCTTGTAGGAGTCTCCTGAAGAAAAATGTAAACAATGTGTGGGACGACGATTGTGATAAGGATTTTGAATCAATCAAAAAGGAAAGTGTGAGTGCTTGTCCCCACAAAATGTTTCACTTCAATTATTTATGCATCATTACCACTGATGATAGTAATGTGGGGCTTGGTGCTGTGCTTATGTAGAAAAGAGGTGGTGGGAAGGAAGAAACCATTGCATTCATATCTAGGACATTGCAGGGAGCAGAATTGTCTTACTCCATGAATGGAGAAGGAGTCATAGGCCATGTGGTGGGGGTGCAACATTTTAAAAACTTTGTGTGGTGGAAAGAGTTTGTTCTAAGAACTTATGACAAACCCTTGTTGAACCTATTCACCACAAAGGGTGGGGGCAGAGAAACCCCACGCATTACTAAGTGGCAATATAGGTTACAAAAATATCTGTACAAGTTGGAATATGTCCCAGGTGCAAAGAATTTCGTTGCTGATTATCTTTCCAGATTGCCATTGGAAGGGATTGTGGAGGATCAGGAAGAAGCGGATGATCTTGAGATGTTATGTGTGGTGAGCTCGGTTGGTGATACCCCGAAGGGGGCTTTGTCTGACCAGGAAAGGTTGGAAGCAGTATTAAGTGACAAAACGTTACAAGAAGTGATGAGGCTTGTGGTCGATGGTTGGCCTATTATCAGGAATACCCCAGAGGCATTGATCTCTTACAGGAGGGTGGGGGAGGAATTATCTATTGTGGGGAGCATTTTACGTAGGAGTGGGCAGTTGGTTGTTCCAGAATGCCTATGTAAAAGAGTACTGGATCTGGCACATGAAGGGCATCTTGGAATTTGAGCCATAAAAAGAAGAATAAGGGACGATTTCTTTGGCCTGGGGTTGACAAGGCTATTGAACTATATGTCAGAGATTGTTGCATGTGTGTCCTCAGTGACAAGTGACAGGTGACTTGTCCATCTCCTATCAATCCTATTGTGGTCAAAAATACTCCTTGGAGTAAAGCAGCATTTTACGTTGCTGGGCCTTTTGGGGTTATGAGCAATACACCTAAATATGCATTGGTCATGATAGACTATATCTCAAAATGGCCGGAAGCGAAGTTTGTGGACAATATAAACTCTGATGCTGTCATTAAATTTTTCAAGGAGATATTTTTTAGAGAGGGCTTCTCCCAGTAGTTAGCGACAGACAATGGATAAAGCACATCTTAACTTCTCTCTACCATACTCATAGCAATGGTCTTGTGGAGAGAGTAAATTGTCTCATCAAAGGAAACTTACAGCTTGTGCTTATCAATGGTTTGCATTAGAAAGAGGCAATGGATGAAATGTTGTTGGCAATGAGAACCACTCCTCACATAAGCACACGAATGTCTCCTTTTACCTTGTTGAGGGGCAGATTTGCGGGTCTAAGTTGAATAAAGAGTGGATGGATAGGAAAACCAAAGATGCGGTAAGAATGGCATGGCGGATGTGAGGTGTGCTGTACAGGAGAAGTACAGTTCCACTAACAAAAATCATAGATCGTTGTCTTTCCAGGTTTGAGACTGGGTGAGAATTAAGAGACATAGGGGCTCATTAGGATGGCGTAACGATCGTTACACCATCCTAATGTGAAATACCCCCGCCATATTATGATGGCGGTGGGTCTCGCGGTGGACGCAAAGTACATCCGCCGCTTTCCGCCAGTCGGCAATCGTTACAATTGCCTGCCGGGCGGAGCTGGGGCACAAATATTACGGCGGTGCCTAGCAGGCACCACCAATCATATTAGGATGTTGAGATTTTAGGGCCTTTACATAACGGCGATGCCGCCATTGAAAGGCTGGTGGGGATTTGCTTTGGGGGCCTGTTGCGGGACCCCGGGGAGGTGGGATGGTGCACTTGGGGGTACCTATGGTACCCCCCTACATATCCATGCACAAGGTGGCAGGCACCGCGCGGTGCCTGCCACGTTGTGCATGGAAATGCACAACATGGCATTTTACCATTGCGGTGGGCGCTGCAGCCAGCAGCACCCGCCGCAATGTTAAAATGCCAGATGCGACCGCCACAGTGGCGGTCACATCATGATCAGGGGTGCGGGACCGCCGCTTGGCAGGCGGCGGTCCCGTTCCCGCTAGGATGCCCCGCCATCCTAATAGGCCCCATGGATTTGTTCGCAAGGGTTGGTTGTGCTTTTCTGCCCCTCCTCCGGGTTGTGGAGGTGAAAGACCATGTGGTGGTGCTAGAAAATGGGAAAATATGGAACAAGTATTTTATTTCAATAGTACCCAAATCTAATGTAGAGTATGTTGGGAGGAAAATTGGAGTACACTTTGATGCCACTCAGGTCGAGAAGAGTGCCGTCAAGAGGATATCAGACGGAGTGAAGTTATGTCCTGCAAAGTTGAATGATTACAAAATGTATTGGCCCATTGTCTTGTAGCAATGTGCTAGTTTTTTAGATTTCCCTGCTCGTCTTTATTTGGCCTTGCCAGCGAGTAAAATGAATGAAATGTTTGTGATTCTCCTTCAAAATATGAGTAACACGATTTTCCCTCACGCATGAAAACAAGTTTTTCTTGTAACTAAACAGAGGATTTTCATAGATTCACAGTAGGGTTTTTTTTCCTCCTGTAAACATTGCAAAGTTCCAAAGGCTTGTGATTCTATAAGCTTCATTTGTATAACTATTTTATTACTGTTTTAGTTTGTGCTTAGTACATAGTAAGAGACACATACTCAGAAGCTGAAGGTGCACAATGGTCAAAGCAAAACCATGAATCATCTGCAGACATGTCAGTTTCAGTAAATCTATAGAGTAATTGTTCCTCCTCAAGGTTCCTTAAAAGTAACAAAAGATAGTGGCTTGTTTCCGCCTGCATCTCACTTTTTTGCTATTAGCGTGCAAAATGTTATATTGTTTTATCCATCCAACCCATATCTTGGCAAACATTGTCGCTGGGCCTACACTCCCAGCGTAAACAACTCTTTCAGAATCTCATTTTGCTACTCTTTGCCACAGGTTTACGAACCATTTCTGGTATCGACTTAAGGATTGATCTCCCAATATCCCGAGCAGAATTGCGGGTGCCTCTGATACCAATGTTCCTAATATCCCTTTATCTATTAAATTTAGGACCGAGGTTGGATATACCTCGAACACAGGATACATCTATAATACATGCGTCTCCCTGAACACAGCCCCACAGACATGTCACTGCAGAGATGTGGTTGAAGCGTTGAAGTCAGACACTAGTGTTATATCTTTTATGGAGTATTTTTAATTGAACCAGACTTAAGCCAGACTTTATTGATACCACCATAAGGTGCATCAGGGCCTCTCTCCAGTCTTCTTCATCTATGTGTCCATGTTTGCCTCACAGCTGTATTTTAGGTTAGTTATTTCTCAATAGTAATTGTTCATTAGCCTGGTGTATATTGAGGAGAACACCTTTTGGTGGTCAATCTTGATTTTAGAAGGCTTTTTCCAGTGCTGACCCATCTGAGATGACTGTCCCTTTTACAACGTTGTTCTGCTTGGGTTCTCAGATCAGGTGGAACCCGCTCAACAGAGCCCTTCTAACCCAACCCAGAACGTTACCCCCTCCCTAGGGCCTTTTTACATCTAAATAACCACATATATATGTACCACCTAAGGACAGGGAATTCCTATTATATGTATATATCAAGACCTCACAGCCTCGCGGTCTCAGGCAGACCCAGAACTCCTACCCAGACGGCAGCCACACACAGTCTTGCGGTCTCAGGCAGACCCAGAATCTCCTACCAGACGGCAGCCACACACAGTCTCGCGGTCTCAGGCAGACCCAGAATCTCCTACCCAGACGGCAGCAACACACAGTCTCGCGGTCTCAGGCAGACCCAGAATCTCCTACCCAGACGGCAGCAACACACAGTCTCGCGGTCTCAGGCAGACCCAGAATCTCCTACCCAGACGGCAGCAACACACAGTCTCGCGGTCTCAGGCAGACCCAGAATCTCCTACCAGACGGCAGCAACACACAGTCTCGCGGTCTTAGGCAGACCCAGAATCTCCTACCCAGACGGCAGCAACACACACAGTCTCGCGGTCTCAGGCAGACCCAGAATCTCCTACCAGACGGCAGCAACACACAGTCTCGCGGTCTTAGGCAGACCCAGAATCTCCTACCCAGATGGCAGCAACACACACAGTCTCGCGGTCTCAGGCAGACCCAGAATCTCCTACCCAGACGGCAGCAACACACAGTCTCGCGGTCTCAGGCAGACCCAGAATCTCCTACCCAGACGGCAGCCTTAGCACGAGCTCATCCTATTATTACCGTAGTACACGACAGGGGAATCGGGATTACTATATATTCAGATCACACAAAGACTATTAGTTGAGCACAACCTGTTCTTTAGTTCGAGGGGCTTCTCTCTCCCTCATTCAGTTATCACTTACCTGATCAGGATTAACATCTGTTCATGTCAAGCTATATCTGACTAGAAGAATAGGCTATCCTCCTATACAAGGATACACAACACATGCTAACTCACGACAAGCTAAATACTTTATTTAAATGCCACATGCACATTCACAGAATACATTATATATACAACCTGCAAGGAAAGTAGAAGGTTAGATTACACACTTCAATAGAAAGGGGTCGACATCACCTTAGTCGTATGTAGCCTGTGCTCAATGGTCATCTAGGTTCCCTTCTCGTCTGTGCCTCGGCTTCGCCTGGAAGTCACACCTCCGCAGTCGCGGATCTACTCCCTTCTCCCTCTCCGAGTCACTGGAACCTCTTCCTCATCGGCTACTCTCTCCTCCTCCTTAAATTCAAGTTCGTCATCTGTCTTCCCTGGAATAAGTAGTAGCTTTTCTGCTAACGGCCAGATGCCGCCTATGGTCTAGAAGCAAGTGCCCATATCTAACTCAGACTTTCACTAATATAGAGGTGCATTCTCTTATGGAAATTTCCAGCTCGAAACCTGCCGCCCACCAAATTCCTGTACCTCCCCGTGCCAAGGACACGTTCCCAGCCGGCCGGCCTGATGTAGTGTCTTCGGCAGGGGAAAAAATACACTCCTTCGATAAGGGCCGGCCTGAACCGGTTCTCTCCGAGCGAATAACACCTCATAACTAAAATATCACCCTTCGTCTAGAAATGTCCCAAGCTGCCGGAGCAGAAAGAAAGATGGAGTCTCTCCTGTCTGAGGCCTACCAGGCCTGAATTCAGCACGACTCCATGAAATACCCTCACTATAGGGCAGATTATCCTTAATGCTAACGAATCTATCCCCTAGGCTATGTATGTAGGCCCTGATCTATGGGTAGGAGCACGGGATCGTGTCAAAGTGTCTAATAAATAGGCCCTATTCACTACTCTAGTCCTTAGACTCGGATGGAAAGAGACTGAAGTCATATTGATCGCTCTACAACACCAGAAGGCCGGGAAAATCAAGCAGTACATTTCACCCTTGACTTCAGTCTATTATACATCCATTAAACAGAACTAACATCGGTGGAAGAATAATATGAAACAAAATTAACTGATCTATGTCTAATGCCAGGTGTGCAGAATTGAAGCAGTGAGGGGATACACTGAATAAAGCAACAAATAGAAATCAAAACAGCGATAGCAATCAAAATGCCACCTAATGTGTGGCGTAACATATGCACGTCCGGTAACCAATTAAAGAGCCAGTCAAACCAGCCCTGATCAATGTGTTTTCTAACTTCATCAGTTAAGTCATGCAACTTATCTATGTGTGCACGAATGGATTGTGTATGATCAGATAAGTTAAAACAGCAGAGGCCTTCAAAATCCGAGCAACCATGTCCATGTTTAAGCAAAAGATAATCAATGGCTGCTCTATTTTGCAAAATGGCCCTACGTTCACCCTGGGCGTCTAATAGCAAGTCAGACAAGACTGTAGAAGTATGATTAATAGATTTCACCATCCAGCAAGCCATTTTCCCAATGGATTTGGCATTATAAATCGCCAAAGCAGGAACACCAATAATTGAAAGAGCTAGGCTAAGATATTCAGACTTGGAATATAAATGCAAAGATGAGTCACAATCCTCTTGTAACATCATAGTATCTCGTAGCACACGAGAGTTGGCATTTGGATGGGAGGAAAACATGAGTAAACTCAGTCTAGTGATGGCACACGGGCCTCCGGAAATGTTTGCAGGGACATATGGCCAGGAAGTATTACCACATGAGAAAAGCCATCCGGCAGGTAGCAACATCGCACGATAGTGACTGGGAGTAACTACCAAACTATTGCAAGTCATATTGTTCTGAACTGAGACACATGTGGTCGGTGTCCTCTGAAAACACAAAGTCCGTTCATGAGGTGTGAATGAAGTGGCGCCTCTTAACTTGAGAAGTAGGCATTCAGAAATTGCATTAGGATTACATGTAAGAAAGAAGCATAGGTCACCTTGTGTGATATTATACGTAATTATTTGGGACTGGATGGGGAGTTGGTCATTCGGTAGTTCAATACACAAAGGACAATATACATGGGTAGCAAAATCACCCAGGATAATATTCGGACGAGCCTTCGAAATGTTAAAGATACTGATTAAAGTCTCCAGTGAGGCGGGGACAGCAACTAGGCAAGTCGCAAGAATATCATGCACAGATCTCATCGGTGTCAAGCAGAAGTGAGGGGCATCAGTCACTCTCTTGGCCAGTAATGTCCAAAAGTTCGATGACGAATCCCACGCATTGAAGGAGCGCAACACTTGGGTTCTCGGTTCATCCCGGGTTGACGGGATCCCTTCTCTCTCGCCGAACCAGTCCGAAAGGAATCCAATTCCGACACATCCTGCAGCAACAATCCAAAGAATGATCTGAAAAAGAACCAAATACAGGCATTAATCATTCTCGTAAATAACATTTATCAGCTGGGACAGCTTCCCAGCTATCTTTCCCTGGCCTCATAACCAAAATGGTATTGTCCCGACCGGTGGCAATAACCTCTGCTTGTTCAGGGGGATTCTTAGGCGATTGCACCCAAACCCTGGCCCCAGGGTTATCCGTAGAGCCAAAGCCTTTCTGGCCACGTACAGTTAGCAAAGTTGGGGCAGTGCCTTTCATTATTTCACCACTGAAAACAGGCAGAATGAGTAATTGAGCCACTCGGTCAGTGCGGTGTATCAGTAAGTCAACCTCGCTGCTATTTAGCAGGAGTACCTTAATCTCTCCCTGATAGTCACTGTCAATAACCCCTCCAAGTACCTGGATGCCTTTTACAGCCAGCCCCGATCTAGGGGCGATCAATCCAAAATTCCCAGGTGGTATATGAATACCAACACCAGTAGCAATGATGACCCGATTCTTACTTTCTAGAACGGTGTCATCCATGGCGTGCAAGTCTAAACCTGCCGACCCTGGGGTCGCTCTGCATGGAGCCAGAGCTCCGGGGGTAATTTCCCAATACATTACAGTTTCACTGATTACATTAGGCATAGTCTCAACATTTGGGGGAAACAAACGCATAAGTGGAGATTCAGCATTTAAAAAAGGACGATTATTCAGAATCAATAGTGCTTGGGGTAAAAAGTCTCGCCAATTTTTATACTTGTCACCTGTTAACTTACGCAGCTGATCCTTTAGCAGGCCATTCAACCTCTCCACAAGGCCCGAGGCCTGTGGATAGTAGGGTATATGGAATATCCATTCAATATTGTTTTCCACACAGAATTCCTGTACCAATCTTCCACGAAAATGGGATGCATTATCAGATTGAATTTGGAATGGCACACCATAATACATCATAATCAATTCTAATGTTTTTATGGTATTCAATTGGGTGGCTTGCTTACATGGAAGAGCTACCAGCAAGCCACTATATGTATCGACAATTGTACAAACATATTGACAATTCCTACTCATGGGAAGGGGTCCGATGTAATCAATCTGCCAAATTTGAGCGGGCAGTTTCCCGCGATGTAAATGGCCTCTAACAATTTGGGGTACCTTACGCTGTCTGATATGTTGACAGACGGGACAATGTAAAATAACATTTTTGATTAGATCCAGGGGAATATAAATTCCTCTATCAGCAGCCCACCTGCTAGTGGCCTTCTCTCCAAAGTGTCCTGCCTTCTGGTGTGTCCATTTCGCCAATCCCGCAATATCAGGATCTTGTCTGTCCACCACTGCCTCAGCAATTTTAGATTTTTCATCTGCAATGTTATGAAAAAATTTGTCAAGGGAGTCTATTGGGGTGTGAGCATCCACATGGAAGATTGTAACAGTACTCTGTGGGAGCATCTCCCAAATCTCTTGCCATAACTCTTTTCCCCACAATTCTTTGGAATGTAACTTCCAATTATGGGAATGCCAAGTCGGCAACCAAACAGCCAGTCCATTGGCAGTTGACCAGGAATCGGTGAAAATATGACATGTACCAGGTAGTTCTTGTTTCAAAACTTGATAAACAGCGTAAAGCTCGGCAAATTGGCTACTCTTCCCTTCACCAGTTGTGCTCAACAGTTTCTGTGTGACCGGATTATAAGACACCGCCTTCCAGTGCCGTGTCGTCCCAATAAACTTCGCTGACCCATCTGTGAACCAAACATGGTTTCTGTCCTCAGCGGACAAATCATCAAAAGGTCTACCCCACTTGACAGGAGACTCCTGTTCTAAAGGTACGGAACACTCACTCTCAGTCTCAGTCGACGGTGCTTGCGCCACTTGCTCATGTAAAAACGCAACTCCTTTCGGTCCCACACGTGCCCTGTCTTGTATATACCATTTCCATTTAATCACACTCGCCTCCTGAGCATGCCCAATTCGATGAGTTTTCGGTGAACTCAAAACCCACTGCATAATAGGAATTTCAGGACGCAAGAATATATCATGTCCCAAAGTCAATTGCTCGGTATCCACCAAAGCCCAATAACAAGCAAGTAGCTGTTTCTCAAAGGGTGTATAACGCTCACCAGCATCAGGTAGCTTTTTGGTCCAAAACCCTAACGGTACCTTACTCCTGCCTTGTTTCTGCCATAGGCTCCAATTTGCATAAGGGCCTTGCACAGACACATTCAAATCCACATCACCATCACGTACAGGCCATAGATCCATAGCATGTTGAATTGCCTCTTTCGCCAGACTAAATGCATCTTGCTGTTGCTTATCCCATTCAAATGCATTCTTTTTACGTGTAATTCGGTACAAAGGGGCCAATATTTGACTCAAATGAGGAATATGCTGGCGCCAAAAACCAAATAAACCAATGAAGCTCTGGGCTTCCTTCCTATTCCTCGGAACCGAAAAATCAAGAATCTTCTGTTTAACTTGAGGGATCACCTCGCGGTGTCCCTCATGCCAATTAATACCTAAAAATTTTACAGCTTGGGACGGACCTTGTAATTTATCCGGATTGATCTCCCAACCTTTCTCACGCAGACACTCAATGACTCTGTCTAATTGTGTCTGAACATCCTCTTGTGTTTCGCCTTGGATCAAAACGTCATCAATATAATGACATATCTGGATTTTGGGAGGAACTGGTACCTCAGCCAAGTGTTCTGCCACCAGCCGGTGACAAATCGTAGGACTATGCACATAGCCCTGAGGAAGACTTCTGAACGTCATCTGACGCCCGTTCCACGTAAAACTGAACTGTTCCTGACACTCAGGGGCAATTGGAATAGAAAAGAAAGCATTAGCAATATCGATGGACGCATACCATGTACCTGGATGTGTTTGGATTCTTTCAATCAGGGTGATAACATCCGGTACTGCAACAGTCAAAGAGGGCGTGTGTTTGTTCAATTCTCGATAATCAACAGTCATGCGCCAAGAATTATCACTCTTACGCACCGGCCAAACAGGATTATTCCAAGCAGAAGTAACTGGAGTTATAACGCCTGCATCAACCAACTCTTGAATGGTGGTACTAATCTCTTCATGACCACCCGGAATACGATACTGCTTCTGACAAACCACTTTGGTCGCCTGGGGAACTTGTATGGGGGGCATCTTTAAACGACCAACCCGTATAGGTCTGGACGAGATATAATGCGTCGTTCCAAATTGGTAACACCCATCATCAAGATGCAACGTCATTCCCTTCAAAATATCAATTCCAATTATGAATTCTAAGAGTGGCACCACTAATACAGAATATTCCTTTCTAGGGATTCTACCTATTCTCATTTCAAGCAAAGTTTGAACTGCAGGGGTTTCTTTTCCTCCTAATCCGGTAATAGTAAAAGGCTGCCCTGTAAACTTCTTTGATTTTCCATGAATAAGAGTTATTCCTGTATCAACTAATGCTCGGGCCCTTTGGATATTACGATGTCTCCAATAAATATCAATATCTACATAGGGTCTATTATCTCTATGAGCCCATCTGTGTACCGGAGCTTGACCTATTTCCTAGTCATTCTTACTGCATTCTGTGTACCAAGACAAATCAGGATAAAGACTCTCACGTTTCTTAGGTATCGGTACCTCCTGTTCATATCCATTCCCCGTACGAAACGGATTCAAGTCTTCAGTATTATACCGTGGGTTACGATCAACCAAGCTGTGACGATTCTCTCTCCTCCTCAACTCAGGAGATTGATCCCTATCATCTCTACGCCTGCTGTAAGCATGATCATTTCTCCCCCTTTCCTGTTCCCCCTCTCTCTCCCTGTCCCGCTCTCGACGGGGGGACAGATCACGTACAGGACGCCGATCATCACGACGATCAGAGCGCCCACGGCGATCGTCATCACCGCTACCATCAGAACAACCACGATCACACTCAGTCGTTCGAACACGCCGGGCACCCTCCTTCCGATCCAAGCCCCGTTTGCGAAACAACTCCCACAAACGAGCAGTAGTCTCACCATCAATGTCCTCCCGACGTACACCATCAGCCAAAAGACCAGTAAAGATATCACGTCTAGTAAATTTATATTCACCAGGAGTACGAGTGTCAGACCGGGACTGACGTTCAGGTTTAAACCACTCACCCAACTCACCGAGTTGGCGCACCGACTCCAACACCGTAGATAGCACATTACCAGTCTGGTTAATCAACAAAGTCATCATGACCTGCTTGTAGGCAACAGGAGAAGAGCGAATGATACGATTCCGCACAGAAGAAGTCAACATCCCATCAAGCAATCTGTCAGCAGTGCCCAGAAAAATAGCCGTTTTCATCACTTCCTCCTTAAGACGTTGCGCAGCATCACGCAAGGTATACCACGGCTTGTCATTGACAGGCCAGTCAGATTCAGTAGGATATTTCAGATTACAACCCTCAGTCGCCAATTGGAGCAAAGAGATTTGACCACCACCATTATAGTTACGAAAATGATCTTGCACAGTAGAATCCAAACTCAAAGAACAAAATTTCAAACAGTCGCCAGTATCCAGCATAATACCAGCAGCGCCTAGTTCATAAAGGCGCACCATCCATGCGAGCAAGGCCTCACCAGTCCGCTGCCGAAAGCGCTGCAAAATATCACTAATTTCTTGTTGAGTAAAATCTTCTAAACAGTCCAAAGAAACACCCTGCGGAGCATTAGGAGATTGCTGCAACTTCCGACGAAAAACCGGATGCGCAGAGACCACGGGACGAGCATCACAAGGAGCCCGAGCAGTACTAGTAGAGGGACAATCAGTGTAAGAAGCGTCGATCCCGCCCGAGGAACGAGCGTAACCACGGGGTGCACCATCAGAGGTGCGAGAAGCAGACTTACAGTCATGACGGGAACGAGAAAACTCGTGCGAACCAGACTCCTCACCCGAGGAACAAGATGTACTCGAGTCCCAGATATTACCATCCCATTCATCAGGGTTCCAATCTAGTCCAGCTTTCGCCACGACCAGACGCACCTTACGCGTCGAAACTCGACCACGCCTGTTCTTGTACTTATAACGAGCAATCCGCACAGCCGCCCTTTCGGCAACCGTTTGGTAAGTGTCAAGTTTGTCAGAAAGCAATTTATTTTGACACCGCAATAAAGTATTAGAATTCTGAACCTCAACAAAGTGTGCCTCCACATCCTTAAGAGAGATCTGTAATTTCAACAATCTCTCATGCAGAATTCGATACGCAGACAGAATAACCCAACCCCTGCGCCCCAAAGCGGGAACCTCCTCACCCTTCAATACGGGTGCCGTCTGCAAACAAGTAATCACGTCAGCCGGTTCCGCCGACTCCAAAGAAGAGTTCCAATTTTCACTCAGACCAGTAGAGTCAGCCCACTCACGGGCTAAAGCTCCATAAGGCGTTGAATCCCATCCGGGAATATCAACGGACAATTTAAGAGTAGATTTAGATTTCTTAGAAAACATCGCGAAAAAGAAAGAAAAAGAAACGCAGAGAAAAGAAAGGAAGAGAAAGAGAGAGAGAGAGAAAAAACTATACACGCAAATATATAAAAAAGGATGCAAAGAAAACCACGCACACACCGAAAGCAAACATAAGACAAACAAAATGCACACAGGTTTCGTAAACAGTTCGTGACGCCAAATGTTCTGCTTGGGTTCTCAGATCAGGTGGAACCCGCTCAACAGAGCCCTTCTAACCCAACCCAGAACGTTACCCCCTCCCTAGGGCCTTTTTACATCTAAATAACCACATATATATGTACCACCTAAGGACAGGGAATTCCTATTATATGTATATATCAAGACCTCACAACCTCGCGGTCTCAGGCAGACCCAGAACTCCTACCCAGACGGCAGCCACACACAGTCTCGCGGTCTCAGGCAGACCCAGAATCTCCTACCAGACGGCAGCCACACACAGTCTCGCGGTCTCAGGCAGACCCAGAATCTCCTACCCAGACGGCAGCAACACACAGTCTCGCGGTCTCAGGCAGACCCAGAATCTCCTACCCAGACGGCAGCAACACACAGTCTCGCGGTCTCAGGCAGACCCAGAATCTCCTACCCAGACGGCAGCAACACACAGTCTCGCGGTCTCAGGCAGACCCAGAATCTCCTACCAGACGGCAGCAACACACAGTCTCGCGGTCTTAGGCAGACCCAGAATCCCCTACCCAGACGGCAGCAACACACACAGTCTCGCGGTCTCAGGCAGACCCAGAATCTCCTACCAGACGGCAGCAACACACAGTCTTGCGGTCTTAGGCAGACCCAGAATCTCCTACCCAGATGGCAGCAACACACACAGTCTCGCGGTCTCAGGCAGACCCAGAATCTCCTACCCAGACGGCAGCAACACACAGTCTCGCGGTCTCAGGCAGACCCAGAATCTCCTACCCAGACGGCAGCCTTAGCACGAGCTCATCCTATTATTACCGTAGTACACGACAGGGGAATCGGGATTACTATATATTCAGATCACACAAAGACTATTAGTTGAGCACAACCTGTTCTTTAGTTCGAGGGGCTTCTCTCTCCCTCATTCAGTTATCACTTACCTGATCAGGATTAACATCTGTTCATGTCAAGCTATATCTGACTAGAAGAATAGGCTATCCTCCTATACAAGGATACACAACACATGCTAACTCACGACAAGCTAAATACTTTATTTAAATGCCACATGCACATTCACAGAATACATTATATATACAACCTGCAAGGAAAGTAGAAGGTTAGATTACACACTTCAATAGAAAGGGGTCGACATCACCTTAGTCGTATGTAGCCTGTGCTCAATGGTCATCTAGGTTCCCTTCTCGTCTGTGCCTCGGCTTCGCCTGGAAGTCACACCTCCGCAGTCGCGGATCTACTCCCTTCTCCCTCTCCGAGTCACTGGAACCTCTTCCTCATCGGCTACTCTCTCCTCCTCCTTAAATTCAAGTTCGTCATCTGTCTTCCCTGGAATAAGTAGTAGCTTTTCTGCTAACGGCCAGATGCCGCCTATGGTCTAGAAGCAAGTGCCCATATCTAACTCAGACTTTCACTAATATAGAGGTGCATTCTCTCATGGAAATTTCCAGCTCGAAACCTGCCGCCCACCAAATTCCTGTACCTCCCCGTGCCAAGGACACGTTCCCAGCCGGCCGGCCTGATGTAGTGTCTTCGGCAGGGGAAAAAATACACTCCTTCGATAAGGGCCGGCCTGAACCGGTTCTCTCCGAGCGAATAACACCTCATAACTAAAATATCACCCTTCGCCTAGAAATGTCCCAAGCTGCCGGAGCAGAAAGAAAGATGGAGTCTCTCCTGTCTGAGGCCTACCAGGCCTGAATTCAGCACGACTCCATGAAATACCCTCACTATAGGGCAGATTATCCTTAATGCTAACGAATCTATCCCCTAGGCTATGTATGTAGGCCCTGATCTATGGGTAGGAGCACGGGATCGTGTCAAAGTGTCTAATAAATAGGCCCTATTCACTACTCTAGTCCTTAGACTCGGATGGAAAGAGACTGAAGTCATATTGATCGCTCTACAACACCAGAAGGCCGGGAAAATCAAGCAGTACAAACGTTCAAAAGTTTCATTTGTTGTTTCCACGTTCCTTTACCGTCTAAGTTAATCTAACCACCCTAGACTAATACAAGTTCCTCGATAAGCTCCTAACTCCCCTTGTTGTTCACTAATGCCATTGTTAAACCCTCTCTGAGGATTACGTATGCCACAAGTTTTATCAGGTTTCCAGCATTAACCTTCTCCTCCATCCACAATTCAAGTAATTGAATAAAATAACCTATTATCAGTTTCAAAACTTAGGAATTCACCTTCACACCTTCCAGCAATCCAGAATACCAAGTGCCATCTTCTCTGATGGCATTTCAGGGTTATGTGGGTGTTCCACCATAGGGATTCTACCAAGCCTCCCTCTCATAAAGGGAGTACTGTCAAGATTTTGAACGCCATGCCAGTGCCTTAAGTGCTTTTTCCATGTGGCCCCCATGCATGTCTTCTTTCCTGACACTTTCTGAGCATGCCCACTTTCCTGGTCTTTAGTGGCTCTGCTGCAACAGAAAACAAGTAGCACAGATTGCAGGAATCCAGAAGACGTCGTCCCAGAGTCCTTAGTATGGAAGCCATCTTGCTCACATACATTACAAATAGTGCCATACCTCATCTGCTGGTTGGCCAGTATTTTGAATTCTACATGCTGTGGTTGTAGTGTTGAACCAAAAGACTGGACTTGTGATTCTTGGGAGCACTGGATGAATTGGCGTCATGAACCACTCCCCCTCCCACCATGCCCACTAGAGCAGCTAAAGTGTTGGTGGCCACTGGGCCCATGAGCTGCTAAGCTGGGTCACACTAAAATGCTGACCATTTCTATGCGGGCTTCTTCTATAACCATAAATGCAGACAAAAGGTCATAAATAATGCTGTAAGGAAATACCATGCCAGTGCTGAGGGAAGGGAGACATTAGCTGCCAAGTAACTGGGGCAGAGAAATGATGCAAAGAGACAGAAAAGGGCAGAAAAACAAAGAGAGCCAGTAGGTGAGAGAAATATAAGAAAGAAAAAGTAAGGAGGGCTGAAAATGGAAAAAAGATGAGAAAATAATGGAGGAAGAAAAAAAAACATGAAGGTGAAAGAAAGAGAGGGTAAGAAAGGAAGGTGGAAGGAAGAGACTAAGGAAAGAAGGAAGGGTGAAAGAAAGATAGATGCTAAGCAGAAAGGAAAGATACAATGGCAGGCAGGGGAGGTAAAAGAAGAAGAGACGAGGAAAGAAAGGTATAAAAGATGAATGGTGTAATGAAGAAAGTGTTAAAGGAAGAGTAACAGGATGAAGAGTGAAGGATAAATACAAGGAAGAGGGAAACGGTGAAAGCAACTCATTTAAGGGATATAGGGATTCGCACACACCATGACATTAGATGTATGGCGCAAAGTGGGGGATACTTTAATTTTCTGACTTTGATTTGATTGGATAATGAATGTAGTTGCCACATAAGTAGGCTCGCCCTACGATTGTTGTAGGCAAGATGTTGGTCTGTATAGTGATGATGACATGTTTATCTTTATAAGGTCATAGACACAGTCTACGGAATTTGTGTGTGATTAGGGCACCTTCATCATGCATTCACCTTACGAGCATTTAGGGCCAGATGTACAAACTTTTCAGCTTGCAAACGCCTGATGTGCAGAATCGGGCAGTTTGCGCACAGAATAAAGCATTTTTAAATATACAAAGCCCCATTTGCGAGCCGGTAACCTATTACTGACTCCCAAAATAGGGTGTGCGAGTCGCTATTAGGAAGGAGTATGCCGAGGGCATCCCTTCCTAATAGCGAGTCAAAGTGCTATTCAGGATTATTGATTTTCGACCGGAATACGGTCACAAAACGATTCCAGTTTACCACCTACTTCAAGTAGGTGGTAAGCCAGTCGCAAATGGGACCCCCTTCCCTTTGGGAATGGTAGCGAAAACTTTTTTTTAAAAGCATGAAACAGAAATGTTTCCATTTTCTTTTTGAAATGCATCCCATTTTGTTTTAAGGAAAACTGATGATTTTTTTTTTTTTAAGTTGCTTTTTTTAACAGCAAACACAGACATGGTGGTCTGCTGTCTCCAGCAGGCCACCATCTCTGTGTTACTGCCCATTCCCAATGGGTCGCAAATTGTGACCTCCCTTATGAATATTGATGAGGCAGGTCAATTGCGACCTCATTGGGAATTGCTAATGTGAGACACATTAGTACATTTCATTTTGCGAGTGTCTAATTGTGAGTCGCAAAAAAATTGCAATTAGAGACTCGCAAAATCGAATGTTCGAACATCTGGCTCTAAGTGTTGAGACATATAAGTGTAGATGTTGTTGTAGCCTGAAGAGCTGGACAATTCATGCTACTGGGCAAATTGTTGAATGAATATTTGTTACAAGGGAATATTTGAATTTAAGACACAGAAACTCTGATTTTGTCTGAAAAGTCTGTTCTGAACTCTATACTGTAATTGCAGCCCAACCATGATCATAGATAGATGACTGGGCCGGACATGCCTTTTATTCCACTGGGCATATCCCCAGGTGCCTGAGACTCTTGGGGGCATATTTACGAGGAAGTGGCGGAGCGCGGCGTTAGCTTAACGTCGTGCTCCGCCACTTCTGGATCGCAGGGCTGCATCATATTTACGAGAATATGGTGCAGCCCTGCATTTACCCCTGCGCTGAAGCTAATAACAGCTGCATAGTGCCAACGCTGGCACTCTTGCACCATAGTGGAAGGGTGCCTGTATTGAGGGGAATGATTGTTTATGTGCAGGAAGGTGTCCCTTCCAGCACATAAAACAATTCGAAATGGCATTTTGTAACTTCTATGTGTGCTGCTTAATGCAGCACAAATAAAAGCTGCAAAACGTAACTTTTTTAATGATTGTTTATGTGCACGAAAGGACACCTTCCTGCACATAAACATTCAAGGTGTGCCGCACAAAGCAGCACACATAGAAAGAGCAAAAAACAAGGAGAAATGTTCTCCTCGTAACACCAGGGTAAGACCAGGTTTTCCCTGGTCTTAATTTTGGTACTGCCCCATATTTCCACCACCCATGTAAATATGGGGCAGTGTCAAAATCAATTGGTGTTGCGGTGGAGCACCCACCACAACACCCATTGCCTGCCCCTTTCACGCTCAGTGTAGCATGGAAGGGTGCCTTATTTACAAGGCAGCGTTAAACCATGTTAAGTGGCTTAATGCTGCCTTGTAAATATGGCAAAACCCCCATCGCAACCACAACTTCAGAAAAAGTGATGTTGTGGCGGCAATGGGGGCTTGTAAATATGGCCTGTGGAGGCCGGTTGTGGATGCCCAGGCTCATTCCTGGTGCCTCTGTCACTTCTCCTAACTAATCAAGGATAATTGCAGCAGGCAAGGGAAATCTTCAAGAGAGAGGGTGTGAGAGAAAGAGAGTGGGAGGGAGGGAGGGAGGGAGGGGGGAAGGCAGAGAGAGATCAGACATCGAGGAAAGAGAGAGGAGAGCAAGAGAGAGCGAGATTGAATTTATGGAAAATGAGAGTTTGTGTTAGGAGAAAAGGGAGCAGGGCTGGTTTGGGCATTCTTGCAAGGGCTGCTCTCTGTTGCTCAGAGACTAGAGACCCGCTACAGGCAAGTGAGGGAACCTTTTGATACTGTATTTGTATTCTGGCTACAGACAAGTGAAGAAACGTTTTATAAGGTTATCATAGTCGAGCAGAGATGATATACTATCTTTTTGTCCATGTGTTATCCCACTGTTTAATCTCTGATGATTTCCTCTTTAGTTTGTAACAGCCATCTTCACTCTGGTCTGCAAGCCAGAAGCAGAGCTTTTATGGTGATACATGTAACAGATACATATGTTGATGATTCCAGGGTGAGAGCTTTGAGTAATTGTTGTCCTCTGTCCTTATCAGATCTCCTTCCCAGCAAACCCTTCTCTAGTGCAGCAACCCTGCAGTCTTTTAGCTACTCTGATCCTCTGTGTGTACCACAGAGTGGGGATGCCGGAAGCTGGGCCTCTTAGAACGTGCTGCTCTTCGGGTACTATGGTCTTTGCAGCCCAGCACAGTTTTCGCAAACAGATGTAACAGTTTATAGAAATTATGAAACCAATGATTCTATTTTTTTTACAGAAATGTGAACACACTTTAGTTAATCATATTTAACCCCTTCGATGCGCATGACGGAGCGGTTCCATCATGCGCATCGGTTGCGCTGTGCGTATGACGGAACCGCTCCGTCATGGCCCCGCCCGCGCAATAGAACCTTCAGCACAGCGCGGTAATCTGCGCCGCGCTGAAGGGGTTAACAAGTGAATCCTTCAGACCAGTGATCTGATCAGAAACTGGACCACCTTTTGTTACTGTTGCTTGGACGTATTTAAGACATAGGAAACATTTAAATCATATAATTGTTGAATTCTACTTGAAAAACTATACCCCTAACTATTATTTTAAAGCCTTTACATTCACTTACAGTACTCCTACCCGAGATTCTTCAAAGATACATGTTCTAAAACATTTGTGTTTTGTAGCATTCACTCAATGTGTAGTTGCCTTTAAAAAATATATTAGTGTCTGGAAGATTCGGAATAGTTCTAAATGTATATTGTAAAACCATGTAAGTTCACTAGTGGGTAGATCTAGTCCTTGTTGGTGCTAAACAATTCTTAATGTTTGTTGCTCGTTGCTCTTTTTTACTTACCAAGGGGTTCAATGAAGGTCATAACAGCAGCAAAGATAGGGGAAAGCCTTTTCCGGTGCTCCTTAATGATCAGTATAGTAGCAAAGAGAGCAGAAAGCTGTGTCCGGTGCTCCCTCATACGTACATCTTTAATCCTGCAATGCATTTATGTATGAAAATAGTATTTCTATACCACCAACCTAGCCAAAAGGTAGCACAGCACTGTATGTGCTCTAAAGACAAGCTTAAAGTGGGCCAGTATTAGGAAAGGAGGAGTTGTGCACAGTTAATGCATTGTGATGTAGTGTTCTTTAAAGAGGTGTGTCTTTGTCTCTGTTCCAACTTAAAGCATCGTTGGGGTACTCCTGATGGATATGGGGATGTTGTTCCAGATCCTGGGAGCGCAGATGGAAAAGGCCTTCTATCTTGTGTTTCTTATTCTTCTTAACACTTCTTAGTGTGCAGGCTAATTGTGTACTGGCTGCGGGTGGGCCAAGAACCATCAGAGATGGTGCGCTTGTCTGCACGATAAGAGGGGGTGCTGGTTGTGATCAATTTGTAAATGATGCAGCTGATTTTGAAAATGGTGTGGACTGACAATTGGAGCAAATAGAGTTAAATAAGGTTAGGGTGATTTGATCATATTTCTTGAAGCCCTAGGTTACCTCTAAGGAGTGTCAGTGTCTGGAAGGCCATGGAATAGGGCACTACAACCATCTAGATCTGAGAGTACAAGGGCATGAACAGTAGTTCTGGAGTTGCTTTCTAGAAGAAATGGCTGGACTTTCTTTAGAAGATATAGCTGTTTCCTGGCCACCTTTGTGTTTTTGGCAATGTGTTCGCTGAGGGAGTAGTTGGTGTCCAGGGTGAATCCAAGTGATTTGGCATTTAGTAAGAAGTGGGATTTGAAGCTATCAGGGTCCATGTCATTAAGCCAGATTTGTACTATATCTTGTTTTCTGTTCTTGGCAAATAATAGGATTTTTGCCTTGGTTGAGGTGAGCTTTAGATAGGCACTGGAAATCTAGGACAGGATAATGTGCAAACAGCGTTTTAGGAACTGGACATCTGAATTCTCCTTTGGTGACGCTGGTGGATGTCTGCACTGAAAGGTAATACATTTGATAAAAGCCAGTGGGAGTGCATAGGCTGTAAAGATTGAATGTTTTCAACATTGGGTGATCTTATAAGCTCTTTTTTCATTTATTGCTTCTGCAAATTCAGTTATGTTGTGCATTGGATTATAAATATTCCCCTTTAGTAAATGCTGGAGAGGGAGTGGGACTAAGGACGTTTCTTGGAAGGTCTCCCTACAGGAATAGGCAGGTACCCACAAATCACAGTTTTGCCTCTTGCAGGTAGTCTCCCACCGTGAAAGCAGTCAGATCTTTGCTCTTTTGAAAGCAAAGAGTAAGTACCTTACCAACCTAATAAAAGAGTGGGAATACCCCTTCATTGCATTGTAGTGTAGGGTAAAGTTTCTCAATGAGGGAATATTTTTCTCTTGCAGAAAGAGAATGACATGCAAATTTGCATTTTCTCATGGCTTGCTCGTGCATAATTTTTTACTCAGTGGAAATTTTGCATGTCTCATTTTGAGCATGAGCGTACCCTTGGAAATCTATGCCATCCTAAAATTCCAGAAAATAAAAAATACAAATGTAGAAGTAACCCTATGGCTGCAAATCCCTGACCTTTTATTTTGGTCTTTGTGACGTGGGCCCTAAGAAATTAAAAAATGTTAGAGAATGTGGCAGACATAAAGGTGCTGTGTCGATTTGTTGTTTAGTAGAATACAGTTTTTTAAATGTTGTCTCTTCTTTAGGATCTGCTCTTCTCTCAGTCACGTTTTTGCACCATGACGATCAGGCCTGACCAGAAGTGGTGGTCCAGGCTCGTCCATTGAGTGCCATGACTTGCTTCATTCACATTAAACTCATAGGGGCACAACCTGCTGTGTGAAATGTACAAGCACACATAAAGCCACCCTGCGTGGCTTTAAGTGTGCTCATAAATATCGCCACATTTTACGCAACACATTGGGGGATATTCTCAAGAACGTGTGATATTCATTGCAAAATTAAGCTTAAAGCAACTCTTCACATCGCAGTCTATCGCGGGAAGTTAACACCGTGGTAACGTGGTATTCACGAGCCGGCGGTACCATGCAATAGGCTCACGATAACGCATCACACGTCTTCGATAAAGTCAACACGACGACGCAAAAATGCGAAACACGAACGCAAAAAAAGTTGCGATGAGGCCAAGCGTGATACAAAAATCAGCGAAAACCAGCGACAGGCATGCAATTCCCACGCGTCATGCGGGAAAATGCACTAAAAAAGCAACCATAAAAAAGGAGAAAGAAAGAAACTGCGTAGCAAGGAACCTCGTGGTCAGGGAAGGCCAGGGAGAAGTTAGAGAGGAAGATGGGGTACAGTCCACAGGAAAACCAGATCAGCGTCACGGAGGTGACAGAACACTACTACCCACTGAACGTCAAGATGACAAACATGAATGCAGTCAGAGTGTCGAGGAGGTCAATGAAGGAGGACAAGAGGCGCTGGCATGATGTGAAAAGCCAAACCAAGCACAAACCCGCTGCCAAGAGGAAGGCAGCAACGGCAACAGGAGGTGGGAGTCCTCCACCACAGGAGGAGCTGGAGGAAATGGAGGCCACAGTCAGCAGGGTGAAGATGGAGCAAGGAGTTGAGAGTCCGGACACAGCTCGACGGGACCTGACACAACATCCACAGGGTGAGTAACGACCAGGGCCTGGGGGAACAGGGGAGATGGGTACAATGTCACACATGCACAAACATGTGTAGCACACTGCACACCCACAACGACCCTGGATCACAAACCCGGATCCCCGTGGCACACTGCAGCACACACACATATCAAAAACAGCACATCCGACAACAATGTGGCACAAAGTACAACACCGACACTGCAGAACAGAGGACACAACTGGGTCCGCTCATGCGCAGAAACAGCCCAATCACATCTAACATAGCAGGAAACTGTAAGATGGAAATGCACATGTACAACCACACATCTGTCATGTAGTCCAAATATCCACTGTCCCACAACAAATAAACAGCACCTCCCAAACAGTCACAATGTACATAGTCATACAGTCTGCATGTAAACTAGAACATGTCAACATGCGTCTCCCCTTCACATTGCAGATGGACAAACAACACCTCCAGCAGAGCAGACCAGACCACCCATCAGTGACGCTGGAGAGGACCACCACACCTTCGACACCGACACCCTACAACAGCCCATGGACATCTCAGGCAACCCACCCCAGGAGCAGGGCAGCTAAGCCACACAGAGGAGACCCCAGCCCCTGCACAGACCACACAGCAGGAAGCACCCGCCACCATGGCTGGCTCCCAACACTTCACCTAGGCACACATCTCATTCCAATGCCAGGTGTCAGAATGCCAAAAGGAGGTGGCAAAACAGGTGCGGATGGGCTCAGAGCTCATGGAAGCCGAACTAGATCATATACGTGGGTGTTCAAGTCCCATCAGGTACCACCTACACCTCACAAAGGAGACCCACACCGCGACAGATATACAAGCATGTGCACAATTCCTGCAATGAACCACGCGCAGTGCCACAGAACAATCCTTCACACTGCCACGCTGGACCTCTGTACGACGGCCCAGTCCACTCCTCTTATGCATTTAGTGGCAGACGACAAAGCTACATGTCCAAGGTCTTACCCGCTGCCAGCGGTGACATAGTTGCATCCGCTGTACACTGCACAATGTGATGTTGGAGGCCCCGGGGCCCTCATGCATATATCATGACCACACGGACACACGCAGATAGTTTGTGGAAATGGCTACGGGCACATGTGCCTGTCCTCTTTATTGGCAGGGTCACATGTACAGTGACGCCTGTGCTGGATGGCTGTGGGGTGAGTGTAAGCCAGCCCGCACGGAGTGGTTGGTGCTGGCAACAACTTGAACAGTGAACACCAATAAAATGGAAACAGAAAACACCAGCATGACAGAGACACCTGCGGTGAATCATGGTGGTAGCCGGAGCAAGTACAGAGGTCACCCAATTTGCAAACAGAAGTGTCCGTGAGTTGCAGTGCACTGAGGTTGGGGCACTGGAGATGAGCGTGCTCATGTCAAAAAAATCTTGAGGATTGTGTCCCTTCGGGTTATTCCTGATGCAGCTGCTGTGGTGTGTGTTACACATGCATCATCTCCCTTATCATCGTCCCAGGTCTCCCACATTGCCTGAGGTGACATTGCTGCATGAGCTCACCACAGCACACAACTCATTCAGAAATGGTCCATGAGTCGTGGTGCACTGAGTTAGTGGCACCTGGAGTGCTGAGCAGGGTAGCAGGCAGATGATGGCATCCACGACACATGTGAGCAACTCCTGCCAGTACGGCTGTTTTGACTCTGGCAGTTGGCAATTGGAAGAGGTCCTGGTGGTGGTGGTATGTGCCCCCTGCGGTGATGCGACGTCCGGGCCGGTCAGAACTCGATTTGATGTGTGAGCCCTGGTGGACCGCATTCGAGTCCAGAGGCAGCGCACAGCACAGGGCCACAAACACATGGCATTGAGGACCCCAAGGCCATTGTCTCAGAGGCAATCCAATATCTTACCGGACAGGGTCCCTGACTTGAGATGCACAGAGCTAGTGGCCCTGGATGCACTGCGGCTGGCACAGGCACACCACCACGGGACGGTGAATTGCGGTGCAGTGAGATGGGCCACGCAAGCTGAACGGGTCCTCATCGATGTCCGAGGTGAATGTGGCAGAGGGTTGCGGGTGACAGTGGAAGGTGTCCTCCAGGGCATGATGCAGAGGGTAGAAACCATCCGGAAGCGGCAAATTGAGGAGTGGAATGCTACAGCCTAATTTTCGCCTAAAAATCAGTATCACCGACATGATGATGAAGACAACCCCAAGTCCATAGACTCAGTCGCCACCAAAGTCCAACCAGAAAGTGTCCATGGCTGTCGGGGAACAGACTTAGTGGCACCGGAGCTGTAGGGGTATGCAGTCTGCGATGAGGCCAGTACAATGATATCAAAACTGCCATAAATAAATCAAGACTCGGCCGCAGTGTAGGTCCGAGGCAGTGGTCCGCATGGGCCCATAGACATGTGTCGTTGGGATGCTATGCACAGATTTGCTGGCACCAGATCGAAGGGAGTACAGTGAGATTAAAGCTGCCATAAATATATGGCCACGGACATCATGAATTCAAGACTCAGTTCCCAATGTGTGCCCTACTCAACCGCAGTGTAGGCCCGAGGCAGTGGTCAGGAGGGGCCCACAGCCGCGTGTCGTTGGCTCGCGATGCACAGGGTCAGTGACACCAGAGCAGTTGTTAGCATTGTGCAATCACCTCCGTAACGGGGATCCTTTTTTCCTCCGGACTGCACCACGTCTTCATCTTACTCCTGTCCAGGCGTTCAAGATATGAACTCTGCCATACACAAATCAAGACTCTGCTGTGTGACCGACCTGGCAGATGTGTAGGCCGGTGGAGTATATAAACGAGAAAGGAGTACTGTGGGCCTGTGTCTAGGAGGCCGTGATGGTCTGAGGAGGCTGCTAAGCTCACAGGCCTCTGGCTTGTGCCGGCACGTGGTAGGCCCTCCTTGACAAATGCCGGTGTCCACAGGTGAGCAGTGAGGCCTGGCTGTGCGGAGGCGGGCATGACTGGTCGGGTTCCATTGTGCCGGGGTGCAGCAGGTGCACATTTTCGCAGGCAACACTGTTCACGGCGTCGGCCTCGTGGCGGGCTGGGAGGCGCCACCCTGGCAGAGACGCTGGGCATTCCGGAAGAGGACCACGCTTAGAGCTACATGCTTTTTATTCACACCCCTACGCGTGCCTGGCATATGCCGGGCCATCCCACTCTGCTCACGCTTACAGGGGGGGACATCACAAGCTACATTTCCGTGATCTTCCACACTGGCTGGGGTGACATGGTTGCATCCACTGTCCACTACACTCCATACACCAGCGGTGTATGTGGACATGGATATGTCTGTGGTCTGCATACTGCAGTCTGGCCAGCACATCTCCACCACACTTGGTATTTTGTACCTTCTCATTCATGGGTCACTTGCTCCGTCGCACATGCCTGGTTCCCAGCTCTCTCCACATACAGCTATTGTGTGGCTGAGGTGCCATGCCGTTGATGGTCATGTTGAGAACGAGGAAATGCCAATACTGATAAATCATTCAGAGCAGTCAATGAATCATGGAAGATAACATCAAACGACCACAATAGTACTAGTTAATAGTATTTATATCAATGTAACAGACAAAGAGGTCCTGTGCACACGTTTCTGGATAGAACTCTCGTTAGAAATGATAGAGGAATGACAAGGCTTAAAGTTCGTAGGATATTGAAATGACGAAGGTCGACATCAAAAGTTTCAATGCAAAGTATTATTTATGTATGTCGGTATCTGACCAATACATAATACAAACAAATCAGCCGACACGTGTTTCGTCACACCGTGTGAAGATGTGACTCTTCAGGGCTGGTAAGGCAGTAAAGTAAGTGCATACAGACCGATCCTGAGCGTGGGCAACAAGGGTGTGGTAAGAAGGATCGGCCTCACAGCATCGTGGAGTAGGGGGCGAAAGGTACAAACCATACGGGTAAAATGGCTGTACAATCGGGTATGCAGAGGATCGCAGAGTGAAGGATCCACCGTTCTCCAGGGCACATGCCTGGTTCCCAGCTCTCTCCACATACAGCTATTGTGTGGCTGAGGTGCCATGCCGTTGATGGTCATGTTGAGAACGAGGAAATGCCAATACTGATAAATCATTCAGAGCAGTCAATGAATCATGGAAGATAACATCAAACGACCACAATAGTACTAGTTAACAGTATTTATATCAATGTATCTTCATAAAGTTTTTGATCTATCTTGTATGGAAATTATTTAAATACAAGAATGAAAAGCCGTCTACAAATTTATATACATGAACATATAAAAACTTTTTAGAAAGAAGGGGACTACACTAAACGAGTCTGCCATTGAGACAGACGTAATACTTTAGACAAACATTCAAACACCACTCCTCATACATCCAAAACAAAAAATCAAACAAAAATTACTTCGGTAACCTATTTGTCCCTTTTATGGGAGTTACCAAAGGGCCAACAAAACCTGGTGAGATTTGAACAAGACTGTTTATAGGTGCATGTCAATAATTGTTCTTCATGTTTTTCACCATTAAGGACATTTTTTTTTACACATGCACCGACTTTATATGTTTACACCAGTGTTTGTTTACACAACGGACAAAAGGTCGACGCGTTTTGAACCCCTAGTCTTTAACAAAAGAGGGGTTCTCCTCAGGACCGAGACACTGAAAAAAGAAGAAAGAAGAGGGTGTAACTACACCTGTACAATATCCAATGGCCTCAGAGTTATGAAAGCTTTTAAATTAACCACAAGTCTTACCAGAGTGGCAGCGCAAATCAAGCCCTTTCAAACAGGGCCAACTAGAAGAGCAAAAATGGACTATATTAACACTGGCAGGTAAAAGCCGTAAATGAAACAAAGTAAAAATTGTCAAAGTCGGGAAAGTCATTACAAGCTGGTCGTTTACTCACATTCATGGCAGAAGTCATCACTTAGGAGTGAGGGAAATTTTCTTTAATGAAATAGTAGGGAGTCCCATAATGAAGGTGGAGCGAAGAGCTCTACACAAAGAAAGTAAGTTGAAATTCGGTGTGAACGTCGGCATGATTTAACAATCAATAGGGCTAGCAGTGATGTTCGAGGGAGCATACCTTGAATATCCCTTCGGCGCCAGACACTGGGCTCTCTTGAAATTGAGACGGCACTGCCGAATCTGCAGAAATACAGGAGGGAGAATTTAGTCGGTGCACAACGTCCAGCGGGAACCTCTGCTAAAACGGAAACGATTGCAGAGGGCACAATGCAGTTACCTGATTAGTGGCGGGGAGCACTTGACATGCAGCAAGGTGCGAAACTATGACCTGTGATGTCTTGCTTCCGTATAGCTACTAAATGGAATTCTGGGGATGTTCAGAATTCTGGGAAATGTAGTTTGAGAGTGCAAATGGCAGTAAAACATCCTAAAAATGAATTGAAGACTCGTTTAACCGATGTAAACTGAAAAAATAAGATATATGATGAATATGTAGGGAATGGATCCATAAAAACTCAGAGCTGAGTTTTGTCTCGCTTGGGGTCCAGGGAGGAGCTGAAACAAACCTTGAACCCGAGCTATTGCTACTGAAGAAATGGAGAGAGGATATCTATCTTTACAGTTTGTAAATTTCAGACAATTCATTCAGACCATTAATGGCAGTATCAAATTTCACAATTAGCATTGCTTCACGTTGTGATAATTTTAACTCCAAATCCCCTCCTCGGGGATCGCGTTCGACTTTTGAGATAACCGTCCATCGGAAATCTTGTTCTGCATGTGCCATTTTGTGCCAATGGTTAACAAGAGGTGCTGTCTCAACGTTTTTCCTAATGCGGGATTTGTGTTGCGTTATCCGATGACGCACCTCTTGATTGGTTTTTCCGATATATAGCATTGAACAGGGGCATAGAATTCCATAAATGACATATTTCGACTTGCAATTGGAGAAAGTTTCATGCTTCCAATGGATGCCTTTATGGGAGAATATGACTCCACCGATCGTTTGGTCACAACAAGAACAAGTACCACATTTGTGGTGGCCTTGTATGGGTGTAAGACCCATCATTTGTCTTAGTGTAGGTTCGGGGACTTTGTCTAGTGATGCCCTGACTATGTGGTTGGCCACATTCTTTTCTCTTTTGAAGGCAAATAAGGGGACAGACCCCAAAGTGGAATCAAGATTCTGGATCAGATGCCAATTCTGATGGATTACTTTTTTTAGTTGATTGGAGTTCGGACAGAAGGTGGTAACAAATACCTGTTGATGGTCATGTACATGGCTAGCCCAGGTTGCCGCAGTAAGTTATGCTGTCATGTATGGTGAGTGGGCATGTTGTTTGGCATGTTGAATGTGAGTCTGTGACATGTGCATTCCCAGAGTTGTGATTTGCATGATTGTGGAGATGGGGGGTGTGGTGTGTTTATTTGGTACTTGCCAACAAGCAGTGCATTTCCAAGGGTGCCATCCTGTTAGTGCTGGTTGATGATGGACTGTGGGTATGGGTAGGAATCATGCACACTGCCTGTGTAGTTGGTGGTGACGTTGGTGGGGATTCCCAGTTGGTCCACTGTTGCCTGCACATTGATGGAATGCGTGTGCTTTCTGTTGAGGTAATTGTGTGCAGTGTCACTAGGGGGCACAAGTAGGACATGTGTGCAGTCAATTGCCCCCTGAGACGTGCGGGAAGCCAGCTATGGCATAGACGCCTTGCTTGGTCTCCAGATGTTCATGCGCAGTGTGGGGGGAGTTTGGGTACTGGGGTACCAAGCTGATGATGGCATCCGGGACAGTTGTGATGAACTTGGATTGTGCTGGCTGTGAGATGACTCTGGCAGTTGTTGTTTGGAAAGTACCAGAGGCCAACATGTGCAGCACAGCCAGCAGCTTTGTCTGCAGAGGGATGTTGGTTGTCTGCTGTGTTAGTACCGTCAGCCTGTGGGCAATGGTGGTCAGGATGCGTAGGATGGTTGTCCTTTTGAGCCTAGAGTGGGCAATGACATTCTCTGGTGTTGGGTTTATGAGATTGGTGCGTTTTCTGGAGGTACGCTGTCTTGGTCTGCGCTGCCTCTGTGGTGGTCCGGGGTGGAGGAGCAGGTGGGGTACAGGGGGGTGGCTATCCTGGGTTTGGTGGTGGTGGGTGTTTTGGCCCTGTTAGGGCTCCGTGCTGCATGATCAGTGGCTCCATGACATTTGTTGATCTTCAGGTGTGGCTCTGGGCTGTGCTCCCTTTCCTGGTGCAGGTTGTCATCCGACTTTGCACCAGGTCAGAGCAGGTGTTAGTTTCCTGCTGCTAACGGTCTTATCGCATGTTTTGTGTTCTTATCGCCGATCTGGCTGGTCGTTGAGAATGTTGTGGAGTATTGTTGTCGCAGCTTTTTGCTCTGGTGTGCCTACTCTGCATCTCATTAGCGATAGTTGCCGGGGTCATCCGTGGCGATGTTTTTGGAGGATGCTATTGCCAGAAAACTGGTGATATCGGCTGTTAGCATCAGCTTGTGAATGGGGCTATAACGTTATCGCAACTTTGGCTGCGCTAAAGTTGGATAACTCGGCGATAACTCCTTGATAATATGCCCCATTGTGTGTTAGGGTCATGACATGGGTGTTGCTGTGGGTGTTCTACGCAACACCCATGTCCACTGATTGCATTTCCAGATTTGAAGCAATCGTAAACCTGGAAATGAGTCAGAATGCTACGCCACCCCAAGACACAACGAGGAGAAATGTTTTTATTTCTCCTTGTTTTTTCCTCTTTCAATGCATGCTGCATTCTACAGTATGCATTGGAAGAGGAAATCACCTCATGTGATTGTGTTTGTTCAGGAAGGTGCCCCTTCCTGCAGAAAAACAATCTCACCATGACGCAGGCATCCTTGAACCATGGTGCAAGGGTGCCTGCAATGGCACATGGCAGCCGTTTGTGCACCAGCGCAGGGAAAGGCACGAAGATGCGACATGTTGCTGTAAATATGTTGCATCCCTGTGCCTCGAAACTAACGCAGCATGGTGCAGCACATTACCTTGCGACACCACGCTGCGTTAGTTTCTCATAAATAAGCCCCTTAGAATCAAAAGGAGGTCTGGAAAGTTATGTGGATACTAAAATAGATGTAGTTGCTCTTTAAACATTAACCAAAAATGCTATGTTGATTCGAGTCAAGTACTTCCAGTTCATAGAGGATAAAAGAGGAAGGACTGGATTACTACCTTTTTTCTTACAGAATGGATTTCATTTTGTTACCAAGTTGATCCCTTCTTACCCTAAGAGGACCATGTGTTATGTGGGTTTGTGGTCCTCACACCCTGGAGTTGGTAACAAAAAAAGATGATTTTGAAGTCTTAATGGATTTTAAAGGTACCATTTTTGATAAGTGTGCTATTTGACTGAGCACTGGCATTCCCACAGCAGCTGAATCCATAACCCAAACTTTACTGTAACTTTTTTAAGGTAACCAACAGCTCGACAGGCCTACATATTCTACAGGCCCCACCTCCTGACTTACAACGTGTGCATGCTCCTAGAGTGCTTCAGATGCCCTATGTAGTCATCAGTGCACTACAATATTGGCATCTCAGCAGCATGTTTAATGAATCTTTGACAGTGAAGTACACACTATTTACCAATGGGAACTGTGATAGGGTGACCAGGCATCCCGTATTTGATGGGACAGTCCTGGTTTTCACTGTACTTCCAAGCAAATTACAGTAAATTAAGCATGTGTTCTAGAGAGAGTCAACTAATCACTGAGGTTTACATGTGTAGGTAGCAGTGCATAATTAGTTAGCAGCCCTTATTAGAAAGCAACTTAATTAACACAGATGATACTGTGTGTAAAAGTTGCATTTAATTAACCTAAGTGCCTCATTGTCTCTGTTTTCTATTTTAGTGAACGCTGTTAGTTAATGCATTCTGTGCCACTCAACCATGCACAGTTATAGGCCTATTTCCATGTTTTTTAAAGTCATGTTATCCTGTTTATAAAATCTGGCCACCTTTTATTATGATAAAGGCAACTTCCTACAATTTGTTTCTCAAAGTAAGTAACTCTTGTTCTTTCTGCTTCAGGACTTACTCTTAGTCAAGTCTCACATTTAAACACAGTGGATGAAGATCTCCAAAATATTACAATGCATGACGGGCAAGTCTATCACTCATATTATTGGTTAACCTATAGGCTTCTACATGCTGAAGCTCTGACAATGCATACATCACTGATTCGAATCCTTATTTGGAGTTTAAAAGACAGCTATGAAAGCACCTAAACAGGACTGTGGAGATTTCTGCGCATCACTGAATGTTTTAACAATGTAGGAGCTGGGGGCGGAGCTTGCTTGGGCTCAAGATGGCCGCATCTTAGGAGGGCTCCGTTAGCCATCTAACTATCCAGCAGGAATCCAACATTATCTGCGCAACAAAACATATGACAACTACCCTCCTGTGGAGTGCTTGAGAAGAGCTACCCAGTGATGCACCGATTGTGTCCGACCGAGCTGCTGGTGTTCGGAGAAACAACACGGCCGGGTGAGGCCTAGCAAAAATGAGTACTGTGGCCTGATTCCGGCAGAGGCTTGGCAGTGCAGACGGCAGCATCCTCGGGCCTGTGGCTTGACGCTGCCTCTGCTGAAGAGTGATACTTGCGCCTTCCCCGGTAGGTGGACACTGGAACTGGTGGTGGCTGCTTCCCAGTGGACCTAGCTGGGTGCCGACGTGCGGCCTACGCAGTGTGGTGCAGCCTTACCTGGCTGTTAAGTGGCAGAGTGGATACTGGGAGCCGAGACCTTCCGCTCGCGAGGGGAGAAAGACTGCTGGGCGCCTAGCTGCGGAGCAACAGGAGGCACTGATCCTGATTGGCAGCAGCTGTCCGTGAGCTGGTGGAATGGCCTGGAGGGTGTGGTGAGGCCTGTCTCTGTTGGAGCGTCCCGCCGCTGATGAGTGGGGAGTAGACGGAGAGCTGCTAGAGGCCAGAAATCGGCCGCCCCGCCTGAGACTACAGCGAAGTCAGCATCTTGGAGCTTGCAGCACCGGCCCCCTTGATTTGGTGGCGAAGTGTAAGTCGAGGCCAATTGGGCCCACTGGGGACTGGTGAGTGGCATAGTTAACTGCTGTTTGGCTGACTGGGGGCGCGATCGGACAAAACTGCTTCAGAGAGGGAGCTGCTGTCCGGTGGCCTGTTACTAGAACATACTTTAGGGAGACACCAAACCCCCTAATTAAACTGCTATAGGCCCCTGGGATTTGCTTGAGACCCTAGGGGCTGGCCTCTCCCCTTCGGTGCCCTCTTGCTTGAATGCATATTGTGCCTCCCCGCAGACTGGTGTTAAAAAGGGGATCCCCCGCACGGCATTGAGGACAGGATCGATCTGTGGCCTCTTGCTGAAGCAAGCCGGGTAACATGTGGCTGGGAGACCTGTGGCAAGAGTGGTGGATCTTCGGCTCTTAAAAATTATGGGCAAAGGTCGATAAATCACAGCTCAAACTGCAGTTTGAGCAGCGCAAGGCAAGACAGAAAGAGATAAATGCCGATAAGGCTCCCGCAGAGCAGAATGATTCTGTAGAGGAGGCTGAAGGGGACATTTGTCAAATCTTGGCAGTGATACAGAAAAGCCTGTCTACCATTGATGTCAAAATCGACTCCCTAGCCTGCTGGATGGACCACATGTCAAGACGAGTGACTGAAGTTGAAGAAGCTCAGATGGAAACGGGTGGCGCCCAGAAACAGATGGGGGAACTCTTGAGCGCCCTGCAGGACAAGGCAGAAGATTTGGAGGCCAGATCGAGGAGATGCAATATCCGTATCACGGGTCTGAATCTACAGCGATGGGCAATATGGAGTCATTCGTTGAACAGCTATTGGTGACAATCCTGGAACGTGATACATTTTCTGCATTGTTTGTCGTCGAGCGCGCCCACCACTCTCTTGGTCCCAGGCCCCCGCCTGGTGCTCCCCGTGACCTGTAATTGCTAAGTTATTGAACTACAGGGACAGGGATGCAGCGTTGAGGCAGGAAAGGGAGAGACGTAATTTACAATTTGAGGGCTCCTCGATCTTGCTCTTCCGGGACTTCACCATGAGGGTGCAGAAAGTAAGGCGACAGTTTACCCCCTTGAAGCGTCAACTATGTGAGCATAGCTTGGACTATGAAATGCTCTATCCGGCCAGATTGAGGGTCATCATGGATGGCAAATCAAACATTTTCACTGACCCTACATCACTACAGAAGGCCTTCAAGGAGCACATCAAGGCTGGCGAGCAGAAAAGAGACACTGGGGAGCTGGCCGGGGCGGCTGGCAGTGACTTGGAGGAGTAAGACTAATATGGTTATACTTTGTTTTTTTTAACATTTTGTTGAACAGGTATGTTTAACACGAACAGTTGTTTGATGTTCGCTTAAGGTGATTCAAGGATGCCTGCTACCCGATATCAGTGGAGATAACTCTATATGCTTGTCTGGGGCCGTGAGCAGCACGGACTGGGACAGATATTGAGACTTTAGATCAGTCCCTGCTTGCTGCTGGCCCGCTCCAACTTGGCGGGAGGATTCCTGAAGCGGCGGTAGTGGGATTGCTCTAACTTTTATCTGAGCCTTGTGAATTGTTGCCCGACGATTGTTTAAACAATGTGCAGCTGGCTAAGCCTTATTTCTGATTTTAGTGGTATTCTTAGCCATGAGCAGGGAACATCCGCCCCTGAGTGTTACCCACTGTATGGCGATTTGCCAGAAATGTTTATTGTTGAATGCTGTAATCCTTATTGGATTTTTTTCAAATATGGGGAAGGGATTTCGTCTATGCCAAGTTGGGGATTGCATAGCGTGGGTGGGGGGGATATTCTGGGGTCTTATTTTTGTTTTTGTGTTGGCAGTGTGTATATGGTACTTACATAATTCTCGAGCAGTACACTGCAATGTCGGAGTTTGGTGGAGATACCTGACTGCTACTGGCAACGCAGAGTTAGTCAACATAGCTCGGAATGACACAGGGCCAGGGCAATAGAGTTTGCTTCTTAACATGGAATGTCAGGGGCCTTAATCATTTTAGAAAGATGCAAAAGGTGCATGCTCACCTTACAAGACATGAGATTGATATTGCTTTATTGCAGGAGTCCCATTTGCCCACAGACAGTAAAATGCTTACGCGTCGGCACTTACATGGTGCCTTTCATGCGACCGGGTTCACTACGCATGCCAGAGGCGTACTCACCTGGGTCAACCCTAAGTCGGGCATACAACTGGAAGCACTCGAGGCAGACCCAGAGAGCAGGTTTGTTATTTCTAGATATCGGGGGCGGTGTGACCTGATTATAGTTAATATTTATGGACCTAATTCTTACAATCCACAGTTCTATCACAAACTGTTCGGGCGCCTGGGAGGGTTATCCTCTTTACCTCAAAGATGGGGTGGTGATCTTAACTGCGTGCTAGACCCAGCATTGGACCACTATGGGGGCCTAGCCCGGCGCCCTGCGGCTGCGGCCAGAGCCATTATTGATGCGGCAACCCAGTTAAACATGGTAGATGTATGCGGACGCGGTCACCGACTGCGGGAGGTTTCACCCACTACTCCTCTCCACATGACCTCCCTACCAGAATGGACTACTGTTTTGTTTCCAGACACATGTATTCTCAGATTCAAGCTTGTTTGACTCACCCCCACTCTCTTTCTGATAACTGCCCAATATGATGGATGTTGAGAGACCACAGAAAAGGCCTGCTCCCTTTACATGGTGTTTCCCGACATAGCGTTTCTAGACAGTGTATTTAAGTCAGAGTTGGCTGAGGCCATAGAAAATTTCTTCGACACAAATATTGGCTCTGTTCGTCAGTTCTCTACAGTCTGGGAGGCTTTTAAAGTTTACATAAGGGGGATAGCCATGTCAAAACACTCTGGGGTCCTCCGTTCTCTTAGAGGAAGGTTGACTGTCCTGGAGGGTTGCTTGATTGATTTAGAGCGTGAAGCCCTTGCGGGTGGAGCTGCCGATGCAGTGGAAAAATTGAAAAATACACTAGAGGAATACCACAAAATCGCGGATAGCGAGGTAAAGCACATGGGGAAATATGCAGTCACCAAAACATATGGAGAAGGAGAGAGGCCGGGTTCCGTCTTAGCTGCTCTGCTGAGAAATAGGAGGGAATCTGGCTGTGTGTCTGAACTGCGCGCAGTGAGTGGTGAGCTGCTGAGGGACCCACCCGCTATGGCAGATAGGTTTAATCAGTACTATTCTGATCTGTACCACTCTAGAGCGACAACTGATGATGAAGCGATCCAAGAATACTTAGAACATATTCATAGGCCGTGATTGACTGATGAACATAGGGAGAACCTAATGAAGCCATTGGACGCTGGTGAAGTACTTGTGGCACTCAATGCTATGCAGGCTGGTAGCGCCCCAGGGCAAGACTGCCTCACAGTCGCTTTTTATAAGGAATTCAAAGTGCTGCTCTTCCCGCACCTTATTACATTATTTGAGGAGATGGGTGAGGATGGTAGAATGCCCCCTTCCAAAAGGGAAGCTCTGATAGTTACACAATTAAAGCCAGACAAACCTCCTAACAAATGTTTATTCTTTAGGCCTTTATCACCTCTTAACGTTGACACCAAACAATTTGCTAAACTTTTAGCTAACCGGCTGGCGCCGCTAGTTCAGATTTTGGTTGGTCTGGATCAATCATGGTTTGTTCCTGGATGTAACTTCACATATATCCTACGGACTGTGTTTGGAGCAACACAGCATATCAAACCGGAAACCAAGGCTGCTGCCATCTTCCTCGATGCGGAGAAGGCCTTTGATTTGGTTGAGTGGCCCTTCATGCGGGCAGTGTTGAGGTGGCTGGGTGTGGGGAGGTTTTCCTGCAGTTAGTGGCGGTCCTATATAATTCCCCCACAGCCAGGGTAAGGGTTGGGGATACAGTGACAGCCCCTATCAAGATATCAAGGGGCCCTCACCAAGAATGCCCCTTATCACCTTTGTGATACGCCCCGGGTGGCGGAGCCCTTGGCATGTGCATTAAGGGAGTATCATAGGGGGATTTGTTTTCCGAAATATAATCTTATTGTGTCATCTTATGCAGATGATACTCTCCGGTATATTAGGGATCCGGTGTCAAATCTGTCCCCGGTGTTGAATGAGGTGGTAAGAGAAGGTGAGCTCTCAGGCCTCAAAATTACTTGGACTAGGTCAACTCTCATCCCACTGACATTAGCCATGGAGCCCATCGAATTAGATTACCCCCAACATGGACCACTGAACCTGTGCGCTACTCAGGAGTGAAGGCTCATATAGACTCTGAGTTGGTTCTCAGCGAGAATTATGGTAAAGCAATTGCTAAATTAGAAGAAGATGTGGAGTGTTGGATTCGACTACCCTTGTCTCTTTTGGGACGCATATCCCTAATGAAGATGGTGGTGCTCTGAAGATTTTCTATTTGCCCCCTGTCCCCTCTCCTCTTCGATATATATATCGAACCTTTGGCGCATATTTTCAGAACAGGTGAGCAGATTATACCTACACACCAGCTTCCAATGCACAGTAAAATTGCATTATGCGTGGACAATTTGGTAATTTACACTTTTGACCCAGCTCAAACACTAATCAAGATAGAACAACTGACAACTGAATTTGGGTTGCTTTCTGGGTATTTAGTAAATTTATCAAAAACAGACGTAATGTGTTGGAACTTGGAAGAGTGGGGTGGCAGAGTCTGTTCAGAGATGAAATACTTGGGGATAATAATTGCAGATAAAATTGATGAGATTCCTTCCCGTAATCTGAAGAGAGTGATGAGGGAGGTAGCTAGACAAATAGCTAGGTGGAAGAACTTACCCTTGTCAATATACGGGAGGGTTAACTTGATAAAAATGTCTGTTCTCCCAAAGCTAACATACCTCTTTAACTGCATACCACTCAGTTTCCCTAAGGACGAAAACAATAAAATACAAGGGAAAATATTGAGTTTTATCTGGGCATCCCGGGGGGCTTGTCTCTCATGGAAAAAACCTAAGAAGCAGCCTCAAGAAGGGGGGTTAGCATTGCCAGATCGCAGACTTTATTGTATGGCTTTCCAATTAAAAAATATTTGTATGTTGGCAGGGGAGTCCATTAATACAACCTGGAGTCTCATATTGAGAGAAATGACCAAAGACATTTGCCCAGGAGCTTTTTTATATAAATTTGGAGCTCAATGTTTTAAAAAAAAAAGTAAGGTTAAAGGTCTTAAGATCAGCTTTAAGCCTTTGGCTTGTAGTGAGACGGTTACTAAAGATTGTTTTTTTCTCAGAATTTGCCCCAATTTGGGAATCCCCGGGGATACCGAAATGCCTGGAAGATGCCTTAAGCTTGCCTTTAAAGCAGGCGGGGATAACAAAATGGGGAGACCCGATAACAACAGCAGGATTGATTCCCTGGGAGGTTTTGAACATTAGGACAGGCAATAGGCTCTCCAGGTTTAAGTACTTGCAGCTCACTTCATGGACTCTGACTGCAGTAGATGAAGTCGGAGGTAATTGGGACTTTGAGGCCTCACTTCAGGACACCAGTCTGAATGCTAAAGAAGTGACAAAATGGTATGGACTATTTTTGGAGGCGGAGGAAGAGAAAATGAAGGACCCCTCTGAGTTGCAGGAGGGCAGCATACAATCCCAGTGGATAGACTCTGTGAAATTACTTTATGCCACAGTAACACCAGCTAATTTTAAACGCCATCACTTTTTTGTCATCCACAGGCTGTACTTGACCCCGCAAAGATTGGCCAAGTTCGGGATACAGCCTGTTCCTAGTTGCAAGGGATGCAATCACTTAAGGGCCAATGATGTTCATGTCTTCTATACATGTCCAGAGATAAAAGAATTTTGGAAGACTGTAGAAGCTACCATAAAGGCCATCTTAGCAAAAAATATAGTTTTAACTGAAACATTGGTGCTTCTCGTTGTGGATAATGCTTCTCAACATGTTTTAAACAGTAAGTAAAGGGGTTTCGAATTTTACCTGCTGCTCTTGGCTAGGCGAGAGACATTGGTTGGACCCCCACCCTCCGAACCCAACAGCATGGCTAAGTGTAGTTAAATGGACATGTAACTTAAATATCAAATGTAACCTATGACGGTCCACAGAAATTTGGGAGGCTTTTTTGAAGTGGTCAGGCTCTAAGATAGACCTTCAGGTTGGTCATAAACATCGATATTTGGTCCAATGATTACATCAAGCCATGGATCAGGAGATGAGTTTTTTTGCCCCACCCCTATACAATGGCCAGTGCCGTGGAAGGTACGTGTCCGAAACTGCTTGGACCACAGACGGATCGAGGGTGTTTACAAATGACCCAGAGTGCAGTAGCCAAGGTGTAATGAGGACAACAACAAAAAATACTTTTATTTCCGTTTGTGAATGTTCCGATGCACACATGTTTACGATCATCTGTTCATTATTGGTGAAGTTGGCTTGGGCCAGGAAGTACTTGCATGTCAAGTGGGGCATCCTCACACAACCCTACTCCATGGGAGGCCTTGGGGCCCCGGATTTAGGATTATATTACCGTGCAGTGCAAAGCTCACATGCCTATCACTGGGTACACGAGCAAGCTGGCCTCCCACACTTACAGATTGAAAGGGTTGCAGCTGCACCCTCTCCTCTCCCATTATTACTGTTCCATGCCCCTCCTAGGAGGGCGGGTATTTTAGACTCTGTTCACTCTACCACTCATGCATGGCAATATTTATTAAAAAGGCAAGCTGGTGCTGTCTTGTACTCCCCCTTAACTCCAGTGGAGTGGTGTCACTGGCTGCCGTTAAGCCGAGAAAGAGAGGTGGTCCACGCACTGGCATCAATTAACATTGCTAAAATTGGGGATCGATTCCCTGAAGGCATGACTTGAGGATGGCCTCAGAATGAGGTAAAGGGTCATGATCATACACCGCTTGTGCGATTTCACTCTCACAGAGTGAGGCATGCCCTTCATGAGACGCTTGGGGAGGATATGATGGAACCGCCTGAGATAGCCTCTTTCTCTTTCCTTCTGCGCACGGATTATCCCAGTAAGATAGTTTTTAGTATTTATAACATATCGCAGGACTACTGTAGGAACCACTTCACTAAAGCTAGGTTGGAATGGCAAAATGATCTTGGGGTAGCTCTTGATGACATCACCTGGCGAGGTTGCTGTGAAGTCACGCAGTGTGTCTCCTTGAATGGGTGGCACTGTCTCATACAGTTTAAGTTCCTCAACAGAGTTTAATATATGCCCAAGTGGTTACACCGATATGGCCTCTGTGACACCGCAGAATGTGAGTGGTGTCAAGTTAGTCCTGCTGGGTTCTTACATGCTGCCTGGTCGTGCCCAGGGGTAGCTAGATATTGGAGATTAATATTTCATACACTGTGTGATATCACGGGGTTGCCGCTGGTGTGTGACCCACTAGTGGCCTTACTGGACTGTCCGAAGAAAGTGCGGAAAGATGCATGCCGCTTAATAGACAAGAGTTTATTGCTTGCAAAATGCAGGGTAGTGATGCGGTGGGTTCGAGGACCAGCACCTACTGTTGGGGACTGGTCAAAAGATATGGTTTATTGCAATACACAATTGGAGTTATACAGTGAATTGCTACCACCTCAGAATTATCCTAAATGTTTTTGGGGTCTTTACCAGCGTTATTTAGCTGGAAAAGAGACAGATGTGTCTGAAGGAAATGGCCGAACTTGATTGCGCTGCCTGGGTTAGAGCCCTTGCATCATGAATTTAATTGTGGATTACCCTGTCATTTACTGCATGTGTCGATATTCCGTACTCACTTGGATTTACTGGCAGCTGCTTAAACATTCTGAGCTGTACATTTGTGCACACTGTGTTTCTCCGATTCCGCTGATGTATCATCATACAATATCCTGTGAAACTTCTGTGTATTTACAATTGCAATGTATGCTCAATACTATGTCACCACTGTTACTGCCTTTTGTTGTTCTACTGTCACAAAAATTCAATGAATAAATAATTAAAAAATAAAAAACAATGTAGGAGCTAGAGGAGACTGGTATTTAAAACATTCATAGACTTAAAAAATGAAGCTGCCTATTGCTGTTGTGTTATAAATTGACATGCTAGTATTTCTGGCCATCTCCCTCTTTTTTTAGATTTGCCAAATGATTTCATTGATTTTAATTCATTTTTACATTTAACACTTTTATCCCTTCCTTTAAAGTTCGATTTTTCTCCATTTTCAGTTTATTTTGCTTTATTATGTAACAAGATTCCTGTCTCTACATCTCCTGAACTTTTTCACTCTCTCACCCTCTCTCTTTCCCTCTGTCTGGGGCCTGGGCCTCTCTGCAGGATCACCCCCAAACCTTCTGCCTCTACCCTCCACTTTTTGCTGAATTTGTTTTTGCTGGCCTTTGCACTCTTTGCACTTTACAACTGGTAACCAGTGCTAAAGTGCTTGTGCTCTCTCTTTAAAACATGGTAGAATTGGCTTATACCCAATTGGCATATTTAATTTACTTGTAACTCCCTAGTAAAGTTGCACTACTTGTGTCCAGGGCCTGTAAATTAAATGCTACTAGTGGGCCCGCAGCACTGATCGTGCCACCCACTTAAATAGCTCTTTAAACCTGTCTCAGGCCTGCCATTGCAGCCTGTGTATGCAGCTTTAAACTGCTATTTAGACCTGGCAAAACAAACTGTTTGCCAGGCCCAAACCTTCCCTTTTCATACATATAAGTCACCACTAGGGTAGGCCAAGGACAGCCCAGAGGGCAGGGTGCAGTTTATTTAAAACATTGTACATGTACTTTTAAGTTATACATGTCCTGGTAGTGACAAACTCCTAAAGTAATTTTTCACTACTGCAAGGCCTACCTTACCCATAGGATAACATCCGAGTTACCTTATTACATTTTATATGTGTAATTTCCAAATTGGAATAGGTAACCAGTTCATGTTTGGTGCCTCCTCTGGATTCATAATTTAAAATGCTAACATATGGTGAAGTCAGATTTTAAATGTAGCATTTTCCTGTCTTAACCCTTTAGTGCCTGTAGCCTGTACCTAGGTCACGTGAATGTGTGTAGCTGACAGTTAGGTTTTGTGTATTCCTCATAGACAGCCACACACAATAGGGGGCTTAGGTGTGCCTGGATGGGCCATCACTGGCAGGATGGGAAGGAGAAACTGGGCACAGCCCCACTTACATCTGAATAGACTATGTCCTTTCTCCACATAAAGGGCTGCATACCCTCTGTAGTTAGTCCAGAACAGGGAAGGAAGGATGCCTGATGACTTCAAAGGGAAACTTCTAGAAGCTTCTCCTTCACTTCAAAGACACAACTGGGTATAAATACTGGACCTCATATATCGCCCCTTCAGTACTCTGTCAGGAAGAAGGACTGCTGTGCTGCTGAAGGACTGCCACTCTGCTGGACTGCACTCCGCTGGACTACTGCCTTGCTGTGCTGCTATTTTGCTATGCTGACCTCCTGACTGCTGCCCTCCCGCCTGGGTGTGAAGTACTGGACCTATCTCTCTTGAACCCAGAACCCAGAGTGACTCCAAGGGCTAGTTGACTGGCCTCCTGATCTGAAGCCTCAGGGACATAACAGGCTTCCAACAACCTTGCATCCGCACCTGGACTCTGTCCTCTGTAAGTCTACCCTGCCAAATGGTGCCACCCCTGTCCTGGATCCTTGGAAGTGGGCTTAAGGTGATTTTCCAGTCTCTGTTTATCCAGCAGTACTGATGCCTACCCTCTGCTGCCCAGCACAACCCTGAGCAGAACTGATGCATTGCCGCTGCTCCATGGACTAGACCCATTGCAAAGACACACATCACTGCCACAGCCCACATTGACCTCAAGATCCGCAGCTGCACAATGAATCCTTGGTGCAGGCCCTCACATCTCTCGTCAATGGCAGCCTCGCTGACAATGGCAGACCCCGCATCGCAGCTTCACAGCTCCTCGGAAACGGTGCATCGCTCTGACTGTACACTGCATCCTGTATGCCGGACTTTGCACTGCAAGCCTCGTTAACGGGATCCTCAAAGATGATGCAGGCCCTCGCACCGCAGCCTTGCCATGTCTCAGAACCGACGCATCGCTTTGATTGCAAGACGCATGTTTGATGAGAATCCCAGCAATGCTCAACAAACCAGGATTTGAAGGATTGAAGATACTTTGTTCAGCTGGCCTAGCCGGGACTCTGTAGCCAGCCCACGCTCTATCATAGTCAGCCTGAACTTGCGACTTTGTCCCAATCCATCAGAACCAATATCCACAGTGGGCGCATTATTCCATTTGGCGCTAATTTTACTAAAAACCTTTGAAATTGAATATCTCTGGTTGTACTGATTAGATATTTGTCTTGCTTTATTTTGAAAAATTACTCTATTTTTCTAACTCTGTTGTGGGTCCCTTTTGTGGTGTGTTTTCACTGTGTTACTGTTTGAAGTGTTGCACAAATACTTTACACACTGCCTATGAGTTAAGCCTCACTGCTCTGTGCCAAGCTATCCCATGGTTGAGTGCAGGTTAATTTAGGGTTTGCTCATGACATCACCCTGGGAGGATTCGTGGTTGTTGCTTCAAAGGGTTCCCCTTCCCAGCCAGTAACCCAATTCCTTACACTTTGCCTAATCTTCCTTGTCCTTCCCTCTCTCACACACTCTTTCCCACCTTTCACACTCTCTCTAAATGTATTTTTCAAATCAACAATGGTGTTTTGACATGACAGTTTTACAAGTATTGCCAAAGCTTTCTGTGTTCATGTGTAATGCAATATAATTTTACAGAGAAGTCTTTCTTTCTCTGATGGTGTTTCACGCAGCAGTTGATGAAAGAAGTGCTGCAGATCTTCTGTTCACCTCCCAGTTATGTAAAACTAGTCATCTTGATAGAGATGTCTCCATCATAGTAGTTGCTTGTTACTTTCATGTGTCTCACTTGAACTATCTATTTCTTGTTCTCTTTCTGTTGGTCTCTGTCTATCGCTCACTTTTACACTATATTCTGTGTCTCTCTTTCTCAAGGTTTCTCTTTTTACTTTTTCTTTCCATTGTTCACCTTTTCTCTGAATCTCTCTTTCATTCTCTTGGGTCCTCTTTTCATATCTTTTTCTCTCTCGTTCTATTTTCCTAATATTTTCTCTATTTTCATGGGACTCTCTTTCACCCTTCTGCTTATGTTTCTTTGCTTCCCTTTCACTTGGGTGAATGTTTGACATTGTGCAGCATTCTGTTCATCAATTGCTCTTTTTGCAATTGTCACCCCGAGTGGGACGGGTATGCCCAGACGTGGGCCCTGTGCTCTCCATGCCATTGGAGTCAAGCTAGCCTGGCTGATGAGGGGTGATGCCCCGAAACCAGTCCCAGGATGCTTGTTTCCAGTCCAGGGAGGACCTGGCCTTGCAGGTCGGGTTGGACTGTGCCCATGGTGTCTGAACTGGAATGGCATGGGGAGAAAATAAACTATGGCTTTAGGCCCTGATCTCCGTACTGGGGTAAATGTTTGACATTGTGCAGCATTCTGTCCATCAATTGTTCTTTTTGTTTTTGCTCCCCTTTCTCCACTTGTTGATATTTTATGGACTGTGGATGACTTATTTCAGGTTCTTCCTCACTTTCACCCTTCTATCTCATTCATTCTATTTTAATTACATAGTGGTAACTCATCTACAAAGTAATGACATGCTGCATATGGATAAAGATTTCATATGGTGCTCTAGAGGAAGGGGAGTGGGGGACACATCAGTATAGCATGGGTGTACAGTCGAGAGGAGAGCTGAGATGATGATTACTGGAGGTCAGTGGTGATAAGAACAGTGGCAGGGCTACAACTGGATATAGTGGAGTGATGGGAACACATCGAGGGTAGTCCTTGTGGTAGGGAAGGAAAGATAGAGCTGTGTGGTGTTTCGTCTTCTTCTTGAACTTCCTGATTTGCAGTTGTGCATGCTCCACTACAGGTTTTAATCTTTGTCGCTATGGTGTGGAGCCAGAGTTCACATTCTTGGAGACTATGCATCAGTTTTTTAGGTGATTTTGGCAGGCGTAAGGAGCCAGTGCAGTTCTGCGCAGGTAGGTGTGATCCTGAAATATATGTGGAGACCTTGAGAGAGGCCATTGCATAGAGGATGCCATTCAGTAGAAATAAGAGTATCTCAATGGCTCAGGCATGCAGATCATTACCTCAGCCATGATGGGACAGGAACAGAGTCTTCATTGCAATTCTAAAGTCAACTTCGCATTGGAATTGTTTTGTTTTGCAGAATAGGAAAAACTGGGTTCTTGAGAAGTGGGAAGATGAAAGCAGACCCCACAGCTGAGCTTAGAAACACAAGAGTCTGTTAGTTAATGCCAATGCACCACATGTTCATGAGAGGCTTAAATCCCTCTGTCAAAGATTGATGTTGTGTGACATGGCATCATACAAGTCTTGGTATGGTACCAATGGTCTCTTGCATCTTGACTTCCACAGGTAAAGCTCATACCTCGTTACAGAGTTTTTTAAATCAGAATTATTACCAAGTTGAAAGTGGTGAGCTGGTTTGCACTGTCATCTTCTTACAGCCAGTTAGGTCTGCCGCACCCACGAACCACTGCCTAGCCTTAAAAAATGAAACAGTATTGTTTAATTTTTCTTTTTAAAACGCATCCCATTTCCCTTTAAGGGAAATTGGCTGCAAAAAAAAAAAAAAGTTACTTTATTTAAATCAAACACAGACATGGTGGTCTGCTGACCCCAGCAGGCCATCATCCCTGTGTATTTGCCCATTCCCAGTGGGTCGCAAATTGTCTCATGCATATTGATGAGACAGGTCCCTTGCGCTCCATTTGGGAATCGCTAATGTGTCTGAGACACATTAGTACATTTCATTTTGCGAATCTTTAATTGCAAGTCAGAAAAAATTGCAATTAGAGACTCGCAAAATTACATGTTTGTACATCTAGCCCTAAATGTGGTGTACACAGGTGTGCTATTCGTTTGTGCATTCCATAAGTAAGGTTTCCAACCAATATCTATTTATAGTGTGCACAAAAGAAAAGGTTCATCTGCAATGATTTTGACATGCTTCAATCAATTAGTCTGTTTCAGGACCACAGCAGCAGTGGGACTTGAACCATGAACACTCAAATTGAGTGTCGGAGACCTTACCCATTATTCCATGTGTTGCACTTTATTGAAATGAAACCTCATCGAAATCCTTTTTGTAGTGTAAATGTAGTGTAAGGGGGTAGGGTAGGTAGGAGGGGGATCCTTTTAAATGTTTTTAACTGTTTTAATGTTTTAATTGTCTAGTGTGTTTTTTCTTTTAGAATGTGTTATGGACAAATGTCTGAATAAACTTGTTTTTGAACCTGAACCTTTTTGGGTTACATGTTATAAGTATCCTTTTCCCTACAGCAACAGACTGTCACTTGTAGTTTAGTGATTAAGGTGTCTGAAGGTTAAGGGGTCCTCCTCTAGTCATGGCCTTTAATCTCCCTAAAACTTTGATAACAAGATGTTTAAGTGACTCTAACAAATAAAAATTCCATAGTTTTCTTGCTGCAACAAGAGAAATACATTTTTGCAGTTGCGTCACTTTTTTGACGCAATAGCGGCGCAAGCAATGCGGCCTATTTACAACGTGATGCATCTAGGGAGATGCGTCACGTTGTAAAGCCCTGCGTCACATTATACCTGTGTCAGGTATAATGTATGCAAGGTGGGCGTTCCCACGCAGGAAGGCCTCGGAAAAGTGACTCAGTGAAATCTACAAGATTTCACTGTGCTACTTTTAGGATGCCACTACGTCAAAACCTTACGCCTGCTTCAAGCAGGCATACGTAGTGACATAGTGTAGTGGGAATAGGCCTCAAAACGCATTGCTGGAGTTGCGCCGTGCTTGCGACACAACTCCAGCAATGCGTGACTTTTCCGCCAACAGATGCGTCAGAATTTCTGACACATCTGTCAATCCTTGCGCCATAGTGCGCCGTATTGTAAATACGGCGTATCTATGGCGGCGCAAGGGTTTCTAAGGGTGGCGCATGGAAAGTGATGCATCTGTACAGATGCGTCACTTTCTTGTAAATCTGCCCCTATGTTTTTATCCAACATGCTAGGGTTCTGTTGCACCGCGCTGAGTCTCTTTCTTGTAAATAGGGCCCATCGTGTATAGTAAATAATCATATAGTAAAATACTAACGGGCCGATTTACAAGCCCCTTGCGCCACTTTTTGCGTCACTTTTCCCATGTTAAAAGTGACGCAAAAGTGGCGCAAGGGGCTTGTAAATCCGCCCCTAATTATTGTGTGCACGTACTAATTTTGGGGTATATGCCACATGTAATGCCAGATTCTCTTACACCTTTGTCTGACTCTAAACACTCGAGCCTAGCTCAGTGCAGATGGGGTGAGAAATACCTTCAAGTTCCCTTTTCACCAAAAAGGCTATATCTTCCTTTTGGGGTTCAGGGAGTCTATCGTATGTAAACCCCAACTGGGGGCAAAATGATGCTTGGCTATGAATAATTGCTATGCCTGTGCGTATTATCAGCCGCCATCCTACTTTGAAATGCAGATTAAAGAAAAGACTTGTTTTAAACTAGGGAGGCAAAAATGATCCCACAGCAGTGTACTAGCAATAAGGCCCCCTATACTTGTGTGTTTTATTTTTCTCTGAGCTCCGCCTGGCGCACCTCCCATGTGATGATTAACCTTGTTGGTCCTGGGAGGAAGGCATGACGTAGCTGTCGGACATCTTAGTTCTCCCGTTGCTTCTTCCGCGACTTTGCATTCCGTTTATACAAAACGTCCAGAACAGCAGCTGGCGTTGAGGCCTCACGCTTTAGTGTCCACACAGCTGGAGGTGTCATGGCGCCAAAGAGTCCATGGGGGGTGGTTCTTCTCACGGTATTATGACAGCAGCAGATTCGTCTCAGAATTTCTAATCAGTTAACATCACACAGATTAAAAACAACGCTTCTTCAACAGTGAGAAAAAAAGCTTCCCAACTTCATTTCACGAGGCCTTGTGTCTTGTCATAAAAGGCCCATTATTATTTTCATCAGCTGGAGGGAATAGAAACAATAAATGTGTCAAAGGCACGAACGGAAATCGAACTATCGTTGACCCCTCTGGCTGCGTTTTTAGCTTTCTTCATGCCACTCATGCTTAACAAGACCCTTTTTTGGGGAGGGCAGGGGGGTTAAAGGAGATAAATCCAACTTCAAGGACTTCATTAGGATGTGAACCCAATTACATATTCATCAACTGTAATCTTTTTTATATTGCTTTGTTATATTTCATGAATTGTGTCTGTTTGTTGCTTTATTTTTTGTGCTTAGGGAGGAATCTAGAAATGACAAGAAACCCAGACTCCTTCCCCACCATGTTCATGTCCATATTGTACCTCATCGGACGGTATATGCTAAATGTAGAGTCACGTGCTGTCCTACTGTGGCTACTCTGAAAATCGCCTTTGGGACACATTGGCTCTGCCAATGCCTTAAGACAATGCTGTACAGCATCAGCATAAGGAAAACAAAAGCAAAGGTGCAATAACAGTGCTGCTCTGGCCTCGTTATTTTGTAGGCGCATGCATGCATGATGATACATACATGCCTACAAAATGAGCAGCTGCCATTTTCTTTTTAATTTGCTGATACCGGATTGGTTGGTAACTAAAAATAAAATGTAAACACAATAGCACTTTTTTAAGGTGCCGGTAGCAGCTTGCTATATAGTCCTTTATTCCCCAATTTTTTTTGTAAAGGCAGTAGACATGAGAGGCGATGGAGGAGCGGTTGGGGGAAGGAACGGGGAGTGGGTGGAACACAAATATAAATAACATAGGAGCAACAGCAACCCATGGTGGAGGTGAAGCACACAGCAAGAAAGCAACCTGCTGTGCAGGAGAGCAAGGGAGTTTGGTTGGGTAGAAGCACGAGGGAGAGCTTTCAACACCAGAGACAGCAACATACTGTGCAGGGGCACAGTGGCGGCTGGCATCAACCATGCGTGCGCGCAATTTTTTTTCTTTTTTAAATAATAACGTACTCTCCTTACCACAGTAACTGGATGCAGAAGCTCCCTTGACCAATCATGGTCTGCTCTCATGCTGCATGAGAGCAGCGCCCTGATTGGAGGGAGCGGCCGCACTTGGCGTTCCACAGCACTCTGGAGGCTTGCACTTGCCCTAATCCAGCTGCCTTAAAAAAGCTGGGTTAGAGCTGTTTAAAATGTGCTCTCTAAACAAGTGCATTAGACACCCCACCCTCCTCCCTGCTGCTGTCACTTAGCAGCGGCCCCCACCCCCATTCTGATGCTCAGCTCGGGACGAGGATGAAAAATAAATTACCATTTTTTTTGTCTGGATTTTGGGGGGATTTTAAGTGGGGCGAAGCGCCTCCGTTCCAATGAAGGAGTCCCTGGCATTTGGTAGGGTGAGAAACACACTAGAGAGAGAGCTGGATAACACATGCATTCTTAGCGAGTTTCTAAGCAAATAGAAAAAAGCGGTTCCCTAAAAGTGAGCAGTGCATGGATAGAAGCCAGACAATCAGAGGGACGTTAAAGAAGCTATTCTCCATGGAAGGTGAAACACAAGATAGACAGGGAAAGCCACAGAATGAGAAGCATGCAAATGAAAGTGACAATAAAGCCAACACATGGTATGTAATAAGCAGGCTGTAAGCCCCTGTAAGTTCATGGTGCACCTGCAATAGCTCTTTTGCAACCCGACCACTTCTACTGTTCAGTAGGCTCGACCTCAAAATGGAGGGACTCCATTAAAACCGAGGGGGTTACTAATTGAGCAGCGATTCAGCCTCAATATTTCTTAGCCTCTCACTTGTTGCTGCTGGTGAATAATTTGTTCATATTTCTCATGAAGCAAAGTTTCATCTTTCCAATTCAGAAGTAGAAGAACCTCCAAAACAAAGAAATACATAACAAATGTGTGTGCAGAGGGACAAGGAGATGCCTTTATCTGTGTTTGTGACAGCCATTTTCAAGTAAATTACATATTAGTTCTGTTGGGGGGCAAGACAGGTAGATCAATGCCAGCCATCAAAAATTAACATTGCTCTGATTGTCACTATCCAAAACTCCATTTCCCTAATGAGAAAATGTATACTATTTTCCAGTTATCTGGATGCTGTTTTTAATTACTCTGACCGTGTTGTTAAATGTCAGTTCCAGTAGCAATGCATCATTTGGACTGTTCACGTTTAGTCCATTTATGTGTCCACTTTCTATGTTTATCATTAATCAAAGTCAGAGATTGTGCAAGGAGTAGGTGAAGATGCTGGCAGCACTGACAGACTGATGGTGATGCCAGGGCAGGATTGGTTATTCTGTAACTCTGGAGTTTCCTCTGTAGGTTACAGACCAGAGAGCTCCTTTCACAGCAGGATGGGTTTTCATGACACAATATGCACTTCAAGGACTAGTTGGTTTGGGATTTGGGCACAGGAGACAACCCTCCATGCGCTGGTGTATTCTCAATGTGTATCCCAGCATTCACTGGGAATCCCTAATGCAATATATCCTGTCACACAAAGAGAGAGGTGTAATGTTGTATCTAGGTGCTAATACATTGCACATCCCATGGCCTGGTACTGAATATCCAAGCATGCACTAGATCTGACTCTGAGACTTCACATTCGAGGATGTGCTTGGGCCATGGAAGCGTATAACCCAGCATGCATAGAGGACAAGTAACAATGTTCAGCTATGCATATGCAGGGAAAGGTCTGACCCAGCATATTCAGATATAGCCAGAGGAGCTCTGACCCTGGACACATTTGGACAACAGGTGGCCAGACACTACATCACATCCCAGAAAAGTTTGCTCCATTTCATCATGGTAGATGCAGTCCACAATGTGCGTTCCTCTCAAAGTTTGGTGTAACACTACAATCAACACTGAGTGTGGTGTAACACTACAGTCAACACTGGAGGGAGCGCAAATTGTGGACTGTATGTACCATGATGCAAACGTGCAAGCCTTTCTGGGGTGTGATGCAGTATCTGGCCACACCCTTTTCCCTGCCCAAACTGATTTTCATGGCCTCCGCTACCATTTATCTCACGTTCCTAATGTTCCTATTTGTAAAAATTGTGTTCCGGCCCAGTGATCACACTTCATCTGGCACGAGCCATAAATTCGGGCCCGGGTGCGGAGATTACAACCCGCACCATAGAGTACGGCCCCAGCCTGAGATTCCGGCCCGACAGCAGGCGGAAATATATGACTCGTAAATAACCTCTGTGAATATCCAAAGTCATAAAGTCAGATTGACTTTGTGAATCGGGCCCTAGATGGCTCAGCAGGTACAGCAGGGCTATGGCCTAGCACATAAGCAGACTCTTGATTTTGGTGAAACATAGTATATGTCAGCATGCAAAGGATTTGGTTATCACACAAACATTGAGGAGGCTTTGATGGTATACATATCTGATACTTTAGCTTTGAAACTGCACATCCCAACACGTACTGGCATACTGTTACTCTGCTTATTCAAATAAGCCACTGGGAGATATGGGAGTGACATTGTATATCCCAGCAGGCAGTGAAGACTATGACACTGAATATCCCAGGATATACTCAGAGGCCGTGACTGCCTATACAGGCATGCATTACTTTTGAGGCTGTTCCTCTGTATTGCAGAATGAGCTGGTGGCTGTATTACAACGTAAGGCAGGGGTTTGCCATTGTATATCCTAACAGCTACCTGGGATCTGTGATTGGTTATCACAGAATGCATTTGGGTTGTTCGACATTGTGTAAACCATTGATGTGGATACTGCATAGCCCAGTGTGTATTGTGGCTTGTGACAGACAGTGGATGTTTACTCAGTCACTGGTGCATGTAGCACTGGTCACCCAACAGATGTGGAGGGAGAGCTTTGATCTTTTATACTAAATAATCATCTAAATCTCTTCTTTGATATTCTCCCGAATATGTCTGTAACCTGTGTGTAACCCACCAATGGCTGAGCCTTTTCAGTCTTTCGTCCTTGCAAGTCTGATGAAATGAGCACCAGATGAGTCATGTTTGGAATTTCGTTTGAAGCACTCCCATGCCCTCATTATGAGCGGCCCAGACTTTAGAGATGGTAATTGTCGCTCTATAGTCCCGTATCCAGTGGGAAATCCAGGCAGTTAATGGTGCCTTCGTACAGATTTCGGCATGCAAACTCTTAGCCTCAGGCATCTGTTGAAGACAAATGACCCGATTTATATGTTGGAGGTATGTATACTCTGTCGCAACGGTTACAGGCTGTACATACTACCAAAATGAAGGTCCACCCCCCCAATTTAAATGCAGGTGGATCTTTGGTTTGGATACAGCGCTAAACACCATAGCAAAAACTCTCCAACTTCCCAGTGGAGTAATGTCCCAATCAGGATGGGCAGACATATACCCATTTTTTTACTGTCTGTCACTGCCAGGCAAACTAATGCTATGTGGGATAGTAAAAAGCAAATAATGCTCCCCTCGCCTTGGGTAATGACTCTCCCATGGTGAGGGGAGAATTACTTTTTATATTTTCGAAAAGAAAATCCTGTTATGGGAAACATGATGACTGAGCCTTGCACCAAACTGTTAAAATAATTGCCAGGAACCACTGTGATGGCAGTTGCTAGCAATATTTTATAAATGACCGCCAGCTCAGTGTTTTTTTATAAATCTGGCAGACGGTCCCTCCAACAGGGCACTAGAGTAATGTACTCCATTGCCCACCCACCACCATATAAATCAGGCCCAAACCTCTCCCGGTATGGCCTAGAACGTTTGACCCTGGAAAAGCATGGAGGATTACGGCTCCGAGGAATATTAGGTACTATGTTGCTGCATCACGTATAATTCCATGACTAGTCATATCGGTCAGCTCAGGAGTTACGATGAACAGGTAATTAGGACTCAAAAGGAACATGGGTCCATATCCCTCGGTAGATAGCAGAGTGCATGGTAATTGAGGGGAGAACAAAGATGCTGCAGGCAAAGAATCACTCCACTCACTCCTTGCCTCACTCTCCTCTCACAATAGCAGACACATGCATGCGAGCCAATACATGTGCCACACATACTCATGGAGATAGAAACTCAGGCACAACATCTCTCAGTCACACTCCCCCCCCATTAATAGGGGCTAATAAGCTCCTAATTCTAACTTGGTCACTCACTCAATCAATCATGTCATTTGTAAAGCGCACTACACACCCGGTGGGTTTCAAGGCGCTGGGGGGGGGAGAAAGAGACAGGTCTTGAGTTGTCTCCTGAAGGTCAGCAGGTCTTCGGTTTCACGTAGGTGGATGGGGAGAGTGTTCCAGGTCTTGGCAGCGTGATGGGAGAAGGATCTGCCTCCGGAAGTAGTTCTCCGAATGCGTGGGACCGTGGCCAGGGCGTGGTCAGCGGAGCGGAGTTTCCTGTTGGGTAGGTAGAAGGAGAGTCGGCTGTTGAGGTATGCTGGACCGGTTTTGTGGAGTGCTTTGTGTGCGTGGATCAGGAGCTTGAAGGAGATTCTCTTGTCGACGGGGAGCCAGTGCAGGTTAGCAAGGTCAGCGCCGAGATGCCCCCGGGTGAGTTGTGCACTATATTAAATATCATTAAATAACATAACATTGGTCAGCTGTTTCACTGAGCACCAAGAAGCTCCTTTTGGAGTGATAGTGTGCTATACAAAAACTTCTGAATAAATAAATGAGTTAACCTTGCACTGCAGTTGCACCTACTGTACTTGGTGTGTGTGTGTGTGTGTGTGTGCGTGCGTGTGCGTGTGTGTGTGTGTGTGTGTGTAAACTGCACATCTACTGTGCTTTACCTCTTCTCTGTGTGAAAGAACCTGGCACTTCTGCGGCCGCCACCGGCCCTGCATCCTGGTGTTTGTGTTAGAGACCTGGCATTGCTCCTGCTGTACCTGTGTTGTGTATTAGTGAAGCTTGGTAAAAACAGTTTAAACTATACAAGAGCCAAAACATTGCAAATGCAATGAACTTGAGGCTGCCAGCCCTCCTTTCCACGCAGAGAGCTCTCTCTGTGTTAGTTACTGCTTACCTTTTACCCAGGGCCAGACACGGAACCCAAAGTAGCCCTTACAATTTTGTGGGACCAGGCCCCCTTGAAAATGTGAAGCACTGCTGCTGTTTGTTACTGGGCCGATATTGCAGTACCGCTGCAAAACTGGCCTCCTGTAATACATTTTCCGCCACCTCTGCAAACCAGCTCCCTCCCTTCCAGCCACCAGAGGAAACACCCGATGTTTGCTACAGCCAGTTCAGCCCTGCTTTTACCTTCTATAGTTCCACCTTGTGCTAAGCATGTGGTTTGGTCACCAGGAGCGCCACAAAAACACAAAAGGCCCCTGCAGCTCAGAGGGTCGCCCACTCAGCCCTCGGCCAATGAATATCTCTGAGATATGGGAATCTCGGGGCCCCTCATGACATTCTGCAGGAGAGCCCCATCATTTTGTGTTACGCCATGGTTGTCACCCATGGAAAGCCGTGGCCATGTTCCAGCATCTCCCTGCCTCCAGTTTTAACTCTTATCATTTGGTTGTACAGTGACGCACAAACATTGCTTACCCTCCCTTGGGGTTGTTGTGCAACGGTTGTTGTGGGGTATATCTTTAACATTTTCTGCCATACATCGAGGGTGGGTGTAGGGTGCAATACATATACATACAACTTCTCTTTGTAAAGCTCAGCGGTGTCCAGAGGGCAGGCATACACTGTAAAATCTATACTTAGTCATGATAATTATACGCTTTACAACCGTGTGTGTCATCTGTGCAGTCTTCAACACCCCTATTCCACTCTCTCCTCCCCTGCTCCAGCTCGGTAACCTCTGGTTACCTCAGATCCTCACAGAGGCACATCCAATGTTAATGGGCCATGCAAGAACAACACAAACACAGACCCTCTCACTGCCGGAGTGCCGCTCTTCACGAAAAGCGACCCACAATCCTACTGTATGGCCAGTCCCTCACACTAGGGCATGTATGTGATGGTACTTGTACAGCGCAAATCTAGCTAGGCAGCCGAGGGGTGGGGGTCCAGAGATTCGATTCAAGACCGTTTACAATGAGTTAGGTTATAAACAGGGAAACTGAAATCATGCTATTGTTGTGCAGCTGCGCCGTTTTCCATATAGTTATGGATGTGCTACTTTTGCCACAAATGACATCATCTGCTTCATAATCTGCAGATTTTACCCAAAATAATGTTTCTACCTCAAAAGGTTCAAAAGTTACTGAAAACACAATGACAGTATAAGGCCCTTTGCAAAGGTTGACTGGTCACCCAAGCTTTTTGCTGTATTTGGGTGTGAACTTGGTATTAATGAGGTGTGCCATTTGCCCTGACAGTGTTACCAAGTGTAAAAATAGTGAAGTAATACTATCACAAAATATGCTGCAATATGCCGATAATTTGACTTTTCTTGCCACATAATTTAATCAACCCTGCCGCATAATTTTACCCATCTCTGCCACATAATTCCAATGGCCCTGGCTATAAGTGCGGGTTGGTAGTTTCTATGAAGAGCTAACAATCTCTTTACAGCATTTTCCACGGAGCCAGGAAATTAATTGAACACCCAAAGTCTTAGAATTTGCATTTTGTCAGTCAACATTTCATTTACCAATCATAAGCATTTCCTTAGAAGTAGGTGGTAATTATTCGATTCCTCAGTTAGTTTTAGTTTAGTTCATTCATTCATTTATTCACCGTTGCTAATACGAAAGATTCTTTCGAGACTTTAAAAGTCTAAAGACTGAAAACTAGTATTAGAGTGTTCAGCATAAGTGGTGATAGCTGTGCAATAAGTCCAATAAAGCGCCTGGTAAGGGGTTTTAAGCACTCTATAAATAAATATACAATACAAAGTTATACCCCATCAGCACTGAACAAGAAAAAACCTCTACATCAGAATATTTCAAATTCAAATTTACACATTCACAATAATGAATTTACATATCCAACAGCTAGTATTAAGTAATGAATATGTATAGATGTCCGACGCAGATCATTCCCTTATAATGTTGGCTCAGATAATTTCCATATAATATTTTATTTTTTACTCCATTTGACTCACCGTAATTCATCCGAAAAACCGGAAATAAAGAATCAACAAACCGAGATTTAAAAAATAAACAGAAGAACCAGCCTGGTATGATGAAGCAGACTTGACATGAAGTAAGCGGATTCATCAAGATGAAGAGAAGAATGAATATCCTTTCTGTACCACTAGACGTCACTATCCAAGATAAGACAGTAAGATGGCAAAACAAGTCAAAACATTGTACTAACCAAAATGTAGTTAAAAATTACAGGTCAAAGTATATAATAGCCAAAATCACCTGATCACTGTTCAGGCATCATGATGACGAAATAAACATTAATTAAAAATGTTTGCCTCCAACTTTGAGAGACATAAATTAACCTGGTGTACTGGATCACTACAAAACGAATAGGAGGGTCAGAGCTTCCATTGGTGCAGTAGGTGCTGTGGCACCGGGGCCCAGAGTTTTGAGGGTCTCATTAAATCCATATTGTTGCTGTATTTTACAATTCAAACAGCAGCCCGAGTGCCCAATGTCTTCCTTGCAGTAAGGCCTGTGACACACTGGCTAGCCAATTTCAAATACCTGTCAAAATTAATGACCACCAGTAAATAAAAAAAATAAGGAAATATGGACCAAGTTCAACTAGACTAAATATCACAGTGCGACTGACTATGAGGTAGGCACTTTGTAAAGCTATCTCTTGCTTTAGACTTCTTTGACCTCAGATGTCCCTTAAATCTATTCAAGAAGACAATTGAGCTGTCCCTTTTATAAATCTCTTCGGCAAAAGATTTTAAAACCTCTTTTTTTAACTCTATGGGGCATATTCTCAAGGATCTATCGCAGAGTTAGCGGTTCTTTATCCCCGCCAAAGTGGCGAGAAATTCATCGCACTATTTACAAGGTGGTGCTAACAGCTGATACCACCAGTTTTCCGGCGATAGCAGCCGCAAAAAACATCGCCATAGATAACACCGGCAACTAACGCTATTGAGATGCAGAGTAGGCGTTCCCGTGCAAAAAGACGCAACAACACCACTTCGCAACATTCTCAATGACTAGCCAGATTGGGGATAAGTTCACAAACACACAATAAGGCACGTTAGCAGCAGGGATTTAACACCTGCCCCGACCTGGTGTTAAGTCGGATGACACCCTGCATCATAAAGGGAGCCCAGCCCAGAGCCACACCTGAAGAACAACAGATGCCATGGAGCTACTCATCATGCAGCTCGGAGCCCCAAAAGGGCCACAACACCCACCGCCACCACCCCCAGGCCCGCCACCCTCCCAGATCACCACAGAAGCAGCGCAGACAAAGACAGTGGACCTTCAGAAAACGCACCAGCCTCACAGACTTAACACCAGAGGATGTCATTGCCCACTACAGGCTCAAAAGGACAACCATCCTACACATCCTGACCATCATTGCCCACAGGCTGGCGGTACCAACACAGCGGACAACCAACATCCCTCCGCAGACAAAACTGCTGGCTGTGCTGCACATGTTGGCCTCTGGGACCTTCCAACCAACAACTGCCAGAGTCGGAGGAGTCTCACAGCCAGCCCTATCCAAGTTCCTCACACCTGTCTTGGATGCCATCATCAGCTTGGTACCCCAGTACCTTCACTTCCCACACCCTGCGCAGGAACAGCTGGAAACCAAGCAAGATTCTACGCCATAGCTACCTTCCCGCACATGTTGGGGGCAATCAACTGCACACATGTACTCCTCGTGCCCCCTGCCACCACTTCACACAATTACCGCAACAGGAAGCACACGCATTCCACAAATGTGCAGGCAATAGTGGACCACAGTGGACTCTTTACCAATGTCGTCGCCAACTACCCAGGCAGTGTGCATGATTCCTTCATCTTCCTACAGTCCATCATCAACCAACGCTTTGAGGCTGGCCCCTATGGGAATGCAGTGCTCGTTGGTAAGTACCAAATGAACACACCACACACCTCAACTCCACAATCATGCAACTCACAACTCTGGGAATGCACACGTTACAAACTCACACACAGCATGCCAAACAACATGCCCACCTACCAGACACAACAGCACAACTTACTGTGGTGACCTGGGCAAGCCATGTACACGAGCCATCAACTGCATGGCACCTCAGCTACACAATAGCAGAATGTGGGGAGAGGTGGGAACCATGCATGTGCAAAGGAGGCAAGTGACCCATGACTGAGAATGTACACAATGCCAAGTGTGGCGTGGATGCGCTGGCCAAACTGCAGTAAGGAGACCACAGACATGCCCATGTCGACATATACTGCTGGTGTTTGGAGTGTAGTGAACAGTGGACGCAACCATGTTACCCCAGGCAGTGGGGAAGAGCGTGGAAATTAGCTCATTACGTCCCCCCCTGTAAGCGTTTGCTGAGTGGGCTGACCCGTCGTACGCCAGTCCAGCGTAGGGGTGTGAATAAAAAGCCCATAGCTCTGGGCGTGGTTCTCTTCCGGAATGGCCAACGTGTCTGCCAGGGCGGTGCCTCCCAGCACGCCACGAGGCCGATGCAGTGAGCGGCGATGTCTGCGACCTTGTGCGCCTGCTGCACCCCAGGCCGCAGACCCACAGACCCGTCTTGGCTGCCCCTGCACAACCAGGCCACACCACTCACCTTCCGACACTGGCGTGTGTCAAAGAGGGCCCACCACATGCCTCTGCAAGCTCCAAGCCCGAGGCCCGCGACCTTGGCAGCCTCCTCAGACCATCGCTATTGTCCCCGAGACAGGCCTCCAGCACTCCTTTCTTGTTGACATACTCCACCGGCCTGCACAGCAGTCAAGTAGGTCACACATTTGCAACTGAGTCTTGATCATACAATGGCTGAGTACACATATTAATACAGAGTTTAAATCACTAAACTCCCTTCGATGTGGTGCCACCAACTCTGTGCATAGCATTCCAACCACATGTATCTGTGGGCCCTTGCTGACTACGCCTTTGGCCTACACTGCGGTTCAGCACCGCGGGGTCACCTGTGTGCTGCCTACACTGCGGTCCAGCAGGCTTCACACCAATCCAAACCAGTCCGTACCAGGCAGGACATGGCATCGTCGCAGGCTGAACACCCACTCCGCTCTGGTGCTCCTACCTCCGTCAACCACAAGTCACCTCCAAATGCCATTTCAACGTCGTGTGTTCGAGTTCCAGGAGGAGCTTGATAAACAGCGGTTGGCCAGTGCTGCCCGCTGCCTCCGGCCTACACTGCGGTCAAGTAGGTCACACATTTGCAACTGAGTCTTGATCATACAATGGCTGAGTACACATATTAATACAGAGTTTAAATCACTAAACTCCCTTCGATGTGGTGCCACCAACTCTGAGCATAGCATCTGAACGACACCTGTCTGTGGTCCCTTGCTGACTACTGCCTTCGGCCTACACTGCGGTTGAGTAGGTCACACATTTGGAACTGAGTCTTGATTTCTGTATGGCAGAGTTCATATCAATGTACGCAAGGAGAGGAGTAAGAGGAAGACGTGGTTCAGTCCAGAGAAAAATAGGATCCTTGTTGCGGAGGTGATCGAACACTACCAACAACTGCTCTGGTGCCACTAACTCTGTGTATCACAAGCCAATGACACATGGCTGTGGGCCTATGCTGACCACTGCCTCCAGCCTACACTGCGGTCCTGTAGGTCATATATTTGGAACTGAGTCTTGATTTGTCCATTGCAGAGTTTATATCATTGTACAGGCATCCTTGCACACTGCATCCCCTTCCAGCTCTGGTGCCACTGACTTTGTGCCCCGAAAGTCATGGACACTCTCTGGTTGGACTTTGGTGGCGTCTGAGTATTTGGCCTGGGGGTTGTCATCATCATCATCATGTAGCTGATACTGAAATGGTGTTAAGAATGGGTCTGTAGTATTCATCTCCTCCATATTGCCTGTTTCTGCTTAGTACTGCCCTCTGCATCATGCCCTGGAAGAACATCTTCCACTGTCCCCCAAAACACTCCGCGACATTCACCTTGGACATCGATGAGGACCCGCTCAGCTCTCGTGGCCCTACCTCAGTGCACCGCAAGTCAATGTCGCTTGCGGGTGTGCCTGTGCCGGCCGCACTGCATCCGGGTCCACTAACTCTGTGCAGCTCAAATCATGGACCCTGTCTGATTGAATATTGGATGGCCTCTGGGTCGATGGCCTGGGGTCCTCAATGCCATGTGTCTGTGGCCCGGCGCTAACCGCTGCCACGGGCCTCAACTGCGGTCCACCAGGGTTCACACATCAAATCGAGTCCTGACCCACCCGGATGAAGCATCACAGCAGGAGGCACACTCCACCACCACCAGGATCACCTCCAACCAACAACTGCCAGAGTCGAAAGAGTCCCACAGCCAGACTACCAGAGTTACTCACACCTGTTGTGGATGCCATCATCAGCTTGATACCCTACGCAGCTCTTCATGTGCCACTGACTCAGTGCACCACAACTCATGGGCCCTTTCTGAGTTTTGTACTGTGGACAGCTCACACAGCAATGTCACCTCAGGCAGTGGGGAAGACCTGGTAAGATAATGGTGAAGATGAGGCAGGTGTAACACACCCCACTGCATCTGCAGCAGGAATATCCTGAAGGGACACAACCCTAGACAATTACTTAACATGAGCACACTCAGCTCTGGTGCCCCAACATCAATGCACTTTGACTCACGGACCCTTCTGATTGCATATTGGGTGACCTCTGTACTTGCTCTGGCTACCACCATAAAGATTCGCAGTTGTTTGTGTTATGTTGTTGTTTTCGGTTTCCGCTTAAATAGTGATCACTGTTCAAGTTGTTGCCTGCAGCAACCACTCCATGAAGGCTGGCTTACACTCACCCCACACCCATCTAGCACAGGCGTCACTGTACATGTGACCCTGGCTGTTAGATCTGTTACCTTGGCGTGAGTTTCCCTTCCAATTTTTGCTGATGTGCCTCATTGTGTTTTGTTGGTGTTAGCTGCTCAGGGCACTGTGCCACTGCCAATCAGTGCCACAGTGCAAGTGCTCCCTTTGGAAAAGTGTATACATTGATTGGTGTCCATGTTTGGCTTATTTGTTTTACTATCAGCCCCTAGTAAAGTGCACCAGGAGTGCCAGGGCTTGTAAATACAAATGCTGCTGGTGGGCTTGCAGCACTGGTTGTGCCACCCACAGAAGCGGCCTAGTAAAATGTGTCTAGGGTCTGCCACTGCAGAGCCTGCGCGCGGTCTGGGACTGTCGCGCTGATTGCGCAAGTGCACCTACTTGCCAGTCCCCAAACCTTCACTTAACTACATATTAGTCACCCCTCTGGTAGGCCCAAGGGCAGGGTGCATTGTAGGTATAAGTTAGGACATGCCCTGATGTGTGTGGCATGTCCTAATAGTGAATTACAGCCATTTTCGTTTTTCACTATTGAAGGCAACCTGCTCTCCATAGGCCAGAATGGGCTGCTGGAATTACCACACGCTGTAATCCCAGTGGACTCAGAGAGCATGGTAGAAAGTCAAGTTTAGTATGCCTGAACTCAGAATAATAAAATACTTCTTTTAGTAAAGTTTATTTTAATATCCTGTGTTTGTAAATACTACTTTTAGAAAGTTAGTATTTACTGACCTGGCCATTTCAGTCCGCCTCTGCTGTGTGTGTGTGTTCTGCCTAGTAACAGTAAAGGAGCAGGGCTGGGGAATTCCAGGAGACAGGCTGGCTGCCAGGTGGTGGGTAGAGAGATTACACCAGGATGGGTGGGAGGAGTACACCTTTGACTCTGAATAGACCTGCGCTCTGCCTCCACCATGCCGGCTCCGCCCCCTGTGGAGCGGCTGATGTCTCTGCCCTGTTGCTGAAAGGAAAGAGCAGAGTCACCACAACAAAGTGCTCCAAAACTGGACTGAGCCAGGCCCAGGCCCCCTGGCGACAAAGAACAAAAGAATTGTGCTATAAAAGAAGGAGCCCTGCTCCTAAGAAATCAGATCCTGTTTGCGCCAAGAAGAAACTCTGCCTGAAGAGAAGGACCTGGGAAAGCTGCATGGAGGACTACTGTCTCTGACCTGTGAGACTGGCCTGCGGTGGGTGCCTTGCTGCAAGAAGGAGAGGAAAAGACTAAAGGAAAAGACTTTTGAATCAACTTGTGCTTTGAACAATCTCCAAGGGCTTGCTGGTGAACTTGCCCCCTGAACTGCGCCCCAGGAACAGTGGGCGCTACCTTCCCCCAAGGAGAAGAGGAGCTGCTGGAGTTGATCCTGTCACGCTGACCCCCAGAGAACCTGTGTGCTCCCCTCTCTCTCCGAGCACCGCGACGTCTGCCACCGGGGCTGCTGTGAGCACTGCCAAGGCCGGCCTACCTGCCCTAGCCCAGCAAGCAACTGCCCCCCGAGCCGTAGCTCGCAACGCAAAGAAGAGACCCCGGACGTCCAAACGCCGAGCCTCTGCGACCCTGCGCCGCTGAGATCCCTGTGAGGGCACCGAACACCTGGTTCGCCACCCTGAGGAAAGCCGACAGCGCTGCAACGTGCTAAGAATCACTCCCGAGCCGCCCCTCCCGCTCCTGAAACCATCGTGGCCACTTAGATCCTCCCCGAGCGCCCCACGAAGCCTCACCGTCCCCTGGAGATCCGGGACTGAAGCGCGACGTGGGACGCCTTTGTGCGGGACTACGAGGCCGCCACGAACGCCCTCTACAAGAACCAAGGTATTGTGATCAGCGCACCTTGGTACGACCCGTACTGTCCTTTGTACGAGCCGTACCTGCTCTGCGGTCCGTGTACGGCGCGTCCCTGCATCTGTACGGTCCGTACCTCATCAAAAGCACTGCCGGCGCTCACGCGGGAAGCGTGAGGTTTAGCACGAGACGTCCCGAACATGTACGACGCGTACCTACGAGGGTACGGTCCGCACGGTTCGCGGCCAGCATACGCGTCCTCACGCGAGAAGCGTGGGAAACGTCACGACGCGCCCAACTAGCGGTACGAAGCGTACCGGAGGCGCTACGAAGCGCACAATACCCCAAAGAAGCTTATTTTGAATCGAAAAGTGCCATTTTAAGAACTGTGGACTGCCTAAAAGCATTTAAAGTAACTGGAACCTTATTTAAGTGAAAGAACTGTATTTTGACATCCGGCTTGAAGAAATCTTTTATATAAAGAACTGCTCGGGGTCCGGGTTCATACATGCCAACTGTTGTGTGTGTCGCCATTACCGCAGCATAAGCAAAAGGTCTACCGTCAACTGCATCGTGAGTTCAGCCACCCATGAACTCTACATCTGTTTCTGCCCTGTCCTTACCATAGGCCTACACACAAGTGGGCGCCCACCTTCAACGCACAACATCATAGTGTCGTAGTCAGGCTTGTGGACATGCGCAGACAGGCATGACAATGGTGTGCCATAGGAGTGCAAGTGATGCAACCGCGCTGCGCACAGTTGGAAATAGGCTTGGGGGAGGGAGGAGCAGCAGTGAGGCTACATAATACACATTGATGCCACTCATTTGCTACAAGCAGTACATGTCATACAGGAATCACTAAGACACACATATCACACACCAATGAACCAGTGAGCCTGCCAACACATCATGCTGAACCAACTATTGACTCATGTCTCTCTGCACTGTCACAGGTGACCAAGGATATGCACTCTGCCCTTGGATGATGACACCCCTCCGGGCCCGAACACACAGGCCCAGAGGCAGTACAATGCGGCCCACAAACGCACCAGGGGAATCGTGGAATGCAGATTTGGCGTGTAGAAGTCACATTTCAGGTGCCTGGACATCACAGGTGGAAGGCTCCTGTACAGCCCAGACATCGTGTGCAAGATGATCATTGCATGTTGTGTGTTGCACAACATATGTGTACGCATCAATGCCCTATGGCTACAAGTGCCAGATGCACCGGAAGATGATGAGGAAGATGAGGCATGTGGACCACACCCCACTTTAGCTGCAGCAGTAATAGCCCATAGGAACACCATCATTGACAATTTCTTCACATGAGCATGTCACATTGTCACAGTCCTTAGCAGACATGGGACAGTACAAAATGAGCACAGGCACAGCATGTGCAAATACATTCTTTCATACACACATTCCTTGAGTGCATGTCACTCCTGTGTACAGGCACATCACTCTGACAAGTGTAAGTGCAACATGTAGTGCTAACAATTTCGAAAATTTGGAATATGTTTTGGGGGTTCCACCACTGTACAGAGAGGCTGTTTGGGGTGTCACATATTTGAAATATCATTTCTGTGTGTCAGGGATAGTACGGAATCCCACACATCAGCTTCTCACATGTGTCCCACTTAATTGCATATAGGCTGTCATTTGTGACCTACAATTGACAACAGGGCTTCTTTTGGGGTCAGATATGTGATGCAGGGATGCACCCTGTGACTCAAGTCCCACAACATGTGCAACATGGACATCGGGGGAATCACTGCCCCTACATTCGTACATGCTTTCATACATGACTAATCATGTACATGACACATCTGTGTGTATTGGAAGGTATTATTCACTTACAGTGGAGTGTTGAAGTTGTCTAAGTACTGGGCCATGCAGACAACACTATACAATGTTGCCCCGTTGGAGGGCCTGCCAGAGTCCAATAGGTTACTGGGAAGGGAAAGAGTCCAGTCTGCAGGCTGATTGCTGTGTCATTGTTTTGCAAATGAAATGTGGCAGTCCCTGTCGAGGTGCAAGGTTAGTGTGCTGGGTGTATCGGGGGACAGTGGAAGGTGTTATTCCAGGGCACAATGCAGAGTGCAGAACCAAGCAGTGAGAAGCGATATGGCGGAGATGAATGCTACTGCTTCCTACTTATCACTGAGGCAGATTCATCCTCATCTTCAGTCTCTGAGGTTTCATGTGCCTCACATGTGGGTGGTGGTGTTTGGTCTGCAGCACTGTGTGACACTGACACATCAGGAACCGGAGATGTGGATGTAGAAGTAGCAGCAGCATTAATCTGCGCAATGTCTTGTGGCATCACCTCCATGATGAGGATCTGCAGGGCATGGAAGATCCCATCTACAGCTTTCTCGTGTGCAGCCGTGTTAGCCAGTTTTTGCGCCTGCATCCGCTCCATGTTCTCCATGACCCTCCTCATGTTTCCCAAATCACAGATGACATCTCTGTAGCCACTCTGACTGGACAGTTGTTGTTGTCTACGAGTCATGACTCCGGCGACGCCAGCCATGGATGTTGGAGGGCATGGGGCAGACTGTGGGTGACTGTTAGGGAGTGTAAGTGGTCCATGATGGGACTTACACACCCACGTATGGCATCCAGTTTGGCTGTCATGAGTTGGAACCCCAGCCGCACCTGTTCAGCCAGCCCCCTCTGGCAGTCTAACACATGACGTTGGAACGCCATGTGTTCTTCGGTGAGGTGCTGGGAGCCAGACATGGTGGTGGGTCCATCCTGCTGTATGGTCTGTGCAGGGGGTGGGCTCACCTCGCTGTGCTGACCTGCTACTGGAGGTGGGGTGCGGAAGGTGTCCATGAACAGTTGGAGTTCGTCCAGGTTGATGTCCTGGTGGTCGTTTCCATCATCACTGACGTGATGTAGGGTCTGCTCTGCAGGAGGTGTTGATTGTCCCACAGCAATGTATAGGGGATATGCAGTTTCACAGTGTGTTACATGTATGTTGACGCATTGGCGACGTTTACATACAGACTGCATGACAAATGTACATTGTGACTGTTTGTGGTTAGTTGCCTATTTGATGCGGGACAGTGGACATTTGTTCGACATCAGGGATTTGAGGTTGTACTCATACCTTGTCATCTCACAGTTTCCTGCTATGCCAGGAGTGATTGGCCATTTTGTACACCCATGCGGCACCAGTTGTGTCCTGTGTACTGTTATGAAAGTGTTGCAGTTTGTACCACATTGTTGTCAATATTGAGATGCTCTTATTCTTATGTGTGTGTGCAGCATTGTGGGTGAGCCGCCCCTGCAGCTCATATTTTTTGGCCCCTTATCGCTTTCAGGCGGTGTGCCTTTGCCCTCTATGCTTCTACAGTGCTGAGATGTACCAGACTTGGTTGTTTAGGGCTCTTGGTCGAGTTGTGACTCTTGGGCATGGTTTGTCCACAGATGTGTTGTTGATGTCAGGGGTTGTTTGTACAAGTGGATGTGTCAGAGTGTGACCTGCTCCTTTCCGGATGTGGTCCACACTCAGCCACCTCAGTGTCGTGGCATGCACAATGTCATGATGATTGGCCTTCAGCCATGTTGATCATCATGTAGTGTCACTTGCATTGTCAGTGTGGCTCACAAATAGGTATCTTTTCTGGGTTTTGCACATGTGCATGTGTTGGTGGTGAGATTGGTGATGTGTGGTATGGGACCCCTTTGGGGACATGGGGTATTGGGGCCTACTTGGTGTTTGTGTGTGTGCTGCGGTGTGCCATGGGAATCAGGGACATGATCCAGAGTCATTGTGTGCGTGCAGTGTGCTCTACTTTCTTGTGCATGTATGCCATTGTGCCCATCTCCCCCATCCCACCAATCCCTGGTCAGTACTCACCCTGTTCCTGTTGGGTCAGGTCATGTTGAGCAGTGTCAGGATCCCCAACTCCTGGCACCGTGTCCCAACTCATGACTGTGGCCACCATTTTCTCCATGTCATCCAGCTCCTGGTGTGCTGCTGGACCCCCACCTCCAATGAGCGTTCATGTTGGCATTGAGTTTCTTCTAGGTTTTGGCCTTCACATCATTCCAGCGCCTCTTGACCTCTTCCATTGTCCTCCTCAACGCTGCAACTGTATTCACATTGTCCAAGATAGTCTGCCCTATTTGCGTCTTTGTTGCCAATGACACATTTGCGGTGCCGAACAGTTGTTGGTAGTGTTCTATCACCTCCGTAACGATGATCCTGTTGTCCTGCGGACTGAACCGCATCTTCCTCTTCTCCTTGGCCTTCCCCGACCCCGAGGTTCCTTGCTGGTCATCTGTGGGGCTTGTGGGTTTCGCGTTGTCCTCTGTACTCGGTATGGGTGCATCCATGGTGCTACGCAGTTTATTTTTTTTGCCCTTCTTTTTGTTTTTCTTTTATAGTGCATTTTCCCGCATGACGCGTGGGAATTGCAGGCCTGTCGCTGGTTATCGCTGATTTTTGTAACGCGATTGGCCACATCGCAACTTTTTTCGCATTTGTGTTTTGCGTTTTTTCGGCGTCACGTTCATTTTAACGCAGTCATTTGGCGCGTTTTCGTGAGACTATCGCATGGCGCCGCCGGGTTGAGAATACAACGTTAACACGGCGTTATTTTCCAGCGATAGACTGCGATGTGCAAAGTTGCGTTAAGCAAATTTTGCGATAGTTATCACACGTTCTTGAGAATATCCCCCTAAAGCTAGGCCTGCCCTCTTGTATTTCCAACTTTTAGCATCTCATGAAATTTGTTACAAAGTGTAAATGTTTTTTATGGGGGTTTAATGAGCAGTACGATAGGGGAAGTTATTAGCATTATGGCTCTTGAGGATTTTATGTAAGCTTATGTTGGTATTTATATCTTTGTAAGTTTTATTGTGCAATTGTGATGCTTATCATTTTTCTGTTGTGACTTGCATGAATGTATATTTTAAAATTGGCTAAAGTATAGACTACTACTATTCAAGAAGACAACGTTAAAAAAATACAAATCAAGTCAAAAGGAATATTACACTAAACAAATAAAAAGCTAACATAAAAAATGGGTTATGTTATTAACATGGATAATTCTGGTTGCGTACCGTCAAATTAAAATGATAACATTTTGAGGTTTTTGAATCAGAGCATTGGCTCCCCTAGATCATGCTATGATTCTCTCCTCTGAGATAGGATACAATGACCCACCTAAGTCCATTCAGCAGCCTCTGTGACACTCAGACCACGCAGCAGGAGCTAAAAAGGAAGCGGGCCCCAATTTCAGACCTGACATCCATGATCAACACTGACTGACAATAGAGGTTGAACGGTTTTGGTAGGTGGTACTTCCCTCCTTCGCACACCTGCATGCATACCTCGACTTTCCGTCTCTCAAAAGTGTCCTTTTCCCGGGCTCCCCTGAAAAAATGCCACAAAAATGTACCTCTTCCCGTTTTGCCCTTTTTGTCACAGAATATTCCTCACACAACATCAATTGTATTCAGTTCAGGTACATAAATGATTTTTTTTAAAGCATTCTAAACTCTACTTTGCACTGTCTCTCCAGAGCGCGGTTGCTCCCTTTCTTCAAACCATCACAAGCTTACCTGTTTTTTTCCTCCATCCCCTCCCCATTTGAATAAACAGTAGATCTTGTTCAAAATAAGAACTATCTTATGAGCTATCCCCAACTCAGTATTTGGTGGTTGCTGAGTACAACATTTTCCTTTTGATGACTTGTGTCATACCTAAGAGCTCGTTACCTCCATGTGTACCCTGTATTAACCAAACTATCTGTTTAAACCAGAAAGTGTAATCAGATTAACAAAGTAATTGTGTACATTGAAAGTGTAATTCTAATGCAAATCATCATAGAAATGTGCTAGAGTCATTGTAAAAATGTCTCTTTCCCTCCATATACTGTGTTTATAGGTCTACCATTAGAAAAGAACTTGATTTCACTAAATGTATATACATAATACAGGGGCTTGCAACCAGGCCTCTTCATCCAGTTGTTTTTTGTTGTGTTACAAAAGCTTTTCAAAATGTCCAACATTTTGGGTGATAAATTATTTGTGTGATTTCCTAATTTTCTGGTTGCATATAATCGTAGCAGGCGAATTGATGATATTGCACTTTAAAAGCTAGAGAAATTTAGTTCAGAAGTGTTTTAGAAAATAACTTTGTTATGTCATGTTTTCAAATGAGACACCATTTTCTTAAACATGAGTGCTGTTTTCTACTTTTCTTGTTATTCTGCTCCTGCTCATTTCCCCTCCCAATCAGAGATCCGTGGCAACCTTTCTATCCTCTCAGTTTCGACAGACCCAGGCGGTCATGACGCAAATGATGTACTGTTATAAAGAGTGTATTGTGAATGAAACTTTCTTAGTGTTCCCTATGTATCATTTTGAATGACTTCCACTGGAATTTCTGATGTGGCTTGATATAGAAGCTTCTTCTGTAAATGTGTTTGCTTAAAAAATGTTTCATATTGTATTATTGTATCCCTGTACTACCATTGCTGAGGGAGAAAGAGAAGATTTACCTTACCTTAAGAGGTGGGTTAGTATTAACATTTAAATGTGACAATGTTTATTCTCATTTGCCCAAAGTGAGCTAACCATCATCATATCAAGCTTAAGTTACAGTTTTTTACTAATTGTTGTGTATAAATTGTGAATAACAAAATCTGATTTTTAAGGATTGTGGTTGACTTCTCATTTTACTCCTGAAACTCTGTTCGATTTTATTGAGATTTTTCCTTACATAGAAAGATATCAGAACTCTCTACGAGTATGACCTCTGAAGTTAGGGAATAGCTGCTACTAAAACTTTATCACTGATGCTGATTTTGTATGTCTGTAATTGAGTCTTTATGACATTTTCTAACTATTTCCTGTAATGCTTAATGAGATTTTCTGTAATAAATCCTTAAAATGTATTTTTGATCTAGAACTCACTTAGTGAGCGGCTCCAATCATTAATCTATTGTATATGTTATACTCTGTAAATTTGATGGGGCTAAGTGAAGTGGATGGTAACTCTATCCACTAGATCAACTGGAAATGTGGTACTGAATCATTAAGGTAAATTTTGTGGTGTCTCAAATTATTAGGGTTCATGTGAATATTGGGCTTTGGCATCCACAAAACTTAGTAGCAGAGGATGGTTAGCAACAGAGATCCTCTTCACTAAGGGATCCCCATAATATTTTTCAAAAATATTGATTCCTTCTCCCAAAATTCGAGTAGAAAAAGAGCCCTGGAGCTTTGCCAGATTTCCCAATGACAGATTCTTCTGCAAAGTGATTAGCTTATTGTCTGTACCTTCCTGAGCGACATTGGAGCGTAAGTATTAACAGCGAGAGAAACTGAATTGAGAGTGAGTTTTGCAAGGATAGATGGATTTCTGTTTTTTTATTGAGTGCTTTGGGTAAATGATGATTATTGTGGGTTTGATTAGTGGATTCATTGCTGTTGGTACTTACATACTATTTATATTAGGGAATTGTATTTGAACCATTGATTAATGTTTATTAATTGTATAGATTTGTTGAATGGAGGTGGTTATCAGATTAGTTGAAATCCCGATCTTGGGATATTTTGATTATTTGTCTGTCATAGTGGTGTGTAGAGCAAGGTGCCACTTACAGATTGGAAGAGATTCTAAACTAACGTTTTTCCTTTTCTAGGTTCTGTGAATTAATTGGGATTCGTATAACTTGCTTTTGAGTGCATGGTAGCAGGGCGCACTATTCAGATAGACAACCACAGGTTGGGAGTGTACTTGTGAGAATCTTGCTGTTTTGTAATTGGTTAGGAAACTATTGATTCTTCTAGACTTTATTTTGACTGTTTTTCCCTTTCTAGGGTAAACAGACAAGGGATTTATTTAATTATGAAGAGTTACAAAGTTTTTGTAATTTTTTTCCTGTTCACAGATTAGTCATGCTTTGAATGGTTGTCTAGCCAGGAGCCACACTGGGATCGGTAAGACGTCACCAAGAATCAGTGCTCTGATTGGTTAGCTACTGACTAAGCTGTGCTGTGATAGGTTGACCATTCACAGCACCAAGCTACTATTGGTTATTGTTCGCTAAGTCATTTGTTGTGGTTAGTGAGAAGAGTTTGAGCTTAGGAGAGTTTTGCTTTGTGATATTTTGACAATGGGATATTTAGTGACAAAACCCAAACCTGCTGATGGGTTTATGCAGGGTAAGAAATTACTGGCTGACAGAACGCCAGTTTATGGAATAATGAATTAAATTCGGTATTTAATGTGCACCCGGGTCTCTGAATGGAATTGATATACAGCTCATGATGAGGCTTTACAGTTTCCATTGGAGAGTACCATCAATATTACAAAATTAGAATTCTTGAGACTGACATGTTTGATATGAAGCCGAAGCCCAGACCTATGCCTTTTGGGGCACTGAATAAATGGGATTGAATGGCCACAGAGAAGGAGAGAAAGAAATCTTCTAAGGAAGTGAAGCACTCACTTAGACACTGGCCAGTGACTAAGCTAGATCATAGGGAGAAAAACTGGAGGGAGTATATGATTGAGTGTGTGAAGACAATCCCTGCTATTGTGTCAGGGAAGGATAATGAGAGGAAAAATAATAAAACAAAATAAAAAGATGAACAGGCTGAGGATACAGATGAGGATTAGAAATGTATAATTGAGCTTTTAGATTCCAGACCGCCACCATATACAGACAGACCTGCAAGGACAGCTCAGTCTTCTGTGGGGGTTGACAAGGGGGCCAGTGGGCATGGTGTTGTTGGACAGACTGCTACTGAGGTTGTACCGAGTGTGCCTATAGAAGTGACAGTCCCAATAGAAGTTCCTAATACAAGTGGAGAGATACAGATGGAAATGCAGGCACAGTTTGCTCCTGTGACAATTGCATTTCCCCCTAGAGCTCTTAGCTTTGGCATTTTAAAGATTGCATTGGGTGAGATGCTACAGGGAAATGTTGATTTGAACAGGCTCTTAACATACAATGTTGAGGAAATGAAATATTTTATAATAGAAGCTGCCAGATGTGCTAATGAAGTAGATGATAAATTAGAAAAAATATCTAATGAATTGGAAGTTGACATGATTAAACTGAAAAATGTAAACAAAAATTACAAAATGTATTTGACACATGTTGAAATTAAAGAGATGGGTTCGATTACTTTACTGGCCCATATTAAGAATCTAATTTTTTTTAAAACATGGGATTGGAGGGATTTGAAAAAGTAAAAAGAAAGATGGTAAAAAACAGAGTGAAAAATAAAACATAAAAGAGATTGAGGGAAAACAGAGAAATGTGACGAGTGATTTTGAGGTGACCTCGAGATCAGCACTAGAGTTTCCCTTGTGAGAGGTTCATGGTGGATATTTTGTGGTCTAAAGCTGATTTGTATGTATTTACTCATAATTTTCCAAATCTTTGAGAAGATCCATCAAAGTGGTATGATGGGATTCTTAAACTGATGAGGATTTTTCCCATGCTTTAGACAGATTTAAACTTGTTTAATGTGTGGTTAGAATGCAAGGTTGTTGTCGGATGGCCAACCCAAGAGCCAGCAATAGTTGGTCCAAACAATGCTCCAACTGCAATCATATTAGATGATTATAAGTATTTGAAGAAGCGAATTCTAGAGAAAGATGTGAATTGGAGCAAAATTCTGAGAACCACACAGGAGCCAAAAGAGTCATAGTATGGGAGATTGATGCACATTTACAAGAAACACAGTGGAGTCAAAAATCTCGAGCAAGGTGGTGCTAGTGGTATTGTTTCGGCAGTCATTAATGGTTAAGAGAACAGATTAGTAATCACATTCAATAAAGTGAACTGTGTTGGCAGACAAAGAGCATTTATGAGATGTTGATGTTGTTGAAGAATAGTAGCGAGGACTTTGATACAAAACAGAAAACGCTTAAATAGAACTGATCATTGCTCAGATGACAATATTAAGAGGGAACGGGAATTAAAAGGGGTCAAATATGAATTTTACACAGAATGAATGAATGAATGGAGTGAAGCAGGGAATGCAAGGTGGCAAGAATGATGGCATGAATATGTGGATGTAGAGATGTTGAAGTAGAATACAGCGTGTTATTGTGACAGAAAAATTGGGCACTGAAAATGGGAAAGGCATGAATGATGAGTTGGCACAGAGCAGTTCCCAATGATGGTGCCTGAGGGGGGAGGAGGTTTGCTTACTTGGAGCCGTCTTAGAAGTAGATTAGCGTGGCCCATACTTTGATGAAGAAGTCAATGGCCATCCCGTTTCGTTCTTAATCGATTCGGGAACTATCTGTTTTACAGTTCTGTGAAAGTCCAAACCTATCCTTCTCGGGAAAATCAGTCTTTTATTATACAGTTAATTAAAACCTTAACATACAAACATCATATTGATACTTAATAAAATTTAAGAATTAAAAATTGAATACACATTTATAAAATCTGGCAATTCGAAATAAATGTCAGTTCCAAAAGCAGCATTTCAGGTTGATGGCAATATATCACAATTAGCCCTTTAGTCCAAAAGGGAAGTGTATAGTGTCACAATGCTTATTACTAATAGTTACTCCATCAACGATCATTTGTGCAATAAGAATAGAACTTGTCTGTTTCTTAGTGTTGGGCATTATGCAGTGCAGTTAAAATAATGTTAACAAACTTCCCAGCCCTTGCTAGAACTTGGGCTGAATTATTACTGAAGCACAAATCAGATGCTTCCCTGCGATGTCTCAGTAACTTTTCCCCGATAGACTGGGACCAATAGACGTCAGCGATTGTTGGCAAGATGAGGGCAACAACATAGCAGATGTAGCCAGGACTCATGTGGATAATTGCAGAGCCTACATGTTAGCTGACCATTCCTCCGAGCCCACAGCGGGTTAAAATCATGAATTGGAAGGGCTAACAACCTCATATAAATATTTTATTGCGAGTCTGTGATTGGAGAGAGTAATTGAAATATGGTTGAGATTTCCCCTTCATATACGAGGCATCCAGAGTTGTAAGGAGTGTTTTTTTCGGAAGCCGAGCAATGTCTCTCTCGAATGACACTAGAGTAGTTTGGCTTTTTATTGTTTTTTCCACGTTGACAGGGGAATAATTGGATTAGAGAAGTTTATGATTTCAATCTTCAATGTGGAAATGGCCAAGTGCAGCTGTCTGTGCCAAGGAGAGAGTTCGTCCGCGAACACTGATTGCAATTGTTCTTTCATGGATTGAGCTGGTGCACGCAGAGTGTAGATGTAGAATTTAATTAAGTCTCCTAAACAGTGAAGATCTGCACTTGCCAGGCCCTCCTCAAGTCCCAGCCTCACCCTCCTTGCATGATGAGGAGCTGAAAATATTTTCTTATAGGCCAATATTTGATAGTTCACTAAAAATGAATTCATTTTACCAGGAAAAGCCAGGTGACCATAAGACACTGCCGGGAGCAGTTTGGCGCGTAGGACCCTTAAGATTGACTCGGCTGTGTGGCTGTGCAAATGCCGATTCAAGCGCCTCAGACTATGTATAACCCCTGCTCCCTTGGGCCGAAGATGTTTGAGCTGGGCTACTTGATTTGCTCTTTCATGAAACCAAACTTCTAGATAATTATAGCTAGTGCAGATCGCTATATGTTGACCACCTGCTCGCCAAGACAGGATTTTCTTTTTTTGAAATTTCCCAAAGATCATGACTTTAGTTTTTGACTCATTCATCAAAAGTTTGTTTTTTATATTGTATGTATTATGGGCAGTGAGCACTCTTTGTAGCCCTGTTTTTGTGTGGTCCATAATAATAATGTCGTCCACATATTGCATGAGCTGTAGTCGTATGCCACCCAGTTTTAGGGCGACCAATGTTGCACCTGCCAATTCTTTAGGCAAGTCGGTGGTATAAAGATTAAAAAGTAGTGGGGCTAATACGCAGCCTTGCTTTAAACCATTTTTTGCAGATACTGTTGTGGCACTTGTTTTAAACCTCTCCCAGGTTTTCTGATGCAGTGACATTAGTGCAGAGAGAAGTGCGGATGGTATCCCCCAGGAATTTAATTTGTCCCATAACGTCCCTCGATTGTCTCTATCCAATGCTGCACTGAAGTCCACAAGACAGCAGAATAGAGGTAGATGATTGGACAAAGTGGCTGCCCACGACAGGTAGGACAGCGCTATTATATTATCTGTCGTAGAGCAGCCTGATCTAAAGCCTGACTGTGTACTGGGGAGGATGCTATGTTCTGTAACCCAGTTTCCAAGTTCTGCCAGCAAGACACGAGCATAGGCCTTAGCTTCGATGTCCAATAAAGCTATTAGCCTAGAATTGGCCGGATTTGAGCGGTTACCCTTTTTGTAAAGTGAAAGTAATATTGAGCCCTGCCAGGTGGATGGAATTGTAGCTGTGAGAAAGGCTTGTTTAAAGAGCGGTGTAAGGAGCTCTGCCCAGAAGGATCGATTTGCTTTAAAAACTGTAGCGGGTAGTCCATTTGGCCCTGGTGCGCCATCATTCCTCATGCGACTAATGATCTTGATCACTTTGGCTTCAGAGATTTCTGGACCCTGGATGTTTTCATGATTTGGTGCTTGAGGCGGGTAGAGGGCTGACAGCTTCCCTGTCCCACTGCTGTAGAGCTGATTGATGTGATTCACCCGGACAGTCTCGGGTACACCATTCTCCTTAGACTGGCCACTATTACTGACTTGTATATTTCCAAAATGGAGCTGGATTTTTTTCCTTAGAAGAGAGAACATTTTGAGCCAGGCATCCTCTATTCGTTTAGCGCGTTGCTCCCATGCACATTTCTTATAGACAGCTCTAAGTGATCCAATTACGGCGCCCTGCAACGCTTTTTCCCCTCTTTGTCTTGCATTTGGGGGATTTTGATGCTTCCATTTGCTTTCCGACGTTTCCTTATTTGGGTGCTGGTTTAGATCGTTTGGCCCATGTTTTTGTTGAGCGTCCAATGTTCCCCCCAGCGCCCGATGCTGGTCCATCAGGAGAATGGGCCAGTAGTCTAAGAGAGCTTGCGAACCAAAAGCAGTTTTTAATTGTTCATTTTTAGTTGTCCATGCCGACAATTTTGTGCCGAGATTGGTGGTTCATTTTATTCTGCGCGGGACTTTATCGCATTCTTCGCCCGTTGATTCGCCTACAGGTATGAATTTGCAAGAGACAGCAGTGGAAAGACTGAAAGATGCTCTAAGGGGCTTGTGGTCACTCTTTACTCGATTGTCAATATCAAAGTCATTGAAATGTAAAGCTAGTGTACTGCCGATGAATAGATTATTGATTATAGAGATATTCCTGTATGTTGGAAGTGGGGCCCATGTTTGATCCTTTGCTTTCTTGAGATTATGAGAGGATGATATAGAAAAGGCGTCAAATAAGGCTTGTGATACAGCGACCTCTTTGGGTTGTTTATTTTCCTTTCCTGTCTTGTCAAGTGATCTATTATTAAAGTCTTCGACTGTAAATGGATTATGATGGGGGTATTTAATGAGAAGATCTCCAATGATGGCTGCCTGATCATCGAGTGCTTGGTTTCTCTGATGCAAAACTGGATTGACATAGCAGTTGAATAATAGCAATCGAAGCGGTTTATAATGATTTTTTATTCCATTGATAAGTAATACTTGGATTCCAGGTGAGGCGCAAGTGTGATTACTTCCAACCTTCGGGAATGATTGATGTAAACAGAGAGGCCGCCCATTGGCCACCCAAAAATGTTGCGTCTTGAAGCCGTAACATGGATTTCAAAGTACCCGGAAAGAGCTGTAGTAGACGTTGCCCATGTCTCCTGCAGACAGATTATATCGCTGCTTTGAAGGTAATCTAGGGCCGGGTTGTTTTTAATCAGTTTCTGAAGGCCAGCCACATTCCAAGAAATGATCGTTAAGTCATTATTTTGCTCGGTCAATGTATGGTCTGTGTTGCCTCTAAGGAACTTAAAAGTGCCATCGTACCGAATGACGGCCACATTTGGCCTGATGTCTAAGTTGGTTGATAGTGTCCTGTTTGCTAGTAAAGACTCTTCTCTGATTGGTAGAACAGGTGATCCTCAGAGGTTCATGTTGGGAAATAGTGCTGGTAAGTTGTGCTGGTATCGTCGGCACATTTTAATATGGAACAAGTATTTAAAGATTTATTGACTAAAACATGAGGGTATCTGTCTTGAGGTAAGTGCCTAATCTCAATACCCCAGTCTGCCAATTGATTGGCTTTGCACAGCATTGCAGTCTGGTGTGACTGTTGGTATAGCCCATCCACTGTAGATTCGTTGTGGTAGTTTCCTGACAGGCTTTGGAATTTAACCCAGGCAACATCTGCCGCGCCTATGTGCTCCAATGATGGTATGTGAGTAAATAAGCGCAGGATGTTGCCTCTGTTCAAAACATCATAGTTGCCTTTGGCATGGTATCTTGGTGTGAGTGCGACCTCCACCACTCCTGGTTTTGAGCAACTGCTGCTCGTTATGGTTCCCAGTATGACTTGATTGTCAAGTGCAAGTGTTGGTTGAAATATTGGGGGGGTTCTATATACCATTGGTCCAGGAGGAGATTTTACCACCTGTTGATGCTGCATGTTAGTGCTGTATGTAGCACTGGACAATGGTTGCATACCAGCCTCCGCCTGTGACCCTGGAAATGTGGACAACAATGTCGGCCCAGGGTAGGTTGGTCCGCACATCTGGGCCTTCCATGGACTTAGACTGAGTTGATGTTGTATGAGCTTCCCCTTTCTCTTTATCAGTAAAAGAAGTGGAGGGGGCATTGGAGGAAATTGCCCCTCGGGCAGAATCATCGGCTAGACTCTAAATTGATGGTTGTTTGCTGTGTTGTAGGTGATTTGATGTCACTTCTCTGTCTTTCTTTCCTGAAAAAATTGGATAGAGCTTAACAGGGCCATTGTCTGACTTAGTAGTATATGTACGAGTTAGAAGGGACGCCGCTCGAGTTTTGGCTTTTGCCCTTTTTTGGGCTTTGCTCAGTTTTTTCTTTGCTTTCCTAGAGAGCGAACCTTCCTTCTGTTTGATCTCTGGAGCACCGTCAAGTTCTTCTACTATTTGACAGCTGGTTGAAAGATGGGACGCAGCAGTTATGGGCCTCATTGAAGATGTTAAACTTAAGACAGTGGGTGATGGCAGATGTGATATTTTAATTGAGCTTGCAAGCGGATCTTCAAGTAAGTTAGCTGGATTGTTGATAAGTTCTGTATTTGATTTAGTCCCTGTCAGTTGTGGGGATGGACTGGAGGGGGCTCTTGAGACCCGGACTGAGTCTGCTAAGGTGGCTAAAACTGCAAGAAGATTTACCCACTGGTCCACAATGGCCACACATGAGCATGAGCAGGTTGTTTGTGAAGTAAGGATCAAGTTTGTGATATGGTCCATTTTTCCTTTCAAATCAGCCAAACACAGAGCTAATGCCGGCAAAAGATCCATTTGCAAATCCATCTTGGAGGACTGCCAAAGTAAAGCTTTGGCCGTTATGTGTTGTGGGTTAGTGAGTTTTGGTGATTCGGAGGCAGCCATGAAACTTGGGTTTCCTATGTTTTGAGAAGTACAATGATAGTGATTTGTTCTACTGGATAGTCTATACAGCTGTTGAGTAGACTCCAGGGTTTGCTCAATTTTAGTTTCAAGTTGCTGTAAAAATGATGCTTAAAGTTCTCCCAGATCTTGTTTTTTCAAAGCAGCGGGCGAGCCTGTGACAGCAATCAAAGAAGGATGCTGCCGAATGGGTGAATGAGATTGGTGTATTTGTGCCTCAGTTATTATAGATCTTCTTGGCACACGCAAGGCTGATTTAGAACTGTAAATAAGAGATGATGAGTGAAGGTCCATTGAAGCAGAGCTTGTGTTAACATTATGGACAGAGTCTGGCCCCAAGGTCAGTTGGGTAAGACCGTTAACAGTGTCCGTGTTTGGGCAAGAAAAAGAGCGACGTTTTGTCTCCGTAGGGCAGAGGCCCTGGCAATTGGTTGCGGAGGGGAGGAAGTCTTCCTTTACACTTGAGTTGTTTCTTAGGTGGTCTGCCCTGCCATTGGTTGGATCTCCATTTAAGGGCTTTGAGAGCAAGTATTTAGTTATCAAGCCAGTGTTGGCGGCAATTTTTTTGTTATTCTGGGTCTTAGGGTCCCCCGAAAGTTGGCCTGGATTCTGAGCATTTATGCGTGTTATGCTGGGATCATTAGAAAATGGCCCTGCTGGTCTTGCACCCCCATTGGCGTCAACTGCCCGACCTGACTGGAATCCTTTTTAACATCTTGGGGCAATATAAATATGCAGCGTGATATGTTGGTTGATCCTGGGACGAAATAGGATGATGAGCTAGGAAGATCAAGTATTTACTGGGTAAGCGTAGGCTGTGAGCAGAGCACTCTGGTGACCCGTTGGCCGCACCCAACCTAGTTGGGCCACTTCCACGGACTCACTGGGAACGCACTCAGCGGCTGCCTCTAATGGCGGCCGCGCTCACCTTTCCCTGCAGTCCTTTGCGCACAGAAGGAGGTTCGCGGGGCTCTCAGAGAGTGTTATATCAACGCGACCTTCCCAAAATGCCTCTGTCTTTCATATCACGAGGGCCCCCGCCATGTAGCTGCAGGAATCCTGCAGTGCTCCCGCTCCTCTGCTGCTGCTGTGCCGTGTCACCGTTAAAACCTGGGGCGGAATTCAAGCCAAATTCTCCATGCTTTACTCCATGCTTTACTCACAAGATTAGTTTAGTTAATAGTCTATGTGCACCGAATGGTAGGGCTGTTTCCAGCCAAGCAGCGTGGAAGCGGGAGCAGGAAGCAGATGAAAGTAAGACGAGCGGGGCTCACGGGGCACACAGGGTACGCAAAGTCACTGGCTAGCCACAGTCACTACTATTGCTGATTGCAGTATGCCACTTGCCACATGCCGTCTGCCTTTCAAGGCTCACCTGTGCTCCCCTATCGATGCTATTACTATTGCTGGAGCGGCAGTTAAATAGCAGCAATAGATACGATGCGCCGCCGGCGACCGCAGCCGCACTCACAATTGGCACCTGGCTGCACCCGACTGCCAGAGGCTGCTTGCGGCTTCCAAAAGTTGTACAGAGACCCCCACTGTTTGGAGGGCAGAAAGCGCAGCGGACTGGGGCTACAAGCCAAAAGCCGGGAGCCGTGGTTCAGCCGGGAACCGCGGATCAGCCGGAAGCCGGGGGCCGCGGTTCAGCTGCGTTCGGCATCTTCCACCTCACTTCCGGCTGAACGACTGACTGTGAAACAGGGGACGGAGTCTCAGCAGCTGTATATTACACCCATCAAACAGTACTTCACTGTCAATCTGATCGGGCCATCCCGTGAACCTTCCCGAGGGCACACACTCACTGTGTCCGCCAGCTGATGGTGGTCGCACTCTCCAGTTGCCGCAGTGCTGCACTGTGGTAGTGCCTTTCTGTGAGGCTCACCTGTTCTCCACGATGTCCACAATGCACCACACAACACACCACGCTGCTCCCCGGCAGACAGCAGGAAGCGTGCTCTGCGTTGCACTTGGCGCACTGGGCACTTGGAGACCTCCCGCCCGTGGCTCACCGGAATTGAATTGAGACCCCCGCTGTGTATAGATCAGCCGGGGATCAACCGGGTGCCGGCTCGGAGTTCAGACCATAAGCTGGCGGTCTCGGCGTCCTCCTCGCGCACAGCAGCGGCTTGCGGTCGGGATCAGCGCAAAGCTGCGGACTGGATCAGCAACTTTCCTCTCTGGGATCGGACGAGGGTAAGTGCACTCTGGGGCAAAGTATTGGTGTATCTTACAGCAGTGCTTGTCTCTACCTGCCGTGCTCTTCAGACGGAAGCTCTCTCGGAAGAGCAGTCGAAGTTGTAGGAATCAGTAATAAACACATTGTTAATCAGGGTACAGCAGATATTCCAGTATAAATTGTCAAAATGGAAAACAAGCAGCAGTTCATATTATACGATTCTAACTTAGTGAATCTCCTTGGTAGAGATCTTCTTTGTCAAAGGAACAGTGTTATTTTTTGCACACCTGATGGTGTTGCGGTTGAAATTCAAGATGAAGATTCAGTTTTTAAACTTACCACAGAGAACTCACAAGTTGAGTTATATCCAGTGTTAATTAAAAAAACCTGCCTATGGATATAATACATACTGTCAAGGAAGAGATATAGGATTAAACAGGTAAAGAGTTTGGATTGCTCAAGGGAGCAAAGCCAGTTAAAATAAATATAAAACCAGATGCAATATTCCCATGAGTGAGGCAATTCAAGTTGACGAGAGAAGCAGAAGGGGGAATAAACCTGTGATTGAAAAAAATGATTGAACAAGGAATCCTTCCAGAGGTCTTTGGTACTTGCGACACTCCGATAATGGGATTAAGAAATCAAACGGGAAATGAAGGATTGTTCACGACCTCTGCTAAATAAATAGGATTGTTGTATCATGTTGTTTGGTGGTAGAAAATTCTTAAGTGATCATTTTCTAGATTCCCTCTGCAGCAGAATGGTATTCAGTCATTGACTTATGCCAAGCGTTCTTCTCGATTCCCCTCCACGCGGAGTCATAATATCTTTTTGCATTCCAAGTTTTGATTAAAGTTATCGTTTGGTGTGGGATCCCATAAGGGTATACTGAGAGTCCATCAATTCGCTCTCAAAAAAGAAAAGTTTGGAGATTCTAAAACTGCAGTGTAACTCATTGCTAGTCAAGTATATATATGATTTACTAATTTTGTCCAAGACTAAGGAAGACTGTAAATTGGATGTTGAACTATTTGGCTGAAAACGGTCATAAAGTTTCTCCTACAAAAATGCAGTACTGTAAAAGAGAAATCATTTATCTCAGACACCACATTGAGAAGGGTGATAGGAAGGTCTCAGAAGAACACATTCCTGCAATTCTGAAAATAAATCCTCCGAACACCCAGAGGAGGGTCCAGACACTTCTGGGAATTGTTGGATGTTGTCGTCAGTGGATTCCTAACATTTCACTGATTGCAAGGCCCTTGGTAGAATTGACATGTAGTGATGTCCAAGATCTGGTACCATTTGACGATGAATGCATTAAAGCATTCAGGAAGCTGAAAGAGAGTTGGTGACAAGAGCTCACACTCTGGATGCCTGTTTACAATATGATTTTCTTCTTCTTCTGTAATGAGAAAGATCGATGTGCACTTTCAATTATGGTACAGAAACATGTAGGGTTTATGCGCCCAGTGTCGTATTCGTCTACTGTATTGGATCCAGTAGCTGTAAGTCTATCAGGTTGTCTGAAAGCTGTTGTGACTTTTTGTTTTGTAATTAAACAAAGCAAACACATTTTGATGAGCTATATCTTGATTGTTTATATCCTACATTAGTTGAGATCCTTTTAACAAGGACAATGACTCATCAATTGACAAACAGTAGGCTGACTCGTTATGAGCAAACTATATTTGCAGCAAAGAACATGTTATAATTCACCCACTTTAACGGTTTGCTTTATGGTATTTCCATGTCCCTTCTTTGGTCTCTACCTCTCTCTCTCTCTCTGCCCCCCTTCCTCATTCTACCCTTTGGAATGTTCCTACAGTTGACCCAGAGGCTGCCTTGGAATGATGACAAGAGCAGCCTGGCTGGCAGAGTTCGTTGGCTGTGCCTTGAGAGCAACGTGTTAGAGGTTCCAGAGTAGAGGCCGTAATAAAGAGTTACTTAATCATCACCTACCTTTTCCAGGCATCTTTATAACACTGGCAATGACTGGTCTGCGTAAGGGAGCAGGACGGCGCTCCTTCCCTTCTGCCTTCATCCTCAACGTCAAGTATAATCTATACCTTGTGGCCCACAAGGTTGAGGGACTGTTTCTTAGCGTTTTCACCCAGCGCTTTCCTTTCCTCACGCCAACTTTAATGCTGTGATGATCATCTCCAGACGATCAGCTTTCCTCACACTCTAAATGTCCTGGAATCCTGTTTTCAACCGTTCCTTCAACATAGGGATGCTGACTGTCTCGCCTGCCAGCTGCCTTCTGCGCTGACAGGCACAGCTTTTTGGGAAGTTTCTGCTGCAATCTTAACCCGGCTGGAATTCTCCTCACAGCGGTAGCTCCAGACTTTAACTGCTTCTCCTCCTGCTGTGTGCCTGATTGTGGATTTACTCCTCTTCCATTCCGCCTCGCCCTTCAAGTAACCCGTCCTGCGGCTGGGCTTCAATTCACAGCAGGCGCTTGTTGGTTGTTTTGCACGCATGTGGAGCTGTATCTGTGCCCTCAGGAAACCCATCGTGGTTGGTTTTCTCCTCACAGCGGGAGCTACTGTCTGACGCTGCTTCCGTTGTTATGCCTTAAATTCTAGCGCCGCCGCCTGGAGTATCCTGTTAAGTGCGGCGCAGTTCCGACATCTTCAACCTGCAAAGTTTTCCCCGGCATATTCAGTATTGGCATCGCTGTGGGAAGCCTCCTCAAGTGTGAGAAATTCTTTTCATTTTGTCGCTACTCCTCCCTCAGCTGTGTAACAGTACACCCAGGGTAGCTAGATGGGTATTAGGCCTTGAACGCTTAGTTTTCAAACTTGAATATGTCGCAGGCGACCTCAACACCGCAGCTGACTTCCTTTCGAGGGTACCATTAGACCTTTCAGAAAACTTTGAAACACCTGAATTTCCCATTTCACTGTTCCACTTCTCCACAATTAAGCAAGATGAATGGTTCGAGTGCATGACCCAAGATGCCACACTTTCCTGCCTTAAAGAGTATACCCTTCAAGGTTGGCAACTTCGTGTACAAGTGTCAGCCAAGACCGAGACAAATCCTGGGAAGGAAGACATGAGATCAACTTGAACAATGGTTACATATGGAGAAACAACAAAATCATCCCTCCGGAAGGTTTGAAAGACAAAATAATAGACTTGGTTCATGAGGGCCACCTAGGGAGAAGCCTTACAAAAAATAGACTCAGAGAGCACTATTGGTTCCCCAACATGGACTCTATGGTTGAGACCAAAGTCAAGAACTGCACCATATGCGCCAACAGTGACAAAACTAAACGCACCCAGATGGCACCTCTTACCCCAGTTTCCATTCCGGACAAACCATGGGAAAAACTGGCACTGGACATTATCGGCCCGATCAATAAGAGAGGTGTCACCAAAAGATTTGCATTTGTTCTGATGGATTTTCACTCTCACTGGGTAGTCATTAAAATGGTGCACCAAACTACTACCGAATCCCTGATCAACTTTCTGCGAGACGCTTTCACCACTGAAGGCATTCCGGCCACCCTGGTCACAGACAACGGAGTCCAATTCACCTCGTCAGCCATGTCCAACTTCCTAACCAGCTTAGCCGTAACCCACTTAAAAACAACTCTGTACTGTCCTCATGCTAACGGCTTAGCCAAAAGAGTAAACAGAATGGTAAAGGAGAACATACAGCTAGCTTGCATCAACAACCTACCTGTTGAATGCTGTATTCAAGATTTGCTCTGGGCTTACCAACCACCCCCAACCTGGTCACTGGGATATCCCCTTTCTCATCGCTCAGGAGAAGAAAACCTAGTACAAAATTCTTTCCTTCCTGGATCGGGGGTGGAGAGGTAACAGCACATTCTTTTGACAAGGCCAAACCAAAAGTAGCTTCCCATCAAGCCAACTACAAAGACCGATATGATCAAAAGCTTGGAACAAAAAACCGAGAATGGTCTGTAGGCGATTGGGTCGCTGTGAAAAAACCCACACTTGCATGTGATCATGAATCAAAGTTCTATGAACCCAGAATAGTAGAGATCAAAAACAACACTGTGGTTCTTGAGAATGGGCAAAACTGGAGCATGGACCGGTTGGCTAAATGCTCGAACCCAGATGACGCCACTCATGAAAACTCCCTAACATCTGGGGAACCCAAAGACTCTGTCACTCCTCCCAGGAGCTGTACCAGAAGACCTACTTTTTTCACCCAAATGCCATAAAGACTTTGTTATGCAATAGAATTATATTGCTCTCGTTCATTGTTTTATGGGGGGAAGATGTGTTATAATTCACCCACTTTAACGGTTTGCTTTATGGTATTTCCATGTACCTTCTTTGGTCTCTCCCTCTCTCTCTCTCTGCCCCCCTTCCTCATTCTACCCTTTGGAATGTTCCTACAATTGAGCCAGAGGCTGCCTTGGAATGTTGACAAGAGCAGCCTGGCTGGCAGAGTTTGTTGGCTGTGCCTTGAGAGCGACGTGTTAGAGGTTCCAGAGTGGAGGCCGTAATAAAGAGTTACTTAATCTTCACCTACCTTTTCCAGGGTTCTTTATAACAGAACATATCAATTCAGAGATGTAATGACTTGAATCCAGCAACATTGCTTTAGATTCCAGACAAAACTTATGTAGATAGGGAAAGTGAAGTGGATGATGATTTGGATCATGGTTGCCTGTAAGTGAAAGAATTATGCACAAAACCAAGTCCAGACATTAAAGAGATTCTGTTGCAGATGGCTGATTTGGCCATTGGTTGTTGTCGGTTCCAGTTTAAGCGACGAATATGGAGCATTGAAGGATGCATATGCAGTATGCTCTATTCCAGAGACACTAGAGGTGTCAGTCTTACCAAATGTGATGTTGGCACAAGTATCAGAATTGGTTGCTTTAACAAGAATGTGTTGCCTATCTGAGAATCTGAGTGAGACAGTTTGCACAGTTAGCCAGTATGCTTTTGGTGTTGTTCATGATTATGGGCTACTGTGGTCATGAAGGAGATTCATGGAATCCTCAGGAGATCCAATAAAGAATGGTGACTACATATTAGATTTACTTGTTGGTCACCCTTGGAAATAAGTATGCTGATTAAAGGGTGAAATATTGCACACTACAGGAAGAATCAGTGGTGCAGCAAAATGAAAATGATGCATTTGGAAATAACACAATACAGCAATAGAACAATGTAAATTGTTTCTTTATTCATTTAATGCAAATGTCTTTGAGTGAATTACATAACATATAGGATGATGCTCCAGAAGAAAGAGAAGGGAAAGTGGGAACATTTGAGCTATAAAAAGAATTTTCAAGATGTGTATGTCAATGCAGACCCAAAGTACATTTTGTCAAATGCTATGCTACAGCCCATGTGTAAATATTTGCATTATCAGACTCATGTAGGCAGAGATAATGTGCTTAGGCTTTTAAAAAAGTAATGGGAAAATACTAGACTTAGACGTGTTGCTGAAGATGTATATAATCGTTGTATGGTGTTTCACTTAAATATTCATGGTAAGAAGAATGTTACTAACATGGATCAGAGTAGCAAATTAGAGGGCCCATTTACGAGACTGCAGGAAGGTTTTATTGAGAAACCACATCATAATGGATTGAACATCATCTTGGTGATTTTCTGCCAATATTCCAAGTGGGTGGAGGCATATCCCACAAAAAGAGCATATAGCCGTAAAGTTGCCAATTTGCTGTTGAGTGAACTGATACCAAGATCTGGTCTATCCACTTACATTGGATCAGATCGAGGTGCACATTTCAAGAATGAGGTGCTATAGATAATCTGTACATCTTTTAATATCAAGCAGTGTTTCCAATGTAGTTATCGACCACAATCCTCTGGAGTAATAGAGAATGAATGGAACTCTCAAGACAAAGCTGGTGAAATGTGTGTTTTAACTGGTTTGAAGTAGCCTGATGCTCTTCCTCTTATTTTGATGAATATGAGGAGTATCGCTGACAGGAATATGAGGTTGTCTGCTCAAGAAGTGGTGATGGGCAGAGCGATGAGGCTGGCATTCGAACCTACAGCTGCAATGGTTTCAATATCTGATGATCTCGTGATAGACTATTGCACTGCTCTAGCTGATAAGGTAAAATCTGTCTCTCATCAGGCAAATGCATCTACAGAAGATTACAAAAACATACCCTGCCATGGGCTGTATGCTGGTGACTGGATCGTGATCCATAAACATGGCCTAAGTGGGTGCCTGGATAAAAGGTGAAAAGGCCCCTACCAGGTAGTAGTAACAATGAATACAGCACTCAAGTGTGTGGGTGTGCCTCAGCGGATCCACACTGTTCACACAAATACAGTAAAAGTGTTATGTTCCATATAGGTACCCTAATATAGGCCCGGGTAATATCATACACCTTCACCTACATTACCTCCCCTACACTACATATTAACGAGCCTTTCAGGATTGAACCTTTACCTAGTTCTAGTCCTGGGCGCAGAAGGAGGGTTTTTCCCAAACAATAGCAGTCTATAACTTCATCAATAGACTCACATAGTATGAGTGAATATATATATAAGGGTTCTTGGAAACCAGGCAGGGGCTCCACCACCTGCATAATATCTACGTACAAGGTTCATCCCATATGTCATCCTCAAATCCAACAATGGCTAATACAAGAAACAAGGAACAAAGGAGCCCTAGATACTTTCTGTATAAATACAGCACATCTTGCTAGAGGGAACCGAGACTTCCAGGCTGACACACTGACCAGAGAAGCTGAGGCTCTTGCATGCAGACGCTCCAGCTGACAGTGGTCTGACACATCCCTCGTGGGGTGTCCAACTCGAGACCAGGACGGGGTCCCACACTCTCTCACTTCAGGTAATGGGGTTAGACTAAAACCTAGAGGGATTCTTGGCTTCACACCTACTCACATGCTAGGTACACTTAGGTACATCTAGACGGGCATCGTAGGAGTATGTGCTTTCTCTTATCATGCATTTTATATCCATGTATGTGTTCATGACTATTGCAATATGGTAGAACTCTACTATCCTTTTATATTCACTTTACTGCTGATCATATATATCTGCTCCTGTCTAACGATTGTTGCAGCACATCTATTGTATACTAGAAGAACAACTGTGCAATAAATTCTTATTGTAACACGCCCAAATGTTTCTTCTGTGTAACTCTCTGAGACCGAATAAGTGAGCATGAGTGACTGTGCGAAAGGTAGTACATTGTTTCCACAAACTTGGGGGATCAGGGTTGTCATGTTCTAAGGTTGCCAGAAACTATTATCTCCACATTAAGAGGAGATTCTAGTGGTACTGTGAGCTAGCTAATAAAAACAGGCTAACATTCTTGGTGGGGGTGCTCAGAACCAGTCTGCCACCAAACCCACAGTTTATTTTATCAGAGCGTGCAGATTCTGTATAGGAGTATATAGCAACTACACGACAAAAGCAGCTGAAGCAATGGATGCAGCCAATGATCAAGACGCACAACACACACAAGTGACCAAAAGTGTTAGTCAAAGCCTAGCTTGGGGAGCGTATCCAGAGGGGGGGGAGGTACTGAAAGTGCTTAAACGGGTGAAGACAGAGACAATTTACAAGACAAATATTTGCAAACCAAAGAAAACTTGCAAATTGAAGGGGCGAAGTCAAGTTTCTGGGGATCAAAAGTTCTGATAGAGAACCTGAAACTCCAGAAGTACAGTTTCAGAGTGATCAGAGTGAAGAACTGTTGCAAAGCAAAAGATCAAAGTATGAGTGACAGCAAAAAGAAGTAGTCTGTGATCAAAGCAATGGCAAGCGAATGCTTGAAGGGGTTTTGTAGAATGCATGGCTACTGAATATAGTGTCCCAGCACTAGGCCAGGAAGTATGATCCAATACAAAACTGAAACAAGAATTTCCCCTAAAAAGGAGGAGAAAAGCCACGTTTTCAGCATCCTTTGAAAGGCTCCTTCTAAAGGAAGGGTCTAGGGTTCCAAAGGGAGCTGATTCCAGGCTTTAGCAACTAGAAACAAGACCATCTTACCTCCCTTCTTCATGCACCTAATTTGAGGAACTACCACCAGAGCTGCTGACACTGATTGCAAGGATCTGGCAGGACAGTAAGGGAGGAATCTGGCTGCAGCATAGCCAGGACTGGCTTGAAACAAGGCACGGTGAGCCAGAGGCAGGGATTTTCAAAGAACATGCTTCTTAATAGGCAGCAAATGAAGAGATCTTAACAAGGGGGCAATCAACGTCCATCTGAGAAGTCTCAGAATAAAGTGAGCAATCACATTTTGTGCAACCTGGTGTGTTGCAGCAAAGCTTCAGACACCCCCAGGTAGAGAGCAATGGCGTAGTCCAACCTGAAAGTGACCAGTGAATGGACCACCACATTCCTACAGTGTATGAGGAGTACGCCCAAAAATGTCTTGAGGGTCTTGAGCAATCCAAAGCAGGTGCAGATCACATCCAAAATCTGAGGTTGCAGAGACAGTTGATTGTCCAGTCTGACTCCCAGATTTTTAGCTAGCAAAGATGGAGGGGACGGCAGAGGGGGAGGCCAAGCTGCTTCCCGGCAGTTGCCTGTGTGGGAGTTGAAAAGAAGAATTTCATTATTGTGCATGTTACAGTTTAACTATGATGCATCAAAGCAAAGACCACCTGCATGCTACCCTTGAATGACTTCTCCACCGAAGAGGAGGCTCCTTCAAAAGCACAGAGCAACTGGGTGTCATAATCATATGAAACTATTTTACATCCAAATACTTCCACCAACACAACTAGAGGGCTTAGAAAAACATGAAATATAGTAGGGCTCAAAACCCTGCAGCACCCCCTGTTTCACTGCTATAGCAGCAGAGTTAAAAGGCGCCAGCCAGACTCAATGCCCTCTAGAATCAAGGAACAATTTCACTCAGTCACACACATGACCTCCAACCCTCAGACTGGAGAGCCATTGTAAAAGAATTGTATGTGAGATGGGATCAAATGCTGCTAAGAGATCGAGTAAGATCACACCACATTTTTGCCTAGACCCAGTGACCACTTGATCTGGTCAGATATTTCTAAAAGCACTGTCTCTGTATTGTGACAGAACCCTAATTGACTTGGATGTAGAAGCTTCTCCTGCTCTGAATAATCGGATAGTTTGGTGTTCACCAGTTTCTCCAACATTTGGTGAAACCTGGCCACAAAGAGATGGGTCTGTAGTTACTAAAAATGTTTGGATCTAGAGAGGGCTTCTTAAGCAGAGGAATCACTTTAGCTAGTTTCTAGGTGGCTGGCAAGGGGCCAGATGACAGTGAGAGCTTAAAGACTCTGTTGATCACCAGATTAATCACCTCAAATGACGCTGCTAACATTGCAGAAGGAAAAGAGTCCAACCGAGATTCAGATTTACAATTCATAATAGCCACTGCCGACTGCTCAAGGGAAAACACCCTAAAGACAAATTGCTGTCAATCTATTCTGTCCTGACGAGTGGAGGTACTGCCTTTGATGAGTAGGTACATTTTTATTTGCATGATTAATAAAAATCTTACAATTGATACAATCTCATAAAAACACACCAATTAAAATGCCAGACAAATAATTTTAAAATTCATAAAAGTCTCAGAATAATTTTCTCAAAGTAAACCTGTAAATAATTTATAATCATTATATTAGTCCGACATTTTTTCAGGGCTTAATATAAATAGGATCAATTAATATTTCTTAACTTGTGTGCAAATTTATTAATATATTACTAAATGTTATCCCTAATTGTTTTAGACTTCCAGATTTCCTGTGGTCAACTCACAAACATCCAACTTCTTTTTTACAAGTATTAAAAATTTAGTAAAATTGGTGTTCATTTTAATATCCATTGGTTTAAAACAAACTACCATAGCATGTCTGCAAGTACGAACACCTCTGTCAATGAAGCAGTTTTTGAGATATCGTTTTCTTTCCGCCATCATTACTGTACAAATACAAACAAAATGCATAATACCTTCATCCCATAGCTTACATAGTCTGTACATAGTCAGCATAGATGGTCTCAACCAAGGCATTGCATGTTTTAAGCTGGGTAAGTAGCCGAATCTTGCTTTCAGAAATATGTTTTTGGTTTGTACAGACCATGGTATTTCTCTATACGGTTGAGCCTTAAGACTTGTATATTCCTGGACCAACATCCATGCGTGGGATCGCTTAATGAACAGTTCTTTGTTTTTCAAAAGGGATCAATGTTTAACTGATTTATTAAATTTTATTAAAACGTTGTACTGTTAAGGACATTTCCCAGATCTCAGCAATTGACAATTGTTTAAGAGCTTTTTGCAGATATTTATAGAAAGACAATTTTACATTCTGTTGCATCTCTTGCCACAGTAGGGCGCACATTGGGTTATTAATATTAGGTTTGATTCGTTTCCAAGTCTTAACGTACTGACTCATTCTTGCATGTTGTTGATTGCAGAAGCCAAACTCCCGCCTGATCTGTGCAGGAGATACATTGGCCGGAAGTCGAAACAGATGTTTAAATATATTTGTAATAGCATTATTTAGTGATGTAGAATCCAAACCACAAAGAATTTCACTTCCATATGTGATGCTAGGGAGCAATTTCGCTTTTATTACTTTTATTCAGGGGGTATAGGTTGGGCCTCCCAAGGAGCTGTAGAGTAAGCGAAAGGCCCCTTGTAGACTTTTGGCTCTTTCTTTCATCTCTATTTTATGGAATGAAAAAGATCCTTTCTCATCAAACAGTATCCCAAGATATTTATAACATTGAACTTTTTCTAGCTCCCACTTTTGGTGGTACCATTTATATTTACTGTGCTTCCGTTTCTTGGTGCTGAGTTCCATTACTTTTGTTTTTGTTTCATTTATTGTCATTTTGTTCTCAATTGAATAAATCGATGTTTTGTTTATTAATCGCTGCAGCCCTATCCATGTTTGTCTTAGCAGGACAACATCATCAGCGTATAGTAGATTCGATATTTGTTTCTCAGCCAGCTTTGGTGAGTCTGCCAAATCATTGTTCATTGCAGGCATAAAATCTGATAAAAATAGATTAAATAAAAATGGAGCTAAAACACACCCTTGTTTTATGCCTTTAGTTGTGTTGATTTTCCTAGAAAGCCTTGAGCTGTTCCCTAGTTGGACTCTTGTCCAAGTTTCAGTATATAACAATTTTACATCTCTAAATCCGTTATTTGACCCCAGTGGTTGCCCAGGTCCTTAGTTGAGTTTGGCGTTCGCTCAACTTCCCCATCTGACTCAGGATGGCCTGGGTCACTTACTCCTTGCTTAGGTGATTATATATTTGTTCTGCTCAATGGCTTAATTGGAGTTTGAAGACCACATGAGTTAGTTAGCGACGTTAGCATGGCACCAGTTGGATCTTTCATAAAGTCAAACTTTGATGGCGACTTTTCCAGTTTTCCAAATATATGGACCTTAGATGATTTAAGAGACTGTATGTCACCTGCCTGTTTTATTTTGAACTTATCTAATATTGATGTTGTTTTTACATGTCATATGAAGAATAAAATACTACGGTGAACTTACTCATTCTCACGTGATTGTGACTTCATACCTGGTGCCACCTCTACTTTTCCTAATATTGATGTTTGTTGTATTTTTTTCTTCCTTTTAATAGGAGGGAAAGGTGGCCTCATAATACACACTCTACGAGGTCTTTCCTCTTTAGGGAATCAAGCAGGCCAGTAGAGAGACTAACAGGTGCTTTGGATTGAACTTGGAGACAAGGAGACAAGGAGTATTGAATAATATAAAGCACACTACCAATTGAAGAAATTTGTGAGTGTTTGTGATGGTAATGTCAGAAGGTAGCCAAAGATAAATGACTCCACACACCAAGTAAGGGCCCTCATTAACAGCGGGTGCCCTTACCCACTGATTGCGTCCACTCACCTCCAAAAACACCTCCAAAAAACACCACCGAAACACACCACAGCACAAGTTCACAGCACAAGTTCCACCGGTAATGCTGTTTGATTAGTATCCAGGTAGCGTTGAGGTAGCATTTTGGGCTGTGGGTATGCAGGGGACGTAAGGGGTAGGCGGGCGCCCGAGGAGGTTGGAGTCTCTACAAACCTGCTCCTTTGCAGACTTTTTGCAAATTCCTGTGGCTGTGGCTCTGCTGCTTCGCGGCTCGCCGACCAATCAACCTCAACTGCTGCTCGCCACTCGCCACTTGACACTTGACACTCACCACTCGCTACTCACTATTCACTGCTGGGCTCTTTGCTGCACTCAGTCGTCCACAGATCCGCAGCAGTCCGACTCCCACAGCAGCCGCAGCATCAGCAGCACCGCAGCACCTCAGCACCACGGCACCGGCGGCAGCAGCCGCTCCTGCAGCTGGGTGAGTCGCAGAAGTCAGAAACGCCAGGAGCGCCGCGCTACCGTGGCACCAATGCTGATATGCCGATATGCCGATATGCCAAGATGCTGGAAACACCGGCAAAACCTCTAGGAGCGGGAGCCGGAGCCAGGCGGCAGATCAAAGCTCCTCCGCTCACACAACGCACAACGCACAACGCTCAATGTGGAGACCGGAACCCTTTGATGAGTGAAGATTCTTTGGATATCAGTGATCTTAGCCTCAAAGAAAACATCAAGGCCATTGCACAATTCCTGAGAGCGAACAATCACCCTATTACAGGCTTTAGGGGAGAGAAATACTTTCACAACCTGGAAGGTAGCACTAGAACTACCCACTGCAGCACAGATTTTATCCTCAAAATAGGAGATCTGAGCATGTTTAATGGATTCATGACATATCCTGAGAGCATTTTATATCTGATTTTCCTGACTGAGGAGTAATCTTTGTGAAAGTCCCTCCTAGCTTTTAGCATGCTCTCCTTTTAGTGACCAAGGAGGAGGAGAACCACAAGGCAGAAGCCTCTATCCCTCTCTCCTTCATCCACTGGCACTGAGCCAAAGCCTCGGCAGCTCTACCCAACCATCTGGTAATGGCCTCCACACAGGAGTCACTGTTTTTGGCTAGAGGAAGGACCATCCTGGCTAATAACTCCAACCAGTTGTTAATCTTAACTTGCTTCCACACAGGTAAATACAGCCATACTCCAGTTTGTTGGCCAATGTTATCAAACTGCCATCTGAGCAGGATTCGAAAGTGATCAGACCAAGGTACTTCCTCCGGGGGGCTAACCAAGACAGAAAAGACTTCCGCTGGAAATTCCGGTGTGGCCTGCTAAATTAATGATCTGTAAATGTGTTTACTTAGAAATTAGTTCATATTGTATTATTGCATCTCCGGACTACCGTTGCTGAGGGAGCAAGAGAAGATTTACCTTACCTTAAGAAGTGGGTTAGTATTAGAATTAAATGTTGTGACGCTGTTTATTCTGATTTGCCCAAACTGAGCAAACCATGCCATGCTTAATCTGCAGTTTTGCTAATTGTTATGCTTAAATTGTATATAAAATAATCTGGGTTTGAAGGATAAAGGGCCTTTTCTCATTTAACTCCTAAAACTCTGTCCGATTTTATTGAGACTTTTCCTTACATAGATTGCTGTCACTGTCAGAACTCTTTAGAAGTTTGACTTCTAAACTTTGGAACTAGCTTCTACTAAACCCTTATTACAGATGCTGATTTTGTATTTCTGCAATTGGGTCTTTATGACATTTTCTAACTATTTCCTGTAATGTTTAATGATTTGTCCTGTAATAATTCCTTAGAATGTATTTCTGATCTAGAGCTCAGTCATTGAGTTGTCCCAGTCATTGATCTATTGCATATGTTATATTCTGTAAATTCGATGGAGATATGTGAAGATAGTGGCAAATTAAACTGCTACATACACTTGAGAAGTGGTGTTGAAAGGTACATTTTTGGGTTTCTAAAGTTTTTGGGGCGAACAAAGCAAACACAAGGAGATAATGGACGGAGTGCTGAAACTTTTCAAACACTCACCCCCAGTCACAGATCTGGGTTGAATCCATCATCATTCTTTAGCTCACTTTGCCACACCAGTTCAGACACAGCTAAATGCAAATCATTCTTGACCCTGTGCCTCATGGGAACAGTCCAGCCCGAACTGCCAAGCCATATCTTCCCTGGACCGGAAACAAGTATCCTGGGACCAGTTTCAGGCTAACAGCCCTCTTCAGCCAGGCTAGCTTGAATCCGTGAGCAAGGGACCCACGTCTGGGCATACCTTGCCAACTTAGGGCGAACAAAGCAAACACAAGGAGATGATGGACGGAGTGCTGAAACTTTTCAAACACAATAAAATTTCCTTTCACTGTTCCCAGGTAAAAGGTTCCATGTTATCACTGTCCCCGACCAATTGCTCAGATTATAGTTTATGGGTTTAACAACCTCATGTCTTTGACCTCCAACTTATTATTTGCAGATAAAACCCTCTACTTGGGTTGTAGCAGTCCCTAATGTCTGCCAAGAAGCTTACTACTGAAATATACAAGGCACATCTCCACTCTCTTATGAGCAACTCATTGATACGCCCATATATCATGCCATTTGAATAAGCTCCTTTTTTCTTACATCTTGATCACCCCTACAATGTTGCGTCAGTTCTCCCTTCCCTCTACTGCCTTTCTACCAGGGCTCTCATAAAAGTAAAAACACATAAGATACCCAATCAAATTAAAGGCTTTAGCATGCAATATCGTTGAAATAATTTACCACAATCAGGCATCATGCTTGCACAGAAAACCACAATGCATAAATGCCTGAGAAAGTCCTCAACTTCAAAAATAGATTGATTAAAACCAATGTACTCCTTGTTAGAAATTGGATCCATAGTTAGCAGAGGTTTGCACCCTGTCCAAGTAGGGACCACAGTCCTTGCCAGGGTAAGCTAGATAGACACATTAAATTAACCTGTACTCACTCTCTGGTAGCTTAGTACAGAGCAAGCAGGCTTAACTTAAGAGGCATTGTATAAAGTATTTGTGCAACACACACACAGTAACACAGTAAAAACACCACAAAAAGACTCCACACAGGTTCAGAAAATAGAGAATATTTATCTGAATAAAACAAGACCAGAATGACAAACATCCAATAAGTAGAAGTTGTGGGGGGGCGCTAGAGGGCGCGCAACCAAGATGGCCGCACCCGTGTGAGGCTCTGGCGGCTCGGGTTTAATCATCCGTAATTATCCTGCTTCTGAATTAAGAAAATTAGGTTAGACACCAAAAATAATGCATCGGAGTGCGCCTGGGACTAAAAACTGCGTTCAGCCGCCACGGTATCCCGCTGAACGACGAGGAACGGCAAGCCCCGCTCTGCCACTGTGAATACGCAGCTGTGCGGCCTTGGGCGTGCGTCATCAGAGGAGGTCCCGGATCCTGCTGCTGAGATGGTGCAGAGCATACCTCCTCCTGGCCCGGGAGTCCCAGAGGACTGTACGGCTGGCTGCGATACCCATCCCTTTACATGCTGGTGGAGGCTGTGACTGGAGGAGCTGAGAGTGCTCGCTCCCTCCTTTGAGAGCCGACGGCAGCGATAACTTCGAGCGCGGCAACCGTGACATGGAGAAGGCCTGATATGACCGACTTGCAGGTACGCACGGCAGAGATATGGAGGATCAGCAGCGCTGTGGAGCAATAGAGTGGGATATAGGACACCCGAGGTGCAGTGGGTGGCGTGAAAGGAACACCCCTGCGGTGGAGGAACAGAAACTGTTATTGTGGAGGAGAAGGCCTAGCTGAGGCCTAAACGAAGACGCGGGGAGGCCCACTGGATTGTGGTGGTCTAAACTGCCCGGCAGGAACGCCCACGTGGTGTTGCACAGCAGAATTGTGAAAACAAATGCTTTAAACTGCGTAGTATTTGAAGGGACATAACGCTAACACTGGGGATAATTGCCCTCACCAGAGGAGTTCAGGGCACTATCCCCCGCACTGGGAGGAAACGCACACCATGGGGTAACGGATGAGGTCTAACTGGGACTCACTATCTTACTTAGGCCTGCTGAGGACATACAGGCAGATACCTAAGCATCAGTGTCACCTTCATATTCCAGTAAGGACAGATTGCTAGCACTGCCGCTGATCGCATGCCTCGGCAGACCTCGCAACTGACTCGAGGTCCCCAGCCCTGACGCGATATCTCTACCTTCAAGTCACTGCGTCCATGAATAGAGATCCTTTAGTGCTGAAGGGTATGTAATGAAGCTGGCTGAATATACCCTACTGGCACTACAGCTTTTTGCGTTACAGCCCCTGAGGCGTCCCTCCATACTTGCAAGGAGACCCAACATTACGGGAGCATTCAACTAATCTGGGCCCCCCTAGATATCACGCGGCTGGAGCAGCCTTGCGACAAACTCACAAATATCTAAGCCCATAGAAGCTCCTACAGAAGGGAGCAGATAAGCCGTGACTACAAACGATGGACAAAATGGACCCAAAGCAGCAGAAACTGTCCTTTAAAGCCCGCAGAACGCCAAGACACCAGTGCGATCCCGAACAACCACCCGCAGGACAACACACTGAAGACATGCAACCCATGGAAGATGACTTAAAAGCCCTGCTTGTTACCATGAAGCATAGTTTGGTCTCTATAGAAGCCAAAATGGACACTATGTGCAACAGACTTGATCTCCTGGCTCAAAAACTTGAAAAACATGATGCGCGAATTGAAGAGGCAGAGCACAGAATCTCAGATTTGGAGGACACAGCGACCTCTTCGGGGAAGCAGATGGCACAAATGGACAAGCTACTAAAGGTCATAGCAGCTAAGAATGAAGACCTTGAAGCGCGCTTCCGATGCAATAACCTCAGCGTTTTGGGAATACCAGAGAGTGCCAACACCGGCAAAATGGAGGAATATGTGGAAAAGATGCTACGTGGACCCTTTGACCCGGAGGCCGTCTCGAGCCTACTAGTGGTTGAGAGGGCACACCGATCTCTGGGACCCAGACCGCCACCCCCGGGGCTCCAGCCAGAACTATCATTGCCAAACTTCTTAACTACAGAGATTGAGATGCGGCTCTGAGGCTGGCAAGAACGAAATCACCTCGAACCTATGACGGCCATACGGTGGCTCTGTATCCGGATTTTACCATCGCTGTCCTGGAGGTCAGAAAGAAGTTTCCGCTAGTGGGGCGGAAGCTCATTGTGAGACCGGCCTCGTGGCGTGGGCCCTCCCGACCAGCAAGCCACCCTGCAACCGCACCGATCCTCGATGTCACAGACTTCCGGCCACCATGGCCCAACATCCCGATGGCCGGCCAGACCCCAACACGCATGCCCGGCCGAGGGAGAGAGAAACCCCCCAATCCAGACCGAGAGGCGCCGACCCTGTCACACCTCTGGTCTCTTCCCCAAGGAAGGTTTCGATCGGCCACCAGGCCCCTGGTGAGCGGCCGCCTCGCCTGCTGGGTGTCTGGAGTCCCTCCCGGACCCACCTGAACAGATCAAAGGGCCGAGCGACAGGAATCCCCGACACACCGCCCCCAGGCACCAAGACCCCTCTCGGCGAGGACTCCGGACTTCAAAGAGGAGGGGAAGTATAGCAAGGGGTGCGGAAGGGACGGGAGGCAGAGAAGACCTGGACTGACGAGAGCATGCTGACCTGGTCGCGGCTCGATCGCTCCCCGAACCGAAGAACGCTACCCGAACTCTGAGCCCTGCTGACGCTGTCGCGGCTCTCCGAACTCTGAACCATCTGAGCCCTGCTGACGCTGTCGCGGCTCCCCGAACTCTGAACCATCTGAGCCCTGCTGACGCCGTCGCGGCTCTCCGAACTCTGAACCATCTGAGCCCTGCTGACGCTGTCGCGGCTCCCCGAACTCTGAACCATCTGAGCCCTGCTGACGCCGTCGCGGCTCCCCGAACTCTGAACCATCTGAGCCCTGCTGACGCTGTCGCGGCTCCCCGAACTCTGAACCCTCTGAGCCCTGCTGACGCTGTCGCGGCTCCCCGAACTCTGAACCATCTGAGCCCTGCTGACGCTGTCGCGGCTCCCCGAACTACGAACCACCTGTGCCTGCTGAGTGACTCGCGGCTCCCCGAACTACGAACCACCTGTGCCAGCTGAGTGACTCGCGGCACCCTCCTCCAAGTGAATCGGCAGAGATTGCCGAGAGAAGCAACAACCCCCAGCTCGAGGATTGAGAGCTGTGCGCAGGATACTCCGCAGAGACACTGACTCAAAGACTGTCCCACTACCCCCATACCCCCATCACGAGATCGCCGCCGCTTGTGGCACTAATTCCATACCTGCCTTCCGGATCATAAAGATCCCTTACAACTAACGATAAAGTATACTGTCTTACGAAGAACTACTGTGTGGTGTCCCTCTATTAGAAGAGTGTAAGCGCAGCGTGTGCGATCCTAGGTACGAGACCCTTCCAGGAAGGGCCTCCCCGCTCTTGCTCGGCCTAACTCTGGGAGGGGTGGGTCCCCGGGTGGTCAGGAACGCATTCCGCAGCCTCCCCGGTGACCGCCTTCCAACATTTGGTGGCAGACGACGAGATCCGAGCCAACACCTAGAGATCGTGCAGTAAACGGCTGACGCACTACCAAGAAGAAATGGAAGGAGAAACCTCCCTAGGTGCCGCAGGTACCAACACGAGCATGACATTCCGAGAGGACCAGTTGGAATCTTATACGCACCGAGAACTGAAACAATTTTGCAAAGACCTTGGAATCGCTACCACCGGATTAAGCACGAAAGAGGACTTCCAGGGAGCATTAAAGACCTGGGTCGAGGCAGAAGTTTACCGGGCACAAACAGAAGGAGAGCCGCCAAACGAACCACGAAGCACCCCGGGGAGGAACGGCGCCCCCGAGGGGGGCCTATCCCCAGAGGAGCTAGCGGACCGAGAAAGGGGCCGCAACCACGAACTAGAGCTGGCAAAATTAAAAATCGAGGGAGAGCTGAAACTGGGCGAAAAGAAACTGGTGGTAGAACAATTACGCCTACAAGGAGAACTCGAGGAAAAGAAACAACAGAGAGAGCACGATGAAAGAAAACCCCAACTAGGACACGAACGCAGCCTGAAAGAGATCGAGCTCAAGGCTAAAAGTGAGGAGGCCAGACCCTCAGGAACTCAACCCCTCTCCTCCGTCGTGGAACCAAAGGTCCACATCCCCAAGGATGTGGTGAAGGAATACTATAAGAAAGACGACATCCAGCAATGGTTCAAGGCCTACGAAGTCGCCATGACCTCCCACCGAGTCCCGCAGAAAGACTGGGAGGCTGGGTTGTGGGGCCGGTTCCTGAGCGAGGGGAGAGATACCCTACTAGATCTACCCTCCTCGGTGCTGAACTCCTACAGTCACATGAAGGAGGCCCTAGTAGCCAGATATGGGCTCACCCCCGAAATGTACCGGCAACGATTTAGAGACTGCAAGAAGATACCCGGTACCACATGGGTGGAGTACGTGAACTTTTACAGCCGGGCCTTGGACGGGTGGATCAAGGGCAGCAAGGTCTCCACCTTTGAGGAACTGTTCGACCTAATCGCAAGGGAACACTTGTCCGCCAATTGCTTTGTGGAGTTACGCCAGCACCTCCTGGACAGCAAACTCACGGACCCTCGAAAACTGGCCGTCGAGGCTGACCGATGGGTGAACACCCGGGCCTCACGGGGTCCCGTGGGAGACTACGGTCGCCACAGTCAGGGACCCCCCCCGCCAGAGGGGCGGAGGGAATCAAGGCCGACCAAGAGAACTCCCGGGGGGATCCCAGCACAGTCCCCCCAGAGGACAACCTCCGCCCTTTCCAGCCCCACCTCCGGCCAGCACCGGGCCACCGGGGAGGTCGGGGCCCCGAGTGAGGATCACCTGTTTTCGCTGCCAACAGACCGGACACTATGCCAGTGACCCTCAATGTCCCATGTACCAACGACCGGCCACGACAACCCTGCCGGCTCGACAAATGGCCTCCGTAGCCCTGGGGGAAGAGATGGAAGACTCCGAAGAATGGGAACCAGCCGCCATGGCCTTGGTCTCCCTAGGGGACCGAGAGATGGTCCCCGGAACGTCCCTTATCGCCAACACGAAGAAGTACCGACAGCAGGTGACGGTCAACGGTCACCGCGTCGAGGGCCTCCGGGACACGGGGGCGAGTGTCCCAGCGGTCCACTGTCACCTGGTCTCCGAAGACCAGATCCTGCCCGACGCCTTTTGTCCAGTCATATCGTCAGACAATTCCGAGAGCCCATGCCGGATGGCCCTGGTCCCCTTCGAATGGGGGGGAGTCACCGGCAAGTTGAGGGTGGCAGTCCGAACCTCCCAGCCCGTAGACTGCCTCCTGGGCAACAACCTTGAGAATTCCCCGTGGGGACAAGTGGAACGAAGAGCCCATCTAGAGATGATGGGCCTACCCGAATGGGTATGCGCCACCACGCGCTCTATGACTCTCAGATTGCCTTCCTCCGAGGGAGGTGAGGCCATTCCGCTGAACACAGTCACTACCCGAGCCCGACGACCCCCTTCCGGAAGAAGCGACCATTCCCGACGATGGGTCGTTACCTCCAGATCCCGAACCCCTGACCGAGCTTGGGGACCTGCCAGAGATGGCCCAGTGGCACTGCGAGGGAGGTCCCTCCCGAGAAGAATTCTGCCAAGAACAATCCACCTGCCCTTCTCTCATTGGACCCCAACAGCAGGCCGAGGCCCAAGCAGCAGGCGACCGGACCGGAACCCACTGGGCATACAGGGAAAACGGCCTCCTGTACAGCGAACAGAAGTCGGCCGAGTTGGGATCGGCCCGAGTACTGGTGGTACCCCTGCGCTTCCGAAATCTCCTCCTGGGCCTGGCCCATGATGTACCCCGGCCGGACACTTAGGCCAAGATAAGACCTACCAGCGACTCGTCACCCACTTCTATTGGCCCAAGATGCGAGCAAATGTGGAGGCCCACTGCAGGTCCTGCCTCACGTGCCAGGCCAGCGGAAACAGTGGGGGGAAGCGCAAGGCTCCGCTACAACCCTTCCCCGTCGTCAGTACCCCTTTTGAGCGGGTGGGAATCGACATCGTGGGACCGCTGGACCCCAAGACCGCCCAGGGCCACCGGTTCATCCTCGTCCTGGTGGACCATGCCACCCGCTACCCCGAAGCCATTCCCCTCCGCACCGTGACGGCCCCCGTGGTAGGCCGGGCCTTGATGGGGATCTTCTCCCGCGTGGGGTTCCCTCGCGAAGTCGTGAGTGATCGTGGCATGAACTTTATCTCCAAATACATGAGGTCCCTATGGCAGCAGTGCGGAGTATCGTACAAATTTACCACCCCCAAGGGAATGGCCTAGTCGAGCGATTTAACAGGACACTGAAAGGAATGATCATGGTCCTCGAAGAACCCCTACGCCGGAGATGGGACGTCCTCCTCCCTTGCCTCCTGTTCGCCTACCGAGAGGTTCCACAAAAATCTCTGGGGTTCAGCCCGTTCGAACTACTATACGGACACCCCGTCCGGGGACCCCTGAGCCTGGTCAAGGAGGGTTGGGAAACGACTCCCCGGGGGACCCCTCCGGATGTGTTCCGATACATCTTGGCGCTCCGCAACCAGACCCGGAAATTCCAAGAACTCGCAGAGGCGAACCTCGAGGCTAGCCAGGAAGAGATGAAGCGCTGGTATGACCAGAATGCCACGCTGGTCGAGTTTCAGCCGGGCCAACAAGTCTGGGTCATGGCCCCGGTGAAACCCTGCGTCCTCCAAGACCAATGGACTGGACCCTTCAAGGTGGTCGAGCGGAAGAGCCAAGTCACCTATCTCGTCGATGTGCAATCCCCGCGGAACCCCCTCCGGGTCCTCCACGTGAACCGCCTCAAACCCCACTTTGTGAGGACGGAGTTGAGTTTACTCCTGGCCACCGACGATGGGGCTGAAGAAGACACCGAGCCCCTTCCAGACCCCCTGGGGGCTAAAGAGACCGATGGTTCCGTGGAGGGGGTGAGACTGTCAACCGCCCTCACAGTCCAACAGTCCGACGACTGCCGCCAGCTACTAAGGCAGTTCACGGACCTCTTCTCCCTAACCCCTGGGGTCACCGACTGGTGTGTCCACGACGTGAACCCCGGCGACAGCCCGCCAGTGAGACACCGGGCCTACCGGGTCCCTGATCGGGTCCGAACCTGCAACCAGACCGAGGTAGCGAAGATGTTGGCCCTCGGGGTGATTGAACCCTCCGACAGCCCCTGGGCCAGCCCGGTAGTCCTGGTCCCGAAAGCGGCTGCCCCGGTGTCGCCCCCGAGCTGAGGTTTTGTGTGGACTACCGAGGACTCAATGCGGTCACCCGAGCGGACACTCACCCTATCCCCCGCGCCGACGAGCTCATCGACCGCCTCGGGGCCGCTCGCTACCTCAGCACCTTCGACCTAACTTGCGGATACTGGCAGATTGCCCTCACCGAGGGAGCCAAGGAGCGCTCCTTCTTCTCCACCCCGGATGGGCACTACCGCTTTAGGGTGATGCCGTTTGGAATGAAGAATGCCCCGGCCACCTTCCAGCGGCTGGTGAACAGGGTCCTGTCCGGACTGGAGGGGTTCAGCGCAGCGTACCTCGACGATATAGCGGTATTCAGCTCTCAATGGACCGAGCACCTCCAGCACCTCCGACAAGTCCTGCTGGCTCTGCGCCAGGCCGGCCTCACCATCAAAGCCAGCAAATGTCAAATTGGACAAGGCTCCGTAATCTATCTGGGGCACCAGGTGGGAAGCGGGCAGGTCGCCCCCCTCCAGCCAAAGATAGACGCCATCTTGTCCTGGGAACCCCCGACGACCCAAACGGAAGTCCGGGCCTTCCTGGGCCTCACCGGTTACTACCGGAGGTTTATTAAGAACTATGGCAGCATCGCAGGCCCCCTCACAGAACTAACCTCCAAAAAACACCCCAAGAAAATACAATGGACTCCCCCATGCCAGAAAGCATTCGACGCCTTGAAAGCCGCTATATGTACTGCTCCGGTACTTAAAGCCCCCGACTACGCCCAGGAGTTTGTGGTCCAGACGGACGCCTCGGAACACGGCATCGGGGCAGTCCTATCACAGTTCAACAACAAAGGCATAGATCAGCCCATAGCCTTCATCAGCCGAAGGTTGCTGCCCCGAGAACAGCGGTGGAGCACCATTGAAAGGGAGACCTTCGCAGTAGTCTGGGCCCTCAAAAAGCAACGGCCCTACCTGTTTGGAACACACTTCCGAGTTCAAATAGATCACCGACCCTTGCGGTGGTTGATGCAGATGCGAGGAGAAAACCCCAAGCTGCTACGCTGGTCAATCTCCCTCCAGGGGATGAATTTCACTGTGGAGCATCGCCCCGGGACGGACCACGCCAACGCGGACGGCCTGTCCCGATTCTTCCGCTTCAGCGAGGAGAACCCCCAAGTGGATGGGTAGTTCTCCCCGCCTTTCAGCTGGGGGGGGCACGTGTGAGACCGGCCTCATGGCGTGGGCCCTCCCGACCAGCAAGCCACCCTGCAACCGCACCGATCCTCGATGTCACAGACTTCTGGCCACCATGGCTCAACATCCCGATGGCCGGCCAGACCCCAACACGCATGCCCGGCCAAGGGAGAGAGAAACCCCCCAAGCCAGACCGAGAGGCGCCTACCCTGTCACACCTCTGGTCTCTTCCCCAAGGAAGGTTTCGATCGGGCACCAGGCCCCCGGTGAGCGGCCGCCTTGCCTGCTGGGTGTCTGGAGTCCCTCCCGGACCCACCTGAACAGATCAAAGGGCCGAGCGACAGGAAGCCCCGACACACCGCCCCCAGGCACCAAGACCCCTCTCGGCGAGGACTCCGGACTTCAAAGAGGAGGGGAAGTATAACAAGGGGTGCGGAAGGGACGGGAGGCAGAGAAGACCTGGACTGATGAGAGCCTGCTGACCTGGTCGCGGCTCAATCGCTCCCCGAACCGAAGAATGCTACCCGAACTCTGAACCATCTGAGCCCTGCTGACGCTGTCGCGGCTCTCCGAACTCTGAACCATCTGAGCCCTGCTGACACTGTCGCGGCTCCCCGAACTCTGAACCATCTGAGCCCTGCTGACGCCGTCGCGGCTCTCCGAACTCTGAACCATCTGAGCCCTGCTGACGCTGTTGCGGCTCCCCGAACTCTGAACCATCTGAGCCCTGCTGACGCCATCGCGGCTCCCCCGAACTCTGAACCATCTGAGCCCTGCTGACGCTGTCGCGGCTCCCCGAACTCTGAACCCTCTGAGCCCTGCTGACGCTGTCGCGGCTCCCCGAACTCTGAACCATCTGAGCCCTGCTGACGCTGTCGCGGCTCCCCGAACTACGAACCACCTGTGCCTGCTGAGTGACTCGCGGCTCCCCGAACTACGAACCACCTGTGCCTGCTGAGTGACTCGCGGCACCCTCCTCCAAGAGAATCGGCAGAGATTGCCGAGAGAAGCAACATCCCCCCAGCTCGAGGATTGAGAGCTGTGCGCAGGATACTCCGCAGATACACTGACTCAAAGACTGTCCCGCTACCCCCATACCCCCCATCACGAGATCGCCGCCTCTTGTGGCACTAATTCCATACCTGCCTTCCGGATCATAAAGATCCCTTACAACTAACGATAAAGTATACTGTCTTACGAAGAACTACTGTGTGGTGTCCCTCTATCAGAAGAGTGTAAGCGCAGCGTGTGCGATCCTAGCTACGAGACCCTTCCAGGAAGGGCCTCCCCGCTCTTGCTCGGCCTAACTCTGGGAGGGGTGGGTCCCCGGGTGGTCAGGAACGCATTCCGCAGCCTCCCCGGTGAACGCCTTCCAACACTCATGCAGACACAGATAGATTATGCCATGTTGTATCCTGCACGCCTACAGATCACCCATCAGGGGAAGCAGTACGTCTACACCAATCCGCAGCAGGTGGGAAACCACCTGCAGAAACTGAAGAAACCAAGATCGAACCTCAAAACTGACGATCCAGACACAGGAATATCCTCTCAGATCTCGGACAATTACTGAGTTTGTCTGGCTTGAAAAGCGCTGCGAGCAATCAAACCCGGGGATGAGATGTTTACCGAACTGGTTAAAGACTTAACGTGATCTAGATAAGCATAGTACAAACTATTTCAAAGTATAAGATTGAATAGTATCACTATTGACAAGGAGTGAGCATGCTACAATGAATCCCGGGAGCCCCGCCCACTCTGAATTCCACGCTATAGAGGAGGGACAGCGGGTGGATGCGCCCTCTGACGCTGGCCCACAGGGTGAGCCATGAATTTAAGTTGCAGACATTAATGGAAGCGTGTTTACAGAATGTTTTTTTGGGTGGGAATATTCTTTCAAGACAGGTTTGGGATGTTGATGTGGGAGGGAGGATGGGGCGGGGAAGGGCTTCGTTTGAATGCCTAGCAGTACAACGCAGAGCTGTTACAGAATTCCAGAACGGCGTACAAGACATTTTACATGATACTTACAGACTTGCCGGCTGCGCAACCGACAGGAAAGAGCGCACTCCTTCGAGACAGAAGACACAAGACAAACCAATCCTATCAGATGTATAACCCTGGCATTTATTGACCTGGAATATTTGGGGGTTAGGAGACCCAAGAAAGCATAGGCAAATAACAGCGTACCTAGATAGACACTCAATTCAAATTGCAATGATCAAGGAAACCCATCTAGACCCCAAGAAACCTCAGAGATTCGTGGCTAAATGGGCAGGATACAGATGCTTTGCATCCTACTCCACCTACTCGTGAGGCACTGCCATACTAGTTCACAAAAATACCCCATATGTACCCGCAGGAGAGCTATTGGGCCCGCAGGGCCGGTTTAACCTGATGTGGAGAGCGCTTGCATCACACTTGGTGACACTGGTTAGTTGCTATGGTCCTAACATCGATCACCCCACGTTCTTTCCTACAATATAGGGGAAGATTGTAGATATTGGTTCTATACATGTGAGGTGGGGCGGAGATTTAAATATCACTTTGAAACCGACGATAGATAGATACAACCCACAACCACACCACTACATCCGCTCTCAAAGTCAAATGGGGGACATCATAACAGCCTGGGGTTTGCTAGATGCCTGGATATATGCATCCGGGGAGAAGGGAAGGCACTTGCCACTCAGCCATGCATGAGGCCTGGTCACGTTTAGATTACTGGGTGGTCACTAGGGGACTTAGCACATGGCTGACGGGGGTGAAACACTTAGCACGCACCTAATCTGACCACTCCATATATAAACTGGCGCATAAATCCCACCATGCTTAGGGCACGGCGTTCCGAGCCGAAATGGAGCAGGAGATACAAGAATTCTTTCAGCGAAATCTGGGGTCAGTTGAACATGCGGTGATGATGTGGGAGGCGTTTAAAGTTACGGTCTGAGGGCTGAGCATTGCAAAGGGAGGAGGGGTACTTAGAGACTTGCGACAGACACTCACTAGATTAGAGAACGAACTCAAGCAAATTGAAGAGGACATATCGCGATCACCATCCCTGCAGAAATACACTGAGCTTAGGGATAAGATAACTGAATACCGAGAGGAAGCAGACAGGGAATGCCGATTTAGAGGGAAATATTTTAAAGCGCGCCGCTATGGGGAGGGAGAGAGGACAGGGAGAGCACTAGCCAAGACCATTCGGAAGCCCGGACTTTCGATTTACGTGTTACAAGTACAAACCCCAGAAGGAGGAAGAGTAAAAAACACATCAGATATTCTCCAAACATTTAAAAATATGTATGCCGCACTACACACGTCGGCGAGACACCAGCCAATATCCCTACAGCAATGGGTGGCTGGGAGACTCGCAGAGAGAGTTCCTGTCCACTGTGTTTGAACTAGATGAAATTAGAACTGCCATAATACAGCTCTGATCGGGCAAGGCTCCTGGGCCTAACGGCCTGTCCGCCGATTTCTAAAAAACATACATAGAGCACCTAGCGCACCAATACTTAAACAAGTATATGACGAAGCCCTGGAATTGGGGAAGTTGCCGGCATCCATGAGAGAGGCCACCATAATCTCTATACTTTAACCCGGGAAGCCAGCGAATAGATGAGATTCATACAGACCTCTTTCTATGAACTACTGCGATGTTAAAATCCTGGCTAAAATAATTGCGAATCGGCTGAGTCTCCTCATGAAGGCGCTAGTGCTGCCTGACCAAGCGGGTTTTGTGCCAGGGCGAGCTACCTCTCATAACTTGTGCACTCTATACACGGCAATGCAGGATATGGACCCTGACCTAGAGGTGTCTGCGGTGGTCCTTGATGCCACCAAGGCATTCGACACGGTGGAATGGGACTACCTGCTTGGCATATTGGGGCGAATGGGGATGCCGGAATTCTTCCTGGCCTGGGTACGGCTGTGATATACGTGGCCATGCGCAAGCGTTGTAATAAACAACTCCAGCTCGCCCGGGATTGAGATCACGAGGGGCACCTTACACGGGTGCCCGCTGTCACTGCTGTTGTGTGCCCTGGCGGTCGAGCCCCTAGCGGCCCGACTCAGGTAGCTACATCGTGAGTGGGCCCTGGATTACCCTACTAGACATGTATTAATTTTGCTATATGCAGACAACATCAAGCTATACGTGCGAGAACCCCAGACCAGCCTTAATCCGATTCTGCGAGAGTTTATAGCGTTTGGTGAGCTATCAGGGATTAAAATAAACTGGGCGAAATCTCAAATGTTTCCGCTCACCAATGCCGAGCGCCCTTATCCCTTGGACTACCCCATAGGATGCTGCCCCCAGGAAGTTGCATATCTCAGAATAACAATAACCAGAGATTTAAAATCCTCACCTGGAATGTAAACGGTCTGGGTGCAAAGATCAAGAGGGGACTTGTCATGGCCTTAGTTAAGCGGCAGGCACCGGACATAGTACTGTTGCAGGAAACACATCTGCAGGGGACACGGTGTGGTTTCTTGGCTAGAGGGGCGTACTAGCGCATGCAGGGTTTACGTCAGGTTCCAGAGGGGTGGCCATCCTAGTGCGGAAATCCCCCCCTTTCATAGTGACAGACACATGGTCAGATCCTTAAGGTACATATGTTGGAGTGACGGGGACGTGGAGGCGCCAGAAGATGACGGTGGTGTCGGTCTATGCACCCCCTAGGCTACAGGCAAGAACACTTGCATGGGTGACGGATATTATCCTGAACACGCCGGACTCACAGCATGTAGTGAGGGGGGATTTTAATGACGTAACACACCCCACAATGGACAGGTCACGGGAGCGACTGCCCCCCCCCCCTGAGGTGTTCCCCTCTAGCACACTTTACTGACACGGTAGGGCTGACGGATGCCTGGAGATGGCTTCACCCAGAGGCTAGGGAGTACTCCTATTTTTCAGGGGCACTCAAGGTGCACTCCAGACTGGATTACGTCTTTCTACCCCGCCATGTGCTGGAGGTGACGAGCCGAGCAGACTTTTTAGCACGAGGCATCTCGGACCACTCACCATTGCTGGTGACACTGGGGATGGGACTAGGGGCAAAGGCCGGGAAGTGGAGATTGGCGGCTTGGGACCTACAAAAAAAAAAAAAAAAAAAAACAATAACCAGAGATGGTACGGAACGCGTGTGTGCCAATTACGGATGGGCAATAGAACACATCACGGAATCCGTGGAGAGATGAATAGCGCTACCCTTATCCATGGCGGGAAGAATCTCCCTTATGAAGATGGGGATCCTACCCAAGCTATTGTACTTATTCATTAATATCCCTCTCTCACTGGGGCCCTCCTTTTTTAAAACCCAGATGATACTCCTTGAATGGGGTGGATGGCAACCCAGACTGAAGTGGGAAACGCTGATGCTGCCTTTACACAAGGGGGCTTTGAGGCCCCTGACTTTGAACTATATTATTTGAGTGCACAGGCGCATTATGCGAACTACAGGTTCAAGCCCCCCTTTATGCCACACTTGGCAATAGAACAATATTATATGCAACCAACCCCACCATCCGGATTTATAGCAACACAAACACAGACGCGCAAAGTGTACTCCTCCACTGTGAAGTGCACAGTCACTGCATGGCAGAAAATTGCGAAACAACTAAATATAGGAATGCTGTACTCTCTACTGCTCTCAGCAATCCGGCACCCTGCTCTAGAGGTTACACGAGAGGTGCAATGTCCACAACTTCTCAAAAGGATTAATATAGCCACATGGGGCGGTCTTTACAAAGGCGGCACGCTTCTTACGAAAGAACAGTTCTTTGCTAATAGGGAACTTGAGCCGATGGAACTATTCATGTATGTCAGGCTAAGACAGAGTGCGAGGGCTGCAATCCCTGTCTACCCTGATGAACCCCCTACGATGGGTCCTTTACACAGCCTCCTCCAAAACGCGAACTCCGCCCATGTAGTATCCCAGATATACCATGCTACACAGAAAGAAACTAGTTTACACGCGGGGACCGCTAGAGAGCACTGGGAGCAAGAAATAGAAGTACCCCTAGATGCAAAGAAATGGCAATATTCAAAAACAGACGGGCAAGATATCGGCCAATAGTCGGCTTAGAATTATTCATTATAAATATCTTCAAAGACTCTGTTACACCCTTGCAAAGCTATTTAAGTTTACATTACAGGACAGTGATGCCTGCGATAGATGTGGAGAAGCAAAAAGCAGACTTCCTGCATTTGGCATGGAAGTGCGTAGAGATCAGACTTTACTGGAGGACAGTCTTAGAGGTGCTAGGGCTCATGATCATGATAACAATCACACAGACTTCTATAGTTTCACTTCTGGGCTACACGGTAGACATACCCCCAGCATATCGAAGATTCGCGGCACTGAGCCTCTTATTGGCTAAGCGGAGAGTGGCATGCAGATGGGGTAGAGGGAGGGCGCTTAAATTTAAGGACTGGATCAGGGATCTCCTTCTATGGGAAGAACAGACATTAATATATTCAGAACTGCTGCCTACAGCTTGGAGGCCAAGATATATTTGGGACCCGCTACGCACATACCTACTTACACACCCAGAGGCGGTTGGCGACACCGAGGGACCCCTTACCTCCAGCGACTAGATCAGACGGACCCAGGGATACCAAACTAGAAACAAACACCCTCATAATACACATAAACTTTCGACCCCCTCCCCCCACAAAAAAAAGCTAACATCACCAAAGCGCGCACTCTCCGAGACTTGAGGATAGAGGGTGATAGGTGCAGACACCCCTGGACTACATCACTATTGCAGCGCGAGATGACTGTGCCCCGCCACTACACATACACAGGAAAGAATTTTCTGAGCAGTGAACTCACCAACATAGTAGGAATAGGCAGATGTTTATTTAAGTATGCCAATGTTCATGAAACTCTTTGAAATGTGAATATACTGCATTTATGATGTATGCTGTAATGAAATAATGTCAATAAAAAAACTAATAAAAAAAAAGTAAGGTAAGAAACGTAATTGCTTTTTCCAAACCAAGGTTTATAAACAAAAATAGGCCAATTATTGGTTGATAGGGCTGTACAGTCAGTATCCGTTTTCTGTATATTTTTTAAGAAGAAAGAAAAAAGCAAAGTCTAAAGTGAATTGCTGAAGAGTCTTGTCAAACTTCTTCCTAATTCATTTGGGCATGATTAGTAAAATAACACATTTGTATCTGTTTCTAGCCTGTAAATTGCTGCCCTTGTCCTGATTTTCCAGTTTATTTGCTGGCTTTAATACTCTGGGCAGAAAATTATGGTTACCAGTTGCAAAATTCGGGAATTCTTTATACTTCAGTCTTCATTATTTTGGTACATTTTGAGCTATCTTGGGGATTGTTACTGTCTTATCTTTGTTTTTTGCTTTTTACTGTAATTTGGAAATCATATCTTTACAAAAAATGAGAGGAAGAACAAAATCACCACGTACATTTGTGGTAACTTTAAAAAGTAGGTGAAATGAACCAGAGATTTCCCGAATTGAGCATCTTAAATTATTAATGTTAAACATTTTTCAGGTGCTAATTGTCAGTCATGGATTTTTCTAGTTACACAACAAAGGTGTGACCCTATTGGTTGAAGACCATGTTGGGTAAAGTTCTGAACTTTTATCTCTCACTGTGGTCCACTGTACTAAGTATTTGTGGTGGTTCAGCTCTGAAAAGCTCAAAACTTGTTCACTTGAAAATAAATCCATCAATGTACTCCCCACATCTGTTATGATGATAGAATCTGTATATTGAGAGTGTGGCAGCCTCTCTCTTTGCTATTTTGTAAGGCAACAAGCAGCTTGTATGCGTCTTACTCTGATGTACAGCCATTCACTAGAGAGGCACACATAATTTTTAAATATTACTTATTTGGTATTTGGCTTGGGAGGGGCACTTGTATTTCCTGTATTTTCAGTATGTTCTGTTAGCTGGGATACATTTATGTAATATTGAAAAAAATGATATTGCTTTCAGTAAAAAAAAAAAAAGTAGAAGTTGTGATATACATTTTTAAAGAATACACTAAAAATAGTGCTTAGAAGTCACTAGCTGTCAAAAGGTTGCATGAGGTCACGGGCCGACTGTAATGGGCAGCAGGCCAGCTACAGGACCCGGTTTTTGCGGGCATCAGCTGCAGAACCCATTTTTGATGCCCAGGACTGGAAGGGGCACCCCAGACAAGGATTTGACTCACAGATAGCAGAGTCCAGTAGCCCCAAAAGGATTGTAGGAAGTCTTTTGTGTCCCTGAGACTTCAGAAAACAGGAGGCGAGGTAGCAAGCCCTTGAAGTCACTCTGGGTTCAAGTGAGATGAGTCCAGTCCTTTTCCTTAGCAGTGCAGAGATCAGCAGGCAGTAGGGCAACTCAGGAAAGCAGATAAGCAGTTCCTCAAAACAGTCAGCCAAGGCAAAGTGGCAATCCTTACAGCACAGAAATATTTACTCCAGCAGGGTTATTCCCAGGTTCAGTAGTGTACCGATTTGGTAGAGTCAGGGCCCCAGCACCTATATCTGTGAGAAAGTACCCTCTTTCTTGCATGGTATGCCCCACTTTTTGCTGAATTGCTGATGTTCTTTGACTGAGTGTGCCCTGGGCTCCTGCTAATCAGGTACCCAGGGCCTATGTTCCTTCCCTAAAATTGCATTGAAGCCTTAACCCAATTGGCATCTCTGGCCACATGTCAGCACCTGGTAAATAGTACCACAGATACCTAGGGCACTGTGACCAGAGAAGGCCTCTAAGAGCTGCAGCACTTATTGTGCCACCCTTAGAGGTCCTGTGCCCTGACACACACACACTGCGTGTCTTGGTGCAGAACAAAGTGAAGAGTCGAGCCTCTGGCCTGCCTCATACGCAGTGACTCTCGAATCCGGGGGTGGTCCTGGGATTCTCACCATGTGAACAAAATCGCCCTGTATGCGGACAATGACCTGCTCTTCTTGGCAGACCCAGAATGCTCCGGTCCCCGCTACCTGGAGGTGTTCCGGGCCTTCGAGAATGTTTTGGGCCTGCGACTTAACCCGGCTAAGACTACCCTGATCCCCCTCCATCCTTCAAGGGTTTGCTTCGACTGGCAGTCGAATATCCCCATCAGGAGACAGTCATTCAAGTACCTTGGGATTTGGGCGGCCGTGCTCCCGGAGCTGGAATGGGTGCTAAATATTATCCCCCTGGTCACAAAAGCCAAAAATGACCTTAAGCACTTACAAACCCTACCACTTAACCCCCTTGGAAGAGGGGCCCTTTATAAAATGATGATCCTTCCCCGCTTCCTACACATCATTCAGAATACCACATTTCACTTCCCGGGAAGTTACTTCCGAGAATTTGATGGGGTGATCACAAGGTTTCTGTGGGGGGTTGGGAGGCCGCACATCACCCTGGCCCGTTGCAGGATCCCGCCCTTTGATGGAGGCATGGGTGTGACGAATCTCGACCTCTACTACCTGGCTACCAGACTCCTCGTCATCCATGACTGGTTCACTGGGGGTGGTCTGACCCGGCCTATCGGACTGAACTTAATTCCTCTTAGTGGAAACCCATGCATACCCAACTTACATCTATGTCTCATCAGTACAGTTAGAATACATACATTAGGTTCTGTTGTCGAATTAAAGTAGTTGCCAATGATCCATTATAGTCCAACAGGTTAATTTGTAAAGACAAAAACCAAAGTAAATGATGGACGGAGTGTTGAACATTGCAAGCACTCACCCCCAGTCAACTGATCTGGGTTTAATCCATCACCGTTCTTTAGCCCACTCTGCCACCCCAGTTCAGACATGGCCATATGCAAATCAGTCTGACCCTGTGCCTCATGGGAACAGTCCAGCCCGAACTGCCAAGCCATGTCTTCCCTGGACCGGAAACAAGCTTCCTAGGACCGGTTTCTGGCATTTCAGCCGTCTTCAGCCAGGCTTGCTTGAATCCAGTGGCAAAGTGAGCAAGGGACTCACGTCTGAGCATACCCTGCCAACATATGGCGAACAAAGCAAAAACCAAAGGAAATGATGGACGGAGTGTTGAACATTGAAAGCACTCACACCCAGTCAACTGATCTGGGTTTAATCCATCACCGTTCTTTAGCCCACTCTGCCACCCCAGTACAGACATGGCCATATGCAAATCAGTCTGACCCTGTGCCTCATGGGAACAGTCCAGCCCGAACTGCCAAGCCATGTCTTCCCTGGACCAGAAACAAGCTTCCTAGGACCGGTTTCTGGCATTTCAGCCGTCTTCAGCCAGGCTTGCTTGAATCCAGTGGCAAAGTGAGCAAGGGACTCACGTCTGAGCATACCCTGCCAACTTATGGTACAGTTGATATTGGTACAGATCTCATACATATTCATTTTGTAAATGCCAAATGTCTTCTTGTCGTGCAGTGCCCATTTGCACATGCCACAGTGGCCACATTTATAGAAACCTCAAGTATGATGTGTAAGCCAGTGGCCCTGCCGTGTAGATGTGGGGTAACTCGGGCCAAGGACAGAACTAATGGTCCTGCCCTTTGCGAAAGGTGAAATCAGGTCAGCGCGAGACATAGCCTTCTAGTGTCTTGTCAGCACCCAGAATATGCCAATGTCTTTGCATACTTTTACGTAGTACGTTGGATAGGCCAGTATAATCAGTAACCATCCTAACGCTTGTCTCTGGGGTTGATTACGATGCGACTGGGAGGCTCCGACAGTGAGTCTGACCCTTTCGAGCTGCAGCATAACGGGCTCCTCAGTTTACTTTCTGACCACCGCATTACGATGCTGGCGGTCGGAAAGTAAACCGGCTGGTCATTCCAGCTGACTGACCGATGGGTTCAAGGAGCCCATCGGCCAGTTGGAAGCCGGCCAGTCATCTCAAGGGCGGGCCTTTCCGCCCTTGAGATTACGATGTACGGTTTACGGCATGGTTTCCATGCTGGCCTGGCGTACCTGTCGGACATGGAAATCATGTTGGAAAGCTTGTTTGGGGGCCACCAGCAGGGCCCCCTTGGGGGCGCGGCCTTCGGTTGGTTGCAAAGGGGGCACCTATGGTGCCCCCTGTTGATCCCTGCACCCTTTGTCAGGCACCTTGAGGGACCTGCCACGGGATGCAGGTATGAGCCACACCTCCCATTTCTCTATGGTAGCATGCATTACGGCCGGTTTACGGCATGCATGCTCCCATAAGGAAATGTAGGCATGCGACCAAACAGTGTTCGGTTACCTCCTAATGAAGCGGCCATTCTGCAGGGGTGGATGGCCTGTTAAGTGGTGTAAGAGACAAATGCTCTATTAGTAATGGTAGATCAAAGGAGGGTAACTCTGCAAGCCATTCTTGAAGGCTGGGGGAGACTGAGACATTAACGTCTATTACAATGCTTCCAACCGACTACCACTGCTACAAGTATGAACATCACACAAGCCTCATAGCCGGCCCCGGCTCTATTTGCACACTCCCTTGGGGAAACTAGAATTAGATCATCTATATCAGCACCTGGAGAGGTGGGGGAGTTAAAAAGTCACTCAGCCACAAAATGACTCCCTAATTGAGGTCATATTTTTTTTTTTTTTTTTTTTTTTTTTGAAACCGTTTATTGCAATCTCAAATATATACAAGTATGGGCCTACAACCTTCCGGCCGGCCGCTAAAGTGACAGAAGCACATGACATACATACTAATAAGGCACTTGGCTTTGCATAGACGATAAAGCAGGAGGTATCAACAACGTGGGCCACATAACTCTGAACCCACAATACGGTTTCGTTTTCTACAACACAACAACATAAAACCACACCCGCAAGGCAACCCACGATCAAAAAATGACGACATGTGCTCCTCAAGTGGGGAACCCCAACCATCTAAAGAAATCCAGAGGGGGGGAGGGAAACTGATCCAGGACTGGGAGAACAATGTGCCCGGGGCTGAGGGAGGTGGTCAACTGTGGGGATGGAGCTGGTGACGCGGGAGGCAACAACGGCGGCTCGCAAATACCCCCGCGGTAAGCGTTCCAGGGGCCCCATATCTTCACCCATGCCCCAGGCTTACCCCGCGCCACATACACCACCTTTTCTCGGAACATGCACCAATCCATATGTTCTTTCCAAGCCGACACCGCCGGGGGCCTCTGAGATCCCCACAGCTGAGCAATGTCACGTTTAGCTATCATATATCCCAGAGTCACCCATCGCGTCTGCGGAACCGAGTAATCAGTCGGTTCCCTCACATTCAGCAGGCATCTCCTCGCTTCAGGCAACAGCGCAACATGTGTAACCGCTCGCAGGACCTCATGCACACCACGCCAGAATCGCTCCACCCTCGGACATTCCCACAGAATGTGTAAAAAAGTCGCCAAAGCACCACACCCACGCTTACACAATCCATCCTCGGCATAGCCCATACGCTGAAGCCTTGGCCCCGTCATATACACCCGGTGGAGTATCTTAAGCTGGACGAAGCGAAGGCGAGCCGGGATGGCCACCTCCTTCGGAGAGGCCACCGCGGAAATCCAGTCCTCGTCGTCCAACTCCAGCCCATCGGCAACCCAAGCCTCGCGGAGGCCAGTCAGTAAGCCCGAGCGGTCATTTATCAATTTCTTATAAATGAGGGAGATCGTGCTGTCCGGAACGTGGCCATCTAGCACTCTATCCTCCAGGGGGGAGGACTCCGGGATGGAGGCCACGTCTGGGAAGACGGAACCCAGTGCGTGACGGACCTGCAGGTATCGAAAGTATTCACTGCCCTGCAGCTGAAACTCCGCCTGCAGCGTCTCGAATGTCTTGAATCCTCCCCTCGTCCAGAGATCTCCCACTGTACTGATGCCTATCATGTCCCACCTCTCGAAGCCCTTCGAGGTCCACAAAGAGCCAAGCCTCTCCGACGCATACAACGGTGACGCCCGGGTCAAACGGTCCTTCCATCCCATAGCTGCATTAGCCGCGTGCCATACTCGCACCATGACACGCGTGGGTCCCGTCAGGCGGGAATCGGGCACGCTAGTGTAGAGCGCTCGATTGTAGTCGCCACCGGGCAGGAGCATTTTGTCCATTTCAAATGCCGGGTTTAGGGCGGGCCCATAGAAGCCGTGATTAATTGCAGCTAACTGGGAGGCCCAGTAATACCGCTTAATATCCGGGAGGGCAATCCCTCCGTCGTACCACGGGAGCGTCAATTTTGCAAGGGCTATACGCGGCCTCCCGTCCCAAAACAGACGGCGCTGTAAGCTTTCCACCTCACGGAAGTAGCGCGCCGGGACCAAGTCCATAGTGTTCTGGAGAGCGTACAAAAAGCGCGGCAATGACATCATCTTGAACAATGCCGCCCGGCCGAGCGGCGAAAGCGGCAAGCGCCGCCAGCGCGCGACGTCCTCCTTCAAGCGCTGGAGGGGGGGAAGCAAGTTTCGCTCGTAGCGGGCCACCGGGTCCAGCGTGATATAGACCCCCAGGTATCGAAATCCCTGCGAGGCAATCTGGATCGGACAGCCCAGAGGGAGGACAGGAGCCTCCCCGGAAAGCACATAGACACAGGATTTAGCCCAGTTGATGACAAGGCCAGAATTTCGGCCAAAGGAGCGCAGAACATCGACCAGGACAATCAGTGATTTGCGCGGGGAGGCTAGGTACAAAAGGATATCGTCAGCGTAGAGGGACACGCGGTCCTCATACTCGGGGGTCCAACGGAGACCTCGGATAGAAGGGTGCCACCGCAGCCACTCCGCCAGGGGTTCCAGGGCCAATGCAAAAAGGAGCGGCGACAGGGGACAACCCTGTCGTGTGCCCCGTCCCAGCACGAATGGGGCCGAGACTCGACCATTCACCACCACCTGTGCCAATGGGTCCGAGTACAACAATTTGACCCAACTGATGAATCCTGGGCCAAATCCGAATTTCGCCAACATCGCCCAGATGTAGGGCCACTCGAGCGTGTCAAACGCCATGGTGGCGTCCAGGGATGCCAAGATGGCCGGCTCCCGCACGAACGGAACACGCGCGAGCACCCCGTGCAAGCGCCGCAGATTAAGGGCCGTATTGCGATGGGGAATGAAGCTGGACTGGTCCTGGTGGACCAAATCGCCCACCACGCCGACCAGCCGGTTAGCGAGCACCTTGGCGAGGATTTTAGGCTCCGCGTTTAAAAGCGAGATAGGCCGGTAGGATGTAACCCGGTCCCGCGGTCTGCCCTCCTTGTGGAGAACCACGATGGTAGCCAGACGCTGGTCCGGCGGGAGGGAGCCCCGCGAGTGAGCCGCAAGGAACATAGCGCGGAGGTGGGGTGCCAGTACGTCCGGTCGCAATTTATACAGCTCGATAGGAATGCCGTTCGGGCCCATGGCCTTGCCAGAAGCGATCGAGCGGATGGCGAGGGTAATTTCGTCCGAGGTGGGGGCGGCATCCATCAATTCCCTGTCCTCCATTGAGAGGGAGGGCAGCGCGATGTCATGCAGCAGGGCATGGGAATCCTCCTCCGGGCAGGGAGAAACCGGGGAATATACCTCGCGGAAATAATCCGCGAAGCAGGAGACAATGCCTTCCGGCTCAGTGACACGTACACCATCCATTCTTTCAATCAGCGGGACCACACGACTAGCTCTCTCCTTCTTATCCAACCACGCAATCAACTTACCAGCCTTATCACCCACATCATACAATCGCCCCTGTTGCTCTCTGCTGAGGCCCCTGGCCGCCTCCGTGACGAGGGACCTATAGGCCGCCTGCTTAAGGTGTAAAACGTGCAGCGCAGCGTCAGTCACCCCACTCCCCAGACCACCCTCCAGTTCAGTGATTTCGGCCTCCACTCGGGTCACCTCCTCCTGTGCGCGCCTCCGGGCATGGGAAATAAGGGAGAGGGCCTCCCCTCTAAGCACAGTCTTGAAAGCCTCCCACAGGGAAATGGCAGACGGGACAGACCCCACATTCTCCTCAAAGTACCGTTGCAAGGATTTAATCAAATCAGCACGAATAGTGGGATCGCGCAGGTACCAGGCATTGATTGGAGCTACCCTGCCCTCCCCCCTCGGGAAGACATCAAAGTGCAACAGGAGTGGGGAATGATCTGAAATACCCCGCGCCAGGTGGCGCACCTCCCCCACTCTCCCGGCATAGGCCGCAGGAACAAGGACATAATCAAGCCGCGAAAGGCTACCATGGGCCCCCGAATGGAAGGTGTACTGCAGCTGAGTGGGATGCTTTAGACGCCAGCAGTCCACCAATCCCAGCGTGTCCAAAAGGCCAGACAGCCACGCTTGTGCCCGGGGGAGGTCCCTAGGGGGATAACGATCCAGAGTCCCAGAAGCCACCGCATTGAGGTCCCCCCCAACCACCAGAAGCCCCCCCGGAAGGTCAAGCAGGAGGCGTCCCAGGTCCGTAAAGGTGGTGGACTGTAACCCCGGTGGGACGTACACTGAGACAAAGACGACTACCCTGCCCTCCATTCTCCCCACCAAGACAGTGTAGCGTCCCCTCTCATCATGGCGCACCTCGTCTATTTCTAGCGGGAGCGAGGTCTTGACCATAATGCCCACCCCTCGCGAGCCCGATGTGAAGCCCGAGTGGGCCACCAAACGATAACCACGTCTATTCATGGCACAATAGGAGTTACCAATGAGGTGTGTCTCCTGCAAAAAGACCACATCAGGTGAAATCCGTTTCAGATATTGCAGGACCACACCCCGCTTAATCCTATCACCCAGTCCGTTAACGTTCCAGGACAGCAAAGTCAGGTCCCTACCCCCCATCACGTACAGAAGCCATCATTAGTCCCCCCGAGAGCATCTCAAAAAAACCAATACAATAAAGGGTTTGCCTTGCGGTAGAAACGAACCCCAACCCACCCATCCCAACAGAACTCCCCCCACCCTGCACCCCTGCATGAGCCCAAACAGCCCCCCCAAAGTGCAGTGTGCCTGTCGCCCCATGGAAAGAAAACTAACTAGTCCCCCAGAGGAGGAGGGAGATCCCCCAAGAGACTCCACACGACCTCCGCAGGAGGGGAACTTACCCTAACAGTCAATGGTGACAATAACACAGTCCAGAGCAAGGCCTACCATTAGTCCCTCAGTCCTGATCCGGCGGGCCCTCCCCACCAACCGCTCCCCCCCCACCTCCCCGGCCCCGATCTCCGGGCAGAGTGTCCAGCCAGTCCCCGGCCGCCTCGGGACGATCAAAAAAGTGCGTGCGGCCATCCACCTCCACCCTCAGCTTAGCCGGAAAAAGCATTGCATATTTGATATTCAGGTCCCGTAGGCGACGTTTGACACCGAGAAAACTCAGTCGCTGCTTTTGGACCGCCGGAGTAAAGTCAGGATAGAAATTGATATCCATATTGTCAAGTCTGACCGGCCCTTGTAGCCTGGAGGTCTGCAGGATAGCGTCCCTGTCCCGAAAATTGAAAATCCGGGCGATGAGAGGCCTCGGAGGGGCTCCGACCTTAGGCCTACCCCCGGGGACCCTGTGGGCACGTTCCACTGCAAAAAATTTACTCAGCCCCCGAGGCTGGAGATGGGTGAGGACCAATTCCTCCACGAACAGATCCGCTGCCTCTGCCTCGCGTCCCTCCGGCACCCCTATAATGCGGACATTATTCCTCCGGGCCCGACCCTCAGAATCCTCCAGTCGACGATGCATCATGGCGCTCGCCTGGCCAAGCCTGCGCACCTCCTGTTGGAGGGCCGCCACGTCGGATGTGAGGCCCGAAGTAGAGTGGGCCAAAGAATCGACCCGATCATTTGTTTTGGAGAGATCGGCTCTCACGAGGCCCACGTCCACGAGGACCGAGTCGATCTTCTGCGCCAGAGTGTCAAAGCGCTGGTCCACCGAGGCCTTCATCTCGGCGATGGCGCCCATGACATCTCGGAGGGTCAGGTCCGTGGGCAGAGCAGGAGCGTCAGTCGGGCCCGTAGGGGATCTACGCAGCGCCTCTGGAGATCCCTTCTGGAGGGTGTAGCGGTCCATATTGTTGGATTGATGGGCCGCGTCACGACGGGTCGACTTCACCTTAGCCCGGTCGCCATCTTGTTTTGTGGCCATGGTCGCGGTCCCAAATCGAGCCAAGCTCCTCAAGAAGGGGGTAGACAATCCCGTTCAAGGGCTCCGGGGGGGGGCGACCACCGCTCCACAGGACGGACCGCAGCCGGCGGGCCGGCAGGGCACCCCAACCAGGCCACACCACTGCACACCGCCTCGCGACCCTACCTCGCCTGGCAGCAAGGAGGGCGCAAAAGCGAAAGTGAAAGTGCGGGGTGCGCGAGTCGCCCAGCCTTGCCCGCCGCTGTTATTCACTTTGTCGCCGGATCGCCCCACAACTCCAGTACGGGGGGCCGTCATGGAGAAGGCCGCAAACCTTAATCGGTGCTCCCGCCGGTGTCCGAGGTCCGAATTGAAAACGGAAAACGGGCGTCACCTCAGCTCGAGTTCAGAAACACAGTCCCCTCATCTAGGACAGGATTCGGTCAGGATTTATGCAGGAGGTCGCGGAGGTCCTCGGGAGCCTCGCACCTACGCGGCCATCTTGGGTGCGCGCTAGGCTCCTCCTCCCGAGGTCATATTTTAGGGTCCAGTCCACAAAGGAAACATATAAAGAGATAAACCCATTGCAAGAACGGTTGGAATTTAGGCAACAGAGTAACACTATCATGGAGGTGTTGGGTGAAGGAATGCAGAGTATGGGAAGAATTGAAGAGGACATGGCAAGAGTGCCTGGGGTAGTAGAGTTCAAAAATCAGCGAGCGAGTGCTTAGAGATTTTGGCCAGGAAGATAGGGCTAAAGGCCACATGGAAAAAGATGGTGTGCCTGGCCTGCAGCAACACAGAACAGTGTTGAGGTAACGTACACTAGGCTAATGGAAGGGGTAAAGTTATAATTGCCATTTCAGAAAAAACAGAAGGGGATTCAGGGTGCCTGTGAAGTTTTGGGAGGAAAAATAGACAAGCTAATGCATAGGACAAAAACCTTGGAGGACTCGGTGGAGGAGCTAAGGGACAAGGTTGAGGTTAACAGCGAGGTATTCGGACACTGAAATCTAGAGATAGGGATTTCCGAGAGAAACTGGAAACTCTGAAAAACAATACTAGGCACAATAATTTAAGGTTGCTGAATATTCCATAGGGAATGGAAGGCGATAATGTGAGGGAGTTTGTGATTAACCTAATTAAAAAGTCTATTCCATCTTTAGGATGGGAGTTTGTGATTAACCTAATTAAAAAGTCTATTTCATCTTTAGATTTCAGTATAGATCTCACCTCCAATACACAGCGAAAAGTGCTTTGACACATCGTTGGGGTAGTAAGCGCTATATAAATGCAATTACAATACAATACAATACAATACAGCGAGTGCATCGAGACCCGTTTAGAAGAAACCCAAACAGGAAGAGTACAAGGAAAATCTTGGAAAACTTCAAGACATACTCCCTTAAACAGCAGATTCTTTCAGTGGCCATAAAAGTGGGTAAGTTCATTGTAGGTGACCTCTCCTTTAGTGTTTGATCAGACATCTCAAGAGCTACTCAGAACCAACAGTGGGAGATGGGGACGTGCATTAAAGATTTGGGGACCTAGGAGCGACTTCTCAGCTCAGATTTCCAGCTACCCTCAAAGTTATGTGGAACAATAGTATGTATAAATTGAGAAAGCCCGAGAAGGTCGAGAGTCTACTTAAGTGAAGGTTGTGATGTGTGGAGGCAAAGGGCCAGTAGAGTGAAATAATTCTCCTTCAATAATAATAAATATGGCTACTTCTCCAGGACTGATTTTTTTCTGGTGAATGTTAAAATCACTAATAAAGTGAAGGAGGTGGTTCATCTACCTGAGCATTATCAGATCAGTCTGCTGTCATCCTTGAGATGTCCCTGAGTGAGGTTTCAGACCCCTCTAGATGGCCTCCAGATAGGAGGTTGCTGCATGATCAGAAGGTGGCAGACCAAAGGAGAGCATACACAGAGTGGTTATTTCAGATAGATGAGGAATCTGCTCCCCCACATATAGTTTGTGCTTCATTTAAGGCATTTATGCGGTGTGGAAGAACAAAAAGGCGAGGAATAAACTTTGAGATCTTGATGGGAGAATTATTAGACTTCAGTTGGTGGCAAGGGAGTTTCAGGGTAGGGCAGAGGATTCATCCAATGTAAGTAGCAGGTTGAGAAATGCTAGGGAAAATTTAGGAGATTATACGGAAGATGTCTGGTGCAAGAGATGGGAAGCAAGCACGTTCAGGGCCGAACTGGCCGTAGCGGGCACCAGGCAATCCCCCAGTGCGCCGCACGGGTGGGAGCCGGTCTTGGGCCCCTGTGGGCCGTTTTGGTTACAGGGCCGTTTTTGCTGCAAAATCGGCCCTGTAACAAACTCGGACGAAAACTGCCCCTGGCAAAGAGCTCGTGGGGGGGGGGGTAAGGGGGCGGCGGACAAACACTTTGCCAGGGCCGGTTGTGGTTCCCAGTCCGGCCCCGAGCACGTTGACTCACTTGGAGTATGGGAAAGAGTGTGAAAAGCTCCTTCCTTGGAAAACAAAGGTGGGCAATTCTATAAACCTGATTAGGGGGGTGGAGGATAAGAAGACTAGGAAATGTTGCACTGATGAGAGAGACATAGAATGCGCCTTTGTCACCTTTTATCAAAAATTGTACACTGAGGAGGCAAAGGTGTCAGAAGATCAGATGAAAGATTGGTTAAGTGAGTCCCCACTCCTGAAGCTTGAGACTGAATTTAAACGTGCCCTAAATCAAGAGATAAGACAAGACGAGGTGAAGGCAGTATTGAGGGAAATGAAAAAAGGGTTAGGCAGCAGGCCCTGACGGCCTCCCAAATGAGTTGTATCTAGCCCTGGAGGACAAGATACTCCTGGCTTTTGCCAGACTGGTGAAGGACATCTGTGATTATAACATTTATACACACATGCTAGCAAAGAAATTGTATTAAGTGATTGGAGTTTTGGTGCATGATGACCAAAAGGGCTTCATCAGGGAGTGGCAGCTACATTAGTTGGCACGTTGGTTGGTGGGAGCAGTGGATATGGCGACAGTTTGGAAGCTACCATTACCTGTCTTAACGTTTGATGCTGTTAAGGTATTTGATATGGTGAGCTGGCCACATTTAAACACAGTGTTCAGGCATACTGACTTGGGTTGAGATATTTTGTAGAGCAATTCAGTTCATTTACAGAGAGCCAGTGGTGAGAATTGCTTTAAATGGAAGGCTGACTAGACAGGTCAAAAACAGGAGAGGTATTTGCCAGGGATGCCAGTTGTCGCCCCTTATCATTCAACTTGTACATACATAAACTAGCAAGAAGGATGAATTAGTGCCCATTCAATGCACCTTTTGCATGCAATAGTTGGGAAATTATGGTTCACTTTATGTGGAGGTTTATAATACATTATACAACAGATAATGAAATCATTTTGTGAAGTTTCAGGCTATCTGTTGAACACATCAATTAATTAAATCATGGCTTGGAACTTTTCATAAAGTACAACAGAGGGACCCTGAGTAAATAGATAAGCAAGGAAGGGCTCAGGGAAAGTAACAATTGAAAAACAAAACTTCCTACACTATATCACTTAAGTATAAGGCAATATGTCCATATAATGAAATGATACCCACAGCAAACGGTATATAAAACTGTATTATTTCATTTATTAATTATTTTTATCATTTTTTTATATATAAATCATTTTTTTTGAACAATTTTTGTGTTATAGTATATACATAGTGTGGTTTACATCAAACTGTAGAAGCACAATTTGTAATTAATTGTACAACCATTGTGCAAATAGCAAAACATCAATACCACATATAGACACACAATAAAAGACAATAAATCCACAACAATCAACAGTTAAAAATCATTGGTTGTAAATTATGACCATAGGACCAACGCCTACGCGCGTTTCGGAGCTCAAATAGGATCTAAACTGGCTCCTTCTTCAGGGCGTGTAACTGTGGTCTTTCAGAAGAGAAAAAAGGCTTCAAGAACTAGTTTGATGTCCAGTACTCCTATATATCAGTTAAACAGAAATCTTTTTTACAGCCGTAGATCTGTGGGTACAAAAAATCACAATGAGTGATTGGGAATTTATTTAACTACCTTTACCTTAATTAAAGGCTAAAATGGAGCAAGAGTCATAGAAAAAGACAAGAATACCGACCACAATTTATATCCGTGTTAATGCAAGCACCCAAGGGTAGAGGTAAATGTGTGTAATAGTCCCAAATCTCCAAAACTAAGATAAAATGAAACTGAAGGATAAATAGACGGAACATGTTTAGAGAAAAAAAAAAAAAAAAAAAAAAAAAAAAAAAAAACTTTAGTATTGATTGATAATCTCAACATACTTGCCAATGGCAGGTTCTTATATATAAGGGAACCAATACAGATGATCCTAAATCTTTAGCTAAGAAATTGTACCCTATAGAGGGAAAAAAACAATGACTAGAATTAATGATGATGGCATAATGGGCTCCCAGAACCATGCTAATTAGAGTTAGCCACGAGAGTACAAGGCGTGGAAGAGTTCATTATAAGCTGGGGGTTCTTTTACAATCGAATGCTATACCTTCAGAGAGGAATATAGTGATATTTGTTTAATTATCCTCATAGTGCGGGATTTACACTTCCAGTAAGATGCTAATATTATTTCTCGCAGTAAGCCGGTCAGAGATGTTCCGTAACTTATCAACTTCCTTAAAAGCTACACAGAGTTCGATTTCAGTAAAGATAATAGGGGAGCGCGTCCTAAACGATGGTATAGATGAATGCACGGTTTAATTAAGGGCAGACAGCTGGATTACCTGTTGTTTTTCTTGGTGTAGTATTAACAGACGACTGAAAATCTCAGGTGTAGTTCTGGTCGGTCATATAATGATCCAGGCACGAAACCGTCAGCCTAAAATACATTTATAATGGGGTTGTCTGAAATGCCGGCATGAGAGTGAAACTGACATTGCTATAGGAATAAACAAGAAATAAAAATGATAAAAGGAGCCTCTTACCGGGCAATGGGGCCGAAGCTAGTCAGGAATAGACCCGTACTTGTTTAAAGTCTGGATTTCACATTTGGTGGTTCGTCCATAGAGTGACGAAGGGTCGCTAAGCGTATCAGTTTTAAAGTAAGATTGCGGATGCCCAAGTAGTACTTCTGTAAGAGAATGAACTGGCGTTTAGAAATAATTACTTAACTAAACCTGCAATGGTTAGTTTTAGTATTATACACGGACGTAGGGATAGAGAAACCGGAGCTACATGTAATTCTTACCGTTACGTTCGGCTAAGGTTCAGGAAGGATGCCATAGCTTGCGCTCTTCGTCAGTAGCAAGTGAAACCTGGCGTTTCCCTTATAAGGAAAGCCAGGGAGTGGTGATTACGACGTGGACACTGAGAAGGGACTACAGATTAGACTGGGACGCGGCCCAACAGTGCATCCTCCATTAAAGGTGCAGAGCTGCAGATAGTCTATATCGGCAGACATCTTGAAAGTGTATTAAAAATCAATATCAGAGTAGAGCAGAACCCAAGCACGATATATCATCCTTTATAGGGAGTAATCGCAGCCAGGTATAGAATGCAACGATTATCATTGTCCATGAAAGACACTTAGTAATTACTATGGTGCGTGTAAGGGATATATATATCTCAAGACAGAGTATGGCTCTTTGATGATATATAGACCCTATATGTATGTGTAAAAAGCGCACGTGGTGAGTAACACGGGTGTGGATAAAGAAGTCGGGATATAATACGGACCGGCATCATCCAGATGTATTAGAGATAAACCTCTCTAGGTGAAGAATTATAATTTCTAATAATGCCTATACCAAAACTGGTTTCAGCGTGGTAAATATAGTACCCTCAATGTAAACTAGATGGGACCAACAATATTCTTATAATGTTGTATATATCCTTTAGAGGATTTTGTACGTATCCGGCGGGCGTGTATCCAATCCGCTTACCTACTGTGTCTAATGGAGTCTACCTCAAGGCTAAGGGGAAGGGATAAAATCAATGTATAGTGTGCTGGTTAGATCCACGGAATCCTCAGAGAGTAGTGCCAAAGAAGGGGGCAATTTATATAATAGCATTTTCCCAGGGCAGATATTCATTAAGGCCTTTTTCTTGTGTCTTAAGGACATATATCCAAAATACTTCTCTTTTGCGTCTGATGGCATCCACATTGGTATTGTTGGAGGGATGTATGTGTTCCAATATGAGCCACCTTAGTTCAGAGATGTTATGGTTTTTCTCTGTCCAATGGGCCACCAAAGGTGCTCCTGCGCGTTTATTGAGAATAGCTGACTTGTGTTCGCTGAAGCGTACACGGAACTCTCTACTTGTTTCCCCAACGTATCCTTTTTCGCATGGACAGAGGATAAGATACACTACATTTCGAGTGCGACAATTGGTCATTTCTTTGAACCTATATTGCTGTTTGTCCCAGATCAGTTCATCCATCACCATGGCAAATGGGCATGCGTGGCAACTCCCACATTTGTGGGTACCACTAATAGGCTTATTTCCAGTGATGGATTTCTGTACAAATGAGTTGGTAGTGGATATTTTGGATTTGACCAAAGAGTTCTTTAAGTTTTTGTTACGTCTGAATGCAAAGATCGGCATCAGGAGGTTCTTTTTGGTGCAGTCCGTGTTTAGAATATGCCATTCTTTATTGATGGCTTGTCGGATTTTATGATCAATGTTGGAATGAGTCGTAATGCAAACCAATTTCTCATCGGTTTTAGGTTCTTTAGGTTGCAGCAATATGGTTCTGTCGTGATATTTAGCTCTTTTGTAAGCATCTTTGATTAGTCTATGGGGATACCCTCTGCTATGTTGAGATTATCAATCAATACTAAAGTTTTTTTTTTTTTTTTTTTTTTTTTTTCTCTAAACATGTTCCGTCTATTTATCCTTCAGTTTCATTTTATCTTAGTTTTGGAGATTTGGGACTATTACACACATTTACCTCTACCCTTGGGTGCTTGCATTAACACGGATATAAATTGTGGTCGGTATTCTTGTCTTTTTCTATGACTCTTGCTCCATTTTAGCCTTTAATTAAGGTAAAGGTAGTTAAATAAATTCCCAATCACTCATTGTGATTTTTTGTACCCACAGATCTACGGCTGTAAAAAAGATTTCTGTTTAACTGATATATAGGAGTACTGGACATCAAACTAGTTCTTGAAGCCTTTTTTCTCTTCTGAAAGACCACAGTTACACGCCCTGAAGAAGGAGCCAGTTTAGATCCTATTTGAGCTCCGAAACGCGCGTAGGCGTTGGTCCTATGGTCATAATTTACAACCAATGATTTTTAACTGTTGATTGTTGTGGATTTATTGTCTTTTATTGTGTGTCTATATGTGGTATTGATGTTTTGCTATTTGCACAATGGTTGTACAATTAATTACAAATTGTGCTTCTACAGTTTGATGTAAACCACACTATGTATATACTATAACACAAAAATTGTTCAAAAAAAATGATTTATATATAAAAAAATGATAAAAATAATTAATAAATGAAATAATACAGTTTTATATACCGTTTGCTGTGGGTATCATTTCATTATATGGACATATTGCCTTATACTTAAGTGATATAGTGTAGGAAGTTTTGTTTTTCAATTGGAACTTTTCATGCATTAGCCCGCTACTAAAAAGTGAGATAAGATACCTTGGTGTACGGGTGGTGCAAGAGCTGGATCAGATGGTGCAAATTAATTTTAATAAAGCTTTGATGGAAATAAAAAGATTTTTAAGAAAATGGAGGAATCTCCTTATGACAATATTTATTATTATTATTATTATTATGGAGGTTTATAAAGCGCATGGTTACGCACACCGGCGTGTCCCCGCGCTGAGAAGGCAAGAGAGGCGCCAGTGTAGGGAATCAGATCAGTGCAGAGCGGAAAAGATACGTTTTTAATTTTTTTCGGAATGTAGTCTCTGAGGGTTCGAGGCGCAGCTCCATGGGGAGCAAATTCCAATTCTTGGCCGCAAGAAATCTAAAAGATCTCCCTCCCATCCGAGCTTTCCGGATTGAGGGGACAACTACAAGTCCCGTGTCTGAAGAACGAAGCCTCCTCTTCGGTCTATAGAGGGAGATGAGATTAGAGAGAGGTAAGGGCGCTCTGCTCATTATAATGCGATGACACATGCAGAGTGCCTTGAAGACAATCCTCTCCCTGACCGGCAGCCAATGAAGGGACTTCAAGGCAGCTTTAGAAGATGATCTTCTAGGAAGCCTTAGTACCAGACGGGCTGTGGCATTTTGGAGTACTTGAAGACGGTTTAGGCTCCTTTCTGTGGCACCCAAGTACAGAAGATTGGAATAATCAAGTCTGGAGGTGACCAGAGCATGAACAAGGGTCTGTCTGGCATTGACTGGAAGTAGGTCAAGGGTCTTCCTCAAGCTCTTAAGCATGCTAAAACACACTCCGACCACTCGGTTAATCTGGGCAGTAAATGAGAGATCGATATCAAACAATACTCCCAGATTCTTTGCCTGCTGACAAGGTACTGGAGTGGGTCCAAGGCATGCTGGTCACCAGACCGATGACCACACATTCGGTGCACCTCCCACCACGAGCACTTCAGTTTTAGATCCATTTAGTTTCAGGCAGTTGTTGGACATCCAGGAAGCAAGCTCCTGCATGCAAGCACTGAAACTGGATAAAGCAACATCCGGTGCTCGTGACAGCGAGATGACCAGCTGTGTGTCATCGGCGTAAGACACTAGTTGAAGACCGTGACTTTCTACTATAGAGGCAACAGGGGAGACATATAGGTTAAATAGAGTAGGGCTAAGGGCCGAGCCCTGGGGAACACCTTGATCAAGAGTGACCCTACGAGAATAGTGTTCTCCTTGTCTGACCTGAAAACCCCTGTCCGTGAGGAAGGATTGAATCCACCTAAGTGCTAGGCCCGTAACTCCTCCTTTATTGAGACACTGTAGCAGGGTGAAATGTGCTACAGTGTCAAAGGCTGCACTAAGGTCCAGTAAAATAAGGGCCATCGTGTGCCCCTCATCGACCCCTCTCCTAATGGTCTCAGTGGCCAGGAGTAGTGCAGACTCCGTTGAGTGGCGAGCACGAAAGCCAAACTGACTGATGTGAAGCAGATTGGCTTTCTCCACAAAGGCCATGAGTTGAAGGTTGGCCATCTTTTCTGCCACTTTGGCCATATAGGGGATGAGAGAGATGGGTCGAAGATTATCCAGCCTATCCCAGCTGATGTTGGGTTTTTTTTGGAGCGGGAGTACTATAGCCTGTTTCCAGTTTAAAGGTACAGTGCCGGAGCTAAAGGAGAAGTCCACAACATTTCTAATATAGGGTTCGAGAATCTCAATGCTCTCAGCCAAGAGCTTAGGGGATGCAGGATCTCGTGGTGACCCAGACTTGATCGAGCGACATATCCGTTGGAGCTCGTCCGAGGGCGGGACAGTGAAACTAGTCAGACAGTTAGTACCCACATTGGCTAGAGGGCTCTCAACAAATGCTGTTCCCTTTTCCTTCCCTCCTGAGAAGGTGGAATAAATGGTAGCCACTTTTTCAGAAAAAAAGTCGCAATGCGGTTGCAGAATTCCTCAGATACCAGGGACGGGTCAACCGAGGCGCCACAGAAGGCGATTTCTTTATAGATTTTGAACAATTCCTTGGAAGAATTATTGGCTTCTTCTATCCTACTTGAGAAATATTCAGTTTTAGCATGCCTAATCTGAGTATGATATTCTCTTCGTCTGGCTGTATAGCTTTGTTTATCTTGATCGAGATAGGCCCTTCTCCACAGCCTTTCAAGTCGTTTGCACTCTGTTTTCGCTGAGTGTAATTCTTTGTTATACCAAGGGGCAGATTTCTGTATCCTACTATGCGGAGTTTTATGGTAGAGGGGAGCAGTCTCATCTAAAGCCATACTGATACGAGCTTCTAATCTTTCAGCTGCAGATGTAACATCCTCACCTCCTGGTTTGCCTCCCTTTGTAAGGGCAATATCAAACTTCCCTTTAGAGAAGGCAGTCCATTTTCTGCTCATATATTTGGAGTTGTTGATCTTAAGAATATTATCATGCGGGATAGTTATAGTAAAAGGCACAAGAAAATGATCAGACCAATAAACAGATCCAACATAGTAAACATGTCAATACTACCCAAATTAACTTTCTTCTTTAACGTGATACCTTTATTATTTAAACTCAAGTGGTTCAATAAGATGCAAGGGGTAGTAAGTAGTTTTATCAGTGCCTCTGGAGTGGTCAAAATCGCATGGAAAACTCCATAGGAGAAGAGAGGTCTAGCAGCTCCTGATTTCCAACTCTATTGCTTGGCCTTCCAGTTGAAGAATATTAGAATCTTGCTACAGCGTCCAGACCAATCACAGATAGGTTTAATGTTTCTAGCAATGTTACAGAATTTACACCAAAGAAATATGTATTTTCACTACACGTTTGGAGACATCAAATCTTTCAAGAAGGTGAAGTTGAAAACTTTGGGGGCAGTGATTAGACTTTGGGCGCAAATTAGAAGGCTGCTGGAAATACCATAATACAGCGAATTTGCACCTATTTGGAACTCTCAAGGAACCCCGGATTGTCTGCAGAATTGTTTAGCAATGCCTTTGAGGCATGTTGGAACAGACAGATGGGGGCAATTTATCCAGGAAGGAAGATTGATACCTTGGGAAGCTCTGGCGCTGATAACAGGGGACAAGCTATGTATGTTAAAAAATGATCAGTTGCTTAGTTGGACATGCGCTATGGGATAGGGTGGCCGGGGGTGGAGGGGGAGAATTTTTGGAGTACCAGCTAAAAGATAGGTCTTCCAAAAAGAAAGAGGTGGCAAAAATGGTATTGGCCGATATTGGAGTCTGCAGATGGAGACTTCACTTTGCCAGAGGAGATCTGGAGAAGGGACCTGCCGACGCTGAAGTTAACACATAACTGACAAGTATCAATGCGCACTCTGTATGAAACTGTGAAATATGTGTCTTTAAAGAAATATCACTTGCTTACATTACACAGAGTGTACTCGACCTCGAAAAGGCTGTCATTGTTGGATTACCGGGTAGTGAAGAGGTGCCATAAATGCAGGCTTGAGAAGTCAGATGATGTACATGTGTTCATGCATTGTCCCGGTATCCAGCTCTTCTGGCAGGAAGTGGGTGATGCCCTATCCGAGATAATGGATGAAGAAATTAAGGTAAGTCTCATGCTGGTGATTTTTGTTATCTCGGAGGAAAGTGGGTCTATTATTAAACTGTCCAAGAAACAGCAATTACTTTTGCGTGATCTGATTTTGCTGGTGAGAATGGAGTTGTGTATGAAATGGGTCTCAGTGCGCCTCCCCCCAGAGTTTATAGAGCGGGCATAATCAGTGGTGCGGGTTACTGGGTTGGATCGGGAATGTCTACTAGTTGGAAGGATGCGGATGTGGCTGCCTTTTGACCAGTGGTGGGAGAGGCGGAGGCCTTTAAGGGCATATAAGGGACAGGGGATTTCCGATGATTAAGACTAGAGGACCAACTCACTAGGGCCATTAAGACTACATGGTACAATATGAGGACAAAAATAAAATGTTAGGGCCCGATTCACAGAACTAAGTTAAGACAAAGGACAGCACAGGTAGCGCCGGGAAGCAGGATACGCTGACGGCCCTGCGCTTTGGGGATCTCTTGGTATCCTCATTTTGAATGAACTTGCTCAATTTTTTAAAGCATTCTCGATTCTGATGCATTGTTGTGCTAATGTGTTTTAAACGTCTGGGGGCATAATGAAATTGTTTTACCCACTTGCCGCATGCCGATCACCTCTCCCCGGTCCACCGCAGCTATAGTGTGCTGATTGAGTGGAGGGAGAACGGGTAGACGGCTACGGTTTCTCGCGAATTACTCACTTCCAGCTGCACATTTCACGCCGCCATTTTTAGACGCGCTCCAGTCTTCTTCACTGACTCGCCCACCGCAGCTACAAAATCAGCTGATGGGGCCGACGCGCAGCGGACGCGCACAGTGGGGTGCCAAAGGCAAGTCCATCTGCGCCCGGCCGTGCCCGGCCGGGACCAGGGGCCAGTACCCTTGTCCCTTCGCTGGTCTATAATGCAGAAATGCTTCGGACCCTTGCCATGAGCAAGCACACCTTTGAGGGAAATGCTTACGCGACGCTGCGGGCTGAAAACTTACTGAGGTCATGCCCAGGGCCTCTCATTCGATGTCTCAGGAAAATGTCAGGGCCCTAGAGCACGGGGTCTAAAGGTAGCGGTTTTAAATACACGTTCTTTACAAAAGCACCATCTTGAGGTCTTCTCTCTGTTACAAGATGGTGATATAGACATTTTGGCACTGACGGAAACGTGGTTAGGGGACAGCTCAGCCCCAGACCTCATTTCAGCACTCCCAACAGATTTTGATGCCATCTGGCAAAATAGACTAGGGGACACTAGAGGAGGGGGGGTGGCGTTTCTTTTTAAAAAGCCTAATGGTCACTAAAATAACAGCAGAAAATTGCTATAATGCAGATATCTTGGGGGTAAAAATCTCCTTCAAATCATCCTGCATTGCACTTATGGTAGTCTTATCAGCCTCCGAGGACCACCCCTAGCTTTAATGAGCTTTTTCTGGAACTTATTACTGATTTATGTTCCAGATATAAGCGTCTTCTAGTAGTGGGGGATTTTAACTACCATTGGGATAAGACACAGAGAGAGTCAGCAGCGGGTCTATTTGAGACCGTCATGCTCTCAATGGACCTTCAGCAATTGGTCAACAGTCCTACCCATGTAAAGGGCCATATGCTTGATCTTATCTGGTCCTCACAGCCTTGGGCAGGGATTACAGATATTAGCCCCTGTGCCTGGTCCGATCACTCGCTGCTCAGATGCTGGGTCCCGAGCGATAGCCAACTATCACAGCCACCACCTCTATGGAGAAAGGTCAGAATCTGGAAAAATATTGAGGCAGATCACTTAACAGCGACCCTACATTCCATTCCGCCCCCTAGAACAGAAATAAGCAATCTGGACCAGGATAGTGAAGCCTTACTGACCCATCTACAGCAAGCTATAGATATAGTGGCACCAGAATGGAAAGAAAAAGTCAGAGATAAAGGAAAGGGGGCCCCATGGTTCAGTGAACGGCTAAGGGAGAAAAAACAACATCTCCGCCAAGCTGAAAAGCGGTGGCGAAAATGCTATACGCCTGCAGAGCTAAATGCCTATAAGACCCTTCTTTCCGTCTACAAATCAGACATCTTGGCAAGGAAAGCGGAGTATTACGAGGGAAGGATTGCTCTGGCAGAGAACAAACAGAAAGAGACTTTCGCTATTCTTAAAGAACTAAGTCAGAAAACAGAGAAGAAATCCGCAATCGCATCTTTGGACTGTGTTGCCTTTCAGGATTTCTTCCTTCAGAAAGTTAAGGATATCATCTCGGAAATTGCTAGAACACCCACCGTTCCTAGCTCCCTCCATCAGATCTACCCATCTCCCTGCTCTAGCAGTCAGCTGTCTAATTTCCCCAAGATTGACTCAATCAGGGGGCGCTTGAGGGCGCCGAGCAAGATGGCCGCACCTGTGTGAGGCTCTTGCGGTTTGGGCGGCTATCTAACCATAATCCTTGCCATCCTGGCGAATTACTAAACTGCAACGAGCCCCCCTGCGTGGGGAAGACTCTGCGACGCTGCGGAGACGACACTGATGGGTTTCCATACCTGTATTAGCGGCTGCTCTGGGGATTGCCTCCGGCGCCCGCGTTGGCTAAAATGGCGGCCTGGTGGAATCCTTGAGACGACCTGGTGAGGGAGGACGCTCCGGCTGTGCCGCCGGGGTCGCTTCAGACGAGAAGATACCGTATCCTGTGCCTGTGTGGCGGGCGGCGGAGAGCTGCCCTCCTTGCGGCCCTTCTAATGGATTTTGGGCGCTCTCTGATCTGCAACGTGTGATTCCTGCAGGTGGCTGGAGGCGGAGGCGGCTTGCTGCGACGGAGGGAGCAGGCTGAGGAGCGCTGATCGCGCCTGACTGGCGCGGCGGAGTTGAGCGGCTTGCAGGTAGGAGTGCCGGTTGGGGGTGCCTACTGCTGCTGGGGCCAGGCTGGTGGGGCGGGCGCTGACGGCGGGGGCTCTTCTGTGGTGCCCTGGTCCGCTAGGCGTCGATTTGCCTAACTGCCTGATCTCGCGGGTGCTTTGCCGGTTCCCATTTCGCCGCCCTCGCCGTGCTTGGCTGGTGCGGACAGACGGAGGCTTCGACCGGCTGCTGCGGCGGGGTTGGGGTTTGGGTGCATGGCCCGCGGCTGGGGGTTGCTGGCGCGTTGTCGCCAAGGCGGTCCCTCCATCGGCGGTGCTGCGGCCTGACTCCGCCCGCGCTTCAGCGCCGAGTCCGGCCTGCGGCCTTATCCTCTGGAGCTGTGACTGATCGGAGACAGGCCTGGCCTGGCCTGTGTGAGTGTGGAAACCAGCGCCATTTCCCCCTGAGGCGCCCTGCGGTCTTGGGCCTGGCTGTGGGCGCTGTGTGGTGTGCGGCTCTCTCCAGCCCCTTGTTTGGGAGATCTCTGGCGGGGACACCCCGGAATAGCCTCTGATGTGGCTCATTAACGACGAAGGAGGCCTGCAAGTTTGACTTTCCCTGTGGGGCGGCTCTGGAGGCGGAGAGCGTGGGCGATGGGTGCCATGCTGCCAGATCCATAGAGATCGTTTGACTGCCACATTGTGATCTCATTTTTGGGCCGTGGGTGTTGCTGTGCGAACCGGGACTGCGCAGACGACAGGACGACCGAGGAGATATTCACTATTATCTGTGGATGATCAGCACTTGCCGTAGGAGATCCCTCAGGGGTGGGAGCTGCTGGTTCTCCCGGCGCATACCCTCCGGCCCTTTGCGCGTCTACAGGACTGCACTCTTGGGGTGACCGACACGCACCCTTTGACCCTTTGCTGCGCAGGTGGCTCCCTCCCCCCCCCCGCTGGGAGAGTATGGGGAAATCAGACGGCAAACAGCCGAAACTTACCTTTGACACACGGAAAACTCTGTGCTCCCAGGCGGGACCGGACGATGATCCTGCTGAGCCTCCGGCCCCGACCACGGCAGAAGTAAAGGATCTACTACTCACCATGCAGGCTAGTTTGACATCGATAGCCTCTGAAATGGACTCCATGTCGGCCAGGATGGACGGGCTGAAATGTAGAGTGGATAAACACGACGACCGCCTGACTGAAGCGGAGCGACATATTTCAGACCTGGAGGACACTTCTACTGCAGCTTCCGCCCACACACTCGAAATGGACAAAGTTTTGAAGGTGATAGCTTCTAAAAATGACGAGTTGGAATCGCGGTCCAGGACGAACAATCTCCGCATTTTGGGCATATCGGAATCAACAGCCACTGGCCGCATGGAGGACTATGTAGAACGCCTGCTCGTCGCGCTATTTGGCAGGGAGGAGTTCTCGGGGGTGTTTGTGGTTGAGAGGGCTCACCGGTCTCTTGCGAGCCGGCCACCCCCTGGAGCTCCCCCACGCCCCATCATAGCCAGAATACTGAACTATCGCAACCGCGATACGGCACTGCGGCTATCCAGGGAGAAAGGACGCCTCACACATGAGGGGAAAGAGATCTCCATATATCCTGATTTTACCATGGCTGTGCAAGAACAAAGGCGCAAATTCCTCCAGGTGAAAAAGAAACTCCAACAGCTTAATATCCCCTACGCCATGTTGTTCCCGGCTCGCCTGAAGGTGACTTCCCAAGAGAAACACCATTTCTTCACCAACCCGCAACACGCTCAGGACTTCATCAAAACACTGCCCAGGCCACCTGTGGAACGCCGCTCCCCGACACGGAGAGATGAGACTGGCAGGAGCGCGTCTGACATTGAATAAGGTACCCCACAGCCCTGAACTCCGGCGATCTCAGGGGCAAAGCTGGTCTCATCGGCTATCTCCCTCGCCTCCTTGCTAGGCTAGCTGGGCTTACTTTCATTACGGGAGCCACTTGTAACTCTTTCATACTGGCGGGGCATGTCTCCGCACAAGGAGTCATACAGACTTCCGTGGGAGCACGGACTGCAGGACTTACCGTGAGACTTTATACTTGGCGTGGACATTTGAGACCCTAATGCTGGTGTAGGAAGACTGCGCCGCCCTTTATATATTGCTCTCTCACGCTACGTTGGGGCGCCCAGGCCTACGGTCTCACTCACTTTCTGTGCCATCATGGACCTAAACTATTATGCCCGAACACCTTCGTGCACCGCGGAGAGCACCTGGTTGCCCTCTGGCTGCCGCCCACCAGGTGAACCCTACTGATTGATCTTGGCTTACTTGTTCTCGATGTTATCCCATTATCCCCTGTTGGGACTGGGATTTACGGGACAGCTCGGGAGGGGGGAGGGTAACAGCACAGCAGGTTGGGTATGCTGTTGTGGGAGGGACCCACACTGGAGTATTATGAGGCTTTTCGTGTTACTCCTCCTACTCACGTGGCACCACCATCCTTGTGAAGCGGGCATTCCCTTATACCCCCATTGGAGCATATGCGGATCCACAAGGTAGATACAACATAATGTGGGGGAGACTGTTTGAACAGTCCATCACTATGGTGTCGTGTTATGGGCCTAATTCGGATGACCCGGAGTTTTTTCGGGTGCTATGGGGGAAAATACAAGATATAGATACAACACACCTGCTATGGGGGGGCGACTTTAATGTTACTCTTAACCCCGGGCTAGATAGATCGCACCCACACCCACATCACTACACAGCTGCGCAACTGGTTCTTCAAACCCTGGTGGATGAGCATGGTCTGACAGACCTGTGGAGAACTCGGCACCCACTGTTACACCCGGGCTCCTGCTATTCCTCAGCTCATGCTTCCTGGTCACGTATTGACTATTGGCTGGTGGACAGAGGCCTTGCGGCGTGGGCCTCATATGGATCGTACCTGCCTCGCACGTACTCGGACCACTCCCATGTGTTGTTGACTCTCGCTCCGCCTCAGGTGGGGACCCCATACCTCTCCTGGCGTCTTAACCCACAATCGCTATTAGATCCGGTCTTTAAGGCTGAAATCGAGCAAGAGATTTCGGACTTCTTCCTTCGCAACACTGGTTCCGTCTCTCAGTACTCGACCCTCTGGGAGGCTTTTAAGGTGACTATGAGGGGTGTATGCATAGCAAAGAGTGGGTGGGTGTTGAGGGATATCCAGAACACGCTCCACAGGTTAGAAATAGATATAAAGCGTGCTGAGTCCGACATCCAGACTACACCCTCTCCGACACTTCAGGCGAATTTGCGCAAACTACTCACTGAGTATCAAGAAACTGCTGAACGGGAATGTAAATTCAGAGGGAAGTATTATACGGCTCGTCAATACGGAGAGGGGGAGAGACCGGGGCGGGCGTTGGCATCCTCCATCCGGCCTCCGCGTTTCACCAACACCGTTTTAGAGGCAGTAGATGAGGACGGTCTCACCCATAGAAACTCGGCGGAGATACTTGCTGCATTTAAACAATTCTACAAAACACTCTACACTACCCAATGCCAGTCCCCAGTGGACTTTGAATCTTTTTTTGAGGACACCGCCATAGCCTGGTTGGGTGACGGCCAGAGAGAATACCTCCTGGCGCACCACGAAGACGAGGAGATCATTTCCGCCATTACGCAATTAGCATCTGGTAAGGCTCCGGGGCCAGACGGCCTACCGGCCGAATTTTATGAATTGTATCGACACCTACTCATTCCCATACTACAACATGTGTTCGAGGAGGCCCGAGAAACTGGCATTCTACCCCGTACAATGCGGGAAGCACTCATCATTTTCATACCTAAACCTGGTAAAGACCCCACGCGCCTCGACTCCTATAGGCCGCTTTCCCTCATTAACGTAGACGCCAAAATCCTAGCCAAGCTGGTCGCAAATCGTATCAGGCCCCTTATGCCGGTCTTAGTCCTCCCCGATCAATCTGGGTTTATCCCACACAGAAGTACCGCTCATAACTTGCGCACTCTGTTTGCGCTGCTCCATGACATACATCCAGATGAAGACGCGGCTGCCGTTTTCTTAGATGCTTCCAAGGCATTTGATTCCCTGGAATGGGACTATTTGTCCTTTGTCTTGGTGCGCATGGGCTTCCCCCCCCTTCTTGGCATGGATCAACTTGCTCTATACAGGACTCCGTGCGACCGTGATGATTAATGGCCTGCGCTCATCTGCCTTCTCGTTGGCGAGGGGCACCAGGCAGGGCTGTCCCCTCTCCCCTGTGCTCTTTGCCCTGGCCATAGAACCCCTTGCTGCGAAAATAAGACAACACTATAGAGAGCACGCCATCATTTACCTGGCGAGGCAGATACTCATCTCGTTGTACGCTGATGACCTCACTCTCTGCTTGTGCCGTCCAGGAGTCAGCTTGAACCCCATCTTACGCCTCTTCATTTTGTTTGGGCAATTATCAGGAGTCAATTTAAACTGGAATAAATCGCACATCTTCCCCCTTACTAATTCCACTAAACAGTTTGCACCTAATTATCCCCTTCAGTGGTGTGAGAGCACCCTCACATATCTTGGAATCACTATTTCTCGAGATCGTGAGGAGCTCATGCGAGACAATTATGGGAGGGTGCTAGACTCCATTATTGGTAAAATTGCACGATGGATTGCGATGCCCCTCTCCATGGCGGGCAGAGCGGCCATAATCAAGATGGTCATACTACCTAAGTTCCTTTACTTATTCATTAACATTCCTCCTAGCCGTCACTTTTTCTCCGCCATTAAGACACAACTCATTCGCTTCTTGTGGGGTGGGAAGCAGGCCCGGTTAAGATGGGACATAATCACGCGCCCCTTTTGGGCGGGAGGCTTCTCGGTGCCGGACGTTGAGTTGTATTACAGCTGTGCTCAGGCACACTTCGCTGCCTACTGGATACAGCCTCCCCCCTTCATGCCCCACTTGGCGATAGAAGATGGCTACATGGCACCCACCCCCAGTACCGCGTACCTTAGCGCCCCTGGAGTGCCCAGACATCTTGCGAACACCACCGTTCAATGCACTGTCAGTGCGTGGCATGATTTAGCCAAAACAACCCACTGCACTATATTGTATGCCCCGCTTCTGCCTCTCCCTGGGCGACAGAACCTCCCGGTTACGCAGAAGGGGGGTTGCAAACAGCTTCTCAAACGACTTACGCTACACACCTGGGGACAGCTGTATGCCAGTGGGACGTTCCGCACTAGCGATGAATTTTTTGGGACTGTCAACCCCACCTCCCTAGACCGCTTTTACTATATCAGGATTCGACAGTGCGTGAAGGCTGCCACGCCTGCCTTTCCTCATAAACCCACGGTGATGCCCGCGCTGCATGCCCTCCTCCAGCAGGACACCCCGGAGCACGTGCTCTCACTTCTATACGGCAGTGTCCAAACTAATAGAGAATACGCACTGCCACTAGCCCGTAGTCGCTGGGAGGACGAGTTAGGCCATCCCATTACGGAAAAACAGTGGCTCTACTGCTGTAGGCAGACGGGTGGGATATCTGCGAGCAGCAGGCTCAGAATTATCCATTATAAGTTTGTTCATCGCCTATATTATACGCCAGCGCGGCTATATAGACTGAAGCTTCGGGATAACGATCGCTGCGGCAGATGCGGGGAAGAGGGGGCGGATTTTAGACATTTAGCCTGGGACTGCCCTTCCATTCGGCGCTACTGGGGGGGAGGTTTTTACTGCGCTGGACCTTATAACAGACATGCATGTTCCTGCAGATCCCCTTACTGCCTTGCTCGGATATACGGAACCCCTGGCTGCCAAAATGTGTAAATACACCTCGTTGGCGCTCCTGCTCGCCAAGCGCAGACTTGCTTGTAGATGGGGCAGAGGGAGGGCGCCGAAATTTAAGGAGTGGATCCGCGATCTTACCTACTGTCAAGACCAGCTACAGGCCTATGCGGATCTCCAGCCCCCCTCCTCTTGCCCGAAAGACATATGGGGGCTCCTACAGACTTATTTGCTGGACCATGCTGTTGCCGCGGACACTGCCGCGACTCCAGTGGAGTGACCAGCACTATCCTTAACCACCACCTTTATCCTGGACCTGCACTTGTGGCACACTGGAGGGCACGGGGCATTATAGATCACTATAGCAGGGTGTAGGTCACTGCACTCCGTCAGCCTTGAAACAATTTGCTACACTATCCTCCCAAGTAGAGCCGGTGGTTACTAATGGTCTTGATGTCTATTATTGTTTGAAATTACATGTACCAGATACTGTTCCTAGTGATGCAGCTGAATGCCCTCTTGACGCGGCCGGCCTGGAAGGGTTGTAGGCGGCTTGCTGTGTAATCCCCTCCCCCTAGTAACCTACTATACGCACAGGAGCAATGTCGTACTGCCGGCCCGAACAGGGTTGTAGGCAAGGTGCTGAGCTGTATACTACTTATATATATTTTTAATAAGAGCAAAAAAAAAGATTGACTCAATCACCTTAGCATCATTAGCAAACCATACCAAATCCGGCTCCCGGATTGACCCCTGTCCTCCAAGTATCTTTCAAATGGCCCTGCCAGGGCTAGAGAAGCAGATTCTGAAACTACTTAACAGCACTTTAGCTATGGGTTATCTACCGACAAACTTTAAAGAAGCCAGGGTCACCCCCCTGCTGAAAAAACCTGGTGCAGATACCCAGACTCTAAAAAACTATAGACCCATCTCCCAGCTCCCCTTTCTAGCCAAGATGTTGGAACAGCATGTCTTAAAGATACTTTCAAAGTATTTGGAGGACCACCAGCTACTCCAAGCTAGACAGGCGGGTTTCAGAGCCCATCATAGCACAGAGCTAGTAATGATGGTTGTTCTGGACGAGCTCAGAGTTATGGCAGATGATAAACAGCCGAGTGCCCTGATTTTATTAGATCTGTCAGCGGCATTTGATATGGTCAGCCATAACATACTGCTGAACCATCTCACCAATCTGGGTATCAGCGGGCAAGCATATCAATGGCTAAAGTCATTTCTGTCTGACCGCACCCAGAGAGTCCAGCTGGGTGAGCAGTTATCTGCCCTGAGCTCCTTAACCTGTGGGGTACCCCAGGGCACTGCATTATCTCCACTTCTTTTTAATATCTATCTGCAACCCCTTGTGGAGACTCTGACTCATATGGACTGTCAGGTCTTTAATTAAGCCGATGATACTCAACTTCTTATCCGGCTTAACAATTCTCGCCAGACTCAGAAGTCGGCCAAAAAGTTGCTCAGGTTCACTGCAAATTGGATGACGGACAATTCTTTAAAAATAAATCCGGATAAGACCGAAGTGCTTATCATTCCAACAAGGAACAGCCCCTGGTGTGATCTTTTCTGGCCTCCGGAACTAGGTGTAGTCCCGGTACCAGTCCCGGTTGTAAAGAGCCTCGGGCTGAAAATTGACTCTGAACTATCCATGTCTTGCCAGGTTACCACGGTTGTGGGAACCTGTACTGGCCTACTCAGGCAGCTGTGGAAACTTGCTTCTCTCTTGTCAACATTCTCACTACAATCAATTGTCTCCGCCACTGTTATCTCCAGGCTAGATTACGGGAATGCCCTTTACATTGGCCTCCCTCAGAAGCTCATTGGGAGATTGCAGGTGGCGCAGAACGATGCGGCCAGGCTTATTTTTGGACTTCCTAGAAAGACACAAGCTACCCCCCTGCTACATAAACTACATTGGCTCCCTATCAAACAGAGAGCGCAGTTCAAGGGTCTATGTATTGCCCACAGGGCAATCTACGGTCAGGCACCCAAGTATATAAAAGATCGCTGGAAGAAATATGTACCTGGCTGGACTCTACGTTCTTCTGAGGCATGCAGGTTAGCTCCCCCCAGGTACATCTCTAAATCTAAAGGGGGTAGAGCGTTCTCTGTTCTTCTCCCACAGATCTGGAATGATCTGCCGGAGTATCTTCGCAGGGAACCGGCTCTACTCATCTTTAGGAAGCGCTTAAAAACTTTCCTATTTAGAGAGGCGTTAACCACCGCGTAATCTTCTGCCTCCGCCGCTGCTATTCTATTTCTGCACCAGTGACTTGCTCACTCTTCTCTAGAAGCGCTAAGAGACTTGTAGGTGATTTGCGCTATATAAAAGTCATATAACATAACATAACAAAATCCTAAACTTACTACCATTTTGATATTCACAGAAGGCACTTACTCATTTTGGTATTCACAGAAGGCACTTACTCATTTCGGTATTCACATCCTAAATGCCTTCTGTGAATACCGAAAGTCTTAAAGTTAGGATTTTTCTTAGTTTAGGAGTAGTAAAGTTAGGAGTCCTAACTTTACTACTCCTAAACTGAGAAAAATCCTAACTTTAAGACTTTCAGTATTCACGGAAGGCATTTAGGAGTCCTAAAGTTAGGACTCCTAACTTCTGTGAATACCAAAATGAGTAAGTGCCTTCTGTGAATACCAAAATGAGTAAGTGCCTTCTGTGAATACCAAAATGGTAGTAAGTTTAGGATTTTGTCTTAAGTTAGTTCTGTGAATCGGGCCCTTAAGTAGTACGCATATGAACCATTTCTTCGGTGAATTAATTTAACAGAAAAGCTGTACATCATAGTGGTTCTGTCCCTCTGGACTACAGTGATGTTAGATTTTCACTAATAATCCCATATTAGCACACTGCTAAATTGGGGGATCCACTGAAAACTACATAGATACAGAGGGCCAATAATGGCTGCTATAGGCCTTCTGCGCCATTATTTTAAATTTTGCCTCATTGCCTGATTGTTTCTCCCTGTTTAATTTAGAACATTGCACCCCGAATGAGCAGAATTTTCGAATAGTTTTTATAGCTCTTCTGAAGCAGGCTATGCTGGTCGTTTAATGACCAATATAGCCCTCAGCAGCAAGCAATGCCAATAATTCGATATTATGTAATATTCTGTGTTATCCTGTGCAATGTGTTATTTACATAGCATATTGTTCGCCATTTGCTTGGCCTACCAGTTCTCTTCCATTTTAACGTTATTACTTTGAAATATGACCTGTAGCGTTTTATGCTATGAATAGACCCTACTTTAAATGCAACTTTCTTGTAATTGGGTTACACTCCTCTTCAAAAATCTACAGTCTGAAAAATAAAAACACTTTTAGCTCTCTGATATTTTCTATCTGTAATTTACAAATTCTCAAGTGCCTCACGAACAATATAATACACTGTTTACACACTGTGTACATTAGAGAGCTGCAGCTTAATTACTTCCATTAAAGTCAAACAGAAAATCAATAGCTTCGTTTCAACTGCAAGTTAAAGATCATTTAAGGGAAAAGACAATGTATTGTCTACATTAGTCTGAAAAGAACAACGGGCGATAAACGCCACTTATAATTGGGTGAGTCAGAATTTCCTGGGGGATAAAGGCTGAGTGAAAAATGCACAAAATTAGGAAGAGGCAGTTAAGCTTTGCTCCAGAGATATGTTTCCTGACGACGCTACTGCGAGCGTTTAGGAGGCGTACATGTGTGCATTGGGCCATGTCTGCACAGCTTCGCGCCTCCAAACCCCAGGAGCAGTCGCTGTTACTTAAGGGCTTTCTTTGCCTTTGCTTGTGTGGCCGCTTCCATCTCACCGAGTTGTAAGAAAACAATGTAGTCGTCAGCAGTGGTTTTTAACGTATGGGTTAAGATTTGCAGACATTAGAATATTAGGGTTTTTCCTGCATGAGGCATTTACTTTTAGTGGTAATGGGCCACATTTCTCATTAAGGTTGTTATTTGACACTTCTGTTGTGCACCTATTAGGATACTTCCTGTGCCATAGCTCTCCAAATAAACGAAGCTATGCACGCAGTCAGGCGTGTGTTTTTTGTATAGAGCAATGTTTCACGCCAGAGGAACTCGTTTTTGTGAAAGAACAAGGGGCATATTATCAAGCACAGCGTTAAAATTATCGCCGCTTTAGCGGCAGAAAACTGCCGCTAAAGCGGCGATAATGGCCTTGATAATATGCCCTTGAGAAATCCCATAGAAGCCCATGTTGACACCAGAACATGGGCATCTATGGGAATTCTCTGCGGCATATTATCAAGCCCATTATTGCCGCTTTAGCGGCAGTTTTCTGCCGCTAAAGCGGCGATAATTTTAAGGCAGTTTCTTGATAATATGCCCCGAGGTTTGCGGAGGGTCAGCGTCATTGCAGGGGGCCCAGTTGCGTAACAAAGGCCATGCGACCCCCGCAGTGCAGCCCCCAGCTCCAAGGGGCCCCCTCAGCATAGTACCATGGCCTGAGAGCTCCGAAGTCCAAAAGGGGTGGCCCTTCATGTACTTTGCAGGGCCAGGGACTCAAATTTAATTACGCCACTGTGGGGCCACAGTCAGAACCCCCACGTGCCCAGCCTGAGTCAAGGAAGGGCAGAGTAGAGCAGACACACACTTGGGTTACATTGGGCCGGCATGGGGCCTGGCGGCTAGGAGGGTAGACAAGCATGTCTCCAGCTCTGGTGACAACTGCAGATTCTGAAGTTATTATTATTTTAGAATTTTTATATTGCTAGTGTATGCCACAACAATACAAGCATTTGCAATGCAATAGGTCTCGCATTTGTGAGAGTTAGCTATTGGTGTTGTAAATGACAATGTCTTTTATCTACGTTTTGGTTTGGAGTGTAGTGGATGTATGTGGTGTGGAGTTGAATTATGTCAGTTTATTGGAATTGTTAGTGATGAAATAGTGTGCGGTGGAATTGTGTGGTCTGGAGCGTTTTTGTGTAGTGGATTTATGTGTCATAGTGAATAGATAGGGGTATTAGGTGCACAGAATAGATAGAAAGGAAGATAGAGAGGGAGGGATAGGTAGTTTGTGCAGGAAGTGGTGAATGAACTCGAGATAGAGGAGCAGAAAGAGTGTGTGAGAAAGAGAGGGAGAGCAGGCCGCAGACACTTAGAGAGGGGGGACCTGTGTATGCAGAAGACACCCTAATAAGAGGAGGGAGAACGTGCGTTTGAGGGATGGAAACCATGAAAATGCACAGGAAAGAAATTGTGCTTGTATGTGTGAGCAGGCAGCATAGAGAGGAGATAGGGAGTGGGAGGGAGGAATGAGAGGGGGCAATGGGATTGCGAGATGAGGAGGTAGTGCCAGTGTGAGGGAGAGATGAGGGGAAGTGGGTTTGTGGGGAAGAGTTGACAGTTTGTGGAAGTGCAAGGGAGAGATGTGGTGGATCGGAAATGTTGTGGAATTATAGTGTGAAGTTGTGTTGTGGAAATATGTGGTATGTCAGTGACATACGTGTGAGCTGGATAAGCAAACCAATATATTTCTGTGGGGCGTCAGTGGTGTTGAGATGCATGTAAATGTAGGCGGGGGAGCGGACCGGCAATTGTAAATGCTAAACGGCAACTACTTCGAGATCTGCGACTGGGGGGAGACAGAGGCCCTGAGAGGCCCCCGAGAGGCCCTGAGACCACAAGAAGACGTTGTAGTGGACACCGGTTGACCCGGGGGGCCTGCTGGGGAGCACGGTTGTAATACTGTGTTTCCACGAGGGGGGCCCGCCGGATGAAGCATCCCTTGGATCTGCTTTTCATGGTGAGATCGGTCTGACGCAGCTGCGCTCCGCATGTACCTACCAGCGCTCGTTGACCACCTGTGTTCCTGGGGATTGACAGTGGCAGCATAGACGTCTGTGGACTGATATTGGTTGACCTGGAGATCTTCTGTGGTCCGATGCTTAGGGATATGCGGGGGGTGCGATCTTTGGACTGCCTGTACCACCGCTGGTGAGTGAGTTCCAGTGATCACTGTGGCTCGTTGGGAGGTCCTGCCGCTTTTTCCTGCAGTGCTCTGGTGCGAGTGGTGCCTCCCCTTTCCTGTTGCTGCAGGTTGCTGTGGACCTGCTGCCACTGCGTTCCATTTGCCTGGCTGACCCGGCTGACCCTTGAGGTCGGCTTGGTGTGTGTCTTGAAGGGGGGTGCGAGATCGCGCTCTTTTTCGTGACCTGCCTCAGCCTCGGCCTCCCGCTAGCGGCGACAAACTGGTTACGGATTGCCCTGGTGGTGATTGGTGTTTTGTTTTCCTCTGTTCTTTGTGTGCCGATTGAGACCGGGACTGCGAGGACCAGCAGCCTGATAATTAACCCCAGCTGGTTTCTCTTCCCGCTCTCCGGCTGTAGCTTATTGAGACACACTGATTTTACGCACTGCCAAGGTTCAGTTCTAGCCCTGTTCTAGACCGGAGGAGACTGGACTGGGTACCGGGACCGGGTACCCCCTTTAGCATACAGTCCCCCCATCCCGTATCCCTGCATCACGAGTCTCCAGTGGTATTTAGTGGTATTTAGCAAATGTGTCAATTGCCTGTTTGTCCGTTATTTATTTATTTATTTTCTTCTTTTTTTTCCCAATGGCAGCACGAGAAAGAAGGAGCAAGGTGGTCATGTGACTGGGACCTTGGACAATTTTATAATTAGAGCCAACTCTTTGTTAGGCCACGAAATAACTTTGATGGAGCGTCGGCTTTCTTTGGACATTGCCGCAGCCAAAAGATCCTCACTGGGTCAGATTGCAAATGTACGCTCACCGGATCGTACATGTAACACGCTGGCTACTGACATCATTGATACCTTGGGCACCTCCCAATGCTCGGAACCCTTGCCGAATTTGGTCATACCAATAGTGACTGGTGCAAAACTTTTACCAACTGTTCTTGAGTCCAGCCCAGTTGGTCAATGGGGACATGATGGTTTTGGATATTCCACCCAGGCCTATCACACGACATGCACGGGGGAATCAGGAGGGGGCGGTCCCTAAGAGAAAACGTGGTCCACAAAAGGGTGGTGGACGGCTGTCTAAGCTTCCTAAACATTCCAATACTAGTGATCATTCTGTCTTGGATAAGGATATGGAGGCTCCCACCACCCCTGACATCAGTGCACCAGACACCATACTTACATCTAATCTAAGAGAAGGGACCTCCCCCGTAGTCGCACCAGCTAGGGAGGACTTACTCATCCAAAAAATGGGAGATCTCCTTAGGTCCATTATTCACCCCCTCGAGTCGAGACTTCACCAGATAGAGCTTAGACTAGGGAATATTGAGAAGGCAACCTCATTAAAAGTAAACTGCCCAAAAACTATCACTCCTGTAGATAAGGGTGCTACATCAAGCAATATCCAGGGAGGGCTACCAACACCAAACCATCTAGCGCCACCACCCCCGCCCCTCCCAATAGAGGTAGGTAGTCGGGATACTTGTGATTCCAATCATAATCATAATCACAAGGGTGTAGTTACGACTACGACTATTAAGGACAAATCACAAGAGCTATTCCATCCTGCTCAGGGTTCGGCCCTAATTCATAAGATCAGAATGGATCTACCTCCGGAATCCAGTCCCTATGTAGTTGTTCTTACTGGGGTACCCGAGTTAATAGACTCAAACGGGGAATCTTTTAATTCTCTCAAAAATAAAGTTGCGGACTGGCTAAATAAGAACAGACCGCTTCCACCTTATGCTAGTAGCGAGATAATCATGGTCCGCAGGGTTTCCTGGGTGGGTCATAGTCCAAAGACCATCAAAAGTGACTGTGTTTTGGTAAACTTTAGGGACCCCCGTACAGTATCCCACATATGTGGTTGGGCCCATAGTGATACCGTCACCACCATACAACCTTGACCTATTTTTACCCTTCTAACTCCGTATGTCACAACTACGGGTGGGATTCTGATTGGACGTGAAAGGTATATAGAGGTAAGGCTAAGAATAACAGGGTTGAGTTGACCCAACCAAATACATTTCCCCACATTTTGACTTTCAATCGGTACAGCTGCCTGGATTTGGTGGACTGACTGTACCCCAACCAGGGGGTCAGTGTGGGGCTCGGGTGCAATAATGGAGGGTCCAAACTATCAACTTCACATAAAGGACCATTAGGATACAATCGAGCAGGCAACTATATGGGCCTTAGTAGAGAGATCACAAACTCTACATCTCTGGAAACCCCATCATTATATGTTAATCTGGACTCTAGTGATCTATTCCCAGTCGATAAAACACCCGACCCAAGCGTTGTTCCGGCAGGAGAAGCTATGACCCAAGGGAGCATTGGGGAAGGGGCAGGGATTCTTAGCTCCCCCCGGGACACTTCATGTTCTTTACTCAGAATACTGTCTTGGAATGTAGCGGGGCTGCCTAATAAAGTGATGTGCCCGGAATGGGGGTCCTTTATTGATAAGAGTGACGTATGCCTTTTCCAGGAGACATGGGCCCGAGATAACCAGCTGCGTAGGGGCTTTGCTTCTTTTAGTGTGCCGGCAAGTTGGGGAGGGAAGGGGCGCCCGTCAGGGGGCCTCATCATCTGGGTGGGTTCACATTTGGGTTGTAGGGCTACACCAATGACCACTCATTCTCAAGATATACAATGTGTTGTGCTTGAATGGTCTAACTTATCTAAACTTGCTCTTGTTAATGAATATGCACGGCCGGTTAGTGGAGCTAAGGAATCTCCAACCATTGACGAATTGTCGTCTTTTTTACACACTATTCCTGGTGATGTACACCTCGTGGTGGGGGGTGACTTGAACTGCCATTATGAGCCACTGGCCGGTCTAAGGGATGGTGTCTCAATGGCAGAGGACGACCATTGGGCAATTCCGTTGCCCCAGGCCCCAGTATCGGGGTTATGGTCTCCCTTAGCCATTCAAATTACTTCTCTAACCCTGAATCACTCAATCAGGGCTTGCAATGGCCGCACGTCTTCGGACATGCCAGCAAAGTGTACATTTAACAAAGTGGGCCACGAGTCTCGCCTAGACTACATCCTGGTTGAAACAAGGCTGTGGCCCAGGGTTATCGACTTTGCTGTTTCCCCCAGAATTGAGAGCTACCACAACGCCCTGATTCTGGAGTTAAGCTTGGCTGGTTTTCAGAACGAAACTCGCACGAGCCCTGTGGACTTAGGCACTAGGCTGACCATTTCTAACAACAGGCGCAGAGTCAGGTGGGATAATTTGGCAGCCCACCCGGAAGAACTATACAATCTATATTTAGGGATAGTTCCCGTATTTGATGAGGTAAGCGCCTTAATTGCTCAACCTTGCCCCACTGATTACCACCTTAAACTCCAGGCACTCCATATTGCCTTAGTAAGTACCCTGGCTGAAGTGTTGAACCCTAGACGGACCAAGAGGGCTTATCCGTCCTCCTGGTACAATGCCTCCTGCAGAAAGTCTAAATCAAAGCTTATACAGGCACTCAAGCAGAACAATAATAAACTCTTAATAAAAGAAAGGAGAGTTGAATATAGACGACTGCTTGAGTGTGCAAAGACTGAGTGAGACCATGATAAATGGACAAATTTGACAGTTGCCCTCGCAACTAGAAACCACCGGGAATTTTGGTCCATTGTCAACACTGGCTCTGGGGAGCCGATGTCGGCAATCAAACCTAATATAGCAGCGGAGGTTTGGGAGGAGCATTTCCGGAGCCTGTACAGCTCAGTTGAGGGCTTTGAATCTGGGGGGATTGATAGGAACATGTTTATATCCACCTCATCCGAGGCGGTGTTCGAATTTACGCTAGAAGAGGTCCATGAAGCAATTGGTAAAGTTATACCTGGTAAAGCTCCGGGATTGGACAAACTCCCGGGTGACCTCTTTAGACACGAACCAAGGATATGGGCCCCATATTTGTGCATCTTGTACAATGCCATCCTGAGAGGCATGGAGGTGCCCTGTACTTGGCTGGGCGCAGAGATAGTCCCTATATTTAAGAGGGGCTCTCCTCTGCTCCCAGCCAACTACAGGCCCATCAGCCTTATAGATGTCCCGCAAAAGATCTTTGCGAGGTTAATTTTAATTCATCTGCAGGATTGGATTGATGAGCATTCGGTAATGAGCCCATTCCAGGCGGGATTTAGGAAAAACACGTCCACCATGGATCAGATCTTCCGTCTATCTCTTTTATTCTGGAAGACGGTTACGCTGGAGGGCGGCAGCCTCTACATGGTGCGACCTACGCGCCGCCTTCGATCTGGTCCCATGCCAGAAATTGTGGTCTGTGCTCTATGAGTTGGGTATACCGCATCATATTTTGCACATTTTGATGAGGCTCCATGAAGCAAATTTTGCCCGGGTAAGGTGCGGGAAGGATGGAGCCTTGACAACACGATTCTCCATTGACAGGGGGGTAAGGCAGGGGTGCGTTCTGGCACCGACCCTGTTCTGCCTCTATGTCAAAGGAGTGATCACTCATTTGAATACGGTTCGAAACACTGATGCCCCAAAGCTGGCGGGAAATTGGGTGCCTGCAATTATGTTTGCAGACGACACCCTCCTGCTCTCAAAATCCCCAATGGGGATTCAACGCATACTGGACGGATTTGAGTCATTTTGCCTTGAGCGGGGATTGGAGATCAATGCACTAAAAACTAAATTTATGATTTTCAATCCACCAGCGACTACTCGCCCCAGTCCTAAAATAGGCACTACAAGACTGGAGAGGGTCCAGATATTTGATTACTTAGGGGTAACTATCAATGAGAGTATGACGTGCCCCCCCAGCAAACCAAGTCCCAAATGAAATTGGCACAGTTGGCAGGGGGCATTCTAAAGCTTGCTAACAAGTCGACCATAAAGCCAATAGGACCACCATTAGAGATTTATAAAACACAAGCCAGGGGTGCGGTGATGTATGGGGGTGAACTATGGGGTCATGTTTGTAAGTCTGACATTAGCATGACTAAAAATAAATTCCTAGGAAAACTATTGGCTCTACCATCCAGCACTCACTCCTCCCATTGAGGTTAGATCTGGATATAAGACCGATTGCCCACGAGCTTGGCGTCAAACCCTTAAGGTTTTGGCGTAGGCTCTGGGCAACTCCCGAGTTATCAAATTACAGGTTGGAATTGGCAGAAATACTATGTATGCCCAAGATATGGAAAATACCCTGGCTTATGTATGTTAAGAGCGAATGTGGTAGGTTGAGCATACCTGCCTTATGGGACGACCCTTTGAATAGTTGTAACGCGATCTCTCGCAAACACCTCTCTAGACTGTTATATGATAGTAAGTTGGATTCTCTCCTCCATAATCAGGAGGTGGGCACTCTCACAGAATCTTTTTTAAAGATTAAACATGTATATAATTGTGAACTTTTTTTAGACGACATCTACCCCATTTTAGCCAGGAAACTGTATCTGCAATGGAGATATGGAACCCTACCGCTTAGAGCATTTACGACCAGGTGGTCTACCTCTTCTCCAATGAATTGTCCCGGTTGCAATTGTGATAATGAAAATGAACTTCATGTTTTATTTTTTTGCTCGGCTTATAGTAAGCCTAGAAGGTATTGGCTCGTACCTGTGTGTAAAAATCTGGGGTTCGCTCATTGCATGAATGCATTCCGAATACTCAAATCAGATGTGACGAGATCTACTGTATTCGCTGTTTCAAAATTCCTGGCTGCTATGTGGTTTAAGCGACGAGTACTACTGAAAACTGCATAAATCGTTAATCTGGATGTACAGTTTCTTTTCAAAATTTTTTAACTGTTTTTAATATTATAACTAGTTTTGGGGTTTATTTTATATATGTTCTTCTTTTATGGCTATTATGCCGAAATAAAGATTTTACATCAGCAGCATGTAAATCAGAAATTTTAATTATTTTAATTCCCTAACCCATATCAAAAGAAAATGCATTTTGGGCACCTTTTTTGGTATCCATATAGCTATTAAGATTGTCCAAAGCATGCTTAAGATTACAACACAAACAATATATTGTTTTACGTTTAAACACCTCTCCCTCCCCTAACACCCATGCTGTGATGAAGCACAGAGAAAGGCTCCTGAGCCTGGGTTTTGGCTGAGAGTCCATCTACATTCTTTCTCTCCTCATAAATACTGCTGCTTTCCATAATCAGGGGAGTATGTGCATCCGCAGGGTTCACTTCTATCTACACTGTGATTGTGCAAGATATGGTCAGTGGAAATGTGAGCATGCACATTAATTAAAACATGCATGCCCACATTTCCACAGAGACTTACTGAATCACAAGAATTATAAATTAACTCTACTGATGCACTGAGTCACCTTACAATACAGCAGTATTTAAGAAGAGTCAAGCACTCATCTCTCGTAAAAAAACGGCGCATGTTTTTAATGTATTAAAGTGTGCCGGGACAATCCTCCGAAAACTGGGCCTGTCCCGGGAATCAGGGACGTCTGTTCATCTTATTTACACGTAGAGACACTACTCTGCTGGTGCAGGTTCAATGCTATAAGTGCAAGGTTTTAAGCGCTAACTCAACAGAAACACAAGTCGTGCTGCACCCATAACACGCTATATGCAATCAACCCATGTATGCATTATCTCTTTCGTACTGAATACACTTAACACCACTAAGCATCAGAAATTTAATGAACCATTAAACTTGCAGAGGGTCACCGTACAGCCATGGATAGTCACCGGGAGCCGATCAGCTTCCTCCATACCAGGTTCCACCCCAAGGATTACATCGGCGGCACCTTTAGGACTTGACACAAGCCCACACAAATTAAACTCCAAGAATTAGGAAGCCATGCTGGAAAATAATTCCGCAAGCCACCGCGAAAATATGACGTCAACACATACAGCACATTGCTAAATGAAACGTAGATACTGAAGGTGGACAAACTAGGTCACATGGGAATTAATTGAAACAGAAGGAAGACCTGTAAAGGTTACAACCAGAAATGTTTCATTTTAAGCAGAGAACTTAAAAGTTACCTTTGAAATGTTGCATTTTTCTTCCAATGTAGTGACTACACTATGCATAAAAAAAACTCGAACATCTTGTGACATTCAATTATCTAAAACTGAAACTGAGAGGTGCCAAGGACGATGAAGGGCTGGGTAAAAGAATGATAGCACAGGAACCTTAAAACACATTGATGGGAGATGCACAAAGAACAAGGGGAGGGGATGGTGAATCATCGGTGCTGCACGGGCTGCAGGGGAGAAAAGAACCCGACAAGCAGGAGGAGGCAGCAGTAGCCAGAGGAAAGTCAGTGAGGAGCAGTACCAAGGAAGCTGGCGAGAGCAGGAGGAGGAGAGCGAGCACAGGGCCGGACTGGCCGTAGCGGGCACCGGGCAATCCCCTGGTGTGCGCCGCACGGGTGGGGGCCGGTTTTGGGCCCCTGGGGGCCGTTTTTGTTACAGGGCCGTTTTTGCAGCATAGCTGCAGAATCGGCCCTGTAACAAAATCGGCCGAAAACCGGCCCTGGCAAAGAGCTCGGCCGCATCCCCAACCCCTGGGGTGGGGGCTGCCGAGCACTTTGTCAGGGCCGGTTTTGGTCCCCAGTCCGGCCCTGAGCGAGCAGCACAGTCAAAGAACAGAGGAAGTGTGGTGACTGTAAATCGAGCGGCGCACTGTGTGGGGAGCTGGTCAAAATGTTAAAATAACCTCATTAGGAAAAATAGTGCTCACAATCTAAAGGGGTCAGTAGCCATGGAAGGATACAAATGACGACATGGCCATCATAAGGAGGGACTAACAAGCCTATAAACCAATCTGAAGGCAGCATTTAGGAAGTACAAAGACACAAGCCAATGAAAAAAATGGACGGGGAGTGGGCGGGGCTTCCCTCACGTACTGAACTACCCCAGATCTTTCCTAGAGCAGCGCTTGCGTGCTGACTCTAGGCTCTACCTAAAAAACGAATTGAAAGAAAAGAAAACATGCTGCCTAGATGTGGCCAGTGCGTTCCTAAACTACATAAATAAACAAAATAACCAGAACATCTATCTTTAATAGCCCAGTATTGGTGCTTCACACCAGACAGGTGTACTTAGAGCAGGTATAGATTTTTTTTCTATTTTTTATGTATAACACAGGAAGATATAATTCTTATTGGTGCAAAGTAAGGGTACGTTTGGCTTTGATTTACTGTAACCTGTTCAAATAGTTTAAATGCACAACGGCGAAAAAAAAGATAAAGAATGGAGAGAAAAATGCATTGGCATATTGAAGGATTGGCTACCAGCCCTGACACTGGCACACTTATTTTTAGGCACATATGCAGGACACATGTCCTAAAAAACAGAAGTGGGGAAACTAACCAGGTTAGGCAGTATGCAAGCGAAATCATGATGCATGACATCACAGAGCACAGTGCATTAGGTCACGACCTGTTACATTGCACCTGACATCACAGGAAGTGACATCACTGGAAGTGACAGCACATGAAGTGACAGAAGATTTTAAGACCTCACACATAAGTTTATCAGGTATATATGAGTAGATTTAAGCACATTATAAGATTTAACAAATGAGATTTGGCATTGGGGTTGTGCCAAAAAAGTGGCGCAAGCCCGACACAAAATCTGGGCCTGCACTAACACATTTATGTTTTTTATGCCCTTCAACATAGATTTGGCCACAAGAAGAAGCATGGTAGTAGATCTATTATGCTTATTGGTTGCAAGTTATACATTTTAAAATATTGATTGGGTTAAGGGATCTGCTCTGAAGGTGCCTAGTAAATGCTAGGGAATAGTAATAATGGTGAGATAACTCTGGTGGTTAATGCACTTGCTGAAGAGAGCTGTGTTTTGTGAAGTCCCAGATTTGATCACAGTACTAGAGAAGGTAAATGTGTCCCCTGCCAAGCACATCATCTAACATGCAGATGACAGATTTTTAATTTATGTAGATAGTAAAGTGGGTTACTGCTTTTAACACAGAGATCCTTTTGTTACTTGCAGTTCATAAATTGTAATCCTTCAAATAGACCACTGTGAGGTATGAGGGACATGTGATTCCTACACCTTGCAACCCTCACTGTCACAGGTAACTCATCCTATACATTCATTTACACGTGTACATCATTTATTGTCAATGTATAATGTATATGTTACGTAAAGAGCTTTGACACCCTGCATTGGGTTGCATAGTGCTATAAATGAAATAAAATAGTGCTATTGAAATTGTTATTTATGTAACTATTGGGACAGACCAACACACCTGTCATTCTTACAGTGCATGCATCTCTTATTTACAGGGGCTGAACAAAGGCAAAAGCATGCCTCTCTTAAGTATTTGTGAAGAGATAAGAAGCTGTGTGCCTTTGTTTCCCCTCCTCGGCATTTACATTTAAGTGTGAGGATCCAAGCCGCCTCCAGTCACGATATTCAAATAAAAGGAGGCCTGATGGCCCCTTAGCTTCGGCCCAGCTGGAGGTGAAAACAAAAGCTCTCTCGCTGCCTGCACGGTGCTGCTGGGAATTGAAAGCAGACAACGTACAGGCACTGCTGAACGTGTCCCGGTGTCTGAAAATTACACCGGGACAAGTTCAGCATATCTTTGTGGGGCTCATCTTCTTGGCGGGAGGACAGCGTCCACCCTGTGAAAAGAGTGGGTGGATGCCGGGTACCTACGTGTACCGCCGACTTGTGCCCTGCAGATATGCACTTGTGGTGAGGTAAAAATGACCTCTCATAGTGCAAGAGAGCCACTGGCTGAAGTGGGCAGACCCATTACCCCATCCTGTGTGCTGTGGTGGGCGGAAGTGAAATCGGGAGGGTCATTGAATAGACCAATGGATAAAGAGGGCTGACCCAAGGCACCTCTAGGTATGTACATTTATAAAGTGCTTTTTTACAACATGACACTGGAGAGTCAGATAAAGCTGTGTCTTGGCCTGATGTAGCAAACCAACATGGAAACAGCGCACTGTGGGACCCAATATGTTCTTCCTTCTGTGGCTGAATAAAAAATACTGTGCTTACATAAGTATTACACTCTGGGGCTGCAATGCAAGCAACATCATCCAAAGTCCCCTTTGTGGCATGGGATGCAGAGGGAACTAAGAAACAGTTTATTTTCAATTGAGTCATCAGGTTATTACTTCTTACTTTTAAATCTACCTTTTCACTGTTTATTGCATATGAGCCTGGATAACGTTGCAATATAATCTATTGATAAATAGCGTGTTTGCTGATGATTTAGATTTTTGTTTCCAGAAACACTTTATGAATTTGTCAAGCAAAATATTCAATCTCACAGACATTCGGCTGTGTCATCAGATATATTGGACACACCTTCATCAATGTACTTATTATGGGGCACCCTTTTTTTTTTAGCCCCATCCCTTCTTTTTCATCCTACCTAAAAGCCTGAGCAGACCTGATTGTGACCAAAGGAACATTGGGGCATATCAGCAACAACCGGCGATAAGTATCGCTAAGCGCACTTAGCGCTAGGATAATTATCGCCGGCTAGCGTGGATTTTTATCGCTGAGATAGCGTGCTATTAGCAACGCTTATCTCAAAAGCGATAAAAATCCTAGCGCTAACTGCCAAACGTGAGATTATCGCTGGAAACCCAGCGATAATCCCACGAAGTTTGGCGATAGCTTGCTGATAGGGCCTCACATACTTAGCCATGATATCCAACTTCCATAGGATGTCATGGCTAAGTCAGTTTCAAAGTAGCCGTAAGGAAAGTAGCGATAACAGAGGTTATCGCTACTTTTCTTGTCGCTATGCTGCTTTGCGTGAGGCTTGATAATAGGAGAAATGTCGCTTAGCGACATTTCTCCCGTTATCCTGGGGAGGAACGCCCACTTTGCATCTCATTAGAGATGCAAAGATGGGCGTTAGGAATTCGGGCGCTAAGGCAAGGTTTCACGCGATAGCGTGACCTTGTTAATATAGAGATAACATTATCGGCGCTTTTCAGCCGAAAACGGCCGCAAAAGCGGCGATAATTTTATATCGCCGCCTTGTAGATATGCCCCAATGAGTCTTAGTGACACCTAACAATCCTGTGTAGCATTGTACATTTTCTGAAAATGCGAAGGAGAAAGTAAAGCCTGCCCCTTCACGCAGCAGCGAACAAAGATGATGGGGGAGTGGTGAGCGAACTGGAGGACGAGGAGATCCAGTATGAAGACGGACCCTGGCCGGGGCAGATGCTTCGCGCTGACGACTACAGTGACCAGTCCCAGAGGAGATGTGGGACCAGGATAAGGGGACCCTTGCCACAAGAGCATGGACTGGTCTAAGGAATGTCTGGGCTCTGGGTTCACCCAGGGAGTAATGTACTCTAAGAGTTGAGCTGAAGGCACAAAGATGGGCCATTGTGATGGCCCAATCAACAAATCTTAAAGTACAACATATTGGATGTTAAAAACTAAAACTGAGGTACAGGCCTACAGGTTTTTAACCCCGATCTCAGAAAAACAAGCATAGTGTACCAGTTTGCTCAGCTTTGGGGTCTCCACCTGAAAAGATCGATTCAGCGCTGAAGGCTTTATCGTGATTCAATCAATTAATCTCTAAGCCGCATGAAAAAGAAAGTTCAGTTTGAATTTGGAGTTGACCAATTTAGAATGGGACGTAACAACAGCAGAAGGGTGTGGGATAGCAAAAAAACAGATAAAGATAAAGCTGAGAATGCCTTCCATAAACTAAGTAAAAAGCCTTCAATTAGAGAGGGCAAATGGCTTCAAGAAAGAGTTGAGACAATAAAGGACAAACAAGCCAATTCATGACAACATTTATGAGCACCTGACCCACTACTTCAGGGACTATATTTCACCAAGTGTCCCTGGCCGCAAGTTGTGTGAGTGCGCACTTTCTGCACACCCGGAGTTGCATTATTCATGCTGCACATTTTCCTTTATTGCGCTGGGCGCACCTTTTAAGCAATGGAGGAAAATGCGCCTTATTATGATGAATGCGCTGCCCTCAGGGCATCCGCGAACTTGCGCTGCCCTGGGGGTAGCGCATTCATGTGAAAAACAGAGTGGCTGCCTTGAACCTGCTCCATGTTTTCACAGTGCAGGCGGCAAACCGCCTGCACTTTTAAAGGGGATTGGAGATCCCCTTGCTGTCAAGTGCAGTGAGCGACTGCACCGGCCTGCAAGTCGATGTCTGGGGGGTCCATAGGAGCTCCTTTCCCCCTTCCAGAGGGCTGCCCTTAGGGGGCACACTGATGAGAGCGTCTTTGCCTCTGTGCCCATGTCTGTAACCCGGCGTGGGCGCAGAGGCAAAGGGATTCTCTCATTTGCATGGGGCACTCCCCCATGCAAGTGAGGGAATGAGCCTGAAGATAGCGTTGGTGCTTTATGCGCACCAGCTCCATTGGTATTACAGAAGGTGAGGCACAAACGTCTGCCACGCCTTCTGTAATACCAAAGTGCCTTGTAGCCAGCAAAGTGGGGACAATCACCTGTTGCGCCCCCGGGGTGCTTCTATATTATGACCCACTAAGTACTTTGGTATTACAGAGATGCTGCAGACTCTTGTGGGGCCTCTATTGTAAATTACAATGCTCTGAGGCACATCCAGCACAGACATCATCTCTCGGAGGCATTCCCTCATGCACATGGTGGAACACTTTGCCTCTGCATCCATGCCGCCTTACAGAAAGAGCCTCTGAGGCAAAGGAGTAGATGGGGGAGTAGATTGCCCCCTGAAGGCAAAACACTTTGGAGTACATTGCCTTCTGGGTAAGTACTTTGAAGTGGTTTTCCTTCTGGGCCATACACTTTAGCGTGCATTGCCTCCTGCCACATGTGCGTTGTTTTGCATGGCTTTCTGGTTCCTGCCCTGTGATTTACATTACCTTCCGGATCATGTACTATTGGTTGCATTGCCTTCTGGCACATGTACTTGGGGTTCATTACCTTCCTGCTCATGTACTTTTCGTTGCATTGCCTTCTGGCACATGTACTTGGGGTTCATTACCTTCCTGCTCATGTACTTTTGGTTGCATTGCCATCTGGCTCATGTACTTTTGGTTGCATTGCCTTCAGGCTCATGTACTTGGGGTGCATTACCTTCGGGCTCATGACGTTTGGTTGCATTGACTTCTAGCTCATGTTCTTGGGGTGAATTACCTTCCGGCTCATGTATTTTTGGTTGCAGTGCCTTCCCGCTCATGTATTTGTGGTGCATTACCTTCCGACTCATGTACTTTTGGTTGCAGTGCCTTCTGGCTCATGTACTTAGGGTCCATTACCTTCCGGCTCATGTACATTTGGTTGCATTGGCTTCTGGCTCATGTACTTAGGGTGCATTACCTTCTGGTTCCTGCACTTCGATTTGCATTGCCTTCTGGCTCGTTTACTTCGGGTGCCATACCTTCCTGCTCATGTACTTTTAGTTGGATTGCCTTTTGGCTCATGTGCTTTGGCTTGTATTGCCTTTTGGCTTAAGCGTTTTGGTTTGGATTGCCTACTACTGGCTCCTGCACTTTGTTTTGCATTGCCTTCTGGCTCATATATTTGGTGTTCATTTCCTCCTGGGTCATGTACTTGGGGTTCATTACCTTCCTGCTCATGCAGTTTTGGTTGCATTGCCTTCTGGCTCATGTACTTGGGGTTCATTACCTTCCAGCTCATGTACTTTTGGTTGCATTGCCTTCCGGCTCATGTACTTGGGGTGCATTACCTTACGGCTCATGTACTTTTGATTTGCTTTACCTTCTGGCTCATGTAGTTGGTGTGCATTGCCTTCCGGCTCATGTACTTTTGGTTGCATTGCCTTCTGGCTCATGTACTTTTGGTTGCATTGCCTTCTGGCTCATGTAGTTGGGGTGCATTACCTTCCGGCTCACGTACTTTTGATTGCATTGCATTCTGACTCATGTACTTTGGCTTGCATTGCCTTTTGGCTCAAGTGTTTTGGTTTGAATTGCCTTCTACTGGCTCCTGTACTTTGATTTACATTGACTTCTGGCTTATAGGTTTCAGGTTTCATATGTCTTTATTTCGACTTAATATCATAAAAGACGGTACACACAAGGACAATAATATATACATACATTACATTGCATTAAAACATAAAAAACCGCCTATATTCAGCATTTAAAAAAAAATATTAAACAAAATATTATAGACTTGATATATGAAGAACCCTTCTATTACGACAAAACAAGACAATCAGGCTACCTGGAAATGTCTGGCTCTAATGACCCAAGCCCACCCAAAGAACTTTGCAACACCTACTACCACAGTCTCCGAGGTATTGGTTTGCAGAGTCCACAAGGCCTCTGAGCTCCTTCTGAATTTCAGCATTTGACAGATGGGCCTAATCCATCTATGCCTAGGGGCATGATAGGCAGGGCATGCAAAAAAGAAGTGCCCCACACTCTCCTTGTGGTCACTACACCAAGGACAAAATTCATTTGAACCAGACCAATTCCTAGAAAAAGACCTTACAGGTAGGGACCCAACTCTAAACTGATGGTATAACTTTTTATCCAGGCTCTTAGTAATAGTTTTCCAAAGAGGAATCGGTTTTAAATACCAAAAATCTACCTGTTAGGGTAGCAGCACCTGACCGTGCAACAGAAAGGGATCTGGCAGAAGCCCAATAAAGTGCTTTAAAATCTTGTTTAGGGGGAACACATTAGAACCCGGGGAAACCCAGAGTTGACTAAGACCCATATCTTCCAAAATTAGTTTCACCTCACATAGCCATGGTATATTCGCAGAGCCCAGAGATGATCTAACTTCCGCCAATTCGCTGGCAAAAAGACTGAGATCCGGCGACGTCCAGAGCCGTCTCCACAGTGCGACTAACCGATATTGAGCCATCTCATTAATGGGCTTACAGCCCATATCTAATAAGAGGGGTTTAATCGGTGTGGATTGGGGGAATCCTACCAGTTTGCACATAAATTTGTTCTGGACTTTTACCAAGGGGGTAAAATCCATATACCCCCATACCCATAAGTCAGCCCCATACAAAATGGCAGAGCTAATTTTGGCCTCATAGATCTTAAGTACAGGTGTAACCCGTTTAGTTAAGGACATTTTTTGCTCCTGGATTAGACAGCCCGAGAGGCGGGCAAATCTTAATTGAAGGGCTTCAACCTGGGGTTTCCAACGTAGGCGATAGTCTAAGGTTACTCCAAGGTAGGTCATAAGTTCCACTTGTTCAAGACTTACGCCATTCATACTAATGTGGCTTTTGATGGGGCGATTTTTCGTTAAGACCATAAATTTGGTCTTGCTCACATTAATTTGCAGATTATTAACTTGACAAAACTCCTCAAACCTATTTATTGCTATTTGCAGCCCCCTTCGTGTCTTTGAGAGGAGTAAAGTATCATCTGCTCATGTGCTTTGGCTTGTATTGCCTTTTGGCTTAAGCGTTTTGGTTTGGATTGCCTACTACTGGCTCCTGGACTTTGTTTTGCATTGCCTTCTGGCTCATATATTTGGTGTGCATTTCCTCCTGGGTCATGTACTTGGGGTTCATTACCTTCCTGCTCATGCAGTTTTGGTTGCATTGCCTTCTGGCTCATGTACTTGGGGTGCATTACCTTCCGGGCTCATGCAGTTTTGGTTGCATTGCCTTCTGGCTCATGTACTTGGGGTTTATTACCTTCCAGCTCATGTACTTTTGGTTGCATTGCCTTCCGGCTCATGTACTTGGGGTGCATTACCTTCCGGCTCATGTACTTTTGATTTGCTTTACCTTCTGGCTCATGTAGTTGGTGTGCATTGCCTTCCGGCTCATGTACTTTTGGTTGCATTGCCTTCTGGCTCAAGTACTTTTGGTTGCATTGCCTTCTGGCTCATGTACTTTTGGTTGCATTGCCTTCTGGCTCATGTAGTTGGGGTGCATTACCTTCCGGCTCACGTACTTTTGATTGCATTGCATTCTGACTCATGTACTTTGGCTTGCATTGCCTTTTGGCTCAAGTGTTTTGGTTTGAATTGCCTTCTACTGTACTTTGATTTACATTGACTTCTGGCTTATATATTTCTTGGGCATTGCCTTCTGGCTCGTGTACTTTTTTTGCGTTGCCCTCTGGTTCTTCTGCATTGCAGTGCTTTGTCATCTAGGTCATATACTTTAGTGTTCATCACTTCTTTTCATTGACTTTTTCGTCGACTCCTTTAACGTTTCCCTTATAGTGCCATTTTGCATCTAAAATTCCCCTCACTTTAATGTCACACCCTGACAAGATGGAATTTCTGACACATTTGTAAATTTGAACTGCCTCACAGGCGTACGCATATTCTTTTTCCATTTATAAATTAGCAGGTGAGTTATGGAAAGTCGAAATCCATTTGTGCGCATTTTCTGAATTATTCCGAATAAAATGTCTTAAGATAATCGAAAAAATGTGAAAGTTAAATATGCTTTGGCAATTCAGCAATTTCAATGAAGCCCCAGATAGCTTGATACATTCTTTCTTTTATTTTTAACTCCCGCTTCCTTCACGAAGAATTCCTTCTTCTGCAGCCCTGCATTTTAGCTCTGAAACATTCCTCCCGGTGAAAAAGAGAACCGCCTATTTGAGAACAGATGCGACACTTTCTCTCTAATTGCCCGTGCATATCCAGTGAAGATACTGCCTGCCGCCTTTGTAATGCACAAGTAAAACTCTGTCAACAGAAGTGCCATCGCTTTATACATAGTCATTATGCTATTTTCTGCTGCGCGCCTCTTCGACCTCCTCCGATGGAGATGGCGCATGGACGCGGGTTCTTTCTAGAAATTCTTACGTGCACAAGGTTGGTGCGCACGAGCCACCATTTTCCATCTTTGGTGCAGGTGAATCCAGAGTCATGCATTTAAGTATTTACACCAAAATGTTCTAAATACTTTTTTCCTGTTTTTTTCCCAAATAATTTGTACACTCTAGCTTTCACTTTTAGATCTAGTAATGCAATCCAAAGTGACTGCATTTTGTCTCAGTTCATTTTTGACTCAACTCATAGATATCTGTTGTAATGTAATTATATTTAAATGTTTAATTTGGGAAGATTTAATCAAGGTGTGTACTCTATATATGATATGTTATGCTATAAAAGAGTTGTAGAGCTCACTGTTATCCAGAGGCTTCTTGGGGTAGATTTACAAGCCCCTTGCGCCACTTTTCATCACTTTTCCCATGTTAAAAGTGACGCAAAAGTGACGCAAGGGGCTTGTAAATCTGCCCCCTTGTCTTTAAGGAAACTATTAAGTTAGATATGTCAAATAAGCTTAACCAAAGAATTGATTGAAAAGTGGAGAGGCGGGTGAGAAAGGGAGGGGCTGGTTCACAGAGTTAACTGTACAGGGATACATTTACTCATGTGCAGATCGTCTCCTACACCTAAATGTCGCTCTCCGCATTTTTGCTATTCAGCATTTCTGAGTTGAAATTTACACCTAGGTGTAGATGTACATGTCTCCATGCCTTCAAATGAAGGGGTGGAGCCTCCTGCAACAGAAGTTATGAGTGTAAAGCTGTTGGGTAAGATCACCATGTGGGTTGCCATTTCTCTATGGCAAGGCATAGGACCATAATTTAAACATATTTTAATGTAATTAAAATAATTTAAAGTGTGTACTATTAACCTAGAGCTGATGAAATTAAATATTACTGCACATTAACTCATTAGAATAAAGGTGTGCTAAATAAAATAATTTTGATAATTTCATTTAATTGATAAATATACATTTTTAAAGAATTATTGAAAAAATACCCATCCACATTAACATTTTATTGTTTAATTCATCTTAATTTGTAGTAAACTTGTGTAGAAGCTAAGTATTTAATGAATTCAAATACCTTTCACATTATAAAAAAAATTTGAAATTTGAATATAATCTTTTAAAATTAGTTTATTACATTAAAAAAATAGCAAATAATGTATAATTAGACATTATTTTATATATTATATAGTAAATATATATATGTGTGTTGAAAATCCAAACACTCCAAGACGAACGAAGGCTTGCGCACTCAGGATAATTGAGAAATGGGAATTATTCAAGTGACTTCACCAACTCGTGCCATGAGTATATATATATATATATATATATATATATATATATATATATATATATATATATATATATATATATATATATATATATATATATATATATATAATCTACTGGCGGTCACCAGTAGATAGTTATAGTTAGGACCTATTTTCGATAGGAAATCCGCAACATTCTATTGGGAATATCTTTGGCGCCGATTGACGAATCTTCGCAAAATTTTCTAAACTTTTGGCCAGCTCCGCTCCGCTCCTACCCTGAAAGTTTCGCGGTGATTCGTCAAGCGGGGGATGAGAAAAAAGGGGGGTCCCAAAACGCGTTTTCCCCATGCAATTTCCCATAGGATCTGTTGTTGCAGCTACAGCCCGAACCGCTGAACGGAATGACACCAAATTTGGCAAAGAGGTAGCCCTCAGTTCAGACTCGTTCCTTTTGCATATATGGTGTGAATCTGTTCAGTAGTTCCTGAGAAAATGAGGGTAAAAAAGTTAGTGATATCTATGGCCGCGGAGGATCCGCGGACCGTACCCGCACCGTAAGCGCACCCTCCCCGAACCGAGCGCGCACCCTCCCGATCGTGCGCTGAATGCTAATTGGCTGTCGAGTGTCTCTCTACATTCGAAACCAGGAACTGTTGGCGGCCATTTTCTGCCTCGGTAGAAGCGAGGCTGATTAAGTAAGGGGAATATAAAGGGGGCAGAGTGGAAATACTCAGACCCTCTAGAGGTGCTTAGGGGGTCCCAGAAGGACCCCCTGGGGCCCCCCTTTTTAAAAAAAAAACGGCGAAATGGGCGCACGGTGCGCGCATCCTATCGCGTTGGATGCACGGATCCTCTTGCGGTGGGTTCGCGGATCCAAGGGAAAAAAAATGAAATTGTTGGGAGATAAAGATTAAGCTTAAGTGTTTTGTTCTTGAGTGGCTCTAAAAAGAGCCGTTGTGTTCATTGAGAGTTTTTGGTACTTATAAGTAAGTACCTATACAGAGGCTAAAGTTGTTGAGGAAGACTCTGTTTCCTTCATCAGTAAAGTGTACTCCATCTCTCCTATACATCTCTTTCATATTAAAGCGCAGATTGTTATTGTAAATGGACCCCATTCTGTAGTTTCGGAGAAAAGCAGAATCAGATTTATTCACATGTTTCCTGGCTTTCTCAATCTGTGGACAAAAATGATCGGACCCGTTCCATTTCTGCCTTTGGCATATGTTAGAGTACACAAAGGCAGTTTTAGGGAAAAGTGAAATCAGTTGTGCAAAGGTGTCCTTCATAAGCAGTTACAGACCTACCCCAGTCAAAGTGCCTAGGTCATTGCCACCACAGTGCACTATTATGAGATCAGGGTGTTGGATTTGCATGAAGGATTTCACCAATGGCATCAATTGGTGCCACTTTAACCCTCTCTGTCCAATCCATTTAATGTCTACATTTGGCAAACCTAGGTCTTTGTGAATACCTTTGTTTTCTGCATACCTTTGGCTCCAGAAAATGTAGCTGTGTCCCACAATCCACACTGTAACCATCTTGTAAGGAGGTCTGGATGCACTCAGATGGTCTCTCAAAATGAAATGGCAGTTTGGAAAGTAAGATGTTTCTAAAATGGTGGCTTAGATGCAATTTTGAAAAAAGACAAGAAATCATTGGTTGTTTGACAACCTTCTACACTGAAAGGTAGGGTGCATATTTCAGTTTTTTAAACGCATGATTCTTATTGGTTAACAAAAACTGATTGTAAGGAACATTATATATGATAAGCTGATATGTTGAGAAGTCAAGCACACTTGCTGTTTTGATTAGCAACATTGTGTGTGCTGAACTTGTGACCTGTGTGCTCAGTACAGTGTTCCATGACCTGTTTCTATGGTAACGGGCAGAAGGCAGATTGGGGGAAGGGTTGAAGTTTATGTCATTTGGAAAGGGTTGAAATGTTTAACCAATAGAAATGTGTGTTTGCTTTTGAATTTATGTGGGAAGGAATGTGATTTGATGTTTACATGTATATGTGTGGAAAATGAGAGGGAAACTTTGCCATTCTTTGGTTCTGCTGACAGGTGCACAGTGCAGAGATTCTGTATAAGAAAATCTGGTGTGTGTGACTGATATACTTCTTAATCTACAAAACAACTTGAAAGGTGAGTTATTTATTTGTGAGGGGATGTATGTAGACTATTTTTATTTTAATCAGACTAATGTATTTCTTCTGCTAAAGTGTAGGGAGTACTTTTTTTCTCTACAATGTTATTGACAGTGTGTGTGCATGTAGAAACCATTTTGTGATAAGGATTTGCAGTTTTTATATTTTGGTAGAATTAGAAACCCGTCATTGTTTATGAATTTATGAAATGAGTTATGTTTCTGCAGTAAAATGTAGTACTCCTTGTAGATGAAGAAATGTGTTTTGGTATAGTGCAAGGGATAGTGTTGTTTGTCTAGAATCCCACTGTGAGTCTGTGTGCATTTGGGAACCCCTGTGAGAGAAGCATTTGGTAACATTGTGTATTTTCTGACAGATAATTCTTTTAAAACCTGTCATATTGTCAAGTTTTAGTAGCATTAGAAGCCAGTCTTTGCTTATGCGTTGATTAAATGAGTCAGGCATTGACACTAAAGTGCACTTTTGAAATATGCACATTGTGTGCAGTTCTCTTACCACTTCCAGTGTAGTGAATGAGTGAGTGAGTGAGTTTTGGTAAACTCCTAGGGATAGTGGTGCTTGTCTAGAATCACACTGTGAGTCTGTGTGCATTTGGGAACCACTGTGAGAGAAGTGTTTAGTAACATTGTGTATTTGCTGACAGATAACTGTTTTAAAACATGTCATGTTGTCAAGTTTTAGTAGCATTAGAAGTCAGTCTTTGCTTATGCGTTGATTAAATTAGTCAGGCATTGACATTAAAGAGCAGTCGTGAAATATGTAGATTGTGTGTAGTTCGTTTACCACTTCCACTGTAGTGAATGAGTTTTGGTAAAGTCCTAGGGATAGTGGTGCTTGTCTAGAATCATACTGTGAGTCTGTGTGCATTTGGGAACCACTGTGAGAGAAGCGTTCGGTAACATTGTGTATTTGCTGAGAGATAACTGTTTTAAAACATGTCATGTTCTCAAGTTTTAGTAGCATTAGAAGCCAGTCTTTGCTTATGCGTTGATTAAATGAGTCAGGCATTGACACTAAAGTGCAGTCGTGAAATATGTAGATTGTGTGCAGTTCCCTTATCTCTTCCACTGTAGTGAATGAGTTTTGGTAAACTCTTAGGGATAGTGGTGCTTGTCTAGAATCACACTGTGAGTCTGTGTACATTTGGAAACCACTGTGAGAGAAGCGTTTGGTAACATCGTGTATTTGCTGACAGATAACTGTTTTAAAACATGTCATGTTCTCAAGTTTTAGTAGCATTAGAAGACAGTTATGGGTTATGCTTCCATTAAATGAGTTAGGTATTAACAGTAAAGTGTAGTCGTGAAATATGTAGATTGTGTGCAGTTCCCTTACCACTTCCAGTGTAGTGAATGAGTTTTGGTAAACTCCTAGGGATAATGGTGCTTGTCTAGAATCACACTGTGAGTCTGTGTACATTTGGGAACCACTGTGAGAGAAGCGTTCGGTAACATCGTGTATTTGCTGACAGATAACTGTTTTAAAACATGTCATGTTCTCAAGTTTTAGTAGCATTAGAAGCCAGTCTTTACTTATGTGTTGATTAAATGAGTCAGGAATTGACACTAAAGTGCAGTCGGGAAATATGTAGATTGTGTGCAGTTCCCTTATCTCTTCCACTGTAGTGAATGAGTTTTGGTAAAGTCCTAGGGATAGTGGTGCTTGTCTAGAATCACACTGTGAGTCTGTGTACATTTGGGAACCACTGTGAGAGAAGCGTTTAGCAACATTGTGTATTTGCTGACAGATAACCATCTTGGGTGACTTTAATTTTCACCTAGAAGCCTCGGATGACCCTGACACTCTAACTCTAATTAATGACCTAGAGGCGGCTGGTCTCCAACAAATTGTTAAACAGCCCACACACAAAGCGGGGCACACATTGGACGGACTCTTCCCCAGTAACTCAAAAATTACCATCATCAAGGTCATCCCTCTAGTTTGGACAGATCATGCGGCCTTATGTTTTTCCATTCCAATTAACTCTAACAAACCCCCGTCCACACCTTCTACACCTACGAACTTTAGAGATTGGAAAAACATTAATCTGGACGTGCTCACGCAGATAATGCGAGATAGCCCAATGCCAAATGAACAGGATCCCATAGTAGCTTCCGCTAATTACCTGAACAACCTAAAGTCAGCCTGCAACAAGCTAGCACCTAGCAAAACCTTTCACCGAACCAGAAAACTCCCTTCCGCACCTTGGTTCACGGAACCACTCCGACTACAAAGACAATACTGCAGGAATCTAGAAAGGCAGTGGCGTCGCCATTTTAATCCCTGTGAAAAAACCACATACAAAAATGCTTTAGCAAACTACAAAAAACTCCTAATAGCAGAGAAAACCACTTATTACACCAACCAAATCAATCAGGCCAAAAACAACACAGGTAAACTATTCCAGGTGGTCAGTTACTTATCCAACCCCCTCGCACCTCACCCAGAAGGATCACAAGCTCTTTCTGATGCCTTGGCCAAATTCTTCGAAGATAAAGTCAGAGATATTTTTACTACTTTCTCCCCGGACTCGTCACTCACCTCCACTTCTCAACCTACAGTCAAAATTGTTTCAGTTTTTCCAATTTTTGAAGCCACCACGCAAGATCTCATCCAACCTTTAATAGCCCAAACCAAATCGGGTTCACCTTTTGATCCTTGCCCTCCAGGCATTCTTAATCTCATCTCTGAAGCTATTGCCCCGTCACTATCTACCATCTGTAATGCAATGTTTACAACGGGCATCTACCCTTCTGTCTGGAAGGAATCGACCATTAAACCTCTTTTAAAAAAAACCACCCTAGACCCCCGCCTCCCTGCCAGTTACAGGCCCATCGCATGTCTCCCGTTCCCTGCTAAGATCTTTGAAAAAATCATGAACATCCAGTTTTCAACTTTCATACATAACAACAACCTGCTGGACGACACCCAGTTTGGGTTTCGACAGGGCCACGGAACAGAGACTGCGCTCCTAAAAGCAGCGGATGAGATAAGGTCCATTATGGACAACGGAGGCTCAGCGATCCTGATACTCCTAGATCTCTCCGCGGCATTTGACACGGTTGATCATGTCACCTTGATCAACCGTGTCACGGCCATGGGAATAAAAGACAAAGCTAAAGATCTTCTTGCGTCATTTTTGTCTGACCGCCCACAAACAGTGAAGATAGGCAACTATATCTCTCAGACTTTCTCCTTGCCTTGTGGAGTACCGCAGGGATCCTCGCTAAGCCCGACACTCTTCAACATATATGTGTCGGACTTGGCGAGGGTCATAACATCCTATGGAATCTCACTCACTACATACGCTGACGACACCCAATTGGTGTTGTCTGTGTACAATGACGGCACCTCTTTGGCAGCCAATTTCCAAAATGGAATGAGGGCAATAAGCTCCTGGATGTCATCCAATTGTCTAAAATTGAATTCTGATAAAACAGAAGTGATGACATTCGGGAGACTGCAACCTACTTGGTCCCCGCAATGGTGGCCATCTCAGATGGGACAACCTCCTGAACCAGTGACCAAGGTACGAAACCTGGGTGCCATCTTCGATAATAAGATGTCCTTCCAGCAACACGCTAATTCGGTGGTCTCCTCATCTTTCCACATCCTAAATAGGATTTAAAAACTAATCCCATACCTTCCTCCATCTGCAGGCAAAACCTTAGTCAGCTCACTAGTCCTCTCCAAAGTAGACTATTGCAATGCCCTCCTACTAAATGCACAACAAAAGGTCCTCAATAAATTGCAGACAGTGCAAAACGCGGCAGCTAGGACACTGCTATCCATCCCCAAGTTTGCATCCATCTCCCCTTATATCAACCAGTTACATTGGCTGCCGGTGAGAAGCCGGATCAAATTTAAGGCTTTATGCCTAGCATTCAAAGCTATCCACAACCAAGGCCCTCTATTCTTAAGACAAGCCTTCCGCCCGCTTGAACACCTTAGAACATTACGCTCATCCACTGCTCATTTACTAAGGGTCCCTCGAACAAGAAGAGCTAATTGGGGAGACAAGCGCTTCTCTGTCGCCACAGCCAAGTTGTGGAACACGCTCCCCCTCTACATTAAATCTGCGCCAACACTGCTCAATTTCAGAAAAAAACTAAAAACTTGGTTGTTCCCAGCCTAATTACTCCCCGATTCATTGGAAGTTCTACAATTACAGCGCCGAGACACCCTAGGGTAATTGCGTGCTCTAAAAATCGCTCAAATAAATAAATAAATAAATAAATATTAAAACATGTCATGTTGTGAAGTTTTAGTAGCATTAGAAGACAGTTATGGCTTATGGTTTCATTAAATGAGTCAGGTATTGACAGTAAAGTGTAGTCGTGAAATATGTAGATTGTGTGCAGTTCCCTTACCACTTCCAGTGTAGTGAATGAGTTTTGGTAAACTCCTAGGGATAGTGGTGCTTGTCTAGAATCACACTGTGAGTCTGTGTGCATTTGGGAACCACTGTGAGAGAAGCGTTTGGTTAGATCGTGTATTTGCTGACAGATAACTGCTATAAAACCTGTCATGTTGTCAACTTTTAGTAGCATTAGAAGCCAGTCTTTGCTTATGTGTTGATAAAATGAGCCATGATTTGACACTAAAATGCAGTACCATGCAGTATTGTCTTCACTGCACCAGAGCTGAAAATTTAAAAATTTTACCCAGGCACTGTCCTAGAAGTAGTCTGATGATTTAGTCAGTTTCTAAGTACTTATGTTGTGAACCAACCATTACCAAATAGACTGCTTCAAATGTCTATGCAGTATGCATGTAGTTCTCTAACCACCTATACAGTTGTTTTCACACCTTCAATTCCCTAGTCAGTATCCATACACTTATAGGAAACACCCTGTCAGTCCCTTTGCAGTCTTCTAGTGACCCATTCAGCACCATGTAGTAATCCATTCACTGTGCCAAAACGCAAACATTTATAAATTCACTAAGACACTCTGTTTACAGTACTGTAATGATTCAGTCACTGTCTAAGTATTCATGCACTGAGCCAGGCCTTAGCACATGGAGTGCTTCAAACCCCTATGCACTATGCATGTAGTTTTCTAACCACCTACAGACTTGTCTTTTACACTTTCAATTCCCTAGTCAGTATCCATATAGTGCAGCAAACATCCTGTCACTCCCTTTGCACTCTTCTAGTGACCCAGTCAGTACCAAGTACTAATCCATTCCCTGTGCGAAAACCCAACCACTTATAAATTCATCCAGGCAGTCTCCTTGCTGTAGTCTAATCATTCAGTCATTACCGAAGTACTCATACAGTGAGCCGGGCCTTAGTACATGGACTGCTTTAAATGCGTATGCAGTATGCATTCAGTTCTCTAATCAGCTACACAGTTGTCTTTTGCACCTTCAATTCCCCAGTTAGTATTCATATACTTCTAGCAAACACCCTGGTACTCACCCAGTGTGTCTCTTTTTAGTAGTGTAATCATTCAGTCACTTAGCATGTAGTCTTTTAGTGAGGTAGGCTTTAGGGCATGAACTGCTTCAAAGTAGTATGCTCTATGTATGTAGTGTTTTAATCATCGCCACACTTGTGGTTCAGGGTATAGTTTCTTAGTCTGTTTTTATATAAAATGTGTTTGTACAGTAATGGAATACTGTAAATTTGAAAGTTATTAATATACATTTATTTGTGATTCTTTTTTGCAGATACTGTTTTTCAACGTTAAAATTGAGAAATTATGCCAGAAAAAAAAAGAAAAAGAAAAGAAAAGAGACAGGAGGATTATTTGAAGAAACATCAACCACAAGTATTGAATGAACAAGATAATGTGGCTAAAAGAAAAAAAACATCTGGTAAGATCACGAAGCAATTTATTAAAAATGTTTGTAGGAGCAAACAGAATGTAGAGAATGCTGCAACTTCAGAAACATTTTTAAGTAAGAAAAAAAATCAAAATAAGAGGAAAAGTAGAAAAGCAAATGTTCAGTCAAAGGAGATAAAGTATGGTAAAAGAAGACAAAATCAGTATAAGGAAATACGCAAAAAAATATTTTACAAGAGAGTAGTGCATAATTTTCTGAAAGATGTGAAGAAATATAAAAAGAGAGCTTTATTTTATAAAAAGAAGAAGCATATTGAAAGCATTGTGGAAAAGGCTTTTGAAGTAAAAAGGAAACTGTTTATTTTACTGTTAAAAAGAATTCGATCACTAGATAAACCAATATTTGTAATGAAGGCCAAAAGTTTTTTGGGGAGAATGGAAACACAGTTCTAGTTCAGAGCCTTTTTTAATGAAGAGAGTTATTCACTAAGTGAAACATGATTGTATGCAGTTGACACCAGTGGTAGAGGTTATGAGGTTAGTGATGGTTGTCCAATGGAGAAAGAGAAAATGATTGAAAGAATTGCAGAAGAAGTGATAGCTGATGAAGTTTTAGGGAGACGTGCTAAAAACCCTGTGTACACTTGGGATTGCAGTAGTGTTTTTAGTGTACGACAGGAATCTATTGAAAAATTATGTAGTTTTTTACGAGTCTATACTAAAAAAAGTGTAAAACAAAAGATTAAGCTGTTGCAAGGACTAGACCCTTGCAGAGTGAGAAAACATACTGGTTTACAAGGTCATTCTCTGGCTTGTCTTTCTAGGAAAGTTTGTGAAAGTGTTTTTCACCATTTCAGAATGCTGGCAGTTAATCATACTCAAATGCGGAAGTTAGTGAGAAGGTTGTATTATGCAAAAAGTCCAGCACTAAAGTTAAGTGAGTTGAACAGTGCTCTTTTACGTTGGTCAGTTTCAGATGTGAAGCAGGTTTGTGAGGATATTGAGTTTTGTTACTTTGGGCCTCAGCAAGAGAGTGAAGAAACTGACACATTAGTAGAACAAAATGTTGAAGACAATGTAGAACCTGTAATTACAGAAAAATTTGAGGATGAAATCACAAAGTTTAAGGTAATTTCAGGTGAAAAACCAAATGTTTATTGTATTTGTTGTCGGCGAAATCACTATAAAAATCAGACTAGGGGTGTCAATCTGAATTTAAAAAGTGAAATAGAAGATAATGATAAGTGGATGGAATTTGCAACTTATTTGTTGGTAGAGGATTGTTTTGACTTGGGATGTGAGCAGCGTAGTTGCAAATATTGTTACAATAAATTAGATGAGAATAAAATGCCTGCTAGAGCTGTTCATAATCATCTAGAGTTGGTTGCTATTCCTCCAGAGCTGATTGGTTTAAATACGTATGAGTCTATTCTGATACAATGTGTTCACCCGTTTCAGGCTATTGTTCGTATGGAGCCCAAAACAAGTAAATTACCTCCATCAGAGTTGCAAAGAGGATTGAAAGGAAGAGTTGTGTATTTACCATTAGATTTAAGGAAAAATGTTGAAACTATTGGTGTAGATCATGCAGAAAATGAGCCACTAGTCATTCTAGTTAATGGTGTTCCTACTAAGAATAAGAAAATCTGGCAAGAGTTAGTGGATGTTAGAAAAGTGCAAAAGGCATCATTGTATCTGATAAAAAATAATGAGTACTATAGAAATGTGTTTGTTGGAGAAGAAGAAATAGATTTAGCAGAAGATAGTGAAACATTAAGTGGACAAATTGAAAAAGTGGACATGTCCAGATGTGAAGAGATCTATGAACATTACAGTGTACATCCACTTCATTCCTAAGAGGTGATGGGGAATACAATTGAGTTGTTTCAAATGAAAAAAGCAACAGGAAGTCCCATGAGTGTATGGGAAGAGAGCTTGGAAGCTCGTTTCCCGCAGTTGTTTCCAACAGGAAAAGGTGGACGATATGATGAACATCCTGTGCAGATTCCTGCATCTGAATATCAGACAACAAGATTATATGCAGAAGATCCAAGATTTCGACAATGTATCGCTTATATGTTTCATCTTCTGTTTGAAAGTGACTTGTCTGGACTTTCATATGCAGTAAATCACATTTTAAAAACTGGAATGCATCTGCAAAATGTAACTGCAAAGGATTTTATGGATAAAGTTCATCAGAGAGATGCTCATTTAGAATCTCAGTTGATTAATCTGATGGCATGTCAGCGTGAGACTAATGAATATTGGTACCGTCGACATGGAGAACTGAAATGTATGCTATGGAACTTGGGAACTCCTACGTGGTTTCTTACCCTAAGCTGTGCTGAGTACGCTTGGGATGATTTACTTGAATTTCTTCGAGAGGCAAATTCCAATATAAAAAATATTGAATACAAGACACCTGGAGAATTGTGCTCCTTGGATACTGTCAATGTATGCAGATATTTCAATCATAGATTTGAAGCTATGATGTCTTTCATCTGCAATAAGAAGAATCCTCCTCTTTGAGAAATTGTGGATTTCTTTTGGAGAAAGGAGTATCAAGCAAGAGGTGCTCCTCACATACATATGTTGTTATGGGTCAAGGACGCCCCCAAATTTGGAACAGATTCAGATGAAACTGTTTTGTCTTTCATTGAAGATTATGCTACATGTGCTCTTCCAAATAGCAGAGAAGAGAAAAACTTAAAACAACAAGTCTTACGATTTCAAAGCCACAGGTGTGGAAAATACTGTCGACAAAAGTACAACTCAAAGGATAAGTTCTATACCAAATGTCGATTTGGATTTCCACGTCCTGTATTAGCCAAAGGAAGAGTGAACAGTTTTATGTCAGCTGTACGACATACCATCACAAGACAGTCTCCGAAAAACACCTACAACTTAAGAAGAAGCGAAGAATCGAAATACATAAATGACTACAATCCAGTTATTTTATCCATGTGGAACGCTAACATGGATATTCAGTATGTTGCGGACAATTCCATTGCTGTTGCTCGATATGTAACGTCTTACATTACTAAATCAGAAAAGACTGAATTGAAAGAAATGTGGGAAGAGATTTCTCACGAGAAGAGTCTAAGTAAGAAATTATACAGTTTCAGTTTGAAGATGTTATCGCATCGTGAAATTGGAGCATATGAATGTTCAGATCGGTTATCATCTGCAAGTCTATATTCCAAAAGCAGAAGAATCATTTGGGTGAGTCTAGGTCTTGCAGGAATGCGAAATCGGGTACTGAAATCTGTTCAAGAAATTGAATATTTAGCAGAAAATGACCCTGAAAGTACAGATATTTTGAAAACCAATATGTTGGACACATACTATCCAAATAGGAGTCATCATCTTGAGGACATGTGTCTCTATGAAGTGCTGCAAAACTACACTTTTAAACAGAATACTACAGAGAACATCAACGATGGAAAATATGCAGTGATTGGTTCCGAAGGATGTCTGGTGAAACAAAGGAAAGGAAATTTAATTAATCACAGAAAACTGAGTTGCGACACTGCTGACAAAAGGGAATTTTACTATTTAGCCCTTTTGCAAATGTTCAAACCATGGCGTTCAGAACTGGAATTACTTGGAGATTTTCCCAGCTATGAAGATTCATTTAATGCTTCTAAAGATAGCATACAATGTAGTGCTTTCGCAAATTGTGTCAAAATGTTGAATGATGAAATTGATCAAGAAGCTATAATTGCAGCTGAGATTGCTAGAGACAGTTCTCAAGACAGTCAAAGTTCTGCTGCACTGAGTCAAGATCCACTAGGACAACCAATTGTTGAAAATGAAGCAGCGATTGCAATGAATGAGGTGGAAACAGTAATGTATCAAGCACAAGAAGATGCAATACAGTTAGGAAACTTGGAAGAGCAACTAAATGTTGAACAGAAACAAATATATCAGCAAGTAAAAGAGCAGATTGACAATGGATTACTTCATGAAAAGAGAGGGTGCTCATGTACATCATTTCAACCTCTCCTAATTTATGTGAGTGGTCAAGCTGGAACAGGAGAAAGTTTATTAATTAAAGTAATTACAAGTTATCTGCAAAAAACAACTGAGTCGCATTTGTCTTGTGTTGTCACTGCTCCAACTGGGTTGGCAGCACATAACATTAAAGGAATTACTTTACATCGTTTACTAATGCTGCCAGTAGAGCATGAGAACAAATTGGAATACCACAAGCTATCTGGAGAAGCTTGTTGTGAAGTTTCAAGAGTCCTGAAGAAAATGAAACTTCTCGTTATTGATGAGGTGAGCATGGTTTCAAACTTGATGCTTGCCTTTGTGCATTTAAGAATGCAGCAAATTCTTAAAACAGAGTATGACGTGTTATTTGGAGGAAAAGACGTCATAGTTTTTGGAGATCTACTGCAACTGACTCCGGTAAAAGGACAACCGGTATTTAAAACACTTGCTCATGAAGATACCAGAAAGTCTCTTGGCAGTGATGGTAATGTGAACATTTGGAGTAATTTTGAATACAAAGAACTGACAACAAATATGCGACAGGCAAATGATGCTGAATATGGAAGTATTCTTCAAGATATAAGACTTGGAATTCTTTCAAAACAAGGGAAAGAAGCTTTGGAGAGTCGATTACTTTGCAATGTGTTTCCAACTGAAAATGCAGTTCCTGCAAAAGTGTACGTGGAAATTGCTAAAAATAAGTCAGTGATTTGCTTAATGCCAACACTGCATGAGTGTTCAATATTCAACGAAGAATTATTAAAACTGGAAAATGAAGAAATTGTAAAAATGGAAGCCATTGATAAAATACTGCATGAAGGAATCACTATTATTTTGACGGGTAAGTTGAGATCAAAACTGGATTGTTTAGAAAAAAAAATATCTAAAACTGCTGGTTTAGAAAAGACACTATATGCGTGTGTAAACTGTCGTGTAATTGTAAGGCATAATTTGGATGTAGAGAAAGGTTTAGTTAATGGTGCATTGGGCAAAGGGGTGGATTTTGTGAATTATCAGAAAAAAGAAGGAATTTAATTTTTTAAAATTAAATTTGATCAGATTGAAGAAGTTAAAGAAATTGCTCGTTGTTCAATTTGTTTTTTGCTTGTTAAAGATTTATATGTCCGTAGGAAACAATTTCCATTTTCTCTGGCATATGCAGCGACTATTCATAAATCTCAAGGATTAAGTGTAGACAGTGCATTGGTGAACATTGGATCTACCGTATTTAAAGAGGGTATGGCATATGTTGCTTTGTCGTGAGTCAGAACATTATCTGGTTTGTTTTTGATTGATTTTGATGAGACAAAGGTTACTGCAGATGCAAACTGTGTAAAAGAGTATAATAGGTTAAGAAGGGTGTATGCTCCAAATTTAGGTCAATATCCTGTATTTGAAAAGCGTGTGGTTGGTCGAAAAAGAAGGTTAGAGAATATCTGTTCTGAAGGTGTCAAGAAAAGAAAAGAACAAGATAATGTTGTGATTGCAGGTAAAAAGAAATTGGACACTGTTGTAGAGATTGTTGGTTATCAGTTTGAAAATAGTTCTGGTGTCAACTGCTATGCAGTGACTATTCATAAATCTCAAGGATTAAGTGTAGACAGTGCATTGGTGAACATTGGATCTACGGTATTTAAAGAGGGAATGGCATATGTTGCTTTGTCGCGAGTCAGAACGTTATCTGGTTTGTTTTGATTGATTTTGATGAGACAAAGGTTACTGCAGATGCAAACTGTGTAAAAGAGTATAATAGGTTAAGAAGGGTGTATGCTCCAAATTTACCTCAATATCCTGTATTTGAAAAGCATGTGGTTGGTCGAAAAAGAAGGTTTGAGAATATCTGTTCTGAAGGTGTCAAGAAAAGAAAAGAACAAGATAATGTTGTGATTGCAGGTAAAAAGAAATTGGACACTGTTGGAGAGATTGTTGGTTATCAGTTTGAAAATAGTTCTGGTGTCAACTGCTATGCTAATGTAGTGTTCAATGTTGTTTTTTATCTTGAAGTTTTGCAAGAACAAATTATGGAGAATCGGCAAAAAAGATTTTGTTCTCTGTTGCATTCTGTTTATGAAGAATTGACAACAGATAGAAGTAAAATACAATCTGTTTCAGATGTTCGTAGTCTTTTGGATGTATGTTCTGGTTCTACACAATTTACACAAAATATCCAACAAGATGCTCAGGAATTTTTAATGTATATGCTTACCATTTTTGTAAATGAAGGTGTAGAAATAGAAAATATTTTTGGCCATTCTTACAAATGGGAACATTATTGTGGAAATTGCATGTAGACATGTAACACCAATGTAGACACTGAGAGATTTCTGTATTTAACATTACCAGACTGTAAATCAGTGTCTTTCAATAAATTAGTGAAAGGTGCAATTCAAAACATGGAGTGTAGCCAATGTAAATCAGAAATGTTATCCACATTATTCTTAACAAAATATGGAAAATACATAATTTTAATGATGCAACGTTGTACAGCTGACGGAAGAAAATTGGATACTTTAATAAAACAATTTGTAGCAGCACAACTATCAATATCAGGAAGGACTTTTGTAGCAATTGCAATAATTTTCCATGTTGGTCCTTCCACTGCATCTGGACATTACACTGCCTATCTAAAATGTGACAAAGGCTGGACACTTTGTAATGATGCCCAGTTGATTTACAAATAACGTTTGCCTAGTGAATCACCAAATTCCTACCTAATATTTTTAAAGCCAAAGTTTTGGGAAGATAATTCACTCTCTGAGGAATTTATTATTATAATTTAATAGGACTACCATTGGACAATTTACAGAAAGAAGAAGTGTAAAAATACCATTTGGCCTCAAGGAAAGGTATATTTTTGAATTATGGACTTTTTGGTGGTCATTTATTCGGTGATTATTTTAATGCGGCAACATTTACAGTTTTTAGAATTTAAAGTTATAAAATTTTGTAATCTGTAAGCATTTCATATATGTGTGATTTGTATTTTCTGGTATTTTACTGAGAATAGTATGTTGGGGTTTTTTTTTTTTTTTTTTTTTTTTTTTTTGAAAAACCTTTATTGACATTGCAAGCAATAACAGCAATAACAAGTATGGGCCTACAACCCCCCGGGGCCGGCCGCTAAGCAGTCAGAGCAACAGAGATCAAATGTTAACACAGGCAGCACCTCGGGGAGCAGCATCTTCATGCTAATATAGTCTGGCCAGTGAACAGCGCAGGTAGGACACCAGGATGAAAAAGGGTTTTCATTTTATAATGGAAAAAGACAGAAGGATCAGGTGCCGAACAATTTCCCAACAGCGATAAGAGGCAGGCAGAATAATAAACGTAAGCAATAAACAGCAATCTATTGGATCAATGGCGAAGACACAGGAAATTCAGGATGGGGAAGAATATCATGCCCAGTTGCGCCTGCAGTCCCCTGCCCTAAAGCCCAGAGAACACCCCGGAAATTGTGGCACACATGAAAAGGCAACGATTCACAACAAAGGAGGTGTACCACGCTGATCCCAGAAAAGAAAAAACAAGAAGAATCAGAGAAGAAAAAGGAGGCCATGGAAAAAGGAGATTAAAGACTAAAGAATCCCCTCCCCCAACCCCCCACCCTGCACCTCTGCAGATGAGTACGGACCCCCCCCCAGCAGTGTGCCTGTCGCCCTGGAACCAGACCCGAAATATAGAAGAAACAGGGAAAAAGGAGTAAAAAAAAAAAAAAGAACCCCACCAGACGGGGGGGGGGGGGTAGAGAGAGTATTAATAAACTGGAGGAGGGCCTTCTAAAACATGCCCCCGGCTTCTCCCTCCCGCACATTATGTTTCCCCCAAAGCAAACAGTAAGCAACACAAAATCGACCATGTCAAAGAAAGATGGGGAGCATTTTGCACCTACTATACCGACAGTTATACCATGAGAGCACGCAACCCCGAGCCCGCCCGCCTATTAGCCGACCACCTCTGAAAGATCATTCTTATCCTTGGCCACTCTTGGCAAATCCGCCCATGCATACCCCTCGACCCGGCGCCATGTCCAATGATACACGGTAAAGGAGCGTCCAAAAACGACCAGGAAGCGACGCACCCCGGTGGGGTGGAAGTCTCTGAGTACCAACCCAGTCAGCATTATGGAGGAACGTCTTTCCCAGTGCTGCCCCAGGATCTGCACTGCACACAAGGTCCAGGAAGGCGGAATCAGCCAGAGTAGACAACCGTTGCTTGAGTTTTCCCCGGGTCGCCGGAGGCCGCGCACCGGACAAGGCCACCCCCCCCCCACTCAGGTCCGATACCTCCGGGACAGATCAGACCCACAGCCAGCCGATCACACGATAGTAGACTGTCCGGAGTTTCCAGCTGGTCACTAGTCACAGGGGTGGCCACGACATTGTCGTCCTGAGTGCAGTGCAGGAAGTCCCTGTGTATCTGAGGACAGGCAGGCCGCAACTGTCCCAACGCTGATGCCACACCATCAAGCCTACTCCCCAATACCCAAACGCCATGAAGCAAGGTGGAATGAAGGGCACCGAGAGCCTCGAGAAGGTCACAGTACCCCAGCACAGCTCTCTGCGATCGCTCCGCTACACTCCCCAGAGTCGCACACTCCCGATCCTGCTGTGACCTGGTGGACAGGATGGTAGACTTCATCGTGATAAGATGGCCGCCGGGTAGGTCCAACCCGTATTGGGACCGGGACCCAGGGGCAAGCGCATCAAGGTCCATGTCGCTGGCAAACAGGGTTCCGGAGGCAGACAAAAATGTATCCGTTATGTAGTCACAGGCAACAGTCGTCCCCACCACGGGCCAGCGCCCGCGAAAATCCGGGAGCAGCCCGCAGGAATCAGGGCGAGTTACGGGCGGCGTTCGAGCAGCTCACCGTCGAAGGCAGAGGCAATCACCGGAGAGTCGTGGAACTGCCACCCCGGGCATGCACTTGTTCCGCTCCGCTTAGTGGTAGGGAGCGACCACGGCGAAATGTAGGCCGATAGTCGCACCGATCCGGCAGTCCGACTCCACCCAGTCACCAAAGGCCGCTGTTGTTAAACTGCCACCCGGCCAAGGTGTCCACTCGAGGTCCCGGCTCCAGGGCCGCACAGGCCGCAAATTGCAAATACCCGTTTCTCCGGCAGTACCGCCGCCAGAAACTTCGGAGTCACTCGATCGGTTGCCGCTCTCATTCACAAACACGGGCGCATAGCGCAGGCTGAGGATCTCATGCAGGATATCCGTGCGGGATACGGAGGTTCACGGAGCCGGGAGTCTACGCTGCCGTCCCGGTCGCCACCTTGGCTCCTCCTCTTGTTGGGGGTTTTTTAATAATCTTTCTGATTGTTTTTTTTTTGTCCGCTGTTAAGTGATGAGTACGATTGAAATCACTATTTCTAGTGAAATTCAATATATTCTGAGAACAGCGAAAAAGGCAAACAAATTACTTTGTGGAAATTATGCTGTGTTATAAAAAATGTATTATTACATGTTATAATTTTTTTTTCTTTTCTTTCACAGATCCAAATTTTAAAACAAGCAATTTATATGAATTTAGATTGCAATGAATATATGAAAAAAAATGTATACCATTTTTTTATTCCTATTATTGTAAAGGTAAGTTTAACTAAGTCTCAATATGCAGAATGAGGAGGTCTGCAAGAAGCTACAAAGTTGAAACATGTTTCTAAAAACACTCTGTTTATACGTATGTAGTTTTCAAATCTGACCATAATCAGATATTATGTGACCTGCAAAAAAAGAGATTTGAAGGGTTCATAATATTTCCCATTGTACCTATTGAAGGACCTCAATCATTTCAATCATTCTTCTTTGAACATCTTTGGAGACAAAACTCTGTGCTTACCTTCTATCATTCGCAAGGAATTTTGAAACCGGAAATATGTCACTTTTTGTAACATAGTTATTGTGCAAGACACTCTTTCATATTTACAAAGAGAGGAAAAGGCGCTCTGTGCACTTTTTATACTCCATGTAAATACAACCTCATCATACACACCACTTTGCGTTGAAAGGGTGTTCTATAAGTGTTGTTGTGTATGATTGCACTGAATACTCATAGAACAAGACACATGTCTAGATTTATCAGAAATCATGAATCTCGATATGTGTGTGAATGGTGCACCATTCGAAAAAATTGGTGTAGGAAAGCACAACAAAGAGAATTGTTTTAATTTCTCCACATTTTTATATCTTCAATGCATGCTAAAATGTTCAGCATACATTGAAGGAGAAAAATGTGTTTTCTGATTGTTTTTGTGCAGGAAGGTGTGTCTTCCTGCACAAAAAACAAACAGCACATGACACAGCTATCCTTGCACTATGGTGCAAGGGTGCCTGTGTCACCACATGGCTGCAGTTTAAGCAGCCGTGCAGAGAGAAGCATAGATTTGCAACATATTTATGTACATATGTTGCATCCGTGTGCTTCGGAAGTACTACAGCACACTGCAGTTAAAGAGGTTACTGTGTGATGCTGCAGCATTTCCTCATAGTTCTGCACTTATACATTCACCATACGCAACTAATGCATTCATTCAGTCAATTATGTACTACACATACATTCATCTAAACTTTCACACACTAACAAAGAAATGTAGCTCTTTTTTTAAACCAGGAAAGTTAGTTCTTACAAGAACTTTTTTTTTCTTCTTCTTTTATAATTTTTTTTTAGTTTTCTGAACAATTTTTAAATTGTTTTGCTTTTTCTGCACAAAAAAAACAAAAAACAGGAGAAGCCAAACAATGAACTTCAGGGAACAATAAAAAAAAACATAAAAAACTAGCAAATGTGACTTTCTTGCCGGCGGCAGATCAGATCGATTGACTGCGCACCATAGCACAAAGTCGCATTGCACTTAGTGCAGAGCCCTTTTAAAAATTGAAATTGAGGACGGATGTCCAAGGTTTGGGCTGATGGACTCTTGATGTGCTCGGCTGCGATGAGGTGGATGGCGCAGGAGCAGGAGTGTTTCTCATCCGTCGGCACTCTTCTCGTGCAAGATTGTTTGGATGAAGGGTCCTCATGTGCTTCATCATACTTGCCGTGCCACACGAGTATTTCTTATTAGGATCCCCTCGCGACAGGACTCTTTTGCAAATCTTGCACGTGACCAAGGTGGCATTGGTCTTATTCTGCCCCTCGGGAAAAGTAAAAAATTTCCACACCACTGACGAAAAACGTTCTTTGGGTGGTGCCTCCTCCAAAAATTCATCCTCAGAAGTATGAGGAGATGCAGGTGATGCCTGCTGCCCTGAAGCCATTTTTGGTTGAAAAAAGTTAGATTAAGTGTAAACTTAGTCTAAAAAATCTTCTTCTCTCCAAAGAGATGGTGCTCTAAAGAAGGTCAAAGAAGAATGATTGAAATGGGTGGGGTCTTTCAATAGTTAGAAGAGGAAGTGTAATGAACCAATCAAATCTCTTTTTTTGCAGGTCACATGGGATCCGCGCACCCTGCGCTTACGCAGCACGCACCCAATGCGCATCCGCGAAATTGAATTACAAAAAATTATAGGATTGGATGTAAAAATATATTAGTTTTAAGACTAGTTTAGAGTTTGTCTTCAATTAATATTCACATGAAATAAATATATATATGTTTTTTTAAATGTTAAATATTTCGCGGGATCCGCGCACCTACCGCGTTATAGACCCAGATGACGCATCGCGGAAGCGCGTAAAGGTCGCGTTACATACATCAAACGTGTCGCCTATAGGCTGGGAGTCGTGTACCGGTCGCATTGCAATCGCGCACTAAACATGTACCCAACGCGTACCATGCGCGGATGCTATCGCGTAGGGATCGAGAACGGTGCGCATAGGGTGCGCGGATTAAAAAAAATATATATATATATAAAATAAAGTTTTGAACATATAGTTAAAAAAATGTTTGAAAAACCCATTAAGATCAAATAATATTTTGTAATTTTTAAAAGAATTAATTGAAAAAATAAGTTAAAAAAATGGTGATAAAAAAGTATTTTAAAAAGAACGTAATTAATGAAATTGACACACTGAATTTGAAAAATATACAAATCCAATCAAAATCATTAAACATGATATCTTCAGAGATAAGTTATAGATAGGAATTAGCATTTAAAAAACCTTTGAAATTCACTGAAAAAACCATAGGTTTCATGCACGTTATAGTTAGGGATTGGCATTAAAAAACCTTTGAAATTCACTGAAAAAACCAAAGGTTTCAGGGGCGGTATATTTAGGAATTGCCATTTAAAAAACCTTAGAAATTCACTGAAAAAAACCATAGGTTTCAGGGGTGTTATAGTTAGCTGGACATTTCCCTCATACAAAACCCTAGAAATTCCCCTGTTATAGTTAGTTCAGCTAACTATAACTCGCGCCCCCGCAATGCACTGCTGATGACGTCACATATTACATCACTCATGACATGGTCAGTGACATCACTGATGACATCACTGATAACATCTCAAATGACATCACTGAGCCTGGCCCATCTACTGCCTATGGCAGTGGGCACTAATTCCTTTTTTCCCATGGTATTGGCATGTTTGATTGCTGATCCCAGTCCTTTAAGGAGGGCCCTATTCAGGGTTTCCTGCAGCCCTAGTATCATAAACTACAAACTACTCTTTATCCCAGTGACATATGATCAAATAATGACAGAACAATTTATTTCTCCTAAAAACAATAAACATAAGAAATATCAGGCCAGATGTATGAAATGTTTGTTTCGGTAATCGGTCATAAATAGGTTGGCTATCTTTAAAGGGTATGTTTGGAATGTATCAAAGTGGTTTCCAACTCCTGTGACAAAAATAGCAATGTAAACCAAATCTTACTGACTTGCTTTTTTTGCAATTGAAATTTGCAATTACCTTTTACCGATTACCAATTTGCATTTCTTATTTTGAAATGTACAATTGATTTGCAAATTGTGAATGGTTGCAAAAACAGGTTTTTGCACTTCCTAATTAGCTGCAAGTGGGAGTAAGTGGTAAGGAGGTGCAAACTATAAAAGGGTTGGAAACTTTGGCCCTTATTTATGAGGACTTGCACGGCCGTTGTGTCATTTTTTTGTGTCACTGCGGCGGGGTAAACAATGCCCCACACTGCGCCCTATTCACAACGTGATGCATCTAGGCAGATGCGTCACTTTGTAAGGTGTGCGCTACATTAAACCTGTGTCAGGTATAATGTATGCAGGGTGGGCGTTCCCACAAAAAAAGCCTTGTAGAAGTGGCACAGTGAAATCTATTAGATTTCACCGCGCCACTCCTACGACTTGACAATCACAATCCTTATGTTTGCTTCAAGCAAGCGTGAAGACTGACACGGGGCCTTTTACATGGGACTCGCCCCATGTGTAATGACACATTGCTGGAGTTGCGTCAGTTTACCGACAATACTTCAGCAATGCGTCTTTACTGCGCCACCAGATACGTCAGAATTCCTGATGTATCTGTGCAATCCTTGCGACATGGAGTGCTGAAGTGTAAATACAGCACATCCATGGTGTTGCAAGGATGGCGCAGTGAAAAGTGTTTTCCCTAGCGTTGTGACACTTTTCATAAATGAGGACCTTTCATTTTTTTCCACAGAGGCTGCTTTGTATGCAATGGCGAGGAGGATGAGGCAGTTTGTTCCACTCCACCGCAGGAGAAGACAAAGACAGGAAAGCATTTTCAGAGTCAGGGTGACTTTGTTTCAGCAGACTGCGAAGGAGATATATAGCAAGTATAGTTTCAGCAGGCCTGGTATTTTAGATTTAATAGCTGAGTTAGACCCTGTGTGGTGTAGGAACACACAATACGAATGGGGTGCTTCTATAGCATCCCACTTTCATGTACTTTGCTGTCTAGAATTTTAGCCTCAGGAAGATATTGGGGATTTGTTGCCACAGTGGGAGGGGGTTTCCCAAAGTGCTCTTTCACATTTTTCACAATTTATTGAATGCTATGCTGCTAAACATTCATAGATCTATTTTGTTCCCAGCTCACAACAAGAATTGCAGCAAACAAAATTAGATTAATTGTGTGCGCCACATTGCCCACAGGTTACAGGTTGTGTTGATGGGACACAATTTATAATTTGCTCTCCTGCTGGTACTAAATGTATGTATCGGGCTCAGAAGAGCCAGCACTCCTTAAACATTCAAATAGTTTGCAAAGTCGGCTTTTTAATTATTTACTTAAAATATCCAGGTTCTACCTATATCTCCAGTATCTTTCACCACTGTGCCCTAAACAACCGGCTTTGAAAAACAGAATTTGGGTAGGATTATCTTTTAGGTATTTCTACATTTCACATTTATATGTAACAATTCCATTTTATATAGGAGTGGTGTTAATTGTATTTTTCATTTGTATTAGGTGACAGTGCTTATGCACATGGATTTTGACCCCATACCTCAATGCAAGTACAAGGAGTGAACGCCATTATGATATTGCCTACAAGCGAACAAGCGCAGTTATAGACCACACTTGTGGGCTGCTTAAGGCAAACTTTTGCTGCCGTTATAAGACTAGGGGAGCAGTTCAGTATTCACCTCCAGAGGTACATGCAAGATCGTGGCAGTGTGTGGTTTGCTTCACAATATGGCTACATATAAGGGACTTCAAAAGCAGCCTAAGCAGAACAACTCTGATAAAAAGGAAAATTACCCACCCCGAAACATATCCCAAGGTGCCTGCAGAGTCGTAGATGGAAGTGAGCGATGCAGTTACTTTACCAACAATTATTTCTAAGGTAAATGCCGTTCAAATGAACCATGCAATGTGTAATGAGGTAGTCACAGTTAAAATGCAGAAAAGTTTTTATTTCCATGTTTCTTCAGAAGAAAAATTAAGAGTCTCAAAAGAGACTGCGTAAAATGTTTTGTTTTTCACATTTCTAAATGAAAAATAAAGTAACAAAATTAATTTAGATTTGTTTGTTTTCTTGGAATGGGCCTCTCCAGGTCAGTTGCCAACCTGACCACTTCTAAATCAGCGGCCAGCCTCCATTTACACCTAGATCTTATAACATCAGAGATAGATATACTACAGTGGCTAAAAGCCTCTTCACTCTCTAAAGCAGGGGTAGCCATTCCACTTTAACGTATTCGGGTAGTTTTAAAAATTCAAGACACAATGTAATCTGTCCAAGTCATTTTGACACATCTGTGCCACAATAGGACATTTCTTGCTGGATATGTATGGTGCAACGACTGAGTATCCCTTTTGAAGCTGCCCATCTTTCTATTCTTTTTCCAAGATGTTATATTTTAGATAAAACAAGTTGATATTTATTATTTGTTGCTATGTCTCCTCAATAATAGAATCACATAATGGCTTCATTATTTCATTTAAATTGTCAAAATTAACTCATAGCAGATATCTTCATCCATGGTTCTTGTAAGCATGTTAATGGCATTCAATTGTTTTGTTTGAATGTCTAACTGTTACTTTCATTTAGAATGCTTTATTGATATAATATGAGAATAAAAGATAAATACAACATATATATATAATGTTCAAACAATTCAAATCAAGTACTGTGAATAAAGGAGAGAAATATGAATAATTTATCAATTTCAATACCAGAAGCCGACTTGAACAATATAAAGAGTTTTACAAAAGCATATGCATTTAAGAATTTTTGGGAAAGAGAAAGGAGAGAGGAAGGAAGGAAAGAAAGAAAGAAGAAGAAAGAAAATTAGAAAAAGCATGTCATAAGCATAACAGTGTTGCAATAATAACAATTTTAGCTTGTTAAACATTTAAACATTTTTGAGAGTTCATATCTGGTAACCATAGAAGAGAGCAGAACAGCTTGCCTAGATATGAATGTTGTGAGTGGTGTCCATAATAAATCTTGTTTAATCGTTAAAGGGATAGAGGTAGCATGTGAATGATCCAGTCTATGAAGATGACGTAAAAGATTCCACCAGCCAGTAAAAGTAATTTTAGTGGTATACTTCCAATTCGTGGTAATAATCTGTAGGGTAATAGTTATTATCAAATCAATAAAATTACCCACACTCCCCCGAGAGCACCATATAAGGGAGTAACCTCCCCAAAAATGTGCAAAATATCAAAAGAGATAGTCGTAGACAAAATTTAATTCAACGTCTTCCAAATGAGCATCCAAAGTGTTTTAGCCATAGGACAAAGAAAATGTGTGGCACCTTTCTTAGCAGATCTGGTTGGAAACCACGGTTGGAGTGGTAAGAATCTTTGACTTCTGAGTGTCTGGATAAAAGAGTTTGTTCTATGCTGTGTAGTAGTTCATGCATTTCTACTAGATCTAGGTGTGTGTCTTCTTGAAGGTAAAGTTATTTCAGACAGTATCGGTGCGATACCCATTGCTTAAAGCATATCATTGTTGTTAAACTCCTGATCGGCCTCATCTTCCACATTGCGGGCATCATGTTCCTCTATAGAGTTGTCTTCTATCTCTATAAATAAAACGACATGTAAATTTAATTAATCTATTAGCAGTTTTGAATGACACATAACAGATTATGTTGAAGTGTAAGCATCTAAAATCTATGATGCCCTATTTTTTGCATTTCAGAACCATAATACAAATGATCTATATTATTGTATTTAGTTAAGCAATTACACTATAACACAATATTTAAATTTGCATTCTATTTAACTGATGCAACCTCTAAGACTTTCATTGGAATGCAAATCCCATAATGCAATTTCATGAACATAAAACATGTCAATGGATTGAGTAGTTAAATGAGCCCAAATCAACTTTTATCTGTATATACACACTTAAATGATAGTTATGATGAAAATGCTTTAGAATCCTTGACAAACTATAAGAGACCGAGGGCTATACATTCGTCACTGTTTGTTACCACACACATAGATTATGTTCTTCATACAGTGCTGAGTTTCTGCCTTCTAAGGTCTTGGAATATCTTTTATACATAAATTAACTGGCTTGTTTATCTCCTGTCTGTGTTTTTATGAATCTGAGGCACAGAGAAGAAGGCTATTTGCATTTATTTTTGCTGTACTGAGGTCCCAATCACTTTACCTTCTTTGTCAATGAGGAGGATGTTGTTTTCCTCCCTTCTTGAATGAAGTCAATTACTTCCTCTAGGAATAATAACAATGACGATGATTGCACTTAAGCATCAGAGCAAATTGCAAGTGTTTCTTTGGGAATTCCTTTCTCCTTAATTTGGGACTTTTCCTGACTTTAAGCATCTTCCTCTTCTTCTTCTTCAAACTAAATTGCTAGGTTTTGGCTGGATACTTAGATTTTTCAGCCTAGACAAGTTGTTCCAGTTGCTCCCATTTTACAATTTGCCCTTTTTGAGCTAACTGACTTCCTACTACATGTGAGGCAATGTTAGGACTTGACAAGATCTGATTCTGTTGCTATCAGATGAAAACCATACCTTTGTCAATAGGTAAGATTCACAGGACAGAAGCCAAATTGGATTTCAGGGCTTGAGTCATTTGTTGGAGGCTATAATACGGCGGTGTACATTGAATAAGTCTTTCTTCTCTCAGTATAGTTGACTGGTTTCTTCTTTTCACTTCTCACTCTAGGTTTTATAGCCCTAACTTCTCAATGTACATTTTGGCTCATGTTTTGCTCCTTGAATCCTGTGAATCTGTGTTTGAACCTAATGAATTTAGCAGTCCTGGTGTATTCCATGGTGTATCAGAGCAACCACCCTCTCACACCGAGAGTAGTATGCCCCATCTTGGGCAAACCTCTCCCCTACCCCGCCATATATGTTTAGATGTTTGGCCTGCCTTCTTGTCTGCTTCCCAAAGCAAAGTCATTGATGGATTAACTGGACAATGAATCAGGCATTCAAAATCCAATTTTTGCACAGCCTCAGTTGGTTCAATTATAGTTAATGATGATTAATATTTACCCCCATACACTCATGGGCTAAGATTGGCAAAACAACTAACTGTCAGGGTCTGTCCGGGACTTGGGCAAAGACTGGTAACTGGGTAGAAAATGAAGCAGAAAAAGGAGTACCGCACTGCCCAGGATCACACAGGAAGTCAGAGGAGAAAAGGGATCCCAAGGGAAAGCCTGCACGAAGGAACAAGATGGCTAAGACTCAGAAAGGACAGGCACTCAAGAGGCGGTTCAGCATTCAGAATCACTACACCGAGGATGGATGTGCAATACACTTATATATAAAACAACATTAACAATAAAGGGAATATAGGGTAAAGCACTCAGGAGCTCCACACGGTAAGACTGAAGCTCAGTAAGTTCCTCACCCACAATTGCTGCTACAGATATTGACTGCAAATACCCACATATAGGATATGGATGCAAGGGCAGGGTCTGTGGATCTGATACCTATGATGATGTTATAAATGTAACTCAAAGACAATACTCACAGTGAACAAGAAACACAACCTAGATTGTCAGCTGTGCTCGTGGATCCTGGTGATCAAACAGCAACACACAAGGCAGTAACAGCAAGGGGGTAGAACTAAATACAAGCACAATAGACAAGGAGCTAGCAAGGAGGAGTGCTTAACAGGAAAGGAAGGAAATCACAGGACACACTTGGCAGAAAGCAAGTAGCAAACATACAAGGTAACAGAAGCAAGACAGCAGGAATAGAAAGACAGTAAACTAGGAACTGGAACCAAGGAAATGGGAAGAAAAGCAGGGACTGGAAAAGGATATACAGAAGGGGAGGCTACAAGGGTATACTAGAACAGTATTGAATCAGGAGCCAAGAAAACAAGATAGCACCAAAGGCTGTGCTGGAGCAGGAACAAGAATTGAGCAAATGCTCAAAAGTCAAAGTAGCACTACAGGCAGTGCTAGGTCAGGACCAAGGGAAACTGCTGCAGCTCAGGAGCAAGGAATGCTAAGGCTCAGGAGTCAATGAAGCACTGCAGACACTGCTAATTCAGGAACAAGGGCAACATCAGCAGCTCAGGAACAAGTAATAACTAAATCTCAGGAAAAACTGGAAACAAGGATATTCCTCCATCCATTCTTGGCCTGCAGGGATGGAGACGAAGCAGTGAGCAGGGAATTGTAGGTAACAGAGTGTCAAACCTGTGCATGCTGGCTTCAGGCATGAGCAGGCTCTCTTTCAAAAAACCCGGCATGTATTGGGCATGAATGGCAATTTGCAAGTAGAATCCAAATGACTGGAAGTTAGTATATGCATGAAGGGGAGGGACTGGAAGCTTATTAGAACACAGGAAAGTTATACTATGCATTCCTCTGGTGGTGGGTGCGAGACTGCAGGGAGCGAATCGTGACACTAACCCCCGATAGTTCTCCTGCAGTCTAGATTTAAAGATACGTTTGATGAGGCTGACTATGTGTGATCCCTCAGATCCTGTGCCTTCCCACCATTGTTGTCAAACACTGTTTGGCTGCCCCTGTGAGTTAAGGTTGTTGCTACAACATTTCATTCGTATAAGGGCTTTGGCCCAGCCCTTTTCATCCGTTAGTGTGTCACTCATATTTTTTTCTATCAACTACAGCATGCAGTAGGGGGCAATAGGTCACCCCACTTCAGCCAATGGCTAACTTTGCTGTGTGTGAAACAATTCTGCTTTTTCACCAGGTACACATCAGCACAGAAAGAGTCAGGACTAATTTGGCAATGTGTGCTTCCTTTTTCTATAGAAACATTTCTATTGTTTGAAAACAATAGTAAAAAACACAGTTGCTCTAAAATGTACATAAAGTGTAAGTACAGCGTCAGATAATGCCCTCATGCCATGTTCCCTCCCCTCTCAAGCTTAATAGTAGGGGAGTATTTCAGTGCCAGTTCTAGTGCTGGAGGCCGTGGTATGTCCACCATTTCTTCCATATGGCTTCATATTTGCGGGGTCAACCCCTTGCCACATAAATTTCTCCAGTTTGCCAAACCAGTCCATGCTTTTAATCCATGCCTCCACAGGCAGAGCTGTTAGAGAGGTCCGTACTCTAGCACTATTCCGTTTTGGCTACCACAGTTACAATGTGTGCTTTCTGAGACAAAAAAAGTACTTTTCCTTTTTTCTTTTTTGTATTGGTGAAAGCCCGGAAGTAATAACGTTTTATAAAAACTATGACAAAACAAGCACAAGCGATTTCAGCCACTGCCCGGCGAAGGCACTACCGGGCCATGGGGTGGTAAACACAAGGTCACTTCACCAGTAATGGTCATTCATAGGACTACAGGGGCCCTATTATAGCTAGAGTGCACTTTTCCTGTTTGCGCCACGGCGCACCTTTCAGCAGGTTCGTCGGGTGCAAACAGGAAAAGTACGCCCTATCATGTAGAATGCGCTGCCCTCAGGGCAGCTGCGAACTCACGCTGCCTCCAGGGCAGCACATTCAAGAGAAATGTGGAGCAGCTGTTTAAAAGGTGCTCCATATTGCTCCGTGCAGGTGGCAACCTGCCTCCACTTGAAAGAGGGATTTGAGATCCCCTTGCCGACAGGTGCCGTGAGAGACTGCACCCACCTGCAAGAGAATGTCTGGGGGTCCTTAGGACCCCTTTTCCCCCCTCCAGAGGGCTGCCATCAGAGTGCCATCACTGTCAGTGCACCTACTGACAGCTTCTTTGCCTCTGTGCCTGCATCTATAACATGGCGCGGGCACAGGGACAAAGAGATTCCTTCATTTACATAGAACCACGCACCCATGCAAATGGGGGAATGCCCTTTTGAGAAAGCACTGGTGCTACATGTGCACCAGCACTTTCAGTATTACAGAAGGGGCCGCACAAGTGTCTACAGCCCGTTCTGTAATACCAACATATCCCTGGGGAGCGCAAAGCGGTAGCACATGCCCGTTGCGCACCTGGGGCATGTTCGGTAATACAGTCCCAGGTATGTTTTGTTGATCACACACTGACCCAGTTGAGGTAACTCAGTGGGTTAACATTCTTACTGTAGAGCGCTGTTTGATTACTGAAGAGCATAGACTGAAAAGACACAACAGCCCATCCAACAGAAAGCGATAGTAGGATTACCTTAGAATTGCATTGCAGCTATACTTGTTACTGGGATACTAACACCAGTAAACCACATGACTCTGCTGGTAAACACTAAAACAAATTTATATTTCAAATAACATATAAAACTTGAAAAAAGAAAGCGGCATTGGCAGGCAAGCATTATGTAAGGAAAAAGAGTTTGTAATGTACAACCTGTCCTATATTGTAATTAAGTCTTGACAGGCCCACTATTATGCAAATAACACAAGGTCTTCTGATGCCTCGCAAGACTATAATTTATAGAAGAGTTCAAGGGTTAATGAATGAAAAGTGCTAATTAATATATGATGCTAGTCAAGCACAAAAACAAAGCTTCCCAGAATTGCTTAAAAGAATAATTACATTTGGTACATGACTTAAAAGAGAGAAATTCTATCGCTGAATAAGAAAAATGTTAATCCAATGTAATAAAGTAGAGTCATGGAGTGATAAACCCAGCAACCACAGAAACATTTTAGCATGTTTGTTTAAATGAACAGATGATGGGATGGTTCTAGTTAGATGTTTCCTTCGTTTTTGTCCATTCTGCGAAACTGCATAAACGATTCTTAAATTTGGCACACCTCTAAGGTATGCCTTAGAGACTGGTAATGATGCAGCCAGAAATGCAGTTTCGGTGGGACTGTTCATTCTGTTTTTTAATAACACTTTTTATTGGTATTTGTACATTAGCCAGACATTAATAAACAGTTTGTGGCACAACAACACGAGAATTAAGTATGAAGCGGTGCCGGTATAGCTTATACAATGAAATGAGATATGAAATTTAGATTTGTAGAACGCTGTAATACCTGAAGGTGTCTAGGCGCTAAGACTAGGCAAAAGGAGTAAAGGAGAGAGATGAGGAGGAACAAAGGAAAAGAGCCAGATACAGTACAGAGGTGAAACAAATTAAAAGATCAGAAAGAGATCCGTATAGCCTATAGGCAATAACCAGTGTTGCATTGACAAGTCAACGTCTCACCTTTCAACGGCTAAAATTCAAATATTGATCTCAGAGTGGGTCAACCAGTGCTCCCAGATCTTCATGAGCTTTTGGGGGCGACCTCTTGCCAGGAAGATGTTTTTTTCAGTCATGGTACATCTCTCAATTCCTTGCAGCCATTACCCAAGGAGGGGTTGCCACAGATTTCCATTACTCAGCGATATCTCACTTGGCCAGAAGAAGACCAAGGCTGATAAGTGTGCTGCACTTTGTAGGAATCTCTCCTCTTCCACAATAACCAGCTTTGCCACTTGAGGAACAATTCGAAGGGGAGTCTTAGCCTTGGAGGACCTCGGTCAGAGAGCGGGATACGGAAGCCTGGTATTTCTGAATCACCTTCATCTCCAGGTTATACATAAAAAATCCCACTGACATCTGACTTCTGCAGCATTCCAGGGAAGAGACTATGCTGTGCACTTTACAAAGGTACTCTGGCTGGAAGTACACTGTTTAACCCCTTTAGCGCTGCACGGATTTCCGCGCAGTGCTGAAGGTTCTGAGCGCGGGCGGGGCCATGACGGAACGGTTCCGTCATAAGCACAGCCCAACCGACGTGCATGACGGAACCGTTCCGTCATAAGCGTCGAAGGGGTTAAATATACGTAAATTACATTTAGAGCGTTTCAGATACCACAAGATCTCAAGCCGCCATTTTAGAGTGTCGCCAGTCACTGTTTTCCATGGGGCCTACGTCTGACTCTAAAATCAAACTTCATTTCTAGCAGCCTTTCTAGGGCGTTGCATGCTAGAGTACACTAGTGAGGTTTTCTTCTTCCCTGGTCGCTAATTGTCATTGCTCATTGCTCATCGAACACGAGCGGTGTTCACCTAGAGAGTTCTTAATCTTTTTAAAAGCTTGTGTGTTGATTTTAAATTTCGTTTTGATTTTGCACTTTAACTCTTTGCACTGATAGGGAGCTGTGTTATAGCTGCAGGGGGCTGCAACGCTCAGGTCAGTATTCCAGGCACTGACGCTGACGCGCATGCCCGACTAGAAAAGGGGCGGATGACGCGACTGCGCAGCGGTGCCTTTTATTGAACACAAGCAGTGTTCACCTAGAGAGTTCTTCATCTTTTTAAAAGCTTGTGTGTTGATTTTAAATGTCGCTTTGATTTTGCATTTTAACTGTTTGCACTAATAGGGAGCTGTGTTATAGCTGCAGGGGACTGCAACGATAGTTCACGGGATCCCAACGCTCAGGTCAGCATTCCAGGCACTGACGCGCATTCCCTACTAAAAAAGGGGCAAATGACGCGACCGTGCAGCTGACGCGCGCAGCAGACGCGACCGTGCATCGGACGTGCACAGCGGGTGTGCCACTGGTGCGCCAGAGGCGCGCCTACGGCAACTTGGCTGCGCCTGTCCGCGTCCGACTGGGTCCAGGGGCCAGAACCCCTGCCGGTTTTACAAGGGAAAAGTATTGTTATACCGCAGATCAGCTTCACCATCTTAGAGAGGCAACTAGGAGTAAGTGTGTTCATTCAATTTTGCCTGATAGCAATGTCAATCATTGCCCTCACCGTTCTTTTAAACTATGTCCCGATGCTAAAGCTCCCACGGTTATACCCACTCGGACTGTTTTTAAAATGTTTTTACTTAATTGTCGATCCCTAAGCATTCTATAGAAATTCGGTTATTGCTGGAAGAAGAGGGCCCTGACGTTCTGTTCATAACAGAAACATGGCTGAATAGTGAGGCCGACTCTGCTATTGTTCAAGCTCTCCCCTCTGGGTATGCTATTCTGAGGCTTGCCCGAGAGTTAAGCAGAGGAGGCGGTATAGCAATTATTTATAAAATCAAATTTAACTGCCGCATTTTAGTAAGCCCCATACCCGACTGCGAGAGTTTCACATTTGCAATCGGTTTGTCCCATGTTTGTACTTTTTCTGGGATTTTAATATATCGTCCCCAGGTGCCCTTGGCCAATTCTGTAAGGATCTACCTGATATAACAGCCAATCTAGCTAGCCCCCTCCCCAATTTTACCCTATTGGGGGATTTTAACATTCATTTTGACGACATCTCACTGCCAGCCAGCCACATGTGAGTTGATTGATGTCTTGGGGTCTTTTCAACTTAATCAAAAAGTGAAAGGTCCCACTCACTCTAAAGGCCATTTACTCTACCCTATTTCTTTCAAACATTGAAAATCTTCTGGTTGGGAACCCCATTCCGGTGCCCTGGTCAGACCATCTCCTGATTCCATTTACATGGGCCCCTCAGGCTGGCATCACGCCAGCTGTGAAAACCAGAAAACAGGTTCGCAAGTGGTCAAAACTTCCAACAGAGTCTTGGGTGTCAACTCTCAATAACACCAGACCAATACCTGATTCAAATCCCATCACTGCGAACGATAAGTTTGATAAATGTCTTGAATCTTCATTGGACACTGTTCTCCCCAACAAATGGATCAGCAATAAGATAGGAGCTAATCAAACAGCTTGGTACTCCCCCAAGCTTCGTGAGCTCAAGCACGACTTGACAGATTTATTTATTTTATTTATTTTGAAGTTTTTGTATAGCGCGAACAAGACCCTTGCGGGTATCAGAGCGCTTTACAAGGTAATTGTAGGTGATGGATATAAACAAAGAAATCATATAAGGTGACAGAAGATGGAGAAAAGACTTCTCTGCAATTAACAAAGTTAAATATAGGGAGGCTATAAAAGTGTATAAGGAAGAAATTAAATCTGCTCAGGCTCTTTATTATGAAGAAAGAATTACATCAGCCTCTAATTCCCCACGCGAAATATTTTGCATTGCGAAATCGCTCTTCAAACCTCCCTCTCCGCCTTTCGTGTCTGATGATACATCATCTCGCCGCAACCAAATGGCAACATTCTTCTTAAACAAAGTACAAGATATTTATACTTCTTTTCCCCAGGCTACAGTTCAACAAAATGTATTACCTCTGGATAACGGGCCTCAAATGAGAGAATGTTCCTAGGCCAAATTCCTCCTCTGAAACCGACTTCTCTACGAGGTATTTTCAGCCAATTGAAATCTGGCTCCCCTATAGATCTGCCCCCCCCCCCCATTATTTTAAACCAAGTCATTGATACTGTGTCTCCAGTTATTCTGGATTTGATCAATGCTACATTCCTGACGGGACTCATCCCCCCCTTGTGGAAATGAGCAATGGTCAAAGCTCTTTAAAAATAAAACATTTTGGACCCAGAGGTGTTGGGGAACTACCGTCCCATCTCATTACTGCCAGGAATCAGCAAAGTTGCTGAAAAGCATGTTAATTCTGCTCTCTCCACATCTTTGGAGAGTAATAATTGTCTTGAGCCCTCACAAACTGGATTTAGACCTCAACAAGGTACGGAGACTGCCTTTATGGCAGTAGTAGAAGAAGCTAGAAACATTTTAGAAGATGGAGGTTGTGCTGCTATTGTTGTTTTAGATCTCAGTGCAGCCTTCGACACAGTCAACCATCAACTGCTGATTCAGAGACTCAGGGAGGTAGGAGTGGTTGGGACAGCTCTGAAGTGGCTGCAATCCTTTCTGGAGGACAGGTCATTTCAGGTGTTTGAAGATGAAATTACCTCCGAATGTATGCCCCTTAGATGTTGGTTCCGCAGGGATCGTCCCTGAGCCCCATTCTATTCAATGTTTACCTGAGCCCCCGGCAGAGGTAGTGCAACCTTTCGGTATCCAGATTGTTACCTATGCAGCTGACACCCAGCTGGTTGTCTCTCTCAATCAGCTTGACAGAACTGGGCCTGGTTTAGCCTTGTGTCTAGAAAAGGTATCAATCTGGATGGAAGACTCGTAACTGAAACTCAGCAGGGTCAAAACAGAGATGATGCTCCTTGGTAAATCTCCCACTCTGAACATATTTTTTCCCTGACCCAGCTGTTTTGGTCCAGTCCCCCCCCCCCCTAAAGAACAGATTAAGAGCCTGGGCATCCGGCTTGACCGTAATCTTGATTTTAGGGAGCAAGCACAGAAGATTGCAGCCAGTTGTTATGGGATTCTTAGGATGATATGGAAAATCCTTCCTCTGTTACCTTTTCCCGCCAGAAGACTGATGGTTCAAGCATTGATTATTTCCCGGCTTAATTATGCCAATGCCCTCTGCCTGGGGGCCCCATGCTTCACCACCAAAAAAATGCAGATTGTGCAAAACTGCACAGCGCGCCTGGTCCTGAACATCACAATTCGCCAATCAGCGAAGCCCGCCATTGCCACTCTCCACTGGCTTCCCATTCATGAGAGAGCCCAGTTTAAGGCTCTGTGTATTGCACACAAGGCACTGTCAGCCAAGGGACCGCCTATTATTCGTTCCATCATCTCGCCCTACTGTCCTAATAGGGCTTTGCGGTCGGATAGTAAACATCTGGCGGCAGTCCCTAAAATCAAAAGATCACAAAGTGGAGGGTGTCTCTTTTCCTATAATGTCGCCAGGTTGTGGAACAGCCTCCCCCTCCATATTTGTCTTGAGACCAACTATCTGACCTTTCGAAAACTCATGAAAACCTTTTTGTTCCCCTAAACACTACGCGGAGTTCGTGATTGGACTGCTTCAAACGCTGGGATGCCTCCGGGTAACCACACGCTCTAGAAATACTTATCCATTCATTCATTCATTCATTCATTCATTCATTCATTCATTCGAGCAGCGTAATTCAGGCTCCACTCTTACACGTCACAGAGATGCAATTTTATACATGTACCTGACATTATATTCACTATGTGCCTTAACTTTATTAACATGAGTGGAGCATTTAAGCACATTCCTGAAATGTATTCACAGTAGAAACTAGAGATTTATATACATGTATACACTGTTTAGTTTAAACATGAATCATGTACTCTTTACTACATTTTACACTTACACTTCAAGTAATTTTGCATATGTAAATACATTTTCTTTTGCTCACATTTTTCATACCCTTAAAGTTACAGGTGTGCATGTATAATCATGTATTTGATGTGCACATTAAATGTTCATTTAAGTTAGCCTGACTACAGGCCTCAGTGGAAATGTATTTTGTTTTGCACAGAATGTTTTCCCGTTTTCCCCTGCAGTTTCATTATTATGATTTACTTTAGCTAGCAAAAGGTTTATTGTCTGTATTAGAGGATTGATAGAGAGGCCAGGGAGAGACTTGGCAGTGAACATGGAGGAACAATGGTCGAAGATTTCCAGTGTACCAGAAGGGCAAGATGTTCAAGGGTGAGATGGCAGCATTAGTCTGATGCGTTGGGAATTCAGAGCTATGGTGCAGATGCACTCAAACAGTGCTCTGACTGGTTATTGGTGGTGTGAACAAAGATAACGTCTGTTTGAAACTCCTGTGACTTCTATTGGTGTTCCCATAGTTTGAGTGAGAAGAGATCCTTTTTAGACTTTGAAAGGTACAGACCTCTCTGCCTGCACTATTCTTGCAAGCGTGAAGCTTTATGCTAAACACTTATTTCCCTTTCTTTTGAACTTTTACTGGAGTCTGATCATGCGGTCACCTACCTTTTCTAATCCACCCTTGATAGAAGATCATATATATTTGACCCTTGTTAGAGTATGTAGGGGCATATTTTCAAGTCCCTATTGCCACAGAAACGTCACTTTTACAGACGTTCCATTGGCGATAGGGGCTTCACCTTATTTACAAGGCAGTGTTAAGCCACTTAATGTGGCTTAACGCCGCCTTGTAAATAAGGCCTCCTTTCACGCTATACTTCCCCCCAATGCAGGCACCCTTACACCATAGTGCAAGCTGCTGACATGGAGGCCAGATATGCCCAGAATAAGTCAGTCATAAACAGAAAATGTAAGCAGAAACACAAAGCAAAGGACACAAAGTGATGTCTATAAAGAAAAAGAAATTATGCTTTAGATGTGGATTTTCATTTCCAAACAAAGGTAAATATTCCGCCATTTGACAAGTATGAAAAGGCTGTGGGAAAGAGAACCATTTCGTAACGGTTTGCAAGGTGAAGGAAAAACTAAGTGTGTCACGACGAGAAAACAACACGACGCTCGAACTTTCGAAAAGCAACGTTCTACTCATGCCCATAAGGTCAAGCGGCAACATCTGCAGAGGCAAATCGACCATATAAGAAGTCAATTGTCATCTAAATCTTTGTCCAAGAGTTCTTCAGTTTCATTGTCAAGAAACAGTGAGGAAGACGGATGTGAATTATCGATGTTTGCATGAGTGCTGGCCACATGCTGAGGAAAATAAATCGAAGAAAAGTCGACGAGTAAAATCACAAAGGTCATTCAAACATTGTCTGAGAATTACACTAAAAATAAACGGTTGCTCCATACCTTTTTATTGTAGACAGTGGTGCATCAATAAACATTATGACTGAGGAGAAATGCAAGGAACTGTCTCCAGTGCCCCATCTCACACAGTCAAAGACTAAAGTGCATACCTGGGCTGCATAGACGCCATAAAAGAGTCAAGGTTTATTTGTAGCAAACATGAAACACAAAAGGACAAAAGTACAAGCACCCATTCATATACTTCAAGGTACTGTGTCAAGTGCCTGTTAACTCTGTTCTAATACTGTTGCTGATTTTGAACTGATATCTGTGGACTATAACATAAATGCTCATCACGAAATAGTAAGTCAGTTCCCATCATTGTTTCATGGGTTGGGAAAATTTAAGTCCATCAGAGGGCAACTGCATATCAATGAGGAGGATGTATGACGTTACAACGCATACTTTTACAACGCATGCACTTACAACGCAATTTTTACAACGCAACATCCACTACAACGCATTCCATTACATCGCATGACACTACAACGCATTTTTAAAAACTACCTTTACAACGCATTCCATTACATCGCATACCACCTTTACAACGCATACAATTACAACGCATAATATTACATTGCATTTAAGGTAAGTATTGGATAGTATAGGGGTAAAAATTACTATTCTAACTCCAGGGGGTGCAACAGTAGGGTAAGTGTTGGATAGTATAGGGGTAAAAATTACTATTCTAACTCCAGGGGGTGCAACAGTAGGGTAAGTGTTGGATAGTATAGGGGTAAAAATTACTATTCTAACTCCAGGGGGTGCAATAGGAGGGTAAGTGTTGGATAGTATAGGGGTAAAAATGACTATTCTAACTCCAGGGGGTGCAACAGTAGGGTAAGTGTTGGATAGTATAGGGGTAAAAATTACTATTCTAACTCCAGGGGGTGCAACAGTAGGGTAAGTGTTGGATAGTATAGGGGTAAAAATTACTATTCTAACTCCAGGGGGTGCAATAGTAGGGTAAGTGTTGGATAATATAGGGGTAAACATTACTATTCTAACTCCAGGGGGTGCAGCAGTAGGGTAAGTGTTGGATAGTATAGGGGTAAAAATTACTATTCTAACTCCAGGGGGTGCAACAGTCGGGTAAATGTTGGATAGTATAGGGGTAAAAATTACTATTCTAACTCCAGGGGGTGCAACAGTAGGGTAAATGTTGGATAGTATAGGGGTAAAAATTACTATTCTAACTCCAGGGGGTGCAACAGTAGGGTAAGTGTTGGATAGTATAGGGGTAAAAATTACTATTCTAACTCCAGGGGGTGCAACAGTAGGGTAAGTGTTGGATAGTATAGGGGTAAAAATTACTATTCTAACTCCAGGGGGTGCAACAGTAGGGTAAGTGTTGGATAGTGTAGTGTAATATTATGCGTTGTAATGGTATGCGTTGTAAAGGTAGTATGCGATGTAATGGAATGCGTTGTAAAGGTAGTTTTTAAACATGCGTTGTAGTGTCATGCGATGTAATGGAATACGTTGTAGTGGATGTTGCGTTGTAAAAATTGCGTTGTAAGTGTAGTGAGTTGTAAAAGTTGCGTTGTAAAGGTTGTTCCCCCAATGAGGAGGTTCGTCCTGTTGCTCAAAGACATAGACAAATTGTATTTCATCTGTTGAGGCATTGAGAAAGAGCTTGAGACATTACTAAAGCATGATATCATTAAGCGATCTACTGGTCCAACTCTGTGGGTTTCGCCCATAGTGGTAGTGTCCAAAAAGGACAGTGAAGGAGCTCTACGCATCTGTGTTGATATGCGTCAAGCCAACAAGGTAATTAAAAGAGAACGACATCCCCGTCCGCACATTGCCAACATGACTTCACAGTTTAAATGGTACTAAAATCTTCTCTCGCCTTGATCTGAACAAAGGGTATCATCAATTGGAAGTCGAAGAAAATTGCAGGTACATTATCACCTTTTCTACCCCTATTGGTTTGTTCAGAAATAAACTATAAAGTTTTGGTGTGTCATCAGCTGCCAAAATTTTTCAAGATGTCATTTGACGTATCATACAACCTGTTTTGAGTGCTTTCAATTACAGTGATGACATATTAGTTTTCGGAGCAACACAAAAGGAACATGATATAGCTGTAACCATGTTACATTCGTTCCTTGGCCTGGCCAGTTACCGTTCCCGATACATACGTGACTTTTGCCAAAGTAAGTGCTCCCTTCAGAGACTTAACAAAATGAAATGCTTAATTTTACTGGTCACACGAATGTGGACACATTTTTAAGAAAATCAAGCATACAATTGAGAATGCGGCTGAAATATCCCTCTTTCATACAAAACTTCATACAGAGGATGTTGTTGACACAAACACGGTCGAGTTGGGCGCAATCCTTGCCCAACACAGTGGGCACCTAAATGCTCGAAGGCATATTGTGGCATATGCAAGCAGAAGTTTGTCACAAACTGACGGTGCCTATTCACAACCTGAGAAAGAAAGTTTAGCAGTGGTGTGAGCTTGTCAACAATTCCATGTATTTGTATGTGGAAAACCTGTCACTCTTGTAACAGATCATCAAGCATTTCTTACCATCTTTGGCAACCGAAAACCCAAGATGCCGCCTAGAATTGAATGTTCAGGTTTTCGATAATAGAAATATGACTACACTATTGTGCACCGACAAGGGAAAAATCCTTCTGACTACTTTTTATGAGTGCCAGTACAGTACCCTTCCAAAGCAGCTGAAGCCTACATTCATTTCATCGTAAGGTCCAATGCACCTGCCCCTGTTCCATTATAAAAAGTCATTGCTGGATTGAGCAAAAATAGTGGTGTGCTGATGCTGAAAGACACTATTGCACATCAGTCCTGAAAACAGCACATTCAACCTCTCACCGTGACAATTAATTTCAAAATTTCAAAAATGTGAAAAATTAGCTGTCCGTTACTCAAGAAGGTATTGTCTTATGAGGTTCAAGAATTGTCATATAGTAGAACCTGCAACAACAAATAATTGAACTGGCCCACGAAGCACATTGTGAAATTGTTGCCAAAAAAGGAGCTCTCCAAGATTGAGTTTGGTTTCTTTATCTTGATAAGAGTGTTGAAGGCCTATCATTTGTCCAATTGCTTATCTCCAAAACCCAATCAACATGTCTTGAATATGTCTTATTTACCAAAACATGGATAGGCGATAATCACTGTTGATTTCTTTGGTCCTCGTGGCAATGGACATCAACTGATGGTGATCATGGATGATACTCCCATTTTCCATTGGTAGAAGATCTCTTATTGGTTACTGAAGAAAGAGTCATCAAGAGGTTAGGTGGCATTTTTTCAACATGGGATGTTCCTTCAATTCTACAGATTGACAATGGCCCACCATTCAACAGTCGAGAATTCAGAGGCTTTCTTAATCTTCTCAAAGTGAAGCATCAGAAAAGCACACCTCTTTGGCCACAAGCAAATGGCTTTGTTGAAAGCTTTATAAGCACACTTAAAAAGACCATCCAGCATCATACATTGGAGAAGTTTGCTCTGATGTCCGCTGCCCATGCTGCTCTTCAAGCTTACCAGTCAACTCCTCATTCAACGATAGGAGAAGGTGCTACCACCCTTATGTTAGGGAGGGTCATGACAACCAAGTTCCGACAATGGACCATCAGAGATCTACTACAGTAGTACAGATGCTGAACTTCGTCAAACAGAATTGTGGGGTAAGTAAAATGTGAAAGTATATTCCAACAAGCCTTGATGTGCCAATAATTTTACTATTCAGAAAGGTGATCGAGTATTGGTTCAACAACAGAGAAAACACAAATCTGATGCTCCCTTTATGCTGAACCCTTCAAATTTGTGACTAGTAAAGGACACATGGTGACTGCTCACCATCCTGGAAAGTCCATTAGGCGAGATTCTTCGCATTTCAGGCATTTGCCTCATCATTCACCAGTACGTGATGTCAGCGATAAGACTAGTTTGATTGAGACTGTAGAGAGCCCCTTGACTACATCTGTCTCTACATCACCAGTAAAGGAGAGGAGGCATGCTGTTCCTAGGGGGGACGGGGTGAGAAATGTGAAAGGCCACGTCAGTGATGACAGTTACAGACAGGTGCTAGATAGGACAAGATAGTGCGTGCTCCTCCAGGGATAGCTCCAATAAGGAGCAAGGGCCCTCACACACCCGAGGGGTGTCATGCTTCATCATAGGGCAGCTCCTCATTGGGCCGGTGCTGCAATGCCCAACGGGCCCCGCGGGGGGCTCTTTGCCGGAGGTCTTCTCGGTTTGCCAACCTGAAGCTGAGTGGTGTTTAAGGATGATGCCTATGTGTAGTGAGTAGAAAGGGGATTGTGTGTGTGGTTTAAAAATGGCTCCTGGATTCTCCAAAGACAATTTATTCGAGGACTACCTGGCCCATGAGTTAAAACAGACTAAAGTGTGGCAGACTGAGGAGAGAGGATTAAACCTGTCTCAGTTCTAAGGTTAGTGAGTTGTGCAGGGAGTCGACATGTTTCATGCCTTAATCAGTCCGTAAGGATATAGGCATTTCTTCAGGACTTTTTAATCCTCATCTACTCGGAGGGGACCGCCTGTGATGATTAGCCAAAGGGACTAAAGAGTCACGTCCCCTCAAGTCAACACTCAACAGTAGCCCTAATGTGTAGTGAAAACAAAAGGTACAATTATACCTTCTGGAAGATCATGCACCTGAAAGAGAATGGATCGAAGACAGTTAATAAAGAGCAGGGAGTGGCCTGATTCACACTGGTAAAGAGATCATGAGATCATGGAAGGAGAAGTAGGCATGTGAGCACCCACGCGGGATAATATAACAACAGGAAAGCAAGCGCCTAGACAGGATGGAGTAAAAAACACAGTGGTCATGATAAAGTGTTGTCAAAAAGAAATAGTTTATTTCTTAAGATCTGGAAGGTCCACATATGAATACGCAATTTCATAACCCAGACATGCATCATCTTCATGAGTATGTGGCGAGGCCACGTGGTAATGCTACTGTCGCAGGGCAGTGTAACATGGGGAGTAGATGTACACCCCCGTGACTCTGTACTCAAGCATGTGCCCTATGTAGTCTCTGCCACCAGTGAACTCACCTAAATAGGGGGTTTATTCTGCTCCAACAGAGACAAGCCGGGATGGTCGCTGGTGTTGTGAGAAAGATCGATCTGCAAATGTAAAGGTTGGATTCATAACGGGTAAGTTTTGAAATGTAACTGGTGGCTGGTAGGGACCCGCTGTGGTTAGGAGACATTTATACATCTCCAGACTGGCAATGTGTACAACATCAACAAGGAAAGGCTCAAAGAACGTGGCGACTATCCGCAAAAAGCGAGTGGTCTATGTCAAGGCCAGTAAGGTCCGTGGTCGGTGCAGACTGTGCCCGCTGTATTGGTGAAGGTATCACAGTCTCGCTTTGGGTTTGTGGAGTGCGTGATGGTAAAAGAGGCTATATCGTTCCGATGTGGTGATGGGAGTGACTGGTGCTATTTGACGGTGCAGCCTGCGTGGTGGAAAAAGACCTGTGGGCCCGTGATACAGTAATCGGGTCAGGAGGGCTCTACTAGGTGCAGTAACCACACATGGTAGGCACGCAGGTAAACGGGCTTAATGTTCGCCCGTGCCGCTTCGTTTTGACTGGTTGCACTGAGCTGCAGTGAGTGGTTCCAGTTGGTGCGGTGGTCAGAGGGCTACATGGAGGACCAAGCCGCTCCGCTGGATAGCAGCAAGTGGGTAGTACTGCATGGTGTGACTGGCTGCAGAACATGAATGCGGTCGGTGCGGTGGTGGTCCGGTAATGCGGGGACGTGCCGTCATGTTCCAGTAAATAACTGGCGCTGATGAGGCGAGCGGCAAGCGCGATCGAAAGGAAATACCAAATGGCCCGTGATGCAGTTGCCGGGTTGAAGGAGCTCTGCTGAGTGCAGTCACCGTAAGCGGAATGCGTGGTGGTACAGGTATTATAAGATGGACCATGCTACCCCGTATTGTGCTTGAGACTGCCACTGCTTTTTAACAATGAACCGCAGTACGTAGTTGCGGTCGGAGCAGTGGTGTACAAAATTAGAGTTAGACCAACCATAAATAGTAGCTGGCGCTGCGTTGTGCACAAGAGTTATGGGAGTTAGGGCAGGGGCCCTGTCGTGCCGTGTGATGAAGTGGGTGACCGGCGCTGGTGGTGAGGGTGGCTGGCTTGATGCACTCAAGGTGCTGCTGACACATGCGTGGGGTACTTACTTTTGTACACAATCCCATTTCTACTCACTACGCATAGGCACCCTCCGAAAACCTCACTTAGCTTCAAGACGGCAAACTGATAAGACCTCTGGCAAAGAGCCCCCCGTGGGGCCCGTTGGGCATTGCAGCGCCGGCCCAACGAGGAGTTGCCCTATGATGAAGCATGACACCCCTCAGAGTGTGTGAGGGCCCTTGCTCCTTACTGGAGCTATCCCTGGACGAGCACGCACTATCTTGTCCTATCTAGCACCTGTCTGTAACTGTCATCACTGACGTGGCCCGTCACATTACTCACCCCCTCCCCCCTAGGAACAGCATACCTTCTATCCTTTACCAGTATCACCAGGGCCTGTATGATGGACCTTCCAAGCCCCTCGTCCCTTCCTGTGAGACCCTACATCACAAGTGTCAGTCATGCACGCCTCTCTTCTTTCATCCCAGCCTCAGAGGACACGATTTGGACATTTGGTCAGAGCTCCATGATGACTTATGACGGAGTTGTACTGTATTACCTACTGGCGATCGCCAGTAGGTAGTTATAGTTAGGACCGTGTTTCCATAGGAAATCTCAAAATTCTATTTTGAATAACTTTGGCGCCGGTTGACGAATCCTTGCGAAATTTTCAAAACTAATGGGGCGCTCAGCTCCTACCCTGATAGTTTCGGGGTGATTCGTCAAGTGGGGGCCGAGAAAAAAGGGGGGTCCCAAAACGTGTTTTCCCCATGCATTTTTCCATAGGGACTTTAGTCGCAGCTGCAGCCCGAACGGCTGAACAGAATTATGTGAAATTTGGCAGAGAGGTAGCCATAAGGTCCATGAAGTGCCTTTTGCAGGTTTGGTGTAAATCTGTTCAGTATTTCCTGAGAAATTAGCATTTAAATCAATATATATATATGTACGCGCGCAGCGTGCGCGCACTGAGCAAGTCCTGTGCGCGCACCCTGCCGTGCGCGAGCGCACTTCTGATTGGTTGTTAGATGTCAGTAAACATTCGAATCGGTGGAAATCAGGAATCGGCGGCCGCCATTTTGTCTCTTGCATAAAGAGGGGGAGATAAACAAAGGGGGAGAACGTGAAAAGGGGGCAGAGTGGGGATATATTGACCCACTAGGCATTGTAGGGGGGTCACAGTAGGACCTTGTAGGGCAAAAAAAAAAGATTTATATTTTGAAAAAAAATATCGCCGAGTGCGTGCACCCAGCGCGCACCCGAAAATTTTTTAAAAACAAAAAAATAATAAAAATTCGCAATTAAGTGAAAAGATATAAGGTGGCTCTAAAAAGAGCCCTTGTGTTTATTGTGTGTTTTTTGGTACCTACAAGTAAGTACCAATGCAGAGTCTAAAGTTCAAGAGGAAGACTCTGTTGCCTTCATCAGTGAAGTGTACACCATCTCCTCTATAAATGTCTTGCATGTTGTAACGCAAGTTGTTGTGGTATATAGAACCCATACCATAGTCTCTGAGGAAAGCAGAAATAGATTTGTTGACGTGCTTCCTTGCTTTGTCAATCTGCGGACAAAATTGGTTGGACCAGTTCCACTTTTGCCTTTGGCATATGTTAGAATATACAAAGGCAGTTTGTGGAAAAAGCGACATCAATTGCACAAAGGTGTCCTTAATAAGCATTTCCAGACCTACCCCAGTTAAAGTGCCTAGGTCATTTCCACCACAGTGCACAATAATAAGGTTAGGCTGTGGGAGATGTAGAAAGGTTTTCACCAAAAGCATTAATTGATGCCACTTTAACCCTCTCTGACCAATCCATTTAATGTCTACATTTGGCATAGCAAGGTCTCTCACCATACCTCTTTTTTCTGCAAATTTTTCACTCCAGAAGACATAGCTGTGACCTACAATCCACACTGTGAACATCTTCCAAGGAGATCTGGATGCACTCAGGAGGTGTCTTTCAGTAGAAAGGCAATATGAAATGAAAGACAGTTGAAAAATGGAGGCACACATAGTTTTTTTTATAAAAAGAACTCATTGGCTGTTTCAAACCATTCTACACTAAAAACTAGGCTGTATGTTTACATTTTAAAAAGCATGTTTTGTATTGGTTCAGAAAAATGTGTTACCAAAGAACATTACTATGGATTTGCTGTTAGGTTTGAAAAGTCAAGCACTCTTGCTCTTTGGATATGAAACATTGTCTGCTGAACTTCTGACCTCTCTCCTCACAGCAGTGTTCCATGACCTGTTGCTATGGTAGCAGGCAGGAGACAAGTTGGGGGAAGGGTACATTTGGAAAGGGGTTGAAGTTTTCAACCAATAGAAATGTGTGATTTCATTTGAAAAAAAAGTGGGAAGCACTGAGATTTGAAATTAACATGTATATGTGTGAAAAAAGAGAGGGAAACATTGCCATTTACTGGTTCTGGAGAGAGGAGAGAGGTGTGGAGCTCTGATATTCTGACTTTGATAGTCTGCTGTTTGAGTGGCACATTTCTTTCTCAACTAACTATTTTAAAAGGTGAGTTATGAGTTTGAGAGGGGATGTATGTGGTGATTTTTGAGATAAAAATTAGAATTGTGAATCTTCTTCAAAAGTTATGTTTTACATTTTGAGGTTTGCGAGATATTTAACTGTTTTGAACTTGTAAGATATTATGGAGTATGTTTTCACAATAAGTTTATGTGTACTGGTAAGAATGAGGAATACTGTTTTGTGCCTACCATCAAACCATGAGTCTGTGTGCAGAGAAGAATTGTTGACAGAGATTTAATTTGCGTTGCTGTTGAAAGGAAAGGACAGCTTGTTTTTAATTGTGATGGTTAGGATTTAGCAGAAATCACTTTGAAAGAAAAGAGAGGAAAATGGCAGCACATTTGAAATTAGCATTAGTTCTGTAAGAATTGGTGACCCAGGAAAGGGGCAGCCTGTGTTTTGTAATGTATGATTGAATATTAATATTTTGCAGAACTAGAAAGAAAAAATAAAAAAAGAAATTCTGTTCCCTTGCAAAATACAAAAAAAAATTTTTTTCAAAAGAATTTATTTTTTTTTAAAAATAAGTGAAAAATATTTGTATTTCTCAATCCTCCCTTTTCATGCTTCCATTTCTTCACCTCTATTTGTACATTACATTTTTTTTTTTTTTTAATTTTTTTAAAAACCCCAAAAAAATAAATTAAAAAAAATCCCCCAAACATTTTTGGGGGTTTAGTTTTTAAGTGGCTCTTAAAAGAGCCCTTGAGTTAATGGAGGGAAACAGGAAGAGAAAAACAAAAAAAAAAAAAAACATCTATGGCCTACTGCGCTGATGCGCATCAAATTTTCTCTGAATGAGATCAAGACTGGTCTCACCCACAGAAATAAGTCGACCGCAATCAGTGCAGCGTGTGGACAACCTCGCAAAACAAGGTGGTCCAAAAAGAGGTGTGGAAGAAGGCAAAGGCACCACTGCAGAAGAAGTGCTCGCCTGAGCTGCCGAAGATGTGCTCGGCTGAGCTGCTGCAGATGTCGTCGGTTGAGCAGGTGGAGGGTTTGCTCCAGAAGCTCGACGAAAAGTCACTGGATGCATTTTGTCAACATGCCTCAACATAGTGTGAATGCTAAAAGAATAATTCTTGTTAGGATTCCCACGTGACAAGACTGTTTGACAAAGTACACAAGTAACTTTAGGTGCATTTACCTTTTTTTGTCCCTCTGGAAAAGTGAAAAACTGCCATATAAAGCTGTCTTTCTGCTTCCTGTTCCTCTGCCTCTCAAGAGTGTCCTGGTCACTGTCTGAAGATGGTTGCTGTTCAGCCATTGTCTCTCAACAACAGAATAGCTCCTTCTCCAAAGGAATCAGAACTAATAATGAGGGGAGTAGGTGTGGTTTGGGAAGAATCTGGAACTGAAAGTACTTTAAACCAATCAAAAGTGATGATTCATGATCACATGACTTGCCATGAGGGGATTGGGTGTGGTGTTGAAACAATCAGAAACTGAAAGTAATGATAACCAATAAGAAGTGTTGTTTTATTAAGCATATAACCCGACGTGCGCGCACTGCGCAAGCTCCGAGCGCGCACCTTGTGATTACGCATGCGCGAACGCGTAGGAGCGCATGTGCATACGTCATATGCGTATACGCGAACGTTATTGCGCGTAATTTAAGCGTATGCGGAAGTGAACCGCGTGGAGCGCGTACGACGCACGCACGCATGCGTACATATGTACGCATACGTACTGGGTGCGCGCTCCCAGCGCGCACTATAACGTATGTATGCGTACGTAAATAACGTACAACGGTATTCATAAAAAACTTACGAAAACGTACTAGGAGCGCGCTCAGAGCGCGCACCCCAAGAATTTATATTAAAAAAAAAAAGTGGAGAAAAATTAATTGCAAAAATTAAATAAACTGTTCAACTTTATCCTAATTGAAATTTAAAAAAAGAGCAAAAACAAATAAAAGGATACGGATAATATATAAATGAATACATAGGAATTTTATTTTTATTATAAAAAAAAATATTTAATTTAATAATTCAAAAATTAGCATTTAAAAAAACGTACAAATTCACTGAAAAAACCAAAGGTTTCACACACGTTATAGTTAGGAATTAGCATTTAAAAAAACCTTGCAAATTCACTAAAAAATCCATAGGTTTCACACATGTTATAGTTAGCTGGACATTTCTCTCATACAAAACCAATGAAATTCCCCCGTTATAGTTAGTTCAGCTAACTATAACTCGAGCGCCCGCAATGCACTGCTGATGACGTCGACGTCACATATTACATCACTCATGACATGGTCAGTGACATCACTCATGACATCACTGATGACATCTCAAATGACATCACTCATGACATCACTGATGACATCATCCTTGTGATAGAGTGGCAGACCTCCTCTCACTCTAATATAACCTTTGATACACACATTTAAAAATAGAGACTAACATTTTCAAAACAATCGACATACCAATACCAGTTACAACAACCTCTTCAGTAATTCTAAGATCCACATACACATCCACTCATTCACCAACAGTCCTATACAGCCACTCATACATGTACTCACTCATCATATGTACTCATACACCTATACATCCTGTTACACAATGCCACTCATCCATAGAGTTACTCACACACATAGTCACTCATGCTAATAAAGAATCAAACATACATTTACTTGCATATACAGTTATACACACACCACCACACTTACTTCTATGGAAACTTACACATACTTAGTCTTTTAAACAATCACTTATAGAAACACATACTTATTCATACAGGAACTCTTTCAATCTCTCACTCTCACATATACTCACTTATATACACCGATAGTCACATATACTAGTTTAAAACATATGTAGTTACTCATAAAGACACTATTGAAACAGTCATTCACTCACTAACACACCCCTACACACACTCACCAACCCATACAGTCCTGCACACATGCTGTGTTCAACACATACAAACAGTGAGTCACTCATTCATGCACCTATGCACTACGTAATACCCCCCACCGAACCATGCAGACACTCAGACTGATACTCAAAAAACCAACTAATAACCTATATAGACACCCATGTAGCTACTCACCAACCCATGCAGCCACTTATACACAAAGTGAGAGACTGATACAGATATTTACATATTTAAACATTACTCACTAAGCCATGTATTCACTATGATACACTTAATCAGTCAGTTACACAATCAATTTTTCCAAAACAAATCATCCATTTAGACACTTATATACCCATTTATTCTTCCATCAACCTTGAGATATACATATATAAAACATATTTAATTTTCAGAAAAACACACATTCACTGGATGATGTCATCAGTGATGTCATTTGAGATGTCATCAGTGATGTCATGAGTGATGTCACTGACCATGTCATGAGTGATGTAATATGTGACGTCATCAGCAGTGCATTGCGGGCGCGCGAGTTATAGTTAGCTGAACTAACTATAACGGGGGAATTTCATTGGTTTTGTATGAGAGAAATGTCCAGCTAACTATAACATGTGTGAAACCTATGGTTTTTTCAGTGAATTTGCAAGGTTTTTTAAATGCTAATTCCTAACTATAACGTGTGTGAAACCTTTGGTTTTTTCAGTGAATATATATATATATATATATATATATATAGATAAAAATATATATATATATGTATCTATAAAAATATGGTATTTTTTGTTTAGCAAAGGGAAAGATATGTGTCTTTTGAGTAAGCGCCAATGGGACCCTTTGGTTCCTGATGGACTCCATAGAACTCTGGGCCTGATTAGGACTCTGGCGGTCTTCGAACAGCCAGTCTCGCGGTGGCGCAGCAGTGGCGGTCCACCATATTATGACTTCTAAAGTTGTTACGGCGGTGGACCGTCGGCTGCGCCGGGGAACAGTTGTTCCCCAGGCGGTGGCGCAGGCGGTGGCGCAGGAGCACCACAATGCAATTTGCTGACTGGGGACTGGCGCAGTTCCACTCAGCATATTACGAGTTCCTGGACCGCCAGCCTTTCTATGGCAGAGGGCTGGCAGTGCAGGAACAAAGGGACCCACAGGGCCCCCATGGTCACCCCACCATGGGAATACATTCAGGGGGGCACAACATGTGCTCCACTATCTCTACCCCCACAAGGTACCAGCATGGCATGGACGTCCATGTCCATGCCGCCCTGGAACTTTTATGCTGTTCCCATTGCAGTGCCTGTTTTCCAGGCAACAGCATGGTAATAACAAAGAATCGCCGACTGCTGCTTGCATGGCCTTTGGCGCAGTGGAGGCGGCATTACACCATCACCGCTGCGCCAAAGTCGTAATCAGGCATTACGACGTAAGTGTTCAGGTTTGGTGAATAGAGTTCATGTTTAGAACATTGAGTTCACAGTTACACGTGCAAGAATAAAGACAGGTAATACTAACCTCTGTGCTTGGCGCATTCATTTACAAGTACCCAGGCTGAGGAGCACGCTACAAAACAGAGAAGGGCAGTTTCTTTATGGAGCACCTGTTCACTGTTATTTGCTATTATATGTTTGTGGATGTCATAATTCTGTATCTTATTTTGTTGCACCTCAATCAACTGAGAAATTTTACTTTGCCTTTTGTACTAAGGGGCTTCAATCAATCACTCAATCAGGGTTGGTAAAGTGCATCTACTCACCCGCGGGGGTCTCAAGGTGCTACGGGGGCAGCTCCTTTGAGTGCTGGGGCCATCCGAAGAGCCAGGACTTCCTGAACTGGAGCAGTGTAGGGACTTGTAAAATGGCCTTTTTCAAATGCTCCCACTATAGAAAGAACTGCACCCACTCTACTTTACCGATTACTGTAGATTCTACTGCAAGCAATGGGGTTGCTGGTGTTCCTTACAAAGAGAGAGAGAGGAGAATAAAAAACTCCTGCAGATTTGCCACATTTGTGAAAGGCACTTCAGGTAAGACTACCAATTTTAGCCTTCAGGTTTTTAGAGATAACATTTATTGCAGTGTTTTGAACTTTGTTACGAAGGCACTCATTCACTGTTTTGATATAAGCTATGATATTATGAATAAGCATTGTTTGAGCACTTAGATAGTAACATAAGTCACACAGTGGAATGGTAAAGGATTGCCAAGAATCGCGACATCTGGTTTATGTGATTGCGAAAAGATATTTGTGAGGCGAGAAAGAGTTGAGTAAAGCAAAGGAACGTGAAATAATTTATGGTAGCGAATATTACATCAATACAGGGTAAGGTTAGGAAATAGAAAATACAGTACACTGATATTGAATTAATTCTCTATCTAATGTATATATCTCAGTATTGTTGAGCTGTATCTTTTCCTCAGCCAAACTGTGAAACAAACAGTGAATAGAGCTGTCCTGAATATTTGATGTGACATATTTATCCTTGGTCAGCCACACTAAAAATCATAATCGATATTAGCTAAGGTTCTGGATAAAGTGCTTAGGTAATCAATCTTTATTTAACATTTAGCAAACAGAGACCTCTCTACACAGCACTTTCACTCTTCTCAATCAGTCTTGCTCCAATCTCCTTCCCTCAGAACCCTCCGCACAAAACTTCCCCTCATTGTGCCACATTGAATCTCAGTGGTGGTTGCCACGGAATAGTATGGGTGGGGCGGGGAGGTAGAAAAAAATGTCACTTACCTGGCTGCCGGATGCAGCCTCTCCTCCGTTCACTTCTGTTCCGGAAGCAGGAAGTACATAGGCTCCTCTAAGCCAATCACAACGCTGCTGTGACAAGCATGACAGTAGCGTCGTGATTGGTCTGAGCACCCTGGTTCAGCCCTCAGACAGGGAGTGGGAGCCTGTGCATGTTCTCTACCCAGGCTGTGCAATGCAGCCAGGTGGAGAAAATGCTAAGTGCTCATGACTGTTTGGCCGGCCCAAGATGGCAGGCCATAACCGTCATGCGCACTTAAGTTCCCCAACCACTCCTCCCCCTGCTGGCTGTGACAACAGCCCAGGCCAGCCCCACCATGCCCTGTAAAACTGCCTCAGTACAGAAAAATAAAATGACAATAACATTGTGTTATTATCATTTTATTTTCCCCCTTTTTTCCTTTTTAGCAGTGGGGCACAGCTCCTCCGCCTTAGCAGAGGAGCTGCTGCTGTCAAAACTTTGGTGTATTATACACATCAGAGTTGATATTCCTGAAAGGCTGGCGTAAGGAGGTACTGTTCCTGAGAACTAGGAGCCTGACAAGGGCAGTCGGCATCGATCCTCTGTAGACAGTACAGAGTAGAACCAGCTCAGCCAAGTTAACTAATCCCACCCATGTGGCAGAAATGTCTCTTTGTCCTAATTGTCAGTCATTTAGCATTGACAATGAAGCTGCCCAGTAATATAAATGTATGTCAGCCACAGTCAGTCTCCCATCATACCAAGACTGGGCAGACATCATGTACCACGCTGGGAGGAATATGACTGGTTATTTCGCATGCAATCAGTTCGCGTTCCATTACTACGTGTTTTTTTCTTAGCATTAACCGTTACAGCGCAAGTTTTTAATTCGCATACCATTACATTGAAAGTGTTAATGTATGTGAACTAAAAACGTGCCTAGTAAAAAAAAAACAACATACAAATACACTACACTACACATCCAAAAGTTAAAAACACTACCCAAACCCTCAAAAAGTACACTACCCTACACTACTAAAACACCACTACACTACCCTAAACCCTAAATCACTACCCCCTGCATGACACTTCCCCTAGCCCCAGTCCTGTCCCTACTCCCAAACACTACCCAGCACGACCCCCAACACTACCCTAAACCCTAAAACACTACCCTACACTACACAAACTCCACAACACTACCCTAAACCCTAAAACACTACCCCCAGCACAACCCTGCCCCTAGCCCCAGTCCTGTCGCTACTCCCAAACACTACCCTGCACGACCCCCTGACACTACCCTAATCCCTAAAACACAACCCCAGCACGATCCTGCCCCTAGCCCCAGTCCTGTCCCTACTCCCAAACACTACCCTGCACGACCCCCTGACACTACCCTAAACCCTAAAACACTACCCCTAGCACGACCCTGCCCCTACCCCAGTCCTGTCCCTACTCCCAAACACTACCCTGCATGACCCCTACACTACTCTACACTACACAAACATAAGTACACAACCCTGCACGACCCTACACAGCCAATATCGTTCTATTTCGCCGGTCCTGAGGGTTTACAACTACGAGGTGCTAGGATCAGATTTTTATGGCATTGAACTTTGGGAGCAAAGGGATGTATCCTATTTGGTTGCAGCAGAAAACTGCTTCATGTGGCAACTGACCAGTTTGCCAATAGGCACTCCATTGCTCCCCCTGCGGTTGGACCTGGGGCTTAATAACGTTTTAGATATAGCTAGATTACTGTCTCTTCTGTTCTGCAGGAGTATTTGGGCAACCCCGGAACTGAGTCCTTACCAACAGGGACTAGCAGAGGTCTTGCATCATGGGTTAGGAACAAGAGGTCAACCCTCATGAATACTGGGCATGAACGCTTTTGGGACACCCCGGAAGAGGCAAGTGCAATCTCTAAATTTCAAGTAAAGAGGGTCTATTGGTTGCACAAAATGGACTCATTGCAAAGTCGGCCCAATGTGGGCCTTTTGACACAGGATATTCTTATGTTAAAAGATGACTTTGAGATAGAGCAGTTCCTGAATCAAATAAAGCCCAGCAATGCCAGCAAGCTCTACCTGCAATTAAGATACAGAACTCTTCCCCTCACCTTGTTCCTAGCCAGTTGAGGACAATCGGCCAACTCAAGAAATGATTATTACCCATTCTGTAGCACATGGGCTGAAACAATTGAACATGTTCTATACTTTTGCCCTACCTATTACAATATAAGAACTAAATGGGATGCCCCACAATGTCGAAACCTTTGGGTCAGAGAATTTAGAGAAGCTCTGAGATTTAAAAAAGTCTGACACAAGGCAATTGGTTGTCTTTGAGGTCTTGCGGTTCCTGATGGCTATGTAGAGGATCACAAAAAAAACAATTGATGGACAGAATGCAGAACAATGTCATACATTCAACCCAGTACAAGAGATCTGGGACTAAAGCCATCGTTTTTTACTTCCCATGCCATTCTAGTTTGAACCCAGCCATATGCAAATCAGTCTTGACCCTGCGCCCAATGGGAGCAGTCCAGATCGAACTAACAGGCCCGGTCCTCCCTGGACTGGAAACAAGCATCCTAGGACCTGTTTTGAGGTTTCACCCCCCTTCAGCCAGGATAGATTAACTCCAGTGGCATGGAGAGCATGAGACCCACGTCTGGGCATACCCGTCCCACTCGGGGTGACAAATGCAAAAAGAACAATTGATGGACAGAATGCAGAACAATTTCATACATTCACCCCAGTACAGAGATCTGGGCCTAAATCCATAGTTTTTTTGCTCCCAGCCATCTGCAAATCAGTCTTGACCCTGCGCCCAATGGGAACTGTCTAGCCCGAAAAAAGGATGGATGGATTTAGGCCCAGATCTCTATGTTGGGGTGAATGTATGACATTATACTCCATTCTGTCCATCAATTGTTCTTTTTGCGTTTGTCACCCCGAGTGGATGGGCATTCCCAGATGTGGGTCCCGTGCTCATGATGCCACTTGAGTCAAGCTATCCTGGCTGATGAGGGGGGAAATCCCGAAACCGGTCCTAGGATGCTTGTTTCCACTGCACCCCATCTTGTTGTTGACGATGCCCGAGCCCAGCAGGACAGTGTCCAATGCATACATCATACAGGATCATGTTAAAGAATATTTACAGCACAGTCACACAGCAAAAGTGCAGACAAATAGTTTAAAGAAGGTTGTGGAACTTTGACTGCATGTGCTCGGGAGACCGCTCCGCAACGAGACTGCACTAAGCACTTTGATCCCAGACCCTAGCCCTGTCCTGTACCACACACTTTGGCCACGGCGCTGCAGGAGGGCGGAAGGTACTTCAACCCGGAGCAGGTCTCGCAGCGTGGGAGACCGCTCCGCAACGAGACTGCACTAAGCACTTTGATCCCGGACCCTAGCCCTGTCCTGCACTGCATACTTTGGCCACGGCCCCTGGAGGAGGGCAGAAGGTACTTCAACCAGGAGCAGGTCCCATAGCGCGGGACGCGCGTGGGGGCGAAGACAAGGCCAAGACGGGCCCGTCTTAGCCCATCAGAGGCTGGCAGAGACTGGACTGGGCCACGGCTCTAAAATCTGCAATAAAAGGTACTGTGACTTGGAGATAATTTCATGGCTATAGAGCAAAGAGGGAGGACGCCCACCCTATTCGGAAAGACATTGCTCCAAGTGTATTTTATGTAAGCTGTTGTATGGTGTATTTTAAATCATAATCAGCTAGGCATTGTAACTCTCGTCGAGGAGAGGTTAGAGTGTAGAAATTCATAGTCACCTAGCAAAAAGGTTAACATGAGGAAGAGAAAAGTGACAAGTGTACCGAACAAAAAGCAAGCTAACGCAGGGACACACTCACGCCAGACCTTGCTTAGCTACCTAACGGGAGTCGTGGGTGCCATTGAGCGTCAGATCACAACAGTAGAAGAGGTCTTAAATCCAGGAGACTCAGGCTCAGGGGGGGACTTGGCATTGGTCAATATATCAAAAGAGGGGCCTGCACTACCCATAGTAGTACCTAGGAACATTCAAAGAACTAACGGTTGTATTATAAATACACTGGATAATATATCAGGCAGTGACAAAGAATCTGACATCCAACCACCGACCAAGCGAGCCAGAAATCCTGACATTCTCATACATACATCAGGGGAAAAGGACTTAACAGACACGGAGACAACCCCTAAAGTGCGAAAAAAGGCCATCAAGAAGGATAAATCACTAGCGACACATAATGCAGCGAATGGGGGGAAAACCAATAGCCAGTGTCAGTCAGTCAATATGAAGTTTATTGTGTAGATTACTTAACACCATGACAATAGAAAACATTTAAAAAGTAGAAACATAATTATACAAAGACAAAAGAGAATACTGGTTCCTGATAAGACCATATAGTGTAGATGGCTTATTATGCCCGAAAAAAGGAAACTCTTGGTGTACAGGCTTTCTCGCTACCTTCTTCCCTTTCCCTTGTCTATTATAGAAATGATAAATAAAGGCAAGTTAAAAATCCTCCATAAAATGGATAAAAAAGTAACAATTCATGATCGTCTCAGTGCTTTGTTTAGAGTTTTTAAGGAAGTCCTGCACTGCTTTAAAAAGTTTACCTATTCTTGCCAATTCAAGGGGGACCATGGTGCTGAAAATCCAGTTCATTGCATGGTTGCATGTTCTTATACTATGAATTAAGAAGAGTGGCTTTAATAAGGTTCGGCGGCAGTCGAGCAACGTCGGACAGCTGCACAGTAGATGTAAAAGAGTTTCTGATTTGTAGCCGCAGAGTCTACACTTGACTACTTTAGAGAACAGCGGCCAGTTAGGATTAAAATCTTTAATTTGTAATGCCAGCATCTTTACTGCCAAGATTTTAGTCAGGCAAGCTTTCCCTGTTGTGCAGTTAAGGTAAGGTTGTGTCCTAAGTCCGACTTGACTTTCATTGTTGTATGACGCTGCCAGGGCCCTTAATGGCAATGTAAGTATTTATTTTTTGCAGGTCATAGGTCTTGGAAAGTAGTTTAGTCTGTTTTTTCATTATACTTTTTATTGCAATGGACGTAAGTGAAGAAGTATTTAAGAGTGATCAGATCGATTTGTAGAGTTTCTACTGCTGTCCTTAAGTAAGTAGACCATGGATTGATTTTATGTTTGAAAATGTCTTGCAAAATGAATTTCAGGGTTCCGGCGTTGCTGTGATGCACCTGTGGTAGTACTTTATAAAAGACCCCATACTGGATCATATGATGCCTTCCAGGCCAAATTCAAGTCTCACCAAGGGTCCCCTGATATAATAGGGCAATTTAAACACTCTTTTATATATTTTTAGATGTAATTCTTCGATGGTGTTGGTGAGTTGACCTGGAAATGCCTCGCTGCCGTAGATAATTGCGGATGGTAATACTGCCCTGAGCACCTTTCTAATTGGCGCTGAGGAGGGGCTTTCAAGGGCTGTATGTAGTTGACAAAGTCTTGTAGTTATTAATGCTGGCTTGTTCTTTAAGTGACGCTTGTGTATTGTTGATGCGCCGTTTGCAGAAAACCATGTGCCCAGATACTTATAGGATTTAGCTGCAGAGATTTTTAAGGGACCCAGGGACTAATTATTATTTATTTTTTGTAGCGACCTTCCAAAGGATAGTACCTTTGTTTTTGCTTTGTTTACTTTCATCTTGTTTACACTATTGTATAAGTGAAGGGAATTTAATGCTCTCTGGAGTCCTATTTTTGAGTTGTCGAGGAGGACAATGTCATCCGCGTATTGCAATATTACAATATTGTGATCTTTGTATTACCGACTTTTGGGGAGATTAGATTAGCGTTGGTAAATGCCCGGGACATATCTGCTGTATATAAGTTAAACAACATTGGAGCAAGGACGCACCCTTGCTTTAGTCCTTGGGTGGTGTTAATCTTCTTGGTTAGCGCAGTGTCTGACAGCTTGACCCTCACCCAGGTAGTTGTGTATAGCGAAATGATGGCATTGAGGAGGCCACTGGGAATGCCCCACGCCTGCAGGTTTCTCCAAAGGATACCTCTGTCCACCAGATCGAAAGCAGATGAATGGTCCACGAAGCATGCGTAGAGCGCTGATGTCTTCTGGTGTTTTTCCTGGTGGAAAAGGTAGGATAAGGTGATTATGTTATCCAGTGTGGAGGAATTGGGTCTAAAGCCAGTTTGGCAGAAGGGAATTATTGCGTTTGTTGTTGCCCAAGCCTCTGGATCTTTTAGGAGTACAGCTGCGTAGATCTTAGCCTCGATGTCCAGTAAGGCTATCAACCGAGAATTACAGGGATTCTGTCAGTCGCGCTCTTTAAAAATTGGGTGCAATATTGAACCTCTCCAGCTGTCGGGCACTTGATGGAGTTTAGTGCAGGTTGTGAACGGTGAGGAAAGTATTGCGGACCATAGTGACAAGTCTTCTTTGAACAGTTGGTCTGGGAGGCCATTCGGACCAGGTGCACCTGAAGATCTTATTTTGCTTAGTACTTTTTGAAAACTATTAGTCGTAAATATGGGGGCACAGTCCACTGAGTCATCAGAAAGATCTGAGTATTCAAGCTGAGAGACTCCTGGTTGATCAACTACATAGAGGTTATTTACATGCAAAGACTACATTGCTTCGGTGATGGAGTTGCTCCTTATAAGATCTTGACTTATTTTGTTTTTGATATATCTCCATAGGTCTGCCTGATTATGTTTGCTCATGATTGAGTGAACGTATTGCCAATCCTTTTCCCTCTGCTGATTTTTTTCCTGCCATATCAATTGCCTATGCTGTTTTCTTGCACCTTGGAGTTCCAATGACAGGTCGACTTTGACTTGTTCGTTACAAGTTTTCTTACGTGCCATTGTCAGCTTCCGAATGTGCCGTGAGCTCGCCAAGATAGTTTGATTTTTAGTAATTGGTTTTAACTGATGTCGCCTGGGGCCTGTTTGAGGATTAAGTAATTCATGGATGCCCCTAGTGATGGGAGTCCAGTGAGATAATAGGTATTCACCACTTTGGGCTTGCAGGGACTGTCCTGTAGCAGCTTTCCAAGATGCTAAGTTCCGTAAGTTGACATGGCCCCATTTTCTCTTCCGAATTAGATGTCATCTTTCGCCATTGCAGGAAGTACCCCGCACCTTGTGGCCTATGCATTTCGAGAGATTAATGTCAAAGGTTGTGCGAAGTGGAAGATGGTCACTATCATTAGAGGAATTCACTTTAAAGCTCAGTGCTAATATATGTACACAGAATGAGGTGTCAATGTTAAAAACTAAATTGGACGCACAAGACACCTACCTTAGGGAAAGCCTAAGTAGTCTAACCCATAAAATCGGTTCAATGGAGGAAGTGTTATCTAAATGTCTAGCCAAACTTCAGTCCCCCAGTCAGGAGATAACAACAGGCAAAACGGGATATCAGGTCTACTATAACAACAAAGAGAGATGTCATAACATTCACCCTGCTCCAGGTCGCCCCGAGGAAATATCACTTGTCTCACACAATTCCGCTCAACTCTTTCCCACTATTACTTCGGCGGCGCTCTTACCCACTACCTCTATTGATGCAACAATGCTCAAATACCCATTAGTGACTAATGGCCTTAATGCTCCTAGCCATTGTAATGAAAATGCGGCGGAGAGACATATAACACGCCTGGACTTACCACCAGCCATGCCATCTTTTGTGGTGGTTTTAACCAATGTCCCTAATTTACAAAGAGGGTTAGTTGAATCGTGGGAGATTTTAAGGAACAAGTCATTACACTGGCTTGGGGTCAGGACTGGTCTCACTGAGAGGTTATTCGATGAATTCAAAATGGCCAGAAGAGTGAGTTGAGTGGGCAATGGACATAAGAACTTGATGGGAGACTGCATAGTGTTGACTTTTAAAACCCCCAACGTAGTAAAATTGATCCTGAATAGAGCTGGAGATCATTCCACTTTTGGGTAGGGCATCAACTTGATCCCTTTAGGCTATTTTTATAAGCCCACATTTTACCTTGCTCCAATAGATAGGGATCCACAAACCTCGCACCATAGGTACTGCCCTAACCTTCCAACTTACAATCGTTTTGACACACTCACCAATCTCGAGTCAGTGGATTGACAACAAAAGGCTGTTTCTATGCAGTCTGAAACACCTGGTATAGAGAAGATCCTAACTAAAGCGATTGTGATGGCGATTTCAGCCAGCAATGAAAATATCCTTCCACATGATGACACTAAGACAATGAATGTAGAGACCACCATTGATACACCTCCGAATACCATGGTTGCTACTATTTCATCCCCCACCACACAATCGGGCTATACATTAACGGACCAGGATGAAGGAGGGGGGATAATCACCGCACATGAAGCAAAGACAAATGTCAGTTCTTGTTTTGGAATGTGGAGGGGTTAAAATCCAAGGTGACAAAGAAAACGTGGTTTGATTTTGTGTGCAAATTTGATATTCTTAGCTTGCAAGAAACCTGGATGGAAGGACCTATCCACATTAGCGGATATAAAACCCTCCATACTCCAGTAGTTCCATCACTACATGGTAGAGCTAAAGGTGGTCTCTGCACATACATATCTAATTATTTGAATATAGGAAAAATCGTTTTAAATGTCTCAGATCAGTATTATCAAATCATTACCTTCCACATAGACAAAGCGTTCTGTATAGTATCATTGAATTTTTATAATAATGCTGCACCAGAGCCGATCGGGGGAATTCTGAGATGATTGAGCAGTGAATTGCACAACTTACATTCTTGCTCATCCAAAGAGACTTGTATTATTTGGGGCGGGGATTTTAATTTATCTATATGTCAGTATGTTAATAAGGGGGTCTGCGGTATAACGTATGAAAAAGGCTCTGGTTTCTCCCATGTTTCACACACATTGTTTGCTGACCTTTTAAACGACATCATGTTCACATTTGATATAGGTTTCACTAATAACGTATGTTCCCCCATGGTCCCTTTCTGACCCACTTTTATTGGCTGAGGCACTTTTTCGACGATAGATTTTGTAATAGCATCAAGTAGATATTCTACTCGTATCAAGGATTTTACTACACATGACATCGCATTAAGCGACCATTTTCCTATCAGTATTGATGTAATGGTGCATAACAATACTTTAAACAAGAGAGGCATTTCTACCCACTCTGTGGAAAACATTATTCTAAATAGACAAAATGGTTACGCACTCAAATGGGTAAATGTAGACTCTGAGACATTTATTGATAAAGTTGTAACGAACTGTAAAGATATGCTTTTATCTTGTTTAGATGAGAAGTCATCCCAACAGGAAATCCTAGAAAATGTCTCTGTTATCTCAAGTTTCATTAAAGAAACACTTTATGTGAAAGCAAGAAAGAACACGAAACATAAACAAGGGTGGTTCGACAATTACGGCACAAAAGCTTATTCTAAGCTTAAATACTCATTACATGCCACTGTAAAAAACCGGGAAAAGATTAGACTCGCAAGATGTGAATATAAGAGGGCAATAAAAGCAAGGAAGAAGGCCCTAAAAGAGGAAGCCTGGCAAGCCCTACATGATGCTTCAGTTAACTGTGATTCTTCCGCTTTTTGGAAGGCGGTTAACGCCCCGTTTTTAGCCGAAGGGGATAAAGCAACCTTGGAGATTGCCATCCACGAACATGAATGGATATAACACTACTCAAGGTTATATGACAATCCATGGACAGATGAAGAGGGATCCACACCAACTGAGGCCGACACCGAGAATTGCTTAATACACATAGACCTACCTTTATACTTTACTGTTAGTGAGTTCAATACGGCCATTAATTTAAGTCTGGGGGAGAAGGCTGCTGGGCCGGATGGCATCCCGGTAGATCTTTTTTAAGTGAACCTCGCATTATGGGGGCCACTTTTAACGCAGGTTTTTAATGCATGCTGCTCACAAGGTTTCTTGCTGACTTGGTATGATTCAATAATTGTGCCCATTTTTAAAATGGATGACAGGTCAAACCCATCCTGTTACCGCCCAATCTCATTGCTGGACTCCACAGTTAAGATCATGGGACGAGTCTTGCTAGATAGGCTTCAGGTATGGGTGCAGGAACAAAAAATACTAAGCGATTTACAATATGGCTTTCGCAAGAGTTTGGGCACAATAGAACAGGGCCTAAACCATTTTCTTATTTTATTAGACAAATATACCAAGGCAAAAAGGGAAAGGTTATACCTGACTTTTATTGACCTAACAGCGGCATTTGACTGTGTAATTCACGAAAAGTTGTGGTCGGTTTTAGCCGGGTGGGTGTCGATGTTTTAATAGTTACATTTTTAAGGCAGCTATATTCTGGGGCAAGGGCAAGGGTTCGCTACGGGAGGGGGGGCGAATGCACTAAACACTTTAAAGTGATGAGAGGTGTTAGACAAGGGTGTATTCTTGCCCAGTTCCTTTTTACTTTGTATATAAATGAACTCTTGGTCCGGGAGTGTAAGTATTTAACAGCTGCAGCGACTCGCCCCATTCTGGCACTCCTGTACACGGATGACGCGGTCCTTACGGCCCGCACATCGATCGGTCTCCAAAAGGTTGTTAATATTTTTATTAATTTTATGTCACACATGGGTCTTACCGTTAACTGCTCCAAAACATTCGCAATTAATTGTGGGGTAGGACCAAAAAAGAAGACGAACACTCTTTTCATTTAATCAAAGGCAATAGAGCATTCTAAAGCTTTCTCTTATCTAGGGATTTTATTCGACCAAACTGGCACGTGGTGCCAGGCGATTAAAGCGAGAAGGCTGCTTTTTATTAAATCCTTGATGGCCGTATTAAACTTCAGCTGAAAATTAGGAAGACGCTCCCCAGCAGAATTGCTACAGTTCTATAGGGCGAAATATGTGGCTATTGCCACTTAAGGACCTGGAATCTGGGGTTACACAGTGGTAAACTCACTACAGTCTGCAGAAAACATGTTTTTTAGGTCCCTTCTGGCAGTCCCAGACAGCACTTCAACTTATATATGCCATCAAGAACTGGGTGTGCCATATTGAGAAGATATAATTAAGATTCAGCTAGTCCTCTTGTGGCACAGAGTCTGTACCTCAGAGGAGACAGATTTTAATCGGCTCATTTTGAAAGATGATTGACGGGGTAAATCACATAAGATTGCTAGCATATGTCAAAATGTTTTTGTTTAAATTAGGCCACCCCGAATACTATAAAGATCCATATACCATGTGTAACATGTCTAGGAAAAACCTCAAAGCAAGCTGTATGCGCAATTTGGACGGAATTAGAACCACAACAGAATTAAAGAAATTAACAGTTCAATCACATCACATGGCCCTGGCAACTGCATTCATACAACCGTATATTGTATTAATAATTGACGATTATGAAAGGGTTTTGCTAACACTGTTTAGGTTAAACATCGTACATAGATCTTTAAGTTTTCCCGTACAAAATGATTGGTCGAGAGTTTTAAGTAAATGCCCGTGCGATGATGTTGCCGTACAATCTACGATACATATATTGTCGATGGATTATCCCTGTATTAATAAGATATGGGGGTCTATTAGGATGGCGGACGGATGGCCGCCGCTGGGCCGGCGGTGACTACCGCCGGACCAGCGGCAGACATCTGCCCGCGATCGCAACTCTGAAAACCGCCGGTCCCATTAGCATTGTGGTGACGACCGCAGCGGTGAGAATCTCTGCCCGCCACTTTTCTGCCGGTACCAGTCCGCACGCATGCCTAGCGGGCGGAACTCGACCGCTACAATGATGCCGGCGCAGGGCCAGGCTCCGCCGGCATGATTATGATCCCGGAGGTAGCCAGCCTTTCCACTGCAGTGGAACAGCCATGGAAAGGCATGCAGAGAATGTCTCTGGGGGCCCACTGCAGGCCCCCAAAGTGTTGGGGGGCTGTGTGGGTGCACTGGGGGGGTATGGGTACCCCCCTACATGTCCCTGTACCAGGTGCCTGCCTAACAGTGCAGTGACATGCATGACATGCTCCTTTTCACACCGCGGCGGGGCTGCTGGCAGCAGCAATGTTAATCGCCAGAATCCGCCCGCCGCGGTCAGATTTCGACTGCGGAACATCCTAATCGGACCAGCAGTTATGCCGCGGTGCTTGGGGGCGGTCTTTTCCTGCTACCATGGAGGTCGGGGATAATTTCCGACCGCCATCCTAATAGGCCCCCTAGTTTGAGACAATGTCACCCAGCATTCTTGACCCTGCAATTGTTAGACAATTAATTTACTATTGCTATTACTGCCTTCATAAAATATGTTTTTAAATACTGTAAATTAATTCTGATGTGATCTTAACAATAGTGTATTTATATAATTTTAAGGCGTTTTCATTGTATCGATTTGTGCATTGAGCTTTTATGGTTAACTTGTACAGTTACCAAATAAAGAATTTTGATGATGATGACAAAGTCTTGTGTTAACCCAGTCCATGAATTTAAAAAGCAGGCAGTTCAATTAACTGCGTAGTGTTGCCTTTCAAACGTGAACTGATTATTTCGCTACATTTTCAAAGCCCTGGTCATATAGAAAGAGGTGCTAAAACACTCTTTCCTAGCATTAACAAATCTCGCTATAAGTAGACAATGTGCAACAGTGATTCCTCTTTATAAGCACAAATTCGGTATCTTATGTCAGTGTCTGCATATTTTCACCTGTTGTAGGATTCCTTCAACAGAAACAGGTGGAAACAAAGGTGAAGTAATGTGTGTCTTGATACCAGGGGAAATGGGGGGCATATCAGCAAGGAACGGCGATGAATAACGCAAAGCGCGCTTAGTGCTTTGTTATTCATCGCCGTCTATCTCTGGAATTTATCACCCTGGTAGCGTGTTATCAACAACGCATTGCTCCAGGGCGATAAAAATTCCAGAGATAGCGGGGGAAATCGCCAATTTGCAGGGAACATCGCTGGTTTTCCAGTGATGTTCCCTGCAAAAGGGCGATAACCTTGCTGATACGGCCCTGTGGTCGTAGCAGCATAATCCACCCCCTATGTTAGGGATGGATAAGTCAGGATTTTAGCAGACGTTAGTTTTTGGAGAAAACAGAGGTTTTCTCCCAAAACTAACGTCTGCTAAAATGGTGGGGCAGCCTTGTAAATATCGTGATGTGCACATCAGCGATATTTGCAAGGCTGTACTGCCCAGTGACGCCCACTTTGCATCTCATTAGAGATGCAAAGGGAGGCGTCGGGAAAAAGGGTGCTAACATGCGATTATGCATGTTAGCACCCTCTTGTAAATAGGGTGATAGTTTTATATCCGCTTTTTTGGCTTTTAAAGCCAAAAAAGCGGAGATAAAGCCCTTGTTAATATGCCCCTGGGGTCCTTGAATATTCACTGAGGGCCTATTTTTTGTAAAAAGATGCGGTCATCCAAGTGTAGTTCCTTTGAACAAATATTTCAAAGTCTTAAACAAAAGAAATAGATTTCACATGTGAACTTGTTGTTATACTTTCTTAAAGTACTACTAATGCCGTTGCATCGTTGCACATTAACACACATTTTTAGTGTACTACTATCTTGCATTTCGGTTTCGTGCACTGCACATTTAGATTGACTGCTCGAGTAAGCATTGCCTTGTTTTGAAGTTGCCATAGACACGGGAGAAGCTGCAAAAATAGCCGCCACCTTTCTACCACACACCACTGTATCATAGTACTTTACGTTCTATTGCAAGCAATTAGGTATGGTTTCGTAATGTATCACTTGTTCTTTTCTCTGCTTGTTGCAGTATAGAATATTTATAAAGAAGTTTGAAATTGTAGTTAATTTAGCACTGCATGCTCCAGCGGCTCAAATGGCAAAGCGCTGGTCGGCTGAAATTACACTTTTGCACGTAATATATTTTTGCTTGATTTTGCATTAAACGTGTATCAGGGCCTTATTATGAGTTTGGTGGTGCAGCAGTGGCGTAACGAAACTTGAGGGGGCCCTTGTGACATTGCATTGTCACTTTAAGGTTTGAGAACCTTTGGCAATTATAATTCCAAGTGGAATCTTGGTTGTGGAGCGAGATGAATTCTTGTTGGGAGACAGTTGGAGCTGCGTGTAAGATGGCTGAGGTGAATAAACCCTACCTAACACATACTACGTGAGAAGAGGTATTCTTTTGGTGAAGTTACAACTTTACAGCCCTCTTGCAAGGTACATGGAGGGGCCCCCTCTGGACTCAATCAGGAGCTTTCTGGCCAAAGTGCTGTGCTGAGGGGGGCAGCAGGGGTCTGTGTTACACCCCAGGAGAGAGTGGCCGTCCTGCTCCCGAACCCCCAAACCCATGTTTGAACCACCCGTCAGAGTAGGAGTTTTTTCCTGTCTGACAGGATTTTCTTTGGTGTTCTCACGGCGGTGCCTATGAAATAGGCACCATAATGGGGAAAACAAAATCAGAACCGACGCGGCATGGACTGCTGTAGTCCATGTGGTGCAGGTACTGGAGTGTATGCACACAGGGAGGCACAGCATGTGTACCCCACATGCACCCCGTCATACAGAGGCACAATTGGGCACTGTAGGGCCCCTTCTATTTCCTCACTGCCACATTTTTCATGGCAATGGCACCGCCATGAAAAGTGTGGTGGTGAGGAAACTCGTGATATGATTGTCAGGGACGCAGCGTCCCCGCCAAGCATATTGGGGACTCAAGACTGCCGCGCCAGAGTTCTCTGATCCCTGGCGGTTGCGGTGGTCCAAGAGCCACTCGACCAAACTGGTTGCAATGGGGCAGTCGGTAGACCACCACTGCAGGGCTCCTACGAGTCTGGCGGTCCGTGAACTGCCAGACTTGTAATAAGGCCACCAGACTTTAGTGGACTGCTCAAAGTAGTTTTTTTCTTTCACAAACTGTATTTGTACTAGCTTTTTATAATGATTTGTAGGTAATTGACTGTGCTATGCTCTAATTAATTGTAGACGTGACAGTGATTTAATTTGATCCTCGGGTGTCGTGACAAAGAGGAAGAACAATAGCTCATAGGAGTGACATTGTTCTGTACATACCCGAAGTACCATTTTATCATGGAATGTTACAAAGCCATGTTGACATTAATTTAGCTGCAACAACTCTTTGTATAGGGATTAAAGACAGTCTAAAAAGATGTTTACTCAGCTGTAAAAAAAAAAGCAGTATTCAAAGCAGGCTTTTGTTTTGGGAGAGGACATATGCAAATGATGTCCAAAACTTTCTTTGACCAATATACCCGAATACTTGTATTTACGGGTACTTATTCTATCCTTGTTTGTTTTCAGTACCAGTGCATAATATTCTCAAGTTTGTGCCTAAATAGTGCAATCTTTGTCTTCTCAGTATCAATTGTATGCTTGTTGGACTGGCAATATGTCCTCAGGCCTGTTGTAGGTCGCTGGAGTCCAACCACCATCCTGTCTAGCAAAACAGTACCATTGGCATACTGCAAACTGCTAAAGCTTGTTCGCAGAATTTCGGGGGAAATACAGTAACTTTGTTTATACAAATTCCAAGATTATATATAAAAATTAAAGACAAAAAGGTGAAAACACACCTTAACCTATGTCCTGCAATAGAAAGCTAAGATTGCACCAAGGATAGTTGAAGAAATGACCCAATTTGACAATTGTGACTACAGCAGACCGCGTTCCACACAGTCAAAGACATTCTTAAAAGCCCAGAAAGCAGCTTAAATTAACATGTCCTGTGAGCGTACAGCCTCAGGAATTAATAGGGAAAGATCTGCAAGACTGCCTTCTAAGCCACAATGCTGCTGAAACGAAAGCCAGTTTGGAAGATTGGAAGTATTTATTTTGCTCAAAGCCCAGTTTTCTACTTATTGTAATAGAGGTTTTGCAAAGCATTTCTCATCCCCATCCAACAAATCAATGAAGTAATAATTAGATGGAAACAAATGGGAGTCCTTTTTCTGTGGGACATAATATAGAGTCCACCAAATGATCGAGGATTATTTGGTTTTGAAGACAGCATGTGAAAAGAGAGTGTAACATGTCCGTATATAAAGCTAGGTTGTATTCATAAATAGATGCGACCAGCCCTATCAGATCTACCTGCTCAGAGAATTTTTAGAGTCTTTTAGGAGGTGATTCCAAATAAGGAAACGCTGTTATAATTGATGTTTTCAGCATGTTTACATTATAAAATATATATTTTAAAAAAACATATATTAATTTTAAAATAAATAAATATTTTTTGTAAACAGTTCTATAAGAGACATAAAAATTAATATCTTCCCAAATACATTTGCTTTATTTTAAATAAATAAATATATATATATATATATATATATATATATATATATATATATATATATATATATATATATATATATATATATATATATATATATATATATATACATATATATTTTGGAAATGTACAATAATGTAAAATATGTTTAATTCATTTCTGTAAATTGACATACAGAAACAAACACCCTAAAGTAATAATAGTTAAAAAAATATATGCTCTATATATGCGAAGGCACCACCGTAGGGATGACGATATCCCTGTCTGACTGCTTTTTCATGGCTGTCCGACCGCAATGAAAAGGCAGACAGAAATGGACTTTGGGGGCCCCAAGAAGGGCTCTCGTCCCCATGGACCACTGTAAAGTGGCCCTGGGGGCTGTCAAGTACCGGGTACAAAAGACCGCTGTCCACTCCTCAGACCTGCCTACATAAAGGGATTTCTGGGGGAAAGTTGCCGCTATCCACCAGAAGCTCAGGCGGGTTGGAGAGACGGAGAAACCGGCTGCTTTGGTGCCCGCAGCAGAGAAGAACTACCATCCCCAGCAGCCTGTGCGGCGCGTTTCGCGCACACCGGAAATGACGTGGTGTTAACATCTCAGCAGTTTATGAAAGCCGGATCAGGAGAAGGAGTCGCTGTGGATTATCATGTATCGAGACGCAGTGCCATTGCGGAGGAATCCAGACTTGTAGCAGTACCCTGTGGAGTAAGGGTGTCTCTGACACCACCGTTTTCGATTTCCCTCAAGCCAATCTTTGCGGCTGCCGCGCCACTTTTGTGATCATCCTTTCAAGAAAAAACCTCTGTTTGTTTTTCATGGTGAATAAACCATATTGTCGGTAACCGGCTCAAGGAAACCTACATAGTTGTTTTCTGGTGTTATCATTATACTGCAGATACTAGAATATCCACATATACCAGGTGGTATAGCATCCTCTCTTCAGATACTATTTACGCACTCTAAAAGATTTCTTTTGACAGCCATACCTGCTTGTTACGGTGTGATATGATACCCAGGTTGCTCAGCTAATACTCAATTATATGTTGAAAGTGTGTGTTTCTTTGTTCGTCTTCTAGCAGTGGGAACTGTGAGAGGTAGCTGAATTAAGCCTATCCTTCCTCCCTTGTGAGGCTTACACACACTCACAGCTGCTGGTGGGTACTATGAATTACAAACCGAAGTGTCTATGGTTTGGAGGTGTTTGTTAGACAGTGACTGATCTTATGTTTCTGTTCGCAGTTTCTAAATGACTGAGCTATGGGTATAAGCCACTTCTAGGCTCTAGAAGGCACGGTAGCCACCTGAAGGTCTTTGATGAATACCAAATCGTCCTACTAAGCGCTGCTGCAAGAGCTTGTTATTTTGCTTTACAGGTATATAGGAGTAGAGTACTATAGTATGCTTCTGTAGGAAATTTTCCAGGTATTTACCGTGCAGTGTTTCTATAACTAGGTTTGTTTTTTCACAGGTCTCCCTCCCCGCTGTTCCCATCCTTTCCTTCCCCCGATTGATCCCCTTCCGTGCTATACTGGCAAGTCGGAATTGAGGATGTCAATAGGTGGATCCATTTGAGCAACGAACCGATCCTGAGAGGCCTTCGAGGGACACGTGACAGGGGCACATGTAGCGCACCCACACACATCCATGCACCATGTGCCAGACCCTACATGGTGCTTGGCACACAGTGCATGGATGTGCACAAACTGCTTTTTTCCAATGCGGCTTGTACTGCAACCCTTTTCGTGGGCCGCAGCACAAGCCGCAGTGGAAAAAAACACTTTTTGACCACCAGTATGGCGATCTAATCATAATTAGGCATTCTGACCACCGACCGATTGTCGGGTCGTCTCCTGCCCACTGAGGTGGTGGTCAGTGGTCAGACCGACCACCATCGTTATAAGGGCCTTAGTTTTGGATGAGATTGTAAAAGGCATCTGTTCAATTCATCAAAACTCCCTGTCCAGAAGTATTCGGAATATAACAGCAGTCTATTTTTACTAAGGCATGATCTCTTGCCAGTAATTGTGTAGGATTTAAATTAAGGAAATTCTGATCCTAGGTGGCTAAGGTCCAATTTTTAGCACAAATATCAATCTGGTGGACTGTTAGTGGATACTCCCTGCAGTATAGTGATCGACACCAGCCGCGGCTGTCTTGCTGGTCATAATATTATTTTCCTAAAGGACTGTAAACAATGATACAACACTCCTAGGTCTTCCTAGCCCTTGCTTTCATTGGCACTTGACAAGACTGAATGGCCTAACAAACTAATTTCTGTGGCTTTATTGTTTCTGATTGTATGCCAAGGCCGGACTGGCTGTACCTGCCACCTGTTGTTTCCCCAGGATGTTGGAAGGACCTGTACCAGTTTTGTTCCTTGGAGCTGGTTTTGTCAGTGTGGGCCGGTTTATCTCTGAGCTGAGGGCACTGTGTTTTGCAAATTGTTATGGGTTTAAAAGCACCCACTGCAGAACTCCATTTATGTCCAGCAGTTACCAGGCCACAATTAAAATATCAAGATAACGCTGGTGATTAATGTTTATGCTGAAGAGAGGGATCAGAGTTTTGACTAGTGGCACTATTAACTCATTTAAAGTAGTGCAGAGGGTTAACATGCCTGCTGAAAAGAGCATATCCAATGCAGGTCATATAACTGTATTTTACCTGGATAGCTCAGTGGGTTACTGCTTTTGGCATAGAGATCCTTTTGTTACTTGAAGTTCATAAGTTACAATCGTATTATAGCACAGTCATCTATGAACCTCCACCAAAAAGCTCCATGCAAACTGCATGATACAGTTAAAAATAAAAAATAATTCCCATGCCGTGTAGTTCCTACCAATCCATAGGAGCTGCACATTGTTTGGACAACATAAACTAAGGGCTTGGTGTCAAGACTGATTCCGGATACCCCGGCAGGATATGTTGGCCAATAGACCAGCTAGCTCACAGTGCCACCGTAAGCCCCTCTAACTTACCAGGGAGCAAATAGTTTCTGGCAACCACTGAACATGACAACCGTACAGAACTTTTCGCTGAGTCACTCATGCTTACTTATTTTCAGAGAAATATACAGAGAATACACAGTGGGCATTTTCAATTATTTTATTGAACCAACGTTATTCTTGCATAAAATACGTGTGCTACAATGATTAGGAGACAGAAGCAGTTAAACGTGATTACAAGCACCAAAAGCGTAAATAATAGATATAGTTCTACCATGGTGCTAAACTATTGTATATATGCTAGCACATAAACATGGCAGTAATCTAGCAAACTCCTACTATGCGGACCCTACTCTAGGTGTACCTAGAGTGTGTGTAGGTGTAGAGCCAATAATCCCCCCAAGGGACGATCGAACCCTATTACCTGATGTGTTATAGTGCAGTACCCTGTCTTGGTCACGATCTGGACACCCCTCATGAGATGTCAGACCCTCGGTGTTAGCGGAAGTACCTCCTCTACTTTTTTTATTTGAAATCTATTTTATTGTTTTTCACACACTTGTGTACACAGTTATAACACATAAATTGCTAGTAACAATCTTACAAACATGTAACATCCTGGAAGGTCAATTACAACGCTTGTCCTCGCTTAAAAGTCCACGGAGCCCTAACCAGGCATGGCAGCCTTGTAGTATTGGATCAGTTCATGGACAAGCATGCTTGGCATAATTAGCTTAGGTAAGTAAAATAATATCACTGCCAAGGTCTATTTTGCCGAAATAAAATAATCAAAGAAACTGGGGACAACGAAGGGAGGGCGGAAGGGGGGGTTAGTGGGGGGGGGGGGAATTCCCATAGGGACATTGTTTGGAGTTATGTCATAGCCCTGGTTTGTCATGTGCGCATGCACTGGTAGCGGCAGGAGTAGGAGGAGAACGATGCAAGGATGGTATGTCTTTACCATGGTCCGCTTCATTCTGGGAGCTCAGCCCCTCGCGGTAGCAAAGCGACTTCAAATAGTTGAAGGGCCCGTAGGCGAGGAGGGTAGGAGCGGCAGTTCTCCAGTCTAGACATTTGTTGTACCTGGGGGTGCCATATTTGTGTAAATTTAGCATCAAAGTGCACAATGCTGCTGGTTAGGAGCTCCATCACTATGGAGGCGGGTGAGCCACACCGGAGTCGGCTGAGTCAGTGCTTTCTTCCAATGAAGGGCAATAACCTGCTTAGCTGACCCTAGCATATGGAGGATCAAACAACAATCTGAATGGGTCATGGCTTTGAGAGTTTGGGGTCGGAGCCCGAGGATTGTTATCTTCGGCGTGTTTGGGATAGGGAACCCCACTACCTCTTTGATGTGGCTTTGCACCTCTTTCCAGAAGAGAGTTAGCATTGGACAGGACCATCAAATGTGTATAAATGAACCTGTGTCAGCGTTACAGTGCCAACACAGGGATGTGGAGGTGGGGAAAATTTTTTGAAGGTGGAGAGGTGTGTAATACTATTGGGTCATAACTTTATATGCCGTCTCCTGTTGCGCAATGCTGTTATATGTTCTGGGGATATCTCTCCACAGATGTTTCCATTGTTCTGGAGGAGCATCATCTGCAATATCTGTGTGTCATTTCTGCTCTTAGGCATGAAGGGGCAGAGGGTTGGAGTGCTGCAGAACCTGGTAGGTACATGAAATCAGGCCTCGGGAGCCATCAAAGGAGCATACAAGCATCTCAAATGAAGTGAGCTGGCGTGAGGCTTCTTACAATGATCATAGGACTTGAAGACTTCTCCCTCAAAGAGATCGCTAATCGTACAACTTTCTCCGTCTACCCAGGCCAGGAAAGAGCTGGGTTGTAGGGCTGGGGGGAAGCTTGGATTGCGGGTAAGAGGCATATTGGGGGAGGGGAAGGAAGTAAGACCCCGACTAATCGCAAGTCTATCCCATTAATCCAGGACCTTTCTCGTGTGGGTGGCAATGTAGGCACTGCACTGCCTTGCTCTCTTCGGCAACCACGCCAAGTCCCACAAGGAATATGTTAGACTTGGGGGTCTCTAGTTGGCACAGGTATGCACGCTCTCAAACCTCTGTGGTGTCAGAGAGCGGGGGGCAATAGCCCCAGGTGTTTGGCACCCTTTGTCCACTCTCCCTCCTGTCAGGTCAGGTATGACATCCTGACACTGACCCAACAGCCCCAGGCCTGTACCCGGCGGCTGGACAGGAGACTGGGGTGGGCTTTCCCACACTTGGTCCTCCTCCTCCTTGTTGGGGGTCTGTACCCTCCAACCTGGTGTGGTACCCCCTTCTAGAATTGCCAGGGCACCTGTGGCAGGTGTCCTGCTCAATTCGCCCACCAGTTCAGGGGTTCTATCCTGCAACTGGACGTCCAGGTCAGGGGGGACACCCTGAACCTGGTCCTCCAATCTAGGGTCTGAACCCTCCAGTTGATCAGGGGTCAGAGGCAAGGACTCCCTCCCTCTGTACCCCCTTCCAGAGTACTGCCCCCTCCCATCAGGAGTGGTACCCCCAGAAGACAACCCGGTCAGGACACTGTTTACAGTTGTCCCACCCTCCAGGTCAGACAACACCTGAACATGGCTCTCCAACCTAGGGTCTAAACCCTCAGGCTGCACCGGGGTCAGAGGCGAGGACTCCCTCCATCTGCAACCCCTTCCAGAGTGCTGTACCCTCCCACCTGGAGTGGTACACCTATAAGCTACATCGGTCAGGACACTGATTACAGTTGCCCCTTCCTCCAGGTCAGTCAACACCTGAACCTGGCTTTCCATCCCAGGGACCAACCCCTGCGGTTGAACACTTGCCCGGCACACTTGGACTTCCTTGGGATCACGCATGCCCCTCCTGAGGGTAACACATAACTCCTGTGTTGTGTGATAGTCTGCCTGGCGCAGATCTCCCGACCCCTGTCCATCTGACAGTGCGCGAAGATCCCCCAGGACAGAAGTGGTGTCACCATGGTCATTCACTGGTGACGCAGCCCTTCTGGCTGGCCCCTGACCCACTGGTTCTTCCACTGGGGACTCTTTCCCCCTCTCACCCCTCAGTTTGGACTTCTGTACCCTCCACCTAGGAGTGGCACTACCAGACACCAGAACGGATGGAGGCCTGCTTACAGACACTCCCAGTTCACCAGACACTAGGGGATCCCCCTCAATGGGCAGCCCCTCAGGACAGCCTAGGCTCCCCAGCTGGTGTTCTCTTAAAGAACCATCCAGGCTCTGAGACTGGGTTTCGGGCACCTTGGGGCACGCAGCCCCACACTCACTCCTTCTCCACTGAGACAGGACGTGAGCCCCTACACCCCTCCACTACACTGGGATCTAGCTGGGCTACACTTAACCTCTTCCCCCACTCTGGGCGGGAAGATACCTGAACCACTCGCCTTAGGATCACCCCCAAATGCCTCTCCAGACCCTCTGGAATCCACCAAAAGGTCTGCCTCCAATGTGAGCTCCCTGGGGTCAGAGAACTCACTCTCCAACGGGTGTTGGCATAGCTCTGGAAAACAGGGACTTACAGTATGCTCTCCCACAATTGGATTACACAGCCCCTTACAAGGGTTTACCAAACTATCCTTTACCTCACCATTCAGTGCCTTGCACACGTACTCCACCCCATTCTCCTGAGATTGGCAAGACAGTATCTGACTGTCTCTGTCACTCAACCCACACTCTTCTGGGCGGTCTTCACACTCATACACCAGAACTTCAACCATGGGGGAACCCCTCTCCCTGCACCTCTCATCTAGAGTCAGTAGAGAGTCCCTCCCGCCGCTAGGACTATGAACCCCTGTGCCAGTTCTCCAATCTATCCCAGGGACACTGCGCACCACTGGAGCTACCTCATATCCTTGAACCTCCTGGTGTAAATTAACCCCCTCCTTCAAGTCAGGCGCCACATCTCTGGGTGTGTGTACTACTCTCTCAGCACTAGAAAATTCAATTTTGCTGCCATCATCTGAGCTGGATTCCTCCTCCAACTCAGCAAAGCTCAATCTCTGAGCTACACATATTTCTTGTTGCTGGGCGGAGGCACTCATGGCCTCAAGCCTCTCGAGCTCTAAATCAAGCTCCCTCATTCTCAACTCATGCTCCATTTCCATTTTCTTTTCTTCTAGGGCCAATTTCCTAATTTGCAATTCAATTTCTAACTGCCCACTTAACTTGAGCTTGGTCAGCTCCATTTCGTGCATCCTACACTCTTTTCTATCTGCCAACTCCTATGGAGATAGACTCTTAACAGAAACACTGCTACCGGCAGGGGAAGGTGATTTCCTCCCTCCTGGGCCCAATGGCACCTCCAGCTGCCTTACATTGTAGCATCCCTGTTTCTCCTTTTCACAATCATAATCAACTGATGCTATGGATGCTGTTTTCTCCATGGTGGTTAAACTTGGCAGTTCTTTGCAAAAATAGAAAGTCTCAAAAAGAAATCTACCAACAAGTATGTGGTCATGCCTTGGTCTGCACTCACTAGTAGTGTTCACCAATCACTGTACATGAGTCACAAATGCAAGTCCAGAATCCTCACCGCTGACCACCAATGTTAGACTTGGGGGTATCTAGTTGGCACAGGTATGCACTTGTGACAAATAGGGACCCTCACCTCCAGCCAGGGTAAGGGGGTACACTCCTAAAATAACCCCTGCTCACCCCCTTGGTAGCTTGGCACGAGCAGACAGGCTTATCTCAGAGGCAGTGTGTAAAGCATTTGTGAATACATACAGTAACCAAGTGACACATTACAGATGGACACCACACAGGTTTTATATAAAAAATAAGTATTCTTTATATAGGTTTACCACAAGACCATTAAACAAAAAAAATCCACAATACTGTTCCTTTAAGATGGTAGAAGTTATCTTAGTTCTCTTTAGTTCTTAAATGCGACACTTTAAGTCAATGTACCTTTTAGATGCGACACGCAGGGCAACGAAAGTGTTGCAACGATGTTGATGCGATGAAGATTTTGGTGCAAAGAAATAGACGTGAAGATCTTCCAGATGCGGCACGCTTCTCTGATGTTGCGAGAAGACTCGATTCGATGTGTCAGCTGCAGCGGCGAAACACTTTACGCGATGCGACGACAACGGCTTTGGCTGCAACACTCCGATGTTTGCGAGACGCTTCCGCTCGATGCGACAGCTTGCAGCGGCGACACACTTTACGTGATGCAACGACAACAGCTCCGACGGCAGCACGCTTCTCCGTGGATGTGAGGCACTTTTCTTGATGCGGTGCAATGCGTCAGCTACGATGGCTGCGATGTCGACACGCTTCTTCCTTGATGCGAGACTCTTCTCTTGATGCGGTGCAATGCGTCAGCTACGATGGCTGCGATGGCGACACGCTTCTTCGGCGTTGCGAGACACTTTACGCGATGCGACGACAACAGCTCCGACGGCGGCACGCTTCTCCTTCTTGAGTCGCGCTTCCAGCTCTCTGCGACACGCAGTCCCTCAGAAGGCCCAAAACAGCAGCAGGCACTTCCAAAGAACTCTGGGGAGCTGGGGGTGAAGTCTGTTGTTCCTGAGACTTCAGCAGGAGGCAAGCTCTTTTCCAAGCCCTTGGAGATCCTTCACAAGTTGAGCAAAAGTACACACAAAGTTCCTTTCTCCTCTCTTTGGCAGTAGGTAACCACTGCAGGCCAATCCCCCAGTTTCAGGGATAGTCTCTCCTCAGTTTCTTCTTGGTTCCTCTCCTCAGCAGAGGTTTCTTCTTGTTTTCCCAAAGTGATCTAAATTCTTGGGATCAGGGTCCCAATACTTATACTCCAAAATCCTTTGTCCTCTGAGGGCAGAGGGGCCTTTGCCTTGTTCAAACCAGTTCTGGTCAGTCCTGGAGCACTTTGTTTACCTGACTCCTTCTTTCCTTTCAGAGTGCAGGGCAGAGACATCAGACGCACCACAGGAGGTGGAGCCAGCATTGTGGAGGGAAGGCACAGCCCTATTCAGGTCCCGGGTGCTACTCCTCCTACTCATCTAGATGCAGATCTCTCTATTCACCACTGGGCCACCTCACCCTGTCTCCTGGAATTCCCCAGCCCTGTCACTCAAACTCCAGACAGGGAATACACAGCCTAGCAGAGGCAGGTTTGAATGGTTAGACAAGAAAATACCTACTTTCTAAAAGTGGTATTTTCAAACACAGAATGTTAAAACCAACTTCACTAAAAGATGTATTTTATCATTCTGAGTTCAGGCATACTAAATTCGAATTTCTACCATGTTCCCTGAGTCAGTTAGGATTATAAAATGTAATAACCAAACTGCTCATTCTGGCCTATGGAGAACAGGTAGCCTTGCAATAGTGAAAAATGAAAATGGCTGTAATTCACTATTAGAACATGCCACACACCACACCAGGGCATGTCCTACCTTATCCTTACAATGCACCCTGCCCTTGGGCCTACCATAGGGGTGTCTGATATGAAGAAAAGGGAAGGTTTAGGGACTGGCAAGTGGGTGCACTTGCCCAGTCAGCATAACAGTACCAGACTGCATGCAGGCCCTGCAATGGCAGGCCTTAGACACACATTTACAGGCTGCTTCTGTGGGTGGCACAACCAGTGCTGCAGGCCCACCAGCAGTATTTGGATTTCCAGCCCTGGGCACTCCTGATGCACTGTACTAGGGTCTGACAGGTAAACCAAACCAACCAATCATGGAATCACTAATTCATACATCAATTTACAACAGGGAGAGCATATGCATTTTAGCACAGATCAGCAGTGGTAAAGTGCCCAGAGTCATAAAACAGCCAACAACAGGTCAGAAAAAATATAGGAGAAAGGCAAAAAGTTCAGGGATGACCCTGCAAAAAGGGCCAAGTCCAACAGGGTGGCATGCCACTGCCCTGTCCATATGAAACCAATGTTTCTCACTTTTGCAGACTACCCACTCTGAGATATAGCGCAAGTGCACCAACCAATAGTAAACAAGGAAATTAGGACAGGCAAGCCCCCCTCGATTGTCCGGCAGCAATAGGATTCTATTGGAAAATCTTGGTCTTCCTTTACCCCATACGAAGACGCTGTCCTCTTTTTGATGGCTTACGATATCCTCTAGGGGAATGGGCGTCGGGAGTGTTTGGAAGAGATCAATTACCTTGGGCAAGATGGACATTTTATTAGCATTGAGGTGGCCTAGACATGATATGGGAGAGATTTCTATCTCCTAAGGTCTTCCCTGATGGATCACCTACAATCCGGACAGTTTGCCTGAGACCACTCCAGCGTGACCGTGACATTGAGGCCCAGATACCGAATTGAATGAGGAGCCCAATGAAGCAGAGTGCGAACGCTTAGCTCGAGAACCTCTTGAGGGGGAAGAGTTAGATTCAATGCTTGCAATTTATTTACATTAATTTTAAGTCCTGAGATGTGTTCAAATTGAGAAAGCAAGATGAGAAGCGCAGGGAGAGAGCTTTCAAGGTCAGTTAGAGTGAGAAGGAGGGCATCTGCGAAAAGCACTGCCTTGTGTTCATCACCTCCAAATGGTATGCCCTTGATTGCAGCCGACTGGCAGATGTTTATTGCTAGGGGTTCTACAGCCAAAGCAAAGAGCAGAGGGATAGCAGGCATCCCTGGTGCTTACCCCTGAGAATCTGGACGGGAGGGGCCAGTAGTCCATTGACTCTAATTTGTGCCAATGAGGCAACATAGGATGCCATAATATGAGATACCATGTCCAGGCCCTATCCAATCCTCCATAGTACCACACGGAGAAAGGTCCAATCCACCCTATCAAACGCTTTCTCAGCATCAAGGGAAAGGAGAAATGCTGGGATATTGCACCGCTGGACCTTTTCCACCAGATGGGTTACCCACTGAATATTATCTGCCCCCTGCCATTGGCATATAAATCCCAACTGATCTGGGTCTATCAGGCTGGGAAGGTATGGTTCTAAGCCATGTGCCAATAGTTTGGTATATCGATTGGCATCCAGGTTGAGAAGAGCAATAGGGCAGCCTCCTCTACTTTTATTATCCTAATGTTGCTAAAAGAGGTTTGTTTGGGTTGAGATAAATTATTATTAAAGACAACCATAACCACTTTGTTACATTTTGAATCCTGAGTTTGTGCTTCTCCAGACCAAGCACTCTTAAAAAATACCTACCAGTTTGGATGGCATTTGAAATATGCACCTTGTAGTCATCTTTGTCTTTTATTACATTTTCTATACACTGATTTACACACATATGATTAAATGACTCTGTATGTATGTGTGTTGTGTAAAATACTCTGACACCCTACACAGGTATGAGAGATGCTGTAAAACAAATGAAATTTGTATGAGAGAAGAGCTCTGGAGGGATGAAAAGCACTATTGGAAAGTACTAGCAAGGGTATTTGTGGGGGAGGGAGTCATGGGGGGGCACTCAAAAATATTGTTGCACCGGGTGCCACCAGCACTTAGGCCAGCCCTACCATTCTGCTATTGCTCGCTACGCACCATATGGGGGCTGGTATGACAGGTGGAGGGTAGCATTCTGGCTAAGCAATGTGCTCTGAGAAACCCCTCTTCAAGAGTCTTACCACTGTTCAAAGTAGCCTCTACATAAGTATGATGAATATCATGGGAATCGTGCTTGCTCGAAATTAAAGCAGTTGCATCAGATTCAGGATATTTGTTTCACATCTGTTTGTACGGATGTGGTATAATTTTGGGCTCCTCCACAATCTTTTAGAAACAGGGAAATATTTGGCTGTGGAAGATTGATTGCTCCTTACTAGTATGGGAGGAGATATGTTTTTGGAGTTCTTGTTCAGCTTTTTTTTTTATCATTTTCAGTTTTTCTTTGACAAGGCAATTGATAGGTTTGTTTAACTACACCCTCTCATCATCTAGCTTGTCAGGTGAAGGGGTAATATTAGATTGCTCTAGATCTTCTCCCTGCAAGTTCTGCACTGATGGATCTTTTGTAGCATGTACCATCTCTCTATGAGCCTTACTACTCTCAATGAATTAAACTATCACCATTGTACTTCTCTCAGTCTTTAATAACGCGGCAATAGATGGAGTTGGCTTCTCTTTTATCCTGGCTGATACGCCTGTTAAAAAATTCTCAGATGAGTTCATAGAGGGCTTACCACATTCAGTATGTATTAATTGTGACTCTTCCACCTGTGTTTAGAACAGTTCTGGAAGGGTGGCTATTTGGTCTAAAACCAGTAAACCGGAGTACCTCTTGATCCTATCCTGGCCTGTATTTCTATTCTTTTTAACTAACTTGCTTAAATGACCTAGATGTTTGTCAACTTCAGCATAATGGGAGAGCACATATTTTTAAGCATTCCTAAAGCAAAATGTTCTTACCTAACAATATTGCTGAGCCCTTCTGAGTGGAATTCTACATTGCCCATTGTCTACTGACCCACTGGACAGATGGCACAAAGACAACGTACTCTGTGCATCTCATGTGCAATGCGCGTGCCACTGCTGTACCACCGTCGCACCACTCCAGCATCACAGTTACTGATATTCAGTGGCCCAGCCAATCAAATATGGCAGGTAGCTTGCACGCCTGCCCCATCCTATGCTCTTCATTGCACCATGGAGAATCCTAGTATGAGAGCAGACTTATGGCAGAGAAGAATGTTGTGCTAGGTTTAAAATTACTTAGCACTGCAAGCCAACAGAGTTAATTACTCACTTGGAAACTATAGATCTTGCAGATAGCTTTACTGTTAAGCCATTCCACAATATTAGAAAGGAGCACTCCATAGGTCCACAGCCTTGTGCATGTTCAGCAAAGTTCATTAGAAATTCTCATTATATTGTTGTTTATTTAATTTATTTATTTATTTATTTGGTATGTGGGAAATTTTGATTAGAAATACTGTACATAAGACGTTTGACTATAGTTAGGACAAATGCAAATAGTTGACATAAACTTAATTGTAAATGGTAACAAAGATAACCAAGAAGGTGCTGCTATATGTATGTGAGTGTGAGAAGATGATTCTGAACTTCTCATCCTCCTGGATTGTTCACTTTTTGATCACCTGATTTTTGACCCTTTACTGTGGGAGAGCCTCATAACATGGGACTCACAAAAAGGTAAACTCCTGGTAAAATGGACTAAACGTGTTCACCTCCAGTGTCCAACTTTTAAGATAAGGCCACTGCGACGCAACAAGGATAAGAGGCACTTGACTGGGCTGCACGTGGGAGACACCTTTCGTGCATAACTCAAGAACTGCACACAGGTAGCCTATCGCAGGAGGGACTATGCAGATTTGAGGTGTGACCTGGAATAAGCCTTACAATGGGGGGTACACATATAGGGAAAGTCAGTGTGCTTTACTGTCTTGACTGTAGTGACACTTCATTATACTCTATGGTAAAGGCTGCTTTAAAGCTTAGCTCCAGTTCCCGGGGGGCCACAGAATCCAGGGGTGCACCCATGTACACTGTAACCTATGTGAAAAGACCAATTCTGTAAAGTTCAAAAGCATATATATACTGCTTGTGGGTCATCCAGGAATGTCACATTTCTCTGACTGAGCTCTGGATTAGAGCCCAGGCCTTTTGTGACTCTGCTGGGCTGGGTTAATTACTTTTCCCTCCAACCACAGGAACAAAGGCCACCCCCATCAAAAGGAGGCCTAAACAGTGCTCAAGTCATCTCTGAAGGATGGAGGGATTGGGTGAATTGCTCTGCATCAATCAGCCAGCTGTCATCCTGTGCCAGGAAGACGGCCTGCCCCAGGTCACCCAACAAAGGAGGGAGTCCAGACGTCTGGAGCCAGACCAGAGGGGCTCCTTTGAAGATTTGCTGTGAGAAGGCCCAGGCAGTGATGTCAGTGAGGGGTGGAGCTGAGACCCCCAGAGCACATGTGGCAAGTGACTCCAGGGTGACGCCATCTTGAATTAATCCAGAAGCCTTTGTAGGGAGGTTGGGACAGAGGGAGAGAGGTGATGTGGCCCATCACAATAGGCCAGAGGTGCATCCCTGCTGGAGTCTAACGTCCCACTTAAAAAGTTCTGCACAAGGGGTAGAGCTATTTTGAATGCTTTATTTATTTTTTAGGAACACTGGAGATGAAGGCTGACGACTTGGACAATTGGAAAGAGGAACCCCCTGACTGTTCTCTGGACTAAGGACTCCGCCTCTGATTGAGCTCAGGACCAGTGGGGCACTCCCCAAGGATCAGGGACACTGGTTCCCTTACACCCCCTGAGGACCAATCGCAGGAATGACTGGGCATCTGCACAAGAAGGAGAGATGCCCAGATGAAACCAAGTGAAAGGCTGGCCAGGGAGCCAGTGAAACTTGCTCCCTACAAAGTTTGCCATCTTTGAGGCCAGGACGCACGCAGAAAGTGTCCCAGAAGGCATGGGCTCACCACCAGGTGCAAAAAGAGACCACAATCGTCCAAATTTGCCTAATGGGGCCAAGATATCCCTGTTTAAAGTTTGGCAATCTTTGACCCCTTTGTCAGACAAAAAGCCAGTGGGGCTTCACCGTTGGTTCCAGTTCGGCCCCTGGGGTGGGCCAGGGCCTGGAGGCTGCCACCGAGAAGCAAGAAACTAAACAGGGAAGCACCGTTGCACTTTCCCCTAAAGAGGAGAAGGGGTCTAGGACCCCATACCTGGCCCCGAGGAGGAATCAGCAGAGGGGAGGCGCCTTCGCATTCCTCCTACAAAGGAGAAGAGAGGCCCAGGGCCCCATCCCTGGGCCCAAGATGCCCCAACTGAAGCAGGGAGGCCAGCAGCACAGCACGCATCTACCAACAGGCAGACCAGAGTGAAGAGTCAGCTTCCGCGGCAGCATGCAAGGTTTCTGGCCATGCAGGGAGCCGACGAGAGCTGCCTGGGTTGGCTCCCTGAGCTGCTGTTCAACTTGGACAGATGGGCGTGGGTTGTCCGGGTGGGACTGGGCACCCTGAGTAATGGAAAACCACAGTGTGAAGCCACAGAAGAAAAATCAAACCAAAGAAATAACAGGAAGCAGCTCTCCCCAGCGCAGTGAAAGAGCTACTGCTCTAACATTCACTGCAGAGCGCAAGGAGTTTTGGCTGCTTGTTTGTGTTTTCCCTTACTTGTGATGAGTCCAGGAGAACGGGGTCACCCCAAAAAAGATGCAAAAGTGCAGGTGAAGCTCAAGGGGCAGTGCAGACTCCCCTCTGAAATAGAATTGCAAAGTCCTCACCCTATGTTTAGGGTGACTCAAGAATGATAACCCCTCAAGGGTTTGCTTGGGTTTCCAAGTGCTCTCCAAGCTGGAGCTTTTGTTTTATATTGCGGAGTGATGCTCCCTCTAGGGGGAGAAGACTATGGCTACAATTCTGGTGGCCTGAAATGATGCAACATGGGTTTTCATATTGCTAAACACCCTCTAGGGGTGAAAGGCTGTAATTACAGATATAGTGATTACAGAGGTGGTACCATTTAGGGATTATGTTTAAAATGCAGTATATTATGTTGGAAATTTTTCAAAGAGTATGCTGCAAGCACCATCTAGGTGAATGACTATAATTGCACACGATAGTAATTATAAATGTGATTAAATTGCGTTATTCAAGTTGCCAGTTATGATGAGTACACCGCACTCCCAGTCATGCTTAGACATTTACTTGCTAATGCTTTATTTCAACAATGAAACTGAAAGCCATTTGCATACTTTTTTGCCAGTATTGAAGGCTCTCAGTCATGGTTATATTTAATGATTGCATTTATTCCTATAATGAAATGCTTGTTGACATAATGAGGTGGACAGCTACTTGCTTTGGTGCCAGTATTAATTGCTCTTACACCAAGTTATGTTCAACCCTTGGCATTTAGAGACAAGATACTTTTTAGACATGTGAGTTGTAATAAAAGAATGTTTACGCAATATCATCAAGAAGTATTTCCATCAGCTTGTGTATATTTGTAAATTGCTGCATAGTTTTGAGTAGTGTGTGTGTAATAAATGTACTTTTCCTTTGTCAAAAGAAAAGGCACAGACTGGACAACAATTTACTGAGTGTTATTATTGTATATTGGTGAATGGTGATTACTAGCACACACCACATCCCTTGGGTAGGCCTTGAACTGCTCCACAATGCTACCCTATGAGAGTCAAGCGCCACAATGGGGTGTTTGGTTCCAAGTGGAGGACAAATGTAGACCCATTACTGGTGCAGACCACAGAACTAATGACTCATTTTCTAACAGTGAGCAGTGAAGGACACTGGGCAACACATCTACAACACTATACACTAACAAATATACAGTAAGAGATATATGGTGATTACTCTTTTCATTCTAAGAACAGGAGGTGGCTCTTTAAGGCCATTTTAAAGTCCCAGAGTGAGGAACAGACCCGGATGACTGGCATATGTGCTGAAGCTCAAATGATAGCCCTGCTGATTTCTGCAAGTGGATCTTGTCTGGATCCAATGATATCCTATGGTGGATCCAATGATAAATACTGTGACACCCACTTGAAGAGGGCCCTTAGAAATTCCCAACATAGAGAAATTCATTGCGTCACCCTCTGAGACTAAACCTTGCTTCAAAGGTTTATCACAGGCATTCTGGTCAAAGGCCACCTACAGCTGCAGAAACCTACTCAGGCACCTTGTGATTGACAGGCAGATGAGTAAATACTACCTAAAAGCCAGTAAATACAGCATCTTCTTATAAAGGCACAAGTGAGGCCCAAGGAAAAAAGATTGAAGACCACTGATTAGGTAAAATAGAAATAAAACAACTTCCTAGGGGGATATATTTAGATTAAACATTAAGACTACCTTGTTTTGAATCATCATGGGCTTCAGGGGATTTTCAGAGAAATATTAGATCCATTGTATTTCTCACTGAATTTATTACAAAGGGGGATTATAATCTTTTAAGTGAGTAGGCCCCTTAAACTACAATACACTTTCTGTAGTTCTATAAAGGGAGGAAACACCTTTCATTGTTTTTATAGGATTCTTCACTTCAAAGACAGAAAAAAACCAATGTGTCATGAAATTGCATCCTTTAAGTAAAGATGTCACTAATATTAACTTGAACAATTTTAAATTGTAGACCCGACCTGAAAAGAATAAACAGATAACTATCATAATCTTACACGTCAGGCAATGTAAAACGCTACTCAACACACACTAACAATTTAAAAAGAAATAGGTGTTTATAGAAGATGTAATGAGGTATCTTAAAACACTGATCAATTAATTTAATGGTTTTTTTTCACATTAGCATGATATAATGAGCTTTGGGGGTGTTTATGTTTTGAAACTGGCAAAAGTGTGTTTTCGACATCAATGAATTTTTGAGCGCATGTGCCCATTAAATAGGCTGATTCAGTGTGGTACTCCACTAAGTGAACACAGCTGCGTGAGATACCAAAACGTGTAATGGCAGATAATAATATTAAACAAAGCATTTTGATAATTGCAATATGTGTGCAGCCTTTCCTACATTCAGAGGAGGAGTGAATGGACCTTGAATGGCGAGAACTGACTCTGGTTTGTTTCTGATGCTCCCTTCATTCAGGTGCACGGCAACAGGCAGCTGTTTGGAAGGTGCGAATAGGCTGAAACATGTTGACTGTTCTATGGATGTTTGAGTCATATCCTACATATTGGCTGTAGGTTTATCAAGCTTGAAGGACAAACAGATCCTATTGTGCATAAAACCTTTTCTCAGTTTCCTTGAAATTGTTCCTTGAAACCCTTGTCAACAATGGCTGATGAAGACGCTGCTGTGCGAGCAAAACGTGCTGTAGTTGAGGAAGAACTAGAAGAAGAAATCATCATTTTAGAAAATGTATACACCCCTTCTTTCTATTTTAATTTTACCCATGGTACTCTTAATAAAAAGAAATATCTTTGGGTTTAGCTTTAGGTAATTTTAATATTCTGGATCTCTCTCTCCACAGACACCTGTTTTTTATTCAGAGCTCCATCAAAAACAGGTTGCGTCCATCCTGATAGTACTTGCTCATCAGGACTGGGTAAGGTTACCAATAATAAAGAATGCCCCAAGAATGTGTGTGAGGTTTCCTTATACAGAAATACCTGTCTTGTTGGGTAACTCAGATGTGGTTACTGCTGTTGAATTGTCACATCCATCATGATATACCAAGGATGCCTAGTTTGGGTTCCACTTCATGACTCTTTCTTCCAGCACTCTACACTTCCAGTCTTTTTTATCAGTCTCGTTGATTCATTTCCATCCCTTCTCTCTCCCTTTGTCACTGTTTTCCTATTCTTCTATTCTTTCTTCTTCATTCGTTCTCCCTTTTCTGCCTTTCTGTGAATGCTGTGTGATAATGCAAAATAATGTCCTGGTTCCAAAAAAGTAAGCACCGGTGCCCACCACAGACAATCACCACACAAATTAAGCACTTCTTTCTGGGATGAAAACTGATACATAAATACCATGGTCTATGTCTGCCTGAAAATGTCTTGTGATGGGCAGCTTCTGTTCTATAAATTCCATGTCAATGTCTCTTCATTACCTTCTAACATCGTCATAGGCTATTGAGTCTCACTTTCTTTGGCCATTGAGGGTTCCCCTTTATACAATGTTAGCAGCAATGTATGCTTGGTCTAAGTCCTGTTGTGGGGACTCTCTTGACTCTTCCTGGCCTTTCTCAATAGGTGCCTCACACTCCCTATGTTCAAGAAATTATTTGCTTCATTGAAGTGTTCAAAGCTGAATTTTAAGGACCAGTGGAAGCTGTTAAAATTGCCAGTAGATTTCTTAGGGAGCCTCTTCTGCCAAAACAAACGATGAACGTCAGATCCCTGTAACAGAAATATGCCTATTATTTAACCAAGAAAGTAAGTGTATGTATGTGTGTGTGTGTGTGTGTGTGTGTGTGTGCATTCGTCCACGTGTGTGTGTGTGTTTCTCTGTGCCCGTCCCCGAGGAACGGCAAAAAGTCGTTGCTCAAGAAAGTGGGAGAGGGGAGAGGATGTGGTCCGTCGGCTAGACTACCGACTTTGGAGCTGAAAACCAGGGTTCGAGCCTCGGGTTGACTCCACATCCTGTGATTCTGGGCAAATCACTTAATCTCCCCGTGCCTGAATGTGTAACATAACCGGTGCTCATGTACAGCGCTCCAATACCTTCGGGTCAAGTTCGCGCTGTATAAATCTGCAACCACAAAAAAAAGTGCCGGGTGATGGAGTAAAATACTATAACCATACCCCAGATGTAGAGACATCTGCTGCCCCAGTGGACATCTCTTGCAGGAACAACATCATAGCAGTTACAGTCAATGCACTGAAAGGGTGCCATGTGGTTCCATTAACATGATGGTACCAAACAACACAATTTCAATATATTTTTTTATTTTCAAAAACGAAATTCCAAAGCCCAATTTTCTTTTTGAAAATAAAAAAGCATAGACCCCCTCACCATTGGAGTTTCTTCCACGGAATGGGCATCATTAAAATGCTTTTACTTTAATATACCTCTTTGTTTTGGATGGCAGAGTGTGAAAAGTAAAAACTGGTCATTTGTCCTCTCACTCTAAATAGAGTGGACGGACAAATAGCCTTTACTCTGTCAAGCCGTCGAAGAAGTATGTCAGTGGCGGAGATGGAGTAGTCTCCGTTGCTGGCATACTTACGTTGAGATGGGCAGAACTTAAGCTTGGCAGAGTGGGTCCTCCGTCACTGTTGAAATCAAGTACCCTCCCCGCCAGACTCTAAATCAGGGCCATAGTCACTGGAATAGCCACTCGGCCCAAGTACTGGTATCATAGTACTTGGACCGAGTACTAGACTGCCGACTTTAGTGCTGGAAACCAGGGTTCGAGCCTCGGAGTCGCCTCCACATCCTGTGATTCTGGTCAAATCATTTAATCTCCCCGTGCCTGAATGTGTAATGTAAATACGGTGCTCATGTAAAGCGCTCCAATACCTGTGGGTCGAGTTTGTGCTATATAAAATATGCAGGGAAAAAAAAAGGAACATTAAAAGCTACAAATAATTTACTCACCAAATATCACTTTTTGAAGTGCTTGGACATTCCTACATGCAAAAGGTGGTGGATAGAGGGCCCACCAGGATAAAGTCCTCAATGGCAGTGCAAGCTGTCTCCGTCCATCTGGCCATGTGCCCTCAACTGAAAATGTCTGTAAAATCTGCTGAGAGAAAAGAGTTAGAAAGAGCATCATTCACTTCACCTGCCATCGAGCACCCAAGCTCAAGATGCATGCTGGCTTTAAGCCAGAGAATCCTCCAAAAATAGATTTAGGATTGGTCTGCATCTGCAGGTGCTCGTTTGGCAGACTGATCCTGGCTCTTGAAAAATCCTGTGCATGCAAGAATCCTCATGGTAATGCGAAAAATTATGTGGCTGCGAGAATCCTCATGGTAATGCGAAAAATTATGTGGCTGCGAGAATCCTCATGGTAATGCGAAAAATTATGTGCATGCAAGAATCCTCATGGTAATGCTGCTGCACTATAATGGTATCACATTGTTTTGTTTACATAGAGCTAGATACTGTACTTCTCCTATTTCTAAGCCTTGCTAATAACAAATAAAATTGTTACCCCTTATGTGGTATTTAACTGGCCTCCTAAGGATGGAAGGATGAGTCTGCCTTTCAATTCATGACCTCTACATTTCTCAGTAGTGAGAAATCAGTTGCCTACTTTCTAGATGCACCCTTCTCAGGTTAGTGATATGCTACTTCAGAAATTGCATGCCGGCATTTCAAACGTTTCAGCAGGGCCTGGGGCAAAATTTCCATGTGAGGTTCACCTAGCACAAGCACCTGTTTCTGAGTTAAAAAAAAAGTATATATTCTTCAGAGAAAGAGAAAAAACAGGCATCCGGGACACCTAGTGGATTAGCCTCACCATTAATAAACATGACTGGCTTGCTTCAAAATATATAAATATATTTTGGACCAAAAGTGTGAGGCCCTGAAAAAGTTCGGACCCTGTGAAATAATGCCTCTTCTATCTTCCTTCTGACAGCCTTGATTATAGGCATAACACTCCATGGTCTCCTCCATGGGTGTTGATTCCCTGTTATTCCGAAGTCACATCAATCACTCTTAGACACCCTATGCATCTCAAGCTCGCTCTTATTAGCTGCTGAATGGTTATGGTAAAACCAAAGAGTGGTCACTACAGGAAGTAAACATGGTTGCTTGAATCTTACTTACTGCCGACACCTGCCTTCAGTAGGGTGATGCCCTCCCTCCCCGTTATTACAGTCACAATTTCTACTCCTAGGCTTTTGTGCAGCAGCCTAATACATTCTGGCTGTTGTAATCTTGATTTGCTTCCCTTGAATTCATTACGTCAATGTTGGACTTGGCCGTTTTTGCAGGGTCATCCCTGAACTGTTTGCCTTCCTCCTAGTCGTTTTTCTGACATGGTGTTGGTGGTTTTAGGACCCTGGGCACTTTATCACTGCTGTCCAGTGTAAAGTGCATGTGCTCTCTATGGTAAAACATGGTAAGATTGGTCTACACCTGTTTGGCTAATTTAATTTACCTATCAGTCCCCAGTAATGTGGTATCTCATATACCCGGGGCCAGTAAATTAAATGCTGCTGGTGGGCTTGCAGCGCTGGTTGCCCCACTCACCAAAGTAGCCTTTCAAACCTGTCTCAGTCCTATGTCATTGTAGGGCCTGCACACGCAGTTTACTGCTGCTGTGACGTGGCACATAAAGTGGGTGCCACGTCTGTGACTCCCCTTTTACTACATATCAGTCACCCCTATGGTAGGCCCTAGCTAGCCCTATGGGCAGGGCGCATTGTAGATAAAAGGTAGGACATGGCCTTAACTGGGTGGCATGTCCTGATAGTGACAAACAGCCATTTTGGTTTCACACTACTGTGAGGCTGCCCTCTCATAGGAATGAGTTGGGAATTCCATGATAAATGTTTCTGTGGTAATTCCTGATCTGAGAGGAGTAGCAGGATCAAGTTTGGTATGTTTGGAATAGTGGTAATCAATGCTGCGTAATGGTGTGCGCAGATTTATTACCACTATTTGAAAAATGCCACTTTTAGAAGTGGGCATTTCTGTGGGCTATGTGTCTTTGTGCCTGCCAGATGTGTATTGTATGTCTGGCTCTGGAGTGACAGGTTCGGGGGAGGTGCCGTGGCTCCAGAGGGGCTGGGTGAGTCAGCACTAGGCTGAATAGGCTGATCTGCATTTGGAGTAGTGGGAGGAGTAGCACCTGGGCCTGAATAGGACTGTGCCTGCACTATACAATGCTGGTTCCCCCCGTGTGTGTCTGGGGCCAGGACCTACTCTGTCAATGGAGACTATGGTGCACTTGCTGAGTGCCCCCCAGAACTGAATTAGACTGGGTCCCCAAGCCCTTTGCCAGGGCAGAACAAAGACTGTACCTAGTATAAATACTATGTGACCCCATGAAATGTGTGCAGCTATGTGCTGACCTGGAGCTGATGGCCGGCAGGGTGCTGGACTGCTAGGATGAACCGCCGTGGGACCCAGCTGCTGTTTCCTGGGGGTCCATGCATGCTGACCTACCTGGCAGCGCCCTGCTGGGGTGTCCCCAGCACCAAGGACTTTTATTTCTTCTGTGAGCTGGCCTGCCTGGGCCCAGCTCTGCCCTGTGTGAGTGCGTGGTGAGCGCTCTTTTTCCTGCGGAGTTGGCTGATCTAGAGAGGGGCGCTTTGTGCCCTGCAGCGTGGGCAGCGCCTTCCCCCCCTATGTGATTGGAACCCCGGGTGTGGGCTCACACTGCCAAGGCATGAGGAACGTGCCAGGAGTTTTGCGCTTGAAAGCGCTGTGCTGCTCAGCCCGCTCCATTGCGGGATTCCACTGAGGAGGAATACCGATGTGGGATTCCTCTGTGCTGCCTGACTGGAGGAAGAGCTTTGAACAAGAGAGCCTGACACTGGCCCGGATCGACCTGAGAGTCTGCAGAGCCGCCGGAAGTCAGGCACAGTCTTCGCCTGATTGTAGGCGTGTCACGGACAGCAAGGAGAAGCTGAGCCTCGTGGGCTGCCAGAGTGCGGTAGTGTGAGGAGACAGCAGCTGGAGGCGAGAGACGTCGAGGTGTCGGCCGGCGAGACCCGACCGGCGCCTTCCCACAGGTTAAGGAGCCAGGAAGCGGAGAGCCACCTATGTGTGGCCAGCGAGTGAAGAACACATGGAGAAGCTTCCCAGGCTCCCCGGAGTGAGGGTGAGTCTGGAGGGGCTGACCGAAGGGGGGAATCCACTCCTTGCCTACATGGAGGCATCCGCACTGCGGAGTAGTGGGCGGCCGCACTTTGGCCATTGTTCTTTTCTGGTGGAAAAGGGACTGAGGGAAGTCTCTCCACAGACGGGGGAAATTCTTTTCTGGCATATTAAAAGCAAGGGTGAGTTGCACCCTCGCCCCATGAGAACTGGGGCCGGTGGAGGCCCCATGCTCATAGAGCCCGGACTTTTGATAGACATAGGGCATTGCGGGGAAGTCCCAGACTGGCCCTCGAGGAAGGCCAGTTGGCCTGTGAGCACCTGGTGTGCTGGTAGGGCGCAAGGCCCTAAGGTGATGTATGCACCTGGGGAGTGTTACTGAAGTGCATTGCTAATATGATTTATGCATACTGTGATTTATGCCTAATGTGATTTATGCAAAGTGTCTCTACCAGTAGTTACTGGTTGTTTACTACTTACCTGTTCTGATGGTTCTGACAGGGGAAGCAACCCTTACATCGCGGTCATTAGACCGCGATGCCTTTACAACGTGGTTGTTACAACGACCGCGTTGTTACAACGCAATGCCATTACTACGCAAGTCATTACATCGACTTGCAGTAGATGGAGCTCTAGCATAAGGAATAGTCTAATTTACTATTTCAACACCTTCTCTACTGTTGCGTAGGCTGGAGTTGGAATAGTAAATTATACATACCTAATGTTACAGCGCCATCTACTGCAAGTCGATGTAATGACTTGCGTAGTAATGGCATTGCGTTGTAACAACGCGGTCGTTGTAACGACCGCGTTTTTACAGAACGTGATGTATTTGCATGCGTTTTAGCATGCTACATTCTTCTGACAGTGGCCCTATTGGCCCTGTCCTGTATATAATCCCCTGTAAAGTCATATCTAGTGCCAGGTGGCACAGTGTACATATGTGATTATGCTCTGATGTGTTTTAGGGCTAATACAAAGGCTATTTTTATATAACCTTGGGTGGAGTTTCTTTTGTGGTGTGGCTAGTGTGTTGCTGCTGTGTGTGTGTGTGTTACGCAAAAGCTTTACACATTGCCTCTGGGATAAGCCTGAGTGCTCGTGCCAAGCTACCAAGGGGGTGAGCAGGGGTTATCTTCAGCATGTAACTCCCTTGCCCTGACTAGAAGTGGTGGTTTCTGCCTGGCTTATGCGCACGCCCTAGCCAACTAGAAATCCCATTTCTAACAATAGCAATATTTTGTAGGTAAAAAGTTCAGGACTGGAAACAGGGTCCATGATAACACAGAGCAGTGGCGTAACTAGACCTACTGTCACGCAGGGTGGCCCCTAAGTTTGCCGCCCAGTGCAGGTAAGAGCGGGGGTGGAGAACAATGGATGGATTGTTGGGGGGTGTTGGCCGCCAAAGGACGACTTATTCTCAGGGGCACTGGGGATGGTGGTAGTCGAGAGACACGACTTGCTCCCCTCCGCCGCTCCCATAAAGAGTGCCGCCCGGGGCGGACTGCCCCCCGCTCACCCCTAGCTACGCCAGTGAGGTGGCAATCCTAGCCCTCAGGATTTTAGGGGTCGAAAGGACATTGGCAAGAGTCACACAGTGCATGCCAGGGCTAACCGTTCCTACACTTGGCTAGCCCTAAATTACGTGCTACCTCTTTCCTCTCTTTCTGCCTTTCAGCTGCATTCTCTGCTACAATATATGGGAGCATGACCCCAGCATACAGAAGAGAGTAATACCACCATGTTGAGAAAGTTGCTGTGTACGTGCCCTGTGAGGATCTAGTAACTTGTGTCTGGAAGTAAATCAAAAATCCAAGTGACAATTTTCAGTGCCAGAGACAAGTTATTAATGTGTCTGCTGGAGCGCTGCCCAATAAAAACTTAATAAAAAAGCAGTTATCGGGGCCTTACTCTTTTTGCGGTAATATGAACCAGCCACTATGTAGTGCCTTACCTTCCCTTATGAAAGTGCTTACTCTAAGTAAACAATGAACAGGCGACTCGGTTAGAAGTGCAGGGATAGGCCACGCGACAGGAACAACAGCACTGAAATATTTTTTCTTTACAAGAATAACGTTTCCAAAGCTCTGTTCCACAATGGCCTCTCTTCCAGTATATCTTTATCAGAAATCCGAAACCGAGCCGACAATGAAATAAAGGCATGAATATGAAAGTGGAATATTTTCAATTATTTTTATGACGTTTGTATTTCGATAAAGTGATGTGTTAATTAACTTCTTTTGAACTCCATAGATGGAAGGACAGAAAATATATCAAAACATGATAAAAACGGTCGGCAAAGGCCATCTTACAAAAATTAAAACATTTAATAAAAAATGCAGTTGTGGTATCAAATTAAAACACAGGCCCCGGAGCAATTGCCACTATCGTCGATGGAACCTATGAAGCTAATTTAACTCAATCGGCTTAAGTTAAATGAGCATTTTTTTAGAATATGTAAAAAGTAATTTTTCTTTTAATTACGTAGTTTAAAATTACAGGCTGAGTTCCACTATATAGAGCAAAGATGAATAAATACATTGTGCAGTTCCATACATGCTAATGTAGATGGCACCCATAAACCATTCTACTTCCTGGAATTCTTTGAAGGTGCTGAGTAGTGACGATATACTATTGCGCTGTAATTTACTAAAATGTTGTGAAGGCACTTGTGTAATGTGATGCAAAAAAATTGCATACTTTTATTTACCATTTATAAAGGCCCGCGTGAGCAGCCTAAAATATGTTGTATCATGCAAGCTACAAAGCAAAATTCAGTAAATGAGGGCCTTAGAGACAGCTGACAGAGGGTTATATAATGCCACATGAATTTCTTCACATGCTGTTTTTTCCATATGTATTTGTTTCTTTGAACACGGAACAGAATTCTACAAAAAACGCTGTATTTCGAAATGAATGCTGTACAAACGTGTAAACGCGTGGATAGACTGAAGAACGTCTGTGCATAACTAATGAATAGTGGAACTAAGAGATACGTATGCAAGAGGAACAGTTGCTTTCTTGGATGACGTCAGAAGTTTGCTTGGGCTTTAAGATTTATTGTGACACCATTCACCGGTTGGCCCCTTACGCCTGTTCACTTTCCGTTTATATGTAAATAGATTTACATATGGTGGAGCAAAGCAGAGGGGTAAGCTGTAACTTTAGATCTCCAGTTGGATGAGATTGGTTTATAGGTCAGTTTTGAATGGTGGTAGTGAGGAGGTAGTGCGCAACTGAGTTAGTGGGTTTATAGGTCAGATTTGAATGGTGGAAGTGAGGAGGTAGTGCTCAACTGAGTTAGTGGGTTTTTAGGTCAGTTTTGAATGGTGGAAGTGAGGAGGTAGTGCACAACTGAGTTAGTGGGTTTATCGGTCAGTTTTGAATGGTGGTAGTGAGGAGGTAGTGCACAACTGAGTTAGTGGGTTTTTAGGTCAGATTTGAATGGTGGAAGTGAGGAGGTAGTGCACAACTGAGTTAGTGGGTTTGTAGGTCAGTTTTGAATGGTGGAAGTGAGGAGGTAGTGCTCAACTGAGTTAGTGGGTTTTTAGGTCAGTTTTGAATGGTGGAAGTGAGGAGGTAGTGCACAACTGAGTTAGTGGGTTTATCGGTCAGTTTTGAATGGTGGTAGTGAGGAGGTAGTGCACAACTGAGTTAGTGGGTTTATAGGTCAGATTTGAATGGTGGAAGTGAGGAGGTAGTGCTCAACTGAGTTAGTGGGTTTGTAGGTCAGTTTTGAATGGTGGTAGTGAGGAGGTAGTGCACAACTGAGTTAGTGGGTTTGTAGGTCAGTTTTGAATGGTGGAAGTGAGGAGGTAGTGCTCAACTGAGTTAGTGGGTTTTTAGGTCAGTTTTGAATGGTGGAAGTGAGGAGGTAGTGCACAACTGAGTTAGTGGGTTTATAGGTCAGTTTTGAATGGTGGTAGTGAGGAGGTAGTGCACAACTGAGTTAGTGGGTTTTTAGGTCAGTTTTGAATGGTGGAAGTGAGGAGGTAGTGCACAACTGAGTTAGTGGGTTTATAGGTCAGATTTGAATGGTGGAAGTGAGGAGGTAGTGCTCAACTGAGTTAGTGGGTTTTTAGGTCAGTTTTGAATGGTGGAAGTGAGGAGGTAGTGCACAACTGAGTTAGTGGGTTTATCGGTCAGTTTTGAATGGTGGTAGTGAGGAGGTAGTGCACAACTGAGTTAGTGGGTTTTTAGGTCAGATTTGAATGGTGGAAGTGAGGAGGTAGTGCACAACTGAGTTAGTGGGTTTGTAGGTCAGTTTTGAATGGTGGAAGTGAGGAGGTAGTGCTCAACTGAGTTAGTGGGTTTTTAGGTCAGTTTTGAATGGTGGAAGTGAGGAGGTAGTGCACAACTGAGTTAGTGGGTTTATCGGTCAGTTTTGAATGGTGGTAGTGAGGAGGTAGTGCACAACTGAGTTAGTGGGTTTTTAGGTCAGTTTTGAATGGTGGAAGTGAGGAGGTAGTGCACAACTGAGTTAGTGGGTTTATAGGTCAGATTTGAATGGTGGAAGTGAGGAGGTAGTGCACAACTGAGTTAGTGGGTTTATAGGTCAGATTTGAATGGTGGAAGTGAGGAGGTAGTGCACAACTGAGTTAGCGGGTTTATAGGTCAGTTTTGAATGGTGGAAGTGAGGGGGTAGTGCTCAACTGAGTTAGTGGGTTTTTAGGTCAGTTTTGAATGGTGGAAGTGAGGAGGTAGTGCACAACTGAGTTAGTGGGTTTATAGGTCAGTTTTGAATGGTGGTAGTGAGGAGGTAGTGCACAACTGAGTTAGTGGATTTTTAAGTCAGTTTTGAATGGTGGAAGTGAGGAGGTAGTGCACAACTGAGTTAGTGGGTTTATAGGTCAGTTTTGAATGGTGGTAGTGAGGAGGTAGTGCACAACTGAGTTAGTGGATTTTTAAGTCAGTTTTGAATGGTGGAAGTGAGGAGGTAGTGCACAATTGAGTTAGTGGGTTTATAGGTCAGTTTTGAATGGTGGAAGTGAGGAGGTAGTGCACAACTGAGTTAGTGGGTTTATAGGTCAGATTTGAATGGTAGAATTGAGGAGGTAGTGCACAACTGAGTTAGTGGGTTTATAGGTCAGATTTGAATGGTGGAAGTGAGGAGGTAGTGCACAACGGAGTTATTGGGTTTATAGGTCAGATTTGAATGGTGGAAGTGAGGAGGTAGTGCACAACTGAGTTATTGGGTTTATAGGTCAGTTTTGAATGGTGGAAGTGAGGAGGTAGTGCACAACTGAGTTACTGGGTTTATAGGTCAGATTTGAATGGTGGAAGTGAGGAGGTAGTGCACAACTGAGTTATTGGGTTTATAGGTCAGATTTGAATGGTGGAAGTGAGGAGACTGAGTTAGTGGGTTTATAGGTCAGATTTGAATGGTGGAAGTGAGGAGGTAGTGCACAACCGACTTAGGGGGCACGTGGAGGAGGGCTGGGGTTCCTTCCAGGATAAAGAGCCTTGTAAGCAAAGTCCTCCAAATCAGAGTGAGGTACAGAGCTGTTTGAGAATTAGGAAGTAGTTGGATGCAGAGTGCAGTGTCCTGACAGGGAGGTATTGGGTGAGCATCTGAGTGAGGTCTGGCATGTGACATGTATTCCATTATGTACCAAACTGAGACGTTTATTGAGAACCCTGTGTTTACCTGAAAGTTATTCATCTTGTTGCAGGTATTGGAACATCAATGAGTGGGTAGCAAACAAGTAAATGTTGTCAGAGTCGACTTGGGCCACATTTTCAAGCTTGGTCTGTGCAGTTGCAGGGACAGCCAACCACTATCGATGTAAGGTGAAGAGGCTCCTGCTACCTGCTTATCAGGTCAATGAGTAATTGGTCTGCCCTGGAAGTTGACCTCCCAAGCCTCCTCAACTTTCAGGGAGATGTGGATGAGCAGAGCTAACTCAATGGAAGGTGCTGAAGGATTGAGTCAGGATACAGTACAACACAATTATAACTGGGAAACTGTGAACTAAAGAAACTCCATCTAGGACTCGCTGTTTGTACAAATGCACAACACTTTGAAATACCTTAAAATGAACAAATATATTTATTATAGAACTAGGAATACAATAGGAAAACCCATGTAAGGCCTTATATAAAATAAAATTGTAGGACAACACAATACTGTGCTAAAATACTCGCTTGTAGCAGTAAACACTATATACTGTTAGCACTGTAAAATGACAGCGAATACAAGAACACTCCTGTAAATGAAATACCACACCACATAGCAATTCACCTTCAGTACGTTAGAATGGTTTATTCAATGTTTGAAAACATGACTTATTTATGACCCTGGGCTGTTCACAATCATAGTACTGTAAAAAACAGGATGTAATCTTTCTAACAAAAATTAGGGAGATGTTTTAGAGTTTGGCGGACAGAATACTTTGTGAAGTTTGGGGTACGACATACCCTGTACGCTAAACAGATGGTCCGACCGCTCTGTTTAGAGTCAAGCAGACTATTATGTTTACGCTGGTGTCAACCCCACTGGTGCGGCTGACATAAACTTTAGACCGATTTCCCAAGAGACTTGAGGGCATATTTGCAACAGGCAGCGATAATTATCGCTGACCTTTTATACCGCATTTTTTTCTATCGCTGGTATATTTCGCCAGGCTAGCGTTGTATTAACAACGCTTAGCGCCATGGCAGTTTTCTGCCGCTAAAGCGGCGATAATTTTAACACTGTTTCTTGATAACATGCCCCTAAATCTGTTAGTATGTTAAAGGAGGAGAAACAAACAATATTTGGTGCAGTTGCACTTTGAAAGTGAACATATGGCGGGTGGGGCTTGACGCCCGATAGAAGATGGTGGCACCCGTCTGAAGTTCTGATGGTGAGCATACGAGAATGCTGTCTGACCACACTTCCCTACACTGGTGACTTTTTTCGTAATGACGAATGGAATTGGCAGGATGTAAGGCACTCATTTTCCAATTGATAGCATATTTGGAGGGGTGTGCGTTATGTTTTCCAGCTGAGTCGTGCTCCGTCTCCCAAGAACATACGTCATTTTGAGCTGCCACTTATGTACTTTTTAAAGCTAAAACGAGGAAAACCCTTCTTTCTAACATGGCATGTCTCCAGTATTACTGACACTTCTCCCTTCATTGTTTCTTTACTTTCTGGCTGCTCGTTTTTGGTTTCTTTTGCACAGTTACGGCTCTTATTACAATACATCACCTCTACTTTTTTGACTAAAATTACGTGGCTGCAAATAACTGGCTTTGACTTTTCCATGTAATGGAGAGGTTTGTTTCACTTCCTGAGTATTTTCAATGTTTTTCTACACAAATTGAAAATTATACTACTGCCTAACAATATTTTGATACTTTGCGTGAAAATTGACATTCCTTTGCCTCCTCCACTGATTTGATGGTCCTCATTTATAGGCAGACTGAAAAAAAATTACAATATCTTCTGGTGCTCTCACAAATATAACACAATTCTTCACTCAACTTCACATGTCTTAAAGATGTAAGAGTCAAGTCCTTCTCCACATCGAGGAGAAACGTATTCCTCCAATATTACTCCAGTTACTGCTCTTTCGACCCATTCTGCTGGCAAATCTTTCACTAAACCCTCTCTCCATATGCAAATTATTTCGACATTGTCTATGGAACTTTTGTTGGAAGAAATTTGAGCCTTGCAGCCTTGTATAGAACAGACAAATGCAAGGTTACAGGGGCTCGAGACAAATGGCCGCTGATGGATGAGAGGATATCATGTGGCCTCAACTCACCTATGTTTTTTAAACATCTGTAGGAATGCTTTTCTCCCTCCTTGTGTGTACCTTATTTTTTCCCTTTTCACATGCTTAGGATATTTTCTTCCTGTCTTTTTTATGTTTCTTCTTTCCCACTATTTTTATTATTATTATTCCGAAACTCATTATTTTCCATATGGTAATTGTATTTTTTTCCGAGTTATTATGTCTGATTTTCTAGTCATCATTTTCTTCTTAGGTCTTTGAGAATTGTGTCTTGGACCATAATGAGTTTGGATTCAACTATTCAGAGAAAACATGTATTAACTCCTTTATCGAAGGTCAATGCAGATATTGCGCTTCTACAGGAATCGCACCTTACAGAAGAAGTTTTCTTTTGTCTGGAAAATGGAAATAAAAATGTCAACCTATGTCACAAATATCTCAATATTTCTAAATATCTCAAGAAGCAGATACTGAGGGACAATTGATAGTCACCAGTTTTCTAATTGATAAAATCACAGTTTTCATTTTTAATTTTTATGGTCCAACAGATGCGGATTGTCAGTTTTGGTCAACTATTAACCAAAAATGTCTGCAATTTACAGATGATCATTTTATTTTAACAAGATATTGAAACCAAATTTTGATCCATTTAGCGATAAAAATGCTACTTCCACACTTATTCCCCAAAAATCACAATAAGAATTCATTTATGCAATCAAACAAAGAGTGTTAATTGATGTTTGGAGGCTATGCAATACTACATTAAGTGAGCTCACATATTTTTTTCCAGTTCATCACACACAGTTGAATATAGATCACATTGTTCTTTCAAATGATCTATCTCAGAATTTACACTCTGTGGTAATAGGATCAATCTTAATATATTTTAATATCTGACCATGCACCAATATATATACAACTAAGTGCCTTATTTCGATGTGGGTCGTAAAGCCTCCGACCACAAGTCAGTGGCTTTCTGACCGAGATCCAAGGTTTGACTTTTGACTGCCTAATAACAATGTAGGCGGTCAGAAGTCAAACTGGCCGGTCATTCCAGATGGCTTCCGACGGGCTCAAGGAGCCAGTGGGCCAGCCGGACCCGGCATATAATGCCTTAAGGATGGTGTTTCTGCCGTAGGGATTACGATGTCAGTTCCCACAGGCTTTTCATGTTGGGGTTTCCAACATGAAAAGCCTGTCGAAAGTGACTTTGGAGGCCCCTAGCAGGGCCCTCATCCCTCCGCCGCCACCGGTTGGGGGCATGGGTGGCACCATGAATCCCTGCAACGTGTGGCAGGCACCATAAGGTGCCTTCCACATGGCGCAGGGATTTACACAAACTCTCATTCCTCAATGGGAGCTTGTGCTGCGGGCGGAAACCGCCCGCAGCACAAGCTTCCATAGAGAAATGGGATGGTGCAGTCGCATTGTAACTAGGTTGTCGGAACCGACGACCTGCAGTAGCTTGGTTTCAACACTGAAACGGTTTCAGGCAGGCGCAAGTCTGCTCAGCATCGTAATAAGGCCTTAAATATCCTTCCTACACCCATTGCACCATGATGATGGAGATTAAAAAACACTATCATTAGACGCCTCTTTTATCTAATCTTTACCTCATTTATTAATAATTTTTCAACTTAATCAAATAGATGATATTGGTTTTCATACTATTTGGGATACTTTTGAAGCCTCTGACAGAGACTTTATCATTGGCTATGATTATAGAAAAAGAAGTACATCTATTGCTAAATCTAAAGACATTTTTTCAATGACGTAAAGATTAAAACACACATGCTGTACTTCTAAATCAAAGGACTGTTTACAAGACCTCATCAGCGCAAAACTTAGTTTAAATAAAATGTCAACTGAAAATGCATCAACATTTCTCCTCAAGTCTAGTGCCAGCTATTATGATGCCCATAACAAATCTAGGAAACTCTTGGCAAATTATCTCAAAATTAAAAATAATAAAATCAAACTTGATTCTATCCTGGGTCACCAACAGAACCCACTGTACAATTCTGCAGACATTTTAAACAAATTTGTCTATTTGTATAAGTCATACTATGCACCAGAGAATTCTCCAACTGACCATGAAATTGTAAATTACTCTCAACTATATAGAAATCTTCTAACGCTCACTTGGATTTTATGACACTGGAATCAGACATTTTAATGGCAGAGCTACATATTGCACTAAACTCACTTTACAAAGAAAAAACACCATGGCCAGATGGAATGTTTTATACACTTCTCAAAATTGCTTATACCGAATCTTTATACCCTAATTGATTATTTTCTACGCTCAGGCAAATCATCTGCATCATTTTTAGTTGTGCTTATTTGTCTTATTCCAAAAGAAGGAAAAGATATGCAATATTGTAAAGATTCCCTTGTCAACATTGATTATAAAATGTTTTCTAAACTTTTGGCTTTGAGACTGGAATCTTTTCTCCCAAAAACTCCTTGGTAAGGAACAGTCTGGTTTCATTTAAAGGGAGATACATGATAATACACGAATAATGTTTGAAATCGTGTTCAAATCTAGTAATTCATTGGAACCTTTAGGAGCAATCACATTAGATGCTGAAAAGGCTTTCGATCTTGTTAATTGTTCTTTTATTTTGGTCCAAAAAGTATTACTTTAATATCCCTCTTATATACAACTTCTCAAGCAGCTATTTTCATAAACATTCTTTCTTCTTCATACTTTACTTTGGGGAAAGGCTTTCAACAAGGTTGTCCCATCACGTTTTTTTCTTTTAATTTGGCATTGGAATCCTTTATATCCAAATTCAGACAAAAACATGATTTTCATGGTTTTTCTTACAACAAACTACAGATTAAATTGGCAGTATATGCTGATGATATTCTTATACTTGTTTCATAACCTCAATCATCAATTCCATTCCAATTGCTTCTTATTCTGTTGTAACTGGATATGAATTAAATCCTGATAAATGTGAAATTTAACCTTTTAATAAAATTACTATTAAACAATTTTCTGACTACTAATTTCTCATGGCATACAAATAAAATTAAATATTTAGAACTATGGTTTGCTCAATACATTTCAAATTCAATTTAATTAAATCTAGATGATTGCATAAATATACCAACAACACTAGTTATTTGCTGGCATCCTTTATTTCTTTTTTGGTGGGGGTTTCTTGATATTATCAAGATGATGTTGGTACCCAATATCTTATACATTATATCTAATATTTCATTAAATATTCCTTTTAGGAAAATTAACTTCATTCTTTCTTCTTTTCTATGGATAAAGAAAAAACCTTTTATGTCCTTGTTGAAATTAAAGTGTCCCAAATTTGATGGTGGTGTAAACTTCCCAGATTTTATAGATATCACATGGCTTTTTTATTAAAACAATCTGTATGTTGGACTTTGGAGTCTCCGGACATTATGGACAGATTTGGGGAAGAGCTTTTTATCTCCTTTCTCCTTCCTTAAATATTTGATGTTCTCACAAAAACCAGAGGGTATATCCTGTCCCATTTCTAAACATATTTGTAAACTGTTAGACCCTATTATGTCACATACCACCACAGACATTAGCGCGTTTCTCAACTACATCAGGCATAATAAATTAAGACAACTCAACAATGAACGTCTTTATTGGAAACATGGAAAAAAGGGTTTAATCTGGGTTAGATAACTATTCCCTGATAGCTCTTTCATGATATTATCACAGGCACAGTTTCTTTTGGACTTCCAGCTTCCTTTCACTATAAATTCTAGATACTACAAAACAACATATCCAATGTATATAATCAGCTTCAAATTCATAATGATCATACTTCATCCTCCACTACCCGCTTATGTGATCTCCTCCTTAAAACTCCAAATGCATCTACTATTCATAATCATATCCAACAAGTCCTTGTCAATAGATGTAAAACAGACCTTGAAATAGTCTGGGAGAATAGTTTAGGAGTAATATGGACTATTTTAATGTGGAGAAAGATATTCTTTTACATATATACAATAGACTCTTATTAGCCCCCTTAAATTTACACAAGATTTACCCAGAAATTCCAGATACTTGTTGGTCAAGTCCATCACAGCATGCAGATATAAAACATTTACTTTTTATGTGCCCTTTCGTTCATAACATTTGATTACAAATCTGGAATCAGACTGATTCTATTTTCAATTCTAATGTACCTTTCTCTTTATTATTCTTTTCTTTGGAAGTTTATCTGATGATTCGGAAAATGTTTCAGTTAAAATATAAATACTAGATTTATTACTGGCAGTTGCATTTCATCAGACAAGGAAAAATTGTAAGGACTTTATCCAATTGTGTTTTCAAACATGGTATTACGCTATATGTTATAATCATAGATTAGATACAGCATACCTACATCCTGTATCACTTGTTTGAAACCTGCTGTCTTGTGGTTCCCACTCACAAATTTTCTTGATAAATATGCGAAACCTTCCTTTGAATACCAACCAAACCAGGAAGAAGTTCTCCAACCACCTTTTCTTCCTTCTTATTCAAATTAATTCTTCTTATTGTTACCCCCTTAACTGCTGGGCCTTTCCCCGAGCCTTCCCCCCATTGCTGAGCCCTTGTTTTTATCTATTTTGGGTAATTTGCACTTAGGCTTCCTTAACATTTTGTCCGTATAAGGTATCCATGCCAATTTTGCGTCCCTTCTTTCTAATATCCTGGGGATTCTAAAGGTACCCAGGGTTTGTGAAATCCCTTAGAGGGGCCTTAGAAAACAGGTAAAATATATCTAAATGTTTGAGTTTTGGGGGGAAAATAGAAACAAAATGCTCCAGATAAAAGTGTCTGTTTTGTTTCTAAAAATGGCATCAACAAATGGTTTGCTGTGCTAAAGTCACCCTCTTTCTAGCTTTCAGGACCATGCAGAGATGAATCAAAAAACCACATATATTACCACAGTTTGGGCATTTTTCAAAGAGGTAGCTAATTTTTCTTATTTTTGTGCTTTCAACCTACTTCCATTTTGTGGTGAAAAGTCTTCTGATAAAATGGTACCCCACTTGTGTGAGTGGCCTAGTGCCTGCGACAGGTAAGGGCCCAAAACGCTACATAGAAACATCAGATTTTTCAACTGAAAATTGACACTTTTTTTGCAATGTGGGTAGCTGTGGTTTTTTAGTCCTAGTTTTACTGGCATCTAGGGAAATCTAGAAAACCTGCACATTTTTGACAACTAGATGTCTACGGAAATTCACAGTGGGGTGACTTGCATGTCTTTCACCAAATGTTTTTACCCAGAATCCTCTGCACACCTCAAACTTTGCTTAAACACATTTTCAAATTTCTGTGATCAACAGTTCTGGAATCTGTGGGGAGTCACAAACATTTTTCCACCTAGCATTCCCCCAAGTCTCCCAATAGAATTGGTACCTGGCGGGGGCTCCCATTGACCTTAGTTTGATCCATTCCTGTAGTTGGCTCTAGGTCCAGCGACACAAGTGGTCGTAGTTTTTATCAGCACATGTGTGGTAACGCTGGGTGGTAGGAATTTTGTGGCTTCCTACAGATTCCAGAAGTCGCCATCACATAAATGTAAGGAAAAGATGCGATTTCAGGCAAACTTTGATGTTTGTAGGGCATTGTGGGTAAGAAAATATTATGGGATCCACGCAAGGCACACCACCCTGGAATCCCCTGGTTGTCTAGTTTTCAAAAAGTTTTGTGGTTCATAGGTTTGCATGGTTGGCGCAACAGCACGGCCCCAAATGCCGCAGTTACCACTATTGCTTTTCACTCAATGTAGAGCATTAGGACCTTTCGTGTTGTGGTCTCACACAATTTGGGTTCCGTTCTCATCGGAAAACATGTGGGAATTTAGGGTGGTAGGAGAATTTGTAGCTCTCCGCATATTCCAGAAGCTGTTGTTACAAAAATGCTGGGGAAATGTGTGTTTCTTACCAAAGTTTGACATGTGCAAGGGCTTCTCTGTAAACTTACCTAGAAAGAGCCATGTAAGTCTCGCACCCCTGGACTCCCCTGGTTGGTTAGTAATAAAATATGTCTGTGTTGCATTTGGAGTCCTTTCCTATTGCCGGCAGTAGGCCTACCCACACAAGGGAGGTAGCATTTTTATCAGGAGGTTTGGAGGAATGCTCGGTGTTAAGAAATTTGGGGCTCCCACAGATTCCAGAACTGTCTGTCAAAGCAATGTGAGAAAAATTTGTGCATTTTTAGCCAAACTGGGGTTTACAAGGGCTTCTGTGTAAAATTACTTTGTGAGAGCCACGCAGGTCACACACCCCTGGCATTCCCTCTTTGTCTAATTTGGGTGGCGGCACAGACAAGCCCCAAAATCCATAGCTAACCAGATTGCGAAAACTGGGTGATTTCAGTGGAACAATTTCATACTTCCATGTTGCGTTTTTAGTATTTTCCATTGTGGATGCTAGGGTCAATCACAAAAATTGGGTTCAATTTGTATGTGGAGACATGTGATAATGCCGGTTGGTTGTCAATTCATGGATCTCAACAGATTACAGAAATTTCAAACACAAAATGCAAATAAATGAGTAATCGTAGCCATGTACGCACTTTCAGGTTTTGTAGGGCATTACGGGTAAGGGAGCAGAATCAATGCAAGTTATACCACGCTGGACACCTGTGGGTGTTTAGTTTGCAAGAAAAAGAGGAGCTCTTACTAAGGGCCAGATCTACATTTTGACGGACAGAGAAGACTTAGTTTGCCTGGCGGTGGACTTAACGTCCGCTATGCTGAGACTACTCCAGCTGCCAAATTAAAAATGATCACCAAGCTGGTGGTAATTACAACAATATTGGCAGGAGACACCATCACAGAACTTTCTTTCACTGCTTTTTTTACGTTTCATTCACAGCTCCATCAACATGACAGAGACATCCATACATTATTTTTGTAATGTTCAAAAACAAAATGCCAAATCTGCTTTTTATTTTTGAAAATAAAAACAAATGCCCCTCACACTGCCTCTTACCACCAGGGTGTTCCAGATGGTGAAGGGCAGTGAAGACTGACCTGTATATCTGCCCATCTACATTCAGTGGGTGTACATAGAGGTCAGCCTTCACACTGCACTTCTGCCCTTACTCAGTCGGGCCATAACCATGCCAGATAAGGGTGGGCGGAATTTGCGAAAGTGTCTTTCGCCATATATCGCGAAACGGCAAAAAAAAATTGTGTGCTGATTAATGGGTTACTGAATTTGACCTTCAACTTGGGCACCGGCTTTATTTACAGCTGTAAGACTTACAGATATAAATAAAGCAGGTGCCCGAGTTGAAGGTCAAATACTATAAGTGCTTCCTGTTGGGGTTTAATTTTTGTGACAGGAGCATCGTGCCAGAATGAATCCTGCCCTGCATATTTATTCAAGAAGATGCCACCGTTTTGTGCAATACCTCAACTCAACTTGCACGGACCGCGGCTCACATGTACAGAATGAATGACAACCCCTAAAACAGAGGTTCAGTCAACATGCTGCCTCTTTCTATCAGTCCATGCCTCCATGCCCAGCTACTCGAGAACCATTAAACAAAGTTTTAAACATCTGTACACAAGCCTACACATCCTCGACATATGCTACATGACCCACAATCTGACAATGAACATTATGGAGGGGGCATTTGGGTTGTTGAACAACTGGGTACCAAGCCAGAGGGCTCCTTATGCTACACCAAGGATTCGGTGAGCAACAGTTTTGCTTTTCCCATCATCGTTATGGATCTATAACTCAGAGCTGTTAGCTAAAGAATTGATCTGATATTGGGAAAGTTGGCAGCCATGTTAGGGGCCACTCTGCAGTGCGGAATGTGACAACACAGATGCCGAGCTGTGTCATGTCATGTGTAATCCCTTCAGCAAACCACTTCTGTTGTAGACAACAGCACTTCGTGTGTAGAGATGTGTTGGTTCATACTTACAAAGGGAAAAGTAAAACTACAAGTCCCAGAAAACAATGTCATGCTGAATAACTGGCAATAGCTGCTATGCATGACATCGGACCAGTTAGCTATTATCCAAAAACTAAGGGTGGGCGATAATTTCCGTTCCCTCGCGGATCGCGGAGGTTTCGACATTTTTGCGTTCCGTGCGGAACGCGAAAATGTCGCATTTTCACAATTTCCGCAAGCGGAACGGAAATTGTCGCCCACCCTTAATGCCAGAGATGAAGTACTCTTCACTATGGTCACACCAATGGTCTGTCTGTATATAAATCAGGTGAGCAGACCATTAACTCAGTTGCTGTTCAAACAAAGTAACCTTACCACCACAGTTATAAATCTGGCACTCATTTTTTTAAGTTAGCCCACCACTTACACTGGTTGGTTTTGGCGGCTCCAGAAGTGCTAGCTTCAAAGAACAGATACTAATCACAGTACTGGAATATTGAAACTAAGCCTACTGAAGATGAGCGATAAAGCCACTTCAAGGCACCAACCAAGTTGTCATCCAGTCACGCACTATACACGAGACTTGCATACCGCTAGCCAGAGACCCAATCCAACAGATCAGTGCACTCATGTCAACATGTTGCTGCCATTCAAGTGCCCATCACAGTGATATGCCACAGGATGCAATCCCCATTCAAAACAACCTCTCAACTAGTTATCAACCAACTTACATACAAACACACCACAAGCAAACCTCTACAAGCACATATGTCCAGTCATGTTGACGGGTGGTGCCACCACAACCTTCACAATTGAATAAAAGATTTGACTACTTTTTTACCATCTGTCAAGTAGCCGCTTCTGTCGGCATTCTGAACATTACTGAATGTGTGCCTAGTGAACCTTTACTAACGGCTCCCATGACAACCACGAGGCTCAAGAAGATGTGTCTTTCAGGTGCTTTTAGGACACTCACTGCTAAATCCAACTCCTTCCAGTTTGTGGATGCCAGTTGGGGGTGTACGAGACTTTCATGCAAGGCCCACAGTCCTCAACCTGAATGAGCAGATCTATCTTTGAAACTGAGGCAAACATGCCTGGGAAGACTAAGTCTCTTAAAGAGCATGTTCTAAACTACAAAGAATGTTCATTATTGACATCCAGGGTAGTCAGTGAGAACTTGGCATAAGTCCCATCCACCAAATGTGCAGTGCTGTGACTGTAATGCACTTGGCATACTGCAAACTGAACATCTACTATGTTGTGATGGAGGATGAACATGGCACGCAGGACACATATATCACCTATACGTTTAGTGTTGGGTGCACAGTTCTCTGTAATGTATTGTGTGTTTGTAAACTGCAATATCACCCAGGCAAAGGTGTCTGGAAGGGTTCTGAAATCTGAGGCTGTTTTGCGGTATGTTGAGTCAGTGCCTTTGTAAGACTTTGAATGTGTGTGTCAGCAGTTAGAAAAGAGCTGTGGCTGGTGAGCCAGTGAAGCTGATTGAGATGCAGGGTGTGTCTGTTAGGAGGTTGAGGGAGGAGGCTGCCTGCTGCGTTGTGTATGGTTTGGAGTCATCTGCTTAGGTGAGTGAGGGAGTAATTCAGTATCAGGGTGAGTGCGGAGCCAATGGGGTTGAGTCCGTTGGTGAAGATGAAGTGATGGCATGTGTATCTATACTGCCTTGACTATCTACCTTCTATCTATGCAATATCCTTGTGAATGCACAATAGGGTCCGATTCACAAAGAGTCATCAAAGTCATGGCGGAGGCTCTGCTGTCGTGGTGGAGTCGTTGTGGAGTCTCTGCATTTGTTGTAGAATCTCCTCAACGAGAAACTGTAATGCGGAGATGCCACCACGAGTGCGGTCCTCCACCACGATTGCAGAGGCTCTTTGTGAATCGGCCTCTGAGTCTAAGCTTTTTCTACCTCTACATGTCAATGTCCCCTTCAAAGTCCCGACTAATCCTTTATACTTGCCAACTGAATCTTTATTAACACCTTCCGTTGCTAGCTACTTGAAGCTCCCCGTCTTTCCTGAAAGCCAATAAAGCAAAGGTTGTTCAACTGTTATCATACGGGCAGCTACCGGGGGTTGTATTAGGGAAAGGGTACACTGTCCCTGTTTATACCACAGCGCACCTTTAACCAGGTGAGCTGGGCGCAAACAAGGACAGTGCAACCTATTACAAAGTATGCGCTGCCCCAGGGCAGTTGCAATTTCGCACTGCCCTGGGGGCAGCAAATTCAGTGAAATAGGGTACTGCTACGGGCAGGTGCAATAAGTGATGGTACACGCCTGAAGGGGAAGGATAGGGGCGCCCATGGGATCTCCTTTCTCCCTCCCAGAGGGCTGCCTTCAGGAGCTTGAATTACAGTGTGCTGCGTTTTTTGTGGCGCACTTTCTGTGCGCTTCCTAAAGCCCTGTTTGTTTCTGCGGCCATGTCTATAATACAGCATGAACATAGACTCAAAGAGATTAACTCATTTGCATGCAAATGAGGGAACCTCCTCTCAAGATAGCACTGGCACTACATGTGCAGCAGCGATATCAGTATTACAGAACAGGGCACACACGCGTCTGCAGCCCCTTCTGTAATACCATGTGGCCTTGTGGGTGCATAAAGCAGGTGCACATACCCGTTGCGCCCCCAGGGCACAATGTACAATACAGTCCCAGGCCACCATACAGTACATTCCTCAGTGGCTATCATTTTACACAGTTATATATTACATGAATAAATCGAGCCCTGTAGATCTTACCACAGTGGATTTTAAGCCAGCCATTTGCTGTTCTTTAATAGGATAACGGGTAAGGTTTAGTTTGTGCTAGCCAATCAGATGGGGTCCTATAATATTGCATATACTCCATTCTGCGGCATGTGATAAAAGCATTATATTATGAAGATCAATGTACAAGGACTACAGCCGCAAGCAACTGGTTTAAGGATAAAGAGATGGGTAAATAATTTTGCATGAATGACAGAGGAGAATGCTTAAGGGGGAAAGCAATCAGACAGACTATCGATAGAGCTTTTTTATTTCAAGGGAATCCACCAACATGCCTACAGATACCCCTTGAGCCCCAATAAAAATTAATATATTTACCAATTCATTTTGGAATTGACTGCTAGCCTTTTGGCTTCGATAATGTTTGATTTGTTTTCTCTTGATATTCGTAAAACTTTATTTTTGGGGAGCTGACAGGCCCTTACCAACATCAAAAAAATGGCCACAAGTAATAATGTGTTTTGGTTTCAAAAAGCACATTTTCCCATAGTGGTCCCTAACACCGAATGGGACAACTTTGGGCACAGGAGTCCTCCTTGTGAAAAAGCAGAACCCTGTCCTTCACAGTGAAATTAGCCAATGACTGAAATGGGCTGACATAGTGGGTGGAAGAAACATGTGAGTAACACGACAGAATAATCGACGAAGAAGGCGGGCTTGATGCCACTTAAGTAAGTATATTATAAAACATGGTTTTAGTAAAATCACAAGGTCTTGGCTAACACCACATCAATAAATGTAGGCCACTTATCATTACTGTATTGGATAATGACTACTTTGAAAAAGTATTACTGAATGTTTATGTTAAGGAGGTAATAGCCGAAATGTGCACATTTTAGAATGCTTTTAAATGTCTATAAACGACATTTTGGTATTATCATTTTAAAAAAAAATAATATATTATTTAAAAATATAGAATAAAACATTAATGCATGAAGAAAGGCGGGAGGAAGAAAGTAAGGTTCACAAACCACAAGGCACTGAATCAGCATACTGCCACTGCATAGATTATTAAGAACAATATCCCTCCAGATGTACACTATAAAAGGGTTCTTATAGGGGACAGGAGAGCAAAGGGAGAGTTTTGACAGGTGCGGGGATTAGATATAGAAAACACAGTGACTTGTCTTCTTCCCAAAGCCGAGTTTCCATTTTTAGAAGCCATATGATTTTTTTTTTCTTTAGGCAAATGGGAGCTATTAAAAGCAGGGATTTGACATGTTTATGTGCAGCGCTCAGGGTAACAATGGCGCGTGCTCTCCCTCGCCCAGAATCCCGAGCAAACAGTCAGAAAAGGCGCGCGCCGAACGAGAAAAGACTTCATTCCATTTAACAATGACCTGCTCTTGAAAATAATCCCATGGTAATGCCCACAAAAACTTGTTCAAAAATAAATGTGGGCTCGTACAAAGAAGCGAAATTGAACTGCAGGATATTGAACTGGTGAATGGTGTTCCTCATTTTGTGCTATACAGAGCAGTTGGTCAAACTCCAAATCCACATATTCCTGCCTGCCTTCTCTCTCTCCGACTTTTGGGATCAACGCGTCCTGCGCTCACATGTCGGTCCTCTGTTGGACTTTTTAGTTAGGCTTCTCTCTTTCTCATGCTTTCTTCTTTGTAGATTTATTTCAGAGTTCTATATCGCGTCAGTTTACCTCTTTTTTCCACTTTAAAGCACAATGGATAAAGTTTAATAAATGTATATGTTAATGCTCGACGGTGGCAGTTAACAGCAGCAAAGACCTTTAGTTTAGTTTCCCATATGCCTGTGATGATGGAGGTGTCCTGTCAGTGGCAGCTCCGCCGCTATGGCGGAGGAGCATTGCCCCACTGCTTTCTCGCAGTGCAAAAACATATAATGGTAATAACTTTCAGGTATTACCATTTTATGTTTCCTTTGCGGGCAGGCGGTGGCCGAGCTCCTCTGCTAACGGAGCAGGGGGGGGAGTGGTTTGCCCACTCCTAAGTGCGCAATGACTGTTTGGTCGCAGTCATGCGCACTTTCAGTGTTCCCCATGCAGGCTGCATTACAGCCTGCATGGAGAACATGCCCACCACTCTAGCCCTTGGCTGAGTGCCGTGTCACAGCTGTCACATTGCAGCGTTGTGATCGGCTTAAGGGAAGGAGCCTGGCTGCCTGCTTCCTGTTCTTGTCGGAGGCAGGAGAGCAGGAGCAGAGAAGATGCAAGACCCGGACTCAGGATAAGTTGACCTTTTTTTTTATTCCCCCCTTCTCCCCCTGCGTGACATCCCATGACAACCCCATGGTCCACCATCGGGCCCACCCACGAGGCATGCCGGCCACCCCTGAGTGGTTAGCCCACTCCTAAGTGTGCAATGACTGTTTGGTCGGCCCTCTCAGGCCACCCAAACAAGTCATGCGCCCTTTCAGTGATCTCCATGCCGGCTGTATTACAGCCTGCATGGAGAACATGCCCTCCCCTCCAGCCAGTGGCTGAGTGCTGTGTCACGGCGTTCAGACCAATCACAACGCTGCATTGCAATGTTGTGATTGGCTTAGAGGAGGGAGCCTGGGTGCCTGCCTCTTGTTCCTGTCGGAGGCAGGAAAGCAGGAGCAGAGAAGACGCGGGACCCGGCTTCAAGGTAAGTTTACTTTTTTTTAATTCCCCCTCCTCCCCCCTGTACGACTACCCCGCAACCCCTCTGCAGCTCCCCATGGCGACCCCGCGCCCGTTCTCCCACCCGCCGGCCACCCCAATGGTTTGTTGATTTCCACACTCATTTAAGTTAGTTAACTCTGACAAAAGGTACCTGAGAAAGATAAGTAGGCATAGAAGCATATCTCCTTCTCTGTGGTATGTCCAAAATGTACTGTAACACTGCTCAAACTGGGGTGATTCGAGCAGCAGTATTCTTTTTGATGTAGGCGCGCAGTCGATTTGAGGTCTGAAATATCAACATCGGGGTGCTTATAATGGTATGGGTGACTGACAGTCTGAACTATAACTGCGACTACATTCTGCACTAGGTGGAAAATGTACACCAATGTAAAGGTATGTAGGGTGTTTATGTGAGGAACTGATTCCGACCCATTTAACCCCCTAGAATTTTTGCTTTTTGGACCACCCTGTTCTACTACTGTGAGTCTCAATAACTGAGTTTGACTCACTGTAAGCTCTGGCAAAATGGATGTGAGTGCTTACTGCCAGTGCCTGCAGGTTAAAATAGGGTCCCTTCTGCGCAGCTGGGGAGAGAGGCTGTGTGCTGGTAGCACGTGATTACTTGCACACCCCCATGTGCATACGTATGTGGGCTAAGCAGGTGGGACTGTTGTCTAACTCAGCCCGATATCTTTGACAGGAGGCGTATCGCAGATGGGTACTATAAGAATTGTTTATGGCCTGTGCAAGAGTTGTAATTTAATTGGGCATTCAAAAGGAAATGCTCTTGTTGATTATGTTGTAAGTCTATAATTCTATTTGGAAAGTATTTAGTTCCTAACTGTATTTACACTGCAGGTGAAATCTGCACAAAAGTATAGCTTCACATTGATTGGGCCTAGACTGTAAATATATAATTATTTTAGTCATACATGTACTTCATCATGTACTTTGAGTTTGGATCTTAATTACATTCAGTGGTGGCGGCCGCCTACCTAAAGTGGTAGGGTGGCCATGAGTGGAGACGGCAGCGGGTTGGGGGGAATAAAGGGGGGAATAAAGAATAGGTAAAAAAAAAAGTACCTACTGCTCTGCTCACGCTGACATCGGCCTCGCGGTTCCTCTCGTTGGCCGGCCGGAAGGGGATGGACCCTCAGGGCACAGGCTCCACACCCAATCCAGATGCCCCTCTCACATGAGAGCAGCACCACGATTGGTCTGAGCGGCCTCGTTTGCCGCTCAGACGGTGAATTGGAGCCTGTGGCTTTTCTCCAACCTGGCTGTGTCTTACAGTGGGTTAGAGAAACATAAGGGAGCGTGTGTGTTTGGCCAGACAAGGATGGCTGGCCAAACACACATGCACACTTATGAGTGCACACTACTCCTCCTCCCTGCCATGCCTGGCCCCGCCATGCCCTATACCTATTGTATTGCAGATCTCAGGCAGCATAAATAAAATGATAATATTGTGTTATTAAAAATCTTTTTACCTTCTTCTGGTATGGGCTGTGGGGCGACGCTCCTCAGCCATTACTGAGGAGCCGCCCCTTATTATATTTGGACTCTCAACTACCTTGCTGGGCCAAGATGATTACTCTGCTGGCCAGCAGGTAGATCCAAACCTTCTCCACACAGTAGGCCTATCTTAAAGGGATTACATCTGTTTCTAAGAGGGGAAGAGCGTGGGGGCAGGAACTGTATAGGTTAATTACATTTCACATTGGCTGTCAAACCTGGACATACCCTTCCCAGGGAAACAATAGGGGAGAAGCTACTCCTTTGTCTTCAGTCTCTTCAGGAGGCCTCTTTGAGGTTTTGATGGGAAGGAACCAGTTTTGGCAGTGCAGATAGAGGTGCTGCTTAGAGCTCTCAGAAAGCTGTCAGCAGTGATCACTTGAAGTTGTCATCTTGATAAGTCCAAAAATGATGTGCAGAGTGGATTGGACAGGAGTGGAGTGATGATTTGTTACCTTTAGTTTGGATAGCGGTACCCACTCTCTGGTACTTTACACTCCCACTTAAAAACCCCTGCATCACTGACGATTTTAGAGATGCACTGGATTCCACAGGTCCCCAAGGATGGATGGACCAGTCATAGACCGGTCTGGTGTGATGAATACTCCAGACTTCTACTGACGTGGACTCCAAGGATCTGTGTTTCCAAGACCAGTGGTACTGTCCTCCCCACTCCTTCTGGGGACAGGAGAGCAGGGGACTTACTGGGGGACCCCAGAGGAGAAGGTTATCCTGGAATATCTTTGGGCTGGCCCTGTAAGTGGGTGACCCCCAAAGGCAGGCCCTGTGACTCCTGCTGGACATAAAGGTAGGCAGGGTAATCTGCCTTGAGGGCCATGGGGTGCTGTTGTGGACGAATCTGGGGCAAGGAGAACTGGGAACCCATGCAGAGGTTAGCGCACGGTAAGTGGTTTTATTTATTTAATTATTTCATTTTCCCTATCACGTCGTATGTCGACTTCCGCCCACGCCGCCCACCACTCTTACCTGTACCGGCCACACCTGGGAACAGGGGCACCACAAAACGTATTTACAAGCCCCTTGTGCTACCAGTGCAAAACTTTTAATATGGGAAAAAGTGACATACCGGCAGCGCATGAGTCTTGTAAATAAGCCCCTATGTGTTTTGTCTTTTTTATGTGGGCCAACGGAGGAAAAGGCCCACTCGACGAGGGTTCTCTAGATTGGGATTTTAGGACCTATGTCTCCTGGGTTGCCAAAAGGCTCTCCCTCAGGAAAGTATGATTCATCATTATGCTTTCTTTGACCTGGGACTTTTAGTGTTATGGGTGTATGGAATTACTTTCTTTCTAGGCCCTGTTTTTCTCTTTAATATGCCTATAAATCGAAAAAAGGTTCACACATTGATTTAAAATATAGCCTTATAGCCCGCCGTAGCGGGCTATACCGGCTGTTAAAGGCCCGCTGCAGCGTTAAAGGCCCGAGCCGAAGGCGAAGGACTTTAACAACAGCAGCGGGACTTTAAAAGCCGGTATAGCCCTGCTACGAAGGGCTATAAGGCTATTAGAACATTCTGCCACTAGAGGGCAGAATGTTCTAACAAAACAAAGCCTTCAGGGAGCGCGAGGGGATTAAAATCCAGTAGGACTAACTTGTCTTAACTGTACCCACTATATTCTGATAAGCCCAACGGAGGGTATTGTGGTTTTAGAGTTCAGGGCTTTCTGGTGTGCTGACCTTTCGAGATGCCTTCAGCGCAGGGACTAAAGGGTACTTCTAGGGCATTCGCTGAGCGGTATTTCTCTTAAGTGGGCACCACTGTTGGTTATGAGGCCCTATAGAAAGTGTCATCAGAAGAACATCCACCTACCATTCTATACATATTTGTAAATGTGAGTGTAGTATTTAGTCATTTGTTTGTTAAAGTATTTCCTTTTATAAGAAAAAGCATTGACTGGACAATAATTTATTAAGTGTTGTGTGTTTTGTTTCTCAATACTGAGTCTCTAACCAAGATCACCTCCCCTGAGTAAGCCCTAGCCTGATTCGTAAAGCTCCCCTGCTAAAAAAGTGGTAGTTGGTCCCCAGTGAAGGGCTCTGTAGTACAGAGGCTCCAGAACCCCAGTGCCGTAAGACCTCCGTTTTTACAACTGGGGCCAAGTACCCCTTGTCTGCCTAGAAACCGTTGCCCTATATTCCTGACCGGTCACATAGACAATTTGAATGATTCCAGTTCAACAAAAAAGCCCAGCAATATCTAAAAGACCTAGAGTCCATGGAATAAATTTAGCAACACTTTGCACAACCAGACAGTCACACAAACTGATGCGTATGGCGAAAGTGTTAAACTATTTACTACTGAGTGCAAAACTTTTTTTGCACTGGAATATAATCTTTAAAATAATACAATAGTGCTATGCATCAACGGGGGTTCGATGGGTGGTGCATGGGTCTTCTCACGGTACCATCTAAGTTTTATGATGCAAATCACTGTTTACTAAAATTGACTAAACAGGGCTTTATACCAAATAATAATGCCTCGTTGAAGGAAGTGCTATGCAGGTGAAATCGTTGAATTTCTCCTAACTTTTCCCACATTGCATGTGTGCACGACTCTACAGCACCAGAATGGCACTATTCTAGCACAACACCTATGCTAGATATCTTGTACACACCTTTACATTCTGTAAAAAGGTAAGTGTGAGTTCTGCTAGACAGCCTGTTTGTGTTCCAGGACTTGTGAAGAGATCAGCATCGCAAAAAGCTTAGTAGATATGGCTCTATGCCACTCTCTCCCCGTAGCACAGCCCAGCAACTTTGGTTGCTGTGTCACACTATGTTTTTGTAAATGTACCTCCGTCTTTCTTTGAGATTGAATCTGAGTTTGCATTACATAACCACAGACAAAGAAAACCTTCTGAGTTAGCACTTTGGACACCAGAGGCCTGATACACAAAGGTAAACTTACACTTTGGATTTCCGAGTACTATCTTTACAAGTGCTGCATCTCCGCACATAAAAAGATAGGACTGTCCTATCTTGTTATGAGCGGAGACATTGCACTCATAAAAGTACTACTCACAAATTCCTTTCTCAATGCCAAACAATCCTAAACTTACACAAAAGTCTAGGTTTACCTGTGTGAATCAGGCCCAAGGACTTGACAAGTTGTCCTAGCATCTTCCATCTGGGTGGGCCAATTAAAACTATTTGGGACCTGTGTTGTGCGTAGACCCCCCCCCCCACTTTATCTTACATGTGGGTGAAGATAAGAGGGGTAAGATGGGTATCTCAATCTTCAATAAATAGACACAGGTATTTGAGGACCAAGTAATTGGCAGACACTTATTATTTTAGCATTTGAGTTAACCAGATAGGATTATCTAACTGCGTGGTAAACCTACATTTGGGCAGTTGTATATTAAGACCTAAGTGATTCACAGTCACTTCTGCATCATGTTTTATCAGCTACAGCTGCATTCTATATTCACTTGTACCTAACAGGGGTATCGAGGCTAAAGTCATTTTCTGGCTTCTCTGCAGCTTACATCTGGTTGGAACCAACAGTGTGAACCTGCCAAGAGTGAAACTGTCAAGTGAGGTGTGGCCTGAGCAGTTGGTAGCCTTTGCACATTACATTTCACTTTCTTAATCCAGTATTTTTGATACCCTCACCCATCCTCTAGTTATACACTCCTCAATCTGTTTCTTGGTGATAAAGTGGAGCAGATCAAAACGGGGTGTGCCAGCAATTGTGAGAGCTAGTAGATCCAAGCCCTCCAGCCTCTCTGAGGTCTTAAGTCAGGTTAGAGAAACTGGGAGCCAAGCACAATCATGCCCATTCCCCTGCATGGCAGACACAGTGCTCTACAGGTGGCAGCTTTTCCCACCACTCTGGCCTACCTGCACTTCTCCATCCTAGAAGGGCCTAGCAGTAAATAGGGCACCAGAGAGACCTGGTATCACATTAAAAGTATGAACATGTTCTGGGAGAGGTGCAAGAATATAGAACTAGCAGGGGAGCTTAGCAGACAATTTCCATATCCATCTCAAATGGGTTACATCCTTCCACAATCCTTTCTTGTCCAGTATCCCACTTTTCTGCCCAATATAATGATTTTCCCTTCTTCCACTCTGGTTCCTTTACTCCAGAAGTGTTTTTTTCTCCATTTTCAATGTTGCAGTCATTCCTCACCTCAAGGCTGGATGGGTGCTAGAGTCAGGGCATGCATGTTTCGCATGACCCACAGACTATTGCAAGTTGTGCATTATGCAGATAGAAACAATCCTTCCTTTCAGATTTATTCTGACAAAATGCTACTTGTAAGATGCTGGTGGTTTAGGTCTCAACATCTATGTTAGACCTGAAAGCCTTAGGGTGGTCTTCCCTGAACCTTTTGCCTGCCTCCCTCCATTTATCTGACCTTATTTTTGCTGGCTTTAGGACTCTGTGCACTTTATCACTGCTAACCAGTGCTTAAGGCTTATGCTCTCCCCCTGTTTGTGCCACCCACATAAGTAGCCCCTTAACCATGTCTCAGGCCTGCCACTGCAGAGCCTGTGTGTGCGGTTTTATACTGCCAGGCCAAACCTTCCCTTTTTTGCATATGTCACCCCTAAGGCAGGGCCTGTATAAACCACAGGGTAGGGTGCAATGAATTTAAAAGGCAGGACATGTACTTTTAAGCTTTATATGTCTTTGTAGTGAAAAAAAACCAATTTCGTTTTTCACTACTGCAAGGCCTATCTCTCCCATAGGATAACTTTGGGATTACCTTATTACATCTTTTAAGTGTGATTCCCAATTGTGAAGAGATAGACTTTTCGAGTTTGGTGTCACTGGACTCAAAATTAAAAATTAAAACTTAAGGTGAACATGGATTTTAAATTATGGTTTGGTAAGTGGCACTTTTAGAAAGTTGACATTAACCTGCTTTAGCCATTTGGTGCATGTTGTCTGACTCTGTTCAGTCTGGGTTGGGTGACAGCTGGACTTTCTGTATTCCCTCTAGAAAGTCCCACACAAAGAACTCTTAGCTGTGAATGCTGGATCTTCCTGGGAGATTAGGAGGGAGGAGGTGGGCACAGCCTCACAACTGAATAGGCTGGGCCCTGTCCACAAACAAAGAACTGCATAACCCCTGAGTCAGGAGCCAGGGCAGGAAGGGTGGACCTCTGTGCACTTCAAAGCTTTCTTTTAAGTCTCCCTCACTTCGAAGGCACAACGGGGTGTAAGTACTGGACCTAATACATCACAATTTCAGTACACTTCTGGACCTGTCCCAGGAAGAAGAGGATATGCTATGCTGCTAAAGGTCTGCCACTCTGTTGGACCTGCTGTTTGCTGAACTCCTGCCTTGCTTTGTTGTCCTGCTGCTTGCTGCTCTCTCTCTGCCTGGGTGAGAAGGATGGGCTCTGCATCATTTGAACCCTGAGAGACTCAAATGCCCTGTTGGCTGTTTTTCCTGTTTTCTAAGATTTAGGAACACAAAAGACTTACAACCCTCCGGTTTCAACCCTTGGACTCTACTGCTTGTGAGTCTGTCCTGCCTAGTGGTGCCACCCTAGTCCTGTAACCTTGGAATTGGACCTAGGGGTTTGCTGCACTGGAACCAATGCGTTGTCTGCTGCATGAGCAGAATTGACGCATCGCAACTGTTGCGGGAATCGGACTGGCGCATGGCACTCGGAACCACCGCATCACACTCAGAACCACCGCTTTGGAACTAACACACTGCCGCCACTGCATGGAGAAGTTCAGCGCATCACCTCTACAACGCAGAAAAATCCGACACGTCGCCTTCCGAACCACTGCACCTCGGACTGGGCGCTTTGCCCATGGAACCGTCGCATCACTGCCAATGCGTGAAGAAATCCAGGTTACTACACCCAACTGCATGGGGAACACCAACACATCTTGTGGTCTGCGACCCGGATCTAGGTACTTTTGCTCAGCGGGCCCTGTGTGGGTCCTGTATCCGGCCCGCACAACATCGCGGTTGGCCTGAACTTTTGACTTTGTCCCGGTCCAGTGCGACCAGATATCCCAATAGGCTCTTATTACTTCTAAGTGCTATTTCTACATTTATTCTTTAAAAATTAATATCTCGACGTATACACATTGATTTTTTGTCATTTTGGTCTTGTTTTATGTATAAAATAATTCTTTATTATTATAACCTGGCGAGGAGTCTTTTTGTGGTGTTTTCACTGATTTACTGTTTAAGGGTTGCACAAAGACTTTACACCTTTACACATTAATCTTAAATTAAGCCTGACGCTCTGTGCCAAGCTACCAGAGGGTGAGCACAGGATCATTTAGGGTATGTTGTGAGCAATAATGACTAGGATTGTGGTTTCGCCTTGGACAGGGTGTATACCTCTGCCAGCCAGAAACCCAATTTCTTACAATCTGAATTTATGATGAATTGTGATGTACTTGAAATTAAATCTCAGGTATAATTTGTTTTTGCTGCTAAAACAGGTTGGGGCCATGCTATAACAGAGACAAAGTGCCTTATTATGAGTTCGGACCCGCCAAACCAACAATGGCGGTGCCAGTGGTCCGACCACCCTATTACAAGTAGGGCCATCAGACTGCCATGGGACCACTGCTGCCGCCAGGGATCCGCATTCCCTGGTGGTCTTGCAGTGCTCTAAGGCCCCTAATATGCTAGCAGTGCCGCTGCAACACTGCCAAGCATATTAGGAGTTTCCACAGTTTTGATGACGGTGGGCCCACCATGAAAAGTGTGGTGGTGAGGAAAAAAGGGGGCACTCTGATTCCTCCAATGTCGTTTTGAAACAGTTGTATGAAATTAATGATCATTCCTCTTCTCATGTAAATTGATACAATCTTCTGATGTAAGAGTTGTACTCAGCAGGGTGCAATGCCTAAAAATAAAGGCTTACCCAAGGTGAAAGAAATGAACTAGTTCTAAGAACAGACAACTGATATAAAAAAGTTGACTACTGAAGTACCAACTTTGAAGAAGAAATATTTTGCTGTTTGTTAGGCGTTGATGGCAAGAGAAGTTGCAACCCTGGATCCATCTGTTTCAGTTTTTAGTGGAAGCAAAAAGGAAAGGTTCTGGCGCTCAAATTGTATTTTTCTTCCCATCAATTAACAGCATACCGTATTAAGGTTTATTTTCTACTCACACTGACATGCAGTACAGAGGCTAGGGATAATCCTTAATTAAAGGTATAATTAAATCCTGCGAAAATCCAAGACATTTTTTGAAAAACTGACTTAGCCTAGCTGCTGAAAAATCCTTTTTTTTTTCAACAATTCAAACAAGATATGCTGGTTTGTGTAGCTAATTTTAAGCAAAAATACACTAAAAAAAGTTTGCCTTACTAACCTGATACACTATGACTTGGAAGATTATAATAAAGATAAATTAACCACAGTTTGGAAACATGCCACTTTTCAAGCTACAGTAGGATTGCTTATACAGCCCGACTTGTTCACGAGCATTAAAACAAGAGAAAGGAAAATATGTTCCACCTCAAATGCCACTAGTAACCAGACTTTCAGATGTAACTGATGATGAACCAAGCCGGTTTTGCAAGCCTGGAGATTCTTCATCTTATGAAGAAAACAGAGAGTGAAGTACGCATCACTATTGAAACCAACAATATCCTGTAACAAAAACATTGTGTTAAAATATTGTTTACAAACATATCGTTTCCCTATCCTCATAATGGTAAGTACACAAAAATTGTGTCAAAAGCATTGTTTCACACTAATATCATTAAAAAATATATGCAAATATTGTTTCTATATATATATATATATATATATATATATCTATATATATATATATATATATATATATACATAGTTATAGTTAGGACCGTGTTTCCATAGGAAATCTCAAAATTCTATTTTGAATAACTTTGGCGCCGGTTGACGAATCTTCGCGAAATTTTCAAAACTAATGGGGTGCTCCGCTCAGCTCGTACCCTGAAAGTCTTGGGGGGATTCGTCAAGCGGGGGCCGAGAAAAAGGGGGGTCCCAAAACGCATTTTCCCCATGCACTTTCCCATAGGACCTTTAGTCGAAGGTACAGCCCGAACGGCTGAACAGAATTACTTGAAATTTGGCAAAGAGGTAGTCCTCAGGTCAGGGAAGTGCCTTTTGCATATATGGAGTCAATCTGTTCAGTAGTTCCTGAGAAAATTGAGTTAAAAGCACATAAATATCTACAGACGCGCACCGTGCGCGCACCGTGCGCGCAACCTAACGTGCGCAAGCCTAATTCTGATTGGTGGTTAAATGTCAGCCAACGTTCGAATCGGTCGGAACCATTTTGTTTGTTTTGAGTGCGAGAGTGAAAAAGGAAGGTGGCGAACGAGAAAAGGGGGCAGGGTAGAGAGTTCCTGACCCCCTAGCCTTTGTCAGGGGGTCCCTGAAGGACCCCGAAGGCAGAAAAAAACATTTTAATTTTTTTCAAAAAATCGCGGGGTGCGAGCACGGTGCGCGCACCGTGAAAAACCCTTAAAAATAAACTTTTTAATACGTAGTTTATTGTAAAATAAATATATAAAAAATATAATAATACATACATAACTTAGCATTTAAAAAAACGTACAAATTCACTGAAAAAACCATAGGTTTCACACACGTTATAGTTAGGAATTAGCATTTAAAAAACCTTGCAAATTCACTTAAAAAACCATAGGTTTCACACATGTTATAGTTAGGTGGACATTTCACTCGTAAAAAACCAATGAAATTCCCCCGTAATAGTTAGTTCAGATAACTATAACTCGCGCGACCGCCACTCTATCACAAGGATGATGTCATCAGTGATGTCATGAGTGATGCCACTGACCAAGTCATGAGTGATGTAATATGTGACGTCATGAGCAGTGGATTGCGGGCGCGCGAGTTATAGTTATCTGAACTAACTATAACGGGGGAATTTCATTGGTTTTTTACGAGTGAAATGTCCACCTAACTATAACATGCGTGAAACCTATGGTTTTTTAAGTGAATATATATATATATATATATATATATATATATATATATATATATACACTGAAAAAAACCATAGGTTTCAGGCCTGATATAGTTAGGAATTTGCATTTAAAAAACCTTTGAAATTCACTGAAAAAACCATAGGTTTCAGGCCTGATATAGTTAGGAATTAGCATTTAAAAAACCTTAGAAATTCACTGAAAAAACAATAGGTTTTAGGGGTGTTATAGCTAGCTGGACATTTCACTCGAACAAAACCATTGAAATTCCTCCGATATAGTTAGTTGTACTAACTACATCTGGCCCGCCCGCAATCTACTGCTGATGATGTCACATATTACATCATTCATGACATGGTCAGTGACATCTCAAATGACATCACTGATGACATCATCCACGTGACAATCAGATACACCTCATCATACACTAGTATAACCTTTCATCACTCACTGTAAAATACAGAGTGCCATATGTGAATCCATTGACACACCAATACAAGTATCTAAACACCCACTCAGTGATTCCTAGATCTAAACACACATCTAATCACTTACCTATAGATTCACTCATACATGCTGTCAAAGATCAATAGAACACTATCAAATATACTTATACACCTATATCGACATTACACACCAGCACACATCCTAATCACTTATGAAGTCATCCTACTCACTTATGCAAACAATGGATCATACTTACATTTACTTAGCTACACACTTATACAAACACCACTTCATCGATTCATATAGATAGTAGTTTGTTATAAAATCACTATTACAAGTATACAGTTATCCATACAGTCACTCATATAATCACTGAGTCTTATGTATACTTATTTATGCCAACAATTTTTCTCCGTTTAGAAAGAAAAAATAGGGTCGCACTCCAGCGAGTTGTAATAATCCTTGGTTTTTATTCACAAATCCACAGGTTCCAAGATGCACAAAAGAAACCAACGCGTTTCGTCAGCGTCCGCTGACTTGCTCACGGTTAATTTACAACATTCAAATCAAGTTTTTTTAAAACAAAAAGACAGGAAATTGACACACCTTTCCTGTCATGTGCGGGGTGGTTTAAAGTTCCCCGGATTTCTGGGAAATGTAGTCCCGTTCATTGACTCACGTTTGTTTATATGTTCATATGGATTTGTTTAACGGGAGGCTGAATGTCACAAATAAATTTTGATTTTTAAATGCAATGTCCTTAAAGATCAAAGAATGAAACCAGTTTCATGGTTAAACCAAATGTTGTCAATTTCAATGTTACATCGTAAATAAAAACCCTCTAGTGGGTCGTCATTACTGTGTTGTCAATTTCAAAACCACATTGTGAATAAATATCCTCTAGTGGATTGACATCGCTATGCATCCTCCGGTGGGCCTACATCTTAAAGACAGTATTAAGTTTAGAAAATCATATGCATAGTAAATTACTAACACCATATAACCATTTTGTTCAAATATCAGGCCGTGTTAAATGAAAACAGTCAAAGTAATTTTGTGTTACTGTCTAAAGATGTATATATAGTTCTTCCGACTGGTTCAGACCAAACGGTGTCATGCTTCTAAAGTTAATAATGTGTCGAGATTCTTTTTGCCTCAATAATCTCTCCCGATTTCCTCCTCGTGTATTGATTGGTACAGTTTCAATTCCATAAAACTTTAAAGACTTCCAATTGCTGTTGTGGTGTGTCTCCATGTGCCTTGCTACCGCGTTGTTTTTGTCCTTATTTTTGGTGGCCCTTGTATGTTCCAAAATTCTTTTCTTTAACTCACAAATGGTGCTTCCCACATATTTTAAATTACAGGGACATTCAATGATGTAAACCGTGTATTGGCTTTTACACGATATTAATTGTTTGATTTTCCAAGTTGTTTTGTTTGCCATTCTGATCTCACTTGAGGGTTTAGCAATTTGGCACACCTTACAGTTTTGACACTTGATGAAGCCAGTCTTCTTTAGCCATGTTGTTTGTGCTTTATTTGATTTAAAATGACTGTGCACCAATCTGTCTTTTAGGTTTGGAGCTCTTCTGTAAGTTATTACAGGGTGCGGTCCCATTATTTTTCCCACAGTCCCATCCAGTTGTAGTATTTTCCAATTTTTTTTAATCACATTCACGATTTCTGTAGATTCCAGAGTATAATCCAAGATTAGTCTTATCGGTTCATCCTTGGTCTCTGGCTCTTTGGTTTGTATCAAACAATCTTCCCGAGTTTTCTGATTGGCTCTGTTCCAACACTGGTTCACCGTGTTTTTGTTGTATTTTCTCTTGAGAAATCTGTTTATTGAGCCTGCACTTTGTTTCTTCCATTCCTCTTCCTCACTGCACAGTCTACGAAGTCGGAGAAATTCTCCGTATGGTATGCTTGACACTAGGGAGGGTTGGTGGAAGCTCGTTGCTTCCAGGGTGGCATTTGTTGCTGTGCTTTTGCGGAACAATGTTGATTCCAGACGGCCATTTTTCACATATATTGTGGCATCCAAAAAATTGATCTTGTTCTTATTAGTTTCATATGTGAATTTCAAACTTTAGACACTATTGTTGAGGATTTCAAAATATTCACTGAATTCCTTCTCATTTCCATTCCAAATTATCAATAAATCATCGATAAATCTTGCCCATTTGATAATTTTGTTTGTGTGTCGTTGATGTTGTTTGTTCCAGGCCACCTCTCGCTCCCACCAGCCCATTACTAGGCAAGCATAGCTTGGGCTAAACGAAAAACCCATAGCCGCCCCATTCTTTTGACGGTAAAGGTCATCTCCAAAGAGAAAAATATTGCAAGTGAGGCAGGACAGAATCATATCGCCTAACATGTTGTTATGGTCTTTAAAGTGAATATTTCTTTCTTGTAGGAAGAATTTGATGGCTTTCAAACCTAAATCATTGTCGATATTCGTGTATAAGGCAATTACATCCATCGTTATTAGCAGGAAGCTATCTTGCCAGGTCACATCACGAAGCTTATTTAGGAGATCAGTAGTGTCTCGGATGTAGGATTCTAATTTCACTACATGTGGGATTAAAAAGTGGTCAATGTAATTGGCCATAGGTTCAAAAAGGGACCCTTTCGCTGACAAGATTGGTCTGCCAGGTGGTGTCTTAGAGTCTTTGTGTATTTTCGGGAGAAAATACATTGTCGCAAGTTTAGGGAAATCCACAGATAGATATTTTCGTTCTTCTTCATCTATCAGGTGTTTCACTGTCCACAAATTTAGATTCTTTTCCATTTCCAACTGATATAACATGGTGGGGTTAGTACTTAATTTCTCATAGTATCTTTCATTTTGCAACTGGCGTTGTGCTTCAGTGATGTATAGTTGACGGTCCCATATGACCACGTTGCCCCCTTTGTCCGCCATCTTGATTTCAATTTCCTTATCATTGGCTAATTTATCCAAGGCCTCCTTTTCCACTTTTGTTAAATTCTCCTTGCGATTCACTTTGTTGATTTTATATAAGTCATGGATAACAGCCTCCTGAAATACATCAATTTTGTTGCCCGGTGGCAGCTGGGGGTAGAATTTGGATTTTGAGCGTTTGTTGCTGAGACTGGCACCTAATTGTGGGATTGCTAACTGTAGGGGTATCTCCCCCCCTTCCTCTGCATTTAGGTTGAGTAGTGTTAGATAGTCGTCAGCCTCTTTTGCCAATAAGGTTGATGTGGGGGTTTCCGCCATGTGGGCAGTCCTCGGTTTTTTCGGGTTTTCTAGAAAGTATTTTGCTAATTTGATTTTGCGGACATACAGATAGAGATCAACTCTAGTTTGTGCTAGATCCATTTGTTTAACCGGACAAAAATGTATTCCTCTTTTTAAGAGTGAGATTTCCGGTTCTGATAATTCCCTATTTGAGAGGTTGACCACTTGAAGTTCATTGCTTATTGATCCGTTCGTTGCCTCATACTTCTGGTCTTTGTACCAATCCTTTCGCTTGAGGTGCTGGGTTCTTCTTCCCCTTCGTTGCGTCTTCTTTGGTACCAGGTTTTCCCCCTTCCCCTTCCTCTGTTTTGTCTTTGGGGCATTTGGTTTTGTTCCCACTGTCGTTGTTGCAGGACTAGGCGCATGTCCCCTAAAAAAGTTGACCTCGCCCCTTCTGTTGTTAAATCCTGCTCCTCTGTGCTTAAATCTGTAGAGGCTAGGGATGAGAAACTACTAGATGTTCCCGCTGAGGCTGCCATTCTTTGCTGTTTAAAGGGATCAAATTTCCGTGCAAATGTGAATATTCTCCCCTGGGCATAATCATTTGCATCACGGATAAATTTGTTGTGTTTTCTTTGACGGACCACATCCTCATGTTTATTTATTTGGGTTTCTAAGTCATCCTTGAATTTTTGCATATCCGCGTTGAGTTTTGCACTCTCTAGATCTTTTTCCACTTCTTTAAGTTGGTCTTTGATTTTGTTAAGGGCAATCTCAATGTGTTTAACCAGTATTTTGATTAATCCGAGAGATGAATTAAGGGTATGTTCTCCCCACTCTTGTAACAAATCATTTGTAGAATCTTGGTGGTTGGGCATCAGCATAATTCTCAATCCTCTGGGGACTCTTCCCACTTCTAAATATTTCTGCAAGGTTACCAGTTCCCAAAATTTATTTATTTCCTTTTTGCTGAGCCTTTCCCATGATCTTATTTTGCTTTTTATATCAGTTTTGTCTGGTATGGTCGATTTTTTTGTGGAGTCCTGCTGCACAGTGCCTTTATCTAACATGGTCGATATCTGTTCCAGTCTTTTGGCCTCACGTTTGTCCATGCTGCGTCTCTGCTGTGGATTTGTTTTTAAAGAAATATGGAGATTCTCGCTGTCGGGACTACTTTGTAACAAAGCGATCTGGAATAATTCAATTGTGGCCCTTTTCAATGAAAGTATGTTGCCATTAATCTCTGAATGCTTTGTGTTTTCGTCCCACCTCAGTAGCCGATGCGATCACTACAATTTTTGAGACTGAGTGTCAATACACGCATTGAAACCAACATTGGCACACAACCACCCTTACCTGACGTCCCGGCTTCGAGTGGCGTGTTCGTTTGGTTCGGCGTGTTCTTTCTCAGTGAACGGCGAGCACCATCCGGTGATTAATAATTTACAGAGGCGTCCAACGGTTCCGGATTAATTGGCGCTCTTTTTGAAGGTGCGGGGTCCTTGCGGCTTGGACCGCCGCTAATATGCCAACAATTTTTCTCCGTTTAGAAAGAAAAAATAGGGTCGCACTCCAGCGAGTTGTAATAATCCTTGGTTTTTATTCACAAATCCACAGGTTCCGAGATGCACAAAAGAAACCAACGCGTTTCGTCAGCGTCCGCTGACTTGCTCACGGTTAATTTACAACATTCAAATCAAGTTTTTTTAAAACAAAAAGACAGGAAATTGACACACCTTTCCTGTCATGTGCGGGGTGGTTTAAAGTTCCCCGGATTTCTGGGAAATGTTGTCCCGTTCATTGACTCACGTTTGTTTATATGTTCATATGGATTTGTTTAACGGGAGGCTGAATGTCACAAATAAATTTTGATTTTTAAATGCAATGTCCTTAAAGATCAAAGAATGAAACAAGTTTCATGGTTAAACCAAATGTTGTCAATTTCAATGTTACATCGTAAATAAAAACCCTCTAGTGGGTCGTCATTACTGTGTTGTCAATTTCAAAACCACATTGTGAATAAATATCCTCTAGTGGATTGACATCGCTATGCATCCTCCGGTGGGCCTACATCTTAAAGACAGTATTAAGTTTAGAAAATCATATGCATAGTAAATTACTAACACCATATAACCATTTTGTTCAAATATCAGGCCGTGTTAAATGAAAACAGTCAAAGTAATTTTGTGTTACTGTCTAAAGATGTATATGGTGAGCAGTCCATATATCGACTTTTTAATATCGAGGGACATAAATATCGAGTCAAAAATATCGAATGTCCAAAATATCGAAATAGCTAATATCGATGTGAAAAATATCGTTTTTTTTTTTTACTAATATGTCGATGTAAGTAATATCGTTCGTAATAATATCGACATGTGAAAATATCGTTATTGTGTAATATGAGAAATATTTATATTGTTTTAGGGGCGGGATGTTGGGTTATAGGGGATAAGGGTGGGGAGTGTTTTAAAAAAGTTAATTTATTTTTGTAATATATTGTAAAATTTAATTATTAATTTTAATTTAAAATGTGAAATGTATATTTAATTTTAGGAGCGGGATGTTGGTTTATAGGGGATAAGGGTGGGAAGTGTTTTAAAATTTTTTATATATTTGTAAATTTTCTAAAATTTTCTAGAAATTCTAATTTAAATTTAGAATGTTATAAAAAAATTTAGGAGCGGGATGTTGGTTTATAGGGGATAAGGGTGGGAAGTGTATTAAAAATGTTTATATATTGTTAGAATTTTTTTGAAATTTATTTAGAAATTGTAAATTTAATTTAGAATTTTAGAAATCATTTTAGGAGCGGGATGTTGGTTTATAGGGGATAAGGGTGGGAAGTGTTTTAAAAATGTTTATATATTATTTAATTAAAAAAAAAAAAAATTGAAATTGTAATTTAAAATTTGCATTTTAAATAAAATTTTAGGAGCGGGATGTTGGTTTATAGGGGATAAGGGTGGGAAGTGTTTTAAAAATTTGTATATATTATTTATTTAAAAAAAAAAAAAAAAATTAGAAATTGTAAATTAAAATTTGCATTTTAAAAAAAAATTTAGGAGCGGGATGTTGGTTTATAGGGGATAAGGGTGGGAAGTGTTTTAAAGATGTTTATATATTATTTAATTTTAAAATAAAAAAAAATTTAGAAATTGTAATTTAAAATTTGCATTTTAAATAAAATTTTAGGAGCGGGATGTTGGTTTATAGGGGATAAGGGTGGGAAGTTTATAAATATTTGTTAATTTTTTATTAAAAATATTTATAAATAGGAAATAAATTTTAGATTTTTACAAATATATTTCGGAGTGGGATGTTGGTTGATAGGGGATAAGGGTGGGAAGTGTTGTAAAAAATTTTATATATGTGTTAATTTTTTAACAAATTAATTTAGAAATTTAATTTTTTTTTTAGAATGTTACAAATAATTTTAGGAGCGGAATGTTGGGTTATAGGGGATAAGGGTGGGAAGTTAATTTAACATGTTTATATATTGTTACTTTAAAAAATAATAATATTTAGAAAATTTAAATTTATTTTTAAATTTAACTAATCACATAATTAAATATAGATTTCAGTCAGAGTATTAAATTAATTAAGTTCACTGTCCAGCACTTATTTTAATTTAATATAGAATGGAGTGGGAATAGTAAATTAATTTAGTTCAGTGTCCAGCACCTACCCTAATTTAATATAGGTTGGAGTGAGAATAGTAAATTAATTAAGTTCAGTGTCCAGCACTTATCTTAATTAAATATAGAGTGGAGTGGGAATAGTAAATTAATTAAGTTCATTGTCCAGCACCTACTGTAATTTAATATAGTTTGGATTGAGAATAGTAAATTAATAAGTTCAGTGTCCAGCACTTATCTTAATTAAATATAGATTGGAGTGGGAATAGTAAATGAATTCAGTTCAGTGTCCAGCACATACTCTAATTAAATATAGGTTGGAGTGAGAATAGTAAATTAATTAAGTTCAGTGTCCAGCACTTATTTTAATTTAATATAGACTGGAGTGGGAATAGTAAATTAATTTAGTTCAGTGTCCAGCACCTACCCTAAATTAATATAGGTTGGAGTGAGAATAGTAAATTAATTAAGTTCAGTGTCCAGCACTTATCTTAATTAAATATAGAGTGGAGTGGGAATAGTAAATTAATTTAGTTCATTGTCCAGCACCTACTGTAATTTAATATAGTTTGGAGTGAGAATAGTAAATTAATTAAGTTCAGTGTCCAGCACTTATCTTAATTAAATATAGATTGGAGTGGGAATAGTAAATTAATTAAGTTCAGTGTCCAGCACCTACCCTAATTTAATATAGGTTGGAGTGAGAATAGTAAATTAATTAAGTTCAGTGTCCAGCACTTATCTTAATTAAATATAGAGTGGAGTGGGAATAGTAAATTAATTTAGTTCATTGTACAGCACCTACTGTAATTTAATATAGTTTGGAGTGAGAATAGTAAATTAATTAAGTTCAGTGTCCAGCACTTATCTTAATTAAATATATATTGGAGTGGGAATAGTAAATGAATTCAGTTCAGTGTCCAGCACATACTCTAATTAAATATAGGTTGGAGTGAGAATAGTAAATTAATTAAGTTCAGTGTCCAGCACTTATTTTAATTTAATATAGACTGGAGTGGGAATAGTAAATTAATTTAGTTCAGTGTCCAGCACCTACCCTAATTTAATATAGGTTGGAGTGAGAATAGTAAATTAATTAAGTTCAGTGTCCAGCACTTATCTTAATTAAATATAGAGTGGAGTGGGAATAGTAAATTAATTTAGTTCAGTGTCCAGCACCTACCCTAATTAAATATAGGTTGGAGTGAGAATAGTAAATTAATTAAGTTCAGTGTCCAGCACTTATTTTAATTTAATATAGACTGGAGTGGGAATAGTAAATTAATTTAGTTCAGTGTCCAGCACCTACTGTAATTTAATATAGTTTGGAGTGAGAATAGTAAATTAATTAAGTTCAGTGTCCAGCACTTATCTTAATTAAATATAGATTGGAGTGGGAATAGTAAATTAATTAAGTTCAGTGTCCAGCACTTATTTTAATTTAATATAGACTGGAGTGGGAATAGTAAATTAATTTAGTTCAGTGTCCAGCACCTACCCTAATTTAATATAGGTTGGAGTGAGAATAGTAAATTAATTAAGTTCAGTGTCCAGCACTTATCTTAATTAAATATAGAGTGGAGTGGGAATAGTAAATTAATTTAGTTCATTGTACAGCACCTACTGTAATTTAATATAGTTTGGAGTGAGAATAGTAAATTAATTAAGTTCAGTGTCCAGCACTTATCTTAATTAAATATATATTGGAGTGGGAATAGTAAATGAATTCAGTTCAGTGTCCAGCACATACTCTAATTAAATATAGGTTGGAGTGAGAATAGTAAATTAATTAAGTTCAGTGTCCAGCACTTATTTTAATTTAATATAGACTGGAGTGGGAATAGTAAATTAATTTAGTTCAGTGTCCAGCACCTACCCTAATTTAATATAGGTTGGAGTGAGAATAGTAAATTAATTAAGTTCAGTGTCCAGCACTTATCTTAATTAAATATAGAGTGGAGTGGGAATAGTAAATTAATTTAGTTCAGTGTCCAGCACCTACCCTAATTAAATATAGGTTGGAGTGAGAATAGTAAATTAATTAAGTTCAGTGTCCAGCACTTATTTTAATTTAATATAGACTGGAGTGGGAATAGTAAATTAATTTAGTTCAGTGTCCAGCACCTACCCTAATTTAATATAGGTTGGAGTGAGAATAGTAAATTAATTAAGTTTAGTGTCCAGCACTTATCTTAATTAAATATAGAGTGGAGTGGGAATAGTAAATTAATTAAGTTCATTGTCCAGCACCTACTGTAATTTAATATAGTTTGGAGTGAGAATAGTAAATTAATTAAGTTCAGTGTCTAGCACTTATCTTAATTAAATATAGAGTGGAGTGGGAATAGTAAATTAATTTAGTTCAGTGTCCAGCACCTACCCTAATTAAATATAGGTTGGAGTGAGTATAGTAAATTAATTAAGTTCAGTATGTAGTGGGAGTAGTATGTTAATTAAGTTTGGTAAATAGCAAATATTAGAATTAATTATAGAGTTGAATAAGAATAGTTAAATTTATTGGATTTAATTGACAAAAAATCTGTAGATTTTAGTTTGGGTTGGATAAAACATAGAAGTTATATCAGAATGCAAATTCCAAATTCTTTTTAAATTAAATAGTAGATAGGAAAATAATATTTATTTTATAGTTGTTGGAATGTATATTCATTCGAGAGAAAATTTTGTTTATTATTACGCATATTTTAATAATTACATCATTGCAATAAACATGTCTGATATATACCATACGAACTGTCTAAAGCTATCGACCTATTACCTAGATTGAACTCTGGGTCCTGCCGATTTCGTCATACTACCCCCCGTTTTGACGTGTAAATATTTCTTATTGTTGAAACTCGCCTTGAAAATCCCATGTTTGTGCGAAATGCATTGGCTGCGGATCTGGTCTCACTAAATCTTGGAATAAAGGAATTCAAGCAAATACTCAACTACTGTGTGGATTCGAAACACAAAAGTTTATTTTGACATTAATTTACATTTCTTCCAATATGTTGCCTCTCATACTTGTGGATAATTGTTGTCTTGGTGGTCATTTGAGCAGCTGATCATTTGAGGTGGGCAATATTATCGTTACTGATAAAGTGAAAAGTCCAGGCTGAGCATTCACCTAAAACCGTGCTGCTTTAATTTTCAAACTTCCTATGTTTGTTTGGTTCTTTTATTTTGTAACCGCTCGCTGTTGTTTTGGGTTATTTTGGTCGAATCCAGGTCGCGGTTCGGAGCTGTTTCGCGTTTGAGAAGGTAAGAGTTATTTGCTTTATTATTAAATAGTTTTAAGTGTTTTGTGGAAGTAGTTATGTTGTAATAAGTGTGTATTGATTGATGTTTTAGAAGTTAGGGTGTTAGTAATAGTTTGTATACGGTTTTATAATTAACGTTGTGTTCCGTGTTTGTGGCTTTGTTAGTGTTTTGGTATTTCGGTGTGTTAAAGTTTTATAGTGTTTGAATAACGTTTGTAGTGAGGTTTGTACGTGCGTTTTGTGTGTTTGTGGGTGGGTGGGAATGTTTGTTTCTGTTTTGTAGGTTTTACGGAGAAGATATTTTCGTCTGTTTCAAACACCTTATTTTTTTAAAGGAAGTGTGTATTAGTTGTGTTTACTAATGTTTATTTAACACTTCCTTTATTGTTCGGGTTTCCAGGAGCGGTTATTTACTTTTTTTATATTTTTCGGGATTTTTATGGTTAATGGATAGTCATTTTTTGGATAACTATGGATTTTGAACTCCCTGGATTTATTTGGAAGGAATGTTATTATCCCATTGGAGATACTACACAGGTAAGTTCATTTAAATATTTTTATTGTTGGTGGCGAAACCTTATATATTTAATATTGTTGTTGTGTACTTGGTTTGTTTAATTATGTTGTCTAAATATATGTCCATATAATTCATGTATATATTTTAGACCACATAATTAAATATGTGATATAATAAAGTGGATTATTTATGTTGTGATAGTTGTTTTAGTAGAATTGTGGGTTAATATTTAGAAAAGGGTTTAGAAGAGAGTTTGAGCTATTATATTTAAGTACTCCAGTCCTCTTGTGGATGGGTATAGCTGTACCTGTTGTTGTAGGTAATTATACATTTGAGTAGTTTGTCTAGACTGTTTTGGTTTTAATTGTAGGACAGATTGTTGCATTCTTAATTCTTGGAAACTTTGTTCCTTTTGTATGGCAATTAGTAGTTTTTGTAGTGTTGGAGTTGTTCTCCCAGTAGAAGTTAGGAATGCATTATGCCAGCCCTCGACGGCGTTGTTCGTTTTGGCTTGTTGGTTGAGTGTACTTACATATACATTCCACCAAGGTATTTGGAACTTGGGCTGACGTCTATGGCCTGATCTGTGCAGTCTCCCCACCCAGGTATCCTCAAAATAATCTAACAGGGGAGATAACTTTACTTCATTTTGTTTGTAGAATGGACTTTCTAATAAAAGATTGTAATGTTCTGCAACATCTGTGGTTGGTACATAAGCTAGGGCTGTTAGAAGTTTTATTTGATGTGCAAAACTTATGTTAGTGGCGTATTCTACACTTAGTGAAGATTTTTGTAAATGTCTCCATATACATTGGTTAAGATGGAAGTAACATCCTTGGATAGCTGTATGGGGGTACAGTTTTAGAATGGAATTTATCATGGCTTGCTCAAAGTCTATGATAATTGTTTGAGGGTAAAAATCATTAGATTCTTGTTTTACTTTTCCTAGCATTTCATTATATGTTGTGTTTTGTTTGTTAGGTAATAGTGCATAAATTAAAGGTATGGAAGTGTTGTGATATTGACCGTGTATTGTGTAAAGCTGATAGAATGGTTTTGGGCATATTGTAAAGGTGCCATCCATCATCCATGTTTGGCATTGTTGCAGTTTAGTTATATTGTTTGCAGTAGCAAACATTATGATTCTTTTTTCTGGGCTTTTGTTATCAAAAAAAATAAAAGGTTCATTATTGTGGGTGATACTTAATTCTGGTGGAATGATGATCTCTTGAAAAGTTTTAGGGGATGGTATAGTTGTCGTGGTTGCTTTTTTGGTCCTAGCAATAGTTCTTTTTATAGAAGCAATTGATGGTAATTGGCCTCTTGCTTCTTTGGGCACTCTAGGAAATAGTTCTTTTAGGATTACACTTGTAGCAGTTTGTGAACCTGTGCTTAATTCTTTGATATTTTCAAGAGTTGATCTGACTTCTATTTCAGAGAGATTGGGTGGATGGTTATGCTCTCTTGTATATAGTACAGTTGTTTCTCTTGTTGTTGCTCGGCCGTAGCATTTGTTAGAATAATATTTAGTACACTTCCAGTTCACTTTTCGGTCCGTCTGCTTTTCTTGGGTGTATGTGTAACCCATGTAACACAATAGGAATTTTCCTTTCTGCGAAGTTATAAATTGGGCTTCTTCTGTCATCGTGATGTGTTACAATTCTGGAAAAAATGTATATGAAAATATATGCTATAGTACTTTATATCTTTATATGAAATTAGCAAAAAAGCATTTTTTTTATATATACTTACCAAGTCTTTTTTGTTGTATTTGAATGAAGATGTTGTTTGTCGCAAAAATGTTGTTTAGTTGATTTAGTCTCTGAAAGTTAAAGAACATTTATTGTTGTGGTTGGTTTTGTTTTTTAAGTGGGGTGGTATTGCTGTTTGGTATAGACTATATTTTTATTGAAGAAACTTATTTTATTGTTTTACAAATTAACAATTCAAAAAACATTCCCCCACCTTCATCTGTCCCGGAAGTACCACACATTTATCATCAAGACCAATTATTCAGGAGAATGAACAACCTTTCCACCCAGTTCTCTACCCCCCCTCCCCCACCACATGTCAATGTACCCCCGTCTCCTACCCCTCTTACTATGTGCCCCTCCTGCCTAATAAATAAGATGCAGTAGCCTAACCTCTCACTAAGCAAACAGAGCCTACCCTCATGCCCAGTGGTATAGACTATAGGTGTTAATTTATACAGGTTTTTTACAATTTAAAAAAGAGAACATGGATTTGTTTAGGGGTTTAGGATGTTTTGGGGTTTGAGTAGGATTTAATTAATATTTTATAAAGTATTTTGATAGTATACTTACTTTTTAGTGAGTCTTTTCTGGCAATCTTCAATATTTTCTTTAGTTGTTTGGAGTAATATCTGTAGTGGAAACATAAAGAGATGGAATATATAAGTTAGTTATTTATTTGAGTAAAGATAAATTAGTGTTTTAGTTTAATTTGGCAGTTTAGTTAGAAAAGAATATTTACTTACGTTTTTAGAATAGTAATAGGATGTAGGTTTCTTCTGTTTAGTAGAGCTTCTTCTTCGTTCAATGCTTTGGTTTAAGGCACCGTGGAACACTTGTTTTAATTGGTTTATATAGTGGTTTCAAATTGTTTCTTGAATGTTATTGGTTGTTTTCTGTATGTGGCCTTTCTATTGGATGGTTTGAATTTTTTTTAGTTATTTGGTTTCCTTTTATGGAAAATGCTAAGTAAGAGTATATTTAGTTTTAAAGGAGGAGAGTTTTAAATTATTATATATAAAAAGATTGTTTATAATGTGTACTAATTTTAATTAAATGTGTTCGAAATGCCAATGTGATAATTATTTTAGTTTTTTTTTATTATGTTGTTAAATATAGAGATCGCTATAAATGTTATGTTTATGTTTAAGTAGAATCTCATTTGAAAATGTATGTTTTGGTAAAATATTGTCTTTATGTTGTTGAAAGTATTGGTTTTATTAGTATTAGAATTGTCGATATATTTAAAAAAACGATATTATTGATGTCTATATTTTGGTTATCGATATTTGTGACATGTGTCATATTTATTAACTTATGTCGATATTTAGTATTTCGATATTAATGTGTGCGATATTTGTGTGATCGATAAAATTGTATTACGATATTGTAGTGTCGATATTAGTGTAGTTTTTTAAATAAGTATACAATGTCGATATTTTTGATGTCGATATATTTGTTGCGATATTTGTGTAGTTCGATAATGTGTCTGTCGATAATATGTCAGAGATCTGATGTATATATAGTTCTTCCGACTGGTTCAGACCAAACGGTGTCATGCTTCTAAAGTTAATAATGTGTCGAGATTCTTTTTGCCTCAATAATCTCTCCCGATTTCCTCCTCGTGTATTGATTGGTACAGTTTCAATTCCATAAAACTTTAAAGACTTCCAATTGCTGTTGTGGTGTGTCTCCATGTGCCTTGCTACCGCGTTGTTTTTGTCCTTATTTTTGGTGGCCCTTGTATGTTCCAAAATTCTTTTCTTTAACTCACAAATGGTGCTTCCCACATATTTTAAATTACAGGGACATTCAATGATGTAAACCGTGTATTGGCTTTTACACGATATTAATTGTTTGATTTTCCAAGTTGTTTTGTTTGCCATTCTGATCTCACTTGAGGGTTTAGCAATTTGGCACACCTTACAGTTTTGACACTTGATGAAGCCAGTCTTCTTTAGCCATGTTGTTTGTGCTTTATTTGATTTAAAATGACTGTGCACCAATCTGTCTTTTAGGTTTGGAGCTCTTCTGTAAGGTGTGCCAAATTGCTAAACCCTCAAGTGAGATCAGAATGGCAAACAAAACAACTTGGAAAATCAAACAATTAATATCGTGTAAAAGCCAATACACGGTTTACATCATTGAATGTCCCTGTAATTTAAAATATGTGGGAAGCACCATTTGTGAGTTAAAGAAAAGAATTTTGGAACATACAAGGGCCACCAAAAATAAGGACAAAAACAACGCGGTAGCAAGGCACATGGAGACACACCACAACAGCAATTGGAAGTCTTTAAAGTTTTATGGAATTGAAACTGTACCAATCAATACACGAGGAGGAAATCGGGAGAGATTATTGAGGCAAAAAGAATCTCGACACATTATTAACTTTAGAAGCATGACACCGTTTGGTCTGAACCAGTCGGAAGAACTATATATACATCTTTAGACAGTAACACAAAATTACTTTGACTGTTTTCATTTAACACGGCCTGATATTTGAACAAAATGGTTATATGGTGTTAGTAATTTACTATGCATATGATTTTCTAAACTTAATACTGTCTTTAAGATGTAGGCCCACCGGAGGATGCATAGCGATGTCAATCCACTAGAGGATATTTATTCACAATGTGGTTTTGAAATTGACAACACAGTAATGACGACCCACTAGAGGGTTTTTATTTACGATGTAACATTGAAATTGACAACATTTGGTTTAACCATGAAACTTGTTTCATTCTTTGATCTTTAAGGACATTGCATTTAAAAATCAAAATTTATTTGTGACATTCAGCCTCCCGTTAAACAAATCCATATGAACATATAAACAAACGTGAGTCAATGAACGGGACTACATTTCCCAGAAATCCGGGGAACTTTAAACCACCCCGCACATGACAGGAAAGGTGTGTCAATTTCCTGTCTTTTTGTTTTAAAAAAAACTTGATTTGAATGTTGTAAATTAACCGTGAGCAAGTCAGCGGACGCTGACGAAACGCGTTGGTTTCTTTTGTGCATCTCGGAACCTGTGTATTTGTGAATAAAAACCAAGGATTATTACAACTCGCTGGAGTGCGACCCTATTTTTTCTTTCTAAACGGAGAAAAATTGTTGGCATATTAGCAGCGGTCCAAGCCGCAAGGACCCCGCACCTTCAAAAAGAGCGCCAATTAATCCGGAACCGTTGGACGCCTCTGTAAATTATTAATCACCGGATGGTGCTCGCCGTTCACTGAGAAAGAACACGCCGAACCAAACGAACACGCCACTCGAAGCCGGGACGTCAGGTAAGGGTGGTTGTGTGCCAATGTTGGTTTCAATGCGTGTATTGACACTCAGTCTCAAAAATTGTAGTGATCGCATCGGCTACTGAGGTGGGACGAAAACACAAAGCATTCAGAGATTAATGGCAACATACTTTCATTGAAAAGGGCCACAATTGAATTATTCCAGATCGCTTTGTTACAAAGTAGTCCCGACAGCGAGAATCTCCATATTTCTTTAAAACAAATCCACAGCAGAGACGCAGCATGGACAAACGTGAGGCCAAAAGACTGGAACAGATATCGACCATGTTTGATAAAGGCACTGTGCAGCAGGACTCCACAAAAAAATCGACCATACCAGACAAAACTGATATAAAAAGCAAAATAAGATCATGGGAAAGGCTCAGCAAAAAGGAAATAAATAAATTTTGGGAACTGGTAACCTTGCAGAAATATTTAGAAGTGGGAAGAGTCCCCAGAGGATTGAGAATTATGCTGATGCCCAACCACCAAGATTCTACAAATGATTTGTTACAAGAGTGGGGAGAACATACCCTTAATTCATCTCTCGGATTAATCAAAATACTGGTTAAACACATTGAGATTGCCCTTAACAAAATCAAAGACCAACTTAAAGAAGTGGAAAAAGATCTAGAGAGTGCAAAACTCAACGCGGATATGCAAAAATTCAAGGATGACTTAGAAACCCAAATAAATAAACATGAGGATGTGGTCCGTCAAAGAAAACACAACAAATTTATCCGTGATGCAAATGATTATGCCCAGGGGAGAATATTCACATTTGCACGGAAATTTGATCCCTTTAAACAGCAAAGAATGGCAGCCTCAGCGGGAACATCTAGTAGTTTCTCATCCCTAGCCTCTACAGATTTAAGCACAGAGGAGCAGGATTTAACAACAGAAGGGGCGAGGTCAACTTTTTTAGGGGACATGCGCCTAGTCCTGCAACAACGACAGTGGGAACAAAACCAAATGCCCTAAAGACAAAACAGAGGAAGGGGAAGGGGAAAACCTGGTACCAAAGAAGACGCAACGAAGGGGAAGAAGAACCCAGCACCTCAAGCGAAAGGATTGGTACAAAGACCAGAAGTATGAGGCAACGAACGGATCAATAAGCAATGAACTTCAAGTGGTCAACCTCTCAAATAGGGAATTATCAGAACCAGAAATCTCACTCTTAAAAAGAGGAATACATTTTTGTCCGGTTAAACAAATGGATCTAGCACAAACTAGAGTTGATCTCTATCTGTATGTCCGCAAAATCAAATTAGCAAAATACTTTCTAAAAAAACCGAAAAAACCGAGGACTGCCCACATGGCGGAAACCCCCACATCAACCTTATTGGCAAAAGAGGCTGACGACTATCTAACACTACTCAACCTAAATGCAGAGGAAGGGGGGGAGATACCCCTACAGTTAGCAATCCCACAATTAGGTGCCAGTCTCAGCAACAAACGCTCAAAATCCAAATTCTACCCCCAGCTGCCACCGGGCAACAAAATTGATGTATTTCAGGAGGCTGTTATCCATGACTTATATAAAATCAACAAAGTGAATCGCAAGGAGAATTTAACAAAAGTGGAAAAGGAGGCCTTGGATAAATTAGCCAATGATAAGGAAATTGAAATCAAGATGGCGGACAAAGGGGGCAACGTGGTCATATGGGACCGTCAACTATACATCACTGAAGCACAACGCCAGTTGCAAAATGAAAGATACTATGAGAAATTAAGTACTAACCCCACCATGTTATATCAGTTGGAAATGGAAAAGAATCTAAATTTGTGGACAGCGAAACACCTGATAGATGAAGAAGAACGAAAATATCTATCTGTGGATTTCCCTAAACTTGCGACAATGTATTTTCTCCCGAAAATACTCAAAGACTCTAAGACACCACCTGGCAGACCAATCTTGTCAGCGAAAGGGTCCCTTTTTGAACCTATGGCCAATTACATCGACCACTTTTTAATCCCACATGTAGTGAAATTAGAATCCTACATCCGAGACACTACTGATCTCCTAAATAAGCTTCGTGATGTGACCTGGCAAGATAGCTTCCTGCTAATAACGATGGATGTAATTGCCTTATACACGAATATCGACAATGATTTAGGTTTGAAAGCCATCAAATTCTTCCTACAAGAAAGAAATATTCACTTTAAAGACCATAACAACATGTTAGGCGATATGATTCTGTCCTGCCTCACTTGCAATATTTTTCTCTTTGGAGATGACCTTTACCATCAAAAGAATGGGGCGGCTATGGGTTTTTCGTTTAGCCCAAGCTATGCTTGCCTAGTAATGGGCTGGTGGGAGCGAGAGGTGGCCTGGAACAAACAACATCAACGACACACAAACAAAATTATCAAATGGGCAAGATTTATCGATGATTTATTGATAATTTGGAATGGAAATGAGAAGGAATTCAGTGAATATTTTGAAATCCTCAACAATAGTGTCGAAAGTTTGAAATTCACATATGAAACTAATAAGAACAAGATCAATTTTTTGGATGCCACAATATATGTGAAAAATGGCCGTCTGGAATCAACATTGTTCCGCAAAAGCACAGCAACAAATGCCACCCTGGAAGCAACGAGCTTCCACCAACCCTCCCTAGTGTCAAGCATACCATACGGAGAATTTCTCCGACTTCGTAGACTGTGCAGTGAGGAAGAGGAATGGAAGAAACAAAGTGCAGGCTCAATAAACAGATTTCTCAAGAGAAAATACAACAAAAACACGGTGAACCAGTGTTGGAACAGAGCCAATCAGAAAACTCGGGAAGATTGTTTGATACAAACCAAAGAGCCAGAGACCAAGGATGAACCGATAAGACTAATCTTGGATTATACTCTGGAATCTAAAGAAATCGTGAATGTGATTCAAAAAAATTGGAAAATACTACAACTGGATGGGACTGTGGGAAAAATAATGGGACCGCACCCTGTAATAACTTACAGAAGAGCTCCAAACCTAAAAGACAGATTGGTGCACAGTCATTTTAAATCAAATAAAGCACAAACAACATGGCTAAAGAAGACTGGCTTCATCAAGTGTCAAAACTGTAAGGTGTGCCAAATTGCTAAACCCTCAAGTGAGATCAGAATGGCAAACAAAACAACTTGGAAAATCAAACAATTAATATCGTGTAAAAGCCAATACACGGTTTACATCATTGAATGTCCCTGTAATTTAAAATATGTGGGAAGCACCATTTGTGAGTTAAAGAAAAGAATTTTGGAACATACAAGGGCCACCAAAAATAAGGACAAAAACAACGCGGTAGCAAGGCACATGGAGACACACCACAACAGCAATTGGAAGTCTTTAAAGTTTTATGGAATTGAAACTGTACCAATCAATACACGAGGAGGAAATCGGGAGAGATTATTGAGGCAAAAAGAATCTCGACACATTATTAACTTTAGAAGCATGACACCGTTTGGTCTGAACCAGTCGGAAGAACTATATATACATCTTTAGACAGTAACACAAAATTACTTTGACTGTTTTCATTTAACACGGCCTGATATTTGAACAAAATGGTTATATGGTGTTAGTAATTTACTATGCATATGATTTTCTAAACTTAATACTGTCTTTAAGATGTAGGCCCACCGGAGGATGCATAGCGATGTCAATCCACTAGAGGATATTTATTCACAATGTGGTTTTGAAATTGACAACACAGTAATGACGACCCACTAGAGGGTTTTTATTTACGATGTAACATTGAAATTGACATCATTTGGTTTAACCATGAAACTTGTTTCATTCTTTGATCTTTAAGGACATTGCATTTAAAAATCAAAATTTATTTGTGACATTCAGCCTCCCGTTAAACTAATCCATATGAACATATAAACAAACGTGAGTCAATGAACGGGACTACATTTCCCAGAAATCCGGGGAACTTTAAACCACCCCGCACATGACAGGAAAGGTGTGTCAATTTCCTGTCTTTTTGTTTTAAAAAAACTTGATTTGAATGTTGTAAATTAACCGTGAGCAAGTCAGCGGACGCTGACGAAACGCGTTGGTTTCTTTTGTGCATCTCGGAACCTGTGGATTTGTGAATAAAAACCAAGGATTATTACAACTCGCTGGAGTGCGACCCTATTTTTTCTTTCTAAACGGAGAAAAATTGTTGGCATATTAGCGGCGGTCCAAGCCGCAAGGACCCCGCACCTTCAAAAAGAGCGCCAATTAATCCGGAACCGTTGGACGCCTCTGTAAAGTATACTTATTTATATACAACAACTGACACATACACTGGCTTTTATTTTTCTAGTTTGTTGGGCATGTACCATTGAGACATATATTTGCTCATCACCACACCCATAAAGATATTCACTCACCCAAACAACTGTTATAACATGTAGTTTTAACTTCAGATACCTACTGAATCAACTATTCACACATCTTTGGGCAGTCACACACCCCGCACCGAACCACACACACATTCACTCTCCCATACAAATACTCAGTTAACTAATCAATAACTAATATAGACTTTCACATAGCTAGTAACCAACTGGAGAAGCAGTTTACACAACAACTGACAAAGTGATACAGATATTCACACAGTTTAGTCACTATCCAATATATTTAGTGAGACACTATGAATTAGTCAAGTAAACAGTCAATCACACTGCTACTAAATCCTCCATCCAGATATTTATATTTATATATCCACTCATTCTTCAATGCAAATTGCTATATATGTAATACATATTTAAATAACGAACCAAACCACATTCACTGGATGATGTCATCAGTGATGTCATTTGAGATGTCATCAGTGATGTCACTGACCATGTCATGAATGATGTAATATGTGACATCATCGGCAGTGGATTGCGGGCGCGCGAGATGTAGTTAGTACAACTAACTATTTCGGAGGAATTTCAATGGTTTTGTTCGAGTGAAATGTCCAGCTAGCTATAACACCCCTAAAACCTATTGTTTTTTCAGTGAATTTCTAAGGTTTTTTAAATGCTAATTCCTAACTATATCAGGCCTGAAACCTATGGTTTTTTCAGTGAATTTCAAAGGTTTTTTAAATGCTAATTACTAACTATATCAGGCCTGAAACCTATGGTTTTTTCAGTGAATTTGAAAGGTTTTTTAAATGCTAATTCCTAACTATATCAGGCCTGAAACCTATGGTTTTTTCACTGACTTTCAAAGGTTTTGTAAATGACAATTTTTAATGTAATAATTGTTATACTGATTATTTTGATACTGATTTACTACATTTTGTAAACTGTTTATTTTTAGATATTTTATTTTTTTAATTACATTATACATTACAATACAAAATATACTTTCTCAGAATGAATTACTTTAGTTTAAATACTTTGGAAATAGGCAATAGACTTTTAAGTACAGTAGTAACAGTTGTTGCAATGGGCAACACAATTTCAAACACAATGCAACATTGAGCTCAATGTGAATTTTTACCGTAGTTTCAAGAAGCTTCTTAAAACCTGGCTATTCTAAGCTGTCTTTTAATACCTAGTGCTCCTCTCCCATGCGCCGAGAGATCCCCCCGGGGGATGATTCGCCTGCGCAATATAAGTGAGTAAATAAATAAATAGTCAAATGCAAATAGTTACTTTATGGATTACTTTTCTAATCAGAGGACTGGATCCTAGATTCAGTCGTTGGACATCTCCTTTAAACAGTTGAGTAAAAGCCTTTTGGTTACAGTAGTGATTTTAAGGATTATTATTGTATTTTAAAATTTGACACTTAGAAATGTTTTCACATAGAATCACCAATGTTATCCTATGGCAGAAAATTCACTGAGCAGGTAAGTAGTGTTATCGTTACTTTTTCTTACTCAGTGGTGGATCCTGGATCCAGCACTGGCCAATCTCCTTTAAACAGTTGAAAGAATGTGTTTAATTCATACAGACGATTTTTTAGGAATATTTTTAGTTTGTGAAAATAGACACTTAGAAACTTTTCTGGTGAAAACCACACAATGGATTCCTATGGAAGGAAATACAAGTTACTGGTAAGTACGCTTAGAATTACTTTTCACAGTCAGTGCTGGGCTAACAGATGCAACCCTGGGTTCTCTCCTGATAACAGGTGAGTAAATCGGAATTCGTAGTTCGGCTGATTTTAGAGGAATTTTTGTACGTTTCAAAAATGGACACAGGAACTTTTCTGGTGAAAACCACACAATGGATTCCTATGGAAGGAAATACAAGTTACTGGTAAGTACGCTTAGAATTACTTTTCAGGGTCAGTGCTGGTCTAAAAGATGCAGCACTGGGTTCTCTCCTGATAACAGGTGAATAAATTGGAATTCGTAGTTTGGCTGATTTTAGAGGAATATTTGTACGTTTCAAAAATGGACACTTAAGAAACTTTTCTGCTGAAAACCACACAATGGATTCCTATGGAAGGAAATACAAGTTACTGGTAAGTACGCTTAGAATTTCTTTTCAGGGTCAGTGCTGGTCTATTAGATGCAGCCCTGGGTTCTCTCCTGATAAAAGGTGAGTAAATTGAAATTCGTAGTTGGCTGATTTTAGAGGAATTTTTGTACAATTCAAAAATGGACACAGAAACTTTTCTGGTGAAAACCACACAATGGATTCCTATGGAAGGAAATACAAGTTACTGGTAAGTACGCTTAGAATTACTTTTCAGGGTCAGTGCTGGTCTAAAAGATGCAGCCCTGGGTTCTCTCCTGATAAAAGATGAGTAAATTGGAATTCGTAGTTCGGCTGATTTTAGAGGAATATTTGTAAGCTTCAAAAATGGACACTTAAGAAACTTTTCTGCTGAAAACCACATAATGGATTCCTATGGAAGGAAATAAAAGTTACTGGTAAGTACGCTTAGAATTACTTTTCAGGGTCAGTGCTGGTCTAAAAGATGCAGCCCTGGGTTCTCTCCTGATAAAAGATGAGTAAATTGGAATTCGTAGTTCGGCTGATTTTAGAGGAATATTTCTACATTTCAAAAATGGACACTTAGAAACTTTTCTGCTAAAAACCACACAATGGATTCCTATGGAAGAAAATACAAGTTACTGGTAAGTACGCTTAGAATTACTTTTCAGAGTCAGTGCTGGTCTAAAAGATGCAGCACTGGGTTCTCTCCTGATAACAGGTGAGTAAATCGGAATTCGTAGTTCGGCTGATTTTAGAGGAATATTTGTATGTTTCAAAAATGGACCCTTCGAAACTTTTCTGGTGAAAACCACACAATGGATTCCTATGGAAGGAAATACATGTTACTGGTTAGTATGCTTAGAATTACTTTTCAGGGTCAGTGCTGGGCTAAAAGATGCTGCACTGGGTTCTCTCCTGATAACAGGTGAGTAAATTGGAATTCGTAGTTCTGCTGATTTTAGAGGAATATTTCTACATTTCAAAAATGGACACTTGGAAACTTTTCTGGTAAAAACCACACAATGGATTCCTATGGAAGGAAATACAAGTTACTGGTAAGTATGCTTAGAATTACTTTTCAGGGTCAGTGCTGGGCAAAAAGATGCTGCACTGGGTTCTCTCCTGATAACAGGTGAGTAAATCGGAATTCGTAGTTCGGCTGATTTTAGAGGAATATTTGTACGTTTCAAAAATGGACACTTCTAAACTTTTCTGGTGAAAACCACACAATGGATTCCTATGGCAAGAAATACAAGTTACTGGTAAGTATGCTTAGAATTACTTTTCAGGGTCAGTGCTGGGCTAAAAGATGCTGCACTGGGTTCTCTCCTGATAACAGGTGAGTAAATCGGAATTCGTAGTTCGGCTGATTTTAGAGGAATAGTTGTACGTTTCAAAAATGGACACTTCTAAACTTTTCTGGTGAAAACCACACAATGGATTCCTATGGAAGGAAATACAAGTTACTGGTAAGTATGCTTAGAATTACTTTTCAGGGTCAGTGCTGGGCTAAAAGATGCTGCACTGGGTTCTCTCCTGATAACAGGTTGTGTAAATTGGAATTCGTAGTTCGGCTGATTTTAGAGGAATATTTGTACGTTTCAAAAATGGACACTTCTAAACTTTTCTGGTGAAAACCACACAATGGATTCCTATGGAAGGAAATACAAGTTACTGGTAAGTACGCTTAGAATTACTTTCAGTCAGTGCTGGTCTAAAGGATGCAGCACTGGGTAAATCGGAATTTCTAGTTCGGCTGATTTTAGAGGACTATTTGTACAATGGTGAAGGAAGGGAGCGGGGCCTGAGGTGACGTGTGCAAACACGCCCTGTGGCGCGTTTTAAGTTGGAGAATTTATTCCTCTTCAATCCAGAAGTCTCCTGGGGGCCAACTAGCCCACCAGGTACCTCTAGTATGCGCCAGGGAGCTGCGTTGCAGAGAGGTGTTCAGAGGCCACGCCCCTTTTTACAACACTCTGCAACGCAGCTCTGTGGCACTTCCTGGAGGTACCTGGTTGGCTAGTTAGCCCCTAGGGGACCTCTGGATTGAAGAGGGATAAATTCACCAACTTAAAACGCGCCACAGGGCGTGTTTGCACAGTATCACCTCAGGCCCCGCCCCCACCTTCACCACTGTGCAAACGCGCCCCGTGGCGCGTTTTAAGTTGGGGGATTAAGTCGCCTTGAATCCTGAGGTCCCCTGGCGGCCAAGTAGGCCACCAGGTACCTCCAGTAAGCGCCACGGAGCTGCGTTGCAGAGAGGTGTAAAAAGGGGCGTGGCCTCATTACACCTCTCTGCAACGCAGCCCCCTGGCGCATACTGAAGGTTCCTGGTGGACTAGTGTGCCCCCAGGGACCCCCAGTATTCAAGGGGAATTAGTTCCCCCTCTGCAAACGCGCCAGGGGGCGCGTTGGCAGAGTGGTGTAAGGAGGGGGCGTGGCCTCCGGCCAGTTCCCGGTCTTTTTTTTTCTTCTTGCTTTTAGATGGGGGGCTGTGTCGCCCCCCTTCTTTTTCCATTGTTTTGGCCCTGGGGACCCCATCCCCCAGGGCTTGGCCCTTTTTTTAAAAAAAAAAAATGTATGGAGGAGGGCTGCGTAGCCACCCTCCTCTGGCCACTTTAAGGCCCCGGGGACCCCATCCCCCGGGGCCGGCCATTGTTTTAAAAAAAAAAAATAATAATAATCTGGGAGGGGGGCCGCGTGGCCCCCCTCCTAGGCCACTTATGGCCCCTGGGGGCCTGGCCTCTGTCGGGGCCCGTGGGGGGCCTCAATCCCCCCACGGTCCCAGCCGGCTCCCCGCGTCCTGCGGGAGCCGGCATTGCTTTTCCACATGGGGAGCAGCTAACATGCTGCTCCCCATGTGGAAAAGCAATCAGCTTCGCTTCATTGAAGCGAGAGCAGGTTTCCCTGCTCTCGCTTCAATAAAGCAAAGCAGTTTGCAATGACAGGGCGGGAGCCGCGAGGCTCCTGCCCTGTCATTGCAAACTACAGTGTCCCGGGGGTGGGCACCCCGGGACACTGCAGGAGCCGGCCCTGGGGGGTGGCGGTCCCCAGGGTCTATTCAAGGCTCCAGGATTGACAAGTTGCCCCGGAGGGTGGCGGTCCCCGGGCTGGGGGGCATGAGAGCCCCCATCCCAAATTACTTCAAGCCCCGGGGGGTGGCGGTCCCCCGGGGCTGGGGGGGCTGTGAGCCCCGCCACCCATTTTCAAGAAGCCCCACGCTTCTTTTTTTTTATTTTCGGCCAAAATTCGCGGCGGGTGCGCGAATCTCACCAATTTTTTTATTTTTTTTTTAATGCTTTTTTTGCCCCTGGGGGTCCTTGTGGGACCCCCTGAGCAGGCCTACGGGGTCAGGGTATTTCTACCCTGCCCACTTGTTGCGTTTTTCGCGTTTGTTTTATAGGTTTCTGGCTGCCAACACTTCCTGATCTGGAATGTTGACAGCCAATTAGAATACAGCTCGTGCACGGCAGGGTGCGCCCTGGGTGCGGGGAGGGTGCACGGATCCTCTGAGGCCATAGATATATCTATGATTTTACTTTTGATTTTCTCAGGAACTACTGAACGGATTTACACCATTTAAGTAAAAGGCACAAGTCTGAACTGAGGACTACCTCTTTGCCAAATTTGGTGTAATTCGGTTCAGCAGTTCGGGCTGTAGCTGCGTCAAAAGGTCCCATGGGAAAATGCATGGGGAAAACGTGTTTTGGGACCCCCCTTTTTTCTCGGCCCCCGCTTGATGAATCACTGTGAAATTTTCAGGATAGGAGCGGACCGGAGCTGGCCAAAAGTTTGGAAAATTTAGCGAAGATTCGTCAATCGGCGCCAATGTTATTCCAAATAGAATGTTGCGGATTTCCTATGGAAAATAGGTCCTAACTATATCTACCTACTGGCGACCGCCAGTAGGTAATATATATATATATATATATATATATTCACTGAAAAAACCATAGGTTTCACACATGTTATAGTTAGTGGAAATTTTACTGATAAAAAACCAATGAAATTGCCCCGTTATAGTTAGCGCAGGCAACTATAACTCACGCGACCACAATCCTCTGCTGATGCTAATACTGTATTTAGACACTTATTTGCCCATGTCTTCTTCCATACATTTTTAGCTATACATATATTACAAATATTTTTTTTTCATAAAGACACATATGTCATCAGCAGAGGATTGCGGTCGCGTGAGTTATAGTTGCCTGCGCTAACTATAACGGGGCAATTTCATTGGTTTTTTATCAGTAAAATTTCCACTAACTATAACATGTGTGAAACCTATGGTTTTTTCAGTGAATTTGCAAGGTTTTTTAAATGCTAATTCCTAACTATAACGTGTGTGAAACCTATGGTTTTTTCAGTGAATTAGTACGGTTTTTTAAATGCTAAGTTTTTTTCCCTTATAATAAGCCCTGTACATTTGGTGGCCTACGGCCACCAAAAGCACAGGGGGTGGGGTAAGTGTGGATAGTGTTTTTTTCCATTGTAATAAGCCCAGCACATTTGGTGGCCTTCGGCCACCAAAAGCACAGGGGGTGGGGTAAGTGTGGATAGTGTTTTTTTTATTTTTATTTTTTTACCGTACGCTTACCGTAAGCGTACGGTAAGCGTACCCCGCGAAATTGCCGAAAAAAAAATAAAACCGTTTTTGCACTTGGGGGATGTTTGGGGACTCCCTCAACATGACTATGTGGGAGGGAGTTGTCAAAACAGCCCCTTTACATGTTTTTGGGCTTCCGATTTTAAAAATCTCTCTCAGTGCGAGAGACAAAATGGCGGCCGCCGCTTCCTGGTTTCGGCCGATTCGAATGTTTACTAAGATCTAAGAGCCAATCAGAATCGCGCTCGCGCACGCCACCGTACGCTTACCGTAAGCGTACGGTAAGCGTACCGTAAGCTGGCTCAGATATATATATTGATTTAAAGGCTATTTTCTCAGAATCTACTGAACAGATTTACACCAAACCTACAAAAGGCACTTCCTTGACCTAGGGACTACCTCTCTGCCAAATTTTGAGTAATTCTGTTCAGCCATTCGGGCTGTAGCTCGTTCTAAAGGTCCTATGGAAAAATGCATGGGAAAAACGCGTTTTGGGACCCCCCTTTTATCTCAGCCCCCGCTTGACGAATCCCCCCGAGACTTTCAGGGTAGGAGCGGAGCGTAGCGCCCCACCTATTTTGAGAAATTCGCGAGGATTCGTCGACCGGCGCCAAAGTTATTCAAAATAGAATGTTGAGGTTTTCCTATGGAAACGTGGTCCTAACTATAATAACCTACTGGCTATCGCCAGTAGGTAATATATATATATATATATATATATATATATATATATATATATATATATATATATATATTCACTGAAAAAAACATAGGTTTCAGGGGCGTTATAGTTAGTTGGACACTTCATTCGTACAAAACCATAGAAATTCCCCCGTTATAGTTAGTTCAGCTAACTATAACTCGCGCGCCCGCAATGCACTGCTGATTATGTCACATATTACATCCCTCATGACACGTTCAGTGACATCACTCATGACATAACTGATGACATCTCAAATGACATCACTGATCACATCACTGATGACCTCATCCTTGTGATGGAGTGGCAGACCTCCTCTCACCCTAATATAACCTTTGATATACACACACTCAAAAATACAAACTAACATTTTCAAAACAATGGACATACCAATACCAGTTACAACACACCTATTCAGTAATTCCAAGATCTACACACACATCCACTCATTCACCAACAGTCCCTATGCAGTCACTCATACATGTACTCGCTCATCATATGTACTCATACACCTATACATCCTGTTATACACCGCCACTCATCCATAGTTACTCACACACATAGTCACACATGCAAACAAAGTATCAAACACCCATTTACTTGCATATACAGCATATACAGTTATACACACACTACCAGCTTCGATCGGTAAACAGCCGTTACTTTGCGATACCATTACAACTCATACATTTACACGCATGCGTTGTACATCGCAAAGTCACTACTACACATTTTTTTAGAACGCATGGTCATTTACCATGCTTGCCTTTACAACAAATTTTGTTGTAAAGGTATGTATCGTAAATGACCATGCGTTCTAAAAAACATGTATACGATCCACTTTGTTGTAAGGAAACAGAGGCTGTTCCGTTTCCTCACAACGACGTGCACCGCCCCTCAGACGACGTGAAACAGGAACCACGATGAGAGAGGAACCACGAGGAGTGAGAGGTAAGGGGGATTGGGCATGGGGTGGGTTTTTTTTCTCTAGGGTTTATGGTAGTGCAGTGGTGTTTGGGTAGTGTAGGGGGTAGAGCTGGGGGTAGTGTTTTAGGGTTTAGGGTAGTGCAGTTGTGTTTGGGTAGTGAAGGGGGTCGTGCTGGGGGTAGTGTTTTAGGATTTAGGGTAGGGCAGTGATGTTTGTGTAGTGTAGGGGGTCATGCTGGGGGTAGATTTAGTATTTATGGTAGTGCAGTGGTGTTTGTGTAGTGTAGGGGGTCATTCTGGGGTAGTGTTTTAGGGCTTAAGGGAGTGCAGTGGTGTTTGTGTAGTGAAGGGGGTCGTGCTGGGGGTAGTGTTTTAGGGTTAGGGTAGTGCAGTGGTGTTTGTGTAATGTAGGGAGTCGTGCTGGTGGTAGTGTTTTAGGGTTTAGGGTAGTGCAGCTATGTTTGGATATGTGGTAAATAATTTAATTACCGGGACTTAATTTGATACAGAAACATAATAAAATAGCTCAGTAAATAAGAGGCAGAATCCGTGGTATTAGAGGTTCGGAATGGGCTTTATTCCAATGGTCGATTCGAATCGGTTGCTCCAAGTTCCGTCACCACGAAGGTTCAGGAAGTGAAGTACATACGTTATTGATAATTAATCACTTTTATACAATAGGCATTACAGTGAAGCAAATACAAGAGGCGTAACAATTGATAGTGTGGATAATATATTCATGCGTAGCAAAAATAGGCGTAACTGGGTGTGATTAAAGAACGTCATCAAATGTGATGTCATAATAGGGTGGTTCTATGAAAGAATTTCGCAATGTCAGCAGAAATACTTGGCAGAAATGCGCGCGCAGCCGCATGACGTGTGATTGACGTGCAACTAGGGGGTGAAGGGGACTTGACATTTAGCTCTACATGTGGCGACAGAAGTCTGGAGGGTCAAGTCAACCTAATCCCAAATCATATCTAACATCCTATGTTTAAAGAACTATGTTATCCAAAAGAGAGGTCTCTTAGAGTAGAATCTTATTCTATACTGACTATACTGACTGCTAGTGCGTGTACGAGCGTCTAAGTGTCTACACTAGATGCGAGGGCGGAAATCTTCCATAGTGATAGGGCTATGAATTACTTGCATCAAGACAGAGAAGCCGGGCCTTTGCTCGGTAGCTGGAAGAATGTTTACTTAAACTACTAGACAGGAATGCATTGGGCAGGGAACGGAGCAGATAATTTCGAAGGTGAAATACAGTTTTTGGCAGGCAACAGGCTGATGTCAGGCTTCGTGAGCCGCGCAGGGAATGAGACCAAGTTCATGGTCACAGATGCAGGCTCAGACTGGAGCTTTCAGAGGCAGAAGGCAAGAAGAGTTTGATGACAGAATCAGGGCCTACTTGCCTGGACTGTAAAATGGCATAAGTGAACCATATAAAGCTGGTGGCCTTTCATACTTAGGAATGGAATATCCGGCCTATTCATGGCGGATCTGAAAGAGGACATGTTGACGGTGGACGCACATGTGTTTGCGTCTTCATAACTGGAACTGGAGGGAACATACATGTACTTGTGATTCATACATGAAACCGTTGGGGTCCAAGATAGGGGACATAACTGATCAGAAAAATCCATATTTCCACATTCCCTCCTTGTCCCCTACTTGCCCGTTAAGAGATATCAATCTTCATCAATCCGTTGATCTGTTCATATAGCATCATTTGTTCTTCTTTCTTCTTCCGGGATGAATGAAATCTTGGTGGTGGAATACACGATGTGGCACACAGACCACAGATCGCTGGTCCACATTGTAGACATAGACAGCAACTGAATAGTATGAGAAGGCCAATACCTAGGAAGGATAGGACCTTCCATCCAAAGGTAGATAATACACTCCAAAACCAACCGGACCAAGTCCAGGTGCCTGGGTTCTGGTGTATCTGGCTTACAATCTTATGAAGGCGAGTTATGGCTTTATATACAGATGGCGAATTTTCTGGTATGAAAATGCAACAGCTTGATCCGATGACCCTACAAGCTCCGCCCCTATCGGCCAGGATGACGTCAAGGACAAGACGATTTTGAAGCACAACAATCCGCATAGCAGACTGCTCTTCTGTTAAATTGCCTAAGGCGGAAATAGTTTCGTTCACTACTGCTTCAAGGGTTCTAGTTAATCTACGTATCAGCTTACTATTGGTAACTGTACCAATATAGGGGAAGAGACCTTTATTGAAATCTGTGTATTTTTCCCATGCTGTTTCAATGTAATCGACTATTGGGAGATCTCTCCTTACTCTATTGTGTACTAAATGAGTATTTCTGTGATAATCAGGAGGAGCTAGGAAAACAGGTGGCAAAAGGAATCCAATGTAGCAAGTACCATCCCAATCTAGAGGCAAACGTACATATGCCGTCTGACCACATATGAAATAGGAATGGCGGGAAGCTCTAAATGTAGACTTGCCTTGATCACTAAATTCTACTACAGTGGTGCATCTACTATGGCCCATATGTATGGAACCATTCTTTCTTACACATAATTCACCTTTTACTGGAAATATTGACATAGCGGGCAAAATTGGAGTAGCTTCGGATTCGACATTTAGGATCATAAGATTAAGCGTAAAATTACCTAATCCATACACTTCATTTTCTAGATCAGTTCCTGTTCTCTGGGGAAGTCCCTCCTTGTTAGGGTAACAGACTTTAAGTAAAACTAAGTTCAAATTTCCCCATACCCAATTATCTTGATAAACTACAGAATTCGAATCTAGGGAATTAATTAAACTAAACCATGCTCCACAGGAGCCGTTGTGTGTGAACGGGTATGGAAAGAGAGGTAGAATTCCTTTATAATTCTGATAGGGAGGGAGTCGGCCACATATCCAACAATTTGTAGCATTGCTAACCTGATGGGAATGATGTAACATACTAATAAACGTGTTATTGCGCAGCGCAAATCTATAAGACAACTCAAGCGGAGGTAATTCACTAAAAGAATGTTCAGCAGTAATATTATAAACATGTCTAGAAATAGGATAATATATGTGCAACAATATACTTGCAGTAATTATTAAAAGACTTAAGAAAAACAAAATTAATAACGTCACTGTGCAATGACTACGCAGTGATTTACAGTACGCATGTCGTTTCAACATTTTTCGGGTGTGTTCTCTATTCAGGTCTAAGGGATACATGTCAGAGACAATTCAACCGCTTCACCTTGGAGAGGACTTAAACAATCAAATTGCTTGACTGATTAGACCTGAGTTTTAGTTTATAAAGTTCGGAATTACTCTTTTCAACAAAAGGAAGTTTTGAGTCAATGGGTGAAGACACACAAGGTGTGGTATTCACATCCGATGGTAGTCCATGAAATTTCTTGATATGACTTGAATGAATCCAGCCTTTCCTGCCCTCGATCTTCACGGCTGTCCTTGTGGTGAGCAAGACCAGCTGCGGTGACTTCCACCTAGGTTCCAGTTGAGTCTTTCGATCAAAGTTCCTCACCAGGACCAGGTCTCCCGGAACTACGTCATGGGGTTTCACCTCAGTGTTGTCAGGAAAAGCTGCAGCTACCTGTGAACGACAAGATTGTAGTGCAGACATCAAGGAAGCCAAGTAATCTGTCAGCATATTACAGTCAATATCAGTTATTTTGCGTGGTATGGGCGTCCCCCACATATTTGGTGGTCTGCCAAAGATCACCTCATACGGGGATAGCCCTGTTCGAGAGTGTGCTACCATTCTCGTGTAAAAGAGTGCAACTGGTAACGCTACTACCCAGTCGACACCTTTCTCTCTGCATATTTTGGACAATCTAATTTTCAGGGTCTGATTATGTCTTTCTACGAGACCTGCTGCCTCGGGGTGCCGGACACAGTGGAATTTCCACTGATAGCCTAACAAAAGTGAAACGTGTTTCATTAATTCGGATGAGAACGGCTGGCCGTTATCTGAGTAGACAACACGTGGTAAACCGTATCGTGGGAAGAATTCTCGAACCAACTGTTTGGCAGTAGTCGGGGCAGTGTAATCTGAAACCGGATATGCCTCCGTCCAACGGGAAAGAGCACAGACAACTACGAGAACATATTTGAATCCTCGACATCGTTCCATCTGGATATAATCCATCTGGAGGACTTCAGGAGGCTGAAATCCACCCTGTTCTATGGGAACGCTTTTTCCTGGGTTGAACTGACAACAGATCATACAGGTACGAACTTTTTGTTTAGCTGCTGCTCGTAAATGTTTATTGAACCAGATGTGTTGAATGCTGTCTAGCATAGCTTTTTCTCCTAGATGCGCTGGACTATGTACAGTGTTAATTATAACCTGGACCATTGAATCAGGAAGGAACCACACAGACTTTTCCTTCATCATCCATCCTTGATCCGTTTGGATCCCTCCTAATTCAGTCCATTTCTTTATTTCGTCTGGTGTAGCATGTGTCTGTATATCAATTACGTCAAGAGTAGGATCTTTAATCGTCATACAATGTGTTGGCGTCGGGACTATTGTCTTTGTCATGTCGGATGTCTGAGTTTGAGCAGTCTGTTTAGCTGTTCTGTCAGCTAGATCATTGCCTTGAGAAATGATATCAGTAACTTTCGTATGAGCTTTACATTTCATAATTGATGTTGCAGTGGGTAGATGTATTGCCTCTAATAAGGCATGAATGAGGGGTCCGTGCTGAATGTGGGCACCGTGAGAAGTTAAATAACCTCTCTCTCGCCACAGCACGCCGAAGTCATGTACAACTCCGAATGCATAACGTGAATCAGTGTATATGTTGACTTTTTTATTTGTGGCTTGAATACAGGCTTGTGTCAGAGCGATGAGCTCTGCGGCTTGAGCTGACAAGGTATTTATGCAATTTGTTTCAATGATTTCAGTATCTGTTGTGACTGCGTAAGCGGCCACTAATTCTCCTGTACCTGTTCTCATACATGAACCATCTACATACAACGTCAGGTCTGGGTCTGACAATGGGACATCGGTTAAGTCTTGTCTGGGTTTCGTCGTGATTGTAATAACTTCAATACAGTCATGAGCTAGTGGGTCTGTTCCGATTACAGGTAAAAGTGTGGCAGGATTCAATGTGCTACAACGTCTGATTTCTATATGTGGCTGAAACAATGTTAATTCCTACCCTGTAAGTCGCGCTATAGTCAAGTGTTGTGTTTGCGTTCGATTCACGAGAACCTCTACTGCATGTGGTACTTGAACTGTCAATGGATGTCCTAACACTATGGCATCGCTTTGTCTGATTGCTAAAGCTGTTGCTGCCACTGATTTTAGGCACGCAGGCAAAGCCTGAGCTACGGGATCTAATGTACTAGAAAAATAAGCACATGGTTTATGTGATCCTGCTTGTTCCTGTGTGAGTACTGACAAGGCAGTACCTTCGCGTTCTGTAACAAAGAGTGTAAACTGTTTACTGTAACATGGTGTTGCTAAAACAGGTGCTTGACATAAAGCTTTCTTTAAGCTTTCAAAAGCTTGTGTATGTTCCTGAGTCCAAGGGAGAACAGTCGATGTGGCTGCCTCCTGTGTTGTCAATTGAATGAGTGGTTTTGCTAGAAATGCATACTGAGGGATCCACTGTCTACAATATGAAGTGAGGCCTATGAAAGCCCGCACCTCCTTTTGTGTCTTGGGTATTGGCATGTTAGCTATTAACTGAATGCGGTCGGGTGTAAGCTGCCTTCCCTCCTTGGACAGCGAGTGTCCAAGATAAACAACTCGCTGGACACAGAATTGCAGCTTAGAAGGGGACACCTTGTGCCCCTTTTCGGCTAGAAATTGTAAAACTGTCAGTGATGCTTTCTCACATTCGGGTTCGCTTCTAGCGGTGATCAGCAGATCATCGACATATTGAAGCAGAGCAGTGTTAACTGGCATGTGGATACTGTCAAGTTCTCGTTTCAGTGCTTGGCTATAGATGCTGGGGCTTTCTGTAAATCCTTGAGGCGCGCGTGAGAATTTAAAGCTGCGTCCATTTAAACTAAATCCGAACAAGTATTGGCTTTCCGGATCTATTGGGACGCTGAAAAAGGCATTCTTGAGATCAATTACGGTAAAGAACGTTGCTTCGGAATCAATAGCTATCAGTAATGACGAGATATCTGGGACCACAGGAAATTGTGGCACAATGCACTTGTTCAATTCGCGCAGATCAATAACCAATCGATATACTGGCGGGGCCTTAGGATCTGTTCGTTTAAGAATCGGAATTATCGGTGAATTACATACATTGGAGTCTGTTTCCACAACCACTCCTTGGGCAATGAGCTCGTCAATGATTTGCAGTAAAGCCACTACAGCATCTGGTGGTAACTTGTATTGTCGCATTCGTGGTAGTACTACTCCTGCCTTTAGTGTAACTCGATATGGTGTAATATTCATGCAACCAACATCAGTAGGGCCTTGTGCCCATAGATGTGTAGGTAAAGTCTGCAGTCGGGGATCCATGTCTCTAGACACATAGTGACCTTTGAAATCACGTAAAAACAATCTTACTCCTTCCGGAGAACAACATATTATAGCTCCTAGAGCTTTCAGTGTTTTTATACCTAACAAGTTTTCTGGACATGATTTAGTAAGCAATAAATCTGTAGTTCGGGTCAAAGGTCCTATCGTAAGTGGAAGAGGCTGTGATACTTCATTAACAATAGGTTTTCCTGAAAAACCAAGGGAAATATTCTGTGAGCCTGAGAGGGGTGCCCCTGGAACTTCACTACGTTTTATAGTTGTTCGACTTGCCCCTGTATCAAGTAAAAATTTTCTATCTTGGCCTAATAATTCACTGTGTACATAAGGTCCTTCTTGGTCTACAGGGACCTCGATAAGGGGTAAGTCAACTTCCCTCTCTAGGCTGGTTCATGCGTATCGTTGATAATCAGGATAGTCATACTGTGCGGTCTGGTACAGTTGTCGTGTCGTAGTTTGTGTGGCGGCAACAGGCAGCGCTGGTGCAGCTGGCACAAACTGTATAGACTGTGGTGGAGCTGGCATGGACTGTGCATGCTGCGGGGCTCCTTGTTCATTCTGATCCTGTCTAAGTGGCCGTGGTCTTTCTTGTGTTTTACCTGTGGCGATATTACGCTTCAGGACTGGGCAATCGTGTATGTAATGACCTGGCTGTTTACAATAGTTGCATGTCCCTTTTACAGGACCTGCTGAATCACCGGAATGTGTTGTACCCTTTTTATGTCCTTCAGCTGGAACTGTCTGGGAGACAAGCATTTTCATTTTTGTGTCTTTCATGCGTCTTTGTTCATGTTCTTGTTCCTCTCTAATTCTATTGTGATGGTACTGTAACATTTGTAACATTTGTGATGGGGTGTTACCTTGCCAGGTACTCTCGAATTTTAATACTCTATTCTTCACTTGAGGCAAGGAATTTTCAACCAATTTTGTCACAAACAGATGTGGGTATGATTCGCTACTTGCTTTTATGCCACTATTTATACCAAAACATTTTTCAAATCGGGCATAGAAATCACTAGTGTCTTCATCTTGCTTTTGTTTACAGGCTGAAATTGTACCCCAATCTTCCTTTTTCGTAGTTAATAAACGTGGCAGTACCTGCACTAGTAAACCTGGTAGTGCTTTAGTTTTATCCCCAAGTCCTGCTCCTGCAGTTCGGGCCTTTTCTTCTGCTTCTAGTACTGACCATTCTATCTTTTGGTCTCCCACCTCCCACTCTTTTTCCTTGAGTTTTTCATAAATGCCAGCAGGCATCAATACCTTTAATATTGTCATAATGTCGGGATAGGTATACTCTCCCATGAGTAACATGTCTTTAATTTCTCGGTGGAAACCCGCTGGGTCTTTGTCATGACTGGGTACCACTTTCTTCATTTGTAACAATTCTATTTTCGATATGGGCGTATATACAAATACGCGTTTAAACTCATTGTCCTCGCCTTTTATTGGGTGTACTTCCCGTAAGGGATTCTGTCTATCCATGTAATACGTGGTTCTTTCCTTGATGGGCAATGAGACATGTTCTGGGCATACAAAGAGAATGTACTGCTTTCTTGATTCTAGTATTTCTTTAATTAACTTAGTACCTGAACCTCTCCATCTATTCGTGAGTAATTCAGTCAATATATCAGGTAAGGGACCAGGATCTGAATGCTGACTCTGATATAGTATAAGGAGTTGTTGAATCATATAAATCCCAGCTAAACGCTGTTCATCTGGGGTGAGATTCAGAAATGTGTGTGCTACTGTATCATCACCATACTTTCCGGGACTGTCAACCCAATGAACGGCTGACCTGGCTAATTCTTGTTCATCCATAGAATCGAGAAAATGATAACCCCTTCGTTCTCGGAGTAATTTGTCAGCGGCTTGGAACGAATGCTCGGGGGACCTTATATTTATTATAGGTGTTTGGAAATTCCTGTTATTATCTGGACATATCCGACGCATCGGGTCAATAAGACATCTGGTACTATTACAAGATCTTCCTCTACCTACATAGGCTATGGTGTCTGACTGTCCTGTGGGCAGTCCTGATCCTTCCTCCTCGCTTTGTTCGAACTGGTCTACCGCTAATCTTTCTTCGTGTAGGCGTTCTATTTCTTTACGGATCTTTCGGCACATGGCTATTATACAATTTTGCTTATCATGTCTCCCTTCTGATATATTCTGGCTCCATCTGGTAAGAATTTGCATTGCTTCCGGGTCTACCCCCGGTCGGTCTTGATTTCTGATCACACAATTTACAAGGAAACGTAACAGTTCCCCCTGTATCTCCACTTTCTGGTATTCCATAGCTCTGTTAATACACTCAGAATCTCGCCCTGTTTGGACAAAATGATATATATTATCTAGATGCGCAGTCATTCCGGGTAACTTCCCTGGATACACCGCGGCTCGTCTGATACGTAATGATGCCATGATCATTTCGTCCTCTTTGCCGGGCACAGGGTCATATCTACAATCTATAAGAAGTTCCTTAAGCGTGCGGGCATTTATGAGTTTGGGGGTACGTGAATGTGCAGACTCTTGAAAGGTAAGTTTATTTATTCTGGGTGGCGTAGAAAAAATGTTGGTAGCACCTCCCGTAGCCCCGTCTGGGGTATCGGGCGTGAAAGGATTCGTTGAACGCGATACAGCAACTATAGGTGTGGACACAGCTATGGAAGTAGCTGTAGGAACAGATGTAGAAACAGATGTGCTTGCCGGAACTTGTGTCAGGATTTGTTGCTGTAGAGATACAGATACTGGATCTTGGCGTTGAACCTCCCTGGCAGGCGGTCTATGTGGGGCAGGATTAGCATACTCGGGAGCTGCGTCATCTAAATATGAGGAAAGAAAAACATCTTCTGCGGTTCTAGGATGCCCCTTAGGATGTACTTTTATTGGAAACAATGGGGGTGGCAAGTCTTTTGGTATTTCCGGAGTAGCCTTAGGTAATCCTTCGGCCAGGAGGGGATACATACCATTCATAAGGGCATTTCTTTGTCTGTCTACTTGTTCTGATTTCACTCGTGTACCTTCTTCAATTAATAGATTTTCTCGGACTTTATTTGAATTCCCTCTATTTTTCTCTTCCTGTCGGAGTGCTTTTTCTGTACGTCTATGAGATTCTTTACGCCATAACTCAATGGCGTCTTTCTGTGACTGTCTGACTTTCCTTTTCCATAACTCTTCCTCTACTTTCATGATGCACTCTGCATCCCAGGTCCCAGCTGCGGGCCACCTCTGACTTTCTGGTAATTCCTTAGTGTAGTCTACCCACAAATCAAGAAATAATATAGCGTCTAAGCCATGTTTATGATATATGAAGTACCCTGGAGTGTCCCTAGGAGGAATAGGAACGGCTTCTTCGAGTACCCCTTTTCTTGTTGTGATCTGTCTTAATTTCGAAAAGAGCGGCATATTGAGAACTGATCTGATACTTGAACAAACTTAATACAGTAAACACAATAATGAACAGTCATTCATACCACAATATGCAGAACGTATTTAAAACATTTAACATTTAACATTTAACCGAGCAACAATGATGATGACGATCCAAGGAAAACTTAATCGCTAAACATAATACTCGACGTTAACTGAATTAATCTGAATTTATATACTTGATATACTAGATATACTGCTAAACAGTACAGATACACTGCTGAAACAGTGCAGACCGGATTTGTGTACCCAAACCCGTCTTGACCGGCACAACCTATGTGCACGTCAGAACGCCTCCCCAGTAATGGTACTCACCGGGTAGCTCGGAAACGGAAGGCCTCGGAAACTGAACTGAACTTGAACCGGACTGGACTCGACTCGAACACTTCGGAAACTGGACTCGACTCGGGACTTCGGAAACTGGTGGGCCTCTGTATACCTCGGATCTTGCTCTCTCAGCTAGGCTCTGGTCGGGATACTTCGCACTTCTCACCGCCTCGTCTGGGTGTTGATCGCAGCCTCAGTCGCCCCCGCTTGACCGGAGGGAGATACAGGAAATCCTGCTGGTATGCGTTGTTGTCCGTCCAGCTGTGGCAGGAGACCGGGCCTGCAACTCACCGCCGGCGCGTGAGATGAGAAAGTGTCCCTGTTCGGGCGCCATTCATGTGGTAAATAATTTAATTACCGGGACTTAATTTGATACAGAAACATAATAAAATAGCTCAGTAAATAAGAGGCAGAATCCGTGGTATTAGAGGTTCGGAATGGGCTTTATTCCAATGGTCGATTCGAATCGGTTGCTCCAAGTTCCGTCACCACGAAGGTTCAGGAAGTGAAGTACATACGTTATTGATAATTAATCACTTTTATACAATAGGCATTACAGTGAAGCAAATACAAGAGGCGTAACAATTGATAGTGTGGATAATATATTCATGCGTAGCAAAAATAGGCGTAACTGGGTGTGATTAAAGAACGTCATCAAATGTGATGTCATAATAGGGTGGTTCTATGAAAGAATTTCGCAATGTCAGCAGAAATACTTGGCAGAAATGCGCGCGCAGCCGCATGACGTGTGATTGACGTGCAACTAGGGGGTGAAGGGGACTTGACATTTAGCTCTACATGTGGCGACAGAAGTCTGGAGGGTCAAGTCAACCTAATCCCAAATCATATCTAACATCCTATGTTTAAAGAACTATGTTATCCAAAAGAGAGGTCTCTTAGAGTAGAATCTTATTCTATACTGACTATACTGACTGCTAGTGCGTGTACGAGCGTCTAAGTGTCTACACTAGATGCGAGGGCGGAAATCTTCCATAGTGATAGGGCTATGAATTACTTGCATCAAGACAGAGAAGCCGGGCCTTTGCTCGGTAGCTGGAAGAATGTTTACTTAAACTACTAGACAGGAATGCATTGGGCAGGGAACGGAGCAGATAATTTCGAAGGTGAAATACAGTTTTTGGCAGGCAACAGGCTGATGTCAGGCTTCGTGAGCCGCGCAGGGAATGAGACAAAGTTCATGGTCACAGATGCAGGCTCAGACTGGAGCTTTCAGAGGCAGAAGGCAAGAAGAGTTTGATGACAGAATCAGGGCCTACTTGCCTGGACTGTAAAATGGCATAAGTGAACCATATAAAGCCGGTGGCCTTTCATACTTAGGAATGGAATATCCGGCCTATTCATGGCGGATCTGAAAGAGGACATGTTGACGGTGGACGCACATGTGTTTGCGTCTTCATAACTGGAACTGGAGGGAACATACATGCACTTGTGATTCATACATGAAACCGTTGGGGTCCAAGATAGGGGACATAACTGATCAGAAAAATCCATATTTCCACAGATAGTGTAGGGTGCCGTGCAGGGGTTTAGGGTAGTGCAGTGGTGTTTGGGTAGTGGAGGGGGTAGTGTTTTAGGGTTTAGGGTAGTGCACCCAACCAGCCACAAGATCCTGACTCTTTTGAACGCTCCACCAATTGAATAATTTGGGTCAAGGGCCCTACCACGTCCAAGACCTATCAATTCCTTTCTTGGGATCCATCGTATACTTGGAGAAAAAGGTACATAGTTTCTCATCAATTTCAGGTGTGTGTGCCACCTTCCCCTTCAGTGAGGGCCGGGGGCATTCTCCCCTCATCCTATTCCTGACCTCCCTTTCAAGGGGTTGATGGATTTTCCCCACCACATACTCTGCCACTTGGTGTCAGGGGTCCACTCCGCAGACTTAGGATGGTAAATTTGGGTAGGCTCAAACATGTCCGGGTGGACCCCGTCCCCAACCCGGGACTGAGAGGAGTGGGACTCTGGATGCCAGTGACACCCCGAGTCCTTATCCTCATCGGAGGAGAAATCGTCCTCCGATACACCCTCTCCCTCTAAGGGAAACCCACCGTCGGGGTCTACAATAGTGGTGACAGCGTCGCAATTTTCTCCGGACTGCTCCTCCTCCCGGCAGGTGCATGTTTTAGCATTTGCGCACTCTTGAGGAAGGTCTCCGTAAGTGTATAAAATCCTTCCAAGTGCCCCGCGTTAGGCTTAACGGCCCTTTTATTCCCCATCTGGGAGCTACTGGGACCCGCCACCACCAGGTCTGGGTCACTGAACACCCCAGGGATGCTTTTCGCCAGCTTATCAACCTGATCCCTAAGAGGAGCCAGCGCCCTAGAAACAGCCAGAGAGAGGGCTTGGTCCAATGCTGGAGGGAGAAGTTGGGGGGTCGTTCCTCCTCCACTTCCTGGTAGGAGGAGTAAAAATGGTCTTCTGGAGAAGACATGATAGCAGAGGGTGTGAGCACAGAACAAATGCCCTTAAAATCCTTAAGGCAGCCCCCTCGCCGGTGCTCCAACGTGGCTGTGTTGGGAAATCACCACATAGCGGTGTCAAAATTAGGCGAGGGTTGGTCGGGAATCAAGCGGACACTAAAGGAGTGACCAGATTCCCAAACGCGCGTAAAGACCAGCGGGAGCGCTCGACGGAGCTGCCTCGCTTGGACCAGATGCGCCTGACAGTATCTCACCGCGCGCAGAGCGCACAGTGGGAGGAACTACGAGGGGGAGAACGCTCTCGGGCAACAGCCTGCTGCGCAGGGAATATGAAACAATACCAAGGCAATAATGCTGATAACGTGCACAAGAAACAGCTATACAAACAGCAACAACGTCAGATTAAGCCAAGAATGTAGGGAATGCACTTAACTGACGAACAGTGAAGAAAGAGGAAGCGGAAGGTACGTCACAATATGATATACGATGGACTGTGATATGATTGGACTATACTTGCCTTGGAGACTACCCCCCTAATTGCTCATGAGTTGTGTAGTCTTTTGTTTAATGATTGTTGTGTTACGTTTTCTTTGAACTGCTATGTAAATAAAGTGAGGAAAGATGTTCATAATCCTCGCCTCCGTCCTGCCATAGAATTCATTAAACTTTATTTGATTTGATTTAGAAACATAGATCATGAAAATGTACATAAAAACAGTAAATCCTTTTTCCTAATACAATACAGTGAGAATTAATTAAAACCAGGAGATAAAAACGGGTGTTACAAAGCCCGGTTCAGAGCAACTTCAGGTTAACAGAATCGTAAAGTGTTTTGCAAGATCAATCTCATGTACTTCGTGCAAAATACGCAATAAGGGTTCCAAGTAAGATGTAACACTCCAATACCTGACCAGACTGCACTATATAAAACTGCAGAAAAACTAAAAATAAAAAGTGTTTTGCACACTTCTGTCATTGGGCTATATGTGGGCTACATCTGGGTGATATTTGTGCTACATTTGGGCATAACAAATAAATCTCCCAAGATGGCCACCAGAGACAAAAGAGCCCAAATGTAGCACAAATATCACCCAGATGTAGCCAACATGTTGCCCAATGACAGAAGTGTGCAAAACACTTTTTCTTTTTTGTGTTTTTGCAGTTTTATATAGTGCAGACTTGTCAGGTATTGGAGTGCTTTACATAAGCATTGGTTACATCACACAAGAACAAATTCATTTTGGTTGTAGGCATGGGGAGATTAAGTGATTTAACCAGAATCACAGAATGTCGAGCTGAAGCAGAAACTCCAACCATGTTCCCCAGTTGCAAAGTCTGCAGCTCTGTCAGTAACACCACATCCTCTCCCCTAAGTGCAACATTTAATCAAGTGGTCAACTGGATAAAAAAAACATAAAGATAATAAATCATTTAAGAGTCCTTTGTTGCTATTTGAAAATTCAGAAAATATGTCCTCATTTTAGTTTTTTAGAGCACTAACCATAATTTTGATGCAAATAAGACCCTCTCATATATGTAATTTCTAAAGGAAAGGCTTTAGGTATTGCAGTTTTGATTACATCAAGATGACGTCAGGCGTTCCACCCTTTTGTAATAAATATAGAATGTTAGCAATCTAGTTGTTCATTAGGATACTGTTGAGAGGGAGAGGCCAGGGGCACGGACTCTGAGAATTGAAGGCAGGTAGGAGGGTGCAGAGGCAACAGTTTGACCACACTGGGCAGGCAGGAAGGGCAGTGGCAGCACAACAGACTATGGAGGGCAGTGGAAAGGGGGGCAGGGGCAACAAACCAACAATGCAGACTGGCAAGAGAGGCTGTGGCAATATAATAGACCATTGTGGGCAGAAGGAAGAGGCGGTGGTAGTACAACCATACATGCCAACAGACCCGATTCAGCCAGGAAACCTCCAATGTTTTTAAGCCCAAATGGGCTTTATTTAATCTGTCTCCTGTTTACAATCTCCTCTTTTTCAATGTAACTCAAAGGGGAAAATCAATACCCCAGTTTTTTTCAAAATCTCCCTCTTACCAAGTTCAAAATGTTAGCAAGTATGGTACATTGGATCACGGAAGGCAGGAGGAATTGGGGTAGGGACATGGACTCGGATAACAGAGGACAGGAGGGACATGGAGAGGTGCACCAAACTGACCCTACAGGGCAGGCATCAGGGTTTGCAGCAGCACAATACACCACACAGGTCATGCGGGACGGGAGTGCAGCACAACAATCCATAGAAAGCAATAGGGAGGGGACAGGACCATGAACATGGACAACAGAGAACAGAGGGGAAAGAGGCAATGGTAGCTAGCTTACCATAATGGACAGACAGGAGAGAAAGCTGCAGCATAACAGACCATAAAGGGCAGGAGGGACGGATCAGGGGCATTACAATGGAACAGACAAGCCAGGAGGGAGGGAATAGGGGTCTGCACATGGAAACAGAGAGCTGGGGGCAAGAGGACAGGGCAGGAGCAGCAAGATGACCATGGAGGTCAGGCAGGATGGGCACTAGAAGCAAGACACACCATTGAGAGCAACATTGAGACTATGATGGCATACACACAGACCATGGAGGGCAGGTGAGAGGGGGTCTGGGGCAGCTAGCTGACCACACAGGGAAGGTGGGAGGGGCCGTGGCAGCCCAGAAGACCATGCATGGCAAGCGGGAGGGTTAGTGGCAGCACAATGGCTATGATGGGCAAGAAGGAGGGTGCAGGGGCATGCACAAAGGACCATGGAGGATAGAAGGGAGGGTCATGACCTGTGCACAGACTAGAGAGTTCAGGGGAAGGGGCCTCACAACAGATCACGCGGGGCAGGCAGGAGGAGCAGTTGCAGCACAACAGACCAGGGAGGGCAGAAGGGTGTGGCAGTAAAATGGACCATGGAGGACAGGAGGAAGGGAATAGGGGCATGGAATGTGGACAGGCAGGGTGGAGGTGGCAGGGACAGGTTACAGTCATCTGACAATGCTAGGCAGGGGAGTGGCAGCTCAACAGAACACTCAGAGTAGATAGGCATGGCAGGTCCATGGAACATGGTGGGCAAAAAGAATGGAGCAGGGGCATGCACAAAGACATAGGAGGGCATGGGGAAGGAGAATAGGGGCAGCAAGCTAAGCACAGAGGCTAAGCAGGAGGTCAATGATGGGGCATAGAATTGGGCAATGGAGGGCAGGAGGAGTGGACTGGTACATCATGCTAAATGGAGGGCAGTGGCAGCACATCAGACCATGCATGGCAGGAGGGAGGAGGCTAGTCCATGGATTCAGACAACAGAGGATAGGGAGGAGGTGGATGAGGCAGCAAGCTAACTGTTCAGAGAAGGCAGGAAGGCCACTGGCAGAACAACGGCCACACAGGGCTGTAATAAGGGAGCAGGGACATGGACTTGGACAATGGATGGCTAGGAGGAGGGAAAGCAGGAGGAGCAAGCTTGGGTGGGGGCAGCACAATGCCAGGCCCTGCTTCCAACCCCCCACCTTCCATTGTGATATGCATCTTACTTAACGTTAAAAAAAACCTAGAAATTTGCTGAAAAAAGCAAAGATTATAGGGACGGTATAGTTAGACTCAGATTTCACTCATACACAACGAGTGAAATTCAGCAGTTATAGTTACCTGAGCTAACTATAACTTACGCCCCCGTAATGTACTGCTAATGACCTCAGACATTACATCATTCATGACATGGTCAGTTACATCACTCATGACATCACTCATGACATCTCAAATGAGCTGTGAATGGAATGCAACTATAATCGCTAGAACTTTATTTAGGGATAGTGTGTGTATATTAGCACCCCTTTTTTTCCTTTTCTTTCGTGTAAGAACCATTATAATATGCAACGTGCCCAGATTAATATGGCCGATAGCCCTTCACTTTAAAGTAATGTGTAGTCCATTGTTTATGTTGATGTTTGCATATCTAAGTATGTTTATTATGAATAAGTCACGTTGACGGACATACAGGTATGCCGGTCACGGGGCAAGATATGCTGAAATGACATTGTGTGCATATTAACACTTGTTTTCTTTTCTTTATTGGATCAATTCCTGAATTTTCACATCGTGACCAGGCCAATATGGCCGCCAGCTTTTTGGATTAAAGTAATGCACTGCTGATGACGTCACATATTACATCACTCATGACATGGTCAGTGACATCACTGATGACATCACTGTTGACATCTCAAATGACATCACTGATGACATCATCTACGTGATCATCTGATGCACCTCCTCACACCCTAAAATACAGACTACCATTCTCGAAACCATAGACACACCAATACTAGTACAGCTACAATATTCTGTGCACTATGCATGCAGACCTCTAATCAGCTACATAGCTTTGATACAGTCTTTTAAATACTCAGTTAGTACCTATGCAGTCTAGGAATCCTTCTGTCTGTCCCATGAACTTCTCCATTCAACCATCCAGCACTATCTACGTATCCTATCACTCTGCCAATACCTAAGCACTAATTAATTTAGCATGCACTCTCTTTGCAGCACTGAAATTACTCCAGTTATTAGTCATATACTTAAGGAATGGCCTAGCCACTAACACAAGTGCAGGTACAATATTTTGTACACTATGCATGTAGACCTCTAACCAGCTACATACTATTGATACGCTCTTCTAAATACCCAGTTAGTACCTATTCAGTCTGGGAATCCACCTGTCTGTCCCATGCACTTCTCCATTCACCCATCCAACACTATCTACGTATCCTATCACTCCACCAATACCTAAGCACTTATAAATTCAGCAGGCACTTTCTTTGCAACACTGAAATTACTCCAGTTATTAGTCGTATACTTGAGGAATGGCGTAGTCAAAAACATAAGTGCAGGTACAATATTTTGTACACTATGCATGCACACCTCTAACCAGCTACAAACTATTGATACGCTCTTCTAAATACCCAGTTAGTACCTATGCAGTGTAGGAATCCTCCTGTCTGTCCCATGCATTTCTCCAATCACCCATCCAGCACTATCTACTTATCCTATTACTCCACCAATACCTAAGCACTTATAAATTCACTCTACACTCTGTTTGTAACACTGTAATTATTCTAGTTACTAGTCATGAACTTATGGAATGGCCTAGCTACTAACACAAGTACATCTATAATATTTTGTGCACCATCCAAGCAGACCTCTAACTAGCTACATACTATTGATACACACTTCTAAATACCCAGTTAGTACTCATGCAGTGTAGGAATCGTCCAGTCTGTCCCATGCACTTCTTTAATCACTTATCTACCACTATCTACTTATCCTATGACTCCACCAATACGTAAGAACATATAAATTAAGTGTTCACTCTGTTTGCAGTACTGTCATCATTCCAGTTACTAGTGGTATTCTTATAAAATGACCTAGGCACCAACACAAGTACACATAAAATATTCTGTGCATAATCCCTACAAATCTCTAAGCAGATATATACTATTGGTCCACTCCATTAAATACTGAAGTAGTACCCATGCAGCGTAGGATACCTCCTGTCAGTCTCATGCAATTCTTCAATCACCCATCCAGCACTATGTTCTTATTGTATCAGTCTGCCAATACCTAAGCACTTATGGGGCAGATTTACAAGCACCCTGCGCCACCAGTACCTCACTTTTTGTAACGTAGTGATAGCGCCAGGCACTCCTTCATATTTACAAGGAGAGGAAACGCCACTCTGCATGGTTTTTCCTCTCCTTGTAAATACGACCCCTTCATACACATAACTTTGCGTTGAAGGGACATCCCATAGGTGTTGCTAAGGGTGTTCCCATGCAACACCCATAGAACAAGGCACATCTCCAGATTTATGAGAAATCGTAAATCTGGAGATGTGTGTGAATGCTGAGCCATCCTAGAGTTGGTGTAGCAAGGCGCAACGAGGAGAATTGTTTTCATTTCTCCTAATTTTTTCCTCTTTCAATGCATGCTGCATTCCACAGCATACATTGAAAGAGGAAAATGCCTTTACTGATTGTTTTTGTGCAGGAAGGTGTCCCTTCCTGTACAAAAACAATCTCCACACGACACAGACATCCTTGCACCATGGTGCAAGGGTGCCTGTGTCACCGGATGGCTTCAGTTTGTGCAGCAGTGCAGAGGGAAGCACAGAGTTGCAACATATTCATGTACATATGTTACATCCCTGTGCTTCGGACGTGCCACAGTGCAGTGCAGCTAAAGAGCTTGCAGTGTCACGCTGCAGTACTTCCTCATAAATCTTCACCTATAAATTCACCATACACTACTAATGCATTCTTTCAGTCAATCATGCTGTATACATATATTCAACCAAACGTTCACACATTACATTGCAATTATAGTTCTTTCTTTAACCAGATAAGGTAGTTCTGATAAGAACTTTTTTTTTCTTCTTTTTTCTTTTGTATTTTTTTTAATTTTTTTGGAACAATTTTGTATTTTTTTTGGTGTTTTTTCAAAACATGACCAAAAAAAGAACGAATAAAACAGGAAACATTTAGAATTACATTCCAAAAACAAAAAAATTAACAACAATGGTTGCGTTGCGCAGCACAAACTGCATCGACCGACTGCTCACCGAAGCATATAAGTTTCTTACACTTCACGCAGTGTTGCTCGAGAAAGGCAAATTCTGGCCTAATGTCCATTGCGGGTGTTCCTGAGGACGCTCCAGATGTACTTGCCACAGCAGGTGAGGGGTTCAAAGCAGCTCGCCTCATTTCCTCCCGAGCAAGATTGAGAGGATGTGTGGTCCGGAGATGCTTGTACATAGAAGCAGTGCCACAAGAGTATTTTTTTTCACTGCTTCCTGACAGGACTCGGTCACAAATTTTGCACGTCACCTTTCTCGCATTTACTTTCTTCTCTCCAGGTGGAAAAGTGAAGAATTTCCACACAAGATTCCAGCCTCTGTGGACGTGGTGCCTCCTGCAAGAATTCTTCTTCAGAAGATACTTCCTCCTGCTGCTGCTGCTGTCCAGATGCCATTTTGTTTGATATTTTTTGAAAAACATCAAACAAAACAAGCAAAAAGGGTTCTTGTAGGAAAAGAGATGTCTCTCTAAAGATGCTCCAACAAGAATGATTAAAATGGGTGGGGTTCTTCAATAGTTACAGTGGGAAATGTTATGAACCAATGAAATCTTTTTTTTTGAGGTCACATGGGATCCGCACACTCTGCGCTCACGAAGCACGCACCCGACGCAACTTCGCGAAAATATATTTAAAAATAATATAAGTTTATTATAAGTACAAGTATATTATTTTTATGAATATCTTAGATAGTCTCTTGCCCTAATATGTATATTAAACACACATACATATCATTTTAGAACATAAAAAAATTTCACGGGAGTGGCGCCCCCAGCGCACACCAGCACGTATATGACGTCACGCGGGACCCGCCACCGTGCAAGTGTCACATATCGTAATGCGCATGTGTCGTGAATGCGCAGGAGCAGGAGTCGCGGACTGGTCGCATACCAATCGCGCACATCACGTAATATTAAATGTATATGATGTAACTGAAAAACACGCAGCCGTCGCACACCGTACGCGGATCCTTCACGATGTTTCTAAAATGGTGGCTAGAATCCGCGCACCCATCGTGATGTGCATGCTTTGGGTGCGAAAATTGGAAAACAAAAATTCAACAATATTTCAGTTTTCATTTTCTTCATTTTGTTTTGCAATTTTCAGAAAACTATATAATGTTATTTAATAAATCAGTGCAAAAAATAGGTATAACTACCATTACACTTAAAAATTTGCAGTTAGAAATTAGAAATTATAGTTAGAAAATAGCATTTAAAAAAGCTTTGAAATTCACTGAAAAAACCATAGGTTTCAGAGACGTTATAGTTAGAAATTAGCATTTAAAAAAGCTTTGAAATTCACTGAAAAAAACATAGGTTTCAGAGACGTTATAGTTATAAATTAGCATTTAAAAAACCTTAGAAATTCACAGAAAAAACCATAGGTTTCAGGGGTGTTATAGTTAGCTGGACATTTCACTCGTACAAAACCATAGAAATTCCTCCATTATAGTTAGTTCTGCTAACTATAACTCGCGCGCCCGCAGTGCACTGCTGATGGTGTCACATATCACATCATTCATGACGTGGTCAGTGACATCACTGATGACATCTCAAATGACATCACTGATGACATTACTGATGGCATCATCCACGTGACAGTCTGATACACCTCATCATACACTAGTATACCCCTTCATCACTCACTGTAAAATACAGAGTACCATATTTGAAACCACTGACACACCAATACCAGTTACTACACACCCACTCACTGATTCCTAAGTCTACACACACAACTACCCATTCAACTTATACATGCAGTCACTAATTAATAGAACACTATCAAATGCACTTATACACATATATAGACATTGAATCATCAGCAGTCATCTTAGTCGGTTATGCAGTCATCCTACTCACTCATGAAAAAAATTAATCGCACTTACATTTACTCACTTACACAATTATACACACAACACCTCATTTATTCAAACACATAGTAACTCATAGTTAATGTTAAAAAATCACCATTACAATTGTACACTCATTCACATAGTTACTCTCACAATCACTGACTCTTATATATACTTATTTATATACACCAACTCTCACATACAATCCCTTTTATTTTTTTACTTTGTTGAAGATGTACAACTAAAACATATATTCGCTCACTAACACACAAATAAATACACTTGGTCACCCAAACAACTGTTTCCACATGCACTCTTAAACCTATACACCTAGTCAATCAACCATTCACACATCTATGCATAGAGTTACACACACCCCATCCAACCACACACAAACTCAGTGTCCCATACAAATACTCACCCAACTAATCAATATCTAATATATACACACTCATGTAGTTAGTGACCAACTGATGCATCATGTTGTACAACAACAGAGACAGTCATGCACACATTCACATAGTTTAGTTACTAATCCATGTATTAAGTGAGACACTTTTAATTACTCACTTAAACAGACAGTCAGACAGCTACTAAATCCTCGATCCAGACAGTTATATATCCACTCAATCTTCAATACATATTGGTATATATATAATACGTATTTGAATTTCAAACTAAACCACATTCACTGGATGATGTCATCAGTGATGTCATTTGAGATGTCATCAGTGATTTCATCAGTGATGTCACTGACCATGTCATGAATGATGTAATATGTGACATCATCAGCAGTGCATTGCGGGCGCGCGAATTATATTTAGCAGAACTAACTATAACGGAGGAATTTCTACGGTTTAGTACGAGTGAAATGTCCAGCTAACTATAACGCCCCTTAAACCTATGTTTTTTTCTGTGAATTACTAAGGTTTTTTAAATGCAAATCTCTAACTATAACGTCTCTGAAACCTATGGTTTTTTCAGTGAATTTCAAAACTTTTTTAAATGCTAATTTCTAACTATAACGTCTCTGAAACCTATGTTTTTTCAGTGAATATATATATATATACACACAGACATATATATGCATGTGTGTATAAAAAAATGTAAATATATATATTTTTACATATATATATATTCACTGAAAAAAACCATAGGTTTCACACATGTTATAGTTAGCTGGACATTTTACTGATAAAAAACCAATGAAATTCCCCCGTTATAGTTACTGTAGGCAACTATAACTCACGCGACCGTAATCCTCTGCTGATGCTAATACTGTATTTAGACACTTATTTGCCCATGTCTTCTTCCATTAAATTTTAGCTATACATATATTACAAATATTTTTTTTTCATAAAGACACTTGTCATCAGCAGAGGATTACGGTCGCGTGAGTTATAGTTGCCTACAGTAACTATAACGGGGGAATTTCATTGGTTTTTTATCAGTAAAATGTCCAGCTAACTATAACATGTGTGAAACCTATGGTTTTTTCAGTGAATTTGCAAGGTTTTTTAAATGCTAATTCCTAACTATAACGTGTGTGAAACCTATGGTTTTTTCAGTGAATTTGTACGGTTTTTTAAATGCTAAGTTACTTTACGCCATTTGTGGCGTGCGCGCCCACTTAACGCAGTTCGTTCCGTGCGCGCACGGTGCGCTTCGCGCACCGTGCGCGCACAGTGAGCACGCGGTGCGCTTCGCGCACCGCGTGCCCACGTTACGCTAGATGGGCCATGAACGCACGATGCGCTTCGCGCACCGTGCGCACATGGAGGACATATGATGAGCATCGTTGTGACAGGTAAAATATATGTTTCGGGCACCTTTTGCTCACGGGGTGGGGAGAATGTGGATATTGGTTTTTTTTTTTTTTTATTATTTCTTACCGTACGCGTACGGTAAGCGTAATCGGCGAAATTTTCGAAAAAATTAAAATTGCCTTTTTTCACTTGGGGGATCGTTGGGGACTCCCTCGACATGGCTAGGTGCTTGGGAGCTGTGTAAACAGCCCCTTTACATGTGTTTGCACTTGGTTTTTGAACCCCCTGTCAGAGTGCGAGAGAGAAAATGGCGGCCGCCGCTTCCTGGTTTCGACCGATTCGAATGTTTACTAAGGTCTAAGGGCCAATCAGAATCGCGCTCGCGCACGCCACCGTACGCGTACGGTAAGCGCACCGTAAGCGCACCGTACGCTGGCTCAGATATATATATTGATTTAAAGGCTATTTTCTCAGAATCTACTGAACAGATTTACACCAAACCTACAAAAGGCACTTCCTTGACCTGAGGACTACCTCTCTGCCAAATTTCAAGTAATTCTGTTCAGCCGTTCGGACTGTAGCTGTGTCTAAAGGTCCTATGGAAAAATGCATGGGAAAAACGCGTTTTGGGACCCCCCTTTTATCTCAGCCCCCGCTTGCCAAATCCCCCCGAGACTTTCAGGGTAGGAGCGGAGCGTAGCGCCCCACCTATTTTGAAAAATTCGCGAGGATTCGTCAACCGGCGCCAAAGTTATTCAAAATAGAATGTTGCGGATTTCCTATGGAAACGTGGTCCTAACTATAACTACCTACTGGCGACCGCCAGTAGGTAATATATATATATATATATATATATATATATATATATATCACAAAACCAATCCAGCACCGCCTGACTGACAGCCAACAGGCGGGAAGAACGCTGGCTGGGACCTCTACGATGTGCTCACGTTGATAAACATAGGCAGGAATCCAGAATCGGTGCAAGACTTCATTTATTTAAGCAAAGGCAAGTGTGAGTCCATTGTAATCGTCGGACATAGTGTCCACCATGACGCGTTTCGCTCGCATCCGCGAGCTTGATCACATGACGCGCTCGGGAACAATCGTGCATACATTAACACACAAGCACAAATTCCTTTAAAAATAAACCTAAGTGTGCATAAAACTAAACAACAGACTCCTGATACAAATGATGTTAAGCCTTGAAACTACCGACAGTCCTAGGACACCGTATTGGTAGTTAGTAGAAACTAAATAAAATCCAATACTATGAAGCTGCTGAATTGATACAGATGATAATGGCAAATATTATTTACAAACATGATAGATAGCATTTTGAAAATACCATTAAAACTCATAGGCAAATTTCATCAAAAATGTAGTCAAATCAGCAAAGTTACTGTTTTGAGTGCAAAAGATGCAAGTGCAAAGAATTAAAAATATTGTGCAACTATCGCTGAATCCATGGCCAGTGCCAAAAATCAGAATAAATGTGCAAATACCGCTAAGTCAAAGGCAAGTGCCTAGTGCCAAAGGGACATAAATATGAACACAATGGACAATAACAATTGACATATAGCAATAAAATTAACAATAGTAATTCTAAAACACAGTGCAAATGAGCATATTGTTAAAAAGATGACAGATAAAAACTCATATAACATGAGAGAATATCATAATGGTATACCTATGAACATATCATATACAGTACTAAAGATAAATATTGCCAATCTGAATCTGATGTACAGAGATAGGTATAGAAGCAGCAATACAGGGAAATAATACTCACATAGGCAAAATTCTCAGTAAGTTACAAAGGGTAGATAAAAATGTTAAAATGAATGACACAGTTAGCACAAGTGAGCTATTGTACCTAGTTTAAAATAACCACAGCATGATTACACCAGGACAGGGCAAGAGTCCAGACAGGGTAGACTGAGGTGAGGCATATTACAAAAAATTGTGTAAGTCCTCACTATTATTGAGGCCATAAGGCATCTTAGTGTCGAGGGACATGATAAAGTGGGTCTCTAATTGGCGGAGTGTTTTCTCACGGTTGCCTCCTCACACCGAATTAGGGACAGCCCCTAACACAGTGTATTCTAGATCCTTAAGTTTGTTGTCGTGGACCAATTTAAAATGTCTCGCCACAGGATAGTTTGGGTCTGAGTTGACAATAGCCCTGACATGCTGTAGAATCCGTTTATGTACAGGGAGCTTCGTGCTTCCAATGTACTCAAGGCCACAAGTACAACGTAGTTTGTAGATCGCAAACTCTGTACGACATGTGAGATAGTCGCGAATTGGTACTTTCTTGTTGTCAAATGCAGTAGTATATTCAATGCTGTTAGTGGCAAAGGTGCATGCACGACAGGAGTTGCATTTATAAAAACCTTTTTTAGTCAACCAAGTTTTTTTGAGGGAGACTTCAGGACTGGATTTGACAAGGGCATCCCTCATAGAGGGGGCCCGTCTAAAAGTGATCGCGGGCAACTCTGGCAAAATAGGTTTAAGTGTCATGTCAGTGAGCACAATAGGCCACTGTGTATAGATCATTTTGCGAATTTGTTTGTCTTGCTGACTATAAGTGGTAACAAATCTGATGTTGGTTAAATCAGCCTCACCGTTAGGTTGTGGAGAAGGTGTCACTTGTGCTTTTTTAACAGTAAGGAGATCTACCCTAGGTAAGAGATTGGACTTAGTGAGCGCAGAATCAAAAATTGTTTTGGAATAACCACGAGTGAGGAAACGAGCATAGGCTTGGCAAGTTTGGCATTCTGATTCCTCACTACAGATTCGGCGAATCCTGAGGAATTCGCTATAGGGAATACTACGAATAGTGTGGTGGGGATGAGCACTATCCGCATGAAGAATGGAATTCCCTGCGGTGGTTTTCCGATGCAGTTTAGTGTGAAGTTGGCCATTGCTAACATAAAGAATCATATCCAGAAATTCCACTTTAGCATTATCAATGGTAGCAGTGAATGTAAGATTTAAGTTATTGACATTGATGGCATCAACAAATTATATAGTATACATATATATATATATATGCATTATACTTATCTGCAGATTATTTGCATGTTTATGGTAAAGGTATGAAAAGGAACAAAGTGGGGAGTAGAGAGGTACCACTCAAAAGAGTAGTGGAGGTGGATACATCCTTCCAGTCATAAGTCAATAAACATAGTGATCCACCCACAGATAAGTATAATATGTCAGAATCTCCCACAATAGATATGTATCCCACAGTGGTGGAGAATACACATTAGTTGTTAAAATACCCCTCACACACCAAAAGGGCCCTTGGTGTCATGCTTCATCATAGGGGTCTTCCCGCCCCTCTACGGGACGGGCGTGCTACAACCTACGTTTGCGTGGGAGCACTGATATTTATGAGACAACTATGTGTGATGCGGGGGGGGGTGAGAGGAAGGGTCTGGAGTGAATGGAAATGTGAATTAAAAAATACCTGGCTCTGCGGTCTAGAAAATTTTAATATACCAATGAGCTGGTATTAGTAAAAGGTGGAGGGGAGGAGGTGTGGATGCCTCAATGAGCTGTGCCTCCTATGTCTGCCGACATGTTTCGAAGCTCCCACAGCTTCTTCTTCAGGACCTTAAGGATCCCTTCCTAAAAACTCACTGTGTCGTGTAGTAACGTAAATGTAAAGTAGAAAAAGAAATGTGCCAGGAAGAAAATAACCTCCTAGGGTAAGTAATGCCTAAATAGGTCTTGTATGGTTGATAAACCTAAAAGAAAACACAAAAAAAGGGGGGGGAGATAAAAAAACATATTCACGTAGCTAGATGATCAATCCATCGTGAGCATTCAGTGATCTGAAAAAAAGTGATAAAGTAATCTCCTTCTAACGCTATTTATAACGTTATCACGTGTTCTGCCGTGAAAATAATGGGTGAAAGTAGACAAAGCCATTAGACAGAACGTACATATAACATAAAGCACACACTCTATGAAAAAAAGGAACACGGTTCCTATAGTCATACTATCCCAAATCAATAGTTGTCGAGATCGGTGGGAAGGCATCAAAATATCCACCTACTTGCTGTAGAAAAATGAAAGCCCTCATGAGCTTGTAGACCGAAAGGTAGGAGTGCCTAATAGGCTATCTACAAGACAGGAAAGAAAATGGTATATGCCAAAATAAGCCTCAGGGCTTACGAGGAAACCATTGACTCGGGTACAATCCGGACTAGCGGCTATGCCATACTTACAACTCCAAGGAACAATGTCCTGCCACGATTACCAGCCCGGTCAGCTCCGTCGGTAAGACTGAGCGGGTGGGCGGATGTTTAAATACAGGCTCCAATCAGGATAAACGCGCGAAAGCGAGTGGTTGCACCGTGGCGCGATATCCCGCTGGCTCTGTTGTCAAAGACCCGGAACCGGAAATAGCCGGGCGGGGTCAAAGGCATGTAATCGTAAATAATTGGTGGTATTAACGTGGGATAAAAACAATGTTCTATTAACAAAAAGAAGACTAAGGTATGGCATAGCACTGGGTGAACAGTAATATTGGGTAGAAGGCAGCGTGATTGCAATCCATTCGTGATGTGAGGAAACAAATGCCGCATCGGTAGGAATATTATTATCGAAAAATAAAAATAAAATAAACCTTAGTTTGATGAAACAAGGTGTCTATCCAGAATCTTGGAAGCATACTGGGTGTATCAAGATGGACACATGTAATCCAGTAAGTACTCACTGAGAGCAGTCTACCTAAAGATGGAGGAATTAAAAATAATAAGCATCAAATAGGCGGAAGTACAGTGTTAGGGAGGCAATAACCTAAGAGATGGTTATCAGAGGACACCCCTCCATATGAAAAAATTAGAGAGAGGAAATGGGGTTGGTAATAATCGCACATCCTGGTAGCCATCAATACCACATAAATTAAAAATTGCAGAGAACCTGTATATCAGAGGTTACACAGATATATTGAAATTCAAAAGTGGAACTGATTCCATGGTATGTCGTCATTGAGCCCACAGATATGGGTTCCAAGGCAGAACACCCAGCGTTGTTCCTTTTCAAGAAGGCCATTTTCTCCATCCAGTCGTTCGATCACTGTCCATTGTAAGTCATCAATTCCATGTTTGTTGGATATGTAGTGATTGGACATTTTTGTGGTACTCCTACCACATCTGATATTGCTCCTGTGTTCTCCGACACGGATTTTGACAGGTCTGGTGGTCATGCCCACGTATTCGAGACCACATGGGCAAGTTATTAGATAGACCACATTTTTGCTGTTACAGTTAGTAAAGCTTCTCTGGTCCCACTCATCCCCATTTCTGAATTTGATGTGTCTGCTTCTTTTTGTGAGGTAGCATGTACTGCAATTCCCACATGGGTGGTGTCCCTGTATCGGTGATAGCATGCCTTCTTGTGTAGATCTAGGTGTGTTCCTAGGTCTGGTCCGGACGAGCATGTCTGAGATTCCTACCTCTTTTGTGAGCAAACATAGGTTTTGTGATGTTGAGACCGCAACTATTCAGAAGTCGCCAATGTTTGTTCACTATTTTTGTGATTTTGTTGGAATGTGTGTTATAAGTGGTTACACATATGGATCTCTCTTTGGCCTGATAAAGGTATGCATGATAAAGTCATATTCATTGTAAAAGTTTGCATGGTAAAGACATGTGTGGTAAAAACGCATGCCTTATAAAACCTGCGTTTTTAAGGCATGCATGGTTCCAACCATGTAAAGGCTGTTTCCTGGAGAGACCAGGTGCATATGAGTCAACTCCACAACCTAGTTTAAAGACGCATATAGCCTGATAAATTTGTGCTGATGGTTGCAGGTGGTGGGCACCAACACAATTTTGTGGCCAGGGGTTTATTTTTTAACAACATACTTTGACCAAGAGCAAGATGAAGAAATGCAGGATACCGAGAAAGAAGGAAGAAGAGAAAGACAGGAAAACAGTCACAATGAAACAATGGAGGGATAGCAAAAAACGTCCATAGTGAAAAAAAAATCAGGAAGTGTATGGTAATGAAAGAACGAGAGTTGAGGTAGAATCAAGACCAGGCAGTCTTGATATTTGGTAATCCTGGCTTTGCTTTCAACAGCCCCGGCGGCAGTCTTCTTAGGGAAACTTTGGGCTCCCACGCTTATTTATTCATAGAAATCATTATACGTATACTTTTTATTTACTCTTATTTTTAGTTAATCAAGGAAATTGCGAATAAATGTGCATAATGCAACACCATCTCTCTCTCTCATTAGCAGGTTGCCATAGTAGCATGACAAAACTGTGTGGCATTACCTTCATTCCAGAAAACCCATTAAAATCAACACTTCATGTGTCCTATCCATGCAAATCTTCTAAATACTTAGATTTTCAAAAGGATTTTTTTATGACTTCCACTATTAGGTAATATCAAATAAAGTTGCTAATTTCACATCTCTGTTGTAAGCAATCTGTTATAGAGAATGATTCTATTTAATTACAGCTGACACATATTTCATGGAATTTATTCCCTTTCTCAAGGCTTAAAAAGTGATTGTGTTACATATTACCCACAGAACCTTATTATAAGAGGAATCATAATTATTGTTGTTTCAGATCACATAAAACATAATAATAATTGAATTAATGCATGTTATCATGTACAGGCGACCGATTGGAGTTGGAATTTTCAAAATGCTGAATAAATGGTCAGATGTGTGTATTCTGTCCCTATAATAATGATTAGTCCTGCTAGGAACAACTATTGTTTTAAAACGTCTATTGTGTGTTAAGTTTTACCTTATTGGTTTCAAGCTCTCAATCTCAGGCCCTGAGTTTCTTACTGGCTAACCTGTAACAGTGTTTTGTTATGGCGAATATACCATATTTGCATACTCAAACGTTTTCACATACCAGGAATGACAAGCAGTAATGGTACCGCTATTCAAGGCATTTTTACACATAAACATCCAATATATATTCCATAAATCCTTTTAACTATTAAGGGCCCGATTCTGATCTCGCTTGTAAAGCCCCCCGTATGACTCTGATCCATAGGGCTTTCCGAGCTAATCGTGCACCTGGCGTCCGAGCAAGCGAGTACGATGCATTCACATGCTTACAGACTCGGTTCGCTCGGACTCCAAATGAACTCTATGGGAGCATGTATACTGGATGCGTAGACAGGCTCTCATAGCAAAAAGGGGTGGGCGGGGAAAAGCGTACACCCTGTGGCGGGCACCCCATGGTGCCCGCCACACTGTGCATGCATGGGAAGGGGCGACCCATGGGTACCCCACGGTGATGGGGGGCTTGCTACGGGCCCCAAAAGAACGATTCCGGCAGCTTTTTCGATCCAGACATACCGAATCGTGAAGGCTGTCCGAATCGTGCATCGTACTTGCTCGCTTGAAAACAGACTCCATAGAGCTGTACGAAGCGTCTGCATACGATTCGTACGGACAGGATCGGATTGGGAAACAATTCAGTCAGCGCGTATGAGATCTTTGCCTCGTACTTGGTCGTTCGGACCTGTGTACGATTCGGTCGGAAAAAAGGGCAACGAATCAGATCCATTAAAGCCAAATCCGATTCGTAGGCCTTCCGAATGAGAACGAAATCGACCCCTTAATGTTCCACAGTATATGGATGAATCTCAACAGTAAGTGCCACAATTTGAACATTTTGTAAAGGAATATATACAAATTGAAACCAAAAACAGGAAGAGGATAAAATTCTTAGAGTACATCGGCTGTATGTGATTAATACAATTCCAGTGCAAGTATTCGAACCTCTGGTGTTGCAAATTTAGGAGCATGTATCAAAAAAAGGAAGGGACAGAGGGCGCTTAAAGGTCCAGCATACGAGCCCCCAGGGGATCAAGCAAGCAAAAATGGTATGCAATTTCGGAGCATACCTTCCGCCCTTAAAAGAAATAGCCATCATTCAGTAATTCTTCTAAGGGCATAACTGAAATTGTCTCCAACGCTTTGTGTGCATCCTTCATGCAGGTTTCAGTAAGGTCTAGAATAAGGTGGTATTGTATGTAAGTTTCATTGTCAAAGATGTGTGCAATGTGAGTGGTAGAGATCAACAAATACTGTTTTCATACTAACTTGCTCAAATGCAAAATAAGTGCGTTTTTGGTCATTTTTCCTTGGAAACATTTAGATTTTTTTACTCCATCCAAATGCTGCTGTAAATCCCTTTCAGGATGGGAAGGGGTATGGATTACCTTCAGATTTGCTGCAGAAGGAAACGAGGGGTTCCCGTCACAGAAACAAATATTTTCCCTGCGTAGAAAACAATGTGGGTTTACACCCCCTTTTGCGAAGTTCTCAACTATGTAGAACTCCATTGATTTGGATATGATGCTTTTGGGATTATCACATGGTCTTCCCATGAATACCCATAGAAACCTGTGCCTCGAATAGCTTTGCGTGCAGATTCCGGATCTATTTGTGAATCCCGGAGATTCTGAAATCTGCCATTGCACGTAGGTGTAAATCTGCAAGTGTCGATTTACACATTTCTTCGAATAGGGCTCACTGTTTCTTATTAGTGCACATATTAATGTAAACATAGAATGTGGGTTAGAGTTGACCAGTTGTGTGTATTAGAATCTCCACAGGCACTAGTCTGCTAAGAGAGAGAACATCTGCAACCTGCAATAGAGAGCAAGAGTTGGAGAGCAAGAGTTGGAGAGCAAGAGTTGGAGAGCAAGAGTTGGAGGGCAAGAGTTGGAGAGCAAGAGTTGGAGAGCAAGAGTTGGAGGGCAAGAGTTGGAGGGCAAGAGTTGGGGAGCAAGAGTTGGAGGGCAAGAGTTGGAGAGCAAGAGTTGGAGAGCACGAGTTGGAGAGCAAGAGTTGGAGGGCAAGAGTTGGAGGGCAAGAGTTGGAGGGCAAGAGTTGGAGGGCAAGAGTTGGAGGGCAAGAGTTGGAGGGCAAGAGTTGGAGAGCAAGAGTTGGAGGGCAAGAGTTGGAGAGCAAGAGTTGGAGAGCAAGAGTTGGAGAGCAAGAGTTGGAGAGCAAGAGTTGGAGGGCAAGAGTTGGAGGGCAAGAGTTGGAGGGCAAGAGTTGGAGGGCAAGAGTTGGAGGGCAAGAGTTGGAGGGCAAGAGTTGGAGGGCAAGAGTTGGAGAGCAAGAGTTGGAGAGCAAGAGTTGGAGGGCAAGAGTTGGAGGGCAAGAGTTGGGGAGCAAGAGTTGGAGGGCAAGAGTTGGAGAGCAAGAGTTGGAGAGCAAGAGTTGGAGAGCAAGAGTTGGAGGGCAAGAGTTGGAGGGCAAGAGTTGGAGGGCAAGAGTTGGAGGGCAAGAGTTGGAGAGCAAGAGTTGGAGAGCAAGAGTTGGAGAGCAAGAGTTGGAGAGCAGCAATAAAGCTCGACTCTGAGGGCATCTTTCAGTGGTCAATGCAATCATGCCCGGTAACGCTGCCCCTAGAGTAACTGGTACTAGGGGCAATGCCAAATGCAGAGGGGCTTACTTACTGGGTATTCCACTTGGGAGCCTGAGAATCCCCTGAGAAATGAGGAATTACTGGGGAAGTCAGTGAGTCCAGTCCAAATTCCCCTGCTCATCCCTCTTTTCCCACCCTGAATTATGAATGGAGTCTAGAGCGGAAGGTGAAAGGCAACATATCTGAAGAGTTATTGTGGATATCGCAATTATGATGTGGCCGATAACGCCCATCACTGGCCCTCCTATAGTTAAAAGGACTCTCATGACAATGACGCAAAATATCCTTTTGGGCGATTCACTGGGCTGTGTGATGGATAGACTGAAGAGGGCTAGTGGCCTCTTCAGTCATCAGCATCTCTAAAGTTACACAAAGACTTTAGGCTGAATAGTTATACAGAATGTTATGCAGAGCTCTAATAAGGATTTTCGGTGTAATACAGAGCTCTAATACATTTTCTGTGTTATGCAGAGCTCCAATACAGATTTTCTGTGTTATACGGAGCTCTAATACAGATTGTCTGTGTTATGCAGAGATCTAATACAGATTGTCTGTGTTATACGGAGCTCTGATACAGATTTTCTGTGTTATACAGAGCTCTAATAAGGATTTTCTGTTATACAGAGCTCTAAAACAGATTTTCTGTGTTATACAGCGCACTAATACAGATTGTTTGTGTTATACAGAGCTCTAATACAGATTTTCTGTGTTATGCAGAGCTCTAATACAGATTATCTGTTTTATACAGAACTCTAATACAGATTTTATGTTATACAGAGCTCTTAGAAGAATTGTCTGTGTTATATAGGGCTCTAATACAGATTTTCTGGAGCTAGCAATGGTCCTTCAGGTGCCTTTTATTTCCAAAACTTTTCAATGGATGCATTCATCCAATTACTCGCCCAGGCATCCATCCACACAAGCAGCCACCAATTCTTGTCCCTACCCATGAACTCAATCATTCATTCCTCTATTTACTCAGTTTCTCTTCCATTAACTCACCCATTCATCCATCATTGCCCGCACTCAATCTCCCACAGCATGCCTTGACACATCTACCTATCCATGCATGCATTCACTCATCCATCCACGCAACTATTCGCTCAGTCTTGCATTCACATAATGCACATAGTCTCATACACACACACACACACATCAATCAGAGAAGAATAGCTTTCAATTGCAAAAACAAATCAGACCATTTTGCTTTGTAAGTGCTTGTTTTCGTTGCTGCCAACATAGTTTGGAAAGAGGGGTTTTGGCAAACTCTAGGTGCATATTATAATTTGTATAGAAGGAGATTAGCTAATTTCCCACTCTCTAACTGCCCTATGGCTTTATGTTTTAACTTGGCTCATAGTTTTGATATCACGTCTCTATTTGGATGGCTTTTGTTTCATTTGGCCAGCATTCACATGTTCATTGTTTCAGGCAAAAATAATGTCAGACACAGGGCAAAAACCCATAGGAAAAATGGGCAGACTCATTCTGAAGGTCCAAATGATATTGTTATACAGCGATTCTGATCATTTGTCTATGCTCACATCTTAACTACGTGTGCAGTACTCCTACCAAGGCTGTCGTAAATGTACATTTTACATAGTACACACACAAAGTGCCACTCGCCCCCAACTGATCACCCCTCGCTTTGCTGCAATGCTCAAGAAAAAGAGATTGGAGCTAATTATGGTTACCCAGATCATAGCCTTTTATCACATCAACTCTTAAATTTACTCATAAGCCAAGTTGAATCAGAGAGAGGTATTCTTGCATTCTTCTAGAAAACATTCTTTTAGAGGCATCAAAAGAAATAGGGAAGGTGAATTAACAAGTTAAATATCATATTTCACATTCTAGGCACATCCAGCCCACACTGTCGTGTGACCCTCTTCGTGCATTGTGCCAGAAGGCCCCAACTTGCAACAGCCCCCCCCCACCACCCGGTTCCACCCAGGGTATCCATGCAATCCATGCATCATTCAACAAGGCATTGCCAGGAAATTCAGTGGGACAACTTGCCACATCCACTCCATTCCAGAGGAGTCCCACAAACTCAAATCTGATACCTGAACACAGGCATAATCCCCAAAGTTTGAGTCCAGACATATCGGGGTAGGGCAAGAGAGTCCAAGACCACCGGCAGGTCAGTCCACTTTCTCACCTGCCCAGTGTCCCCCCAAATCATACCCCTCCATGGGGTCATTCCAGTCCCAGAATCAGAATTCTTGTGTATCTGTATCCCCCTTTATTATCTGCCAGGGACCTGCCAGTCTCCAGGGCTGGGTGGGTGGTTGACGAAACTCTTGATCCACAGCAGGTCTGACAAGAAGGGACAAAGAGGTGGCAATCACCGGTGTGCCACCTTAAATAGACCCCCAAGGCCCTGTTGCGCCTCCTGAGGACATCACAAAACATTCTACCAACACCTGCACTTCCTGTGCAAGGCAGGGCTCCAGCCCATGGCACGACTAAGGTCTAGGGGGCATATTATAAAGAAACGGCGTTAAAATTATCACCGCTTTAGCGGCAGAAAACTGCCGCAAAAGCGGCGATAATGGGCTTGATAATATGCCCTTGAGAATTCCCATAGAAGCCCATGTTCTGGTGTCAACATGGGCTTCTATTGGAATTCTCTGCAGCATATTATCAAGCCCATTATCGCCACTTTAGCGGCAGTTTTCTGCCACTAAGGCGGCGATAATTTTAACGCCGTGCTTGATAATATGCCCCTAGATGCGGGGGGGCTCCTGCTCAATAACGCTGGGCCGAATGTCTCGTTAACAAGCTATGATGAAATTGAAGTAAATTTTAAATGCTTTCATTTCTGCATAGCTTCAAATTCCCTACTTAATACAGCATGTACGTACCACCTCCCCATATGTTCAGCATGTAGTGCCTAGAATGCAAACGTATCAGTGTCAAGGAGCCACTTGGAAGAGGTTGAATTAGGCTGGAGTTGGACAGCACCATATAGTGCTTTGGTTTGAGTGTGCACTCAAGTCACACTTTCATTGGTCTGTTTTAGAAGTTTATATATGGACTGAAATCTGTTTGTCTCTGCTTCTCCTCAGTGGAACATTCTAGAGCCAACACGAGGCGGCAGAACATCTGCAATGACGTCCCTGAATGTGGGGATAGAGATGGCTGACAGCTGTGTGAAATGACCCCCTGGGGCATTTTAGCGCCTAATAACAATGCTATAGTTGTAATTCCGTCCCGGTTGAAACAGGGAATATCAGTCACAATAATGGTAACGTGTAAGGTAAGGTAAGTACCAAAGTCAAATCACAGCACAAATTCGGTAAAGAGCAAAGCGAGTACGCCACACGTAGGGAGTATAACAGCTCCCTACGTGTGGCGTACTCGCTTTGCTCTTTACCAAATTTGTGCTGTGATTTGACTTTGGTACTTACCTTACCTTACACGTTACCATTATTGTGACTGATATTCCCTGTTTCAACCGGGACGGAATTACAACCGGCGGAGTGACACACCATTTTGCCTTTACTTGCCCATTAGCCCTGAAGAAGTTGTGGGTCTAATACCCTGACGAAACACGTGATGGCTGGGCATTTGGTCACCGAATAAATCCATCAAGGAAGAACATACTCGTCAACGTATCAATATTCATTGACTTTGTGTTCAATTAATTGCTTTGTTCATTCATTTACAGTACTTAATACTGCTAACACTGTATACATGTGCACATATTTTCTGTTTTGCTGTACAAAGACTTCGGTCTACCTAGGGGGTTTAGGGTTATCCCCTCATCTGTAGCACCGTAGATATTCCTTCTATACTGACGTTTACACGCAGAGGTGCCATCACGCACCGCATACTAGAAACCCCACGTGAGATTGTAACAATGCTATAGTTACCCAACTCAATGGAACTAATTTCATCAACTCCAGAAGGATGAAAAGCTTTTTGGACCTGCAGGGATTTTAATCTGTGGCTTTGAGGTCAAAGACAGTGGGTGCATTAGTCCTGCTGAGAAGACCTTTACGTGAGGCGATGCCAGGGTAGAGATTTCTTTTTAGAGATCTGTCCAGGGCTCTTCTCAAGATAGATCATGCTAGAGGGACCACATTCTCGAAGTCGGACCCAAATTTGCTGGAACCAAACCCTCATATTAATGCAGCATTGTTGCGGTGACAGGTGGACCCAATCAACAATGGGATTGATTATCAATAACCAGAAACCCGCTTTGGGAAGCATTCCTAGAAGATGGAATTCCCAGAGCTCTGATAGATGCGCCAGCTGCTAGGAATAATTCATTGTATGGCTGAACCAACCAGTGTGTTCTTGACAGAAAAGGAAATCCAGAGTACCCAGGCTGTAGGTTTGCTGGGCCTTTGCTGACGTCACAGTGTGCTGCCATTCTGAGGAAAAGTGGGTGGTGAAGGTAGAGGGTTGTGTGCACACATGAGAAAGGCCATAATTTATAGGACGTTCCCTTTTCACGACTATGGATTTTGACCAAAAGATGCCTACTTTCTACGATAGGGGTGTATAGGGACACTAACCCCATCAAATAGTTTTTATTAATGTATCCCATTTATGAGTAACATTGCTAATGCTAGCAGAACTGCAGGGAATGTAAGGACTAGAACAGCCTTATGTTAAGCATTGTTTGTTTTTTCCAAATCAGATTTAATTAGAGTTATATTTCCATTAGAATTTATGAGAGGCATCAAGTACCAAATTGGTGTTAATAGTATTGAAATTATAGCAAGCTTAAATATATCCAGTCTGAGAGATTTAACTGACACCAACTTTTCAGAGAATTCAAATGTTATGTGCACATAGTTCGGTAACAATAATTAAAATGCTAGCAGGCATATCAGAAGTACTTTTGGGGGCCGGGTCAATGCTCTTCATCGGACAAAGACATTTTTCAGAGTTTAATAAAACAAAATGTCCTGTAGGGAAAGATAACACAGACCAGATACAGCGTCTGGCGCCATCTAGTTGTGTTATCTATGTTAGCTGCCTTGCCATTAACAGCTAGGACTGGTTTGCTGTGACTTCTATAAACACGTGGTAGCATGGGCCCAAAAAAAGTCAGTGCTTAATTTGTGAAGTAACAAGTGCCGGGGCCCTAACATTTGTTCTGAAGCTGCCGCCGTCACTTCAGAAGGTCATGATGCCGAATGCCCTGGATGCGTAGTCTTGAGTCCACCTCATGCATGTTAACTCCCTCACCAGACACTCTCTGCCCCTATGCCATACTCTAGCACGTTTCTTTTTCGTTCCTGCTTTCGCCCTTTATTTTTCCCACCTTCCTCGTCCTCCTCCTTTCCCACTTTTATCAGGGCTTTAAATGGGCCGGTACTCACAGGTACTGAGTATGGCACTTTTAAGTTTTTTTCCTTGTAAGTACCGGAACTTCTCCAGGCTTGAGGAGAAAACCAGAACTCATTTGGGCCTGTCTGGTTTGGCAAAACGGTCACATGAGCGTGGACCTGCACTCTATCATGACCATTTTCCAGTGTGTAAGCAGAAATGTGACGCGTGGCGTCACCCTCGATGCTGCAGTGTGGCAGAAATGAATGGAATCCCTGTAAAGGGAGCTGTTCGCTATATCTTTTCCCCCCGCCCCAACCCCCCTTGTAGGAAGGTAAGATCCTTCTGCATGGTTACCCCGACTTTTTGCCTGGTGCTAAGTTGTTTTTTACTAGTCTGACTAGGATCCTGCTAATCAGGACCCCGGTCTATCTGCTTTCTCCTCTAAATTGTTATGTTCAGTACTTAGGTACATCCCAGATTAGATACTGGGGTACCCTTATCAGTCCCTAGTATATGGTACTAAGGTACCCAGGGCATAGGTACACCAGAGGTTCCCTATGGGCTAAAGCATGTATTATGCCACCCATGGGAGATCATTGAAAGTGTAACAACAGCCCTGCCATTGCAGCCTGTGTAAGCTGGTGCTAGCACCACTTACTAAAGATATAGGTCTCCTATATCTAGGTTCCCTGCACTTAAAACCGATAATTCACCCCTATAGCAGGCCTTTGCAATCCTGAAGGCAGGGTGCTTGGTTCTAAGTGTGAGGGTGACCCTGCATGAGCAGGCCACTTCTACAGCCTACGGAGTCCATTCTCCCAGGTTGTAAGTCAGGCAGCCATTTACCATATAGAGGGGCACAGCGTAATTATGAGATTACCATCTCGAAATTGGCTGCAACGAATCCTATCATGTTTGGTATCAAACAAGTTGGAATCATACCCCCACACCATAAAAGGTGTGGGATGCATGCTTCCAAGCACTGTAAATGCTCTCTGTTAGGCTCTCTGTGCTCCCGGTGCTAGTCTTCTAGACTCGGACAGCACAACATGGCTGCTGCCAACCAGAGACATGATTCTGCCCTCCTGTTGCTGAGCCAAGCTTGAGACGGGGAAGGCAGAACAATAAGTATCCTGTCACAGGGAGGTGTGACCACCTCCCAGACAGGATTTAGTGTATTGAGGCCGGGTGGGCGCGCTTACCAGCGCCACACAGTCTGCATGAGGGGAACATTTGGTGCCCTCCTTGCATAGTTCAGTTCAAACCAGCTCAGGGAGCCATTGGCTCTCGCTCTGGTGCCAAACTGGACAAAGGACATGGGAGTATCCTCCCCACTGTCCAATCTCTCCCCTAGGAGGGAACCATGAATCATCCCAACCCTTTCCTTAGGATACTTAAGGGCTTACCTGGGTGAAGGTCCCTAGATTCTTCGTGGGACACGATTTAATTCAGACACCACTTCGACGTCTTCCGTCTGGGCACTCTGGACTTCACTGGATTTCGTTTGGGCTCTACTTCGTCTCCCTGCTCGTCTGCTGCATCGTCTGTGGCTGTGCACTATACAGGAACCTTCCAAGGCCGGTGGGCATCCAAGACACCTGAAGGAATCGCCCTTGAAGTGAAGGAGTCACTTTCCAGCATCTATAATCACCGCAACTAAGCTGACCGGTCCGCTGATCCTGAGCCTCTACAGACTATGAAAGGCTCAGCAACACAGGTGGTGGTTCTTCTCATCCCTCAAGGCCTACCCTGTCCCCTTACCAAGTTTGAGGCCAGTATCTCTCATTGGGCCGCAGGAATTGAACACCTGTGCACCACGTTGATTTGCTGTTGCAAAGGCTTGTTGGCTTCCTTCCACCAAGATCTTCGGGCTCCAAGTAGCCCCAACATCAAGCATCTCCAGTGACCAGAATCTTTGTCCACACCACATCGTTTGCACCGTGGCCTGCATCTTATGGTGAGATGCTCGAGGTCCTCTTGCAACTCCAGTGCCTCTGGCCTGTGGGTCCTGTTGAGGGTCATCTTTGATTTCTTTTGGGCTCCCCTGAATGCTCGGGGCCTACCCTGACTCCCCTGCTTGTGGTGTGTCCCCTGGACCTTGCTGGTCCCAACACTGCACCTTCTGCACCTTCCACGCTGTTTGCTGTTGCCAAGGCTTCTTGGTGCTCCAGACGGACACCGACCCCTCAACTCTCGATATCCGATATTTGACAGCTCGTGAATGGCTCTTGGTCTTCCACAGCATCGCCTTGTCCTCACAGCTGCAGAGTCAAGGTCACCATCAACTCTCCTGCAACTCCCGACAGCAGTGGGCATTCATCTTCCAGGTCTCGGGGTCACTCCTGAGTGACATAGACTCTGTGCCCTCTGCTTGCAGGTACTTTTCAACTTGAATCCACCTTTGTATGCCACTGGACACTTTCATATTCTCCATCAGCAGCACTTTCCTGAAGTCCTCCATGGGGTTCAAAGGCGATTTACGACAGCACTTCACTTCTATGCACCCGGCTTCCCTGGTGTAGGTAACATGGGTACTAGGGTATCCACGGGTGGGGTGGCTCTCCATCCTTATGTCTTCCATGGGGCTTCTTCAAGGTCCACTGGGAAGAGACCTTTTTTAAAAAAATTGCAACCGCGACTTACACGTTGATTTGTACGGAGAACGCGGTCACGTTCCCACATTGCACATGATCTCCGTGGGGTTCCTAGTCACTCACCTTGGGTGGTTCCTTGGGTTCCCAGCACTTCTACGTCCTCTGGGCATTGTCTTGGCATGAGTCGTGGTTTGGATACCACTTTCTTAATATATGGTTTGGTCCCACCCTGGGGTCCACTGTGGTTTTTGAGCTATTTACATGATTTCTATTGCAAAGTTTTGTGTGCATTGTGCATATCTCCGGGTAGGAGATATCTATAGGTATTAGTGAGTATTATATCTTAAATACATATTTTTATAAATACCTTATGTGGTTCTTTTTCATTTAATCTTTACCTATAAGATTGCATTCTGGTAAAACAAGCTGCTTTACACTCCTTCTCGATTAAACCTGAAGGCTGCTGTCCACAGCTACCACTTAGAAAGCTTTCTAAGTTTGTCTAAGACCTCCTAAATCACCTTAAGGCTTGTATGGACTAGTGCCGGGTGTCCACTTACATAAGTGTACATCATATACCAGGCCAGTATCTCGCATCCCTCCTCCCCCCCAAAAAAAAGCTTGCCTAGGCTGGTGCCGAAGTCCTTGGGTGTTTTCACACCCCTTTAATGGACATCAGCAGTTCAATGCTTCGGAAAACGAGCTGGAAAACCACTATTTACAGTGATTTTCAGCTCGTGTTCCCTGCCACTGTGTGATGTCAGCTCGGAGACCGTGTGATGGGGTGTGATATTATGTGTCACCGGGTGGCACCGTGTGAGTAGACAGGTAGAGTTTCTCTGGTTTTCCCAATGTTTTTACCGGCATGCATCTAAAAATAGGCAAAAAATGGCCAGGTGGCAACCTATGCGCTGGCGCACGCGGCTGGGTCCTATTTTTCTTGTGGAGCTAAATTAGGGGGATGGCTCCAATCTGCCTGGTGAGATCAGGAGACTGGCATCAATTTTCCCTGGTGCAGTGAAATCAGGTGACTGTTTTTTTCGTCTTCCTGGTATAGTGAAATGGAGAGACTGGCTCCTATTTTGCCTGGTGCAATAGGACGCTCACCTTAGGAAGGTCAGCAGTTTCTGCCGAGTTCGGTGTGTGATGTGCAGGTCTGACATTTGGATCCTGGTGAAGATGTTTCAGCAGTTAATCCTTCCAAGGTTGAGACACTAGATATCAAAGAATGTGATGAATTTGATATAATACTGTTTTAGGTAAAGAGTTTAGAGAAAGCAGTATAAAATGACTGATTTTTGTTTTAGCGTATGGAGAGGTCCATCCTTTGTCCCAGGGCCACAGAATAACACAATAACAAGTGCTATGGGTTAAGCTGACTTGGTGAGTCCCGTGAAAAACTCAGGAAGTGTGGACTCTGCGCAGGTTAAGGGTAACCCCTCAGTTATCTGCTTAACATGGCACCGCACGCATAAAGCGAGAATCTGCTGAACCTGCAATACTTGCTGGACCTCCGCATTCCAAAAAGAGATGTAAAGGTATCTCACCCAGGTGGGTGTAAATCTTAAACATACATTAGGAATAATAAAGAGCACTGCCTTTGGGTCAAAACCAGTAAGAAAACGTGAAAGGTACTGAGGACTCTGATCTCAGTTGGGCGTTGTCACAGTGGTGAGCATGTTCTGTGTGTTTTGTGGGAACCATGTGTGGCACTCGACTTGAACATCTCCAAAAATGGTAAACAAAATCTATTTGAGGGATGCCAAGAAGGGGCACATATGATAAAGTGCCCACTTCCAATAACCCATTTTACAACCCCAAAGTAGTAAAGTATGCTGCATCTCCTGTATGGTGTTCATTCATGGTACCTCTGGGCGTTATAATACAAAGTAGCCAGAAGAGCTCTCTGTCTTTGACAAATACTCCCTCTGTAACATGCACATTTTTAAGCATTGTTTATTAATTTGTAAACGCGCTATTTATGTGAATTCCCTATGGACTGTCCCCACCCATTTCCACCACTTCTGTTTTTAGGTCTTTTGAGATATGTCTGAGTTGCCTCTAATTACTTCAGGGTCCCGGGTCCATCTGCATCACTAGACGGTGGAATATATCATCCAGTCTTACATATAAGGTTTTGTGATCTGTTTGGGTTGAGGGTGTGTATTAGTGATCATGGTGAGGTAAGATTTAATAGCTTTGGACTTTAGGATGAAAGCAGTATGAGCTTCTCATTGTTCCTGCCAGTGGGACACAAAGGTACACATCCAATCCTTGGCCTCTCAGCAGAGTGCACAGAGCAATAGTTCAATATTTGCTCATTTTAATTATGATTATAAAGGTAAGTGTGCAAAGGAGGTAGGCAGCTGATGAACTACTGACAAAAGAAAATGGTGTGTTTATAGGTAAGGAGAGAGAGAGACTGAATAAGCATGTTTGTGGTTGTGAATGAGCAAAGTGAAAGGGAGGTGAAGAAAGGATGCAGAACTACAGAGTATAAAAATTTGAGGAGACAGAGCTACTGTGAAGGTTTCAGAAAGAAAATAAGGGTGCACGTGTCTATCCATAAAAAGACCAGAATGGGATTGATTGACATTCCAAAAACTACTACCCCTTCCAGACCTTACTAATGTCTAATCCAGTCTCACAGTTTCAGAATTGAAATATTTTCAATTTTAATTATTCATAAAAAAATAGTTGTGTATCAAAATTCTACATTTTCTTTGTACCATTTGTGCAGAGGCAATCTGCACATATGTTAGATAGTAAAGGTATCCTTTTGTACATGCAAGAGCAACGAGAATATAACAGAAATGTCTCTATTAGGCCCACTAAGAAAATCTGGATCACATTAAATGTTTGCCTTTAGCTCTACCCCCAAGCCTTACCCCTGGCCCACCCCAAGCCCACAGCCTAATTTGGTGAGTACCTGCTCTTATTTTTTTCCATTTAAAGCACTGAGAGGCTTATTTATGAGCCCTTGCGTCACTTTTACGCCGCCGGTGCATCACTTTTTGTGATGCACCAGCGGCGTAAGAAATGTGCCGTGTTGCAACATATTTACAAAGTGACACATCTAGGTAGATGCGTCACTTTGTAAACCCTTGCTCCATATTATACCTGCGCCAGGTATAATGTATGCAGGGGGGCGTTCTGATGCAAGAAAAGGTCCTGGAAGCGATGCAGTGAAATCTATAAGATTTCACTGCGCCACTTCTAGGATGCAAATGCGTCAATATTTCACGCCTGCCTCATGGCAGGCGTAAGACTGACGCAGGCACATTTCACATGGGACTTGCCCATATGTAATGACCCACTGCTAGAGTTGCATCACTTTTGTGACACACTCCAGCAATGCGTCATTTTTGTGCCTACAGATACGTCAGAAATCCTGACTTATCTGTAACTCCTTGCGACATGATGTGTAATACTGTAAAGAAGACGTATCATTGGTGTCGCAAGGAGGGCGCACTGAAAAGTGACGCATCGCTATTTTCTCGCAGCGATTTGTCATTTTTCATAAATGAGGCCCCTGACTTTTTTGTTTTTCTCTCTTATGTTCTGGCTCAAAGTCTGATGAGGGAAAATAAGTACAGGTGCGCAAAAATGAGTGCCGGTGGGCCCCACATATACCACGGGCTGTAAATTAAGCATTGCCCTTCCCCTCCCTCCCTTTTTGATGGTACTGGTGACTTGCATAGTATTCTTTGAGCTCCCCATGTTACTGTAAACCACACAAAGGGTAGAGGTGATAATTCTGGTTGCCACCTATTTATTTTCTAGTTGTCTTTTTTTGTTATGTTTGCAGATTTATATAGCGCGAGCTTAACCGAAGGTAATTAGAGTGTTTTACACGAGCACCAGTTACGTTACACACATTCATTTTCTTTTATTTTATGGCAGGCACGGTGAGATTGAGTGATTTGCTCAGAGTCACAGGATGCTGAACCAACGCCGAGGGTCGAACCTGGTTCCCCAGCTCCAGAGTCAGCAGCTCTGGCCGTTAGGCCACATCCTCCCCCTTACAGGAAACAGAAACAGTGGAAGGACTTGCTTTTTTAAGTACATCATTGCCTGCCTTCTGAAGAACAGTCTGTTCTGAATGCATAAGTCATACGGGAATTTTTCACAGTTCTCTGGTAAAGTTATGCCAATTGCTCAGGTCGACTTAGCCTTGGGTTACCAAGAATTTGAGAGGCAGTCCCCTGTTGTCAATGTATTAGAGTGTCAGATTTGAAAGCAGAAAGTTAGGAGATCTAGTATTAGGGCCTCATTAGCACCCTGAAGGGAAAGAAGCACTGTCCGAAACCACAATAACTAACGAAGAGGAAACAAACAAAAACACAGACTGATGTCATGTTAGTAATTAAACTTAAAGATTGATGCCAGGTTAAGTTTTCCAGTATAGCCAGTGTTTCTGTTTCTCGTCATGATCTATGTATTGTCTCCTGCTCTGCACTACTCCACCTACTGCTTTAACACTTTCATGCCTTTGTCTCGATTTTGTTTTATATTTCTCCTTGTGTTTGCTCACTTCCCTCATGTCAAAAGACTTCTGCATGCCTTTATTATATTTTCTGTGATAATTAGGGTATTCTTAAGTTGCTCATTCTGTTTCTACCAAGTCATCATCCTATTTTTACTTCATATATTTTCCCATAACCTATCTGCACAGGAAGTGACATTCCTGGATTTCCATCATCCATCTGCACAGGTGACATTCCTGGATTTCCCATCAATTATCTGCACATTAAGTGACATCACTGGATTTCCCATCATCTATCAGCACTGGAAGTGGCATCTGTGGATTTCCCATTATCCATCAGCACAGGAAATGAATCTATCTCCCTCAGACTTTCAACCAGTTGTCCCATCTCCTGATGTTCCAAGGTGAACCTTTGCTTTTTCATAACAAATTGCCACTTATATTCCCACTTTTTCAGCTCCAGCACCTCAACTATATATACATTATCTCTCCTTCCTCCGGGCTCTCAGGGTCCTTTCCCAGAAGGTTTGGTGTCAGGACTGGGGGACCGCGAAATCGCTTTAGAACCTCCCAAGGATAACTATCCCAAATCAGTGAGCCCACTATGTTTAGAGAAAAAGGGAGTGAGAGAGTTATACTCTCTCACAGCAGATGTGCAGAACATTTATGACAACTCCATGGGCAATAGAAGGCAATAAGGAGAAGAAGGTGACACCGTAACACGAACTGGGATATTGGAAACAAGAAAACATAATCACTCTCACGGGCACCTAAACAGGCACAGCATACTAAGAACTTGTAAGCAGGAACATGACAGGGCTTCCCCTTTGAGATTAATCTGAATGTTGTCTCTCTTTCCAGGAATCAAGAACATTAGCCAAAGGTTCAGTGGTGGCTCATCCTATAAGGCGGAGGAGTGTCGCCTCACTGGTCAAAAGGAAAAGAAAGTGCCAACGTAACGTTATTAATGTTTAATTTTTCCTATCGCTGTCAGTGGCGGGGTGGGGCTGGCCACAACAGAGAGAGGAGTGGTTTGCATTTCCTAATTGCTCATGACCGTTTGGTCGGCCCTCTTGGGCCAGCCAAACAGTCATGCACACTTTGCATGTTCCCCACCAGGCTGCCTTACACAGCCTAGTAGGAACATGCATAGGCTCCCTGTCCCTGTCTGAGCGCCGAACCATGGCGCTCAGACCAATCACAATGCTGCATTGCAGCGTTGTGATTGGCTCAGGGGAGCCTGTCTGCCCGGGTGCTTCCTGCTGCCGGCTGGGACGAAGGAAGCTGAAGAAGGCGAGGACTGAGAGAGGCGGTGGCCAGCTATTCCAAGTAAGTCCTTTTCTTTCTTCTTTTTATTCCCTCTCGTCCACCTCCCAGCCCAAAGCCCTACCACCCCCACACAGTAGCAACCGCTACTGCACAAGTTATTTGAAAAGTCTGAATAGAAAACACTTAGTCGGACACAGGTGTTGTCACCTGTCTCAATACGTTATGTGAAGGTGAAATTCTAGTTTTCAAAGACACTGCAGAGTGTTATCTCTATGCTCCGTACTGTCTTCTGCTGATCTTGCTCAGCTGTACCTTGTTCATTAGGGCCCAGATTTACTATGGTTTTGCATCGGTAGTGCGTCACTTTTGTGGCACAGCCCCAACACAAAAACATTATTGCCATTTACTAAGTCATGCCAACTGACTTAGAGTGGCTTTCCGTCGTTTAGTAAATACAAAGTAACACAAGGCAGCGCATAGAGCTGCCTTGCGTTAGTTAGCATTGGGTATGCATTACATGGATGGAGCATGGGTGTTCCCATGCTTCTAGCCATGTATTTTGATTTTTTTTAAACACATTTTTATTAATTTTATAAGACATATAAAAACATCTCACAAAGCTTATTGTAATTACGTGTGAGTTCCATCTTACATCATAATGTAGTTAAACATAGTAATCTCAGGATGTCCATCCGCTCTAGCAATGCATTTTGATGCAAATACAGATTTACAAAGACTTGTAAACCTGGGTGTGCACCAAAATAGTGCAGCTATCCGACAAAGGCATAACGAGTAGGAATATCTTTATTAATTCATCCTTCTTACCGCCTCTTTCCATGTCTGCTACATTTTACAGCACACATAGAAAGAAGAATATGCCTCAAAGGATAGTTTTTGTGCAGCAAGATATCCCTTCATGCCCAAAAACAATCCTGCCCATACCGCAGGCACCCTTGCAGTACAGTGCAAGGGTGCCTGTATTGGCGCTATGCTGCACACAATGTGCGAGCACAAGAGAGAGAGAGCAGAAATGCTTCATATCTTTGCAAATATTTATATTCTGCTCTCTTCAGTGCATGCAACATGGTGCAGCAAGTTCTCTTGCTATGTCGCACTGTGTGAAATAATAATGACTATGCCCCTAGATGTATGTTTTGATGCTTCTAAGCTTCATGGCCCAGATTGCTGTTGTATGTGAATGTACTCTGTGGAAGTGAAAATCACTGTGCTATTGGGACGCAGCTGTCTACACCTGCATCAAGAGCAGGTGGGTCTGCTCCCAGTCACCTTTTTGGTCTTCACCCGGGTCCCTGTGCCTTCCTGCTTCTTCTCTTTTGAAGAACCTGGTACCGAAGTTGCCACTCTGACATATGAGGGTGAGAAAATTAAGTATCAGAAGGCACTTCCTAGGTGGTAAAGTGAAGGCAGTGGGTGTTGGATGGGTTAGAACATTTACATCTGTTTAACTGAGGTCCTCAGCACATGCAAGGATGTCCTATCAATCGTAAATATTGTACCACCTAATATTGACCCCATAATACTGTGGTAAAAGAACATCGAGGACAGAACATCGAAGAATACATTTTTGAAAGGTAAGCAAATATAGGGATATAGGGGAGTATTGATTTACTATTCTTAATTCCACATCTACATACCTTGAAGATATATGTATTGCGTCGGTATAAAAATGTGGAGTTAGGAATGCAAAAACTCTACTTACCTCTACTTAATTTGTTATCAATATTTTGTCCACAAAATTGTGTCCCATCGATATTCTGGGGTCGATATTCGGGTTAAACACCATCCGCATTACCTTGGAAATAGTGATACATCCAACACAAAGAACTTTCTGGTTCCACAGCCAAGGGGGCTTGGTAGTTTTTAAACAAAGAAGAGGTCTGTAGTCCAGTTCTGAACACCAATGGAAGGAATCTGGGAAGCTGTGGGGGAGAGAGGTCACAGTATGTCTGTGAGCAATAACCTATTGTAAACACTGCCTAAACAGCAGAATCCAGAAAGGTAAAAAAAAAAGATTCCATAAGGGTAAACTTGGCTCAGTTTGAGGTGATCAGCAAGACAGTCAAGAGAGACATGTGCTATGTACTTGGTATCAGAAGCTGACCAAACAACAATGCGGTTAAGACAATAAGGAACTCTACAGTCCAAAGCACGTTTAGTAAAAAGATAAATCTAATAAAAAATGAATTACAATGAAGAAGACTAGTAAAGAAAAAAATACAAATAGAGCAGAATCGTTTTGGTAGAATAAATACCCCTTAATCCATTTAGTTAGAAGTGGTGAAATGTAAAATAAACAAGTTCAAAGCAATGATTAAAAGTAGTTTTTTAGGGTAAGAGCTTTTGAACCATTTGTTGTAGCAGGTCAACTGAAAAGTAAGGAACATTCAGTGCCATAAGAAAATAGTCTCCTATAGGCAAATGAAAATAAGATGGCAGTAGTGCACAAGGAAAATTCACAGGAGAGCATAAGTACTCACAAACTGGGGTGATGTTTCTTACTTTAGTTGATGGATGTTGTTTCTCTGTGGTTATGCTGCTGTCTATCCACTATGCTTATTCCCTGGAGTCCTCCACTTGTTTGATCAGGGATGGTCCCAATAAATCCAGACCCCATTTGAAAAGTTGTAGAATTAGACCGACAGGGCAAATACTTCACCATCCAACTGCAGTTCCCCAACAGATCTGCAGGCTTCCCTCTCTCTCGATCATCTCAGCTCAAGGAACCTCAGGCATTATGACCCTCAGCATGAAAAGCCGACGCCACAGATGAACCAGACTCAAATACTCCTGGATGTCTGCTTAGAAAAGTGTCTCTCACAGCTCTTGAATTAAGTCCTGGGAGAAGAGATCTAGGCTAGAGTTTGGAACACCTTCCAGTTTTCGTTTATTCAGGCAAAACAAGACCCCTGCTCAACAAGAGCAATGAAGTTTCAAAGAAGCTCAGCACACGTCAGGAGCACCCCTGAATTTCATATCTTTGGGTAGGAATCAGCTGACGCTTCTAGATTCCAGCTGGTCATAGCAGATCCTCTAGCATAATCTATTTGGATTTTGTCTCTACCACAAGACACAACAATCCCATTAAATCATTTTGGTTGGATTTCTGTTGCAGTAACCACCCCCCCCCCCCCCCACACACACAATTTTGCCTGGCATCTGGTGCAACTTTGACTGAAATTGTGCTGGGTTCCTACTAATCAGGTTCCCAGCACCAGTGTTTTTCCGTAAACTTGTTAAACCATTGGCACAACTCCAGCCTCCTTGTAAGTCCCCAGTAAATGGTACCCCTGGTAGGTAGGGCATTGGAACTGAAGAGGGTCCACTAGGGCTGCAGCATGTATTGTACCACCCTAGGGGCCCCTCATCAAGATCATGCACACTGCCAGTGCATGCTGCGTGTCTTGGTGCAAAGAAAACTGATGAGTCGGCATGGCACACATCCCTGTGTTCCATGCCCACAGACATTGCATGAGATATAGATAAGCCACCCTCACAGCAGGCCTTGCAGCCCTAAAACAGGGTCACTATATCCCATGTGTGGACATATCTGCCTCAGTGGATATGACACTACAATCTCCAAGTGCATTCTTGGAATTTGTAAGTGGGGAAGCCATAAAGAGACCTTGGCTGGATAGTTGTCAATACAATTTCCCCAGTTCCATGATGTCATCACTATACCCACAGTACACCGTACTCACTGATGCCAGTGTTGGATTTATTAATTAATATACACAGAGGACACCTTAGAGGTGTCCCCTGAAAACTTACCAACTAGTAGTGGGGTTACTTACTGGTCTCAGCCAGCCTGCCACCACTAGACATGTTCCTGGCCTCCTGGGATGAGAACCTTTGTTCTCAGAGGCCAGGAACAAAGCCTGTTCTGGGTGTGGAGCTTCAAAGGCAATGCAGCCTTTGAAATTCAACCCAAACATCTCCAGTTAGTGGAGGATGCTAACTTCCCTGTCCTGCTCCACTTTTGGTGGGAGGACAGGCGGAAAAATTAGATTAGGTGTGCCCACATTCCGTCAGCACCACCCCTAAGGTGGGGCAGGTGATTTGTACCCCACTTTTCCAATTCCTCCATCTTGGGATGGAGGGAATTGGCCTATCAGGGTCAAGTTTGTGCCCCTTCCCACAAGCAGTGGACGCATAGAGGGTGTAGACAGCTTAATGGTAGGTAGCCCTTTAGCTACAACCTGTCACCTCCTTTAACACCCCTAAATGTAGTATATAGGTGGCACCGCATACCCTGAACTTCAGATTCAATGCACCTAAGAAGGAGAATGACAAAAAAGAGCTGTTGACCCAAGAACGGAGTACCTTCTGCAGAATGTTGGTGCCAAACCCTGCCTGCTGCCTCAAGAACTCGAGCATTGTGGTGTGCTGTCTTGCTCTGCTGCTGTGAGGCCTCCAAGAACCTCAGAGCACCTCCAGCCCTTCAACAATCGCCAGAGGACTTCCTTGGAGTAGAGCAACTACTCCATTGCAGTCCTCAGGCACCGAACGCACAGAGTCCATCTTATCGACTTGCTGCTTCCCGGCGATGCAGCAAAGACACCAGAAGCAGTACTCCATATTCGGAGGGTCAGATCTGCCCCTCCACCTAGTGAGAGGACACCAGGACCTACTGGAGCCGTGCCGTAGCAATACCCGGGGTACCGGCCCACCTGCATCCTACATCGAGACGGGGTGTCCAATCCGGACTCCAACTGCCCAGGAAGCAAGCACCGGTTGAGGGACATCGTCCCTGCTACGTGCTTGCCCCTGATAGCGAAGATCATCTTGATGCACAGAGCTCAGCTGTCCTACCTGCTCTGCACCTAGCCCGCCCAGCCTGGGTACCGACGCACCTCTTGTGGCCCTGAGGACCTTGCTTGGGGTCCCCCGGACTTACCTGTAAGGCCCCTTGTGCAGTCTGTTTTGAGGAAGCCACTTCTCCGTAGCGCCTGCTACCAACGACCTCAGCACCCTGCTCCCGCCCGAATCCAGGATGCTCCCAACAATCTGCTGGTGGAACATTAGGCCTGGCCTTGCTACCCTCATAAAATCTGAAGGTGAACTCCTGAGAACTAACTGTACTCTTTTCTATACATTTTTCTATTTTTCTCCATAGACTTCAATTGCGTGAGATTGCGCACAACTCAGTTATTTTCCGAACTGTAAAAATTCATAAGAAAATAAGTAACTTACTGTGAAGGATGTTCTTGGTCTTAAAAATTATATAAAAATCAGAGTTATTTTTTCAAATTGGTCCTGGATTTATTCTTGAGTGTGTCTCATTTATTGCCTCGGTGAGTTCCACAAATGCTTAGCACTACCCTCTGATAAGCCTAACTGCTCGCCCACACTACCACAAATAGAGCATTAGTATTATCTACTTTTGCCTGTGTATATCAATAAGGGTCTCACTGGACTCTCAGCACTGTGTACTTCATTTTTGTACACTCTATAGAGAGCCAGCTTCCTACATATTCCAACACTCATATCTGGAAAACTATAAGAATGTTTTACATTAGGCCCAGAGATGTTTGCATTAGAACAGATTTACATAGGTGCTCAAAATATGAATTTATGTCTGACACCAGGCCAGTGTTAGCAATATCAGAATAAGGGCCAGGTGTATTTAGCAGTCTCAAAACCTGTGATTTTATAAATCAGAAGGTTTGTGACAGCTAAATGTCTTTAACATTATTAATAAACCAATAATTCGATTTGGCAACAGGTTACCAAATCCCAAAACGAGTTTAGAAATTGTTCCCAAATCTCAATTTGGAATGAGCGTGTTTAGGGCATACCTTCCAAATTGCAATTTGGAATGACATGCATCAATGATTTGTGACAGTAATTTTGGTTGCATACTAATGATGGGTTATGGACTCCTCAAAGAAGGTGGTACCCCATTCACAAAGGGGAAGGGGTCAATTGGGCCCACTTCCCATTTGTGAATAGTAAATAAAGGTTTGTTTGGGAGTGGATAGTGGTCCAGTGGACCACTGCCACCTCTTAAACAAACTTATTTTAAGGTACATTTTTGTTCTTAAATGAAGACCCGTTTCCTTTAAGGAAAGCAGGCAGCATCTAACAAAAACTTGTACTTTATTAAAATGTGATCACAGACATGTTGGTATACTGACCCCAGCAGGCCACCATCCCTGTAGCTTCCAACTGGAGTGATTCACAATTTGCGACCATCGAGTTAGGACCAATTCCAAATAGTGATTTTGTGCTCTGATCTACTAGGGCATAGGTCGGGTCGCAAAACATAATTGTGTCACAAAAAGCTGGGGTGCAATTTGTGACCACTTTTGCAATCAATTTAGGGTACGTTTGGTCTCAAACCACTAATTTAGAATAGTTGGGTCAAAGACCAGCATGTCAGTTCTTTCTGTGCCTATAAAAACCACAAACCACATGAGATACTTACATGTGGGAAAAATCATCCTACTTAATAACTTCTACATGTAACACCTATGTAACTGGTCTGGTGTGTATGTATGTATGTATACATGTATGTATGAATGGATTTAGATGGTATTTTTATAGTAAGGGCGGTCCTGATATATTCTGGGATATCAGTCTAGTACTGCTACATTTAACTTGTTAAGCATCAGTTTCACTGTATTCTAAGTGACTTAGGCCTTATTAGCACGCTTTAGGCCACAAAAGAGCAACACAATCCAGGAGTCCAAAAAGTGATAGAATGAATACATGCCTTAGAGATACACAGTTACACCCATTAAGACTTATACAGGTGTTAGACTTGCTCTTGGAGACATAGTGGTCAATAAAGGTGCAACCCTGCTTGCTAAACCAGTAACAACTACTATCATTGTTTTATAGTCTGTGGCTGGCCCTGGAAATGCCATACACAAGCATAGCTCACATCCTGCTGAACACATTTATTGGACCTTACCTATTCACTCAACGCTTAATCACATCACACCACAGACTTAACATCTGACAGAATGTGTTCCTCCCAAAGCCCAGGATCAAGGACACTCTAGATCACCCTAATCTTATTCAACACCGGAAACTGGTGGCTTTAAATGAATCATCTAAATGCAGGAGCCCCACTCTTTCAAGATCAGCGGATAAGACAATTTTGGTGCGAACTTTCGGATGCTTCAGGATCAGTGCTTTATTTGGAAAATAATGGGTGCCGGTGCCCAAGGCTCATCTCAGAAACCCCCAAACTGAGCTACTAAATGTCGGTGTGGTGAATGCCAAGGCTTTGTAGTCTACAATCCATGCCAGGCCTGTTTATTCCACTATCAGACACGCATGCCACTATATCTCACTTGTGCAGGTTCCTGCTTTTTCCCTTGGTAAAGGTTTTTCATTCTTTCTCTTCCTCTATTTTTATGCTTTGTTTGAGTTCCTTCTTTTGCGCTCAATAAACGTCTGATGGAGAAAAAGTTGTGCTGATGGCCTCCACCAGCAACCACCGGCTCAAATTAAGCACTGTTCAGGAAACTTTTAAGTGCCAGTACATTAAAATCTTATACACACACACACACACATCCACACGCACACATACTATAAATGGAACAAACACATATCACAGTAAAGCATGGAAATAAATACCACTCACTCACAGGTTAAATTAAGCCGAGCAACCTATGTAAAGGAAAAGCATCAAAGTTAGCACCTCCACCATATCACAGGAAATCATCTAACAGTCTTTTGGGTCTTAAATTGTTCAGAACTTCTTCATCACTTTCACAAAAGCAGAAAATTGTTCCAGACGTCTCACCCTCCTGACTGAAGACAGCAGGAGCAATGTGCCACCTATACAAGGCCTAGATTGCTGTATTAGCCCATAATTAGTATGTCCTCTCTTAATCATCTCATAATAAAAACAATAGACTGACCACATTCCATATGGAATGCCCCTCCCATATCCCCATGTCATTTTATTCACAAAATAATATGGTCACATGTTTATACACTCCCCACCCTCATGCATGAACCATCTACAACCTCATCCCGTAACTAGTACAACCACTGTCCCACAGTTCCTCCGAAAGTGCATATCTATCAGATAGGGTAAGTCATCCATGTAAGCAGGTATGGAGGTGTCAGAACCCTCTCTGAGGTATAAACCACCAACAAAGTCAGAATCCTCTCTCAGAGGTATAAACTACCAACAAACTCCTGGAGGATCCAGGAGAACAAACTAACATGGGGTCTTCAAGGAAGAAGGTTCCCTATTGTATGCATGTTTAAAAGATCACAGGTAGGCATGGTGAAGCAGAAACACACAGAATCACAGGACCTTGAATACACCCGCCGTCTTAAGCAGGTACAATTCCCTATACCTTCTTATCTCCAATGATCTAAAGGTAAAGTGTACATGACTCAACCGGACATAATATCCACAGAAGTGCAGCTTGTCTTGGTATCTCCATACCGTTCGCAATCTTTGACAAGTTCCAATATTCTATTATTCTATATAGCGACCTAGTGAGCGTGCAGCGCCTACCCTATTCCCATATTAAGTAGAGCTGCTTAGTTAGTTTCATACACTATGAGTACTTTGGTAAATGAGACACATCAGGTCATGATTACAGGCAGGTCTTGACAAAGGCTGAGCAGCCATTTAGCAAGACGCCACAGAGGTGCACATTGTTAAGGTATTCTGTCATTGTTTCCTCTTTCACAGTAGCTTCTTGTTTATATAAGGCTGTGTAATAATTCTATTGTTAATGTTTTGCTGTTTTCTGACTCGCGGAGCACGTTTGCCTGTTCCCTTTCACTGACCTGTGTGGCCCTGTGACTCCTGGTGGTGCCGGCTTCGTGTTGGTTCCTGCATCTCCCTCCCGCTGTCGCCTGCCATCGCGACCGCTGTGTGGGGGGAGCGCTTGACGGGACCACAATACCCAGGATCCCCTGGGACACGGAAGCGGGACTATTGCACTTTGCGCGCCAGGAGGCGCTACTTAACTGTCCCCGCCCCCGGCAGAACGGGGGCTGTTTTCTGACTCGCGGAGCACGTTTGCCTGTTCCCTTTCACTGACCTGTGTGGCCCTGTGACTCCTGGTGGTGCCGGCTTCGTGTTGGTTCCTGCATCTCCCTCCCGCTGTCGCCTGCCATCGCGACCGCTGTGTGGGGGGAGCGCTAGACGGGACCACAATACCCAGGATCCCCTGGGACACGGAAGCGGGACTATTGCCCTTTGCGTGCCAGAAGGCGCTACTTAACTGTCCCCGCCCCCGGCAGAACGGGGGCTGTTTTCTGACTCGCGGAGCACGTTTGCCTGTTCCCTTTCACTGACCTGTGTGGCCCTGTGACTCCTGGTGGTGCCGGCTTCGTGTTGGTTCCTGCATCTCCCTCCCGCTGTCGCCTGCCATCGCGACCGCTGTGTGGGGGGAGCGCTCGACGGGACCACAATACCCAGGATCCCCTGGGACACGGAAGCGGGACTATTGCACTTTGCGCGCCAGGAGGCGCTACTTAACTGTCCCCGCCCCCCGCGTCGCGGGACGCGTGCGGGCGGCGCCGGGAGAAGCCCGGGACAAGGGCGGGACCGTCTGCGGGACCGTCTGTGGCCGTCAGAGGCCGAGGGAGGCCGGGCTGGGCCGATTCTCTTGGTTCCTGACACAAGATCTTCAATTGCAGCTTCGTATTCACAAGAGGACTGTCGAGATAACTCGAGGGAGGGGGCTTGAGGGCTACCCACTGTTTGGCACACTGAGCCCCAGATACAGGTATTCAAACTTCCAGTAGGGGGCCTGTCAAGGTGCATTGTTATTTGTGTTTCGCCTGTTAACTTGGGTTGATAGCGCCGGATAGTACTCATTGTAACATTTCTTTGGGTTAGTCCCAAGTGTCTTCTTGAGATTTGGTAGGTCAAGGAAGAAGATACACGACATTATAAGTTTGTGAGCCTGAAGTTGTAACATGGGCAAATCCAAAAAAACTCCAATTAGATCAGGGGGTGGAGTGAAGGGAACTTTGGATGCATTCATTACGCGAGCCGAATCCCTGTTGACGCACGAAATACAGCTAACAGTGCGTAGGCTGTCCCTTGATTCCCTTCTGGCACATAAACGCTCGTCGTTGGGGACAATATCTGAGTGTGTCACGCCAGGAGTAAGTACCCCAGCAAGCCAGGGACTCCCCGTCCATAGCGCAACCCAGTGCGTTACCACGGCACAAGTCCACACTAACACGCCAGTACGTGGGGAACGGGAGCCACTGATTTTGGAGGGGTCTGTAAACACCATCTACCAACATGAACTCTCCCCTGTGAGATTGGAGGAAAATTTGGTGGTAGTAACATCGGGAATTGGGGCAAAGGGAGACCAAGAGCAGGAGGGTATTACACCTGGAGGGGAGAGGGAGCCCAATGCATTAATAAGGAGGGAAAGGGAAGTGGTTACCCGCTCAAAAAAAGCGTTATTGGTGCCAGTTTCTCCCCTAGAAACAGCTGCCTCAGAGGTCACAAGGACCATGGTTAACTTACAAAGCAACGGGACCAACAAAAATAGAATAGATAACAAAGCGAAAAGAGGTGGGCCTAGAAAAGATCCCAAAGTTGTTGAGGACGGGACTAATAGGTCAGCCTGCCAACACCGTGAAATTCGCTCTTCTGTAAATGGGGCGGAATGGTCGCGGGAAATAATGAAAACATTAGAGGCCAATTTGGAAGCCCTTTTTGTTAAACATTTGGGTCCCTTAGTGGAACATATAAAGAGAATAGAGGAGAAAGTTAGTAGGCTTCTAGAACAGAATAGCGGTGAACCCCCAGTGCCCCCACTGAGTTCGAGATATGAAGGGTTAGGGACTGTACCTTGCCCTGTTAGTCCCTGAGAAAACAGAAGTAGGTTGGCAGGAAATAAGCGGAGTGTTGATCCCACTTCCAGTAAGGATAAAGGCACCCCCCCTATTATTGTGCCCCATAGACCACAACACGAGGGTAGTAAAAAAGGGCTCGTAGCAGCCAACAGCCCCCTAGGTGATCAGGTGCATTGTACACCGGGGCTGCAGACGTTGGATTTACCCCCAGCTTCTTGTCCCTATACGATAGTCTTGGTGGGGGTTCCAGCTCATAACCAGGATAGAGAAGAGTTCACAAGCTCCCTGATAAATAAGGTCAATCATTGGATGTATAACAATGTGAAGGAGTTTAAGCCACAGAGTAGCCACATCCTTATGGCAAGGAGGGTAGCCTGGGTTGGTCCCTCCGAGAAAAAGTTTGCAGGAGACTGCGTTATTGTTAATTTCAGACACCCCGAGCTGGTAAAAGAATTGCTTATTTCCAGTTACGGGGTTTTTGACAGAGGGACGAGCATAAAGATGCTCCGCCTGAACTTTTTTTTATAGGGACTACTCAAAAGAGTCAGGCCAAGTGACACGCAGAAGAGGGGAAATTCCCAATACAAGGGCCAACAGACTGGGTTCAGTATCAAACAGGTTCATTCCGTTGTTTGATGCGGCAGTGATGGATGAACTGGACTGACTGGCCCAAGGCGCGAACAGGGAGATTCCCCCTCTCCCAGCTAGCCCAATGCTAAGGGATACCGTGGGTCCCATGGGAAATTCTCTTTCATCCGTTATCCCCCCAAATGAGGTTTTGCTTAACCCCTCAGACAAGAGTATTGTATTGGCAATGAGTTGTCTAGCAGGACTATCTCCTCAAACACAGGCTATCTCAGTCAGGAGAGAGATAAATCACGAGGCTGAGGAACTTAGGGTGGTATCGTGGAACATCGCAGGGATCTCAACCAAATTAAAAAATAAGGAATGGTTGGATTTCAGTCAAAAATTCCACATTATCTGCCTACAGGAAACGTGGGAGACGGACAGTAGTGCCCCGCACCTAGAGGGGTATAAAATGTTTTTTGTTCCCGCCCGAAAATCTACAATGGGCCGAGCTAAAGGGGGTTTAATAACGTATGTGTCTCTCTCCCTACAAGGGTCCTGGGATGTCCTGGGCTGGAGCTCGGACAATATCCAGGGTATCAGTTATTGCAAAAAGGGCTTAAAATTTGTTTTGATAAACTTCTATAATGCGGGCCAATCAATGCAGAGGTTGAATGAGCTCAAGGACAGATTGGCAGACTTGCACGTCAGGGGAAATAGCCCCCCAAATTTGATTTTAGTGGGCGATTTTAATTGTCACCAATGCCCATATTTGAAATGGGGAGGGGGAAAATGGGACTCTTGTCCATCCATAAAGGATTGGCACTTAGAGCCCACAATGGAAGGCAGCGAACTAAATAAGATCCTGGGCATATATGATTTAGCCCCCACGATGGACTTAATCAAGCCCAGGAACTTTAATACCATTAATCCTTCTTTTAAAGGCAGGGGCAGGGATACAATTATTGATTTTATCTTTGTTTCACATCGTTTTAAATGTAAGATCATAGATTTTAGTATAGAAATCAGTATTTTTAGTGATCATAACCCTTTGGTGCTGTCCCTGAGGGATTCGGATTTACCTATGCAGCCAAGGATTAGGATGATGAGGGGAACACTGGAAGCAATAGACCAGGGCAGGCGTATACGTTGGACCAACATAGATGGGGAAGCATTTTATAAAAAACTAATTGCATCCTCAGAAAGTGGGATATGGAAGTGCTTAAATCAGGAAGTTGAGGGTAAAGAACTGATAAGCGCTTTTGAAAGTACGGCAAGGGACATTGATAGGTTACTGAGGGCCAAATCATCGCCTATGCCTAATCTTTCACCAAAATGGTTCGACAAAGCATGCTCCAGAGCCCAAAAAGAATTGAAACGGGCACTCAAAACGGTACCTAAGGATAGGAGTAGGATAGTGGAATGCAGAGCTCAATACAAACTGGCCATAAAAAAGAGGAAATACACTATCTACTACGAGGCCTGGGAGAATTTGAGGGAGGCAGCTGAGAAGAGAGACATGTCGAGATTTTGGAAGTTGATTAATGACCCCAGTTTCCAGGCACCGAACAATGAGAAGGTGGCTTGCCATGTCCTGCCTGAAGCATGGGTTTCTCATTTTAAGAACCTGTATAATCATGGCAGCCCCACTGCCCGACAAATTACAGATGTGGGCACTTTACCAAGCTCTTGGTCGCAGTTTACAGTGGGTGAGATTAAAGATGGAATACATGCCCTGACACGGAATAAGGCCCCAGGACCGGATGGGATCCCCCCCGACTTATTTTTGTCCCAGGTCGACCAATGGGCACCAATACTCACGAGAGTTTTTAACACGGCAGTTGAAATGGGAATGCCCAGGTCTTGGTCAACTGCTAGCATTGTTCCCCTATTTAAAAAGGGCAACAAGTGCGACCCTCAATGTTATCGCCCGATCTCACTAATTGACGTGTCAGCAAAGGTTCTAGGGAAGGTAATCCTAAACTGCCTAATGGACTGGGCAGAGGAAAATGAAATTATTACCGACACCCAGTATGGTTTTAGAATGGGCCATTCCACCTCGGACCAATGCCTTAACCTATACAACCTGGTGGCAAAGTACACCGTGGCAGGCGAGGGGACAGTCTTTCTAGCCTTCATGGACCTAACAGCAGCTTTTGACCGGGTTAACCGGGAAAAGTTGTGGGAGATTTTAGAGCTGTTAGGGGCCGATTCAGGTTTGATATTCATCTTAAAAACATTACATATGAACACAACAGCCCAGGTCAGATACAGTAACGAGGGGAATCTTACTGACCATTTCTCATGTACTAGGGGTGTGAGACAAGGTTGCATCCTGGCGCCCTTTTTATTTACGCTATATATAAATGGTTTGGACAAAGCGCTTGGAGAGTTGGGGGTAGATTGTCCTAGAGTGGCCAACAGAAGCATACCTGTCCTCTTCTACGCGGACGACGCAGTACTCCTGTCGCGTACAGGGAGGGGACTGCAGTCTCTTATTGATGGCTTCTGTGGGTTTATGGCAAATTTAGACCTATCTCCCAATTTAACAAAATCATACGTTATGGAAGCAGGAACAAGACCAACGAGGAATTTTATTTTTAAAATTGGGGGTCACAAATTAGAGAAGGTCGAGGTCTTTAATTATCTAGGGATCATTTTCGACAAACACCTCAATTTTAACACACTAATCTCAGAAAAATGTAAACATCAGTCGAGTACAATGGGCTCAATCATGAATCGAGCTACGAGATTAGGCCGCTGGTCACTGAACGAAATACTGCATTTATACAACTCAATTTGTTGCTCCAAAATTATGTATGGGAGTGAGGTTTGGGGATTCAGAAACACTTCCATGATACAACTGGAGGAAAATAAAGTTTCTTAGAAGGATTCTGCAAGTCCCTCAAAGTATACCGGCCCACATTGTTCACGAGGAGCTAGGGCTCCCTTACATTACTGACAGACTAAGTATTAAACCAATAATGTGTTGGATTAAAATTTGGACCAACCCTGAGGCTAGTCTAAGTAGAAAAATAATTAAAGATTGTATTAATAGGGACAAAGGACATAGGATACCGTGGCTTAAATATGTGAAGGATACGTTGAAGTGGCTGGGCTTTGCTAGTTATTTTGATGAGCCCACGTCCCTGACGCCCCAGTTAAAAGTAGTTATAAAAGCAGAATACCTCAGGCGTCTAGCCTGCGCCCGGGAAGACAGTGAAATACTGAAAGGGTCAGTGCGATCACACATATTAACGAAATCTGTAGCAGGTTTGGAACCTTACCTGGCGCAGATATATAATAAAAATGATAGATTTTTAATGACTAGATTCAGATTGGATCTTTTACATCACATTTTAGCTGTCCCCGCAGGGTTCACAAGAGATATTGGATCAAAGGGTCCGTGCGGCTGCGATCTGGGATCTCCGCAGGATACCCTCCATTTTGTATTCTTTTGTCCATTATATGAATACCCACGGGCAGATTTCTTAAAAACCATCCTAAGAGTGAATAAATTTACCCAGGTAAGGGTAGCACTCTTATACCTGAAACTCTCCTCGGAACCCCTTACTTTGTTTTGCACCGTGAACTTTTTAAGACTAGCTGCAAAATTAAGGAAGTCTAGATGTGAGGTGAAAGCAACTTTGCTTGTTGGGCACAGAGGGTCGGGTTCTATGACTAAAGTTGCCTCTTAAAACTTGTATATATATTTTGCACACAACAGTAGACATTACCGAGGATGTATGTAAATTATGAATTGTATGGTACAGTGCATTTGGGGATGTGTTATGATGTTTTAATATGTTATAGCTTTTTTTATAAGGTATTGTTTTAAACTGGCTATGATCATGCATTTTAAAGAATTTTATTGTGTTGGTATCTCGTACTCTATAGCTGTTAGCACCCTGCACTTTAAAATATTATGAATTCGCAGCCTCTTTACAAGTTTTCTTGTAATCTTGTTATTAAGGCCCCGGACAAACCCTGTAGAAATGACTTATTTTAAATATTTTAAGATCATTTGCTCATATTATTGTATTGTGAACTGTGTAAATGTATTGTTCTTTTCTTGGATGTTTCAATATCCGAATAAAGATATTTTGATGATGATGGTTAAAGATTCTTCTAAAGCACACTGAGGCATCTTGGCACTAACCAACAGATAGTAATTCTCGTCCCCACTCAAACAACATTCATACCTCATCAACCATTCCTACTCATGCAACAGTTCTCTCACACCATGCATGCTCAATTCTCATCACTCACACTCTTCGTACGATACTTTTGAGTGTTTACAATGTAGGTACAAAAACAAAGTAGTGTACAACTGGAGTAGCATGAGAAAAAACTTCCAAATGTTGTAAAATAATGAGAACTCCATATATTTATATATATTCTCCAATACATCCAGTATGTTGATACTTAATACAAGTGCCTTAATAGAACACTATAATGTCCGTAGTTATAATCATTTGTCATAGGCTTCTTAATATGTCGTTGACATTCTAATGCTCCAGTTGTAACCTGCGCCGACATGCGTTTCGGTGACTCCCCAGAATGGGGTTACTCCTTCATCAGGGTGCTCAAATGGGATGATCCAATAATAGACAGTGGAATGTAGAGGGGGGCAAAACAACGAAACGTATATATTGGGGTTCAAGAAGGAACTGCAAAAATATCAATTCAGCGGATGCCACAACGATGCAAGTGAATGATCAATCACAAACGTCAACCACACAGACCTCCCTGGGCGGGGAGACACTCACCTTGGCAGACATAATGTTGGTGATTTAAGATACAAGGATACAAGATAAACTCGGTCTCTACCAAAGTAACACTGACAAGAGCTGACCTCCGTAATATGGGCACTAGTGTGATGGAGGTAGAAGACTCTGTAACAACCATAAAGGCAGAATCGGCGATGATGATGGGCCAAGTCAGGGACCTGCAACCAACTACATCTGTCTTGGAGGCTAGACTAGAGAACTTTGAAAGTCACTCGAGAAGGAATAATGTCCGCATAATAAGGGTCTTGGAAAGATCAGAAGGTCCTGCTGTTGACCTCTTCGTAGATCTTATCCTCAAACAGCTACAACCCGGGGGCCTCTCTAACTATTTCTCGGTAGAACAGGCCCATCGTGTCCCAGGGACCTCACCAAAACCAGGGGCACCTCCGTGCCCAATAATAGCTTGCATCTTCAATTATCACTACCAAGATGCCATACTGCAGACTGCACGCACCGCACCTCCACTCCAGTACAAAAACACTACAATCACATTTTTCTCAGACTTCACACTGTAAGTCCAAAGGCTACACTGCAGCTTCCTTAAGGTCAAATGGGACCTTAGAGACTGTGAAATAAAATATTCAATGATCGTCCCTGCGAAGCAGCGAGTGATAGCAGATGGAAAGACCTGGTACTTTACCGCACCTAATGAGGTCTGGGATTGGTTGGATGGATGGAGAGTGGTTGGCTGTGCTGGACAACGATCAAAAACCAGGGTGACAATGAAGGAACTCCACGACCTCGGACAAAACACAAGCCTCAGGAGACCAATGTTAATGATAGACCTCCACTTGACACCTATCATTCTGCCTAGAGGTCCCATGATGCTTCTATTTTGACCTGCGGTGCAGAGATCGAGAACAATCCACAGATCGGTCACTGGTACTGTATGAAACTAAAGCCTTTCTTACATGAACATTGGCAATAGATTTCTGCCCACGCAGTCAGGATGACTGGAGATAAGAAACCTTTACATGGTGGCATACAAATTTGGTAACAATCATCCTTGTTCCTTTCAAGATGTGGTGGGGTGGATGAGTGACCATTTGGTGATTATCATAGCCTTCTAAAGGTTTTATTATGTCATGGGACAACAGGTACTCTGCAATGTTGGGTTTGTGTGCAGTTTTGAATCCGTCATGCAGGGAGGGTGGTTCGAATTGCTTTTTTTTGTTGACTTTTATGTTTCAATAAAGTTTCAATTGTATCATGGTAACATCCTGGCATTGACGCAGCTGTAGGAACACCATTCCGCACCCTCATCCAGAAATTTGGTCCATCCTGGCGCTAGATGGGGTCCCACCCCACTTTCGCTGTGCAACTACCCAGGATCACACCAACGGTTCCACGACCACTTGAACTGTCCCTCTTATATATCCACAACTCCGAAGAGGAGTTTAGGATCTAAACTTCTCCACTCCCCTTTCCTACAACATCTTCATGGCAGACACATTAGCAACACCCACTTTAAAAATAATGTCAAGGTATGTCAATGGGCTGGGAGACAAGATAAAGAGAGGAGTTGTATTGCAATATCTTAAGAGATATTTCCCTGACATGTCCCTACTCCAGGAAGCACATCTTAAATGTAACACTTATCGTACGCTAGGCAGGTGGGCACATAAAATGGTTGCCCATGTGGGATATCCAGTGGGCTCGCAAGGAGTTGGTATCCTAATATGTGAGTCGCCACCACCTATTATACAAAACACCCAGCCAGACACACATGGCTGCTATGTAGCTCTCTTGGGAAAGTGGGAAGGCCGGACACTTAGGGGCCCGATTACGATGGCGGTTGGACCGTAACAGAAGGCTCGTGAGTTGCAGTCCAACCGCCATCTGCTGCTGCAGTTCGACCAGCGCATTACAATGTGTGCGGTTGGAGCAGCAGGAGGAGGGACTGTACAACACTTTCAGATGGGCTCAAGAAGCTCGTCAGTGCATCGGAAACACTTCATAACCCCTTAATGACGGCAGCTCCGCCATCAGGATTATGATGTGGGTTTCCGACAGCCATTCCATGCTGGCCTTTCCGACAAGGAAAGGCTGTCGGAAATTGACATTCTGGGCCCAAACCAGCACCCCCTTCCCTCCTGGCCCTCCGCTCTGGGGCCTGGGAGGTCTCAACATATCTGCACCGTGTTGAAAACAAAAAGAATTTTCAATGGAAGCTTGTGCTGCGGACCTTTTCCGCCCACCGCACAAGCTTCCATTGAAAAATGGATGTTTAGTTGCATCCCAATATTGCGGTCGGAACTGCAAACCTAAGGTCGGGCGGTTCCCAATCCGCAACGGTGTCAGGAGGATGTGAGTTCGCCCGACATCGTAATAAACCCCAAAATGTAATCTCAGTATATGTGCCCCGGAGGCTCAACAGAGGTGCCTTCATTGATCTCAGTGCGCTCCTCCTTCGCCTTCCTGATCGTGAGCTGTTGATGGGGATTGATTTTAATGCTGCCCTGTGTGATAACATGGACCAGTGGCCATCTGAGCTGACCAGGTCATCCCGTAGACCGTAGACTGACTTTTTGGGGGAGCTAGGCCTTGCTTACACATGGCGCACCTATAACCTCTCATTACACAAATACACATTCCATTTGGGAGTCCAAAGTAGCCTATTTAGAATTGATACAATTTCACCCTATCCCACCAGCTCCCTCGCTCATGTAACTTTGCCACCTTGCTAGGAGTATTTCTGATCACTCTCCAGTCTGGGCAGTCTATTGCTTACCTATTCGAGGTGGTCCTTGGCGAACTGTGCTCAACCCCTGGTACCTGAAAACCCCAAGAATTCGTATGTCAATGGTGTATGTCTAATCTCCACATTTGCCTTGTTCACAAGCAATTAATTCCTTTTCAATAGGGTGTCTTTGGGCTTGTGGAGGTACGGAATTTCACATCTCATCCCCAGATGGAGCAGTGGATTATGGGTACAATGAGGCAGTTCATCAATTAATCTGCTGTGGGATAAATTTATGTACTAGTGTAGTGTTTTTTTTTTTACTTTTGGTTGTTTCCATCTGTATTCACATTTCTGTATGTCCGGTATGAATATTTAAGTTGAGCAAAGTGATAGGTTTTGTAAAATGAGACAAATACAATTAGCCAGTGCGACTTTAATATTGTCTTTCTAATTGTCAATTTCTTTTGGAGCAGACTTTATAATAATGAATCATATAAACTTGCATATGTTAAAGGTTGGTTGCCATCTATGAGGTTTGCTTTTCCTCGTGGGCTTAAAACGAATTCCTTTGTGCAAAATGCAATGCAGCGCGCGCAACGAAATTCGTTTTATTTATTTAAATGTGTACTTACCTCCGTTCATCCATATTCCGGTGTTTACATTTCCCCACACTGCCCCTCCTCCGCCCCGCCTCACCGCCCCACGGAAATTCCTCCACGGACCGCTACTGACCACACATACACGTTATACTTTTGGGGGTCTCCAAGTGAAACGTGATCGTTCACTACCCATTTAGTTATACCTTTCGGCCGAGCTCAGCCCTCAATATGTGCGCAAGCAACATTACATGGTAGAGGCCGGGTGCCACTCCACACCTACCACTGTATGGATACCTTGTGACTCTCCCTTCACTGACTCCACCCCAGAGACATTTTTAAGGCATGGGCAAAGTGTACACCGGCCCACTGCCTGAGTCTTGCAGGGGGCCCCATGATAGAGCTGACAGTCCTGTCTTGATGACCTTAATTGATTCTTAAACATATAGTTTTAAATACTGATTTCCTTCAGTGTATTTTAAAACAGGTAATCTGTGGGAGTTTATTACCGGCATTTTGCAGGGAAATGTTGTGTTTGAGTTTTTTCCCCACCATGCAGCATCCATAAAAAGTTTCTTTTAGATCGAAACAGGACCTCACACATGAAAAAATGGGAGGGGCGTCACAGAGATCATTGGCAATAACATTAGCAAGCAACTGCTGTAGTACACCAGAGAAAACCCTCATTACAGTTCCTGAATATAACATGGATGGAGACAGGGCCGGACTGGCCGTAGCGGCCACCGGGCAATCCCCCGGCGCGCTGCACAGGTGGGGGCTGGTTTTGGGCCCCTGGGGGCCGTTTTTGTTACAGGGCCGTTTTTGCAGCATAGCTGCAAAATCGGCCCTGTAACAAAATCGGCCGAAAACCGGCCCTGGCAAAGAGCTCGGCGGCACCCCCAGGCCCCGGGGGGCCGGCCGAGCACTTTGCCAGGGCCGGTTTTTGTTTCCAGTCCGGCCCTGGATGGAGCAGATTTAAAATGTGGGCCATTGTGCCTGGGCACTGTCCGTGACCTGGCCAAACAGGGCATGAAAGCGAAGTGATTGGACGATATATTCAAAGCTGTTCCGAACAGGTGCCCCAAAAATGCGTTCGGCCCAGGGCCCCCCAAATCCTTAAAATGTCCCTGCTCCGCCCTTTTTTACCTCACTTCGGCAATGTCTTTATTTTATGTTCCCCACAGTTACTGTTTTCCAATTCTAGCACTGGCAACTGGCATTTAAATGTGTCTGCTAGGAAAACTGCAGCGGTTCAAAACGACCTGCTGTTTCGCGTTATGCTCCCTGTCCACTGGTTCAGTCCATTATTAAGCAGCCCTGGCCCCTGTCTGTCTTTTTCAGCTCAAACTACTTGAAAGTAGAGAATAGAGATAACATCAATACAATGTGTTTTAAAAAGAGTAAATCTGGATTGATGCGTGGCTCTATTGGTTCAAACGTTATACCTGTAGAAGCAACCTACCAGAACTTTTTTTATTATTATTGTGAAAGCTTTTTGAAAGGCACTGATGCGGACTGCTCAGAGCAAAGCGGGAAAGTCTCTGGTGCTCCCCACAATAAAAAATTGCATATCTGGTGCATGAAAGCCTCTTGTTCCTTTGAATACCAGTAACTATGTGGCAAAGTGCTTTTATTTCCACTCCGTTCCATGTAAAATTGCAGCTAATGCAATGCGGAAGATAAGGGCGCGGAGTGGACGGAACAATGCGCTCGAAGAGGACATTGAAGCCGCCTGGAGTACTGTGAAATTACTACTGGGGCTGGCGGGCACATGCCTCGCCACGGCTGTCTTTTATTCTTTAGAAACGAAAATAGAGGCGACTGGATTAGCGCTCAGTACACAACGCTATCTAATGTTGGTCACGGAAACACGCTCCGCCCTCTTTTTGCGCCGTCCCGCACGACACGCATATGACGTATCTGTCAGAAGATTTCCTCTCCCCTCAGCCAGTGTGTTTTTAGCTCAGCCCTGATATTTGTTGCTTAAACTTTATAACACGATGCTTTGATATTTGTTGCTTAAACTTTATATCACGATGCTTTCAAAGTATGTGGCTGGCGAAGGAATAATTGGGAAATGACAGTGGGTTATTTGCGGTTTGTAACAACGATAACAAGTTTCTAGGAGCTCAAAGGGAGCTTCATGCTTTCCGTGCTGTCTTTGAAATTTTTTACAATCTCCTCATCGAAAGCAGGTCAGTTTTTCTCAAAACAAAAGAGGGAACAGTGGTCTGAGACTTATCCATACTCACCAGTGCAGACAGCAAATCTGAAAATTTGTGCCTTTGTTGCCATTGGTCAAACCGCCCTGGTTTGTAGGGGCACATTCAATGAGGGTGCGGGGGCAGGGCAGCAGTGCTGACAGGGGCCATGCACCCATTTTCACAGCGCACTTCTAGGTACTGTTGAAGACGGTCGGCTGCTTTTAGGGTTGAATAGTTTGAAATATGGTCCAAAGAAGAGAATGTATTTAGGCTACTTTGAATATTTGAATTAGGTAGTGCTTAATTTGTAAAATATTAAGTGCAGGTGCTCACATTTTTTAGGACGACACACCCACTTCCCAAGCTCCACCCATCTCCTTTAATGGCCCCACCCACATCCACAAATCGCAACACATCCACAAATCGCAACACATCAGAGCCACCTCCTCACTTCTTGAGTTCTGCAAGAAGCTGAATACATGGCTCTTCATATAAGCACCTCGGGACCTCCCACTTACACACCTATCCAAGCACCTGGATATCCTCTCGGGTGATTAGTGCACTGTAGAAATCAATATAACATTTCATAATATATCTTATGGAAAGCCTATGACAACAACTCAAAAGTTAACTCAAATTAGAGAATGTGTGTACATCTCAATATGCAATTTTTGGGAAACTCAATTGAGGACTTGAGGCAGCCTTGCAAACTAAAGAAAATGTGCTTGTACTGTGCTGTTTAAAAGAAAGGAAGGGATGGAGGAATAAATACATTAAAGAAGTCAGTAACAAATGCAGGCAGGAAGGGGGGTACTGGAGTGAGGAAATAATTAAGTAATTGATGAAAAAAGGAGGAAATAAGAAAATAATGTGAAAGGAGGAAATGATGGGATAGAGGGAGAAGGGAAGTGAACGATGTGTGATGGATGAAAAGAAAGACGAATGGAGGAAGAAAAGCAAAAGGAAGGGTTAAAAATACGAAAGGAAGAAATTAAAGACGGGGTGAAGGAAGGAGCAGGAAAAAAAGAAAGTAAAAAATGAATGAAGGAAGAAGGAAATAATACACCAAGGGAGGAAGGATGGTGAATGAATACGGACGGAAGGGAACAAGAATGGAAAGAAGAAAGGAGGCATGGAGGTACTGGGTCAAGGAGGGACACGGGGAACAATGACAGTGTAATATTGCAAAGAAATTGAAAAACAAAATATTAAAATGCATTTCTGTGTCCTTAACACACCATGTATGTTTGTAAAGCACATATTTACCAGAGAGGGTCTTGACACCGAATTAAAAATGTTGTTATCCAACTCAATGGCACTAATTTTATCGACCTCAGAAAGAAGAAAGACTGAGTGGCCACGCCAAGATTTAAATTTATGTTCCAGAGCTCAAACATGGATTCCTGGAGTGGATATAAAGATATGTGCAAGAAGGAAAAATATAAAAGGTAGAGTGAGGAAGTAGGAGAGGTCTAAAGGCAAATATAAATATGATAGACAAGGAATGTGAAGAGAAGTGGGGAAAGCAGAGATTGGGAGTGCGTGATTGGAGTTGAACATGACGAGAATTAAAAGTGGAAAGAGGAGAAAGGCAAGGGAAGAAGATCAGACAGCTGGGAGCACATGAAAGGAGAGTGGAAGGCAAAGAGGGGAAGGTAGAAAATGAAAAGCAGTTAGTTTGGGGAGGCGACAATTAAGAGAAAACGCGGACATAGGGCAGAAAATGAAGGGAGAATGGAGACAAGGGAAGGAGTGAGATGTGAAGGGGAGGCAGAAAAGCAGATACTGAGGGAGAGCAAGAAAAAAAGTACACCGCTGCTTTATTAAATATGCAGTCATTAATGTTGTAAAGTTGAGGGGTGACAGGGCTGAATCATTCTTGGGCCTGTCTCATCAATGCATAGCTGTGCTGTCCAAGACACACAATAGTGATTTTTTTAACTGTGTTAAGATTTTATGACATCAAAAGATGTTTTGTGGAATCACAATAGGTATTCTTGATAAAAGATAATAAAGTATCAGTTATACCATCAGGATTAAGCTTTGATAGAGAATCAGGCTCTTATGCTTCAAATAAATACTTGTATTACACAATCAGGCTATAAGTCACCCACAGCCACCTATTTTAAAATTAAGTCAGGCACTCAACTCCATTCAGAGATGCTTCTGCATGCTCTTTTGAACTAATAAAGCACAAAATTCAATGGAGTCTGCCCTGCTGTTGTTGAGATGAGAGCATATACCCCCCCTCCCCTTAAACCTCCACCTTAAATGTAATTGCCACATTCCTTGCACTTTGTAGGGTGCCGCCGGATTGGTGTCTAATGGCACCAATGCTATTTTAATGTTCCGGCCGGTACATAAATAAGCAGAATCGCCTAAAGCCAGTATTTTTAGCCCTTATCTGTACATACTTTAAGAGCTGAGCGCTGAGTTAAGGATCCGTGACTAATAATTAAGTAATAAAAGATAAGAGACAGGTTACAAATGAATAAATACAATTTTGTGGGTTTTTTTTTCCGTTTTATATAGCGCGAACTATACCCGAAGATATCGGGTATCAGAGCATTTTACATGAGCTCCAGTTTCGTTACACAAGGACACATCCATTTTTGTTAGGCAAGGGGAAATTAATTGATTTGCCCAGAATCACAGGATGTTGAGCGGCGTTGCCAAGACTCAAACCCAGTTCCCCAGCTGCGAGGTCGACCGCTCTAGCCGTAAGGCTACATCCTCTTCCCTAAAGTTCTATTTAGTATCATGTCGGGGTTTTTGCAGACTCTTAAAGACAGCAACAAATGGTCGGTATTTTACTCTTGGAAATGTTGCAATCCACATGTTCTAATGAAGACTCCTCCCCCTATTCATGCATGCTAATTTTGTCTTAAGTTAGTATTTTGACTGCACCACGAAGGGCAAGATGGCGTCTGGGTAGCGGCCACTTACCGCAGCTCCGCCGGTTCGGCTCCCGAGTCCCGAGTCATGGAGTATGGCGCTCCCGAATTGAGGATCATTGAGCGGTGATGAGAGACATAGACATCGCTGATCTCCTTTCCGTATGGAGTGGCTTTTTTCCGCAACTGTTGTCTCCCTCCCGACCACTGCACTCAGGGGACGCAACGCGAAGTGCTCGATCGCACCCTCTCGAGCCTCCCGCACAGTCAGTCGGGCGGCTCAGACATCCTCGTTCCACTCCGCCCTGCGACGACAGCGCTGAACGCTGCCGTGCTTTGTGACGGCGTTATCGGCAATCCACGGTGCTCTGGCAGTTTCTCAGGACGCTGAGAAGAGAGACCGGAGAGGCTGCTATCGCTCCTGGACCAAGCGGAAGATACATTGTATACTGCTCTTACGGAATAGGCCGGAAAGCCAAGTAAGGATGGCAGGGCGTTTAGGAAAAGACATTAAAGCTAAGGGCAGCCTGATTAACTCAGAACAACGCTCATAAACTGCATTACATCGCCCAGAGACACGAGAGCAGACAAATAAAGATGCTGAGAGAATTAATCTGGCCAAACATTCTAAGCATATGAAGCAAGCTAAGCCAAATTTAAAAAATGTTAAGGCGAAAATTGCTAACACTGCTAACACTGCTCAAATTCGTAATGCACAACCGCTAATTTCAAACATGTTTGGCCCAGCAGTTTTACAAAATGAGTGGAAGCAGCTCCAGCGGTTTCACCGGATCATCTTACTCTAACTGTTCCAACTACTCTAGAGCCACTTTCCGCAAACATCAATGACTCCGTGGCCATTCCTCTAGATATGACAACAATATTGGCAGCAAGTCTCCCCGTGTCAGTGACTAATTGGGGATCAGAGGAAATGATGGTAATGTCCAGTCAGAAACTTCTTTATTAGAATTACCCTCGGATTCAAGGATGCCAGTCACAGAATCCCTTATAAATTCAATGGTTTCGGATAAAACTGCCACAAATATTAATACTACGTGCTCTCAAAATGTATTCACATCAGTAGGCTATATAAGCACTCCACCAGATAATCTTAATAACTTAGGCAACCTGGATATGTCAGACATCACTGGGGGAAAAATACATTCGGTCACAGATGAGTCAGAGTTATATCAGACCGGTATTTCAACATCCAGTGAATCCGAGGATGGGGGAAAGAATCAGGACTGGGGGGCTACTACCGACTCAGAGTTTGATTCAGAGGCCCCAGGGCTGATCGTTGTACGGAAAAAATAATCATCAGGAAGTAGATGGCGGAAAAAGAAAGCATCACAAAACAGACAAAAAAGCATGGAGTCTACGGAACAAGGAAGCAGTGCTGAGCTTAGATGGGATTACTCTTCTTCTCAGTTTGCCACTCCCTCGGATTGCACCATTCGTTCGGGTGCTAACCTTTCAGCTATACCCGAACTGGGCAGTAAGAGTTCTGAAATCTTTAAAAATAAAGAAAAAGAGCCCACTTTGACAGAAGTCCTACAGTCAATCAAGGGCTTCCATGAAGAGGTAAAGTCGGACAATCGTAAGAATCAACAAGCTACACAGAAACTACAGAGAGCAATCAGAAAAGTTGGTCGCACTTGTACCGAAATTGTTGACAGAATGTCGTCTGTTGAAGTGCACACAGAGAATCCGGCCATACATTTTATTCTTTTCCACACAATAGGTTGGTAAGATTAGATTTTGTCTTTGCATCTCATTCACTTCTTAGATTATGCTCAATTGAAAAGACCCCACGTATCATTTCTGATCATAATCAATTAGTGGTAGAAATAAAGGGGGTCATAGGTGGTACTAGAAAATTGTCTAATTGGACTTTTGAACGATCCCTTCTTTTAAATGATAATTATTGCAAACATATGAAGTATTGGATCCCACAATTCATCCAGGACAACTTAGGTAGTACCGGGATCGAGGTCGTTTGGGATGCATTAAAAGCTGCAATCAGGGGAGAAACGTTGGGTTTCTCTTTATCCCTAAACAAGTGATAAGCGACAGTTTGTGAACAATTTGCAAGCCCAACTGGCAGCCGCAGAGGAGAATTTAATTACTGCCATCATAAATGGTATTGAGCCTGCAGAAGCACTCGCCAAAATAATGTCGGTAAAATCACTCCTGCTAGAGCAAATCGCTAAAAAAGCCGCGGATAGATTATCAACTTGGGGGGTGGAAGCATATGAATGCAGCGAACAAGTTGGGCACCATCTGGCGGTTAGAGCAAGACAAAAGTCTACCCGGAATATTATTACAGAAATTAAAGACAATACTCATAAAATAATTACAGATTCCGAGGGAATTCGAAATGTATTTTTTTCCTATTATCAAAATTTATATAGCGAAACTAACACAGCATCGCTTCAAGATATTAATGTATATCTTAAACAAATGTCAGCGTTACAGTTAGCCCAGGAGGATCAGGAGCTACTTGAGGAACCTCCCCAATGGATAGATATTTTATTATGTATTAATAGTCTTCCCAATGGAAAAGTTACTGGCCTGGATAATATTCCTCTGGAATTCTATAAAAAATTCTCTACTGAATTAAAAAAGGTTATGCTGTTATTATTTAATCATGTATTTGTGGGGGGGAAGCCACCAGAATCATGGTCACAATCAAAAATTATTATCATCCTGAAAAAGCATAAATCTCCTTTAGAACCAGCCTCCTATCGTCCTATCACACTAATCAATGTAGACAGTAAAAAAAATTCAAAAATTTTGGCAGGTCGACTAGCCGCGGTCTACATAAAATAATATCACCATGGCAACGTGGTTTCATTCCAGGCCGCGGTACTATAGACCATATTCGGAGAGTTATAGCATTGTTTGACGCTGCTCACATATCCAAAGACCCAATAGCACTTATTCTACTGGACGCAGAAAAGGCCTTTGACAGGGTTTCCTGGTCCTTTTTGTGGGAGACCCTGTCAAGAGTTGGGATTGGCCAGGGATTTATACAGGCTTTTAAAATGTTGTATATTGAGCCTACTGCAAAACTACTTATAAATGGCATATTGACAGATACATTTAAAATCACTAGAGGTACCCGACAGGGTTGCCCGAGCTCGCCACTTTTGTTTGCTTTATATATAGATCCCTTTTTACGTTTACTGGAAAATAATGATAAGATCAGCCCTATTATCAGTCATGGTTGGGTATCTAAAGTCTTGGCCTACGCTGACGATATAGCTCTAGTGACAACGAATCCCAGAACATCGATGAATGAGTTAGAAAAAGAAGCGGAAAGATTTGGAGTTTTATCGGGATATTCACTCAACAGGTCAAAAACTCAGATTATCTGCAAGAACGTCAGCATGGGCATCGATATACGCCAGGTAGAAAAGGCTACCTATCTCGGTGTTGATATTCTGTCCAATGTGGAACGCATAGCTGAATCCAATATAGACCCCCTGATTAAAAAAATTAAACCGGAATTAACCCGTCTATGTAATTTACATCTCTCAATAATAGGCCGATGTAACTTAATTAAGATGCTTTTCTTTCCTAAATTTCTGTACTTCATAAGAGCTATTCCGTTAGAATTTACCATCCCTTGTTTGAAAGGGATTGAGGATTTAGTTTCTCGATTTATATGGGCATACGAAAAGCCTCGGAGAGCTTATAAGTTTCTCTCCCTACCAAGGGAAAGAGGCGGGTTGGCACTCCCAAATATAAAACTTTATTATTGGGCAACAACTATTCTTTATAATTGAACTCTTTTTAGCAACAAGTCTGCAGGTAGCTCCCTGGGAGACATACCCACCCCAATAGAACTTCTAATGGGCAGGGACGCATGGGGATGGATTTGGAGATTTCTACGACTCACATTACAAGAAAGTTCGCTTAAAAACGCTCATTCCCGGATTTAAAATCATGAAATCAATTCGTAAAATGGTAGGCCTGGGTCGTTTAAACTATTATACTCCAATCTATAATAACCCCAATTTGCCAGAAATTTTTAATGATTTAATAATTAAAAAATGGCAAGAAAAAGGTTTATTGAAACTGGGCGACTTTTACTCCCTATCTGAGATAATCTCATTCTCAAACCTTAAACAAAGATACGAACTGGACTGGAGAGATTTCTATAAATATTTACAAGTACGTGACTTTTTGAGGAAAAAAGGTGGTGGTCCAGCAGGATTTATAAGTAATACTCTAATAGATAATTTCGGGGGGGGGGGGTAAATATTTAACCATTGGATTTCTATATAGCTCTCTTAATTCATTAATGTCGGACGATTTGATATTGCGTGCTAGGAAATGGGAAGAGGAAATTGACATTTCGGAAGATCTATTTTTTTATTCAATCGAATTAGCACTGAGTTTGTTAATCCCGGCGCGACTACAAGCCCAGTATTATAAATCCTGCTTCTCATTATATTATACTCCAAAAAGAATTGCGAAATGGGGGACAGGGAAGGGGACTTTCTGCCTTAGATGTTCCTTCTACCAGGCAGGTCTCAGTCACATGTTTGCTTCATGTAATAAATTAAGTAATTTGAAACAAGAGATCACATATTTTATAAGAGAAATGCTCGGAAGGGACTTTGATCTTTCACCTTCTCTAATTTGCCTTGGGGTGGATAAGGAGAGCCGAGGAAAACCGGGCGAACAACTGGTCTTCATTTGTATGGCAATATATCAGCTTTGTTTAGCATCAGCTTGGTTAGACGCATCCCCACCAGGATTTCATCAATGGTTAACACGTTTAATATCTAATTATAATTTTGAAAAAGCTATTTATCAGAATGGAGGGATTCATGCTCGAAGGAAAGGTATAAGAATATGGGAACCACTGGCTATATGGCTCAAGAGGTAAATACATTTAATTTAACTTGAGTTAGCTTTTGTTAGTATTATGTATACAATTCCTATGTCCAACCCCGGGGATGGGAGGGTAGGGAGGGGGATGAAAAGTTTATTAAAAATAATGTGCATATTGTATAGCGTGAGATTTAATCTTATATTCACTGCATTAATATATGTCTTAATGTATATATGTCTGTATGTATGTAATACAGTATTCTAATAGTAATCATGCACAAAAAAATAAATAAAAATTAAAAAAGAATTAAGTTAGTATTTTGTCTTAAGATCAAAACTTAAGACAAAATACTAACTTAAGACAAAATACTAACTTTACTACTACTAAATGCCTTCTGTGAATACCAAAAGTAATACGTTTAGGATATTGTCTCAGATTAGTTCTGTGAATCGGCCCCAAAACCTTTTTTTTTTGCTCTAATGTCTTGTATCCATACATGTCAACGCCCAAAATAAGCGTGATATGTGGAAGCCAATCACCAGGAAGGTGCTGTCCCTGGGAGTCCACAAGTGGCGCAGCATCTATTGCTGTAGAAGGTGGGAGGACATACAACGCTGGACCCGGAAGTCAGCTAAGGTCCAGCTCAGTCAGTCCTCCCAACATGGGACCAACACTACTAATGGCCCGCATTCTAGCAGTGGCCTATCCTGAGCTTGATGAGCCGTTGAGGGCCCAACAGCAGCAACAAGGGGGTGAGTTATTGTCAGAGTTTCGCTTTACATGACTCCTTTTTTATTACAGTCAGGATTTTACTATTAACAGTAAGGGTGACCCATGTCCAATGCGTAGGAAAAGTTCCTGAAGGTGTATGTTTTGTGCAATGTCTATGATGAAGTGCTTTAGATAGCAATTGTTTTGGAAAGGATCCCACCTTATACCTGTATACACCCTACGCACTATTCTGAGCAGACATATGCCTGCCCAAACTTCACATATCCATCATGTACTGTGTTGTACTGAGAGACAGTTGTACCAAACAGGCCATTAGTGTTTATTGTGTCAGGTGTGATTGATTTGATTTTGATTTGATTTGATATTTATAAAGCGCAGCATTCGCCCAAAGGCATCAAGGCACTACAGACCAGCCGTACATACCCCGGAAAATAGAAAAAGAGAGAGAGCTCACCGCTAGACTGTGAACAGCCAGGTTTTGAGGGCTTTTCTGAAGGGGAACAGAAGGGGGATAGATCTGAGAGCAAGGGGAAGGGAATTCCAGAGTTTGCTTGCTGCAACCGAGAATGCCCTGTCCTGCCACTTCTTCTTGGTACCGACAGTTGCATTTGGAGCAAAGAACATAATGGTCTGCTGGGAGAGTGGCAATTGAACATAGTCTTCAGCCTTGAAGGGTAGGGAGCATACAATGATTTATGAACCATACAGAGAGATTTAAAACTAATGCGTTGTTCAATGGGAAGCCAGTGCAGGCGTTCTAGACCCTTCCTGGCAGATTGTATTCTGGGAATGTCCAGAGCATTCTGCAGTACCTGAAGTTTGTGCTGCAAGCTCTTATTAGCAGCCAGGTACAGAGCATTACAGTTATCAAGTCTGGACATTACCAAGGCCAGTGCTACCTGTCTCCTAGCTGATCGTTGGATAAAAGGGAAGATTTCTTTAACATCCTTATGAGCCAGGAGCAAGTAGGAATGGTGCGATTCAATTGGATATTGAAAACTGAGTTCAATATCCATCAGAACTCCAAGGTTCTTAGCCTTTTTGCTCCGGCTGGACAGCATCCCAAGGATTGAGTCCAACAGCTTCTGTTCCACTTGGATACCCCTGATCCAAATATCACTTCAGTTTTCTCCCCATTAAGTTAAAAAAAGTTAGCAGACGTCTAGTCTGCCAGTCTGGTCATACATCCAAGGACATTTTCTGACAATGAGCCCAGCCCCTTAGGGATGGTAATCATAATCTGTGTATCATCTGCATAGGACACCACCTCCAATCCAAAGGAATGGACCACAGTTGCAAGGGGTGCCACATACAGACTGAAAAGAGTAGGGCTCAGAGAAGATCCCTGCGGGACTCCACAAGGTAGAACATAGGAGTCCGAGTGAAAGGATTTTAGATTCACCCTTTGGGATCTCCCTGTCAGAAATGAGGACAGGAGGGCAAGTGCTAGATGTGAGATGCCAAGACTCCGGAGTCTGTCCAGCAGCAGAGTAGGAGAAACGGTACCAAATGCTGCTGACAGATCCAAGAGGATTAGCACTACCCCCTGTCCTTCAGCCACTGTGCGCCTAATGTAGTCAGTGGCTGATATTAAAGCTGTTTCTGTTCCATGATGCCTCTTAAATCCAAACTGTGAATCATTAAGCCATGATTGATGTTCTGCAGTTTCCACGAGCTGCTTATTAAGATGCAGCTCCAGGATTTTTGCAAGGAAATGGGACTGTAGTTTTTGCAGTCCCTAGGATCAAGATTAGGTTTTTTCAAAAGAGGTCTGATAATGGCCTGTTTCCAAGTATGGGGATAGATTCCGGATCGAATGATATTATTCATTAACTCCTTCGCTGCCAGGCCTTTTCCCTCTCCTGTGCCACGCCCTTTTTTGGCTATTTGGGGTAGTGCGCGCTGAGGCCCCAGTAACTTTTTGACCACATAAGGTATCCACGCCAAATTTGCGTCCTTTTCTTCCAACATCATGGGGATTCTGAAAGTACTCAGGGTTTGTGGATTCCCCTGGAGGGGTCACAGAAATGAGCCAAAATAGAGCAACATTTAGGTTTTTGGGGGGAAAATGGGAAAACGGGCTGCAAATGAAAGCATCTGGGGTTTTCCCTGCAAATGTTATCAAAAAAGGGTTTGTGGGGCTGAAATCACTATTTTCCCGGATTTTAGGGGATACCAGACTTTTGTAAAAAACCCAACATTTTTTACACAGTTTTGGCATTTTTCTGGGAGATAGCCTATTTTTGCTATTTTTTGTGCTTCCAACCTCCTTCCAGTTAATGGTAGAAATGGGTACAAAAGCAATAATGGATCCTGGAAAGCTATACATTTTAGAGAAGTAGACAAAATTCTGAATTCAGCAAGGGGTCATTTGTGTAGATCCATCAAGGTTTCTTTATAGAAACTAACAGTTAAATATAGGATAAATTGAACATTTGTTGAAAAAAAAACCTTTTGTGTCAATGTTTTCACCTGTAACTTCTTCTAATTTAGACAGCTCTTTGAAAGCAATATACCGTTACATCCGCTGGACCCTGGTTCTGCACCTGCGCGCCATGAGAGGTATTTGACCTGTTTTAATTAAATTTTGGCAGTCCACTCGGCACCCCGTTACACTGTCCTGCTCCCTGCTGACGAGAGGCAACTACCTCGAAACACGTGTCCAGGGATGGCTAAATGCAACACATACTGTTTTCTTTTTACACATCGTGGCATAGGCGTACCCGCCGTCGCCACTACATTCACCACAGTCCTTTGGGGCAACTTGCTGGTGTGACGAGCAGTGTGCGACCAACTTGTGTTCAAATTATTACGGCTCCCGTGAGCTAACGGGCTGACGAGCCCTGGTTCTGCACCTGCGCGCCATGAGAGGTATTTGACCTGTTTTAATTAAATTTTGGCAGTCCACTCGGCACCCCGTTACACTGTCCTGCTCCCTGCTGACGAGAGGCAACTACCTCGAAACACGTGTCCAGGGATGGCTAAATGCAACACATACTGTTTTCTTTTTACACATCGTGGCATAGGCGTACCCGCCGTCGCCACTACATTCACCACAGTCCTTTGGGGCAACTTGCTGGTGTGACGAGCAGTGTGCGACCAACTTGTGTTCAAATTATTACGGCTCCTGTGAGCTAACGGGCTGACGAGCCCTGGTTCTGCACCTGCGCGCCATGAGAGGTATTTGACCTGTTTTAATTAAATTTTGGCAGTCCACTCGGCACCCCGTTACACTGTCCTGCTCCCTGCTGACGAGAGGCAACTACCTCGAAACACGTGTCCAGGGATGGCTAAATGCAACACATACTGTTTTCTTTTTACACATCGTGGCATAGGCATACCCGCCGTCGCCACTACATTCACCACAGTCCTTTGGGGCAACTTGCTGGTGTGACGAGCAGTGTGCGACCAACTTGTGTTCAAATTATTACGGCTCCCGTGAGCTAACGGGCTGACGAGCCCTGGTTCTGCACCTGCGCGCCATGAGAGGTATTTGACCTGTTTTAATTAAATTTTGGCAGTCCACTCGGCACCCCGTTACACTGTCCTGCTCCCTGCTGACGAGAGGCAACTACCTCGAAACACGTGTCCAGGGATGGCTAAATGCAACACATACTGTTTTCTTTTTACACATCGTGGCATAGGCGTACCCGCCGTCGCCACTACATTCACCACAGTCCTTTGGGGCAACTTGCTGGTGTGACGAGCAGTGTGCGACCAACTTGTGTTCACATCCGCTGGACATTTCTGGTTGTGGGGATATATAGGACTTGTAGGTTCACCAAGAACCCGACGAATCCAGAGCCAAAAACTGAGCAGCAACTTGCAATGGTATTTTATTATGTACCGGATATATGGTAATTATTCTGTAAAAATGTGTACATGGAAAAATCGGTATGAAAAACACCTATGTATTTCTGAAATGGGAACAAAATATAGAGTTTAGAAACAGTAGATATTTGCACATTTCCGAAATTGGGAATACTCATACTAGCATGAGAATTATCAGTCATTTTTTAGAATGACTTCTTTTTTACACAATGTCTTTCATTTGAAAGGCAGAAATGCATCGAAAGTCAATAGGTAATAACAGTTCCTTTACAAATCTGAATTACCCTAAGTCTCCCGATAAAAATGGTACCTCACCTGTAGGGGTAGGCATAGTGCCCACGACAGGAAAAGGCTCAAAACCCAACGTGAACACACCACATTTTCACAATGCAAAATTACCCTTTTTTAGCAAAGTGCCTAGCTGTAGTTTTTTAACCCTAGCTCTGCCGGCACCTAGGGAAACCTAGCAAACCTATACATTTTTGAAAACTAGACACCCAGGGGAATCCAGGATTGGGTGACTTGACTGCCTCCCACCAGGTTCTGTTACCCAGAATCCCTTGCAAACCTAAAAACTTGCCTAAAAAAACACTTTCTCCCCATATTTCTCTGGTGGAAAGTTCTGGAATCTGCATGGATCCACAAACTTCCACACACCCCACATTCCCCAAAATCTTCAGAGAAAAATGGTACCTCACTTGTGTGGGTCAGCCTAGTGCCCGCGACAGGAAACGGCGCAAAACGTAACGTGGACACACCTCAATTTCGTAGCAAAAAATGACCCTTCTTTGGCAAAATGCCTAGCTGTAGTTTTTGAACCATAGCTCTGCCGGCACCCAGGGAAACCTAGCAAACCTATACAGTTTTGAAAACTAGACACCCAGGGGAATCCAGGATGGGGTGACTTGACTGCCTCCCACCAGGTTCTGTTACCCAGAATCCCTTGCAAACCTAAACAATTGCCAAAAAAAACGCATTTTCCCTACATTTCTGTGGTGGAAAGTTCTGGAATCTACTTGGATCCACAAATTTCCACCCACCCAGTGTTCCCCAAAGTCTTCCGAGAAAAATGGTACCTCACTTGTGTGGGTCGGCCTAGTGCCCGCGACAGGAAACGGCGCAAAACGCAACATGGACACACCTCAATTTCGCTGTGAAAAATGACTCTTTTTTGGCAAAGTGCCTAGCTGTAGTTTTTGAACCATAGCTCTGCCGGAACCTAGGGAAACCTAGCAAACCTATACATGTTTGAAAACTAGACACCCAGGGGAATCCAGGATGGGGTGACTTGACTGCCTCCCACCAAGTTCTGTTACCCAGAATCCCTTGCAAACCTAAAAAATTGTCAAAGAAAACGCATTTTACCCACATTTCTCTGGTGGAAAGTTCTGGAATCTGCGTGGATCCACAAATTTCCACCCACCCCGCGTTCCCCAAAGTCTTCCGAGAAAAATGGTACCTCACTTGTGTGGGTCAGCCTAGTGCCCGCGACAGGAAACTGCCGGCACCTAGGGAAACCTAGCAAACCTATACATTTGTGAAAACTAGACACCCAGGGGAATCCAGGATGGGGTGACTTGACTGCCTCCCACCAGGTTCTGCTACCCAGAATCCCTTGTAAACCTAAAAAAATGCCAAAAAAAGCACATTTTCTCCACATTTCTCTGGTGGAAAGTTCTGGAATCTGCGTGGATCCACAAATTTCCACCCACCCCGCGTTCCCCAAAGTCTTCCGAGAAAAATGGTACCTCACTTGTGTGGGTCGGCCTAGTGTCCGCGATAGGAAACGGCGCAAAACGCAACGTGGACACACCTCAATTTCGCTGTGAAAAATGACCCTTTTTTGGCCAAGTGCCTAGCTGTAGTTTTTTAACCATAGCTCTGCCGGCACCTAGAGAAACCTAGCAAACCTATACATTTTTGAAAACTAGACACCCAGGGGAATCCAGGTTCGGGTGACTTGACTGCCTCCCACCAGGTTCTGCTACCCAGAATCCCTTGCAAACCTAAAAAATTGCCAAAAAAACACATTTTCTCCACATTTCTGTGGTGGTAAGTTCTGGAATCTGCGTGGATCCACAAATTTCCACCCACCCCGTGTTCCCCAAAGTCTTCTGAAAACAATGGTACCTCCCTTGTGTGGGTGGGCCTAGTGCCCGCGACAGGAAACGGCGCAAAACGCATCGTGGACACACCTCAATTTCGCAGTGAAAAATGAACCTTTTTTGGCAAAGTGCCTAGCTGTAGTTTTTTAACCCTAGCTCTGCCGGCACCTAGGGAAACCTACCAAACCCACACATTTCTGAAAACTAGACACCCGGGGGATTCCAGGGAGGTATGGCTTGCGTGGATCCCCCAAAGTTTCCTTACCCAGAATGCCCTGCAAACCTCAAATTTAGATGAAAAAATCTCATTTTTCACACATTTTTGTGTGGGAAAGTTGTGGCATCACCGGGCTGACACAAATTTCCTACCACCCGGCGTTCCCCCAGGTCTCCCGATAAAAACGGTGCCTCACTCGTGTGGGAGGCCCAAGTACCCGCGACAGGCAAGGGCCCACGACGTAGTGAGGCGACATGAAAATTGCCTAACGCAAAACGACCTGGTTTTGCAAGGGGGGTCACCTGGGTTTTTGGCCCGGTTCTCGGCGGCCACCTAGGGGAACCTACCAACCCCACACATTGTTGAAAACTAGACCCCCCGGGGGATTCCAGGGAGGTATTGCTTGCGTGGATCCCCCAAGGTTTCCTTACCCAGAATGCCGTGCAAACCTCAAATTTAGCTGAAAAAATCACCTTTTTCACACATTTTTGTGTGGGAAAGTTGTGGCATCCTTGGGCTGACACAAATTTCCTACCCCCCAGCGTTCCCCCGGGACTCCCGATAAAAACGGTGCCTCACTCGTGTGGGAGGCCCAAGTACCCGTGACACGCAAGGGCCCAAAACAAATTAGGACGACATGAAAATTGCCTACCTCAAAACGACCTGGTTTTGCAAGGGGGGTCACTTGGGTTTTTGGCCCAGTGCTCGGCGGCCATCTAGGGGAACCTACCAAACCCACACATTTCTGAAAACTAGACACCCGGGGGATTCCAGGGAGGTATGGCTTGCGTGGATCCCCCAACGTTTCCTGACCCAAAATGCCCTGCAAACCTCAAATTTAGATGAAAAAATCACCTTTTTCACACATTTTTGTGTGGGAAAGTTGTGGCATCACCGGGCTGACACAAACTTCCTACCACCCAGCGTTCCCTTGCGTCTCCCGATAGAAACGGTGCCTCACTTGTGTGGTAGGCCGAAGTACCCGCGACAGGCAAGGGCCCACAACGTAGTGAGTCAACATGAAAATTGCCTATCTCAAAACGACCTGGTTTTACAAGGGGGGTCACTTGGGTTTTTGGCCCAGTGCTCGGCGGCCATCTAGGGGAACCTACCAAACCCACACATTTCTGAAAACTAGACACCCGGGGGATTCCAGGGAGGTGTGGCTTGCGTGGATCCCCCAACGTTTCCTGACCCAGAATGCCCTGCAAACCTCAAATTTAGATGAAAAAATCACCTTTTTCACACATTTTTGTGTGGGAAAGTTGTGGCATCACCGGGCTGACACAAATTTCCTACCACCCAGCGTTCCCTCCGGTCTCCCGATAAATACGGTGCATCACTCGTGTGGGAGGCCCAAGTACCCGCAACAGGCAACGGCCCAAAACGTATTGAGGCGTCATGAAAATTGCCTACCTCAAAACGACCTGGTTTTGCAAGGGGCGTCACCTGGGTTTTTGGCCCGGAGCTCGGCGGCCACCTAGGGGAACCTACCAAACCCAAACATTTCTGAAAACTAGACACCCGGGGGATTCCAGGGAGGTATGGCTTGCATGGATCCCCCAACGTTTCCTTACCCAGAATGCCCTGCAAACCTCACATTTAGCTGAAAAAATCACCCTTTTCACACATTTTTGTGTGGGAAAGTTGTGGCATCACCGGGCTGACATAAATTTCCTACCACCCAGTGTTCCCCCGGGTCTCCCGATAAAAACGGTGCCTCACTCGTGTGGGAGGCCCAAGTACCCGCGACAGGCAAGGGCCCAAAACGTATTGAGGCGACATGAAAATTGCCTACCTCAAAACGACCTGGTTTTGCAAGGGAGGTCACCTGGGTTTTTGGCCCGGTGCTCGGCGGCCAACTAGGGCAACCTACCAAACCCACACACTTCTGAAAACTAGACACCCGCGGGATTCCAGGGAGGTATGGCTTGCGTGGATCCCCCAACGTTTCCTTACCCAGAATGCCCTGCAAACCTCAAATTTAGCTGAAAGAATCACCTTTTTCACACATTTTTGTGTGGGAAAGCTGTGGCATCACCGGGCTGACACAAATTTCCTACTACCCAGAGTTACCCAGGGTCTCCTGATAAAAACGGTGCCTCACTCGTGTGGGAGGCTCAAGTACCCGCGACAGGCAAGGGCCCAAAACGTATTGAGGCGACATGAGAATTGCCTACCTCAAAACGACCTGGTTTTGCAAGGGGGGTCACTTGGGTTTTTGGCCCGGTGCTCGGCGGCCACCTAGGGGAATCTACTAAACCCACAGATTTCTGAAAACTAGACACCCGGGGGATTCCAGGGAGGTATGGCTTGCATGGATCCCCCATTGTTTCCTTACCCAGAATGCCCTGCAAACCTCAAATTTTGCTAAACAAATCACCTTTTTCACACATTTTTGTGTGGGAAAGTTGAGGCATCACTGGGCTGACACAAATTTCCTACCACCCAGCGTTCCCCCGGGTCTCCCAATAAAAACGGTGCCTCACTCGTGTGGGAGGCCCAAGTACCCGCGACAGGGAAGGGCACAAAACACATTGAGGCGACATGAAAATTGCCTACCTCAAAACGACCTGGTTTTGCAAGGGGGGTCACTTGGGTTTTTGGCCCGGTGCTCGGCGGCCACCTAGAGAAACCTACCAAACCCACACATTTCTGAAAACTAGATGGCAGGGGATTCCAGGGAGGTATGGCTTGCATGGATCCCCCAACGTTTCCTTACCCAGAATGCCCTGCAATCCTCAAATTTAGCTGAAAAAATCACCTTTTTCACACATTTTTGTGTGGGAAAGTTGTGGCATCACCGGGCTGACACAAATTTCCTACCACCCAGTGTTCCCCCGGGTCTCCCAATAAAAACGGTGCCTCACTCGTGTGGGAGGCCCAAGTACCCGAAACAGGCAACGGCCCAAAACCTATTGAGGCGACATGAAAATTGCCTACCTCAAAACGACCTGGTTTTGCAAGGGGGGTCACCAGGGTTTTTGGCCCGGTGCTCGGCGGCCACCTAGGGGAACCTACCAAACCCACACATTTCTGAAAACTAGACACCCTGGGGATTCCAGGGAGGTATGGCTTGCGTGGATCCCCCAACGTTTCCTTACCCAGAATGCCATGCAAACCTCAAATTTAGCTGAAAGAAATCACCTTTTTCACACATTTTTGTACCCGCGACAGGCAAGGCAGAGGCGTAGCTAGAGCTTGTGGCTCCCGGGGCTATCCCTCAGATTGCCGCCCCTGGGGAGAGGGGTGCTGGGGAAAAAGGATGGCGAGCACTTGAAAGAGGTCCGAGAGACGCGTAGTATCGCCGCTAATAGTTACTTCGATCCAGTGGTTCTACAGCCTAACCGCAGGTCCTTGCTCTTTTTGGTGTTAATTCTTAGTGGAGCTACATGACCTTCTTTCTAGATATCCATAGCTGTCATTTTAATTATAGTCAGCTGCAGCAGGTGTTTGCAGCAGGTTTAGATCTTCTGAGAGTTTCTCGTTGCTCAAATGGGTCTAATTTCTGATATTTATGTTTCCTCATCTTCATTGCTTGATTTTTGCTCGCAAAAAAGTGTCACTCATAGTGGTTGAAATGTCACTCATAACCACACTGAAATAATGAACATGTCACACATAGCAATCTGAAACCTTGGCAGCTATGGATGGCACGTATCATGATGTAATTTGCTGACTGCCTAACTTGGTAGCAACTCTCGAATTATGCAGAAATAGTCATCAGAAACCATTTTAAGGATGAATATAAATTCTATTCAATACAGAGATAGTGGGAGGGGGTTAACTGAGCACCTGTCTTAATACCACTGGTTAGAGTATATGTACTGAATAAAGAAAATCAGCAAATTTAATATTAGAAATGGCTTGTCTCAATGCAAAATGCAAAAATCTCTAGATGAGTCAAAATATATGAAGTAAAAAAGCAATCCGAGCCCTTGTCCTTTCATACACCTTGACTTCTATGACCAAAAGAAATTGACAGAGCCACCAGTCTACTAACCCCTAGCCCTGGACAAAAATACACACCAAAGTCCAAAAGGTTATGTGAATTAATTTTTCAAGAACTACTACTCAGGAGTTTGTACAAATAGTTATTCGATTTCCTACTCAGGGCTTCAGCCTGTCTGTTACATTAGCAGATGTGCCTTTAAAAGTCTAGGTTAGTTTCTATTTGTGAATAGCCAGGACTCGGACTGAAACAACCATGCAGCCACTGGAAGACACCAACCAGGGCACAAGTCTAGGGTACATGCAGATACACGGCGTCCACCCACTATTTTCACAGGGTGAACGCCGTCCACCCTACCAAGAAGTTGGGCCCCCCAGAAATATGATGAACTTGTCCCCGTGTCATTTTCAGACACGGACACATTCAGCTTGTTATTTTCACATACAGCTGGGCCAAAGATAATGGCCAAGTTAAGGGCCATTACGCCTCCATTTGATCGAGTATCCTAGCTGGACGTGGCCTGGGACCCCACACATAAATGCAAATGCGACGGAGGGGAAACAAAAGCACACAGCTTGTTATCTCTTCAAGAGAGGCATGCTTTTTACTTTGTTCAGTCCCTTTATGTAACTGCATGCACTGTAAGAATGTGCAATGTGTTGGTCTGTCCCAGCATTTACACACCTAATTTAAATAGCACTATTGTATTTCTTTTATAGCGCTACTCATCCCAATGCAGGGTGTCAGAGCGCTTTACATAACATACACATTGACAATAAATCATATAAGTGTGCAAATCAATGTACAAGATGCGTTGCATGAGTCAGTGAGGTTTAAAAGGTGTAGCAGCCGCATTCTACATAGCTCAATGTGCTATATTAGAAGACTTACAACTTATGAACTGCAAGTAGCAAAAGGATCTGTGTTCAAAGCAGTAACCCACTTACCTAGCTACATAAAAAATAATCTGTCATCTGCATATTATATGATGTGCTTTGCAGGAGACACATTAACCTTCTATACCACTTTGATTCAGATCTGGGACTACACAAAACACAGATCTCTCCAACAAATACTTTAACCTCCAGAGTTATTTCACCATTATTATTATTCCCTGATATTTGCTGGGCACCTCTGTAGCAGATGTCTTAACCCCATAAAATCTTTGAATGTGCAGACTTTGCAACCAATTAAACATAACAGATCTACTACCATGCTTCTCCGTGTTGCCAGTTTCTTTGTGGCGGGGTTTTAAAAATGAGTTGAGGCCCTGATTTTGCATCAGGATTGAGTTACTTTTTTAGCACAACCGCAAAGCAAAATCTAATGTGTTAAATCTCATAATGCGCTTAAATGTCCTCACTGATATAACTAATAAAAACATGTGTAAGATCTTAATATCTGATGTCACTTCTTGTGATGTCACTGTGATGCCACGTGTGATGTCATGCATTGTGACATCATGGGTTTTGATGGCACATGCCATGATGTCACTGGCATACAGAATAACTTGGTTAGTCACCCCAAGTGCTGGAGCTACAAAAAATGTTTAGCTTCAAGGCGTTCCATTTTAAAGAAGAAATAGTTTTACCCAATAACGAAATCTGCTTTGCCAACTTCTTCCAAAAACTACCCCCATTACTTTCAAGAGGGAAACAAATTCAAAGTACATATTATACCCTTTAAGGCATCTGGAAAGAAAAACACATGTTCCATGGAAAAAGGCACCGTAAAATACACAAGATAGCAGACAGTTTCATACTTTCATCCACATGCATTCATCTACATGCATTCCTTAGGCCTGCCCCATGCCTCCAGGTAACAGCTGTACTGCTTCAAAACTGTGAAGGAAAAGTTCCAGTTCTGAAGAGAAGAATACTTAGAAGTGCAGGCCCATTTGAAACACTGCCCCTGTTACTGTGCCGGTTTGCCCCCATGTCCAGTGCTTTAAATGGAAAACAATAAGTGCAGGTACTCACCAACTTTAATGGCAGGGGTGGGCCTATGGGCGTGGTTAGGAGGTAAACCTTTAATTTGAGATACTCTTGGTGTGCAACTGTGCACAATAATACAACACTTCTGCCATCTGGTGATCATTCTTTTTGTCTATGCTTGTACAAAAAGGTAATTTTAAAAGTAACTTTTACATTCCCTGTGGGCAATATAATATGCCTCTGCAGATATGGCACATGAAAGCTATTTGTATGTTCACATTATGCACAATTATTGATACTACGAGCAATTTGTGAAAGAAACAAGCATAATGTTAAGCAATGATCCCTTTCTAGTTAGGAGACTGGAAAATCGTGAGGGCAATAGAAAAGTTGCCTCACTGCAAGTTAGTATAAGGAGTGATGGACAGGGCAATATGCCATTGAAAGGAGCAAAGTACAGGGCCAGCTGTTTTGAAGGTTGAAACTGTCGAACATTTATTGATGAGAATAAAACTCAGAAAAAAAGTTTTTACCATTTGGAACAGATTTTATACTTGCAGTTCTATCCTTTATATTTGTTTATAGATCAGCATTCAAATAATTGCAGCAAAGTGTACGATGCACCTATATTAGAATGGATTGCTTGCACCCCAACAAAATTCTTGCAGGGATCATATTTAAATGCTATGTAAGAGTAGCCAGATTACCAAGTTAAACAAAACAAATAGAGCCTTTCCTCCTACCCACACAACTTCTCTTTTCAATGGTTATGCAATCTCTCCTCTTGCCTTTTGTCTGTCTCACATACCTAAACCTTTCCCATGCCCATTTCTCTTTCCTGTACCTCACGTGTTGCACCTGTTTTCTCTGCAATATATTTTCTTTATCCAGTCCCCCTTTTTCTCCTCTGTCTTATTCTTCCTTGTCCTGTCTCTTCCTTGTCTATTTTCTTTCCTCCTTCGCTCAGTTGCTTTTCTTCATTCTTTTGTCTTTCGAGTTTCTTTTGTCTCTTCTTTTCCCATTGTTTCATCTCTCACTCTGTCCTGTTTCTGCATCACTTTATCCGTCTACCTCTCTTCCTTTTTCTCTCTCTTTATTCCAAACTGTTGTTGAAAGGAGCAGGCCTACCCCTTTTCTCTCTGGCCAACATGACAGGCAAGACAAAGCTCAATTACGATTAGAGTTGGTGAGATCCACAGCCAGAATACCCGTGGATATTAAAGTGCGCACTATGGCGGGGCACACAGTTGGCCTGCTCCAAGGTTACACTGCATAGAACAGGATGGGCAGAGAGATTGTGCATACAACAGTCTGTGCATCAAACCTCCTCTTCATATAATAAGGCAATGGGAATTGTGTGCAGAATAACGATGCAAGTCACGATTAACGTGCACACTACTCAGTCACAGAGGCAAGTGACAACACTGCTCTCTGGTGATTGCAGCATAAGCTCTTCTGCGCAATCACATGCTGTAGCCAGCCAGTGAGGTGGCCTATGAGTCAGCCACAAACAGACCTGGAGGCAGTAATACCTGCATGCTGTAAGGCCCCTGTGAGTATGTACTCTCCGTGTCTAATGATATGCTCCTTTACTCACGAGAAGAAAACTTAAAAGTGCTGGTACTCCGTACTGGTGAGTACCCGCCCATTTAAAGCACTGCGCCATGTCCAAGGGCAAGGCCAGAACCTGCAACACACTCCCTCTACACACGGAAGCACTTCTATTCGGTGCTGTGTCCTTTCACTAAGGTCATCACCAAAAGTGACGTGCATCTAGTTATTTTCTGAAGTGCCACCATCAAAACCAGTGTACAATCAATAAAGAAAACAGAAAACTTACTTGTTTTTGCTTCAGTCTCCCCAAGATCAGCACGCACCACCACAAGAGTCGAGAGTCAATTTCTCTCTCACACTATCTGCCCCGGCCCGGGCCGGCACCCGAGGTCCAACCGACTCACTTAGAGCGACAAGTGAAACAAGTCACTCCTCACTCCTGGCAGAAAACTGGGAATCATTTCTGTTCCTGCTAATCCCTGGAGGCATGCACACACCCCCACGTGCATGGTGCATGCTCAATTTCAGCACGGTTCACTGTCGCAGGTGGGCTCTGAAGTATAATGTTGGCAGGGCCGTCATTGATAGCGCTTTCGCGCGCTACCAGATTGACGACCCTGGGAACTAAAGCTTGTTATATATATTGCAGCCTCGGGTGGTGCTTGCAGTGCGGTTGCACTTACACACACTGGCCAATCAGGCGGTACGATGTGGCGGCAATTGGCAGCACGGAGCAGTTACAAGTCTTCAGGTGCACTTTCACTTTCAAACGGAAACGGGGCCGCGCGCGCGGCACTAGTGGCCGGTTGCGGCGGCCTTTATAATTTATTTGGGGACACTGACAGTGTCCCCAAATAAATCATAAAGGCCGCCGTAATGGGCCACCAGTGCCGCGCGGCTTCCCCCAAAATGGTGCCGCCTGGGGCGGACCGCCCCCACCGCACCCCCCTAGCTACGCCGCTGAGGCAAGGGCCCAAAACGTATTGAGGCGACATGAAAATTGCCTACCTCAAAACGACCTGGTTTTGCAAGGGGGGTCACCTGGGTTTTTGGCCCGGTGCTCGGCGGCCACCTAGGGGAACGTACCAAGCCCACACATATCTGAAAACTAGACACCCGGGGTATTCCAGGGAGGTATGGCTTGCGTGGATCCCCAACGTTTCCTTACCCAGAATGCCCTGTAAACCTCAAATTTAGCTGAAAAAATCACTTTTTTCACACATTTTTGTGTGGGAAAGTTGTGGCATCACTGGGCTGACACAAATTTCCTACCGCCCAGCATTCCCCTGGGTCTCCCGAAAAAACGGTGCCTGACTCGTGTGGGAGGCCCAAGTACCCGCGACAGGCAAGGGCCCAAAACTTATTAGGGCAACATGAAAATTGCCTACCTCAAAACGACCTGGTTTTGCAAGGGGGATCACTTGGGTTTTTGGCCCGGTGCTCGGCGGCCACCTAGGGGAACCTACCAAACCCACACATTTCTGAAAACTAGACACCCGGCGGATTCCAGGGAGGTATGGCTTGCGTGGATCCCCCAACGTTCCCTTACCCAGAATGCCCTGCAAACCTCAAATTTAGCTGAAAAAAATCAACTTTTTCACACATTTTTGTGTGGGAAAGTTGTGGCATCACCGGGCTGACACAAATTTCCTACCACCCAGCATTCCCCCGGTTCTCCCGATAAAAACGGTGCCTGACTCGTGTGGGAGGCCCAAGTACCCGCGACAGGCAAGGGCCCAAAACTTATTAGGGCAACATGAAAATTGCCTACCTCAAAACGACCTGGTTTTGCAAGGGGGGTTACTTGGGTTTTTGGCCCGGTGCTCGGCGGCCACCTAGGGGAACCTACCAAACCCACAGATTTCTGAAAACTAGACTCCTGGGGGATTCCAGGGAGGTATGGCTTGCGTCGATCCTCCAACGTTTCCTTACCCAGAATGCCCTGCAAACCTCAAATTTAGCTGAAAAAATCACCTTTTTTACATATTTTTGTGTGGGAAAATCGAGGCATCAACGGCTGACACAAATTTCCTACCACCCAGTGTTCCCCCGGGTCTCCCGATAAAAACGGTGCCTCACTTGTGTGGAAGGCCCAAGTACCCGCGACAGGCAAGGGCCCAAAACGTATTGAGGCGACATGAAAATTGCCTACCTCAAAACGACCTGGTTTTGCAAGGGGGGTCACCTGGGTTTTTGGCCCGGTGCTCGGCGGCCACCTAGGGGAAAGTACCAAGCCCACACATATCTGAAAACTAGACACCCGGGGGATTCCAGGGAGGTATGGCTTGCGTGGATCCCCAACGTTTCCTTACCCAGAATGCCCTGTAAACCTCAAATTTAGCTGAAAAAATCACCTTTTTCACACATTTTTGTGTGGGAAAGTTGTGGCATCACCGGGCTGACACAAATTTCCTACCGCCCAGCATTCCCCTGGGTCTCCCGATAAAAACGGTGCCTCACTCGTGTGGGAGGCCCAAGTACCCGCGACAGGCAAGGGCCCAAAACTTATTAGGGCAACATGAAAATTGCCTACCTCAAAACGACCTGGTGTTGCAAGGGGGATCACTTGGGTTTTTGGCCCGGTGCTCGGCGGCCACCTAGGGGAACCTACCAAACCCACACATTTCTGAAAACTAGACACCCGGCGGATTCCAGGGAGGTATGGCTTGCGTGGATCCCCCAACGTTCCCTTACCCAGAATGCCCTGCAAACCTCAAATTTAGCTGAAAAAATCACCTTTTTCACACATTTTTGTGTGGGAAAGTTGTGGCATCACCGGGCTGACACAAATTTCCTACCACCCAGCGTTCCCTCGGGTCTCCCGATAAAAACGGTGCCTCACTCGTGTGGGCGACTCAAGTACCCGCGACAGGCAAGGGCCCAAAACGTATTGAGGCGACATGAAAATTGCCTACCTCAAAACGACCTGGTTTTGCAAGGGGGGTCACTTGGGTTTTTGGCCCGGTGCTCGGCGGCCACCTAGGGGAACCTACCAAACCCACAGATTTCTGAAAACTAGACTCCTGGGGGATTCCAGGGAGGTATGGCTTGCGTCGATCCCCCAACGTTTCCTTACCCAGAATGCCCTGCAAACCTCAAATTTAGCTGAAAAAATCACCTTTTTTACACATTTTAGTGTGGGAAAATCGAGGCATCACCGGGCAGACACAAATTTCCTACCACCCAGCGTTCCCCTGGGTCTCCTGATAAAAACGGTGCTTCACTCGTGTGGGAGGCCCAAGTACCTGCGACACGCAAGGGCCCAAAACACATTAAGGCGACATGAAAATTGCCTACCTCAAAACGACCTGGTTTTGCAAGGGGGGTCACTAGGGTTTTTGGCCCGGCGCTCGGCGGCCACCTAGGGAAACCTTCCAAACCCACACATTTCTGAAAACTAGATGGCCGGGGGGTTCCAGGGAGGTATGGCTTGCGTGGATCCCCCAACGTTTCCTTACCCAGAATGCCCTGCAAACCTCAAATTTAGCTGAAAAAATCACCTTTTTCACACATTTTTGTGTGAGAAAGTTGTGGCATCACCGGGCTGACACAAATTTCCTACCACCCAGTGTTCCCCCGGGTCTTCCGATAAAAATGGTGCCTCACTCGTGTGGGAGGCCCAAGTACCCGCGACAGGCAAGGGCCCAAAATGTATTGAGGCGACATGAAAATGCCTACCTCAAAACGACCTGGTTTTACAAGGGGGGTCACTTGGGTTTTTGGCCCGGTGCTCCCTGGTGTCTTGTGGTCTTTTTGCCCCCCGGGGGCAGATTGGGGGCCAATGCCCCATCTGCCCCCCAGGGGGGGCAGAAAGGCTGTAATGGTGGTGGGTGGGTGGGGGCATTGGCGTGCCCGTTTCGGGCAGCCACCACCCTAAAAAAAATGAAAAGAAATCCCTGGTGTATAGCGGGCTTTGGCCCCCCCCAAAGGGACTGATTAGGGGCCAATGCCCCATCTGCCCCCGGGGGGGCAGAAAAACTGTGATAATTGGGGGGTGGGGTGGGGGCATGGGCCTGCCCATTTTGGGCAGCCCCCACCCCTATTTTTTTTTTTTTTAATTCCCTGGTGTCTAGTGGGCTTTTTGCCCCCCCCCCCGGTGGGGCAAAAAGACTCCATGGTGCCAACATAATTAGGGGGGAGCAAAGGCCCTTGCCCAAGGGGCCGCTCCCCCCTCCCTGGTGTCTAGTGGGTGGATCCCTGATTGGGCATCGCCCTCCTGTGGCGATCCCCAAGCAGGGATCCACTGGGGAGGGGTACCATTGGAAAGGGCAGATTCTCCCCTTTCCAACGATACCTCTCCCATCTTTCTACGTGCTCAGGGGGCTGAGATAGCCCCCTGAGCACGTAGAAAGTGAAACTGAAATGAGCCTCATTACACTGCCCATTTCAGTGTAATGACGCGAAGTGCACTGAAAGCAGGGGGGGGCCTCGGGAGCTGGGGAAGCTCTTACCCAGCTCCCGAGGCTATTTTCAGTGAAAGGGAATGCCTCTGGTGCCCGCACCAGAAGGATTCCCCAGGGAATGCCTCATGACGAGCTGGACTCGTCATGGGCACAGCGCGACTGTGCTCCATGACGAGTCCAGCTCGTCATGGGCACAGAAGGGGTTAATTTACAGAGGGGTTCTACTATGGTGTCAGCAGCTATATGGAGGATTTCAGGTGGACACGCCTCCATTGGAGAGCCTGAGTGCGTTCTCATAAGATATTGTACAAGAAGAGGTGGCGTGAGGTCAGAGAATTTTGAAAGGCCTCTGTGCTCGCTACCAGGCAACAGAGGTGCATCTTCGATAGAACTACTCCCTGCCGAAGTTATGATGAGCGTTTCAGGGTGTGAATCGAAGCTGGTATATATGTCCGTGATTATTGTTTGAAAGAAGGTTGCCAATTGATTGCAGAATATTTGTGATGTTTCAGGTTTGGCCTGTTCTTCACTGTTGTGGACGACGCAATGTTAGGTCTATTGCAGGTAACATAGCATACTAGGCAATTATGATACAGTGCATGTACAAAACGTCAAATTGGTATGTTGGGATTCTGCACAAACAAGAGTGATTATGTGATCCTAAATAAGTAGTGACCTAAGAATTAGTGGGTACATTTTGTTACCACTACATATCCAAATTGTTTTCAGCATGAGACATGCTGTGTCATTCATGCTAAAGAGTGGCGGATTGACATGATGTGTTACTGCTTAACCAATGTGTGTATAAGGCAGTCTGCTTTTGCCCAAATGACTGGCCTAGTCATACGAATTTCAAATCCAACACAGACAGGAATGTATACACATTGTTGACAGAGTACCAATTACCCCCAAACCATTCCTCAATGTCCTCTGTCATGTCCAGATGAGAAATCTATGATGGAGTAAAAGGGAAACCTGCAGGGATTTTGGAAGCTGGAATGTTACACTACATATATGTATGAGTTTCCCGTCAGGAAAACTCAGGATCAGGCCAAAATAATGACTCAGTAGGCAAATGTTGAAACGCATCAAGCTGTAATATGTTGCCTATTGTGATTTACACTTCCATCTTTGAAGTATTTATCATATATGAATAATTGTGTGTAAAGATTAGTGTAATGGTATACAAAATTTTGACTACAGCGAAAGCCAGCATATGTAGTGCAACTATTTAAAAAAAGTTACAACAATGTTCAAATAAGTTGACATATTTAGGAGTCAAATGTGAAGATGCTTTAGCGCTGTTCTGAAGTGTATAAGAAATGTTTCCAGTGCTATGTATTTACTTCTGCTGTAGAAGTCAGTTGTCCATCCACTCAAATATTAGTTTCATACTGTCTTCAACAGCATAGATATGTACATAGTATGTGATACATTGCTAAGCTTCTTCAGTACATAATGCATGTGTACAATTTTTACTTTTGTGATTTGACATAAGTGTTAGCATTGTGACATTTTCAAACAAATGTTACGTGCTTTCAAGTTATGCTAATATTGGTACAACATTGCAGTATATGTTGACAAGTATTGATTCATATTTCACTTATTGATTATGGGGAGTATGCAGATTTTAGGCCTATTGCAGACACAGTACAAAGGAATTTATGGTGTCTATCTGCTTTAGCTGACATCAGTGCATCATTCACAACAACAAAGGGCAATCATTCCGAGATGTGAAACTGTTCCTGGAGAGACATGTTAATGGATAAGAGACAACATCTTACATTATTTGGGAGCTATAGTGGGGGTGGGGGAATTACAGAACTATGACCAATTTTTGGGGGGCAAAAAGTTGCCTACATGCATGAGGGTATGCTGATTTTGAAGCAAAGTTTGAGAGCCTTGAAGCAAGTGATATCTGAATACATGAAAACATTTTTGTGATCAAAGCTCATTATCAGTACTGTTTACACAGATTAAATAAAATTATTGTATATGTAATTTCAGCATCATCCGGGCAAGTTGAAGGAGAATGTGACAACATTGGGGGGGAAGCAGCTGGCCACAGTAGTTCCATTACTGACACTGAGGGAGCCAGTGGCCTGGAGGGTGAGGGGAGTGCAATGGAGGCCATCAGTGACTCAAAACAATCTTAGGAGGCCTCCTTCAGTGAGCACTCCCTAGTGGTGGTGGACCATTCTGCTCCTGTTACACTTGCATCCTTGTACGCCACCCTGATATCATTCTCCACCCTCCCTCTTCTCCCCCCCCCCCCAGTTGGTCTCCTTTGCCACAGGCACCTCACCCCCTGCCCCTGTGCCCCTGGCTGCGCTGAATGAAGAGGCAATTGCCCTCCTACAGAGCATCGCTGTAGGCCAGACTGCCCTGCTGAATGCCATCCAGGGGCTTAGCTGCCATATGCACACATGATAGCTTACCTGGAAGGCCTGCACAGTGGTATGTCTGTTCTACAGCAGTAATTTCAAGCTCTTTGACCGCAGCCTCCCAGGCATCCCAACATTCTGCCACACCTACTGCCCTTTCCCCATCCCCATCCCAATTCCCTCTTTCCAAACCTGTCCAAATCACACTTATACCTTTTCACGCAAACACTCAAACAGACAAAAGCAGCATGCCCACACAGAAACACAAACGCCAAAAAAACACAGGGACACATCCAAACTTACAGACATTGCACCCACCAAAACACCCACATTCACCACCTCAGCACACACACAGACATCACACCCACACCCATACACACATGCACCACTCCTAACACCAACACACAGAGAGACATTACAGTTATCACCTCACCCACATGCACCACCCCCACCACCATCACACCTACAGACATTGCACCCAACATCCCACCCACATGCACCACCCCTACCAACAGTTACCCACAGACATTGCACCCACCACCTCACCCACATGCACCACCCCCAGCACACATGCACAGACACCACACCCATCCCCACACACACATGCACCACCCCAACATCAGCACACCCAGAGACATTGCACCCACCACACACACACATGCACCACCACATCCACATGCACCAGACCAACACCAAGCACATTCACAGCACTCACATTCACACACAGACACTGTAGAATGCACACCCAAAGAACTCAGATATGCAGGATCAAGCACACAACATACACCTATGACACAAGACACGCCCACACATGCACAACATACACAGACACACACACCTGTAGCCTCAACAGACACATCACACACTTCCACTTCCTCTCCCTCCCAAACCCCACTCCCTTCCAAAGAGCCTACCAGCTTTACCATGGAAGATCCCAGTTTTGACCATGCCCTGGCCCCTCCCAAACCACTGCTCAAGCCTCCCCCATTCCATCCCCCCCTACCAAACAGCAATCCCCACCTTCATTGTCCCAACCCAGCCCTAAACAAAACAAGAGCACCACTCCCAAGACCACTGCCCCCTTCCAAACCCAAGATCACTACTCCCCAAACCACTGCCCCCTCCCAAACCCAAAAGCACCACTCCCAAAACCACCACCCCCTCCCAAATCCAAGAGCACCACTCCCAAAACTACCGCCCTATCACAAACCCAAGAGCACCATTCCCAAAACCACCGCACCCCAAACCCAAGGACACTCCTCTCAAACCCTAACCCCACCTCCCATGTAAGATGTTTGAGGTGCCTGGTCTACCAATTAGATGCCCCTGAGAAAGTTCCTCTGGCAGTTGCAATTGGAGGCAAGCTGACGTACACCTGTGCACAAGACACCATTTGGGCTGGTATTTGCCTTGGCTAATACCTGTTGAGAGAGTTATCTCATTGTGAATAAATCACATATTTTCTTTTCACCAAATTTGTCCAGGCATCATTTTTGCTTTGCAATTGTTTGATTCCAAGCAATGTTTCAGTGTAAAATGTGTTGTACTTATATTTCTTTGGCATGATGGCAGGAACTACTAACATACTTTTTGAATGTCTCCAATGTTAAGTGCATACACTGGTTCACATGGTGAGTGATGATCATTAGAATTTAGGTGCAGCCATTCAACTTATTGGTGGGCACCTGCACCAACAAATAGATGTTGCAACAATATTTCAGTATATTTTACCACAGGTGTCTTTGTTTCACCTAGATTGCTGATAAGTATGTACACATATGTATTGCACCTTGTAATATGATGTGCACATTGCAATTGTTTACAATACAAGGCTTGCACTACAAAAGAGGACTTGTTAAAGGGATGATAATGTAGAGTGCTTCAAATTTGTGACTGCCATTGATTTCCCAGGTAATCTGTGAGGTGAGGGTTACAGCTGCTCTACTGAAATTTCTGAACAATGTTTCTTTGCACTTCTCACAATGAAGTGTAATGCATACGTTTTTATTATGACAATTTTCTTACTGTCTTTACACACACCTGTATGGTTATTTTTTTAGCTTTGACTTTTTTGTATAAGAGTCCGTTTTTAGGTTGAGCATCAGCATGCATGCGCTGTCTTCAAGACCTGCTGTATTCACTCTATGGAGTGTAATACAGCCTGCTGCTTGCAATTGGTTCACTCCTACATCGCTTTTATTTCATGGCTCCTTATTGGTTAGCACTCTGAAACATAATTTCCAGTTTTACGCAAGGAGCACCAGCCAATTACAGTTCCCTTGCACTCATAAGTGTTTTGTGTTCTTTAGGCACTACTAGTTTATTTACTTTTTATTAACACTGCCAGCAAGACTCATATTGATGGAACTCATATTAAACAAAACCGCTCCGACGGCGCTTGTGCTACAATGGCGAACGTTGCACCAGGTTATTTAAATTCACCAGGAGATGGCGCTCACATGGAGCACGATTATATGGGAAACCGCCAGCTTCTCACACAGCAGTGGTGTACGTCAGCACTCAAGCTTAACACCGCCAGAAAGTCACATATTGATGTTTTCCAGGACAATAATTATTTATGTTATGATTAATGTATTTTCGCCGTCTGATACTTTTGTAGAACTCATATTAAACAAAACCGTTCCTATGGGGCTTGTGCTACAAAAGCGAAGATTGCACCATATAAATGACATTGACCAAGAGATCCAGCTTCATACACATCCGTGGTGTACGCCAGCACTCAAGCCTGGCACTGTGTGATCTGATTGGGCAGTTGGGTTTAGATAGCCCTCCTTTCTGCCTACTTTGCAACAATGTAAGAAAAGAGCCAAACTGCTGGGTTGTAAAAAGAATCTATGAGGTGAAACTACGCTGTTTTCTCTAAAACATATATGTGTGAGAATAATTTCAAATAAAATGTATTCCTAGTAACTGGTCATTGGCGGGTTCCTGTTTTTAGATGTTAACAGTAAGGCACTCCGCTTCTAACTCATACATGGATAAATCAGAGTTGCCCATGATTCATAACTAAACAAGCAATATAATGGCCCACAGTGATGCAAAATATGGAGTAACCACAAGTTCCTTCCTGGACATTGATGATAGTCCTCCAACCCGCCTTGTTGATCTCCTCCTATAATGGTTGGGAAAAATTCAAACTTCAGGAAGTAGAATAGAATCATTTCAGGAAGTAGAAAATACATATTTTGGTACGTTGCACTGGCATATACTCAGAGTGGTTGCACCACATAATTTAAGTTTGCAAGGACAGGCAGCTTCTTACACATCCGTTGTGTACGTCAGCACTCAGGCTTGGCACTGCGTGATATGATTGGGTGGCTGGGTTTAGAGGGCCCTCCTTTCTGCCTACTTTGCAGCACTGAAAGTATAGAGCCAAAGTGCCACGTTGGAAAAAAATTATTTGCAGTGAAACTACGCTGTTTCATCTAAAACATGTATGTGTGAGAATAATTTCAAATAAAATGTATTCTTGGTAACTGGTCATTGGTGGGTTCCTGTTTCCAGATGTTAACATTAAGACACACCACCTCTTACTCGTACATGAGCCGAAGAGAGTTGCCCAGGAATCCTAACTAAACAAGGAATACGATGGGCTACAGTGACGCAAAATATGGAGTAACCACAAGTTCCTTCCTGCGCACTGATGATAGTCCTTCAATCCTGTCTTGTTGATCTCCGCCTATAATGGTAGGGAAAAATGCAAATTTCAGGAAGTAGAATAGAATCATTTCAGGAAGTAGAAAATATATATTTTGGTATGTTGCACTGGCATGTACTCAACGCTTTTTTTACGTTTCCGAAGCCCAAAATCCAGTTGTCCGGTAAATAAGTTAAACCACATATTTAGAAATGCCTGTGTGTGTGTGCTTGTATATATGTGCATGCGTGTGTCAGTGTGTAAATGTATCTCCTCTTGGTAATACTGTATATGTATGTGCATGCTTCCTTATATGCATATCTATGCGCACATGTGTGTCTGTGTTCATATGTGCTCCTGTCTGCATGTGTATGTGTACCTAAGTGTGTGTGTGTGCTTATATGGTTGCATCTATCTGTGTTTGTAGCTGCAAGTTTCTGTTTACAAATATCTTGCATATCTATGTGTGTGTTTGTGTCTGTGTCTGCATGTTTCTTTGTATCTGTGCTTGCACGTTTGTGTGTGTCTATCTGTGCATCTATCTTTATTTTAAAGGTTTTTTTATGCACATAAAAGGCCCAGGGGGTGGGACAGAGTGCTTTGCTCTCACCGGGGCTCCGATTCAGGATGTTCTCATACATTAAACATTTCAGTCTGGGACCAAACTCACGTGAAGTCCTTCTTACCACATTTCGTGCTGGAGGACATGTTTATTGTTTAAATTCAATTATTATTTCGTTTCCTGCAATGTGTGTTATAACTGCCTTTAACAATCATTACTATTTCTCAGCTACGTAGGTTTATTAATTGGTCTTTGAAACGGGAAGGCCTGGGCCAGTCCTACTGGGATTTCTACCCATCATTTCAATTGTACACAATGTTATGCTGCAGGTGTATTAACCCAATAAAATGTTCTCCTGGGTTGTTTACATTTATATAGTCTGACACAGGTCTCTCTGTGTTTGAAATAACTTTTTTATTAATTCAGTAAAATAGGGTCGGAATTTGGAAAATGCAGCTAATGCAGAAAATTATGCAAACCTCAAGTTCATCCGCTATGATCTCACATAGCTGACTGATTGTTTCATCCTACCAAGGTCAATAAAGTGTGGGTGCCTTATTTGTGTCAAGGCAGCAGCTCCTACGTGCACTCAGAGACAAGTGGGAGATATAATGTACATTGTATAAATGTTTCTTAATATTATGCACAAGCATCTTCCTGCTTCCTAAGATCTTTGGTGGTATAGGCAAATAGGCAGAAGTCGAGAAAATGAATAAAGCAAGTCTCATAGTATAAAAACTTTTCTTGTCAAATCCCAAAATGGCCATCACTGCATTCCCAAAAGAGCGCTCTGCCAAACCACCCAAAGTGTTGTAATAGTGTTCGGCTGGTGCTGACTATCTTGCAACATGGTATTAAGGACAAACATGGTATTTGTGTGAGCAAGCACAAATTCCAACTCATAGCTACAGAAGGAGCTATTCTGTTGTGGCATTCCATCAAGGATTTTTTTTTTATCAGGACGGATCTTCCCGGCATATATTGCAGAAGCATCCGAGTGCGGGATCGTGGGCCGAGGATCATGTTAGAGAACCTTGCGCTTGTATAAAGTCACTCAGCTGTGACTGTTATGATTCAAGTAGGCCATATAAGAGTTTTTGGAATGTTGGTAAGGGAGGTCGGGTGGTGTTTTAATTTAAAGTACGTTTTGGCAAATTGTAGGGGGTGTCTTATACATTCTCAATGATGGAGCTTCATGTGCACTGATTCAACAATGTCTATCGGCAGCCTTTGACACCTTTGATCACATCTTAAGCCAAGCGCTTAGCGATCTCATGGTTACAGGAGACAAGATCCTGAATTGGTTTCAATGATGACTCAGAGCCCAATAGTAGCAAATCAAGGTTTGTTGCTTCTTCCGAACATCAATTCTTGCCTTTCAAGGCTAGATTCTAACACCCCCAATCGTTGTCCTCTGTGTGACCTTATAAAGGACCCTGGTACATTATGTCACAATTATGTGGATCTCACAAACATAACTCTGCGTCTCCTCCCCTGATGCCTTCCACTTAGCTCAGATTCTAGACAATATTCAAGCCTGAAAGACTTCATCACTGTTGGCGTTGAAAATGACAATGTTTTTTACTTTTGTTTTTATTTGCAGTGGAGTATTTATATTTGCATAGAACTATTTCCATTGGTATAAAAAAGCTACAGTAAAAAACATTGACATTTTCAACGCCAACAGCTCTAAGTTTAACAAATGTGAGACCTATTGCATTGCAAATGCTTGTTTGAAAGGCAGCTGCACAAAATGTTTTGACACAATGTGGTGAGACAGGTGTGTTACTTTAAATTTCGTAGACGTAAACATCAGAGACATGTGCATTGCACTTTGATATACTATTGCTTGTGTGAGTACTTTAAAAAGGCACAGGTCCTGAGCACTGAGCAAATGTGGACATCCAAGTGAAAGGGTAACAGGTAATCTAGAAGGTTACCTTCGGGTACGGCGACAATGGTGTTGATTTGCATTGTGATCTGCCAGCAGCAGCTTCGGCAGGACATGTAGGATTGGGTCTGTGGCGGTACAGGAAGTGGGGAGATGAGTAAAGGTGAGTTTGTGCCTTATATGTGTTCCATTCTGCCAACTAAGGTGCGGAGGTTTCCCCACCACAGTTGTGTCAGCGGGAAGGCACATTGTGATTGGCCTGGCATGGAAACAGGCGATCCTCCCTCCGACAGCCACTTTAGCCTATCCCACCGGCGACGCGGTCAAGATATACTGGCGGTAACGGTGGGACTGTGGCTGTCTTTTGTTTATGGACCCACTAACATCTAAATAGGGCGGATGAGCCGCCAAGTAAGCAGGTGGGAGGACCGCTGAAAAAGTGACCGCGCGACTGATTGCGCCATCAGCTAAATCAGGCCCTTAGTCTGTTTTGGTAGAGAACTACAAGTCCCAGAATTATTTTGTGTGTTGCCTATCTTTACAGCACAGCTATAGAAGGAAAATCACCCAACACCAAGTGCTGGGTATCTTGGAGTGTTCCGATGTGGCAGATCGGCTTTCACAAGGGGCATTTAGGTTCCTGCTTATTGTCACCCACAATCAGTGAGAAGAAAAGACTAAAAAAAACAGTCAACAACAATAGAAGACAACAGCTCCTCGGTGACAGCAGCGTCTCGAATGCTTTCCTTTGTGATCAGTTTCAGCTACGAACTTTTAAGACTGAATGCATTTTGTAGGAACTAGAAGGAAATGTTTTATAATGAAGAATTGCGAAACCTGGACTATTTCAAGTACATGGTGCGAGTTCGCCATCTTGTGGAATCAAGAGCTAAAGACATTCGATGTATTTTGGGAAATTGTTCGACAACATTTTGTTTTGTGGGATTTGAGACTGGGTGACAATACCAGAATAACACATTGATGGTATGATTATGTCTAAAGATCAGAAATAGACAATATTGTGAATGCTGTGTAAAATACCAGAAGTAGAAATTGTTGTGAACTAAAGAAAATACTTTCTTTGCTTTCTTTCCGCATAGACTGTTATGATAAAAGCATACATAGAAAAACATTGTTCACGAGACCTTTAGAGGTCATTTAGAGGGTGGCACAGCAGAAGCACTGGCGTGAATCAGCAGTGATCCTTTCCCACCAAACTCAGGGGCATATTAACAAGGGCTTTATCTCCGCTTTTTTGGCTTTAAAAGCCAAAGAGGCGGAGATAAAAATATCGCCCCATCAACAACAGGGTGCTAACATGCAAAATCGCATGTTAGCACCCTTTTTCACTATGCTTCCCTTTGCATCTCTAATGGATGCAAAGTGGGCGTTCCTGAGCAAAATAATAGGAGAAATGTCGCTAAGCGACATTTCTCCTATTATCAAGCTTCACGCTAACCCTGTTAGAGACAAAAAAAGCGGCGCTAACCACGGTTAACGCTGCTTTTTTACATCTGCTAATTTTCAGACTTAGCCATGTAATCCACCTCCCATTGGATTACATGGCTAAATCCACCATGGGCTATCAACAAGGATATCCCTATCCTTGTAGTTTTATCGCTGCATTACCAGCGATAACCTCCCAAAATGCAGCTATCGCTGGATTTTTTATCGCCTCGGCGGTTAGCGTTGTTAATAGCGCATAACCAGGCGATATTATCCAGCGATAGCGGGTGTTAAAATAATTACCGCTAAGCGCCCTTAGCGTTAATTTTCCCTGTTCCTTGTTAATATGCCCCTCAGAGAATAAAGGAATTTGTGGTTTTCCAATTGCAGAGGCTCCGCTGTCTGTGCTGTCAGATACCTCTGAACTGACTGTAGGGAAAATACACAATGGTATGGGGAATCGTCCTGAGTGTGAGGACCATTTTTATACTTTTGAAAACAAACTTCTGCTTTGATTGGAGGTTTATTGGCAGAAAATCAAACACTTTGTGGAACATGAGCGCCAAATATGGCTACCACTGGACAAAGCTTGATTGCCTTCAGAGGAGCTGCCAAACGGGCAGCACTGAAGGCGCAGAGATCTCCACATGCCTGGTGAGGGTCTCCAAATACGGCAGGTGGGTGCTAGGAAAAGGGAGGTGAGGGAATAGCCTTTGATGACCTGGCAAGAAGGCGGGCGGACAGTCCACCCGCCACAATCTAAATAAGGTCCTTTGTGGCTAGTTTTGAGATAGCTGAAAGCGTTGGACAGTGTTAATTTCAGTTCTAATTATTATACATCTGATCTCTTAAATTTGAGTTATGACAACCTAATGCTTTGCTTACATGCATGTCTTTTACATTGTCTGAAAGCTCATACGGTTAACTGGTTGAGTTCTCATGACGAGCTCAGCTCATCATGAGTCACAGTGGAGCTGTGCTCATGATGAGCTGAGCTCGTCATAACGGCCGCGGCCCGCCCACGCGTGATTAATTCCCCGCCTAGGTGGGAGAATTAATCAGTGGGCGGGGTCGTGACGAGCTCAGCTCGTCATGAGCACAGATGCACTGTGAGTCATGACGGCCCCCACAACCCCCCGCACCGCGGGGGAATTACCCCCGCAGGGAAGGCCATGGAGCCTTCATACACTAAAAGCCTGGTGTTAGAAGGAAGGCTTGAGGTGATTTTAGATGTACAGTAATGTGGTTAGTATAGGTGTAGGAATATAACTTGACTTAATCAGTCTAGCTTCTGCAGTTTCAAATTTATTTTCTTGCTGGTCCTATCCTTAATACCTTTCCGCACTTGCGGACACTCCAAACCTCTGTAGTTTAAACTCAAAGCATAGCCCAAAATGACTGAAGGTGGCTCCTTGGAGAATCACTCTGCTTCCGAACAATCATGAGGTTCACACAGCCTGTTCCAAATTCAATGGGGTCATTTGATCAGAGACCGGTCTGTGCGAGCCCTGTAGTCTATAGATGAGAGTGTATTGTAATTAGTACTAGGCTGAAAACATTCACTTTATAGCCATTCACAATGAGCACAACCTTGCCAAGGCTTCTGGTTTCAAACAGAGACCATTCACAAGCAATCAAGCATTGGTAAAATCATGTTGTTATGCTTAGAGGTACTGAATAGGTAAAAGAGGTTACTAGGCGATTTGTTTTTGGTAGCTGTCATGAACTGCTCTAACAAGAGCCTGCTGACTCCTCACAGGCTCAGTAACAGAGAAACCATCCCAGCACCCATCTACCTGAGGTTGTCCTATCTAGGTGGAAAAGTGACCCGAGAGCCTCTTTCTTAATGATAATGGACAAGTTGAGAATGTTGTGGGCAGAGCAGAGAAGGGTTTCCCAAACACAGCTCGGCCCTGCATTTCTAATTACTATGATCTAGAGTAATGAGATTTGTGCCTTATTGTGCATTTCTCATATTGACCTGACAAAGGTGGTGCTGTGGTTATGAAGGCAGAGATCCTCAAATGAAGCAAGCCTACTGCAGTTGAGAACGCATAGAATGTTGGCCCCTTCTTCTTTGCTCCCTGCAATGGAACTTTCTAAGTGCCTGAGAATTAAAAGAATTTAGGATCGGGAGGAGGAGCTTAGCGCGCATCCAAGATGGTCGCGTGAGCACAGGGCTCCCCGGACCCTTTCTGCTCCTCGGAATATATCCTGAGACTATCCTGATTTGGTGTATGGAATCTGGGAGATGAAGACCAGCTGATCATATATCTCTTTTCAAAACTCTAATCGGACCTGGGGCTCCTGAGTTATTGTCGCCGGAACTTTTGGGACCCACCCGACGGAGGTGGCCGGGGTGAAGGCGACCCGTGGGGCCGGGCTGCAATTGAACAACAGCGGCCTCAGCGCGGTGCCAGTTACCGATTCAGCACTTTCGGTTTCGGTTTTGGCCTTCAGGAGATCAGCTGGCGTGCGTGCTCAAGGTGGCGAGGTGCCTCCTGGGCCTCTGCCCGAGGTTTGCTTTCATCTGCTACTGGCGGGTCTGGCGCCTCCGGCCCCTACACCGACGGTTTGTGGTCCTTTCGCTGGCACCCGCGCACCCCTTGATCGGAGGTCCCATTAAGTGACTGTGCTCATATGGCGGGCAAAGGGGGTCCGGAGGGGCGCAAGACCAAGGCTTCACTGCGCGGGGGAGCGGTCCAGAGCAACAACATGGACCGCTATACCCAGGGCAGGAGGTCCCCTGGCGCTGCTGGCCTCTCCCCGGATGCTGCAGGGGGAGGCACGACCGTTGCTGCGGAACCTTCCCTGCAGGACATTATGGGCGCCATCGAGGGCATCAGGGAAACTATCGCGACGCAATATGAGGCCCTGGCCCGTAAGATCGACACTGTCGCGATCGACGTCACCTTGATTCGGGCCGACCTCTCTAAAACCAACGAGAAGGTCCAGGCCCTTGATGCACGGACCTCCACCCTGGGTGCGGAGGTGTCGGATCTGCGGGCCGCGCTTGGGGACATTAGAGTGGTCAACGACCATATGGCCCGGCGACTTGAGGACTTCGAGGGACGGGCCCGACGCAACAATATCCGCATCATTGGGGTACCGGAGTCCTCCGACAGCCGCCCGGTGGACCTCGTGGTCGAGGAACTTATCCTGCAACAGCTGTCCCCGGTTGGCCTAAGCAAATTCTTCGCTGTGGAGCGGGCCCATCGAGTTCCGGGCGGCCGGCCGCGGCCGGGGGCCCCCCCGAGGCCTATCGTGGCTAAACTGTTCCACTACAGGGACCGCGATGCTATTCTGCAGGCTTCACGGACCCGTGGCCCGGTCCGCTACGAGAACTCGACCATCAACTTTTATCCGGACTTCACGCAACTGGTCCAGAAACAGCGGATGGGATTCCAAGGGGTGAAGCGCCGTCTCCGCGAGCTAGGCCTGAAGTACTCAATGATCTACCCGGCGAAACTTCGAGTGGAGCATGGAGAGCGGACAGCCTTTTTTGACTCTCCTGTGGCCGCAAGTAACTGGCTGGACTCGCTGCCGGACGGGGGTGGCCGGCCCGGGCCCTCTGGGGGCACCGCAGGTGACGGGTCCCCTTAGACTGACCTTTGGTCTTTACTTTCTGCGGCTTGGCACTGTACAGTTGGGTCTTACTTCTTTTGCATACTGTGCTTTACCAGGACCCGTGAGGGGTGCGGGCGGGTACGGGTCCCTTTCCTCCTCCGGGGTCTTTTTGTAGAATGGGGTTAATGGGGCGACAGGCACACTGCAAGTTGGGGGGGGTCTTTGGCCCGCAGGGGTGCAGGGTGGGGGGCGTTGGACTTGGGGTGGGGTTGGGGGGGAAGAGGGGTTGTTTAGTTGTGTGTTTTGTGTTTACAGGGCGAGGTATTGATTTTTATCCATATTTGGGAGCGGTGCTGCGGGCTGGGGGCTTCTTGAGCTATTGGATGGGATGGGGGGAGACGGGTTGAGGATTATGTCATGGAACGTCAATGGGTTGGGGGACCGTATTAAGCGGGGTGTTGTACTGCAATATTTGCGTCGTTTGACTCCTGATGTGGTGTTTCTCCAGGAGACGCATTTGGTCGGCAATGTCTGCCATGCGATGAACAGGGGGGGATACCGCCTCGTAGCCCATTCTGGTTTCACAACTGGCTCCAGGGGGGTGGGCATTCTCCTGCGAACCTCCCTTCCGGTGGAGATCACGAGGATAGTCTCTGATGACAGGGGGCGCTATGTGTGTTTGACTGGGAGGTGGGAGGGGCAGCCCCTTACCCTGGTTTCAGTCTACGTCCCCCCGGGCCTCCAGAACTCCACCTTCACTGACTTGGGTCGAATGCTGCTTGACCTTCCGGACGGCCTCCTGCTCATGGGCGGGGACTTTAATTCTGTGGTTTCGGGTGAACTGGATCGTCACCCACCTAGGACCCTCCCCGCTGCCCAGTCATGGCTGGGTGGGATGTTGGAGACCTTCGGCTTGGTGGATAGTTGGAGACTATTGCATCCGACCCAGTGCCAGTTCACCTTTCATTCAGGGGCGCATGGGAGTCTCTCCAGGTTAGACTACTTTCTCATGCCCGCGGCGCAGACTGGTCGGATTCGAGAGGTCAGACACCTGGCGCGTGGTATCTCCGACCATTCTCCGCTGTGGCTTCTCTTTGACACCGGGTCGCGGTCCGCAGGTCGGATAGCTCCCATTAACCCCTGGTACCTGCGGGACCCTATGACTCGGGACAGCCTGGTTAAGGCCATGGACCAATACTTTAGTGAAAACGAGGGGTCGGTGTCGTCTGCGTTGTCCCTTTGGGAAGCCTTTAAAACTGTGCTACGCGGACACGCCCTCGCCCAGATAGTGGTGGCCAAGAAGGTTAGGAGCGAGGCGGTGGTAAAGCTGGAGACTGACATCTCGGGGCTGGAGTCGGCCCTGGAGGCGAATGTTACTCCGGACGGACTACATGCCCTTAGCCTGAAACAGTTCGAATATAGGTCCCTGGTCACTGACGCGGCCAAAACTATGTATAGGGAGCGGCAGGGCCGATTGTATGACGCGGGGGACAAGGCGGGTAAGTTGATTGCGTGGCTGGACAAAAAAGAGAGAGTGAATCGTGTGGTCCCCGAGTTGCGTGCTACGGATGGTGTGTGTGTGACTGAGCCGGATGAGATTGTGGAATGCTTCGCTGATCACCTCCGGGCGGTGTACTCCCCGGTGACTGACAGGGACGAGGATGACTCTCGCCTCCTACTGAGAGATATTGCTCTGCCCGGCCTGTCCGTTGAGGACCGGGAGCGGTTGGACGCCCCCTTATCGTCGGATGAAATAGCGACCGCGATTCGTTCCCTTCGCTCGGGCAAGGCTATGGGTCCTAACGGTCTGCCCATTGAACTATACAAATTGCGTCCTGATAAGCTTGCGCCCTTCCTCGGCCGCATGTTCCGCGACTCTCTTGCGGCGGGTTCCCTTCCTGCCGACCAGCGCTTGGCCACTATAGTCGTTATTCCCAAGGAGGGCAAGCCTCGTGACCGCTGTACCTCCTACCGGCCTATTTCACTGCTCAATGCGGAGCCTAAAATCCTGGCGAAAGTCCTGGCCAATCGATTGTTGAGTGTAGTGTGCGACCTTATTCATCCGGACCAATGCGGCTTTATCCCGCACCGCAACACCGCTCTTAACTTGCGGCGTCTGCACGGGGTCCTCGCCAGGGCGGAGTTTCTCTCCGAACCGGCCGTGCTGGTTTCTTTGGATGCCACGATGGCATTTGACACTATTGAGTGGCCATTCCTCTGGGCCGTCTTGGATAAATTCGGCTTTGGAGAGGGATTTATTGGCTGGGTGAGGCTCCTTTACACGGGACCCATGGCTCAAGTGGTGGTGAATGGGCGGGTCTCTCGGCCCTTTGCCCTTGGCAGGGGCACGAGGCAGGGGTGCCCGTTGTCCCCGTTGCTTTTTGCTCTCGCCCTGGAGCCACTCGCTGCCTGGCTCCGTTGGGAGCCCTCGCTTAGAGGGATCCGGTGGGGCCCGGGCTTTGAAGATCGGGTCTCGCTGTATGCGGACGACATTCTCCTGTACCTCACCTCACCGCGGCAGTCACTCAACGTCCTTTTTGACGTTCTGACCTCCTTTGGGAACAATTCGGGTCTCACGATCAATTGGTCTAAATCCTGCGTTTATCCCATCGCTGGTGGTCCTCCTCTCCTGCCGCCTCGGCTCCCGATTCAAATATCTCTGAGCGGCTTTAAGTACCTGGGGATATACGTTTCGCTGGACCCGGTGGCTCGCTACGAGCAGAATCTTCTGCATCCACTTCGGCGGCTGCGGGAGGACACGGCCCGGTGGTGCAGGCTGCCCCTGTCCCCGCTGGGTCGGGCCGCGCTGTTTAAAATGATGTCCCTTCCCAGGTTCCTCTATGCACTCCAGAACTCCTTTGACGTTATCCCAGTGGCTTACTTTCGGGAGGTGGAGAGCCTGCAGAGGAGACTGGTGTGGAACGGCCGGGCGCGTATTGCTCTTGCCAAGCTCACTCTCCCCTGGTATGACGGGGGCATCGCGCTTCCTGACATTCGCAGGTACTATTGGGCCTCGCAGCTATCTGCCATTAACCACGCCACGTATGCGCCCGGCTTGAATCCGGCGTATGAGATGGACAAGTTCCTGCTTCCCGGCGGGAACTACAACAGGGCACTTTATTCCCGCCTGGCTGACCGGACCCTTACGGGTCCTACTAAGATTGCTGTGCGGACCTGGAGGGCTGCCACTGCGGCCACGGGCTGGAGTGAGCGAATGACATGTGCTACTCCCTTGTTTGCCTCCGACCGCCTGGGCAGCTTGTGGACCACCAAGGGGTTTGACCAGTGGGACACGATTGGTATCAGCAAAGTGGGGGACCTGTGGCACAAGGGCGCGGTCAAGACTTTCGCGGTGCTCCAGGCCGAATACGAGCTGACCGACAGGGAGTTCTTCCGCTACGCCCAGGTTCGACACGCCCTGCTCTCGGTCTTCGGGGAGGGGACCAAGATCCCTGTTTCCTCGCCCCTCGAGGACCGCGTACTTGACGGACATGTCCCTGATAGTACTATTTCTTTAATTTATAAAAAATTGATTAATCACCGGGCGGATCTCCTGGTGCGCCTTCGGGAGGCTTGGACTGGGGATGGGGTTGAATTGGACGACGAAGACTGGCAGTCTGCACTGTCGTCCCCCAAGGAGGTTGCCATTCCGGCTCGTCTCCGGTTGGTACAGCTCAAGATTCTCCACCGGGTGTATGTTACGGGTCCGCGCTTGGTCGCGATGGGATTCTCCGACGACGGACTCTGTAAGCGAGGCTGCGGGCTCAGCGCCACCTTTCTTCATATCCTTTGGGAGTGTCGCGAGGTGGCGGACTACTGGCGCCGGGTCCACACGGTTATGGGACAGGTCACCGGGGTTGTGCTGCTGCCGGAGGTGCGTCGCTGTGTCCTGAATGTGTGGGAGCCCAATGACTACAACGCGGCTCAGACTCGGTGGGCGGCCCTAGGGAACATGATTGCCAAGAGGGATATAGCGCAACATTGGGGCGCTCAACGGCCGCCCACCGTGTCTGTATGGAAGGAGAATATGGACTGGTGTATGTTTCGGGAGAAGACAGTGTATGTGGCCCGTGGCAAGCCGGGGGCATGGGGTAGAATTTGGGGTCAATGGAATGCGTATCGCGGAGGCATCTGTACGCCCCCCCTGGTAGACACTGATATCGCCATGTCCCCCTGACCCTTGACGGCTCCTGGCGCTTTTTGTAACAACCACATACGGACGTTCATCTCCCTTGACCCCCTCCCCCCCCCCCTCCGTCCCCGGCCTCCCGGTACTCCTCTCTTTAGCGGATTGCTCAAATGTTCTGACTGGAGTCTCCCGGGGGCAGCCTGAACCGCACTGGTATCCCTCGTAACTCGCCTTTTGTTTTTATTGTTTTTCTTTTTGTTTCTGTTATTGTTGGACTGACGCTTGCTGTTCCTCGAGGACTATCTTGAGCCACTGCGGGGCAGTGCCCGGGGAACGGATTGCAGCTTTGATATGTGTATATTTCCTTATGTACCTAGCGGCCGGCCCGGGTGGTTGTAGGCCCATACTTGTAACCGAATTATTGTTCAATAAAAACTTTTTTCAAAAAAAAAAAAAAAAAAAAAAAAAGAATTTAGGATCAACTACAATTTAACATTTACATGTTAACCCATTTGGCCACACAGTAAAACTCAGAGTCGGAAGATGGGATTAAGTATGGATTTCTTACAAATTCAAAGCCAGACTGATATAGACAAGTCTCTGGAATATAGAAAACAGTATGGGATTACCACAGGCAGGCCAAAACGGCAAATAAAGTTTATCCTTAGCCACAGATAACATACAAGACATTCAGAAATCACAATGCATAGTATGAAAAAAAGGATATGACTGATTTGTGTTCCTCTTGTCAGATATGCATGAGGAAAATCTAAATCTCCTAATCTAAATTTACTCTAAATAATACTAGATGAGGAAACCCTAGTTAGATCCATTAAAGCAGAAAGGAGTCCGCATAGCAGAACCTCTGTAGAAGTTCTCTAAAGAAAAGTAATATTGTATAACATGAAACCACACAACAAGAGGTCTGTTCCTCTCCAAGTCTAAGGGAATCTGAATCTAGCTGAAAGGTGATCTCCAATTAAACCCCCCCAAAAGAACCTTCAAGAATTCAACATCACGTCTCACTATTTTCTATCTTCAAACAGTAAAACTTGGCAACTATCCTTGAGACTCCTTTCCTTTAGTCCGCACATCAAAATGTCCTTGGATTCCTCCGGTCTCCCAGTTCCGTACAAACAGTAGTCCTCCCTCTATTTGTTAAGGTTCATCATCCTTGCCAAAAGATACTCTTTCTGAGCCTCAGTTTCTCTGTTGCACAATGTGCCTTTTATATTTGTAAGATCACACAACTGCACCTGCAGAGGAGAGAAAAACATTGATTGGAAAGCAAACGTTCACATTGAAGGTTAAATATTAAGAAATCCAAATGCTTAGGGCCTTTGGTCAACTTAAAGTGGTTAGCATATCAATACATATTTAAATGCATGATTATAAGTGCGCATACAGTAAAATATATATGCAGAGCACTATTCAAAGGAATACATTTTCAGTTATAAAATGCAAAATATTATGCAAATTAAAATGCAAATACATGAGAATTAACAACATTATTCAAACCACATAAATGCAGATATACATGAGAACTGGAATTCAATGTTACTGTAATGAAAACATTAGTTATGCATGCACTCGTATATGTCCAGATTACAGTGAACACACTTTCTGTACTACTAGTGCAACACATCACATTAATGCTGTTACATCACTTTGAGGAAATCCATCCCTGCCCACAAAACATACCTGCACACCCGGACGAGGTTCCGCATTCCGACGACCGGAGGCAGGACGTGACCTGGAATTAAAACAAGGATCCCATTCACTTCCGGGAAATAACCCCTCCCTGTCATGTGCCATCACAGGAAAAGACGGGTTGGTTGAACCCTGCACCCGGAGGTGGAGCCAACCCTGGAAAGACTCTCGTGGAGAGAGAGAAAACGGAGGATCCAGAGATAACGAGGAGAGACACGGAATCGTGGGAAGGAGATGTAGACAACTCGACAGAAGCTGAAGTCCAGAGAAATCCAGAGAAGGAACCACGAGAGGAAGCAGGAGCAGAGGAAGAATCCGAGAGGTGGCGCGAGGAGTGGTGGTGTCCACCGTAGGATGCGGAGGTGCGGCCGCAACTCAGGAGAGTTGTGGCGGTGCGGGTGAGTGCTGACGGGACGGATGGGTATCTGTTTAAGGCACGAGCAAGTCAGTAGGGGACGGGAGGGTGGGGAGCATGAAAAGACTAGCACCTGGCACTGTTTTTTCAGTCCTCACTAGACACATCCCGAGAAAACCCTCACAACACTGATCCAGGGCACATAGGGGGCAATCAAAGACAATGCATTGGACGTGATCGCCGTCAAGCTGTTAAATTTAGTTGGTGTTCACCCCGAACTGTGAAGAAGACTTGCAAACTGCGTTGGATAAAACCGTGGAAGAAGCATTCCACAATTATTTGTTCTTTCTATTTTTAGTTAACCCCCCTCCATTTCTTTCCTTGGTGTCCCGAACGTGTGAGGTGAAGGGAGTGTGTCTCTCCCTTTTTGCCCATTTACTGACTGCTCCTTTTGTTTTTCCTCATTTCAGAGCCTCCAGGGAAAACATCCAACCAGGAGACGGTGAGAAGAAGAAACAAGGCTATTGGAAGGAAGAGGAAGACCCGAGTTACACGGAGGAGTCCCTTATAACCAGGCTGTGAAACTTGAGAGACCAAATAAAATACCACTATTAAGAAATATATCCAGCCCCCGCATCTGTTTATCCGGCCTGCCCTTCCACAATCAAATGAGTACATGATGCCATGTGTAAAAGTGTAAAAATGTATAAATACATTTATATGTATGTATATATATATATATTTCCACGAATTCCTTAATAAGGATTGACGACGCCGTGTCTTGTGCTGCAAAATAGTTTTATTTGTCAGCTGCTGGACGCGTTTCGCCTGACCTGCAGGCTTGCTGGTGAGCAAGCCTGCAGGTCAGGCGAAACGCGTCCAGCAGCTGACAAATAAAACTATTTTGCAGCACAAGACACGGCGTTGTCAATCCTTATTAAGGAATTCGTGGAAATTCATTACGGACCTTGCGGGGTTGGTCCGACAAGACGACGCGCCCTTTGATCTGGAGACGCGGCAGGATTAACCAAGCGGTTTTTCGAAGAGTTTATATATATATATATATATATATATATATATATATATACACATACATACACACCATTTTGCTCCAATAGAAGGCGGCACGTACTCGAGGCTGTCAGGGTATGGCACTTTTTATTTTCTCGGGTCTCCCTTGACCCACAACCAGAGAGACACATTTCAGCTTAGCAGAAGCCTTTTTCAATCTGATTGGCGCCATACAATTGTGAGAATATATAGGCCTTCCCACTTTAGGCACAAGTGAACATAAAGAAAATACTTTTACTTGCTAATCCTGGATTGATACAGACATCTTGTAATGTTTAAACAAATTCATGCCATACTAATGAAAAAATGCAGCTGGTAAAACAAAGTTATATATCTAATATGGGTATCAAAATCACATAGTATATATAAAGTGCATAGTGCAACAATTTGTAAAGCAGGTTACAGCATCTAACATCATCACTCCGCCTATTTACTAAATAAGCATCATATGTGTCTGGACGTATACACAGGATTGAGTCACCTGCCTATTGAGGGAGCATATCTTGAATCCAAAATTAAGTGCCAATCCCTCTGAAAAACAAACCTTAAATAAATAAAACTATGAATACAAATATAATAAAACCATGCTGCAACTGTCCCAAACGCGTTTAAACAGAGACCTTTTTAAACCCATAACGTTGCCTCCAATGGAGACTAGTCCACAGGCATTCAACCTGTGACTATAGCAGCGGAACTAATTCTGAAGCATGCCAAAGTGTAATCGCATCTGTATATCATTTAAAACATTTAAAACACAAGCGGCAATAAAACTCAAGAGATTACAGGCGCACCACAGGGCCAAACAACACAAAATGTGTACAATTCTGACATAAGTGCCCGCCTCCCGGTGAACGCTCTTATCCCCAAGAGGACTACCTCTCCCATAGTGCCGCTTGGCAGAGGCTAGTAAATATCATAAGTTCATGGGCATGCATCTATGCAGGGCCGGCTTTAGTGCTGGTGGCGCCCTGTGCGACAATGTTTGTTGCCCCCCCCCCCATGACCACCTCCACCACAGATTGTCTCACTAGCACCCTTTAACAATGACCAAGTCACCATAATCACACTCTCTCAGATGCATTGAATTAGTTATATAGCACCACTCATACCAGTGTAGGGTGTCCGGGCACTTTGCATCACACACACATTACACAGAGACAATCAATCATACGTGTGTAAATCCGTGTGAAATGTTACATAAGCCAAAGGACTGAAAGTGTAGGAGTCACATGTCATCCATACTGGTAGGCAGTATAGTTTAAGAGTGCTTGGTGTGGAGAAGCACAAACTCAGAGTCGAAAAAGAAACAGCATAATTGGGAGTTTTCTTTAATAATAAGAATCGATTTCTAGCCAAATTAACCCTTTTTGCAACATTAATCAATGTTCTAATAATGTATACTTTGCAGTGTGTATGTAGTACAAAGGTGAAAGTTAATAGCTCACTATTCTATATTAGGACTGTAAGTTATAAATTGCAAGTAATAAAAGGATGTCTCTTTTGAAAGCAGTAACCTGCTGATCTATTTACATCATATGCACTCTGTAATCTACTTGGTACACGTTCTTTGCATCAGCTTCATCGAAGTCAAAACCTCAACTTTAGCTCCAGGAAGATAATTAATCACATGAGTTTTCTTGACATTTATGTGAGGCCTGGTAATTGCCGGCGGAAAGAAACGCTGCGGCAGGTGTTTCAAAAGCTTAATAAACTTTCAAACAGGGTGCCCCCAGGAAGCCAGCACCCGGTGCGGTGGCACCGGTCGCACCGCCCTAAAGCCGGCCCTGCATCTATGCTAAAATTCGCATTTTATCTTCATAATGAACACAACCATGTTCGAGGAAAACAGCAACTAAAGTCATTTAGATAAGCTTGGAAACTGGCCCACCGGTATTTGACCTGTGACCTACACCACGGAAACAGTGTTGCCGTATGCCCACAATGCAGTCACATTACTCTGTATTAGAAAACATCAGTGGGACATGGTGATTACCGTCATACCCCGGGGCATAATTAGTGGAATCCCGACACAAGTGTCCGCCACACGGTAGGTATTTCTTTCCCCACTGAACTACCAATCCCGTGATGCAGTTTGGCGATCTTATGAAAAAACAAAATTTGTGGGCATATGTCCCAAATGAAAGTCTGTGTCATAAAAACATTTTACCGGGGACCAAAAAAGCATTAATGAAAAGCACAATAAATATATATATATATATATATATTATCTACTGGCGGTCGCCAGTAGATAGTTATAGTTAGGATCGTGTTTCCATAGGAAATCTAAAAATTCTATTTTGAATAACTTTTGCGCCGGTTGACGAATCCTCGCGAAATTTTCAAAACTAATGGGGCGCTCCGTTCAGCTCCTACCCTGAAAGTCTCGGGGTGATTCGTCAAGTAGGGGCCGAGAAAAAAGGGTGGTCCCAAAACGCGTTTTCCCATGCATTTTCCCATAGGACCTTTAGACACAGCTACAGCCCGAACGGCTGAACAGAATTACTTGAAATTTGGCAGAGAGGTAGCCATAAGGTCAAGGAAGTGCCTTTTGCAGGTCTGGTGTAAATCTGTTCAGTATTTCCTGAGAAAATAGCATTTAAAAGCATATCAATATCTATACGCGCGCACTGTGAAAACCAAAAAATTTTAATGCGTAGTTTATTGTAAAATAAAAATATGAAAAAAAATAATAATACATAAATAAATTAGCATTTAAAAAAACGTACAAATTCACTGAAAAAACCATAGGTTTCACACACATTATAGTTAGGAATTAGCATTTAAAAAACCTTGCAAATTCACTTAAAAAACCATAGGTTTCACACAGGTTATAGTTGTGTGAAACCTATGGTTTTTTAAGTGAATATATATATATATATATATATATATATATATATTTACTGAAAAAACTATAGGTTTCACACACGTTATAGTTAGGAATTAGCATTTAAAAAACCTTGCAAATTCACTGAAAAAACCATAGGTTTCACACATGTTATAGTTAGCTGGACATTTTACTGATAAAAAACCTATGAAATTCCCCCGTTATAGTTAGTGCAGGCAACTATAACTCACGCGACCGCAATCCTCTGCTGATGCTAATACTGTATTTAGACACTTATTTACCCATGTCTTCTTCCATAAATTTTTAGCTATACATATATTACAAATTTTTTTTTTACATAAAGACACATATGTCATCAGCAGAGGATTGCGGTCGCGTGAGTTATAGTTGCCTGCACTAACTATAACGGGGGAATTTCATAGGTTTTTTATCAGTAAAATGTCCAGCTAACTATAACATGTGTGAAACCTATGGTTTTTTCAGTGAATTTGCAAGGTTTTTTAAATGCTAATTCCTAACTATAACGTGTGTGAAACCTATGGTTTTTTCAGTGAATTTGTACGTTTTTTTAAATGCTAAGTTACTTTACGCCATTCGTGGCGTGCGCGCCCACTTAACGCAGTTCGTTCCGTGCGCGCACGCGGTGCGCTTCGCGCACCGCGCGCCCACTTTTCGCAGTTAGTGCCGTGCACGCACGGTGGGCACGCGGTGCGCTACGCGCACCGCGTGCCCACGTTACGCTGGATGGGCCATGTACGCACGATGCGCTTCGGGCACCGTGCGCACATGGAGGGCATATTATGCGCTTCGTTGTGCAAGGTAAACTTTTACATTTTAATTGCATCCATATGCCATGCACAAATGGTGCCCTTCGTGCACCGTTTGCACACGGGGTGGGGAGAGTATGGTTAATTTTTTTTTAAAAATATTTATTTTTCAATGTTTTTAAATGCCATGCACAAATGGTGCACTACGGGCACCATTTGCACATGGGGTGGGGAGAGTATGGATATTTTTTTTTTTTTTTTTTTTTTTACCGTACACGTACGGTAAGCGTAATCGGCGATTTTTCGTAAAAAAAAATTATTGACTTTTTGGCCTTAGGGGTTCTTTGGGGACTCCTTCATCAAGGTTAGGTGGTTAAGAGCTGTCTAAACAGCCCCTTTACATGTTTTTTGCCTTTGTTTTTCATCCACCCCTCAGAGTGCGAGTGAGAAAATGGCGGCCGACACTTCCTGGTTTCGACCGATTCGAATGTTTACTAAGATCTAACAGCCAATTAGAATCGTGCTCGCGCACGTCACCGTACGCGTACGGTAAGCGCACCGTAAGCGCACCGTAAGCTGCCACAGATATATATATTGATTTAAATGCTATTTTCTCAGGAACTACTGAACAGATTTACACCAGACCTACAAAAGGCACTTCCTTGACCTGAGGACTACCTCTCTGCCAAATTTCAAGTAACTCTGTTCAGCCGTTCGGGCTGTAGCTGTGTCTAAAGGTCCTATGGAAAAATGCATGGGAAAAACGCGTTTTGGGACCCCCCTTTTTTCTCAGCCCCCGCTTGACGAATCCCCCCGAGACTTTCAGGGTAGGAGCGGAGCGTAGCGCCCCACCTATTTTGAAAATTTCGCGAGGATTCGTCGACCGGCGCCAAAGTTATTCCAAATAGAATGTTGCGGATTTCCTATGGTAAGAGGGTCCTAACTATAACTACCTACTGGCGACCGCCAGTAGGTAATTAATATATATATATATATATATATATCAAACACAAGAGTTTGCCTGGAATGAGAGGCCCCCAAAAGGTGAGTATTCTTTAAGCTTTTTATTTGATGGACGAAGACAGGCAAACCAGCAAAATGCCGCACAACATGAGAAAGTCCATCCGACGCGTTTCGTGCCCCACGGCACTTCTTCCTGGGATGCGGGCTTTCAATCGGCTCAATGCTGCGGCGTCAGGCTCCACTTTTAAACGATTCATACCCCGCCCGGAGTGGGCGTGGCCATCCGCATGGCCTGTTGGTCTTAGTGGTTCTGTGTAATACTTCAGTGAGTCGCCCAGCAATTCACCTTTCTTAATAAATCCCAAGTGGGTTGCAAAGGCAATTTTGTCGTGATTTTGTCGTGATTTGGGGGCCAAGGCACGGCAACTCACCTGAGTAATACTGGGCACTACAAAGACCATCAGGCCACGAGAAGAGGCCACACCCATTAAGGCGGAGACTCGCATTTTGTGTGGTGCTTTATAAACTGCTGTGCTGCCGCCTCTTCAGTTCCCTTGCCTTTGAAGAAGTGATGCAGGTCACGAAACGCGTCAGGCTGGATTATTCATTTTGGTGGGACATGGCTGTTTGTTTCCTCGCTGCAACCCTCCCAATAAAGAAAGTTGGTTATTGAAAATCCTGTCGTGAGGCTCCTCCATTGCAGGCAACTTCTCTGTTGGATTTTAGGCGGCATGCCTGAGCCGCGGAGGGAGTCCCGGTGTTCTACGAGCACTCCTGTAACGACGCCACCGGCGCCGCTGCGTGTGGGACAGGAGCCTGTTATTGAGAGAAGATCGAGTCAGCGGGGACCCCAGTCATTCCCCTCCGCCCACTGTGGTATTTTATTGAACTTAATTTGGGGGCCAAGGCACGGCAACTCACCTGAGTAATACTGGGCACTACAAAGACCATCAGGCCACGAGAAGAGGCCACACCCATTAAGGCGGAGACTCGCATTTTGTGTGGTGCTTTATAAACTGCTGTGCTGCCGCCTCTTCAGTTCCCTTGCCTTTGAAGAAGTGATGCAGGTCACGAAACGCGTCAGGCTGGACTATTCATTTTGGTGGGACATGGCTGTTTGTTTCCTCGCTGCAACCCTCCCAATAAAGAAAGTTGGTTATTGAAAATCCTGTCGTGAGGCTCCTCCATTGCAGGCAACTTCTCTGTTGGATTTTAGGCGGCATGCCTGAGCCGCGGAGGGAGTCCCGGTGTTCTACGAGCACTCCTGTAACGACGCCACCGGCGCCGCTGCGTGTGGGACAGGAGCCTGTTATTGAGAGAAGATCGAGTCAGCGGGGACCCCAGTCATTCCCCTCCGCCCACTGTGGTATTTTATTGAACTTATTTTGGGGGCCAAGGCACGGCAACTCACCTGAGTAATACTGGGCACTACAAAGACCATCAGGCCACGAGAAGAGGCCACACCCATTAAGGCGGAGACTCGCATTTTGTGTGGTGCTTTATAAACTGCTGTGCTGCCGCCTCTTCAGTTCCCTTGCCTTTGAAGAAGTGATGCAGGTCACGAAACGCGTCAGGCTGGACTATTCATTTTGGTGGGACATGGCTGTTTGTTTCCTCGCTGCAACCCTCCCAATAAAGAAAGTTGGTTATTGAAAATCCTGTTGTGAGGCTCCTCCATTGCAGGCAACTTCTCTGTTGGATTTTAGGCGGCATGCCTGAGCCGCGGAGGGAGTCCCGGTGTTCTACGAGCACTCCTGTAACGACGCCACCGGCGCCGCTGCGTGTGGGACAGGAGCCTGTTATTGAGAGAAGATCGAGTCAGCGGGGACCCCAGTCATTCCCCTCCGCCCACTGTGGTATTTTATTGAACTTATTTTGGGGGCCAAGGCACGGCAACTCACCTGAGTAATACAGGGCACTACAAAGACCATCAGGCCACGAGAAGAGGCCACACCCATTAAGGCGGAGACTCGCATTTTGTGTGGTGCTTTATAAACTGCTGTGCTGCCGCCTCTTCAGTTCCCTTGCCTTTGAAGAAGTGATGCAGGTCACGAAACGCGTCAGGCTGGACTATTCATTTTGGTGGGACATGGCTGTTTGTTTCCTCGCTGCAACCCTCCCAATAAAGAAAGTTGGTTATTGAAAATCCTGTCGTGAGGCTCCTCCATTGCAGGCAACTTCTCTGTTGGATTTTAAGCGGCATGCCTGAGCCGCGGAGGGAGTCCCGGTGTTCTACGAGCACTCCTGTAACGACGCCACCGGCGCCGCTGCGTGTGGGACAGGAGCCTGTTATTGAGAGAAGATCGAGTCAGCGGGGACCCCAGTCATTCCCCTCCGCCCACTGTGGTATTTTATTGAACTTATTTTGGGGGCCAAGGCACGGCAACTCACCTGAGTAATACTGGGCACTACAAAGACCATCAGGCCACGAGAAGAGGCCACACCCATTAAGGCGGAGACTCGCATTTTGTGTGGTGCTTTATAAACTGATGTGCTGCCGCCTCTTCAGTTCCCTTGCCTTTGAAGAAGTGATGCAGGTCACGAAACGCGTCAGGCTGGACTATTCATTTTGGTGGGACATGGCTGTTTGTTTCCTCGCTGCAACCCTCCCAATAAAGAAAGTTGGTTATTGAAAATCCTGTCGTGAGGCTCCTCCATTGCAGGCAACTTCTCTGTTGGATTTTAGGCGGCATGCCTGAGCCGCGGAGGGAGTCCCGGTGTTCTACGAGCACTCCTGTAACGACGCCACCGGCGCCGCTGCGTGTGGGACAGGAGCCTGTTATTGAGAGAAGATCGAGTCAGCGGGGACCCCAGTCATTCCCCTCCGCCCACTGTGGTATTTTATTGAACTTATTTTGGGGGCCAAGGCACGGCAACTCACCTGAGTAATACTGGGCACTACAAAGACCATCAGGCCACGAGAAGAGGCCACACCCATTAAGGCGGAGACTCGCATTTTGTGTGGTGCTTTATAAACTGCTGTGCTGCCGCCTCTTCAGTTCCCTTGCCTTTGAAGAAGTGATGCAGGTCACGAAACGCGTCAGGCTGGACTATTCATTTTGGTGGGACATGGCTGTTTGTTTCCTCGCTGCAACCCTCCCAATAAAGAAAGTTGGTTTTTGAAAATCCTGTCGTGAGGCTCCTCCATTGCAGGCAACTTCTCTGTTGGATTTTAGGCGGCATGCCTGAGCCGCGGAGGGAGTCCCGGTGTTCTACGAGCACTCCTGTAACGACGCCACCGGCGCCGCTGCGTGTGGGACAGGAGCCTGTTATTGAGAGAAGATCGAGTCAGCGGGGACCCCAGTCATTCCCCTCCGCCCACTGTGGTATTTTATTGAACTTATTTTGGGGGCCAAGGCACGGCAACTCACCTGAGTAATACTGGGCACTACAAAGACCATCAGGCCACGAGAAGAGGCCACACCCATTAAGGCGGAGACTCGCATTTTGTGTGGTGCTTTATAAACTGCTGTGCTGCCACCTCTTCAGTTCCCTTGCCTTTGAAGAAGTGATGCAGGTCACGAAACGCGTCAGGCTGGACTATTCATTTTGGTGGGACATGGCTGTTTGTTTCCTCGCTGCAACCCTCCCAATAAAGAAAGTTGGTTATTGAAAATCCTGTCGTGAGGCTCCTCCATTGCAGGCAACTTCTCTGTTGGATTTTAGGCGGCATGCCTGAGCCGCGGAGGGAGTCCCGGTGTTCTACGAGCACTCCTGTAACGACGCCACCGGCGCCGCTGCGTGTGGGACAGGAGCCTGTTATTGAGAGAAGATCGAGTCAGCGGGGACCCCAGTCATTCCCCTCCGCCCACTGTGGTATTTTATTGAACTTATTTTGGGGGCCAAGGCACGGCAACTCACCTGAGTAATACTGGGCACTACAAAGACCATCAGGCCACGAGAAGAGGCCACACCCATTAAGGCGGAGACTCGCATTTTGTGTGGTGCTTTATAAACTGCTGTGCTGCCGCCTCTTCAGTTCCCTTGCCTTTGAAGAAGTGATGCAGGTCACGAAACGCGTCAGGCTGGACTATTCATTTTGGTGGGACATGGCTGTTTGTTTCCTCGCTGCAACCCTCCCAATAAAGAAAGTTGGTTATTGAAAATCCTGTCGTGAGGCTCCTCCATTGCAGGCAACTTCTCTGTTGGATTTTAGGCGGCATGCCTGAGCCGCGGAGGGAGTCCCGGTGTTCTACGAGCACTCCTGTAACGACGCCACCGGCGCCGCTGCGTGTGGGACAGGAGCCTGTTATTGAGAGAAGATCGAGTCAGCGGGGACCCCAGTCATTCCCCTCCGCCCACTGTGGTATTTTATTGAACTTATTTTGGGGGCCAAGGCACGGCAACTCACCTGAGTAATACTGGGCACTACAAAGACCATCAGGCCACGAGAAGAGGCCACACCCATTAAGGCGGAGACTCGCATTTTGTGTGGTGCTTTATAAACTGCTGTGCTGCCGCCTCTTCAGTTCCCTTGCCTTTGAAGAAGTGATGCAGGTCACGAAACGCGTCAGGCTGGACTATTCATTTTGGTGGGACATGGCTGTTTGTTTCCTCGCTGCAACCCTCCCAATAAAGAAAGTTGGTTATTGAAAATCCTGTCGTGAGGCTCCTCCATTGCAGGCAACTTCTCTGTTGAATTTTAGGCGGCATGCCTGAGCCGCGGAGGGAGTCCCGGTGTTCTACGAGCACTCCTGTAACGACGCCACCGGCGCCGCTGCGTGTGGGACAGGAGCCTGTTATTGAGAGAAGATCGAGTCAGCGGGGACCCCAGTCATTCCCCTCCGCCCACTGTGGTATTTTATTGAACTTATTTTGGGGGCCAAGGCACGGCAACTCACCTGAGTAATACTGGGCACTACAAAGACCATCAGGCCACGAGAAGAGGCCACACCCATTAAGGCGGAGACTCGCATTTTGTGTGGTGCTTTATAAACTGCTGTGCTGCCGCCTCTTCAGTTCCCTTGCCTTTGAAGAAGTGATGCAGGTCACGAAACGCGTCAGGCTGGACTATTCATTTTGGTGGGACATGGCTGTTTGTTTCCTCGCTGCAACCCTCCCAATAAAGAAAGTTGGTTATTGAAAATCCTGTTGTGAGGCTCCTCCATTGCAGGCAACTTCTCTGTTGGATTTTAGGCGGCATGCCTGAGCCGCGGAGGGAGTCCCGGTGTTCTACGAGCACTCCTGTAACGACGCCACCGGCGCCGCTGCGTGTGGGACAGGAGCCTGTTATTGAGAGAAGATCGAGTCAGCGGGGACCCCAGTCATTCCCCTCCGCCCACTGTGGTATTTTATTGAACTTATTTTGGGGGCCAAGGCACGGCAACTCACCTGAGTAATACTGGGCACTACAAAGACCATCAGGCCACGAGAAGAGGCCACACCCATTAAGGCGGAGACTCGCATTTTGTGTGGTGCTTTATAAACTGCTGTGCTGCCGCCTCTTCAGTTCCCTTGCCTTTGAAGAAGTGATGCAGGTCACGAAACGCGTCAGGCTGGACTATTCATTTTGGTGGGACATGGCTGTTTGTTTCCTCGCTGCAACCCTCCCAATAAAGAAAGTTGGTTATTGAAAATCCTGTCGTGAGGCTCCTTCATTGCAGGCAACTTCTCTGTTGGATATATATATATATATATTCACTGAAAAAACCATAGGTTTCACACATGTTATAGTTAGCGGAAATTTTACTGATAAAAAACCAATGAAATTCCCCCGTTATAGTTAGTGCAGGCAACTATAACTCACGCGACCGCAATCCTCTGCTGATGCTAATACTGTATTTAGACACTTATTTGCCCATGTCTTCTTCCATACATTTTTAGCTATACATATATTACAAATATTTTTTTTTCATAAAGACACATATGTCATCAGCAGAAGATTGCGGTCGCGTGAGTTATAGTTGCCTGCACTAACTATAACGGGGGAATTTCATTGGTTTTTTATCAGTAAAATTTCCGCTAACTATAACATGTGTGAAACCTATGGTTTTTTCAGTGAATTTGCAAGGTTTTTTAAATGCTAATTCCTAACTATAACGTGTGTGAAACCTATGGTTTTTTCAGTGAATTTGTACGGTTTTTTAAATGCTAAGTTACTTTACGCCATTCGTGGCGTGCGCGCCCACTTAACGCAGTTCGTTCCGTGCACGCACGGTGGGCACGCGGTGCGATGACAAAGCAAGAAAGCACGTCAACAAATCTGTTTCTGCTTTCCTCCGTGACTATGGTATGGGTGCCATTTACCACAACAACTTGCGTTATGACATGCAAGACATTTATAGAGGAGATGGTGTGCACTTCAATGATGAAGGGAACAGAGTCTTCCTCTTGAACCTTAGACTCTGCATCGGTACTTACTTGTAGGTACCACTAAAAAATCATTTCATAAACACAACGGCTCTTTTTAGAGCCCCCTAATATCTAAACACTTAAATCTGATTTTCATTTCTTTTTTTTTTTTTTTTCTACCGTACGCTTACCGTAAGCTTACCGTACGCGTACCCCGTGATTTTTTTTAAAATCAATAAATGTTTTTTTTGTACTTTTCTGTCCTTCTTTGACCCCCTTACAAATGTTAGGGGGTCTGTAACTCTCCTCATTGCCCCCTTTCCTTGTTTTCACTCTTTTTTTTCAGAGTTGAATACACAAAATGGCGGCCGCCGCTTCCTGGTTTCGGCCGATTCGAATGTTTACTAAGATCTAAGAGCCAATCAGAATCGCGCTCGCGCACGCCACCGTACGCTTACCGTAAGCGTACGGTAAGCGTACCGTAAGCGGGCTCAGATATATATATTGATTTAAAGACTATTTTCTCAGAATCTACTGAACAGATTTACACCAAACCTACAAAAGGCACTTCCTTGACCTAGGGACTACCTCTCTGCCAAATTTTGAGTAATTCTGTTCAGCCGTTCGGGCTGTAGCTCGTTCTAAAGGTCCTATGGAAAAATGCATGGGAAAAACGCGTTTTGGGACCCCCCTTTTATCTCAGCCCCCGCTTGACGGATCCCCCCGAGACTTTCAGGGTAGGAGCGGAGCGTAGCGCCCCACCTATTTTGAGAAATTCGCGAGGATTCGTCGACCGGCGCCAAAGTTATTCAAAATAGAATGTTGAGGTTTTCCTATGGAAACGTGGTCCTAACTATAACTACCTACTGGCGACCGCCAGTAGGTAATATATATATATATATATATATATATATATATGAAACCAGGATCCCAACGAACGACCACGCCGGGTCAAACATGGGCACAGACTCCAGTTAACGATTGAAATGAAGAAATTTATTGCATTAACATGTCACGATGATGCGTTTCGACCGCAAGCCTGCGGTCTTGATCACATAGCACGCTGTCTGTGTCTTGTTTTTGTCTGTCAGATGCCTTCTGACAGTGGTGAGTTTTTGGATACCGAGGCTGTAGCCTCAGTACTCCACATTCATTTTGAGTTTTTTAGTCGCTATTTAGGTTGACATGCTCTTGAGGGAAGTAGTCAACATATTCGGATATGTTTTGCAGAGGCTTTTGCGTATCGTGATAATTGGGCGGACGGGCACAGGTGATGTTCCTTTATGAACCTTGGGAAGGAAGTAAAGTATAGGGAGAACAGGGAATTAATTATTTAGGAAGTTGAACTCATCCTTACTCAGAACGCCCTGTGTTCTGTAGGTGTTAAGGTTTTTCTTCAGTTCTTTCCCACTCGCAACTACTTCCTTCATGTTAGTAGTCCTGTAACAGGAGGCGTCGTTCAAGTGTCTGTGGGCTTCCTCCATATACATGTCCCTCGGCCATAAGACGATGTTACCGCCCTTATCCGATTTGTTGATGATGAAATCAGATCTGTCTTTGAGCTTTTTCATTAGATTCATGTATTGTTTGTGCTTGAAATTGTTTTTCCGTTTGGCGCGAGATTTGCACTTGTGTAAGTCTTTAATTTCCTCTATGATTACATCATTGTAAATGTCAATGGCATCTCTGGGCATGGTGGGCATAATTGTGGACGGTGGTCGGAATGGACTGGTGATTGTGGTGGTGGTATTAATGCCTGCATTGTGTAATAGATGTTGTGTTGAGGCATTATCCATGGAGGACTCAAGTTCAGTCATAATGCGGATGGTGGAAATGTCTGATACCACAAGGTTGTCATCAGTGCGGCCACTGCTGTTCGTGCCGGGTGCTGGCGGATTACTGATATGCTTCTGTTTGAAAAATGTGATAAGTTTTAGTTTCCGAATGAAATTGAAAATGTCAATTCTAGAAGTTGTGTGAGCGAAACTGCTTTCCGGGCAGTAGTTCAAGCCCAAGGAGAGGAGTTGTGTCTCCGCGTTGGTTAGTTGTAAGTCCGAGAGATTGATGACTGTCTTGGAGTCTTCAGTTACTTGCACCTCCAGTTGCCTCTTTTTTTGTCGTTACTTCCTTTTTGATTTCCACTGCTTTCGGCGCTCGCGTCTTCTGCAGTTCCGCCTGTGTTTTGTTTCCTCGATGCTTGTGGGCGCACGGTTTGGCGCCTGTCCTGGACTAAAAAACCCAGTTCCTCAGTTAGGCTAAAGTTGTTGCGTTGCCTAGGGTCTCTGTTGCTCATACTGCTGCTATCTTCAGAATCGGTGCCGGTTTCAAGAGCCGCACTTAAGTCTGATGTTGAGGCAGAGTCCGCTTCCTCATGGGGTAGTGCTGTTTCAGTTATCTGCTTAGTTGGCATTGTAGTTTTGTTGAGTTTTTGCCTTTTTACAGAGTCATACTTCCTTGCGAATGTAAAGATTTGTCCGCATTCGTAGTCTGACTTGTGTCACGCAAATTTGAAGGCCTTGTGGGTTTTTATCATTTCTTCGTGCTTTTTCAACCTTGTCATGATTTCTTCATGCCTTTTATAGATTAGTTCCTTTTGATCTGAACTGTCTAGTTCCTCATTGATTTTGTCAATTTCATTTTGCAATCCACTACGGTCGATTTCCTCGTATTTGATAAGGATGATTACTAGACGCATGGAGGATTCGAGGTTGCTTTCTGCCCACTCTTTAAGCATGAGTGGGTTTGGGTTGTCGAAGCTAGGTGCCAACATAATACTCAGGCCACGCGGAATGCGGCCCACATCGCGGTACTTTTGTAGTGATTTGCATTCCCATCAATTGGTTAATTCATTGCACATTAATTTCTCAAGGTGTTTGAGTTTGGTTTTGATGTCACTGTTGGGAGCACCCACAGATTTGGAGGCTCGTTGTTGGTTGTCAAGTGTCGGTAGGTTGTCAAACAACGCATCCGCTGCTGCTTCCCTTTCCCGCAGCACTTGGTTTGACATGTTAAATAAATGCAGATCTTTGTAGTGACTGCCAATATTTTCATGCACGTACTCACCCACCGGTCTAGAGGTGATGGATGGGTCCTCCGACTCAACTCTCAGCTCTCCCGTGGCAAGAATGTAGCAGAGTTCCTTGGGCTGGAAGGGGGCAGTGATTGTTCAGTTCTCCTCCAGGAGACTAACTCTCTTCCGACTGAAGAAAATCACAGTAGCCATTCGTGCTCTGCTGAATTACAAAACCAGGATCCAAATGAACGACCACGCCGGGTCAAACACGGGCACAGATTCCAGTTAAAGATGAAATGAAGAAATGTATTGCATTAACATGTCACGATGACGCGTTTCGACCGCAAGCCTGCGGTCTTGATCACATAGCACGCTCTATAAACCAACATGGTTTATATACTGAGGTAGTGACTTTTCTATGTTTGTCATGACTTTACAAAGTAGCCAGGTCAAACATGAAAGGTGGAGCCAAAATTTAGCTTCTCCATAACCTTGATACTCTAACCTATGAGATGTTTGTGAATGGGGTGTTCGAACGAAGTGCCATTTTCCCATGAAAGGGTTTACAGGTTTACGGGGGGGTTCTGGCAGTTTTTACATAGCGCAAACTTGACCCAAAGGTATTGGAGCGCTTTACATGAGCACCAGTTACATTACATAAGGAAACATTCATTTTTTGGTAACCACAGGGAGATTAAGTAATTTGAATCACAGGATTTTGAGCCGATGCCAAGACACAAACCTGGTTCCCCACCAACAAAGTCGGCAGCTCTGGTTGTTATGCCACATCCTCTCCCCTTACAGATAGCACAATAACGAATTGCCTGGTATTTGCCAAAAGATGCGCTCTATCAAGCATTGTATCCTACTACTCAAAAACACAGTATGTGTGTGTGAGCCAAGAGGCACAATATAGCACCAATATGGTGTTGCCTCAGGTGGGCCACCTATTTTGGTCACAGCCATGGGGGAGAGTCAGGACAGCCGCGATGGCTCTGTACCATGCACAAGTATCATGGTAAGGTATCGCCCTGAATGATCCACTAAAACATACCACCAGATTAAAGGCCAGATTGACTAAGTGTTCACCAACAAAGCACAGGGTCACCTTTTGCTTCCTTGTGCTGCTGGAATCTCCTCTTAAATTGGCACACAAACACGCTGCCTTGTGTGCCACACAGCCTTGCAACATGGAGCAGTAGTGAGTGTGCACATAGCATAGAATGTGTGCTGGAAGCATACCCTTTCAGTAGTTTGCTATGTGCAGACATAGGTCAGACACATTGGAAGTCCACTGTGCACATGCAATGCTTCAGTTTCTGATGGAAATCAATGCATTCCCTTTGCACTCGCTTCAAGTTGATTTTAGTTTTTGAGGCACAGCACAGTCTGTCTCTCATATAGATAGGGTTTGTGCCAAAACCAATGAGCCTTTGCATTGATCTGCAAAAGCTCGCTTGAGACAAAGCAACACCAAGCAGGTTATTGTACTGTAAAAACTGTGCCGTTCCAGCACAAAACATCTTGGGGCTTATTTACAAGCCCCTTGCACTGCCGGTGCGTCACTTTTTGAGACGCACCGGCAGCGCATTTTGCTGCCCCATATTTACAAGGACACGCCAAGCCACCCTGCGTGGCTTTTCCCGTCCTTGTCAATACGGCTCCTTTACACGCAGCACTTTGCGTGAAACGGGGTGTTCCATGGGGTTGCTGTGGGTGTTCTCACGCAACACCCAAGGAACCTGACACATTTCCAGATTTACGAGAAATCATAAACATGGAAATGTGTCTGAATGCTACGCCTGCCCAGGGGAGGCATAGAAGGCACACCTTCCTGCACATAAACAATCATCCCTGTGACGCAGGAATCCTTGCACCATGGTACAAGGGTGCCTGCGTCGGCGCATGGCAGCTCATTGTGCGCCAGCGCAGGGGAGATGCAAAGAGATCCGTCATATCCTTGTAGATATGATGCATCCACGTGCTTTGAAAGTGCCGCAGCGTGGCGCAGCCAAAGGGCTTGCGCTGCCGCGCTTCAGCACTTTCTTGTAAATGAGGTCCCTTTTGCGCTGGATAGTAAATAGCATAACCCGTTGTGTGCAGCTTTTAATCTACTTGCGTTGCTCCGCGTCATGCTAGTGCCCATGGAAATCATTAGTAAATCTGGGCCTAAGCTTGTTTTAGTTGGGGAATACAAGTCCAAGAATCCTTAGCATGCCAGCAAGAAGGTCTTCATAACACTGAGTGCTCGGTATTCTGGTGTTTTCGATTGTGTCCATTGTGTTGAAATTCACCACTAGTGAACAACAAAGACTAAAGAAACTTGCAATATCAACTGAAGACAAGAGAACCTTGAAAGAAGGAGCATCTGTGATGCATCCCTCTGTGCTTGCTTCCGACTACAAATATTTGGAACTAAATGCATGGTGCGCGTGCCAGAAGGAAAAGTTATATAGAGTTCCTATGAAGCCTGGAATATTTCCCGTACATGGTCCAACATTGCCATCCTGTGGAATCTAGAATTAAAGACTTTGAGTGTATTTCTGGGAAATCCTTCATCAAAGTTGTCAGCTCTTGTTTGTAACTCTGTAACAATAGCCTATTGTTGTGGCATTCAATTTTGCAAGGGTGCTGCCACCTCTCTGAGATACACACTACTAGATTTTCTTTCTGATCAGTTGACAAATGTGGGAGCCTAAATGAACTAAAAAAATCCTTCAAAATTGATGCAGAGACTGCATGAGCTCTTTCGTATACATTCTTTTAGTGTTGGAGAAAAACGTCTGCAATTTCTTAATCATCTATCTGAACTGCATTAGAGACTGGATTGTCAATTTTTTAAATACGCTGTGAGTCCTTTTTGAGAAGTGTGGACCAGGCGACTAGCCTGCCTATCAGTTGGCTATTGTTTTTGCTGAAAAGTCCTCGAGTCATTGATTTCCTCAAGCGTGAAGAAATCTCCTATATTACGTGTGGCCAGTGTAAGCTTCACTTTTATCCTCACCCCCCTTTCATCCATCCTTCCACGACGTTTATTGTATGATTATTTAAAATCTTTTACAAAAACAACAAAAGTGCAAGTTGAAAACATAAAATCTGATTAAAACGGCATGTGTAAAAAGCAGAAATGCTATACAGTGACTAAAAACAGTCCATTTAGTGGGAGCATGTGCAAAATTTGACATGGGGGTATGCAGAGTTCAAATTTAGGAGCTGCTGAGACATAGTTTATTCAGCTGACTCTTCTCTGGCTGTTCGTATGAGCATTTCAGCAGCCACATAAAACTTCCCAATTAATGCCAGCTCCATCGGGACTGTGGTGGTGTAGATATGCCTTAAGGCCTCCTTGCATGATCTAACGCTGTGATGTATGAGCATGGTTCTTAGTACGTAGTGCGTCTTGAGCCACGTCGACTGCCAACTGTTGCTCACGTCTTTGATTTCTATGCACTTTATTCTGTTTCAACCTATACGCGATCACCTGGCCACGAAAAGTTGCCTTAAAAGCCTCCCAACTGAAAAGGCAGGGAACAATTTTTTATTTAATTCAGAGAACTCCCTGATGAAAATATGCATCTCCGACAACCAAGCCTGACCAACCAGAAGAGTTTTGTCAAACTGCCACCTTGGTCTTCAAGGTCCTGGTAGCTACATATAATAGAATGATCTGAGAAAGCGTTGGCCAATATATCTGTATTCCTCCGGCCATGAGGCTGCGTCACTAAAAATAAATCAAGTTGTGATGCAGTATTAAATTGGAGAGATAGACATGTGTATTGCTCCATACCTTGGTGGTCCACTCGCCAAGGATCAACCAGATTGAAATCCTGTTTAATTGAAGCAAAGATCAATGCAGTTTAGGGTTTTAATTGCTTTTTCATCTTGTTCGAGGTATCGAGCTCAAGATCCTGGATAAAGTTGAAGTCACCTCCACAAATCATTGGCCCTTCAGCCCCCATAGCTATATTATACAAATCCCTCAGGGGGCTTACGTCATCTAGTATAGGGCCGCAATAATTCACTAGAGTGACAGGACCAGTTTGTACTCGCACCTTCAGCCAAATCCATCTCCCCTGCTTATCCCTTATCACTTCTTTCACCTCCCAGTCTATCGATCTAGCCAGACATATCGCATTCCACGCATAGCTATTCCGGCTGATGCAAAATATACATACAAGTATTTCTAGCAAGCTTGGGACTATTATCTTTGAGATGGGTCTCTTGTATGAAGATTATTACCGAGTTTAACAAGGACAACCAGTTCATGATTGCCCCATTTTTCTGCCTATTTAAAGCTCCATTAGCATTACATGAAAATGCCCTAACATTACAGACCATTACACAATCGCAATATATATTGCCTGAACTCCCCCACTGCGTCCAGCTATCTGAAAGACATAGCAAACTGCTCCAGCCCGCAAGCTAACATAGCCATTCTGCCTTCCATAGGCCTAGAACTAATCTATTCCTGATGTATTTGCTCTTTTTTTTAAAATGCTACCCTTTGTGCCCCTCTACCCTGCACCACCACACCCTCTTAAATTGCAAACCATCTGACCTTCTTCTCCACCTCAACACTCTCTAGCCGTAAGTGTACAACACACACTTGGTGGGTGACCCACCCACCCCAAGAGGGAGAATTGCCCACCATACCCCCTGACATCCCCCACTTAGTTTGGTGCCATGTTATTGAACCAAGCAACACTCCGAAAGGAGGAAACCTCCCTCCTTCGTTAGCTACATACAGAAAATGCGGAAACTCAAGCAAAAGAAGAGAAAGATTAAGAGCATCCAGAGCGAACCCTTCAACTCTGAAGTTTCTGCAGTGGTCCTTGCATCTCATCTAAGGATGCATTTAAGTAAAATTGACTTTTGGACAAGACTTTGAGTTTTGACTGTTGTACTAATCAGGCCTGGGCCCCAGCTGCTTTGAATTGGCCGAGTAGCTCTATAAATTGTTTCCGTATACACGTAGCTGCAGCGCACATTTCAAAAAACGCATGGATCTGCACTTTATCAGTAATCATGAATGTTTTCATTTGGATCGTCTTTGTAAGAATACATTCTTTTATGCGATAGTCCGCGAAGTTTACAATGACGATGTGGGGAAACTTAGAATTCCAATGGACCCTCATGATGGAAAGATCTGCTGGGGCATCATCCAGAATGTGATTTAATCAGTGATTCCATAAATTGAAGCATATTCTGATGACTGCCCATACTTTCTGCCCTTCTGGTATTCTACAAAGCAAAGGTTGGATCTTCTGGATTCATTTTCATTTCATCGATTTTATTTTGTGAATCAAGCAAATTTCTTTGAATGTTACTCATATATTGTCCCAGATAAGAAGGCAGTCTTTTAAGTCTGGTACCCTTTGTTCTACTTCTTGCAGTCGCACTGGTATTTGGAGTACAATTTAGTCTATTTTATGAGCCTTTGATGAAGTGGGGCTAATTCCTGATTTTTAATAGACACGCTCACAGCTTTCTAGCAGGATAGTCTCTAAAAGCGGCTGAGAGGGATCTGTTTCACTCAGCATACTCATGCTTTTAATCCCCTTAACCAGAGTAAGGTTGCCCTGATACCGTGGGGAATATTGTTCATGCGCTGCTTCCACCCGTTCTGAGGGCTGAATTTTCTTGCTCCCTTGCAGGTTAGGCAACTGCATCACAAAAAAGGTTTAGGAGGCGGGTCCTAGGGAAAAGTTTAGAGACCTGCACAGGATTACATCCCTAATTCTTTACTTAAATACACCATAGAAAATCCTTGGGTCTTTCGTGAGAAAACAAACGAACAAAGACACTGACATAATCACACAGACCTAACTGTGGGATAATCCTTTTCAGGACATAACCCCTTACCCACCGAAGGTGGCAGTCTTCATCATCTGGAATTCTCATCTTGGTGGAAAAATCTAGTTCCACTAAGGGCTACGACCCCCTCTCTGAGAGGGAGGAGCTCAGGGATGTTTTGGTATCTACTCTAAAAGGATATTCTAAATCCACCAGATGAGAGAGAATGGGTGTGGGTGAGGGGTGCAGCGCTTCAAATAGTTTCTTAACGTGTAGGGAGTGATATTAAAACTAACTAGAGAGAACAATTATGTGCTTTATTTGTGTGTTCTCGCTGTCAGGATTAAAAACAGTGGATCTGCAGTATGGATTTAAACCGCATGTGTCAGACGAAATATGAGGTCAACATGTTTCAGCCGTGATGACCCATGAGGTGTCAGGGCTTTCGTCAGGATCGAAAAGATGCTGCTGCTATTAGACAAGTGATTAGCGAATACAAAATGATGCTGAAATACAGAACCACTGGTGCATCCGGTTCCAGTTCAATGAAAGATTACTGTACCTAATAGGAACAGATCCAAAAGCAAATATGAAAACGTCAGTGACTCTGAACATGAACTATTTACAGACTATGTGTGTGGAATCCAAGGGCTCCCCACACTACATGATACACCTAATGAGTGCATTAAGAAGAGCAAAATTAGCTTACTCGTTATGTCTGGGTAGAATACCTCACCTCTACCTGGTGACTGCTCGGAGAAGGGGGGGGCACCGCTCTATAAATAAATATGGAAGGTGCAACTGTTTATTTCACACTGTGTGCCAGTAGCAAAAGAGTCTACCATACATCAAATGCAAACAATTGATATACATGAGAGAAAAAGATAAAGAAGAAACCCATAATATATGAACAGCAACTCCGGCAGCGATGCCACTTCTGTCATACTTGTTACACTTGTTACATTGATGTTTGTTTACATTGACATATCACATACAGTGGTGTTACATGCAAAACAACCCCCTAAGCTTGAGCACATCTCGTGTCTACCAAGAGTCCATCAAATCAAACCACTATGGGCCCGATTCACAGAACTAACTTACTACAAAATCCTAAACTTACTACCATTTTGGTATTCACAGAAGGCACTTACTAATTTTGGTATTCACAGAAGGTACTTACTCATTTTGGTATTCACAGAAGGCACTTACGCATTTTGGTATTCACAGTATGCACTTACTCATACTAACTTTATGTCCGCACTCGGGTCGGAGATTTCGGCCCGGTGGTGGAGATTCCGGCCCGGCGGTGGAGATTGCGGCCCGATGTTGGAGATTCCGGCCTGGTGGCTGAGATTTCAGCCAGTGACCATGCGAGTGTCAATTATTCACAATTAGGATGGACATGCATGCCAAGCGTTATGAGTGTCTCATCAGGCAGTAGATCATGCAGGACACAAGGGAAGAACAGAGAGTGATGGGAATCACTGGTGTCGTCTCTCTGCATGGTCCTAACAAGCATATCATACTCAGGGAGAAAAAGGTGACTATCACAAGTACTTGAAAGAGAGCCACACAATCTACCCAACTGATATCTACCTTTCCAAGTGTGCTCATCTATAAGTTTAACATAAAATTCATATGGAATGTCATCATTCAAACCCAAAATTTCACTCTGTAGTTTATGTACCCATCTTTGTTCATGCCTAAAGAGATACGTGGAGATATCTATAACATGAGAAGGGATGTATGGTTGTTCTAAAACTGTCCACCTTGGATGTATGGTTGTTCTAAAACTGTCCACCCTAGATCGTCTGGGGAATGGGTTTTTTCAAGAAAGTGATTAATGAGTTTGGTTGCAGCCTTTCTGCAACGGATGGTACTCTTATGTTCTAAAATGCAAGTCTTGACCTTTTGTGTGGTCATTCCCACGTAATGCAAATCGCAGGGACAGGTGATCAGGTAAATGAGTCTTTCACTATTACAATCCGTATGATGAGACTGCATCCATGGTTTAGTGGTGCCAATGTCGATTGAAACAGTGTGTTTCGTTTGTGGACAGACCGCACAAGTCCCACAAGGAAAATGCCCTTTGACGGCTGGTAGATTCCAAAGAGTAGTTTGGGCTCTTGATTTCTGCTTTCTTGGGCGGGTATGGACCAAATGGTCTTTGATATTCATGCTTCTCTTGAAAGCAAACTGAGGTCGAGGGATGGGGGTATTTCCGATATTTAAGATGTTCCAGTTCTGAAGGATACTCTTTTTGATTTTATTAAAGAAACTGCAAAAGGTGTTCACACATGTGAGCCTAGGATTACTTTCCTTTGGTGTGCCTGGCTCAATTATGGCCTCCCAGTTGTTATTTGCTGTCCGTTTCATCGATCTCTTTATCAGTTTCTTTGGGTAGTTTCTCTCTTGTAGTTGGGATGCCAAATTCCTGGCATGTTCCTTGTATTTCGAACTTGAAGAGCAATTCCTCCAAAAATCTGCCCACATGGAAAGGTGTCTCGAAGGGACTTAGGATGGTAGCTATTGTATGACAATAGCGAGTTCCTAGCCATTGGTTTCCTGAAAAGTTCGGTCTCCAGGCCATCACCGTCAGGAAAAATATGAATGTCCAAGAATGGTAAACTTTTGTTGCTGTATTCGTAGGTGAAGTTCAGGAATTCATTCCTGCTGTTTAGCCACATATGGAACTCAGTGATGGTATTAGGTGTGCCATGCAAAATGACAAACATGTTGTCAATATAGTGTTTCCATACAAGGATATGTTCCTTGTATGGATTATCCTTTGACAAAATGTGATCCTGCTCAAACAGATGCACATAGAGATTCGCCAGGCTTGGGACAAAAACACTGCCCATGGATGTTCCTGATATTTGCAAGAATAGTTGATCTTCAAATTGAAAAAAAAATTCTTTCATCGGCAGGCAAGCACATCTCATGATGAAGTGAACCAGGGAGATGGTATCCATTTCTTTGTTCTCAAGAAGTATTTGTATCGTTGCTAGTGTCTCGTCTTGGGGAATACAGGTGTACAGGGACTTGACTTTGTAGGATACTAAATAGTCTCTGATAACATCAAACGGAGTCCCTTCCAGTAATCTAAGAATGTCCTTGGTGTCCTGGAGAAATGTAGGCATTTCCATCACCAGTGGTCGCAGAAAATGATCTACAAACGTGGAGAGAGGTTCCAGTAGAGACCCTATCCCGGAGATGATGGGATGACCGGGCAGCGGTCTTTGCTACTTATGTATTTTTGCCAATACATAAAAATATGGAGTTACTGGATGAGATCTGATGAGGAAAGAGGCTTCTTGTATAGTAATCCATCCATTTTCTTTAGCCTCTTCAACTAGCATTTTTATCTCGGTTTGCAACCTCTTGGTGGGGTTCATTTTCAGTGGTTTGTAGAAGCGTCTTTTTTCAAGCTGTCTGAGACATTCGGTCCAATAGGCAGAAGTATTCATGAGGACGATTGCACCACCTTTGTCTGCTGGCTTGATGGTGATGGAATCATCGTTCACCAGTGCCTTCATCGCCAGTTGTTCCTATCTAGTAAGATTCTGGTATTACCTCTCATTGCCCTCACATAGGGTGATGACTTTGTCCATTACAGCTTTCTCAAAAGTGAGTACTTGAGGGGGAACCAGGTGTGCAGGTGGATTAAAGGTGGACCTGTTTTTGAGACCAATGTTGGTACATGTCTCCTCCTCCACTCTAATTCAACCCAATGCATCGCCAATGGCTGGTCTGAAACTTGGCTTGGGCTTGGTTTGGTAGGCTTGGCTTGGGCCAATTAAAGATCCTCTGAAACAACAACTGCCAGTTAACAACTCCGAACACCACCCAAGGCAAGTTCTCCTCCCGACACTGCCGCCGCATCTTCACCCACATCCTGACCCCCGCTACCTCCAACCTACCGGACAGCAGCGAGCCCAAACCCGGAGCTGCCTCCTGCTCAATGTACGCTCCCTACACAGACACACAGTAGAAATCTGGGACCTCCTCAACACCCTATTGCCCGAGGTCGCCTTCCTCACAGAGACATGGACCAATGCCAGCTCTGCACCTAACATCGTAAATGCCAAACGCCATCCCCGACGGGTACAAGATCCGGAGGAAGGACCCCCCCAACCACCCCGGAGGTGCACTCGTCATTGTACACAAAAACTTCCTCTGACTCATTACAGCCATTACGAACGACTCCTCGTCCCCCATGGAACACCTCCATTTCAAGATCCAGATCAACCCCAGAATGACTCTACCTGACACCCTCCCCTACAGACCTCCCGGACCACGTACCACATTCACCACCACCATCACAGACCTCATTGTGCCCCACGCCCTTACATCCCCTGACTACGTACTGCTCGTAGACCTGAATTTCCACCTCGACAACCTCAGCGACCCCAACTCCACCACCCTCGTGGACAACCTCGCCAACATTGGACTGAAACAGCTCATCACCACCCCCACCCACAAGGCAGGACACACCCTCGACCCCATCTTCGCAAGAGGATACAACATTCACTTCAGCCACACCACACATCCTCTCTAGACGGACCACATCTGTGTCCACTTCTCCTCCTCAAAACCTAAAACACACAAACCTACACCACGCCCCCCGCACAGAAACTGGAGCAAGATCATCAAAGAGTACCTCAATGCCATGCTCCTCCACCCACCACGACCGACGCCAACTCTGCAGCCAACGAACTCCACAGGTGCATCCCCGACTGCGTAAACACACTTGCCCCCCTCCAGAACTCCGGCAGACAACGCACCATGAAAGCCACTTGGTTCACCACTGACCTCCAATAATTCAAGCTCACGTGCCGACGACTTGAGAAAGCTTGGTGGAATAGCAAAACCCCGGAAGCACACACCGCCTACAAGACTACCATGACAGAACACCACTAACTCATCAGAACCATGAAGAAGAACTTCATCAAGGACAAAATCCTCTCCAACTCCTGAAACTCCAAGGAACTCTTCAGCATCATACAAGAATTCACTAAACCCCCCAGCGAAACCTCCGATGTCCCTCCCTCCCAGGACCACTGCAACAAACTCGGCTCCTACTTCCATCACAAGATCAGGACCCTCAATGACAACTTCAACGAACGGAACCAAGCCACCGACACTATACCCACCACCTGCAATGCCACCCAGCCTACCATCACCGCCTGGACCCCTGTCACCAGAGAAGACACGGCCAAGACCATGAGGAGCATACACTTAGGAGCCCCCACTGACCCCTGCCTGCCGCACATCTTCCACAAAGCCACCTCCGCTATAGCATCCGAACTACGATGTACTATCAACTATACTCTTCAAACAGGCACGTTCCCTGACAACTGAAAATGCGCGGTCAAGCCCCTCCTCAAGAAGCCCTCCGCAGATCCTACAGACCTCAAGAACTACAGACCCATCTCTCTCCTCCCCTTCGCAGCCAAAGACACCGAGAACATTGTCAACATCCAGCTCACGAACTTCATTGAATCCAACTCGAGTCTCGACACTTCCCAATCTGAATTCCGCAGCAACCATAGCACCGAACCCGCCTTATAGCCGCTACAGACGACATCCGCACCCTCCTCGACCAAGGCCACATGGCTGCCCTCATCCTACTAGACCTCTCAGCAGTCTTTGACACCGTCTCTCACCACACACTAACCGCCAGACTCCATGATGCTGGCATACAGACAACTGCCCTAGACTGGATCCACTCCTTCCTCACCAGCCGAACTATGAAATCAGACTCCCGCCCTTCCTCTCCGAACCCATAGAGGTCAGCTGCGGAGTACCCCAAGGATCCTCACTCAGCCCCACGCTCTTCAACAGCTACATGGCCCCCTCGCTACCATCATCAGAAAACACGGCCTCAGCATATTATCCTACGCCGACGACACCCAGCTCATCCTCTACCTCATTAAGGAACCCAACATCACCAGACACAATTTCCAGGAAGGAATAAAAGACATTGCATCCTGCATGAGCAGCAGCTGCCTGAAGCTCAACTCGGAGAAAACGGAAGTCCTCATCCTTGGATCCATCCCCTCAGCATGTGACATCACCTGGTGGCCAAACGCCCTCTGCAACCCCCCCACACCCACGGACCATGCCCGCAACCGCGACATCATACTTGACTCCTCCCTCACCATGAACCGACAGGTTAACTCCGTATCCTCCACATTCTTCAATACCCTCTGCATCCTCCGCAAGACCTTCAAATGGATCCCGCCGAATCCAAAAAGACCATCACCCACGCACTCATAACCAGCAGACTGGACTACGGGAACGCCCTCTACGCCGGAATCAAACAAATCTCCGCTCCTCAAACTCCAGACTATCCAGAACGCCTCAGCCAGACTTGTCTTCGGCATCCCACGACAAGACCACATCACCCTGCACTTACGAGACCTCCACTGGCTCCCCATCGAAAAGAGAGTGACCTTCAAGCTGCTCACCCACGCCTACAAATTCCTCTACAACACCGGACCCCAACACCTCAGTGAAAGAATCTCCTTCTACGCATCCAAGAGAAACCTCTGCTCTGCTGACCTTGCACTGGCCAAAATCCCATGCATTCGCAGAGCCAGAACGGGAGGAAGAGCCTTCTCCTACATTGCGGCCAAAACCTGGAACAAACTCCCTCTCAGCATCAGACGTACTCCCACTCTGCAATCCTTCCGGAAAAGCCTTAACACCTGGCTCTTCGGATAAGACGGAGCTGCTCCATTCCCCCCAGGCGCCTTGAGACCCTCACGGATGAGAAGTGTGCTTAACAAATCCCTGATTGATTGATTGATTGATTGATCTGTTATGGGCCAAATTGGTGCTCGTCATGGATGTGTCTGCTTTACTCTGCACGACTTGTAACAACTGAGGGTATAGGCCCTGGGAGAGGCTTCGAAGTTACCGTCCCACCCTTGGAATAACTTGCAAAAAGCTGGTAGTTCCTTAGCCCTTTAGTTGATATTGATGAGTTCCTCCCTTCTGCCTTGAGTGCGAATCAGGGGAGGAACTTAGAAACTCTTCATTGACCTCTGCTAATTGGTTTAGGGACTCTCCAACCAAAGCAGTTTTTGCCATAATGGCACTCTCTCTGGATTGAAAGCCTTTGTATCTGAAATGCAGTGAGGCGTGGCTGAGCGTTACGTCTCTCAGCTTTCTGGAGTGGAGGCAGTGAGCCTGTAGTTATATTATTGGCCTCCCTGCAATGTAGCAGCCACATGTTAGACCAGTGCAAAAATAATTTTTCAGGGCCAGGTCAATGTGTCTAATCTACATTAGGTGGGATAGATGATAAACATTAGTGGAGATTGCACCAAGCCACAAAATTCAGCCAATGGGGCTTGGATAGGTAGGAATATGCCCAGCGACTCTCAGCCGGGTAGTGGAAGGTGCCCTGCCGCAACTACTAGCAGAGCACTGCACTTTCCACCGACGAGGAACCTGGCGGCTCCCCCACGTTGTTTCGTAGAGCAGCACATTTCAAATCAGTCCGTGGCTAGTGTGACTACAGCAATAGGCAGCGTGCACCCCGCGCGGGCCCGGGTAGAAATCCTTCTGCCATACTGATATTGAATGGCCATTTAGCTGCTAACTGCCAGCTCAGTTATAAGTCCTGAAAATGCTGAATACATCAGTCATCTCAACACCATTATTGCATCCTATGCCTCTCCATTCACAGCAGTCTTAGTGTCTATGTCCTCGCTGCTGCTGGCATCTATCTCCTGGAAACAAACACAATGTAGCGAGGGGGTGGTCCCTGGAGAGTGTTTTGCAGCAGATCATGAGGGATTCACCCGCTGCCCTCCACCCTGACAGCAATGGAATACCAACTTAGGTGTATAAGGTATTTTCAAAAGAACTGCTCCCATTCTTGATGGAATGATTTAAATTAATTAAAGGAGTACCTATACCATCTACCTTTAAAGAGTCAGTGGTAGTAAGTTTAAAAAAAAAAAAGGATAAATCACTTCTGAACGTGAATTCTTATCACCCAATAAGTCTGCTTAACGCATATTATAATTTGTTCGCAAAGGTATTAGCATTGTGTATCATTACTACAGGGCAAACCCTGGTTCACGAAGACCAGAATGTTTTTTTATCTAATAGATTGATGGCAGCGATTAGTAATGTTTTGATACAGGCAATTGATTTTTTTTTCCAACCATCAAGAAGAAGCAGCAATTATAATTTTTGAAGCCGAAAAGGCACTTGATCTAGTCAATTTGGATGCTTTACTTTTTAGTCTGGGCAGGTTTGGATTTACAGATTTAATTGTCAAAATGCTTCAGAATTTATATCAGAGTGCAGAGGCCCAAATTATTATAGACCCAAAAAGGAGCTAGGTCTATCAAAATCAATAGGTGCACCCGTCAGGGGTGCCCGATGATACCTATTCTCTTCTCCTTGTTTACTGGTGGTCAGAATCCGTTGTGCAGAATCCATTGTGTCCCTTCCCCCTCCCCTCCCCCCCCCCCCCCATAGAAGGAATGCCTAAGATCAAATTGTTCGTGGATGGTACAATCATTTTCTTGAATGGGGAAAGGGCAAATATTGAATTGAAGGGGCCATAAATGTAATTCAGGATTATATGAGGGTAGGGGGATACAAGTCCAATCGAAGTAAAATAGAGTCCCTTTTATTCAAGGCCCCATCTACGGTATTGCATCTAGATCTGCAGTGCCAGTACAACATGCAACGCCTGACTCATTATCTCGGGGTGTATGTAACAAACAAAAATTTGATTTGTTTGGATGGTAAAATCTCCAGGGTGAGACATTCCATTCTCGATCTAGACAGGGACCAGGGTGAATTGGCCTTACCTGACTTATTTTCCTATTATCTGGCCACACGGCTAGATATTATAGTTCATAGGGTTAAGAACTCTGGTGGGCTTGACAATTTTCTGTTACCCAGAATGGTGCAAGAATCGGAAAGTGACCTATCAGCTCTTTTTAAAGATGGCTAGACTGCCAAAATGGGCAAAGAACAAGGTGCTAGTTGAAATTGAAAATGGGTCAAAGTGCTTTTTTAAAGCAAGACTGGTGTCTACCCGCCATAGGTTCGTACGGTTACAGGATTGTTAAGTCTTTCAAATCAGTGCTTAATTTCTGGAATTCTCAAGAGTATCGAGCATTGGGCGACTTTTATGTTGGAAACAGATTGTTAATGTGGGAAGAAATGAAACAGCGCCTAGGGACAGGGTGACAGGATGTGATCACTATTGGCACAGTTTTTTGCAGAGTTCAGGATTCTTGACAATTAATTATCAAGAAATGAGCGAATTGACTCAGACTCAGACAGGGACGAGTAACTGGTTTATGGATCTGAGGAAGTATTTCGACTCGTCCCTGATCTATCTATGATAATCTAAATAAATTAGAGGAAGTTACTGGGTGGCAGGTGACCATTGGAGAATGAGAGCATATCTATATGTTGGGGTATAAGTCTCTTAGAGCAGACAATTTTCAAAGAATGGGATTTCTCTCAAGATGGATGGCATACTTGATCCCGCAGGCAATACATAAAATGTTTCAGACTACCCCAAGCCAGTGTTTTAGATGGGCAAAATATGACAAAGGGACTGGTTACATATGTTGTTCTTTGCCCCAAATTGCTCCAAATTCTGGAAGGATGTATTTCGAATTTTGAGTGTATGTTTACAGATCACAATTACACCCGAAGCGATGGCAGTTTTCTTTGGGGCATCTTGCGCAACTCGTAAACTAATCAAATATATGCAATATTTTATAGCAGCAGCCCTATCTGTAGCCTGATCTTTACAATTTTGGAGATAATGAATGTTCCAATGGTCAAAATCTGGCTAGATACATTGAAAAGGGCCAGAGCCTTTTTGAGGAGGCTTCTGCTCGGTTGATCAGAAATATCAAAAGGTCTACAGCTGTTTTGGCACCGTTAGTGGCTCTGGAGAATAACATGATTAAGATATGCACTTTACTAAGTCTATTATGCTGCCTATGGCTATACAGATTGGTAAACAACGTTTATAACGAAAAAATTTGTACACAGGGAATCACAACGCGGTCGTTACAACGACCGCGTTGTGATTCCGCATACCATTACTCCGCAAGTCGGAAAAATGACTTGCGGAGGTGTCGGATTTAAAATCCAACACCTTCCCTACGGTCCGCACAAACTGGAGTTTGAATAGTAAATTATACTATTCCAACATCCAGCGCCCCCCCCCTCTGCAAGTCGTTGTTCCGACTTGCGGAGAAATGGTAAGCAGAATCACAACGCAGTCGTTGTAACGACCGCGTTGTGATTCCCTGCGGACAAAAAGACTGCGGGATAAGGAGGCATATTCATACAGATTATATGATACTTGTTTTTGCACTATATGTTCCTCAATTTGAATAGCACTTTTTGCACGTCCGTGCTTTAGTTGATTTTATGCTGGGGAGTCTTTTTCTATGTATGATCTTATGCAGGATTATTGCCTACTAAGTTCCAAGTGATGAATAGTGCAATTAATGAGTTAGTAGTTGCAGGTGTGCTATTAATTAATGTGTATGATAACATATAAAAATGTATGGATTTTCGATCTACTTAGCACATGTGCACTTTACTTGTTTTAATGCTGCTGTCTAAGGTTTTTATTTTTTACACTTCAGCACTTTCCGACTTCACTTATTCTTATGCTGCTATACCTCTCATATATACGATACTGTAGAGGATGAACTCCTATTGAGGATTGAGTTATCGATAGTGCAACACATGAGTTATTAGATATTGGGGTTTATTGAATGGCTGTACATGATATCACCAAGAATAGTTTCTACCAAACCTCCAAGCAAGGGAGAGCATATGTACTCTATCTGTCCTAAAGTTGTTTTCAAGGTCCTCGTATTATATGCACTTAAACTCGAATACTTTTTTTTCACTTTTTGCATTACATTTGATTGTATGGTCTAGATGCGTGTCTACAGCGCTGGGAGGCCTCAGGGTAGCCATGCACTATACAGATACAATTTAATTCATTCATTCATTCATGTGCTTGTTAAATTAGGGTGGTCACTGATGCAATGTAGCCCTTCTTATGCTGCGAAACAGTGTACAATACGTTGTCTTTCTTGCTAAACGTGTCTGTGTCTGTACAGTTAATAAATACATAGAACAAAAAAAAACATATTGGTGCATGATTCTATCCAAGCACAGAAGTGGGTGAGAGTGTGAATAATGTACAAAGAACAGAAGTGGAATGTTTTGTGAAGTAAAGAAAAAATTGTGTTCCCAAAGATTGTTATGCATTCAGAGAAAAGCATGCATGCAGAGGAAAGCATTATTCCCCATCTCACCAAATTGGCAGTTCCCCGACTCTATTTAGAGTCAATGGAAGTTCTAAGTTTCCTTCAGCAGAGCTCCAGCTTTGGTGCAGGAAACCAGGGTTCGAGCCTCGAGGTCGCGTCCACATCCTGTGATTCTGGGCAAATCACTTAATCTCCCCGTGCCTGAATATGTAATGTAAATACGGTGCTATGTAAAGCGCTCCAATACCTTCGGGTCGAGTTCGCGCTATATAAAAGATGCAAAAAAAAAAACAAAAAAACCTTAGGGGGCCTACGTGCAAGGTACAGTGAAGGCCCCCCGCCTCTTTAGGGTGACCAGATTTTGTAGGACTATAATTTTGCATCGACTTACGGGCACAGAAAGACTTAATTGACAGCACAGACAAACATAGGAAAGATAGACAATAGGTACTACAGGGAATTAAAAGCAACTTTACCACACAGTATTATCTGTGCCAACCAAATTGCTTTCTGATGAATGCTAATAATGAATTTGGCACCAAAATACATGAAAACTTTGTGCTATCATCGAAAACCAGGACATGCATTGGAACTTGCAGAGAAATTGTGTGAGATAACAGGCCTACCTCAGCAAATCCAGGACGTCAGGTCACCCTAACTGTAATGACTTCACTTATCGCCATGGAAGGACTACACTGGCAGATGCCATAAACCATTTTGTTAAGATTTAACTAGCTAAAGGAAGGCATTACAAATGTCTCAAGTTGCCTTATGAGTAGATCATTGAGCCTGTTGGCATTCTGGGACTTGTAGTCTTGGTTGCACCTATAAAAGGTACACAAAGAGCCGAAAGTGCCAAAAGCAAATTGCAAGACTTGATAAAAGTGCAAACGTGCCTGCACCATATAGCATTGGGAGATGCACAAGGAGCCATAAAAAAATATGTTTTCCTTTTCTACAATGTGGCACCAAAAATAAAACATACAGGCTTTCTTTTTAAAGGTGAGATAGCATTAAAGTTGTGTCCACGTCCCACAATCCAAACAAAAATAGTGTAAACAGTGTTTTAATTAAGTAAGCCATCTCCTCCATTTCCAGATGGTGTGATGAACCTAAGGGGACAGCTTACAAGCTTGGGGGTCAAATGAGGGTCTTTTCATATTCTGATGTGCCCCTCTTTATATCTTTATATCCTGCTCTGCTGCTTCAATGACACTGCAGCACAGCAGGAGTCACTAAAACGAAAGCAAAATAATTTACATCAAATGTGCACACACCCCTCCCCTCTCCCCAAAACTGGGACAGTTGTCAATTTTAATTAAAACTGCTAGAACAGTCCACAAAAACCCAGAACTGTCCGGGGAAATCTGGGACGTCTGGTCACCCTACCCCTCCTACTATCACCCTGCCACCCACTGAGTTCCAAGTATCTCACAACTTGCAACCAATACCCAAAATAGCACCAAGAGTGTTAGTGAACATGTCCATGGTGACAGCAGCACATTCAAAAATGTAATTTCCACAATATGGGTTGAGGGGCTAACTTTGTGTGGCCGTAAGCCTAACAAAAATAAAAATCAATGACGCATTTAAGGAAAGGGTGTCGAATGAGTTATTATGTGAGGGATGTACAAATACAAGTCAGATCCGTTCAAAAATAAATGAATAAAATAGTGTCAACCTCACTACCATAACTCCTAGATTAAAAAACATATATTTCCTTCTTTCTCGGTTGCAGTTCTCTATTACATTGTTTTCATATAACAACAGTCTATATGGTGCAGTTTACCCCAATGTGACACTGTTAAATAAGCACTGTGCTATGCATGTGGTATTGCCTTGAACCTACAGGGCCCAGGAGACCTCTGTTTGAAAATCATCTCCCCCATTCACCACATTTAATCCTTGTGCTTTGGTCCCCTTATCCTTGCACCTTGGTGCCCCTATCTGACAAAACCAGGAGTACCAAGAGGTGATCCAGTTTGCATTTGAGACAGCTCACAATGCAATACAAGATACATGGGGCCATATGTATGAACACATTTTCCCAAAGACACAGAATGGGTAAAATCCTTTGATACATCTGGCCCCAGATTCCTACAGTGCGTACATCATGTAAGAAATGACAAACACATTTAAATAACCTACATCTAAACAGACAGCACAGCTACAAAGAATTGGTATATAAACGTCGTGCTGCCATTTATTTGTAAAAACAAAAAGCATTGTCAAAGTCAATAGGTCTCGCCTTTAGAATGCAAGTGTCAAGCTATTGGCTCTGCCAATTCATGTTTGCAAAGTACTATTTTTAGGGGAAAAAAGTAAGACACAAATAATAATTTCGGAATACTGCAGGACAGCAACCATATCTTAAGGTATCTCAGAAGTCAACATTTCGTTCAATATGTTCAATCTTTATAAATGGATTGGTTTATTTTTTAAATACTATTTACATTGGAAATTCTGAACAGAATTGATAGTGTCTTTTGCACATGATCCAGAATAAAAAAAAGAGCACAAGGCTAGCTGCAGGTCCTTAAAAGAACATAACAGATGTCTGAAGCTGTGGTTGAGGAAGTGTCCATTCTTAAAGGAACAAGCTTGCCAGGCTTAATTTCCTTTTCACATGATTTCGAACTAGTACAATTGCTCGGACCATTTGTTGATATGCAGCAGCACAGTGAGCTGATTTACGAGCCTAAGGAAGAAGAGAAATCTCTAGTAGAGATGGAGTGCAGCAACCCTGCCCCTCTCCAGTGTAATAAATGCTGCTTTGTATGTGAAAGAATGAGCTTCAATGTAACATGTTGTGGACATAGGACATAAAACTAGATCAGCCTCATAAAGTTAAATTTTTAGTCAAACACTGTCGAAAAAAATACATGTTGCTTTGCATTTATGGAACAACTGGAAAGGGAGTGGGGGAATAACATGGACAGTGTGGGGTAGAGATGTCAGGGGGGACAGGACATAGGGGAGAGAGCACGAAAACAAGTACACTCCTATAAAGTGCTCAGAAAAAAAGTTGTTTCCTGATTTGGAGTTGTCGAAGGATACGTGTCATAAATGAAAACAATGGTAAAGAAGCTATGCTCCAGAGGGGTGACAAACACAAGAGAAAAGAAAGTTATTGAGTGAAAAGCAAGCAAATTAGATGGACAATAAAGCTGAACAATAATAAGCACTTGACAGGCCCAAAGTTCACTGTAAGTGTTGCCAATCTCCACTATAGCTCCATCGACAACAGTTGACACGCCTAAAATTGTGACATGACTCTTTGGGGAGAGAAGGAGATTGCCATGTTTTCACAATATGGCTACTTTTCTAAAATTTCCGCCTTATTTCTCAAAGTACACCTGGACTATTTTTATTACCCTTAACATTTAACCTAACCTTGCAGGTACAATCAATCTACATATTCTAGTGGGCCCTGAAGCGCATACGTATAGACGCTAAAGAGGAGCATTCTTTGGTGGAATGTAGGGACCCCAGGTTAAACACAGAGGACAGTGAGTGAGAATGAGTGGAGGAAAGAGTGAGTGTGAGTGAGAATGAGGGTACGCCAGTGTGAGAGAGTGTGAAGGAATGAGAGAAAGAGAGCGTCAGTGAGATTAAGAGTGAGTGAGGACATGTAAGTGAGCATGAATGAGAGTGTATGTCTGAGAGTGTTACATTTGTGAGTCTGGAGGTAGTTCTTGCCTTCAAAGACACCCATTCAAAATGCTGGTACTTTAAGTGTAATTCTTGGCATATGGGACACCCAAGGCAAAAACGGGTGATGGAAAACTGGACATAATTCTTGTCCTAACGGTGAACCCATAGGAAAATGCTGGTGCAGGAATATTGGATATAATTCATTACATAAGGGACACCTTTGCCTAAAAGGTGCACTTTCACATAGTAGGTAATTTGTTATATAATGGGTAACCATGGCAAAATGTTGCCATTGGCACACTGGAGGTATGAAAGAAATTGGCTTACTGGTTGAGGGGGGAAATCCTACTAAAACAGCAACCACAATCCTTGTCAGGGTGAAGTCACAAGCAACCCCAAATTAACCTGTGCTCAACCCTTGGGTAGCTTGGCACAGAGCAGTCATGCTTAACTCAGAGGCAATGTGTACAATATTTATGCAGCACTTCGAACAGTAATAAAGGGAAAACATAAAACAAGAAAACTCCCACACCAGATTGGAACAACTACAGTACGTTTTAATAAATAAAACAGGACCAAAACCACAAAAATCCAATCAGTAGAACCGGAGATATTCAATTTAAAAGATTTCAGTAAATATAGTGCCAAAAAGTACAAAGTACAGTGGTTGTCTTGTCAGACCGGGAAACAATCACAACTTCAAGCCGACCGTGATGGAGCATGGGCTGGCTACAGGGACTCAGGCCCGCTGAACAAGAGTACATTAAACCTGGTTGCAGAATGTTGAAAAGTCCCTCGTCGAGGATGTGTCACGCAGCCGAAGCGATGCAAAGTTCTGGTACAGGTTACAAAAGGCTAGCCCTTGGAGTCATTCTGGTGGTACTGGGTACAAGATGCAGGTTCATTCATTCTCACCCAGGCAGGAGGGAAGCAGAGCCAATTTTTCCAGCAGCACATCAGTCCTTCTGCCTGGCTGTACTCCACTGGTCCAGAAGTGTACTAAAAAGTTGGTGTCTGAGGTCCAATATTAATACCTAATGCCATCTTTGAAGTAGCAGAAGCGTCTAGAGAATTCCCTTTGAAGTGCTCAGGTTTCCTGCCTTCCGTGTCCTGGCTCAAGATTAACTACACACAGAATGCAGTCCTTTCTGTGAAGGCATGGTACAGCTTATTCAGGTTTAAATGGGGCTGGGCAGGGAAGACTTGGCTTGGCATTTTGGGCTGAACAGTTCCCATGAGGAACATGGTCAAGACTGATTTGCATATGGCTGGGTCTGAACTGCGGTGGCGAAGTGAGCTAAAGAATGATGATGGCTTCAACCCAGCTCTAATAGTGACGAGGGGTGAGTGTCTAGAAAGTTTCAGTGCTCCGTCCATCATCTCCTTGTGTTTGTTCGCCCTAAGTTGGCAGGGTATGCCCAGACGCGGGTCCCTTGCTAACTTTGCCACTGGATCAAGGTAGCCTGGCTGAAGAGGGGTGTTACCCCAAAACCAATCCCAGGATACTTGTTTCTGGTACAGGGAATACTTGGCTTGGGAGTTTGGGCTGGACTGTTCCCATGAGGGACAGGGTCAAGACTGATTTGCATATGGATGTGTCTGAACTGGGGTCGCGCACTGAGCTAAAGAACAAGGATGGCTTCCACCCACATCTAATAGTGACTGTGGATGAGTGTATGAACAGTTTTAGCACTCCGTCCATCATCACCTTGTGTTTGGTTTGTTCACCCTATGTTTGCAGGGTATGTCCAGACGTGGGTACCTTGCTCACATTGCCACTGGATTCAAGCTAGCCTGGCTGATGAGGGGTGTTACCCCAAAACTGATCCCAGGATGTCTGGTCCAGGGAAGACCTGGCTTGGCAGTTCGGGCTGGACTGTTCCTATGAAGGACAGGGTCAAGACTGATTTGCATATGGCTGGGTCCGAACTAGGGTGGTGAAGTAAGCTAAAGAACGATGATAGATTCAACAGAGATCTACTAGTGACTGGGGGTGAGTGTCTGAAAAGTTTCAGTGCTCTGTCCATCATCTCCTTTTGTTTGGTTTGTTCGCCCTAAGTTGGCAGGGTATGCCCAGACATGGGTCCCTTGCTCACTTTGCCACTGGATCAAGCTAGCCTGGCTGAAGAGGGGTGTTACCCCGAAACCGATCCCAGGATGCTTGTTTCTGGTCCAGGGAAGACCTGGCTTGGCAGTTCGGGTTGGACTGTTCCCGTGACGGACAGGGTCAAGACTGATTTGCATATGGCTGGGTCTGAACTGAGGTGGTGAAATGAGCTAAAGAACGATGATGGCTTCAACCCAGATCTAATAGTGACGAGGGGTAAGTGTGAGAAAGTGGCTCTGTATATACTGTTCCCAAATAGGTACAGTGTGTACAGAGTCCACAGTCCCCAGAGGTTTGGCAGAGGCTAAAGTTAGATATAACCTTACTCTCTAAAGTGGTAGCTTGGTCGAGCAGTAAGGCAGTATCAGAGGACAGTGTAAAGCATTTGTTGCACACACTCAGCCAGCAAATGGTCTCACAAACTCAAAATTGAACTCTAGGCCAATGGTTTATATATAAAAAATATATGCTTGTTTTATTTTAGAACCAACAATATGTATTAAAATATACTTTCTCAGAATGAGATGCTTTATATAAATACTTTTGCAATATGCAATTGACTTTTGTAGAAAGGTACAAGTGGTTGCAATAGGCAACACAATTTTAAACACAATAATGCATTGAGTTCCATGGAAGTTTCAAGTTATTTGCCACAGATTACTTTTAGGATTACTTTTGGAATTCCAGGACTAGATCCTAGATTCAGTCCTGGGTCAGTACTTGGAATCAAGTGATGAAAGTCGACTTAATTACAGTGGTGATTTTTAGACAATATTTTGCTATTTCAAAAGTTGACAGAAATTATTTCATAGAAAACAGTCAATGATTCCCTATGGCAGAAAATTCAAGTTACAGTTACAGTACGTTCTCGTTACTTTTGTAATCCAGTACTGGGTGCCTAGACTCAGTACTGGGACCTTTATCCAAAACAGGTAAGTAATTACGTTTTCAGAAATTATACGATTTTTAAAGAATATTTAAAGATTGCAGAATTTGACAGAAGAAATTTCACAGAAAAACAGTCAATGATTTCCTATGGGAGAAAATTGGGTTACTGGTAAGTACAGTTGTAAGTATTTTTCAGAGTCAGTGCTGGGCACCAAGATCCAGCACTGGGAGCTCACCTAAGAGCAGGTGAGTATTTTCGTTTTCGTTACATGGCTGATTTTTGGTGAATATTTTAAGTTTTGAAAAGTCCACACTTAAAAGAAATTTCAGGAAAAAGTCAGTCAATGTTACCCTATGAAGAAAATTGAGTTATCGGTTTAAAGGTAAGTACTCGACTGGTAGAGTTGAGGTTCTGGGCATAGACTCAGGGGTCCCCCAGGGTCAGGTAGGTACAGTTGGTTCACCCCCAGCGGCACTAGGGCGGCCGGATGCAGAGAGAGTTAGGCCCAATGTTATCCTATGAGGGATAAGGGGGCCTTGGTTGGTGGTTGCTGACTAGCAGGCCACGCGGCTGTGGGAGCTGGGCTCCTGGTCACTTACTCAGGGCAAGTGGGGAAGTAGATAGGTGTAGAGGTTGCACTGCCAGGGCCACTCGGGCGGCTGGGTGCAGGGTGCTTTTGAGTCTTCGGGCGCTCAATTGATTTCAATGAGAGAGCTCCGGTTTAGAAAAAGACTGCAAGCTCGGGGACGAAGATTCTTCAGCTGCCACCACCACTTCGAGAGGTAAGTTGGGTAGTTGGAGGATAGGTAGGTACCCCGGGATTGGGCACAGGGGGCTGTGGGGTGCCGGGTGCAGGGGTGCCTTTTGGTGTCGAGAAATCTTACCCTCTGTTGATCGCGGTAGAGGGGGCACCTTGTTCTGAGGCTGCAGGCTTCTTCAGGAATGTTGAGGGAGGTCCTTGGGTGCCGGACTCGGGGTCACAGTCGCCGTGGTGTCGTCCTCGTGGTCTTTGTTCACTCCGGCACAGGCCAGGTTTGGCTGGTGCAGAGTGTGCTGGGTTTGCGGTTCCGGGCTGCTGCCAGGGATTAGAAGTAGGTTTTGAGTAGAGCCTCTACTCATGGGAGTCCCAGTGGGCTTAGAGTCAAAAGGTAGCCAGGTCCTCCGGGGTTTGTGAGGTTGCTGGCCACAAGAGATGCCGGGTTGGAGCAGGAGCAGGTTCGAGGGTCGACAGGCCGGTAGGGCTGGGGCCAAAGCAGTTTGTGTCTTCCTCTTCTTAGCAGCTGCAGGGCATGTCTTCTTTCTTCTAGCTCTTCTTCAGATTTTGGAATCTGGAATCTGCGGAAGGAAGGTTCAGGGTGCCCCTGAATACTAGATTTAGGGGCGTTACAGGTTGGTGAAGGGCAGGGATCAATGGGTCCCTGTCCTGGGGTGGGTACACCCCCTATCCTGCCTCTCTCATGTGGGAGGGGGGCAGTAGCCTAGTCAGTCCTGCTTGGGCAGGGCTTCCCATCTTCAAGATGGCGAGAGCCCGGAGATGTGCTTCACCTCGCCTCCCCCATCTGAGGGGTGGGGTTGGCAGGCTGGCACATCCCCTGTCCTTATTTGGGGTTTCCGGCCAAGCTTCCCGCCAGAGTGGGGGTTGCAGTGGCCTGGGGAAGCTCACAGAGGCAGCATGCCTTTGAAGCTTCCCCCTGCCCATCCTGGGGGAGGAGATTTAGCACCTCGCCCAGGATGTGCATTGTTGCAGACCCAGGAGAGCAGGGGCTCTCCTACCTAGGGGTCCAGCAACATGTCTGCTGTGTGGCAGCCTAGGCAGCCTCAGAACAGACGTGGATTGTAGGTTTAGGTTTCAGGGGGCCTCTCTAAGATGCCCTCTGTGGTGCTTGGTACATTAAATCCCACACTGGCATCTGTGTGGTTTTAATGTGCTGAGCAGTTTGATACCAAAATTCTCAGTCTTCAGTGCTGCCATTATGGTGCTGTGGAGTTCGTGTTTGACAAGCTCCCAGCACCATGTACTCTTAGATGGCAGCACTGCACTTACAGGACCCAGGACTGGACCTGGGTACTGTAGGGGCATAGGGCTCCTGCCTCTGTACCCACACCACTGGCATAGGGCACCCAGCTAGAGGGGTGGCTGATATATGACAGGGCAGTGTAGGTTGTGGGCATGGCACACAGGGATGTGTGCCATGTCGACTCTCAGTTTTGTCTTGTAACCAGACACTCAGCTTGCAAGAGCAGTGTGTGTGTGTTAGGGTACAGGGCTTCTAAGGGTGTCACAATGAGTGCTGCAGCCCTTAGAGGCCTTCCCTGGTCACAAGGCCCTAGGTACCTAGGGTACCATTTACCAGGGGCTGACATGTGGCCAGGGTTTGCTAATTTGGGTTTTGGCTGTTAGGCAGTTTTTAGGGAAGGAACACAGGCCCTGAGCACCTGATTGGCAGGAGCCCAGGGCACAACAAGGAAAAGTGCATCAGCTTTTAGGCAAAAAAAAGGGGGGGGGTTACTGCAACAGAAAACCACTTTCTTACAGTAAGTGTCTAGAAAATGTCAGGGCTCCGTCCATCATCTCCTTGTGTTTGCTTTGTTCGCCCTAAGTTAGCAGGGTATGTCCAGATGTGGGTCACTTGCTTACATTGCCACTTAATACAAGCTAGCCTGAATGATGAGTGGTGCTACCCCGAAACAGGTCCCAGGATGCTTGTTTCAGGGCCAGGGAAACCTGGCTTGGCATTTTGGGCTGAACAGATCCCATGAGGAACATGGTCAAGACTGATTTGCATATGGCTGTGTCTGAACTGGGGTGGCAAACTGAGCTAAAGACTGATGATGGCTTCAACCCACATCTAATACTGACTGGGGGTGAGTGTCTGAACAGTTTTAGCACTCCATCCATCATCTCCTTGTGTTTGCTGTGTTCACCCTAAGTTTGCAGGGTATGCCCAGACGTGGGTCCCTTGCTCACTTTGCCACTGGATTCAAGCTAGCCTGGCTGATGAGGGGTGATACCTTGAGACTGATCCCAGGATGCTTGCTTCTGGTCCAGGGAAGACGTGGCTTAGCAGTTCGGGCTGGACTGATCCCATGAGGGACAGGGTCAAGACTGATTTGCATATGGCTGGGTCTGAACTAGGGTGGTGAAGTAAGCTAAAGAAGGATGATGGATTCAACTGAGATCTACTAGGGACTGGGGGTGAGTGTCTGAAAAGTTTCAGTGCTCTGTCCATCATCTCCTTGTGTTTGGTTTGTTTGCCCTAAGTTGGCAGGGTATGTCCACACATGGGTCACTTGCTCACTTTGCCACTTAATTCAAGCTAGCCTGAAGGACGAGGGGTGTTACCTCAAAACTGATCCCAGGATGCTTGTTTCCAGTCCAGGGAAGACCTGGCTTGGCATTTTGGGCTGAACAGTTCCCATGAGGAACATGGTCAGGACTGATTTGCATATGGCTAGGTCTGAACTGTGATGGCGAAATGAGCTAAAGAACGATGATGGCTTTAACCCAGCTCTAATAGTGACGAGGGGTGAGTGTCTAGAAAGTTTCAGTGCTCCGTCCATCATCTCCTTGTGTTTGGTTTGTTCGGCCTAAGTTGGCAGGTTATGCCCAGACATGGGTCCCTTGATCACTTTGCCACTGGATCAAGGTAACCTGGCTGAAGAGGGGTGATACCCCAAAACCGATCCCAGGATGCTTGTTTCTGGTCCAGGGAAGACCTGGCTTGGCAGTTCGGGCTGGACTGGTCCCATGAGGGACAGGGTCAAGACTGATTTGCATATGGCTTGGTCTGAACAAGGGTGGTGAAGTAAGCTAAAGAAGAATGATGGATTCAACTGAGATCTACTAGTGACTGGGGGTGAGTATCTGAAAAGTTTCAGTGCTCTGTCCATCATCTTCTTCTGTTTGGTTTGTTTGCCCTAAGTTGGCAGGGTATGTCCAGACGTGGGTCACTAGCTCACATTGCCACTCAATTCAAGCTAGCCTGAAGGATGAGGGGTGTTACCCCAAAACTGATCCCAGGATGCTTGTTTCCGGTCCAGGGAAGACCTGGCTTGGCATTTTGGGCTGAACAGTTCCCATGAGGAACATGGTCAAGGTCTATTTTGCATATGGCTGGGTCTGAACTGGGGTGGCGAAATGAGCTAAAGAACGAAGATGGCTTCAACCTACATCTAATACTGACTGGGGGTGAGTGTCTGAACAGTTTTAGCACTCCATCCATCATCTCCTTGTGTTTGGTTTGTTCGGCCTAAGTTGGCAGGTTATGCCCAGACATGGGTGCCTTGATCACTTTGCCACTGGATCAAGGTAGCCTGGCTGTAGAGGGGTGTTACCCCAAAACCGATCCCAGGATGCTTGTTTCTGGTCAAGGGAAGACTTGGCTTGGGAGTTTGGGCTGGACTGTTCCCATGAGGGACAGGGTCAAGACTGATTTGCATATGGATGTGTCTGAACTGGGGTAGCGCACTGAGCTAAAGAATGAGGATGGCTTCCACCCGCATCTAATAGTGACTGTGGGTGAGTGTATGAACAGTTTTAGCACTCCGTCCATCATCTCCTTGTGTTTGGTTTGTTCACCCTATGTTTGCAGGGTATGCCCAGACGTGGGTCCCTTGCTCACATTGCCACTGAATTCAAGCTAGCCTGGCTGATGAGGGGTGTTAACCCGAAACTGATCCCAGGATGCTTGATTCTGCTCCAGGGAAGACCTGGCTTGGCAGTTCGGGCTGGACTATTCCCATGAGGGACAGCGTCAAGACTGATTTGCATATGGCTGGGTCTGAACCAGGGTGGTGAAGTAAGCTAAAGAACGATGATGGATTCAACAGAGATCTACTAGTGACTGGGAGTGAGTGTCTGAAAAGTTTCAGTGCTCTGTCCATCATCTCCTTTTGTTTGGTTTGTTCGCCCTAAATTGGCAGGGTTTGCCCAGACGTGGGTCCCTTGCTCACTTTGCCACTGGATCAAGTTAGCCTGGCTGAAGAGGGGTGTTACCCCAAAACCGATCCCAGGATGCTTGTTTCTGGTCCAGGGAAGACCTGGCTTGGCAGTTAGGGTTGGACTGTTCCAGTGACGGACAGGGTCAAGACTGATTTGCATATGGCTGGGTCTGAACTGAAGTGGTGAAGTGAGCTAAAGAATGATGATGGCTTCACCCCAAATCTAATAGTGACAAGGGGTGAGTGTCTAGAAAGATTCAGTGCTCCGTCCATCATCTCCTTGTGTTTGCTTTGTTCGCCCTAAGTTGGCAGGGTATGTCCGGACATGGGTCACTTGCTTACATTGCCACTTAATTCAAGCTAGCCTGAAGGATGAGGGGTGTTACCCCAAAACTGATCCCAGGATGCTTGTTTCTGGTCCAGGGAAACCTGGCTTGGCATTTTGGGCTGAACAGTTCCCATGAGGAACATGGTCAAGACTGATTTGCATATGGCTGGGTCTGAACTAGGGTGGTGAAGTAAGCTAAAGAAGGATGATGGATTTAATTGCGATCTACTAGTGACTGGGGGTGAGTGTCTGAAAAGTTTCAGTGCTCTGTCCATCTTCTCCTTGTGTTTGGTTTATTCAGCCTAAGTTGGCAGATTATGCCCAGACAAGGGTCCCTTGATCACTTTGCCTCTGGATCAAGGTAGCCTGGCTGAAGAGGGGTGTTACCCCAAAACCGATCCCAGGATGCTTGTTTCTGGTCCAGGGAAGACCTGGCTTGGCAGTTCGGGCTGAACAGTTCCCATGAGGGACAGGGTCAAGACTGATTTGCATATGGCTAGGTCTGAACTAGGGTGGCAAAGTGAGCTAAAGAACGATGATGGCTTCAACCCAGCTCAAATAGTGACGAGGGGTGAGTGTCTAGAAAATTTCAGTGCTCCGTCCATCATCTCCTTGTGCTTTGTTTGTTCACCCTAAGTTTGCAGGGTATGCCCAGACATGGGTCCCTTGCTCACTTTGTCACTGGATTCAAGCTAGCCTGGCTGATTAGGGGTGTTACCCCGAGACTGATCCCAGGATGCTTGCTTATGGTCCAGGGAAGACCTGGCTTTGCAGTTCGGGCTGGACTGATCCCATGAGGGACAGGGTCAAGACTGATTTGCATATGGCTGGGTCTGAACTAGGGTGGTGAAGTAAGCTAAAGAAGGATGATGGATTTAACTGCGATCTACTAGTGACTGGGGGTGAGTGTCTGAAAAGTTTCAGTGCTCTGTCCATCTTCTCCTTGTGTTTGGTTTATTCGGCCTAAGTTGGCAGGTTATGCCCAGACATGGGTGCCTTGATCACTTTGCCACTGGATCAAGGTAGCCTGGCTGAAGAGGGGTGTTACCACAAAACCGATCCCAGGATGCTTGTTTCTGGTCCAGGGAAGACCTGGCTTGGCAGTTCGGGCTGGACTGATCCCATGAGGGACAGGGTCAAGACTGTTTTGCATATGGCTTGGTCTGAACTGCGGTGGCGAAGTGAGCTAAAGAACGATGATGGCTTCAACCCAGCTCTAATAGTGACGAGGGGTGAGTGTCTAGAAAATGTCAGTGCTCCGTCCATCATCTCCTTGTGTTTTGTTTGTTCGCCCTAAGTTGGCAGGGTATGCCCAGACGTGGGTCCCTTGCTCACTTTGCCACTGGATCAAGGTAGCCTGGCTGAAGGGGGGTGTTACCCCAAAACCGATCCCAGGATGCTTGTTTCTGGTCCAGGGAAGACTTGGCTTGGGAGTTTGGGCTGGACTGTTCCCATGAGGGACAGGGTCAAGACTGATTTGCATATGGATGTGTCTGAACTGGGGTGGCGCACTGAGCTAAGGAATGCGGATGACTTCCACCCACATCTAATAGTGACTGTGGGTGAGTGTATGAACAGTTTTAGCACTCCGTCCATCATCTCCTTGTGTTTGGTTTGTTCAACCTATGTTTGCAGGGTATGCTCAGACGTAGGTCCCTTGCTCACATTGCCACTGGATTCAAGCTAGCCTGGCTGATGAGGGGTGTTAACCCGAAACTGATCCCAGGATGCTTGCTTCTGGTCCAGGGAAGACCTGGCTTGGCAGTTCGGGCTGGACTGTTCCCATGAGGGACAAGGTCAAGACTGATTTGCATATGGCTGGGTCTGAACTAGGGTGGTGAAGTAAGCTAAAGAACGATGATGGATTCTACAGATATCTTCTAGTGACTGGGGGTGAGTGTCTGAAAAGTTTCAGTGCTCTGTCCATCATCTCCATTTGTTTGGTTTGTTTGCCCTAAGTTGGCAGGGTATGCCCAGACGTGGGTCCCTTGCTCACTTTGCCACTGGATCAAGCTAGCCTGGCTGAAGAGGGGTGTTACCCCGAAACCGATCCCAGGATGCTTGTTTCTGGTCCAGGGTAGACCTGGCTTGGAAGTTCGGATTGGGCTGTTCCCGTGACGGACAGGGTCAAGACTGATTTGCAGATGGCTGGGTCTGAACTGAGGTGGTGAAATGAGCTAAAGAACGATGATGGCTTCAACCCAGATCTAATAGTGACGAGGGGTGTGTGTCTAGAAAGTTTCAGTGCTACGTCCATCATCTCCTTGTGTTTGCTTTGTTTGCCCTAAGTTGGCAGGGTATGTCCAGACGTGGGTCACTTGCTTACATTGCCACTTAATTCAAGCTAGCCTGAAGGATGAGGGGTGTTACCCCAAAACTGATCCCAGGATGCTTGTTTCCAGTCCACGGAAACCTGGCTTGGCATTTTGGGCTGGACAGTTCCCATGAGGCACATGGTTAAGACTGAGTTGCATATGGCTGGGTCTGAATTGGTGTGGCAAACTGAGCTAAAGAACGATGATGGCTTCAACCGACATCTAATACTGACTGGGGGTGAGTGCCTGTACAGTTTTAGCACTCCATCCATCATCTCCTTGTGTTTGCTTTGTTCACCCTAAGTTTGCAGGGTATGCCCAGCCGTGGGTCCCTTGCTCACTTTGCCACTGGATTCAAGCGAGCCTGGCTGATGAGGGGTGTAACCCCAAGACTGATCCCAGGATGCTTGCTTCTGGTTCAGGGAAGACCTGGCTTGGCAGTTCGGGCTGGACTGATCCCATGAGGGACAGGGTCAAGACTGATTTGCATATGGCTGGGTCTGAACTAGGGTGGTGAAGTAAGCTAAAGAACGATGATGGATTCAACAGAGATCTACTAGTGACTGGGGGAGAGTGTCTGAAAAGTTTCAGTGCTCTGTCCATCATCTCCTTTTGTTTGGTTTGTTCGCCCCAAGTTGGCAGGGTATGCCCAGACGTTGGTCCCTTGCTCACTCTGCCACTGGATCAAGCTAGCCTGGTTGAAGAGGGGTGTTACCCCGAAACCAATCCCAGGATGCTTGTTTCTGGTCCAGGGAAAACCTGGCTTGGCAGTTCGGGTTGGACTGTTCCCGTGACGGACAGAGTCAAGACTGATTTGCATATGGCTGGGTCTGAACTGAAGTGGTGAAGTGAGCTAAAGAACGATGATGGCTTCAACCCAAATCTAATAGTGACGAGGGGTGAGTGTCTAGAACATTTCAGTGTTCCGTCCATCATCTCCTTGTGTTTGCTTTGTTCGCCCTAAGTTGGCAGGGTATGTCCAGACATGGGTCACTAGCTTACATTGCCACTTGATTCAAGCTAGCCTGAAGGATGAGGGGTGTTACCCCAAAACTGTTCCCAGGATGCTTGTTTCTGGTCCAGGGAAACCTGGCTTGGCATTTTGGGCTGAACAGTTCCAATGAGGAACATGGTCAAGACTGATTTGCATATGGCTGGGTCTGAACTGGGGTGGCAAACTGAGCTAAAGAACGATGATGGCTTCAACCCACATCTAATACTGACTGGGGGTGAGTGTCTGAACAGTTTTAGCACTCCATCCATCATCTCCTTGTGTTTGTTTTGTTCACCCTAAGTTTGCAGGTTATGCCCAGACATGGGTCCCTTGATCACTTTGCCACTGGATCAAGGGAGCCTGGCTGAAGAGGGGTGTTACCCCAAAACCGATCCCAGGATGCTTGTTTCTGGTCCAGGGAAGACCTGGCTTGGCAGTTCGGGCTGGACTGATCCCATGAGGGACAGGGTCAAGATTCATTTGCATATGGCTGGGTCTGAACTAGGGTGGTGAAGTAAGCTAAAGAAGGATGATGGATTCAACTGAGATCTACAAGTGACTGGGGGTGACTATCTGAAAAGTTTCAGTGCTCTGTCCATCATCTCCTTGTGCTTGGTTTGTTTGCCCTAAGTTGGCAGGGTATGACCAGGCGTGGGTCACTAGCTCACATTGCCACTTAATTCAAGCTAGCCTGATGGATGAGGGGTGTTACCGCAAAACTGATCCCAGGATGCTTGTTTCCGGTCCAGGGAAGACCTGGCTTGGCATTTTGGGCTGAACAGTTCCCATGAGGAACATGGTCAAGACTGATTTGCATACGGCTAGGTCTGAACTGCGGTGGCGAAGTGAGCTAAAGAACGATGATGGCTTCAACCCAGCTCTAATAGTGACGAGGGGTGAGTGTCTAGAAAATTTCAGTGCTCCGTCCATCATCTCCTTGTGTTTTTGTTTGATCACCCTAAGTTGGCAGGGTATGCCCAGACGTGGGTCCCTTGCTCACTTTGCCACTGGATCAAGGTAGCCTGGCTGAAGAGGGGTGTTACCCAAAACCGATCCCAGGATGCTTGTTTCTGGTCCAAGGAAGACTTGGCTTGGGAGTTTGGGCTGGACTGTTCCCATGAGGGCCAGGGTCAAGAATGATTTGCATATGGATGTGTCTAAACTGGGGTGGCGCACTGAGCTAAAGAACGAGGATGTCTTCCACCCACATCTAATAGTGACTGTGGGTGAGTGTATGAACAGTTTTAGCACTCCGATCATCATCTCATTGTGTTTGGTTTGTTCACCCTATGTTTGCAGGGTATGCCCAGACGTGGGTCCCTTGCTCACATTGCCACTGGATTCAAGCTAGCCTGGCTGATGAGGGGTGTTAACCCGAAACTGATCACAGGGTGCTTGCTTCTGGTCCAGGGAAGTCCTGGCTTGGCAGTTCGGGCTGGACTGTTCCCATGAGGGACAGGGTCAAGACTGATTTGCATATGGCTGGGTCTGAACTAGGGTGGTGAAGTAAGCTAAAGAATGATGATGGATTCAACAGAGATCTACTAGTTACTGGGTGTGAGTGTCTGAAAAGTTTCAGTGCTCTGTCCATCATCTCCTTTTGTTTGGTTTGTTCGCCCTAAATTGGCAGGGTATGCCCAGACGTGGGTCCCTTGCTCACTTTGCCACTGGATCAAGCTAGCCTGGCTGAAGAGGGGTGTTACCCCGAAACCGATCCCAGGATGCTTGTTTCTGGTCCAGGGAAGACCTGGCTTGGCAGTTCGGGTTGGACTGTTCCAGTGACGGACAAGGTCAAGACTGATTTGCATATGGCTGGGTCTGAACTGAGGTGGTGAAATGAGTTAAAGAACGATGATGGCTTCAACCCAGATCTAATAGTGACGAGGGGTGAGTGTCTGGAAAGTTTCAGTACTCCGTCCATCATCCCCTTGTGTTTGCTTTCTTCGCCCTAAGTTGGCAGGGTATGTCCAGACGTGGGTCACTTGCTTACATTGCCACTTAATTCAAGCTAGCCTGAAGGATGAGGGGTGTTACCCCGAAATTGATCCCAGGATGCTTGTTTCCGGTCCACGGAAACCTGGCTTGGCATTTTGGGCTAAACAGTTTCCATGAGGAACATGGTCAAGACTGATGTGCATATGGCTGGGACTGAACTGGGGTGGCAAACTGAGCTAAAGAACGATGATGGCTTCAACCCACATCTAATACTGACTGGGGGTGAGTGTCTGAACAGTTTCAGCACTCCATCCATCATCTCCTTGTGTTTGCTTTGTTCACCCTAAGTTTGCAGGGTATGCCTAAACGTGGGTCCCTTGCTCACTTTGCCACTGGATTCAAGCTAGCCTGGCTGATGAGGGGTGTTACCCCGAGACTGATCCCATGATGCTTGCTTCTGGTCCAGGGAAGATGTGGCTTGGCAGTTCGGGCTGGACTGATCCCATGAGGGACAGGGTCAAGACTGATTTGCATATGGCTAGTTCTGAACTAGGGTGGTGAAGTAAGCTAAAGAATGATGATGGATTCAACTGAGATCTTCTAGTGACTGGGGGTGAGTTTCTGAAAAGTTTCAGTGCTCTGTCCATCATCTCCTTTTGTTTGGTTTGTTCGCCCCAAGTTGGCAGGGTATTCCCAGACATTGGTCCCTTGCTCACTTTGCCACTGGATCAAGCTAGCCTGGCTGAAGAGGGGTGTTACCCCAAGACTGATCCCAGGATGCTTGCTTCTGGTTCAGGGAAGACCTGGCTTGGCAGTTCGGGCTGGACTGATCCCATGAGGGACAGGGTCAAGACTGATTTGCATATGGCTGGGTCTGAACTAGGGTGGTGAAGTAAGCTAAAGAACGATGATGGATTCAACAGAGATCTACTAGTGACTGGGGGAGAGTGTCTGAAAAGTTTCAGTGCTCTGTCCATCATCTCCTTTTGTTTGGTTTGTTCGCCCCAAGTTGGCAGGGTATGCCCAGACGTTGGTCCCTTGCTCACTCTGCCACTGGATCAAGCTAGCCTGGTTGAAGAGGGGTGTTACCCCGAAACCAATCCCAGGATGCTTGTTTCTGGTCCAGGGAAAACCTGGCTTGGCAGTTCGGGTTGGACTGTTCCCGTGACGGACAGAGTCAAGACTGATTTGCATATGGCTGGGTCTGAACTGAAGTGGTGAAGTGAGCTAAAGAACGATGATGGCTTCAACCCAAATCTAATAGTGACGAGGGGTGAGTGTCTAGAACGTTTCAGTGCTCCGTCCATCATCTCCTTGTGTTTGCTTTGTTCGCCCTAAGTTGGCAGGGTATGTCCAGACATGGGTCACTTGCTTACATTGCCACTTAATTCAAGCTAGCCTGAAGGATGAGGGGTGTTACCCCAAAACTGATCCCAGGATGCTTGTTTCTGGTCCAGGGAAACCTGGCTTGGCATTTTGGGCTGAACAGTTCCCACGAGGAACATGGTCAAGACTGATTTGCATATGGCTGGGTCTGAACTAGGGTGGCAAAGTGAGCTAAAGAACGATGATGGCTTGAACCCACATCTAATACTGACTGGGGGTGAGTGTCTGAACAGTTTTAGCACTCCATCCATCATCTCCTTGTGTTTGTTTTGTTCACCCTAAGTTTGCAGGGTATGCCCAGACATGGGTCCCTTGCTCACTTTGTCACTGGATTCAAGCTAGCCTGGCTGATGAGGCGTGTTACCCCGAGACTGATCCCAGGATGCTTGCTTATGGTCCCGGGAAGACCTGGCTTTGCAGTTCGGGCTGGACTGATCCCATGAGGGACAGGCTCAAGACTGATTTGCATATGGTTGGGTCTGAACTAGGGTGGTGAAGTAAGCTAAAGAAGGATGATGGATTTAACTGCGATCTACTAGTGACTGGGGGTGAGTGTCTGAAAAGTTTCAGTGCTCTGTCCATCTTCTCCTTGTGTTTGGTTTATTCGGCCTAAGTTGGCAGGTTATGCCCAGACAAGGGTCCCTTGATCACTTTGCCACTGGATCAAGGTAGCCTGGCTGAAGAGGGGTGTTACCCCAAAACCGATCCCAGGATGCTTGTTTCTGGTCCAGGGAAGACCTGGCTTGGCAGTTCGGGCAGAACAGTTCCCATGAGGGACAGGGTCAAGACTGATTTGCATATGGCTAGGTCTGAACTAGGGTCGCAAAGTGAGCTAAAGAACGATGATGGCTTCAACCCAGCTCAAATAGTGACGAGGGGTGAGTGTCTAGAAAATTTCAGTGCTCCGTCCATCATCTCCTTGTGCTTTGTTTGTTCACCCTAAGTTTGCAGGGTATGCCCAGACATGGGTCCCTTGCTCACTTTGTCACTGGATTCCATCTAGCCTGGCTGATTAGGGGTGTTACCCCGAGACTGATCCCAGGATGCTTGCTTATGGTCCAGGGAAGACCTGGCTTTGCAGTTCGGGCTGGACTGATCCCATTAGGGACAGGGTCAAGACTGATTTGCATATGGCTGGGTCTGAACTGGGGTGGTGAAGTAAGCTAAAGAAGGATGATGGATTCAAGTGAGATCTACTAGTGACTGGGGGTGAGTGTCTGAAAAGTTTCAGTGCTCTGTCCATCTTCTCCTTGTGTTTGGTTTATTCGGCCTAAGTTGGCAGGTTATGCCCAGACATGGGTGCCTTGATCACTTTGCCACTGGATCAAGGTAGCCTGGCTGAAGAGGGGTGTTACCCCAAAACCGATCCCAGGTGCTTGTTTCTGGTCCAGGGAAGACCTGGCTTGGCAGTTCGGGCTGGACTGATCCCATTAGGGACAAGGGTCAAGACTGATTTGCGTATGGCTGGGTCTGAACTAGGGTGGTGAAGTAAGCTAAAGAAGGATGATGGATTCAACTGAGATCTACTAGTGACTGGGGGTGACTATCTGAAAAGTTTTAGTGCTCTGTCCATCATCTCCTTGTGTTTGGTTTGTTTGCCCTAAGTTGGCAGGGTATGTCCAGACCTGGGTCACTTGCTTACATTGCCACTTAATTCAAGATAGCCTGATGAGGGGTGTTACCCCGAAACTGATCCCAGGATGCTTGTTTCCGGTCCACGGAAACCTGGCTTGGCATTTTGGGCTAAACAGTTTCCATGAGGAACATGGTCAAGACTGATTTGCATATGGCTGGGTCTGAACTGGGGTGGCAAACTGAGCTAAAGAACGATGATGGCTTCAACCCACATCTAATACTGACTGGGGGTGAGTGTCTGAACATTTTCAGCACTCCATCCATCATCTCCTTGTGTTTGCTTTGTTCACCCTACGTTTGCAGGGTATGCCTAAACGTGGGTCCCTTGCTCACTTTGCCACTGGACTCAAGCTAGCCTGGCTGATGAGGGGTGTTACCCTGAGACTGATCCCATGATGCTTGCTTCTGGTCCAGGGAAGATGTTGCTTGGCAGTTCGGGCTGGACTGATCCCATGAGGGACAGGGTCAAGAATGATTTGCATTTGGCTGGGTCTGAACTAGGGTGGTGAAGTAAGCTAAAGAAGGATGATGGATTCAACTGAGATCTACTAGTGACTGGGTGTGAGTGTTTCAAAAGTTTCAGTGCTCTGTCCATCATCTCCTTGTGTTTGGTTTGCTTTCCCTAAGTTGGCAGGGTATGTCCAGACGTGGGACACTTGCTCACATTGCCACTTAATTCAAGATGGCCTGAAGGATGAGGGGTGTTACCCCAAAACTGATCCCAGGATGCTTGTTTCCAGTCCAGGGAAGACCTGGCTTGGCATTTTGGGCTGAACAGTTTCCATGAGGAACATGGTCAAGACTGATTTGCATATGGCTAGGTCTGAACTGCGGTGGCAAAGTGAGCTAAAGAACGATGATGGCTTCAACCCAGCTCAAATAGTGACGAGGGGTGAGTGTCTAGAAAGTTTTAGTGCTCCGTCCATCATCTCCTTGTGTTTGGTTTGTTCGCGCTAAGTTGGCCGGGTATGCCCAGACGTGGGTCCCTTGCTCACTTTGCCACTGGATCAAGGTAGCCTGGCTGAAGAGGGGTGTTACCCCAAAACCAATCCCATGATGCTTGTTTCTGGTCCAGGGAAGACTTGGCTTGGGAGTTTGGGCTGGACTGTTCCCATGAGGGACAGGGTCAAGACTGATTTGCATATGGATGTGTCTGAACTGGGGTGGCGCACTGAGCTAAAGAACGAGGATGCCTTCCACCCACATCTAATAGTGACTGTGGGTGAGTGTATGAACAGTTTTAGCACTCCGTCCATCATCTCCTTGTGTTTGGTTTGTTCACTCTATGTTTGCAGGGTATGCCCAGACGTGGGTCCCTTGCTCACATTGCCACTGGATTCAAGCTAGCCTGGCTGATGAGGGGTGTTAACCCGAAACTGATCCCAGGATGCTTGCTTCTGGTCCAGGGAAGACCTGGCTTGGCAGTTCGGGCTGGACTGTTCCCATGAGGGACAGGGTCAAGACTGATTTGCATATGACTGGGTCTGAACTAGGGTGGTGAAGAAAGGTAAAGAATGATGATGGATTCAACAGAGATCTACTAGTGACTGGGGGTGAGTGTCTGAAAAGTTTCAGTGCTCTGTCCATCATCTCCTTTTGTTTGGTTTGTTCACCCTAAGTTGGCAGGGTATGCCCAGACGTGGGTTCCTTGCTCACTTTGCCACTGGATCAAGCTAGCCTGGCTGAAGACGGGTGTTACCCTGAAACCGATCCCAGGATGCATGTTTCTGGTCCAGGGAAAACCTGGCTTGGCAGTTCGGGTTGGACTGTTCCCGTGATGGACAGGGTCAAGACTGATTTGCATATCGCTGGGTCTGAACTGAAGTGGTGAAGTGAGCTAAAGAACGATGATGGCTTCACCCCAAATCTAATAGTGACGAGGGGTGAGTGTCTAGAAAGATTCAGTGCTCCGTCCATCATCTCCTTGTGCTTGCTTTGTTCGCCCTAAGTTGGCTGGGTATGTCCAGACATGGGTCACTTGCTTACATTGCCACTTAATTCAAGCTAGCCTGAAGGATGAGGGGTGTTACCCCAAAACTGATCCCAGGATGCTTGTTTCTGGTCCAGGGAAACCTGGCTTGGCATTTTGGGCTGAACAGTTCCCATGAGGAACATGGTCAAGACTGATTTGCATATGGCTGGGTCTGAACTGGGGTGGCGAACTGAGCTAAAGAACGATGATGGCTTCAACCCACATCTAATACTGACTGGGGGTGAGTGTCTGAACAGTTTTAGCACTCCATCCATCATCTCCTTGTGTTTGTTTTGTTCACCCTAAGTTTGCAGGGTATGCCCAGACATGGGTCCCTTGCTCACTTTGTCACTGGATTCAAGCTAGCCTGGCTGATGAGGCGTGTTACCCCGAGACTGATCCCAGGATGCTTGCTTATGGTCCCGGGAAGACCTGGCTTTGCAGTTCGGGCTGGACTGATCCCATGAGGGACAGGGTCAAGACTGATTTGCATATGGCTAGGTCTGAACTAGGGTAGCAAAGTGAGCTAAAGAACGATGATGGCTTCAACCCAGCTCAAATAGTGACGAGGGGTGAGTGTCCAGAAAATTGCAGTGCTCCGTCCATCATCTCCTTGTGTTTTGTTTGTTCACCCTAAGTTTGCAGGGTATGCCCAGACATGGGTCCCTTGCTCACTTTGTCACTGGATTCAAGCTAGCCTGGCTGATTAGGGGTGTTACCCCGAGACTGATCCCAGGATGCTTGCTTATGGTCCAGGGAAGACCTGACTTTGCAGTTCGGGCTGGACTGATCCCATGAGGGACAGGGTCAAGACTGATTTGCATATGGCTGGGTCTGAACTAGGGTGGTGAAGTAAGCTAAAGAAGGATGATGGATTCAACTGAGATCTACTAGTGACTGGGGGTGAGTGTCTGAAAAGTGTCAGTGCTCTGTCCATCTTCTCCTTGTGTTTGGTTTATTCAGCCTAAGTTGGCAGGTTATGCCCAGACATGGGTGCCTTGATCACTTTGCCACTGGATCAAGGTAGCCTGGCTGAAGAGGGGTGTTATCCCAAAACCGATCCCAGGATGCTTGTTTCTGGTCCAGGGAAGACCTGGCTTGGCAGTTCGGCTGGACTGATCCCATGAGGGACAAGGGTCAAGACTGATTTGCATATGGCTGGGTCTGAACTAGGGTGGTGAAGTAAGCTAAAGAAGGATGATGGATTCAACTGAGATCTACTAGTGACTGGGGGGTGACTATCTGAAAAGTTTCAGTGCTCTGTCCATCATCTCCTTGTGTTTGGTTTGTTTGCCCTAAGTTGGCAGGGTATGTCCAGACGTGGGTCACTAACTCACATTGCCACTTAATTCAAGGTAGCCTGATGGATGAGGGGTGTTACCGCAAAACTGATCCCAGGATGCTTGTTTCCGGTCCAGGGAAGACCTGGCTTGGCATTTTGGGCTGAACAGTTCCCATGAGGAACATGGTCAAGACTGATTTGCATATGGCTAGGTCTGAACTGCGGTGGCGAAGTGAGCTAAAGAACGATGATGGCTTCAACCCAGCTCTAATAGTGACGAGGGGTGAGTGTCTAGAAAATGTCAGTGCTCCGTCCATCATCTCCTTGTGTTTTGTTTGTTCGCCCTAAGTTGGCAGTGTATGCCCAGACGTGGGTCCCTTGCTCACTTTGCCACTGGATCAAGGTAGCCTGGCTGAAGAGGGGTGTTACCCCAAAACCGATCCCAGGATGCTTGTTTCTGCTCCAGGGAAGACTTGGCTTGGGAGTTTGGGCTGGACTGTTCCCATGAGGGACAGGGTCAAGACTGATTTGCATATGGATGTGTCTGAACTGGGGTGGCGCACTGAGCTAAAGAACGAGGATGGCTTCCACCCACATCTAATAGTGACTGTGGGTGAGTGTATGAACAGTTTTAGCACTCCATCCATCATCTCCTTGTGTTTGGTTTGTTCAACATATGTTTGCAGG